>NC_059128.1:98884506-100160985 GCF_020740605.2 Lemur catta
TACTGCTCAGCTCAATGGCCACGCGGAGGGACTGGACAGGGGCGGGAACAGGGACAGGGGAGGGAAGGTCCTGTCTGATGCAGAGCCATCAGACAGACCTGGGGCAGAGTCCCAGCTCCTCCCTGTGTGGCTCTGGGCAAATTGTTTCATCTCTTCAGCTTTCCTTTCCTCCACTGTCAAATTCAACCAACTCACAGGGCTGAAGATGAAAAAAGATATAAAGTACTTGGCACACAAGTAAGCAGTCACTCTCCCCAACCCACCCCCACCTCCTTTCTGACAGAGGAGAGGTCTGGGTTGATCACCATGGTAGGAGGGAAGGTACCGGAGATGGGGACTCATGTATCCCAGAGACATGGATCAGGAGAGAAAGGGGGTAGAGGTGGATGAGATGCCAAGACAGAGAAAGGGGAGCAGAAATGTGATAAGGAGTTCCCCTAAATGCCACCCATCTGGTTTCCTCTGTTTTGCTGGGGCCGGTCCTACAGCACAGGGTCTCACCTCCTGTGGCATGGTCTTAACACCATCCTTCCCAGGAGGTGAGTGGGGCCGATTCTTTGCTTACTTTGTCCCTAGTTCATTTTAACCTCTTGGGTGCATGATTTACAGGTTTAAAGGTTTCCTGCAGGGACATACCTGGTGGAAATATGGAAGAGATGAGCTTTCCTGCAACTCTGGATTCTTAGGGTTAAGAAGACAGACAACAGCTGATGGACACAGAGGTCGCCCTGGAGACCTGACCCTTGTGCAAACCAGAGTCTCCCAACCAGCCACCGCTGAGAGCTTCCCAAGAGAAGGAAAAGCAGGTGTGTGTGCCCCAGAGCAGCATGCTTCCCTTTTCTCAAAGCCTTCACACAGCATCTTGAGCCTTTGGTGGGAGAACAAATTAAGAGCTCGTTCTCACTAGGCAGGCTAGCATGAGGTGGTTCTGGGGTACTGCTGCCCCGATTTCCCTAGCTCCCCACTGCCAGGAATTTCAGAATCAATGCCTCATCATTAATTTAAGGGTTTAATCCCTATGAGAATTTGATCTCCCTTAAGCTGTGCTCTGGGCTGGGGTTAGTCAGTCTGGATTGAAGTCCCAGCTCTGCCATTTGTTAGCTGTTATGTTCTGGGTAACATATTTGAACTCTTTGAGCCTCACTTTCTGCCTTTGTAAAATAGGGATAGTGATACCTGTCTGTCTATCTATATACACATACAGACACACACACATACGTACTCATTTTCTCAAGGGTTAAGCAAGTGCAGTGCTATTTGGATTGCTTATGCATGTGCTTCTTTAAAGTTACAAAGAGAGTGGGAGGAGTAGACTGGAGTGAATTGTTGAGATGAGGCATGGCCAACAGGTTTCAGCTGTGAACTTGAGTGGACTGGCAGATGCCCCCCCGGAACACTGCATTGCCGGGCTCTGAAGGATTCTGAGGCCAACTCCAGCCTTGGCAGATGGTGTAAGACAGAGCGGAGAGGCTGCTCCGACGTGGGCAGGGGCCTGACAGCGTGTGCAGGCCACACCTGCCGTCTCTGCTCTAGTTGCTTCCTCCCTGAAGGCAAAAAGACAGGCTGAGACTCTTGCAATTGCCTGAGTAGAATTACAGAAGCCATTACCTGGGATCTTCAAAGGCTCACACAGAAAGAGTAACAGCCTCTTAATTGAACGCAGCCTCCCAGTATCATTCTGGAACGTGGGAGCTGTCCCCGGTCATAATGCACATCCTCTTGATGCTCACGATGAAAGTTCTCTATGTGTGCTCGTGAGGAGAGGGTAGCGGGCTCTGTCTGTCGTAGCACCAGACGCATGCCTGTGAACCAGAAAGATCTTGAAAACAGTGTCATCAAGGTGGGGTGGGACTTGGGGACCCCGGGGTGGGTGAGGCTTGGACGAATCAAACATCCCCAGGGGAAGCTGAGCTCTGCTTCTTAGCTACTGTGGAGATCAATTGTAGCTTTTGTGTGTTTCCCAGATGGAGGTCTGTGAGGCTTGCAGGTGCTTTACATTATTAATCAGCTAGATCTTTCTTCTTCCTAATAATCTAGTCTCCCTCCACATCTGCGGAAGCACTTTGGTGTACATGTGCAGAGGTTCATGTGCAGAGTTTAATGTGAGCAGCAGGGCAGGGCCCAGTGTCCATTAAGCACAGCAGGTGCCATGCCTGGGAGCCATAGGCCTTTGACGGGCCGAGAAGATGTTTTAATTTTGGTTTCTTTTAAAATTACAAGAAAAAAACATGAATCTACTAGTAATGAATATAGACTAATGAATCCAGCTTAGATTATATTTGTCTTTATGCCAATGCAATCATAAAATATAATTTTTAATATTTTGTTATAGCAGAAGGAGCCCACAAAGACAAAATTGTCTAGAGCTTAGGGAAATCGCAATGCAGTCCTGAGCATGGTGTTGGAAGAGATTAGAATGAGGTCTGAAGATAAAGCTGTGGTCCCATGTCAGACCCAGTTGACCTCATGACCTTGTACAAATCATTCACCCAGAGTTGCAGTTTTTCTGTGGTCTGGTGCCCCTACAACTGCAGGTCAGGACTGAGTTCTCCCCTCTCCACACTCTCAGCACTTGGCTCTAAGGAGATAATAACTGCAAACTGTTTGAAAATGTGTAAACATGCATCAGGGATATGAAAGGTCAGAATTCTTATTACCTGGAGGGAAGATGGAGCCCTATATACTCCAGGAATGGACGGCTCCAGAGGGGAGGTGAGTGTTGCCATGATACCCCAGTATCTACCAGGCAGCTACCATCTGTCCCACTCCTAAGAAAAAAATAAGTTAGGGAGAGGCCAGGTGAGTAAGCTGGGCCTTTGGTGGGAGTTATGGGGGCTCCGAAGAAACAGAAGCCTTCAGAGAACCATGTGTCTCTGGTGAGAATGCTGAGCTGGCTTCTGGAATGACCCAGCGGAGGGAGGGATGGGGAGGGAGGCAGGAGAGACTGTAGGAGTGAGAAGCATGGCCAACCTGCACACCAGGTGGTTGCCTTGCTCAGCGGGTGCCCAGGCCCAGCGAAAGCACTGACACAATCTGGAAATTGAAGGGACTTTTCAAAAATAGTTTATGGCAGACTTAGGGGAGAGGAAGAAGGAAAGTTGGATTAGGGTCTGCTGTTCTTGGGTATGATACAACCTCCTCTTCCTCCCCCGGGAGTCACCATAAAGCCAGCATTACTCACCACAGCTCTGGGAGTTGAGTCCTATATTTTGGAGATGCCACTAACTGCCGGCGAGTCCAGTGTGTGTGTCCGTGACCCACCTGCCTCATTGCTCTTCTGCTTTCTTCCTTCTTTACTCTTTTCTCCTTCCCTGTATTTCTCTTTTCCTTTCCTCTGCCCTCCAGCTCTCTCTCCCTCCCCTTCCCTCTTCTTCCTCTTCTTCCTCCCTACCTCTGGAAAGTGCCCCTTGGAGGTCTCCCAACTGTGGGGACCCCAAGCCCTCCTACTGTGCCCACCTGGGGGGATGGGAGAAGGAAGGGGCTGGCCTAGGAACAGAGGATGTGCAGGCCCCCCAAGACTGCTGGAAGTGGGGTGGTGGGCCCGGTAAAAGAATGGGCTTGCAGAGCCCTCTCTACCTCTGAGACCCTCACCCAGGGCCTCAAAGCTACTATAATTAAGAATTGAAGAAATGTACATTCAGATAATCAAAGACCATGTTTTAAACTTATCAGATGGGCAACATGGTAAAAGTTCTTGAAGAATTTGCCGGCTACACAGGTGCTCTCAAATCCTACCAGAAAGAATCATGTGGGCTTTCCGGAGACAGGATTTGGAAGTATGTAACCCAAATTATATTCCCTGACCCAGCAATTCCACTTCTAAGAATTTATCCTAAGAAAATCATACATGTCATTCAGAATTACCCACCAGAATAATATCAGAGTTATTATAATCAAAATAGCAGTTTTGATTATAATAGTGGAAAATTTGAGACTTAGAGGAGTAATTAACTAAATTGGGTTACATTTATTCAATGAAATTCCAAATGTCCATTAAAAATGCTTATAGATATGGATTTCCTGCCACGGAAGATGTTCACGATATACTGTTTAAGTGAGAAAAGTTAGTTTCTGAACAGTAGGTACATTTGGATCCAAACTTTTTAAAGAAAAAAATACATTTATAAGTGTATTAGTTATTCATTGCTCTGTAACAAATTACCCCAAAAGTTGCCTCTTGAAACAATACACATTTATTCCTTTGCACTTTCTGTGAGTCAGGAATTCAGGAGTGGCTTCTGGCTCACGGTCCCTCCTGAGGTTGTCATCCGAATGTCAGCTGTCGCTGCAGGCTCCTGAGGCTTGAGTGGGCTGGAGCATTTGCTCCCAAGCAGACTCGCTCCCATGGCTGCTGGCAGGAGCCTCAGTTTCCCACCACACGGTCCCCTGCTTAGAACTGCTTGAGTATCGTCACGACGTGGCAGCTGGCTTCCCCTAGAGGCAGAGATCCAGAAAACATGACAAAGATCGCAATGTCTCTCACGACCTAGGCACAGAAGTCACACTGTGTCACTTCTGCAATATTCTATTCTACTGAATACACAAAGCAGCCCTACTCTGTTTGGGAGTGGGCTACACAGTAGCATGAATCCTAAACCACAGGGATCCTTGCGAGTCACCTTGGAGGCTGTCTACCTTACATAAGCTCTGTTTACGCTTAATCATCCAGTAGGTGGTTTTTAAGTGCCTACCAAGCATCAGACCCCAGCGGTACCACACTGGGAGTACACCCACACCGGGGGCACACCCATACAAAGAGAGACAAGGTCCCTTCGCTCCTGGAGACCACCTTCCAGGGAAAAGGAAGGAGAGACACCCTAAAGAAGTAACTAGAAACAGGGATCAGTGAGTGAAGGGGAGCATGGGGGAGGTGATGGCAGAGACGTAGGCAGGGGCCAGCTGAAGAAACGGCTTGCAGGCCACGTAGGGAGTTTAGCTTTTATCCTAAGTGTGATTTAAAGCACTGGAGGGTCTGAAGTAGAGCAGTGACATGATCTGAGTTATTAATATATTTTTAACAGATCACTCTGGCTCAGTGTGGAGAATGAATTCAGGGGCAAACGTCAAAACAGAGAGACCAGTCAGGAGTTTGTAAAAGTAGGCTAGTGGCAGTGGCTTGGACGATTACGCAAGCAATCCTGGTGGAGACGTGTATATAATAGGAGCATCGTTTTACTTTTCTTCCCCTGCCCTTTGGCCTAGCAGAGAGCCGGACTCATGGTAAGGAGGCCGGAGGCCAAATGAACAGAGTATTGGACTGGCCATCGGGAGACCACACCCACTGTGTGACAGCCAGTCACTCCCATTCTATGCTTCAATTTCCTATCAATAAAATGCGGTAAGTGAATGAAGTCAGTGGTTTGCTGACCTTTTTTTTTCTTTTTCAGCCATGAAACCCTTAAAAAAAATTAGAATCAGCACCCTAATAGATAAACCAGATGAAAGAGAGTGCCATGGCTGAGGCAGGGGGACACTCACCCTCCTCCTCCTCCTCCTAACCTCACCCTGCCCTCACCCCGCCCTGCCCTCCCCTGGCTGCAAGATTTGAAATCCTTTGAAAGGACTCCCGGCTGACCCTCACACCGCTATTGCTGCACACACAAAGTATTTCATAAATGCTCATGATCAGCCAGTTGGTTTGACTTCTGCCAGCCCTTTCCTGCTGCCACGCCACGTAGAAACACTCTGTTCCCTGTCCCTCCACCTGGCAGTGTCCGGACATTCCATTCCCTTCCCTTCTTTGCTGCCCAGCTGGGAATGCTGCACTCCCTCAACAGGAGCGAGGCCTCAGTGTCAGGGCACGGCTGGTGAGTTTTCACTCATATTTAACCTGAGACTCGGGCTCCCTGGGGAGGAAGAAGCTGCTTTGAAATCCCCCTTGTAAGTTGTCCGAGGATGAGTGGCTGCTTTTCTCTAAGCTCCTTGGATGAAGACTGTCAGGGGAGATTGCCTGGCTGAAATCCCTTTCTCCCTTCAAGGCTGTGTGGCCCAGACACTCCCACACCCTCCCAGCAGCCCTGACAACCCAACTGAGCATTGCGCTTCCTAGCTTCGGACTTCAGAGGAATCTCCTCCCGCCTCTGAGCCTTGGCACCCTCATCTATAAGTTGGGGTACCAACCGGTGCACGTCCGAGTAGGTATTCCAGTTCTTAGACTGTTCAAATATATCCAGACTGGCTGGTGAAAAGCTAGTTCCCTAAGCCCCTGGAAGTCCCTCACTCCAAACACTCCAGCCATCCTCCTCTGCGACCCCCAGATGTCCACAGAATCAGCAGCCTAACGGTCAGGTCTGACCCAGCTCCAGTGCTGTGACCGAGGTCGGTTCTGACAGGTTGGTGTCTGGGCCTCACTGCTTGTTAAATATTGTACTGTTACCCTTGACCTGGTGATGCAAGATTGTGCGCCGGAGGCATCCAGCACTTTAGTTTCTGGGACACCAAAGAAATAATAATTTTTATAGTCCTCATACTTTGCAGCATCAGGCCTCCCAAGTTTGTTTTCCTCAAAGTCCAGGTAAAACTTTTCTGCCTTCACCTTTCACATCACCCTTTGTTTCCTCTATCGAGAGTGGAGACATTGAAGTTGGTACCTTATTCGTGCATTGCTTTTTTAAGTGTCTGTAAGTTTCCATGTGGTTTTATGGCTGTTTCCCTTGTGGGTTGATTTAAGACATGATGAGGTAGAAAGAGGTGAGCCCATTTTGTAAAGAGGCAAATAGTACAGGAGTGCCATTCTTAGCCTGTAGGCTATACTGGTTCATGCACAGCCCTGGGGTTCATCTCCCAGGGTATGTTCAGCCTCCAAAACCAGTTGGCCCACTTCAAAGAAGCCCACCCTCAGGAATGAGAGAATCCCCTCTCTGTCTGACTTGCCGAGCACTGTGGCTGAGCACACACATGGAAGCAATATGTTGCATGCTTCTTGGTGCCTGTAGCTGGCTGAATGATGGTCCTCTCAAAAGATGTGTCCACGCCCCAACCCCCAGAATCTATGAATGTGACTTTATTTGGAAAAAGGGTCTTGGTAGATGTTATTAAGTTTAGCATCTCAAGATGAGATCATACTATTTTACTTGGTGGGCTCTAAGTCCAATAGCTGGTGCCATTGTAAGAGACGCACATAGGAGAGACACACAGAGGGAAGGCCACATGACCATGGAGGCAGAGATTGGAGTGACACAGCCATAGGGAATGCTGACAGCCACCAGAAGCTAGAAGAGGCAAGGAAATATTTTCTTCTAGAGCCTCCAGAGGGAATGCAACCTTGCCAACACCTCCATTTCAACTTCTGGCTTCTGTAATTGTGAGAAAATCAACTTCAGTTGTTGTAAGTCACCAAGATTGTGGTGATTTGTTATGGCAGCCACAGAAAACTAATTCAGAGCCTAGCAGACTGAGTAAACAAGTGTGAGTTCGGGTACAGGATCAGCTGCTATAATGATGACCCAGAAGAGCACAAGCATAAGCACGATGGAAGTTTATTTCTCACAGTCTGAGCAGAAGTAGCAAGGGCTGACAAGGTGGCTCCTGGGTGGCAGGGACCCAGGCTCCTCCTTCACCTAGAATGCCGATAAGCCTCACGGTTGACTGACTTAATACAGCGACCTGCCCCTCCCCCACTCCCTGCACTCTCAGGGCTCCAACTCTTTTTTTTCCTCACAGCACATCTTTTCATATACTATATAATGTATGTATTTATCATGTTTTTGTTTATGCCTCCACCCGTTAGACTATAAACACCACTGGGGCATGGATCTTTGTCTTGCTTATTCACTGATGTACTCCCAGTGCCTAGAACTGTGCCAGGCACATAGTAGATGCTCAATAAAAATTTTTTGGTTGAATGAAGTTGGCTCACTCATTTTTCTACCGGCAGAAACAGCAGAATGCAAGAATGTAAACTGGAAGCTGTAAACACTGTGTCCATCCCAGGAGCTAGAATTAGTCACAGGGTCACAGCCACCTGCAAAGGAGGTGGGCAAATGTGGTCTTTATTCTGGGTGCTATGTGACCAGCTAAACTCAGTGAATCTAGGAGTAAAGGAAATGGGGAAGGGTGGTTTTTGGAAGAAAAGCTATCAGTCTCTTGTCAAAATGACGGCTGAATGAAGATTGTACATTTCTGACAAACCCCTGGGAGATTCCAATTCAGGAGGACAGCAGACCTGAAAAAGAATTCCGTGAATTTCACAATGTGTTTAAGACAAGATTCAGAGAGAATATTCAAGAGACCCCTCATTTTACAGGTGAGAAAACTGAGACCTAGAAAGGCAAAATGACTTGCCCAAGGACACCTAGCAAGAGACAAACCTACCATGCCTAAGTTCAAGTCGAGTCTTCTTCCCATCTAACTACGCCACTTCTCCTGAAAGAAGGAACCGTGAGAAGGGCGACACTTTAGGCCAGGGGTTCTCAGCGTGAGCACCTGCAGGGTCCGCATTATCTGTGAGCTTGTTAGAAATGCAGATTCTCAGGCTCCACCATAGACAGTGGGGGGTGCAGGGGCAGCAATCTATGTTTTAATAGGCCTCCAGGTGATTCCAACGTACTCTAAAATGTGCTTTAGGCAAAGGAATGAATCTCTAAGCGGGCAATTTGCAGAACTCAGGGCAGTTTTAGTGATGTGTTTTCCTGGAACTCCTCAAAAAGCCTGTAATACTCTGTGAGATCATTTAGAAGCCCAGCAAACAGAGGGCTACTAAGAGGAGCAGAACGGAGGCCACATGCGGGTGACTTCTACTGGGTGGGGTGGTTTCCTAGGTCCCACGGAGGCCCATGGCTCAGGCCCAGAGCACTAGAGGCGGTGCAGGCAAGCATTCTGGCCAGGGACCTGCCAGCATCTAGTTTCATTTACTCAGCGGCCCCAATCCAGACCCTCTTTGACCCCAGGGGTTGCCTGGGCTGTCCAACAATGTTAGCTTCTTTTTCTTCCAGTTTCTACAAACCAGTTTCTTCTCTCTCCAGGGATAGCCTGCAGATTTTCACATCCCCTTTTCCTCTTCTGTTTCTTTTTCCTTTTGCCTTTAAAAAATGTATTCGAAGGAGGAGAAACCTCCACTCTGCCCTTTTCAACACATGTTAGCAAACTAGAAATTAAACATTAGGAAAGTGGCTTAAGGTTGGGAGGTCCTTTGAGATTCTGATGATTAGGATTTCCTACAAAGACAAAGACAGCTCTCAATAGGCTCCAATCCCAGATAACCCTGCTCCAGGCTCCAGGAAACTCTTAGCCTTGGCTCTGTTGCTAACGCATTGCAGGACCTTGGGCCAGTCACCTAATCCTACTAACCCTTAGTTTTCCCACCTGTTAAACAAGGAAACTGAACCAAGTTAACTTTGTGTTTCTTAGTTTTGGCTATGGAGACCCCAGACATTTGGATAGCAGGCCACAGAGGAGCACCACTGACCTGCCTCCTGGTGACAGCATACCTTAGATTACAGATAAATCACCCAGGAAGGACACAATAGTCTGTGTCCCTGTCCTAATGACTTTAGAAAGCCAGGTGAAGAAGAGTCGCTTACAGGGACAGGCAGATAAGCTCAAGAGCCCTGTGCTTGGTTTGCTGTGACCTTTCCATTCCTATCTTATCTTCTTCCGAAAAATTACTGGAGGCAAGTGTAGCAATGCTAAAAGCTATTGCTTTGCTGCTATAGGACAGACGATACCTTTGCTGTATTGAGAGAGAAAAGGCAGAGGAGTGTAAAAAGAGAAGGAAGGAGAAGCTAGAATGACTGACAAGTAGCTAAGGGAAAAAAAGAAAGAAAGAAAACACTGTCTCCATCCAGCAAAGCGCCATTTACTAAGCAAACAACGCTTTCTATTTTTCTTTGGCTCTGTTCTCAAAAGCCCTCTGCTGAGCAGTATCGATTGGAGAACTGGGCCACAGTCCCCCTGCCAGGCAGAATCCATCAAGGCAGCACCAGCGCTTATGGGAGATGGTTTTCTGGCCCTGGTGGAGCAGGAGCCCAGCAGGTTGCTTGCAGGGGCCAGTTTGGGTGTAAGTGTGCCCCAAGGAAAGAGGAACTAAAGACCACAGAAACTAGGGCGAAGGGCTTAGAGAAGTTGAGATTTCCTTTCTCCTGATGCTGCAGCCCTGGGACTAGGCTCACCGCCCTGTGAGCTGGCCCTGGAGCCCTGCACCCAGCTCACTGAAAGGGCAGTTGATCAGCCAGCCAATCAATCGACTGGCAGATTTCTCTTTATTGAGTGCTTCTCAAGGTGCCCTGGGGAGGCGCTTGAACAATGCCCTCCAGGCCTGTGCTAGGGAGAAAATGCCATCACATAATTTGAAAGGAGCCACTCTTGAAAGTTAATCACTGACTTTAAACATTAAAAGAAGGAAAAAGGAACAGGATGTCACTATCTGCAGTGACTGACCTTATTAAGAGAACTGACCCAATGGTAGGACGCTAAATTCAAGGGTCCTGAAATAAACACTTTGGAAAGTGCACCCTTCTTGTTCATGAAAAACAAAAAGCAACTGGCAGTGCCGAGCCATGCCTGAAGAGTGAGCCCTGCAAGAGGCAGAGGAGGCATGCTTTAAGATCTCCAAAGAGGGAAAGCCCACTCCCAGCAGGGGTGGCCAGGGGCCACTCAGAGGGAAGGGGGGGTGGGAGAGAAGCTGGCAGCTGGGGGAGGGGCAGGAAGCATTCTCAGGGGAGGCTGTGGCATAAGCAAAGGCAAAGCCAGAAGGAAAAGCATGATGGGGCCCGGAGTTTCAGACCATCTGATTGGAATCAAGCTTCCCCACAATTTTGGGCTTGGGAAAAGTAAGAATGGCCCCTGTGGACAGTGTGCATTTGTATGATGCTTAATCTGTATACATAGTGTATTAACTAATGAAACCCTCACAACAATCTGATGAGGCAGGTACCATAATCATTCCCATTTTACAGATAAGCAAACTGAGGTATGGAGAGATGAAGTAACTAGACCAAGGTCACCTAGTAAGTAAATGATAGAACTGGAATGTGAGCCCAGTAGCCTGGATCCTAGACCCTGAATCCTTAGCCATTATGCAATCCTGTCTCTATCAGTGTAATCAGGAAAGGGAATCAGTATAAGACGAAGATGATGCTTCCAATTTGGGACTTGCTGCTTTGAGGTGGAAGCATCCACCAGGCAATTGGTGATAGCAAGGGCTGCTGCAGAGGGTGGGGTGCATGAGAAGGCTGTCTATGTGTCTGCCTAAGTTCTCTCTGCCCTTGGGGAGGGTAGGGAGGGCTTTGGAAATGGACTGATTGATTTTGTTTGTTTCTGAGCTGGTCTCTAGGACAAGGTTGAACACACATACACACACACACACACACACACACACACACAGTCAGCAGCACATCGTCTATTGTCTCTGGGCTAATACCAGGCAGAAGTCTTTATGCTGAGCCGATCAATGACCAGTCAGAGCACTTTTTTCATCCACAAAAAAAAAAAAAAAAAAAAAAAAAAAATCAATTAGTTAGTCCGAACGAACCAAGAGGAGCAACGGGATAGCCCAACTGCTGAAACCCACTTCTGAGAAAGCTTATAGTGCGTAGTTATTCCTTTAACCACCAAAACAAGACCCAAGAGGTCGGTACTGTTATTACTATGGCCATTTTTACACATTGACACATTCCCTGTGCACAAACGCCTTTAAGGTAAGATAAACATCTGTTGGTGGAAAGAGCCTGGGCTGAGAATCAGGACACATGGCTTGTAGCTTCTGCTGTGCTGCTGATGACTATGTGATGGGTCTTGTTCTTCTCATCTGTAAAATGGGAGCAGGGGTTAGCATAGAGAATCGCTAAAGCTCCTTTCTGTGATGGCCCTAGGATTCTGCTCCTGCCCCCAGAGCCGCCTGGGCCCAGACTGGCTGCTCAGCTCCTGCCCCAGCCTTCCTCCCCTGGCAGGTACCCTCTGTGGCTTCCACCCAAAGCTGTGCCTTCCCAACCTGCCCCAGGGCTTTCAGCGAGCATCTGTCAACTCTTCCTGCTTCTTGTGGAGAAGTGGGGTGGGGGTGGCACCCTGTGGGGCCTGCCCAAAAGGCCAGGCTCTTCCCCATCTGGCTAAGGAGAGGGAAGGAGCGTGGCAGATGGCAAGCAGAGCTGCTCCTGTCCTCGGGCCCCAGGTGGCTGTCACCTGCCACCCTCACTCTGGCTGCGGTCTTGCTTGGCTGGCGGCACTCACCCTGCAGCCCAGCCAGTCAGCCAAATAGCCTTACAGACAAGGAGCACTGAGACTTGGTTTTCTACTTCTCTTCGCTTTTCATTTCAGGGTTGGCATTTTCATTTTGTTGGATGAGGAAATTCAGATCCTTTTCTGCTTCAGATGCTCTCTGGCCCTGGATCAGAGTCAAAAGAGACTCACTGGCCCTCGGCCCTGCTCCCACTGGTCAGAAGGTCTGTGCCCCAGGGTGGAGTCCACTTCAGGGAGGAGGAAAGTCTTGGCATGAGGCAGGTATTGAGAGAGTCACAAGCCTGGGCTCTGAACCTGCCTGCCCTTTTCAGAGATCAGATTATGAAATAGAAGTAGAGTCGAGCAGGTGACCTCTGGGAGTCTTTCCGGGATGCAAACCCATTCTTGTAGATCAGGGTTGGCACACCACAGCCCACAGCCCAAATTGAGCCAGCTGCCTGTTTTTATAAATAAAGTTTTATTGGAACACAGCCATGCCCATTTGTTGTAGCTGTTTTCGTGCTACAAAGTTGAATAGTTGCAACAGAGACCATATGTGGCCCACAAAAGCCTAAAATATTTACTATCTGGCCCTTTACAGAAAATGTCTGCCAAGGCTTGCTCTGCATAGCTATTCTCACGGTCACAGGGGTTATGAAAATGCCTGCTGCTCTCCTTTTAGCTGAATCTGTGCGATAATACACGTCTCTTGTGGCCAGGTATGTTTCAGAGCTCGGAGCTGTTCAGATTACAGTATATGCACACTGCGTATATAGTGTAGTATATATCATCCCTGTTAGGCCCTGGAACAACAGGCTATAATCAAACACATTAATTTTTGTATCATGAAATATATAACAGTTCCCACTACATGGGACAGATAAGATCATAGGTAAGTTCCCGTTAATTCAGGCCAGCTTCTACCACCAAATGCGTTCAGGTCAGGTCAGATGTGGCTGCCAAATGAATTACAAAACTCACTTTGGGTTGTCAGATCATTAGGTATGAGAATTGCCACTGAGGGATTGTGTTGCAATACTGATGCTTGTTGGGCATTTGCCGGGTGGGGAGGACCACAGTCCTCTGACTATCCCATTTGGCAGATTAGGAAACTGAGATTCAGAGAAGGCACACGGCTGAGGTCACCCAGCTAGTGAAAAGCAGAGCCCAGACCACAACCCAGATTTGTCTCCAAATTCTAGTCCTAGTCTTCTTTAAGACCCAGATTTAGGCCAAGTGCGGTGGCTCATGCCTGCAATCCTAGCAATCTGGGAGGCTAAGGGAGGAGGATTGTTTGAGGCCAGGTGTTCCAGACCAGCCTGAGCAACAGCAAGACCTCGTCTCTACAAAAATAGAAAAATTAACCTGGCGTGGTGGCATGCACCTGTAGTCCCAGCTGCTAGGGAAGCTGAGGAACGAGGATCACTGAGCCCAGGAGCTCGAGGTCACGGTGAGCTATGATGATGCCACTGCACTCTAGCCTGGGAGACAGAACAAGACCTTGTCTCAAAAACAAACAAACAAAAGACCCAGATTTAATCCCCCGACCCCCTCAACCACCTTTCATGAGGCCTTTCTTGAGAAGGAAAGTCTACATTTACCTCTAACTTTTCAGATTTTTAATCTTTGTTTCACCTGAAAATCCAGCACTTAATTATATGCTACATGGTGTTGTTATGCCTCAGTGGTCTTCTCATCTCTTTGAGGGCAAGGTCTGTGAATTCCATTTTTTCTGTCTTCCCCACAGGGCTGAGTGCTCAGTACCTCGGTGATGATCCATTGTTGATTGAAGAAAGTAACTCACCTGGGCTGTAACTCCACTTCCTGCGCCCAGAGGGGTGAAAGGGAAGGGGGAGTTGCCAGGTGTGTGTCCACGGAGTAGGAAGGACATGGGAACATACCCTATTTGCCTCCCATGAAAACCTTGACACTCCTTAATCAGAAGGCCTGGATTTGGAGACACACACACATGGAATTGAAGCATATGTGTGTCACATTTTGTGAGGCTGGGAAATGCCACAAGAAAGCTGCAGGTCTGCGTACAGATATCTCGATGATTAAGAGCAGCCGGCAGCTAGAGGTGACTGGTCTTCTGTGGTTGGGGTCAGCAAGGAGGACGAGCATTTAGGCGAATCTCCCGGCTGAGTGGTCCTGTGGGGCTTGGGTAATGCTGATGAATACGTGCATCTTGAAATGGGCAGGAGTCTGCCTGATAATCCGTCACATATAAAGATGCCTCGGGGAGCAACTAACCCTTTCTCTGGCGCTGTGAAGTCCAACCCCTTTTGAGGAAGGGCAGCCGGGCAGCATCACCACACAGTTTATCATCATTATCAGCCAACAGTTTATCATCATTGTCAGCCATCGTGATTGCCAGGGTGAGTTTCTGAAAATCCTGCTTACGTACGGTGCTTAGACAGAGTCTGCCTAGCATAAGTCTCATCACTGTCCTCAATGGTCTTGTGGTCCAACCCATTCCAGCCTGCTCACTAGCAGACCATGTGGAGTGGTGGACAAGGCATGGTTTCTGCAGTCTGGTAACCTAGATGTGGATCCTGACTACCACTCAGTAGCTGTCTGGCCTTAAGCAAATTACCTACTTACCTTCTCTGAGTCTCAGATTTTCATGTGTAAAAGGGGTTATTAATAATACCTCTTTCTCAGGTTATTGTGAGACATAACGAGATAGCCATTTATACAAATATTAAATATTTGTATAAGCAAATCTAAAGTCCCTTCCCTTCCTGCTCACTCATTAGTCTCCCAAGGCAAACAAACAGTGCCCTAGACCAGGGAGGGGACAGTGTGGCACACATGCTGCCCCTCTGTATTCCAATGCCTGTGACAGGCAGCAACAATCAATCACTGCACTGCCCTTTGTCCTGCTAAGCTTAAATGAGGCCTCAGAATCTTCCACACAGTGTTTCAGGCTACACAATTACTTAGGAAATAGGGCAATGTGTGTACAGCTCATTTGGGTCATCCCTTGATGGCGGGGGAGTCCCAGTTTGAGCCTAAGCTATGGTCACAGTAGGGTCAAGAGTGTTTGGTGCACTGTTGGGGCAGGCCTGCTAAGGGTCTGTTTACATGAGGGATCAAGGAGCCTCCTGGGAAAGAATTCATCCTAAGAGGAAAGATAAGGGAGTTACAGAAGTTAGATTCAAGGATAATGGCCCGTGGTGTGGGAAGTGGGGATAGAGACTTTGCCACTCAGGATGACCTCTGCCTAGTCCCACTGGACTGGTGCCTGAGCCTTTTTGTAGGAAAGTCTACAAAAAAGAAAGTTTAAAAGAGCAGTTTGACAATAATGGTTGTAGATAGTGATGGTCTAAGTCAGCTGCCACTTTGGGGTCAGCAACTGCTGCTACAGTGGGAGGGGAGATGGCACCTCCAGCCCGGTTGCCCAGGCCAGGCACCGGGCATGGCAAGTGGGCAGCACTGGCAGGTGTTGAGCATGGGCAGCTTCAGCACAAGCACCAGAGAGAAGCAGCAGCAGTAGGGCCCTTGGTGGCGCCCCCAGTGTGCCAGGCTTTGGCAGACACCTTCTGTGGCTGCTTGTTGTGCCACTGGTGGTAACCGAAGGCCCCAGCGCAGTGAGGCAGAGCAGATGAGCAGCTTGGTGTCAGCTGCTCTGAATCTTCCATAAACAGAGTGAGTCACCCATTGGGAACCCCCAGAGCTACCCGGGAGGGAATTTGAAGTGTCACAGAATGGACAGGAAGCAGCCAGAGAAATATTTCAAAATAGTATTCCTAGAGGTCCCCTCCAATCCAGCCCCTAGTGGCCTAGGAAACTATAGAGTTAGTGTATGACCTCGAGCCATGGTGCATCTTTTATCATTTTTCAAGTATTCTATTTATTTGTGATGCTGTAAAATATATATTTGGTCTTTGTCCCCATTTCCTGACATATAATTCCTAAAACCCTTGGAATTTCCAAAGTGATGAGAGTGTGTCGTATGCTAAAGAGATGACTGGTGGCTGGCATCCCCTGGTAGCTTCAGGATGGGGGCTAGTCACAGAAAAGTCCCTTTGGTTGGGACTTTCAGCCCCACTCCCAACCTCTAGGGAGGGGACAGGGGCTGAAGATTAAGTTGATCACAATGGCCAGTGATTTACATAACAAAGCCTCCATAAAATAGGTTCCTGGAGGGTGGGGCACCTGGTGAGGGTATGGAAGCTCCACGCCCCTTCCCCACCCAATGGATCTCTTCCATCTGGCTGTTCATCCTTTATAATGAAAGGGTGAATGTAAGTAAAGCATTTCCCTGAGTTCTGTGAGCCACTCTAGCAAACTAATCGAACCCAAGGAGGGGGTCATGGGAACCCCGATTTATAGCTGGTTGGTCAGAAGCAGGGGTAAAACAACATGAGGCTTGCAACTGGCACCTGAAGTGGGGGGCAGTCTTGTGGGACTAAACCCTCAACCCGTGGGATCTGACACTGTCTATAGGTAGGCAGTGTCATGATAGAACTAAATTAGAGGACACCCTGCTGGTGTCTGCTGCAGAACTGATCACTTCATATGTGGGGAAATCCTTCACACGTGTGGTGGTCAAAGAAACATTCAGTTTTTTCTGGTGGTAAGTAGAGAATGGGAAAGGCACACTTTGGTGTTTCTTCTATGTCTAAGAGGTATAGACCTAGAAGCAGTAGCGGGACTTTATGGCTCATTGTGTCCTCCCTAGTCTCCAGCACAAGCTGGGGTGATGACAGTCCCTCAGAAAAAAAAAAGGCTGGTCACAGGATTGTATTAATGGAAGGGTGGGTGGAAGGGAGGAAGGATGGATGGATAGACGGATGGAAGGAAGGAATGCCATCCTGGAATGGCAATGGAGGACCAGCATTGACGGTCCTCCATTACTGATCATTATTCACACTTACCTTCCTCTCTACCCCTCTCTTTGCTTTCTTGAACACATTTTTCACTCCTTTTGTTCTTATCACCCCTGTCTGTCTCTACTGTGAGTTTCCTTCTCATAGTTTCACTCTCCTGAGATGAGAATGAAAAGCTGGGTCAGTTTTTCCATTAACTAATTCATTAATTAATTGAGTCAATAACTGTTTATTGAGCTCCAGCTGTTCCTTTGTCCATTCATAGAGTCACTTGACAAGATGTTTATTGAGCACTGGTGGTGCGGCTGATGTGGTGCCAGGAGCTGACTGATGGGGAAGCAGAAAGGTCTAAGCAAGATCCTTGCTGTCTGGGGTCCAGCGACCTAAGACAAAGGGGATAGAGACCAGCAACACAGAGCTCTGCAGACCCACTGCTCCCACCCTGCGCAGTTGTCTGCATTCAGGTTGTGAAGGTCAGTGTACACCCAAGCCCGTGGTTTTTTGCCTCTTGCCCTTAGTGTGTCGGTCTAACACAGCACCCGCAGTGGCCACATGATTAATATGGCCTTTACAGAGGTCACTGGGCCCTCTCTCTCCACTACCTCCCTTAACCCTGCTCCTTGCCTCATCCTCAGTCCTACCTGCTTCTTCCTCAGTCGGAACCCTCAGATCTCAGAAGCAGAAGAGATCTTGGAGTGTTTCTGGTATCCCAACGCCCAGCATGGGAGCCCCACCCACAGCCTCCCCCAGGCTGGTCTCGCACTGTGGCTCGCACTTCCGGCAGCAGCCTGCTCTCTGCTTCATGAACCTCCTATCCCCGCTCCATAGAAGCAGCTTCCTATGTTGAGCTCAAGGGGACCCACTTTGTCCAGACCGCGGAAGTTAGAGCTCAGGATAATTCTCATGCATCTTTTGAGCCGCAGCCTTTCAGACTTTGGAATTATGGCTATTATGTTCCTTTTCAGGATTTTCTTCTTGAGGATAAATATTTCCAGTTTCTCAACTTTTCCAAATTCACATCTGACCTCTCACAACCCTGGGCAGTCTCTAGTTTTCCTAGAGACCCCTCAAATATGTCATCTCCACAAAATTGATTGTTACAAAGAGGGTTGCCCACCAATTGAGGTCCGATGAGTTATTTCCTGGTTTTAAGTGACAGCTATATTCCTACTTTTGCACCCTAAGTTTGCATTAACTACTATTACACACTATTGGCTCTTATTGAATTTGTAGTCAACTAAAACTACCAAGTCTTCTTGACATGGCTAAAACGAGGTAAAGTTCTATGTTAAGGTTAAAATAAACCACAAGGATTGTCTAGCTGTCCAATCTACTAATTTTATAGGAAAGGAAACTGAGGCCCAAAGAAGCTAAGGTGCTGTGCAAAGGCTCTCAGCTCATGTAGAGGTAGGGGTATAGTAGGAAGGGAACGCCTAACTCCTGATCTGTTGTTCTACTACCTCGGGCTGCCTCCGGATCACAGCCATTTCAGAGAAGTAAACTGTGTCTTTCACTTTCAAGTCAGTTTTTCTCATTTGATATTTTATGTGATTGGATTTTTTAACCCGATGCATGACCCCGGGTTCAGCCCTTTTGGATTTCATCTTACTCGTTTCATTCAATCTGTCGAGATAATTTCCAGCCTGGATTTTGCGAGGAATTGCTGTGGCAGGTCCTCCCAGTCTTGTGTCAGGCTGACGTATGGAACTTTCTCGAGGTCTGGGTGCTTTTCATTCTGCGTCCTGTGCCAGCCTGTTCCACTGCAAGTCTGGCAGGGAAGACACACTGCCTGGAGCCAGACTCCCCACGTGCTTCCTTCTCCCCCTCCCTCTGCTTCGCTGTCCCCTCGAGTCTCTCTCCTCCCACCTGCCTCCGTCCTGCTTACTAGTAGCCTCACAAATCCACCTCAGACTCTATTGCCAGAATGGAATTTTGGAGCAAATATGACAGGTAGGATTTTGTTTTATTTTGTGAAATGGAATTTCCTGGGAGTCTACGTGCTACAACAACAACAACAAAAAACCCCGAACCAGGTGCACCTAGACAGTGGCTACTATCCCTTTATGGACTCACATTATTTCTCTCTCCTCAGTTTTTCCATTTATGTAATGGGAAGAGATGGAAATTCACAGCTAGTGGCATCTGCACCATGCTAGCAGCTATGCTGGGGGCTTCGTTTACATTTGCCCTTTCATTTCATCGTCACCAAAAGCCTGCATAGCAGATGACATCCCCATTTCAAGGAAGAGAAAACTGACCTTAGAGGAGTTAATTTGCCAAGGCTTATCCAGCTAGTAAGTGTCAGAGTTTCTTTACTCTCTGCCCTCACTTGCTGAGTTATTGCAAAAATCAAATAATTTAGTAAGGGACATAAAGCTGCTTAGAAAATGGAAAGCACTCTGTAAACATAAGGGAGTATTGTTAAAATACTGAGGTTCCTCACGTGCTCTCTCTCTCTCTTTCCTTCTCCTTTTCTGTCACCTCCCTAAAGTATAAGCAGCTGCCTTTGGTCCAGACCTATCAAAGAAATGTCATACAACTATTTTTCAAAATGTCAAATGCCTGTGTACTTTAGCCCAAAGTAATTAAGCCCTTTTATTTTCTCCAAGTCACAATGCAGAACCCTGGGAGCTTCCAGAATGTGCCCTTTCTCCTCCATCCTGAACTAATGGAAATCAAGACTGAAGGCTGAGCATGCTGGGGAGTCCACGAGAGCCCTTCAGAGCCACAGAGGCCTGGCCTGACTTTGGCAGGTCTCCAGCAGTGACCACAGAGCGCTAAATAATAACAGGGCTGAATTATTTATACAGGGGCCAATGACTCATGATGGCGTGGTCCACTTCTAGCAGCATACCAGGGTCTCAAGGTCCAAGGTGAGTGGGTGACAGAGGGAGGGCTGCAGTCCTGGTCTCTAGACCGCCAGTCCATCCCTCCCCAATCATGTCACCCCGGACACAGCAGGCAGAGTGAGAGTGCTGTGACCAGAGGATGACTAATATTTCTGTGACATTATTGGGTGTTTACACTGAGCTAGATATTTGTGCATATGTTTTCCCATTTCCTCTCCAAAGCCACGTTTATTTTCCCTATTTTTCCCAATAAAGAAATTGAGGCTTATGTTCCAGTTACACAGTTGGCAGAGGGCAGAGCTGGAATGAGAGCCCAGGTCTGACATTTCAAGGATACCATGTGTGCTTTTTCTTAGAAATTCTCTTCCCTGACAATTATATTTAAATGCATAATCTGGGAAGTGTAGATGGTGCCAAGCACAGCCTTGGGGAGCAGTGGATTCTTATGGTCTTGAGGGCCCTCCATGATCTGGTCCCATTCTAGATTCTTAGACACAAATCTTTCCATCATCAGAATCACCTGGAAGCTTTAAAATACAGATTTTTTTATCCTAATAATTGGTGCAGGGACCCAGGGAATCTGTATTTTTAAGCCTCCCTAGTGATTGTGATGGTCAGTTTGAAAACCATTGTCTTATGCGAACCTTCTCTTTAGTCCTGTTCCAAATTACCAAATTACCATCTATATTCCCATTTCTGCAACTTTGCTCAATTCCATGGACTTCACTTAGATTGGCCTTTTTCCTACTTCCACCCATTATTTTCAACCCAGTTCACGCTCCATCACCTCATCACCTCTACAAGGATCTTTGCCACCACAGCTTCCAGAAATGCCCTGTCCACTGTATTCCATTAATACCTTTGGCTCTCAATGGACACATATATCACATATATTAGTTAGGATATGAGTTTAAAAGTTGTAAGAGAGTCCCAAAATAGTTTTGCCTCATTTAACACCCAGAAATATATTTCTGTCTTCTCTAACAGTATGGGAATAATCAGTCCAGTGGTAGCTCCAGGGGATGGGGGCCCAGGCTCCTGCTATCTTGTTGCTCATCTCTAGGGTAGTGCCTTTGTTTACATGGTGCAAGACAGTTCACTACTATGTACACATTCCAGCCAGTGGGAAAAGGAAAAATGGGGTAAGGGAGAGCCATGACCAGGAATTTCACAAAACAATTCTGATCACATTCCACTGTCCAGTACTTGATCACATGGCCACATTTAGCTGCAACCAAGGTAGAGAGATTTACTTTATTCTGCATCACTATATGCCTAGTTAAAATCAAGAGTTCTATTAATTGTACTGGTGGGAGGGGAGAATGGATATTGGGGAACAACCTAGCAGTTTCAAATTCTACTCAGGGTTGTAATTTTCTGTTTGTGTCTGTGTTTCCAGCTAGACTGTAAAAGCTCCATGAGAACTAGGCCCCTGACTTATACCTGTTTATGACACTTATAGGTGTCTGACATAGGGAAGGCACTAGATGAGTATCATTGGTTGGCAAGACAGATTAGAGTGATTGACAAACCTCTGGAATTTAAGTCAGATTTTCATTTTAGTCCTTGTTCTCCACAGTTTAGGGAAAATTTCTTAATCTCTCTGGCCTCAGTTTTATACAATAATAAAATTTAGTTGGAAGGTACCTTAGATATTACCCATGCCGACCCTCTGATTTTATAGATGAGGAAGCTGAAATCCAGAAAGGGTAGTGACTTATCCAGACACAAAGCCTCATAAACAGAAGAGCCGGAGCCCAGGTCTCCTAGTAACTAACCCAACCACTAAGGTATCTCCCCATATCCAGAAAATGGTTATAAGGGATAAGGTGATCTTTAAGCTTCCTTCCAGCTTAGAAAGTCTGATGCACATAACACAGTCACATTTCTACCCCTCAATGAAATTAAATACAAAACTAGGATAATTTCCAAGCACTGAACCACTGCATCCCACTGGATCTTGCTATGTACTTCAGCAGCTTAGACAGTCATTCAAGAGGTAGAAAAGTTCAGAGCTTTGGGCTCCAGCATCATCTAAGAAGCAAAACTAGGTGGAGAAAGCAAAGGAAAGAGACTTGGATGATCCTTCTACCTGGTCACAAGCAGTAATATTCCTTGTGAGCTTCTTATGCAAGGACACTGCTCTGGGTGCTGTGGAGCAGCTGCCCTCCGGGAATTTGGAATCCAGGTCACACACAGTTAAATAGCAGGAGAGGATGGGGTATGTAACATTAAACAGAAGAAATGTCACACGGAAAACTGGCTGTAATAATAATAACAGCTTCCATTTATTGCTCAACTGCAATGTGTGCCTCACACTGTGATAGGTATTTATTTTATAGGCTTGATCTCATTAAATCCTCACGACAAGCGTGTGGGATTACTGCAGGTCACACAGCTGGTAAGTGGTGATTAATTGTCAGAGGAGTGGTGTGAAGAACATAAATTATGGAGCAGTTCAGAAGGAGAGAAGCTTGTGGGTGGAGGGGTCTGGGAAGGCTCTGTGGAGGAGGAGAGAGTTAACTAGATCCTGAGGATAGGTAGGACTTATGGAAGGAGAGAAAAAAGGCAAGTGAGTGCAGGTGGCAAAGGCAACACAGGTACAGGGAACACTGAGTCAACAAATTCCCAGGCAAAGCAGGGGAGCAGTTAAATCCCGGGGCAAACCTCCAAGTTGTGAGGTTGCGGGGCCAGGACGTGGTGGAGGGGAACGACACACCCAAGATCATTCTTGAAGAAGGGATAAAAGGTCAACTGAAGTCCTATAGCTCACACATGGCCTACAGCAAAAGGAAAGAGGGAAGAAAATGACTGAAAAATTCTAAAGGCAGTTTGTGTCACGTGCCTGACAAAAAAAGGAATCTCATTTCTAGGGTTTAAATCAGAGAAAAGTTCAGAGACAGAATGAAAACTGAAAACAAATGTCTACTAATAGGGGAATTGTTGAATATATTACGGTATGTATACATGATTAAATGTTATGTAGCTTTTACAGAACATACTTTTGAAGAACGTGTGATGATAATCCATAATGTCAAGTAAAGAAGCAGAATGCAAAACCGTAGTACAGAAAGTCTTTGTTTTAAATTATATACATGTTATATAACTTCCTGTGTGTGTGTCTGTGTATGTGTGTATGTGTGTGTATGTGTGTGTACACACTCACACAGGAAAAAGACTGGAAGGAAAGACACTTAGCATATTTACTGTGATTATCATCACAGGGTGGGAATATGGGCAATTTAATTTTTTCTTTAGGCTATTTACCAAGTTTTGTTCAGCAAGCGCACACTTTTATATTAATACAAATGCTCACTTTTAATCTTTTTAAAATTTAAAATCTCCATACTCTGCCATGAAACACTATTATAAACATCTCGCTTTGTCTTTAAAGATAATTCATTATCTCTTCCTCCAGTATGCGGACACAACTGATTGTTCAGTAATTGCTGCATCCATAGATTCTTTTTAGAAGTTCATTTAAACCTAATTGTCCTCAGTTCCCATGTAAAGCTACCAGCCCCACGACTCCAACTGCACTGCAAACACCAAAGTCTCCCATTAATGTTCTCTGTAGCTATTTAGATCAATTGTCTTCCCCAGAGTCATAAATCCTAAGTGAACGACACACTTATTTCAGGGGACAGGCACCAAAGCCTCTTTAAAACTCGATGATTTATGTATCTGTGGCTTGCAGAATGTCAGGGGCCCTTCATCAATACCCACAGGGCCTTCCCGGGTATAGGATCCTACCACATCTGATGGAAAGACATTACTATATTTGGGTCAATAGCTTTCACCTTTATCCTTCCTGCTTGGTTTGGTTTGGGGGTTTATTTATTTTTCTTCCTTCCACTGAAATAGTTGGGATATTAGCTGAGTAGGAGAGGCAGTGCATTAAATATAACTTGATCAGAATCCCAGCCTGTCTTTGCCCTCACTGCTATAGGGGCAACATAAAGGTTAATAACTGAGAGAGGACCCCACGCACTTAACCACAGTGCAGCACCCCATCACCAAGTGACAATTAGGAACCCTCCATGAATGCCAATGACCAGTGATCAAACAGAGCTTCACCCAAACCAGGCAGACCTCTGCATTAGCTCAGCTCTCCATTCATCACTGAGCTGACAGCCTGCAGAGCTCCACGTTGAGCATGCAGCTCAGTCTTTCTGTTTTATCCAGTGAAATGATCTATGCTACCAGGAGTGGGAGAGGAGCAGGGGAGGGAATGAAGGAAATGAAATAGGCTTGTCTTTGGCATGGTTGGGCAACAGCTCAAAGTGTCTGTCTGAGACTTAGAGAGAAATATCGCATAATGATCTTGCTTGTTTCTCCTTGCAACTTTCTGGCTCTCAGACAAGGATGGCCCTACCTTACAGAGTTCTCTTTTGGGAGGCAGCATGACAAATTGGAGCAAGCACATAGCCAGCTATGAGATTTTGGACAAGTCACTCTGGGCCTATGTTTTCTCACCCATGGAATGAAGCGGTTAGACGAGAACAGTGGTTTCCAAACTGGGTTCCTCAGGGTGTTAAGGTTCCATAGAGGTGTCTCAGACCCTGCAAGGGCATGCTTCTTGCAAGGGCAGGGAGATGAGGAGGTTAGTAAACTCTAGGCACAACTGCTCCATGTAAGCTCACTGAATTTTATTTGTAGACTACTTATAAATTGTGCAGAACATATTCTTGCATACTGATTTCATTTGATCCTCACAATTTGTAAGGTAGTCAGGATAGATATGACCATCTAGTCCAGTTACTATTGCTGTGTAACACACCACCCAAAAACCCCATAGCATAAGACAACCATGTTATTATGTTCATGGATTCTTTGGGTCAGGACTCAGATGGACACAACAGGAAATGCTTTTTGCTGCTCCATAATGTCGGAGACCTCAGCTGGGAAGACCCAAAGTCTGGGGGTGACTAAATAGCCAGGTCCTAGACTCATCTGGATGTGTCTTCACTCACATGTCTGTCTGCTAGGACATCAGATGAGCTCTTGACTGGAATACCTACACATGGCCTTTCTCTGTGGTCTCATCACATGGACTAGTCTGGGCTCCTCACAAAATGGCAGCTGAATTCCAAAAGCTGATGTCCCAAGAGCAAGGCAGAATTGCACTGCATTTTTATAATCTAAACTCAGAAGTCACATAGTATTGCTTCTGCCATATCCTATTGGCTGAAGCAGTCCCAAAGTTTCACCCAGGATTAAGGAAGAGGACAAGGTGGGAGAATAATCAACGTCACAATGTAAGAAGATTATGTGGAATAGGAGATAGTGTTGTGACCATATTTGGAAAATAAAATCTGCCAAGTCCTCTTCACTTGAAAGATGAGGAAACAGACAGAGGAGAATTGGTACACATCTACTATGAGCAGAGCTGAGATCAGAACCAATTCCTTCAGATTTGAGCTCCTCATTTACCATGATGCTTTGGGCTCTTCATTTCATGTTTCTGAGTTAACTGTCTATTAATTTAGTGAATTGACTATTCAAATATGAACCCTCATCATAGTGGTACATGACCAACCCAAGAGAACAATATCTTCTCGTGGATGGAACATTTTGATCTCATCTGTTCTCAGAAAATTGGAGTGGAAAATGTATATAAATCCCATTAAAATTAAAGTAAAAGGCAAGGCTATTCATGTCTCTTTCTAGCTTCCAGCCCAGCATCAGTAACATAATCGGTACTTAATAAAGATCAGATTTTTTTATGAATCGACATTTTATTTTAAATTCTTTCCAAAGTCAAAGCCATATAAACAATTCTTTAAGGTTGCTTTGATGCTTTGATGGTTTCTACTTGGAGTTTACTTTTATTTTCATTCATTCTCACAACACCTGAGTGTATTTATTTCTCATTTACCAACAACAACAAAAAAATGAAAGCTGAGAGACCAAGAGAGAGCCAAGGCCACAGGGTGGAGTCTGAGAACAGTTGGACTTTGGGGGAAGTTGTGAAGTAGAAAAGTTTTTCACTGATCCAGCACCCATCCATTGGGAAGTGACAATGACTGGTCCTGTGTTTGACTTGGAATCCAGAGACAAGGTAGTGATGGTCCCTGATGTTGGGAGCCTCACAGTCTAGAGGAGAAGATATCAAACATCATCAGTGAAAGAGAACCTGAACAAAATACTGATGGAAGCAGCAATGGGCACTACCCGGGAGATTGGATGGCTTAACAGAGGATATAACATTTAATCTGGACCTGAAGGGAGAGGTAAGAGCTGTCCAGGCAAAGGTAGTGAAGTGGGAAAAAAGTCCTGACACAGGGAGATGCAGAGACATGAAAAGACATGATGTGTCTTGGTGAGGTAGACATATGGTCAGTGTTGGAGGGTAGGTGTGGAGGGAGGGCAGACAAGCAAGGGAGGAGGCTGGAGTGAGATGAAATCAGACTGTAGAGAAGTGCCAGTAGGATCCCTAGCTACCCCCTTTCTGTGAACATTTTCTTCCTCATAATCCCACCTTACCCCACTTCTGAGGCCTTGCTCTCCACATCTCCACAATTAAAACTTACTGTGGAAAGTGGCTATTATCAGTCATTTACACTATAGTGTAAATGAAATTATCTATAGCCTATAAACCAATGTGTTCTTTCTTAGAGTTTTTTTTAATCAGAAATTTTATTTCCATTTATAAAACAAAAGGCTGTGTTTCCCTTTGAAAAAATGTTGTGAAGATTATTCCTATGGCCAGTGAAATCTCAGCCCATAGGGAGAGTCTTGTGGGAAACATCAACCACTCTGCACCAGAGACAGAATTCTGGGCTGAACTAATCATTTGTCCAACTCAATGTGCCTGTACTGTCCCTGGTCCTTTTGAGCTCCCTCGGTCTCTGGATAAGATCTTAATTATCCTGAGAGCTGCTACCCACTGCTCCCAATAAAATACAATACACATCTCATAATGATCAACCTGCAGAACCTGCAGAACTCTTACCTTTCACATCAGCAAGCCAGACTCCTTGGCATGGGGCAGAATGTAAATGTTAACAACCTCATAGCTTACTACCTATAAAAACTCCTTTATGAGTGTCTAAGTAACAGGCGAATTGTCCAGTGCCTACAGCTAGAGTGATACTTCCAGCTCCTCCTAGCTGAATGGGGTGAGTGATGATTCTTCGTGTGGAAGCATTTGGATCACGGTGATGTTCAGGAAAAGCCAGACCTTACTGACAAATGGGCACAGTTCATTCACAGTGCTGCAAGGGAGGAAGGAGGACATTTCCTTGGAGTGACCAGTTTCCTTTCCTTGTTGATTGGTGTCAGGCACTGCCTGATCTCTGGACTCATCAGTGCCTGTTCTCATCTCCTACTTCCTGCCATCCTTGAAGTCTACCTGACCTGGTATTAGAAGGTGGAAATTGGCTGATCATTAAATTCTATTCTTGATGATTTTTCTCAGTTACTTTTCTAACCCCTTATTCCTGCCATCTCTCACCGCCTGACCCCATAGATGGCCTCTTGACTGTTGTCTCACTTCCTGAGCTCTGGTTTCCTAATCTCCCACTATGCTGACTGGCTTTGCTTCAAGCTTTGCTATCCTCTGACTGTGGTTGTCAAGGCCACTGTGTACCCCCCTATATGTACAACTCTACCCAATCCCTCATCAAGTGTTATTACCCCTGTGAATTGACATTGAGTCCACCATGCTGTGGCTACCACGTCTGTTCCTCTGACATGGTCCCTGAACCAGGGAAGAGGTTTTTGTCTTATTCCCCTGTGTCCAAGCCTTTGCCTGTGCCATGGTGTCCCAAGTCACCAGGTCTATGTCTTTTCCTTTCACCTGAACCCCTGCCCTGCCTGAAACCTTTCTAAATGTTCCAGTTGTTTCCTTCATAATGGAGGCCCTGTCTTGCCCTCACTGTGCTCCCAGGGGCTGGAGTCCAGTGTGAAACTGGGTCCCCAGATCCCAAGTCTCCCTGTTGTCATGCTCAGCTAAAGTCAGGCTATGGCTGCTATGCCACGTTGGAGATCCTCCTGACTTTCAATCTGGGCTCTGAACTCTTACCTGTTTACCTCTCTAGCCACTGTACTTTGTTTCCTTGCACGGACTTCCTGTTACTATTTGTTGCTGGGTCTGCTCAGAAACCTGCCATATCTCATTGATTAATGCCAGGGTAGGCCAACTGCTGTGACAAACAACCCCAAATCTCAGTAGCTTAACACAATAACAGGTTTATTTCTCCCATCGGTTCAGGTGTTTGATAGTCTACCACACGGTGATTCAGGGACCCCCTCCTCCCGTCTAGGAGGCCTCTCTGCTTTTTAGGACCTTGGAATCCTTATCTGGTTCCTTTGTATCCAGCCAGCCAGTAGACGGGGAAGGCAAGACAGCAAAGGATATCTCAGGAAATTTTTAGGGACTGGCCAAACAGTGCTGTTCATGGCTCTGCCCTCATCCCTGGCTAGAACTAGTACCTGGCCTCACCTAGAAAATCAAACCTTCCTGAGGTTTGACTGGTATACAAATGATCTGGTATACAAGTAGCAATGTCTCTGCTACATGGTGGAGGCATCTGTTTTCTAAGCATGACCTCCTCCCATCCAGTCCATTTTTCCCACCCCAGCTGATCATTCTGTCTAAACTCTGGAAAGGACTGGACTCCTGAGAAGACATCTCAGAAGTGACAGAAGAGGCAGACCGGGTTTTTGCCTTGCCACTACCTGAGCAGAAGGTGGATCCCAGCGGGGAAGGCCCTCTAGGGAGAACCTCAAGCCCTACATAATCTTGCAAATTGGGCTCTTTTTGACAAGTGACAACCTTTCATTTCTTCCAAGAAATATTCTTTTTCCCCTCCTGGAGACTTGTTCAGAGAAGAGATACTCAAGTGATAGGTGCTTTGCAAATATCTAGATGGAAGGGGGAAAATGGCATGAAGAAAAATTTAGACAAAACAATGTGGATCACCATGGAAACAATCTTTAGCACACACTGGGGAAAAGGAATCATTGTTAACATGGTTCATATTTTGCAGAGATATCCAATCACTGAATTCAATTTTAGATCCTGCAATCATGCTACTCTCAAAATGCTGGGGTTGTTATGACCACAGTGCATGCTGATTTTCAGGAAGCCCTTCTCTTATCCATCTAATAACCTTTAATGACGATAATGCTTTAATTAAGGCAACTTACTGTTTCCCCGTTGGTTAATTTGAAATCAGTGAAAGGTCAAGTTACCATTAACACAGTGAGTTTACCAAGCTATTCCAGAAGTATTTTTATTCTGACAGCAGAGGCTTATGAGAATATAGCAAAAATACATATTTAGTTGAAATGTGCACAAGGAAAACAGGAGGTTTGTCTTTTGTATGGCACGTTAAGAAAAAGAGAAACCATTCTTAATTATTCAAAAGCAGTTTTTCTTGGACTTTGCTCTCCTAACATACGTGAAAAAGTCTACAGGTGTGGATGACTCTTGGTCAATAATAATGATTCAACATGGCTGTTTAAACAAAACCTCTGGGAGTTGCTAATGAACAGTTTGTTCCAGTGGCTTCTAAAGAAATGGCAGAAGAGAGACACTGGCTCTTGCAAATGAAGCCTTAGAGATGGACAGTCATCACAGTCCAGGTGCTGGGCCATACCCCTGCAGGCCCAGAAATGTAGTGTCTGCCCATGGTTATCTGCCCACTAGTTTCACAGGGCTTCATCCCTGCTCATTCTCCAGGTTCCCAGCCTTCTTGGGGGAAAGTCAGATGTCTTCCTCATTGGAAGGCAAAGCCATAGTCTGATCTTGCAGGCCTAAGATCACAAGTTATAAACTATGCACCCCGAGGACTTCTGGAAACTGTACTTGTGCTCTGTTTTCTACTTTCTTTGCCCCTAGTCTTCCTAATACATGATACGTGTGGACTTGGGCAGAAACCAGCCAGTGTGCTTACCTGAAATAGAAGCCAAGACTTGATCAAATTATGAGATCTAGCTCTTCCTTTCTTTCTTTCCCTCCTACAAATATTTGTTGAACATGTACTATGTACTAGGTATTCTCTCTGGTGCCTCCAGTGTGTCTTTTGTGTGCCGCTGTTCCCTCTCTATAACTTTTCTTGTTCCTACTTTAGGTATCAGATTTCCTCTTGTCCTCTACCTCTGCTCTGTGACCTCAAAACCTGTTCTCAGGAAAGTTCAACTATCATTTGTTTGCACCTTAGAGCAAATGTAAGTCACTGTGTTCCTTTTTCTAGAAGAATTAGCATTTGACATTTAGTCTTTCATTGTTGTATCAAATGATTCCCTGCTCAAGAAATTTTAGACATCAGTTTGCAAGCAGGGGAATATTCTCAAAGTATAAGGCCTTCTCCAAAACCTTAGAGTCATACCATGTGTTGACCACTTACTTGGAATATGCATGAGATTGGTCTCTTCTGTGGCTCTTATTTTGTGATCAAAACAGAGAATGGAGTTGATCAACCTCAGAAAAACATGTTAACGGTGCTTTTAGGATAAAGTTGCAAACCTTTTTTTACAGCACACAAGACCCTGCATAATCCTGTCTCCTAACTCTTTAGACTCTTTCTATATCATTGGAGGAAAGCCACATTGGAATTTTGTCAGATCTTTGATCAAAATACCATCTAATCTTAGCAGGCTTCTGCTTGAAGTGTTCTACTTGTCAACTCCCTTCAACATGCTAACTCCTACTCCTGCTTCAGGTCTCAGATGTTACTTCTTCTGCAAGGCTTCGCTGACTCTCAGGGACCTAATGAGACTGGGATTAGGCCCCCTGACACACGATCTCATAGCATCCAATAATTTTCATACCACTTATCATGTTTATGCTTGTTTATTTGTTTCATGGAAGTATACATCATTGACTTTAATCTTCACAGCTGTCTTATCTATTATGATATATCAAACATCTATCAGAGGGCTGGGCTCACAGTAAATATCTGTGGAATGTATACATGATCAATCTTAAGTACTATGTCTCTAAGTCAAAACTTTGCTAAGAGCTTCCCTATTATTTGGTAATAAAAATCTGATTAGCTCTGCCTTGCTGAGTGGTGGTCACCTACTATTGAGATCATTCCTTCTTGGACAGAACTATGCTTGAGTTCTGCCCTCATTGTCTCTTGCTCAGATTTCCCCACTTCAATCCAACCTGGGAGATCAAACTGGATTAATGTTTGACCAGGTCATTCTTCTGCTTAAAGGCCTCTGATGGATTGGAGTTGGCTACAGAATAAAGTTCAGACTCTGCCTGGCCTTCAAGCCCTTCTGTAATCTGATCCTGACCTATATTTCTGTATTAAACTCCTCTCTAAGTGAATTGTTTATTCCACCAAGCATTTTTATTCACTGACTTTAAGCTTCTGTTTACATTGTTTACTCCATCCAGGAGCACCCCTTGTCCTTCCGTTGATCAAACTTCTATCCATCCTGAGAATGCAGTTCATATCCCACTTTGTCTGTACAACAGTCCCTGCCCACTAGTATTAGGACCCTTTTAGGTGCCAGTGGGCTGCTCTTACATTGGTTTAAGTAAAAAAGAGAACGTACTATAGTACATGCAAGGTACTGTATATTTCTGATTCTCATCTAGTCCATATGGCTTTTTTCCCCCCAAAGGAAAACTGAGACATTGTTACCCCTTCTTCTGATAACAGTATCTTGATTTTTCTTTGAGAAACCCCCCAACTCTCATACTCCATTCATGCAGTTCCGTGAGGCTGACCCCACCCATGGGTTACAGGAGTAGAAGTTTTTTCTTTCTGTGGGAAAGTCCTCTCTCCATCTGCTCCCTTCTTCCTACAGCTTTTGGCAAGAACTGTGGCTTACACTTTGCATTTTTCACAATGCCTTACACTTAGTAGCCATCCAATAAGTCTTTGTTGATTATATTTGACAGTGCGGGATTGAGGGAAGGGTGGAGAACCCAGATTTTCACTAGGATCTTGTGGTTCAACGACTTAATTTTTGTCCTCACTGCTAAAGGAAATGGAAGGTCAAAACATCTGTGTTATGATCATTTGAATCATGGAGATGCAAATGTATCCCGAATGTATTTTCTTAGCTGTAAATTATCTCCTGGTCCACTTGGAAATTATTTGACTCTTTGTATGTATGACCCATCTATACGGCTCTTATCTTTGTAAAAGAATGTTAGACAGGCAATGTCTAACTCAGCCAGCTGGCCTCCTGTTTATATAGATTTTCCTCATTTTTAATTTAATAGAGAAATTGCTCTCTCACTGAATCTTAATTCACAATGTTAATACTTCAGAAATACAGTACTATATTCCGAAAGAATTTCAATCTTCTTGCTGTCAAACATACGCTGCTCTCACATGGGCACTTAATGTTGTCAGGATGTCAATTTTATTAATATTTTTGACAAGGTCCCTGCAGATGAAGTTTCCAACTTTTTATTCTTAGCTAATATGGATGGGTAAGAGGATGTTTGAGGTTTTTTCTCCTCTGTTTTCATGAAAACATATACTTTCCCACAAGACTGGAAGAAAGTAGTATGTTTGTGAAGCACTCTAACCTTTTGGGAGGGAAACATTTCCCCGCTGCTCAAGGCCTACTGTTAACTATCTCCAAATAGCTCCACAGTTGTTATCTCCAACTGCTGTGATGCTCTTAAGAGTCTGAAGGCACTAGAATCCTTGTTTCCACCAATAAATGGTTTCTTCCACTTTCTTTTGGTGTAGTACCACTTGAATTTTACATGTGGCAAGTTATGGCTACAAAGCCATTGTCTTCTGCTCTTTAGGTAATGTTAGTGCCTAATAATTAGTAGAATGTAAGTTTTTCAGATTTTCATCCTAGAGTAGGAGAAGACTGAACTATTCTCAACATGTTCATATTAGCTATCTATTGCTGTATAGCAAATGATCCCAAAATGAAATGACTTCAAACAATCAACATACATTATCTTGCACGGTTTCTGTGTGGAATTTGGAAGGGGCTTAGCTGGGTGGTTCGGGCTCAGGGTCTCTCATGAGGTTATGTCAAGGTGTTGGCCTGGGGCTGTAGTTATTCGAAGGTTTTACTGGGGCTAGACCGGGGTTCTCAAGATGGCACATCCACACAGTATTGGCTGGAGGCCTAAGTTTCTTGCCATGGAGACCTTTGCTTGAAGACCCTTATGGCATGGCAGCTGGCTCTCTCCAGAATGAGTGATCAAAGACAAAAAGACCGAGGAAGAAGCTGCAATGCCTCCTACAACCTAGTCTCAGAAGTCACATACTGTCACTTCTGCCATATTCCATTTGCTAAAAGTGAGTCCCTAGGTCTATCTCATACTCAGGGGGAGGGGAATTAAGCTCCACTTCTTGAGAGGAGGTGTATCAAAGAATTTTGAAACATATTTGAAAACCACCACTGTTCTCTGATTTTCCCCCTTTGTGACTGGCTATCTGCAAAACGCAAACCAAAGTCTGCAAACCCCTAAAGGGGTTCAGTCTGGGGTCAGCAAATGGACAGATAAATACCATTCCCTCAATCTTGGGGTAATTCACACAGCATTTCACCCTTCCAAGCTAATCAAATAGATGCTCCCCCCAAAACTCTAAAAGGATGGAGTAGAAGCTGGGTCTGAGGGAGCCAGATTTTTTCTTCTACCTTTTTAAACAATGCTATCTGCTGTGCCCCTCATGAATATGCAGTGGCCAGGAGGTAGCTTTTCTCAGGCAATGCTCAGAGAGTTGGACACCAGTAAGGCTTCTGAACAGGGACAGAACTGTTTGGTTGTACTCATCTAGACGAATAGGTCAGAATGCAGGCAGCAGATGGTAAGACCTGAGTAAGAAGTTAGCTGATTCTATTATGCTTGTTGGCAAAGGCCAGTCACAGATGGTGACAGTGAGGCTATGAGTAGATCCCAGTTCTGGGATCAAGCAAGTGCCAAAACCTCACACTGAAATCATCCACAGTACCACCAAGAGATGCGCAGGATCCACAGGCAGAACTCTAGGCTTGGATATCTGAAACAGAGACCACGGTGATTCTGGCTCTTTGGTAGCTCTAAGTGCCCAACATGAGGAAGGAAGAACCTGGTACCAGATGGAGAGGTTGTGGGAACAGAGCATGACTGTCAGGCCACAGAGTGAAGCTTCGCACCATAAAGACAGATGGTGAGAGGGGTGCCCCCATCTGTGGCAGCTTACTGCCTTTTCAGTACTCATAATGCCTGTATACCCTTCAAATGGGTCTCTTCAGGAGCTTCTATGATACTTCCAAAGCATTTTTACTTAAAGTCAAATGTAAGTGTTCCAAGCTTTACTCCAGGCTGAGAGTACTTCATAGCTTTTCTATTTTCTCACATTTTGAGACACCAAGTTTCTGATACACTAATTAATAAGGGAATCATAGAATGATATAATTTATGACACTGAGCATCGGAAAAACGATGTCACATAAGGATAAAGTCAAGAGTAGAGTTTTCTTTCCAGTACATTCCTGCCATTAAGGTGGGAAGCATAGAAAAAAACACGAATTCATACTTCAAGATATACATTGACTCTACACGTCATTTCCCTGCTAAAAAATTCAGTGGCTCTGCTGGTACCACCTTTAGATGCAGGCAGGAGGAGCCTGTCTTTAAAGGGCTCTGCTCGGCCCTTCTCCAGCTGCACCCCTGCATACTGAACAGGAGTCCATTAAGCCAAGGAGTGTGTCCACTGGAGCTGTCTTTATCCCTTCAGACCTCACTCCAGGTACCCTGGAACCAGAATTCCCTGCTCAAATGGCCCTGAGCAACTTCCAGAGCCTGTGTGGGCTTCTCTCCTAGATCCTGAGATATGAACCCCTGGGCCCATGGAAAGGCCAGGAAGTGATGGTTTTGGAAGGGTAAAAGTGGGAATGGAGCTTGGACATGTGGGCTGGAGTGTCCATGGGATAGGTGGTACCTGGCAGAGTGGTGCTGAACTGGCTATGGGCAGCAAAGGGGGAAAGACTGCTCTGTGTGGCGATCAGCTCTGCCTCACCTGACTTTTTCCAGCAGGGAGCTCTGAGGAGTCCCAGAATTCTAAATTCAAACCTGGCCTTCCAAGTTGTTATGAAAGTGTAGTAGTCAAGGCAAGTCTCACTCTGTTGCTCAGGCTAGAGTGCCATGGCATAAGCCTAGCTCACAGCAACCTCAAACTCCTGGGCTCAAGCGATCCTCCTGCCTCAGCCTCCTAGGTAGCTGGGACTACAGGTGAGTGCCACCACGCCTGGCTAATTTTTTCTATTTTTAGTAGAGACAGGGTCTTACCCTTGCTCAGGCTGGTCTCAAACTTCTGACCTCAAGTGATCCTCCCACCTTGGCCTCCCAGAGTGCTAGGATTACAGGCGTGAGCCACCATGCCCAGCCTCAGAAGAATATAATTTTTTAAAATCTCACAGTTTGTTAGCTTGTTTTACAACTTTTACATATTTAGACATTTAATATGTGGGCCTTCATGTGTAGCCTTCTCATGGGCCCTACCAATGTTACAGTTGGTCCTGGGTCCCCATTTAATACAGAGTCAACTCGAATCAGTTTGACCTGGTTTTTAAGGCCTTTTAATATTTGATTTCTCTCTAACCTTATCTTCCGCTACTCTTCTACAGGAATCTACCAAACTGATCAACGCACAGCCAGGCTTGGGCCACATCCTTTTATGTGTGTTCTGGTTCATAATATTTTTCTCCTGTGAAAGGCCTCCATGTCTGCTCTGCATTTATATGGGCCAACCTACTGTTTATGACCCAGCTCAATCCTCACAGCCATATCTCCTCCCTCTGGACTCTTCTAACAGCTTTTCTCAGAGCCACTTATTGGCACTCAGAATGTGCAACCGTGTGTAGCCATTTTTCATATTATGAACAAGGTGTGGTTATAAGATAAGGAGACATCAATATGCAACAGTTTTCAAAGCAGGAAAGGAGACAGAAAAAAAAGTCAGAAGAATAGCTATAGAATCAGGAGAATGTAGTCAGGCAGGTACTAAAGGAGGAGACGTCAGCATTGTCAACAGGCTGAGAGAAGTCATTGGGAAAGATACCCCCAAATAGATCATTTATCCATTAGGAAAGAGGTCTTTTGTACCCATTGAGAGAAAAACAGATTGTGTGGACAAAAGCAACATTGTAGTGGGAAAAATAAGAGATGAGAAAGTGGAGACAGCAAATATACTTCAATGTTTCTCAAGAAGTATGATTCTGAGAAGAGAAGAGAGGGTAGTTTGAGTGGGTGGAAGAGGTAGGGTGGTTTTGTTCTGTTCAAAGGATGGTGGAGACTGAATGTGTCTGTGGGAAAAAGGACTTAGGTTAGAAAAAGAAATTGATAATGGGGAAAGAAAGGATAGCTGGATAAACAAAATCTGGGAACGGCTGTGATCCAGTGCATAGGTGCAGGGGTTAACCTTGATGAGGAGAAAGGGCACTTCTTGCTGTGGGTAAGGCAGGGAGGAGGGAAAGATGAACCAAGGCTACAGGATAGGCGTGATAATGAAGAGAATGGGCTTAAGCCTAAAGAGATTGGCTGTCATTACACAGGAAAGGCTAAGAAAGCTGAATTTTCCGGGGCAGGCCCAGATTTTATATATTTAAATATCACAGTCTTCATTCATTCCTTTCACATTTATTCAGTGCCCTGTGTGTGCCAAACACTACTGGGCACTAGGGTCTACTTTTCATGTATTTTTGGAATTTGCCATGTGGGTTACTCAAATGAGATTTACTTTTTACCCTTCTAAAAGGCTTTAAGTAGAAATAAATGCACGAATCAGAAGAGAGTCCTTTGTCAGACCAGATGTCCCGGGTTGGGATTTGGAAAACACGGGCATCTTAACAATGGCTCCCTGTTTGAGGTGAAGAGGGAGGAGAGGCCGAAATGGGGAGAAACGGGACTCTGCACTAAGTGGGGGTCTAGGCGCAGGCAACCCGAGGCGGTGGGCCCTCAACCTGGAAGACCGGAACCCCCTGCGCGCCTCAGTTGCAGTAACCAAGGGTAACAGCGCTTTGGTTTACACCGGTGTGAAGACCAGCCCTCTTCCCCAAACCAGGTGTAGGTACGGCGGCCTAGCAGAACCAGACACAAAGCCAAGCCGCGTCATCCAAGCTACTTTGCCCCGAACGCCCATGGCCCCCAACTACTTCAGGTCACCGCTGCCCTTGCCGGTGGTTTATTGATGAGGGGCGGGGGAGGGGCGGGGCGAAACACCTTTTCCCTCTTACAATTGGTCGTAGTAGATTCCGAGTTCCGCCTCCTGCGCCGCCGCCGCCAGGTTGCCAGGGCTGTCACTCTAGGAGCCCCCGCCCCCGTCCCCGCCCCCGCCGTGGCCCCGCCCCTCGCTGTGGCTGCGATCTCGCGGGAAGAGCGGCAGGCACGGCCGTGCTCGGTCTCCCGGCTGCGCGCGGAGCGGGAGGGCTCTCCTCACACAAGCGCTTCCTCGCCGAGAGGCTGGAGCTGCGGCAGCGCAGGCCTGAGCCGCCCCTTCTCTGCCGTCTCCTTCTTGTCCTCAGGGCTCCCGGGTCCGCTCGCCCTCCGACGCTGCTCAGGTAAGAAGGCTCCGAGCGCGTCTCCGCTGAGGAGCGGCGGCAGAGCCGGGACGCGGAGCAGCCGGGGCAGGCGGGCTCCTGACGGGGGCGGCTCCGGGGGCTGCGCGGCGCTGCCTGGTGGGCGCGAGGCTTGGCGGGGGTCGGGAGTGCGAGGGGCGAGGAGGCGGTGCTGTGGGATCTGGGTGCGGGCGCCGAGGGGCGGCGTCGCGGGTTCCAGAGCTCTCGAGGTGAGGGGGCAATTTTCTGGGGGTCCTGGGGCTCTTCCGGCTTGGGATGGCGGTGGGTGGCGGCATAGAGGATCCCAGGTCTTTGGAGTCGGGGGAGATTTATCAGAGTCTTGAGGTTCTTTGAAGTGGTGTACTGGGGTTCCGGGATAAGGGGTCTGTTTATTGGGGTCTCGGACTCTTTGGGGGCGGAAGATGCAGTTTAGCAAGGTCCTGGGTCTCCGGGGGCAGGTCGTTAGGGCTTGGGGGGGTCCTTTGAGCAGGCGTGGGCGTCTATTTGGCATTGCTGGGGTGAAGCAGCAGGGTGTCAGGGTTCCGGGAAGAGGGGTCTGTTGATCGGTGTGTCCGAGTGAGAGGGCGATGTATCTGTTCTGCAGGGGCTGGGGCCGCCTTCCTGGGTTGTTGGGGGCGGAAGGGTGTAAGGCGACCAGCGTCTGTACTGGGCTTTCTGCTTTGCCCAGAGGGGGGCGGTCACTTGGCATGGTCTCCAGTCTTTTGGGGGCGACGGGGCGAGTTAGCGGGTCCCGGGTGATTTCTCCGAGTGGGCGCGGCTCAGCGGACACTGGGTCTTTTGGGGGCCGGAGGGGACTTTAGTAGCATCAGGAGCCGGCCCATTAGACAGTCTGTGGCTGGCCAGCATCCTGGAACGTTTTTGGTCAGATCTCTTTCTCTCTAAATGAGATTTATTCAATGCTTGGAGGATTGATCGGTGTTGTTGCCTAGTTGGAGAAATAGTGGGTTTGTTCTGCAGTTTTCTTTTCTCTGCCCCGGATCCCTGTGGGGGCGCGCTGGTCTCGCTGGAGCTCTGGGAGCTAGCGAGGTGGCAGCACCTTAGGCGGGCATGTGTCTGTAAATTCTTGAGGAGGCGAGGCCCCGCAGATTGAGCGTGGATACAGCTCCTGAGCAACTGGAAGCTGTTGAGGGTGGGGAAGGCCGTGTGGTTTTGGCCTCCTTTCCTAGGTGGTCTGCTTTGCTGATCCTGCGCTATTAGATCTGTTCTGAAGTCTTGCCTGAGTCAATTCGTGCTGTGAAGCGTGTTCTGCGTTCTCTCTGTCCTTTGAAAAGCATTCTTGGAGAGAGATAATTTCAAGTTCAGCCACCAAAAAACATTGGAATTTGAAGTCCCAAAGCTAGAGCTCTGCAAAAGCATTTGCAACCGGTAGGGATGGCTAACAGAGCTCTTTTAGAGATTGCTGCTTAACAGTTTCATTGTACTGTACAGGTGTCCTTAGCTTTGGATCTTTTGCAGAGTTCTTGGTAACTAGCCCAGACTTAGCTGGGTGGAATTTAAATACAATGACCTGTATGTATGTGTATGTGGTTTAAAAATAAATGAATATGTTAGAAAGTCCGTGCTTTTGCCTGACAGTTCTTTTGGTTAGATAGCTACTCACTCTATCACAGAGGCCTGTAAATGAAATCTACAGGCAATGGGCCCTGTACTCATAGTGTTCTGTAAATCTGTAAACTGGAGTTGACAGACAAATTTGTTGCTGAGCAGATATTTGGTTGGAATGATAGCCCAAAACACCCTAAGGAGATCTTTTTTCCCCCGATTTTTGAGAGAAAGACAAATGATAAATTAAGCAGGTTTCAGAAACTTTTTAAAAAAGCTTTTATGATTTCTAAGTAAGCATAGACTGATTAGTCAACAAATATTTGATTATCTGCTAGGTGTCCCAGCTCTAGTGGTACAGGGATGCCAGCTGTCATGTGATTCTCTAAATCAAGAGGGAGAGGAAGGCAACAAATAAATACATTAAAAAGTTGTGATATTGCTAAGGAAGAAATACATGGGATACTTGGGTTTCAGCTCTCTCTTTTATTTTATAAACGCTTCATGAAATATAATTGATGTGGCTTGTGATAACCAGAAACCAAGGAAGATAGTGATCTGCCTTCTTCATTATTAAAGAAAGATTAAGTTGTGATCAGTAGAGTTTAGGCATTAAATATATATAGACTCTTTGCAGATGCTTGTGTTATGTAAGCATTAAAAAGTCTGTAAGGATACACATCAAACTTACCCATGTTTGGAGGATTCTTCAGGAGGGAACTGCAGAGAATGGAAGGGAGCTGTTTATTTTTATACTTTTACATTACTTTAATCTATTTCAATGAGCAAGCATTACTTAAATGCAAATTAGAGAAGTCCAAAAATTAAAGCATTTTGGTTACTATGCAAATTGCTGAAATGTACAGTATTTATAAGGCTTTTGTCAATGTTGCCACTTCCACCTGTGTGTACTAATGAAGGAAAAATATACTTAAAATATCTAAAAATTATAGGGGGGCAAGGTAGAGTGGGTAGCACAGCAAAATAAGAAAAGACATAGACCTAGGTAAAATGTCAAAACATGTTAAGGTTGTTGGATATTTTATTATATAAAGATAAATTAGTGTTAGTTCTTTCTTTTTTCAAATTTAATTGTTTCTTGAGTTTAAGAAAGGAATTTTTTAGATTTCCTAAAGGAGAATACGGTGTGCTTTTGTGGCAGGGGAGGAGGTGTTCCTATTGTGGCACAAACTTCAGGAAGAGATTTCTTTTTGTCAAACATATACACATATAATAGATATGTTTTTCTTGTGAGGCATATGAACCATAAAAATAGTTTTTATGGTTTCATTAATACAGTGCTGAAAATAACAGTATCAAAGTGTCTTTTGAATTATTTGAAATTCTAGAATCATAAATGTGATATACTAAAACAATTTCTAGAAAGGAAATCATAAGACATGAATTCCAATCTTCACTGTGCTGCCTATGGTGTGGCCTTAGATAATTTCTTCATCTCTCAGGGCCTCAGCTTTCATATATCTCTATTAATATATCTATCTCTTTATGTACATATCAAGAGTAGCCCTGTGAATAATCAATGTAAACTTCAATTCCAAGGATTATGCTGCATTGGTTCTTATGTTGCAGATTGCAGTATTATATGTACAAAAAGAGAGAGATATCATAGGGGTAGCTAGTTCTCAGGATACAACTAGTTCTGTATAATTTTTATATATCGTATCTAATTTTAGAAGCCTCTTCTTTTTTAAGATATGTGGGAATTATTTAATTCCAGAATATACATTCATGAAGGTAAATGATTTCCTTTGGATAATTTAGCTTTATCTTCTGTTAAAGCATTATTATTTTTATTTCTGATCTCTGGTTCTATAGTAGAATAGTGTATGATAATGTTATATCCTTATTTAACTCTGGATGTAGAGTGAGGTCACTAGTGTTTGCCAGCAGACTTGACCCCCTTTAATCCATCTTTACACTACCTCCAAGGTAATTTATCTATAATGCAAATCTGTTCATTGAGTCTTTCTTAAAACCTATGCTTTATTGGTCCCAACTCGTTATCATTATAAGGCGTTTCATCATTTGGCTCATCCTCTGCATTTCCTCACCATAAATCTCAAGCTCCAATTGTACTAATAGAAGCAAAGCAGTTTACTGAATGAGCCATGCTGTTTCCTAACTTAGAGCCTTCACATATGTTCTCAACACGGATTAGAATACGTTTCCTTCTCTTGTCTTGGTGGCAAAGCCTACTGATTTTTCAAGATAAAACTTAAACACTTTCTGCTTTTTAAGTGTTCTGTGTCTTCTGGTCCTTCCTACACCACTAGGTTGTTCGCTCACTGTATCTTGTCCATTCATTCACTTGTATTCATTAGTGTGCTGTAATTATGTTTGTCTTTCCTCCTGGACTAAAGGCAGGTTTATATTTGTCCTATTATCTTTTGAATCCCTTTTGCTTGTTTACACATAGTTGCCTCTCATAACATGTTTGAACTCTCAGTGTCAAGATTAAGTAGTGTTCATAATGTCTGAAATGAGTTAAACTCAAATCTCAGTCTTGTCCTATTTTCCTAAATTTTGAGGGTCTCTAAAATATCTTATTCTCTTGCCCCTATGACACAAACTGATACTAGAACTGTAGTTCTTAGATTCGTATTAAGGAAGTGACTCCTAGCACTGTAGGAGATAAAGGTTAAACTTGCAGAAAAGTCTTGTAGAATTTTGAGGCAGCCATTGATCTCTACCTCTAAAATTGCTAGGAGAAATATTAGCTAGTTTGGGTATTTCAAATTTTGGACATAAGCGATTTGGTAGATATTTTACCTTGGCTGCTTTTTACTTAGAAAATGATAGTTGCTGATGTGTGTAGGTTTTTATATTGGCTTAATAATTGCTTTACATGCAGTGCCTTTAATTTTCAAAACAAATCCTGAAGATTTATAACTTGCTCAGGGTCATTACCTACTAAGGAGCAGAATATGAGTACATCCAGGTCTGATCGACTCCAGGTATTGTGCTTTTTCATAATATTACACTGCTTTCTGAATATCACTGCTTATTTGGTGTTTAAAATTATTAACATATACTTTATTCATTTTATAAATTGAATAAGTAGGTTGTAAGGTTTATTCATTCAGTTCTTCAAAAAAAAGCTGGAGAATTTGAGATTGATTGTATTTAGAGCCATTTAATCCAATTCCGTCATTTTAGCATGTGAGGAAACACATAGTCAAGAGTTAAATGGCTGCTCAAGATCACATAGCTAGTTGGTCTATAAGATTTTCTTTAAGCTGGTTGTGAACATTAGTGTTGTGAAACCATTATTTCAAAGGACTACCAGATGCTTGATTTTCCCCACAAGGGGGAAAAAAATCCTAGAGAAAAGTGACGTTGAGGATCTGAAAGTCTTAAGGACATGGCTCAGAGAAAATCCTGACTTTGTTTGGATCATGACACATAGAGACACCTTAGTGCCTTTATTCATGTGATTCCGTAATCTTGGTTTCTTTCCTTCCTCTTTTTTATTTATAAAAGTCTGTTCACAGTTTAGTGATTTTTATCCCTGTTGAGTTGTTATTAACATCGGCCTTACCAGTAATTGTTTAAGTGACAACCATGGGCCAACTAATAGGAACACAAAAATGGATGAAATCTAGTCACTGCCCTGAAGAGGCTTGGTCTATTTGTTAGCAGGAGGCAGTATATATTTAATTGCAATGTAGAATATAAAGATGCCATGAGCAATACAGGTCTAGCAGTTTAGAAGAAGGTAAATGTAGGCTGGGCTAGTGGTTACAGAAGTTTCTATTTAGAAAAGATTTGACTTAAGTAAGTCTTTAAATGAAGAAGTGGAGTGGTATGGAAGGAGGAAAAGACTTGGGGAAAGAACTGCTAGCTTTTTTTTTAATCTGAATTTTAGCTAGTCTCACTCTTGCTCACTTCCCTTCAGCCACACTCCTCACTGTTTCATAAGGCCTGGAACATGTTCTTTCAAATATCCGATGTTTCCTTCCCTTGCTTCCTTCAGGTCTGAATCAAAATATCACCCTTTCCATGAGGCCTTTACTGTTAACTTTGTTTAAAAGTACAACATCCCTTCCACACATACTCTTTGATTCCTCTTGCCTACTTTGCTTCTTTTTTGTTTGTGCTTTCCAACATAGTCTATGTTTTTATTGTCTTTCTACCCCTACTAAAAAATGTAAGACCCACAAGGACAGGGATTGTTACCCATTTTAGTATCTTCTACAAAGTAAGTGTTCAAATTTTTGCTGAATAAGTGAATAAGACAAGGGCACTTTAAAGCAGGAACTTAAAGAACATTTGATCTAACCTTCTTATTTCTTCTTTTCTTTCTTTCTGGCAAGCATAGAGGAAGAACTTTCCCTGCTGTGTTTCTTTTTTTTTTAAATTTGATAGGACTGTTAAAATATGTGAAAAAAAAAAAAAACAGTAAAGCGCACAAGTGTACAGCTCAATGGATTTTTACATATGTAAATATGTAACCACGAATCAGATCAAGATACAGAACATTTCCAGGACCTTAGAAGCCTCCTTCATGCTCTCTCCTAGTCAGTGGCTTACCAAAAGCAACCACTTATCTGACCACTATCACTATAGATTCGTTGTGCTTTTTCATGAATGTCATACAAATGGAATCAAATCATTCTTTTATGTCTGATCTCCTCTGTTTAACATTATTACATCTGTGAGATTCAGCCATGTTTTTTGAGTTAGTAGTAGTTTATTCCTTTTCATTGCTGTGTACTATTTCATTGTGTAAGCATTAATATGTATTTATCTGTTCTACTGTTGATATTTGGGGCTGCTTCCAGTTTTTAGTTCTTGGAAACAAAGCCGCTATGAACAATTTTGTACACGTGTTTTGGTAGGCATAAAAATCCATTTCTTGGCTAAATAATTAAGGGTTAATGTCACTTAAATATATAATAACATATGTCTCCAAACATATACACACACATATACATAATTCTTAATCCCACATCATTCTTAGCACATGCTAGATGAGCATTAAATGACTGAAGATGAATTATTAACTAATCTTTTACTGTGAGATTATCTCAAACTTATTAAAATAGTCAATAACAGGTTTTTTTTCTCTGCTAATAACATTGATGAAAATCTTTGTGCATAATCTTTCTCCATACTTGATTTTTTTTTAGAATAAGAATAAAAATGTTCAGTCAAAAGATAAGACCTTAAAATAATTAGATATTACTATATTGCTTTTTAGAAAGATGCCAATTTATATGTTAATATTGAATATTAGTTTTAAAAACTTTTTCTAATTTGATAAGCAAAAAATCTTTATATTTCTTTGATTATAAGTGAATTTGAACATTGGAAATTGTTTTAAAACAATTTGATATTTAAAATATTTATATTTAGAGATTTTTTAAAGAATCCCTCAGGTACTACCTTGTAAGGTAAAAGATGGTTTAACTAGAATTAATGTAATGTTATTACGGTTTTTCCTTTTAATAGATAAATTAAATTTTGAATAGTTATTACATACAAAAACATATGAAATTTAAAGATCCAAACAGTTGCTTTAGAGGCAACCACTGTTATCAGTTTCTTTTCTTTTGCATTTTTTCTGCCCCCCACCCCCAGCCAAAGATATGGAGTCTCTATTGCCCAGGCTGCAGTGCAGTGGCACTATCATAGCTCACTGCAGCCTCCAACTCCTGAGCTCAGGCAATCCTCCTGCTTCAGCCTCCCACGTAGTTGAGACTACAGGTATGCACCACCATGCTTGGTTATCAGTTTCTTATGTATACTTCTAAAGATATTATAGATCACGTGTGTGTGTGTGTGTGTGTGTGTGTGTGTATAAAAAATATGTATGTTTGTACATGTGTATCTAAATGTATGTATGTATAATATATGTGTGTGTAGTGTGCATGCATATTTGCCAAAACATCAGATGAATTATGGAGACCATTCATTAAAATATTGCCTGGCTTAGATGTGGTATTGTGTACTAAAAATTAGAAAGGGTCTAAAAATGATTAGTATCTGGCTACTGGCCCAGAAGGAAGAAAAACAGGGTCTGGCAGCATTTGGCAGTAATTTTCTATAAGACAAGTTCCCTTAGCTCTTTTTATTGTTGGATTGGTTTTTTGACAATATAGAACTTCTGTTTATATTATAGTACTGATTCTATAGCACTATTCCAAAATGGAAAGCCAGGTTTTTGAAAATTATACAGTTGATACCTGAAAGAAACTCTTTAACTACAAAAGCTATTTGGAGGTATTTAGGAAAACATTTAAGGGAAAGATGCTTTATTCTTAGGCATTTTAGGATTTATTTCCTTTTTTTTTTTTTTTTTTTTTTTGAGACAGAGTCTCACTTTGTTGCCCAGGCTAGAGTGAGTGCCGTGGCGTCAGCCTAGCTCACAGCAACCTCACACTCCTGGGCTTAAGCGATCCTACTGCCTCAGCCTCCCGAGTAGCTGGGACTACAGGCATGTGCCACCATGCCCGGCTAATTTTTTTTGCTATATATATTTTTAGTTGTCCAGATAATTTCTTTCTATTTTTAGTAGAGATGGGGTCTCACTCAGGCTGGTCTCGAACTCCTGACCTCGAGCGATCCACCCATCTCGGCCTCCCAGAGTGCTAGGATTACAGGCGTGAGCCACCGCGCCCGGCCAGGATTTATTTCCTTGACATTACAGTTTTAGCAGAACTTTTATGACTTTTTTGCTTAACAATGAGAGTTTGAGCTTGAATAATTGTAAATAAAATTCTTTATTTTCCTAAAGTTTTATTTACCTAATTTAAAAACCTGTCAACCTTGATATAAACATATTTTTAAAAAGATTTTCATGCTAATAGTATAGTAGTCATTTGTTTCATATCAAAGATCTTTTTGAGCTTGATTTGAATGTCACTGCTAAATAAGTGATTTGAGCAGTAACACTCAGAGGTTTTAATTGGATTCTGCAGAGTTTTAATGGTTTAGGGAACAGATATTTGCTTTTGGAATAGATTTTTTTTAAAGCCCTTATTTTCAAAAATAAAATTTTAGGATGATTATTGTTTACTAAATAATTGTGTGGCCCAGGAGAAGTAAGGGTATTATAAGAGTTCCTATTTATTAGAATTTATATAACCTATTAGAGATAAATTACAAGGCTATTGGGGCTGCTGAAAGAATTTGTACCTATTAGTGGTTAGTAATATTTGGTGAATTTTAAGAATTTGTCAGAGGTAGGAAGAGGTCATCTTGATTTTTTAAAAAATGTTTAATTTTGAAATAGTTATATCTTTATAGGAGAATTGCAAAGACAGAGAATTTTCATATACTGTCTACCCTTTACTCAGCTTCCCCTAATGTTAACATTTTATATAATCCTGTTACATTTATCAAAACTAAGAAATTCATCTTGGTTTTTTTTTTTTCCTTTTTCTTTTTTTTTTCTGAGACAGAGTCTCGCTCTATTGCCCTGGCCCAGGGTGAAGTGGTGCATTCTAGCTCACTACAACCTGCAGCACCTGGGCTCAAGCAATCCTCCTGCCTCACCCTCTGGAGTAGCTGGTACTGCAGGTGTGTGCCACTGTACCCGCCCATCCTGATTTTTAAAAAAGAATTCAGTGAATCTTTTTTTGAATACCTACTATGTGTAAATGAGTATTTTAGCTGCTGAAGTATACTGGAAAACAAGTAATGGTTGCAGATAATAATAATAATGATAATAGACTGGTGAACTTGGTATCATTCCTTGAACAAATTCTCAAACAGATTGCTGAACACATGTGTTGTTGGTACTTATAAAAGAAGACATCGATCACTGGAAGCCAGCATGGGTTCACAAAGAACAAAGTCATGATACATAGCCTCAGTTCTTATAGAGTAAGTAAACGAGTAGGTATATCAGGAGATATTCTGGCCATAGTATATATAGAATTATAGCTATATTTATTGTATTTTTAATTATGTGCTGTACAGTGGGTTAAATGCTTTTACATAGGTTGTCTCATTTAGTTCTTGTTTTACAGAACTCAAGCTTATACGTGTTTTACACCCTCAAGCTTATACATGTAGCATTTGACAGCCTCTTGTGATGTCTTTGTACAAGATAGAGAAATATGGTCTGCATAATTACATAGGTAGGTGGATTTGTAATTGATTAAAAAGCCATATCCAGAGCTAACTGATTAATGGACTGATGTTAAAATTAAACTGCAGTATGTTCTTAGTGGTATGCCTCAAGATGGCTATCTTCCCCCATGTCCTGTTTAAGATTTTTATAGTTACTCTCCAAATTCTAGGGAGTGCTTTTACATGTACAGAATCAGGACCCCTACCCCTTATTTTTAATAATTAGGATGACAGTCTGTATTATTAAAAGTTTATATTTGATATGTATATATTTGATAGGGACAAACAAAGGCCTATAATTGAATATTTTGTAAAAGTCTGCACAGATACAAGGTGGGAATCTTGGATGCTTAACAGTAGTAGATGTTTTGTTTGTTTTATGCAGAGGTGTGTGCCTGGGTGTGTCTCCTTACTTGTCTGAAGTTGGTGAGTTAGTGGTTTATTATAATTGTCCCAAAAGTTTACACCCACTTAAGCTACATTATTTTGAAGCAGGTTGTCCAAAACAACAGTTGATTATCCTTTTCTACTCTGCATCTTGCTTGGTGTTTTCAGTTCTATTTGCTACATTTTAAGGAGGACATTGATAAACGGTGTATTCAGAGGATAGTAATCAGAATGAAGCAGTGTCTTGAAACAAATACTTGCAAAGTAGTTGAAACATTTAAGGTTGTTCAGCTTGAAAGAAAGAAAACTTCAGTGGGGTATATGGTAAGGCTTTTCACATTGGGTAATTGGAAGATCTTTAATGTACTTCCTGACTCAGATATGTTATTCTGTGAAACACTTGAAGGGATGGTGTGTAGAAGGATTAAGCATATCTTTTGCATTTCCAGAGGATAGAACTAGGAACAATGAATTGGGGAAATATTGGTTCAATAATGAAGAAGATCCTTCCAACAATTGAAATAAAAATGGAGTGAACATTGTCTCATTGAGACATTAAAGCATGTATTGAGTAGAGTTTAATCAAGCTATCCTCTAAGGACTTTTCCAATGCCAACCTTTTTTTTTTCTTCTTCTTCTTCTTCATTGGTTATAATTCCAGTTGGCAAAACATTTTCTTGGACACTTCTCACTTATTCTTAACACCTTATGGCTTCATATAGTATTGTATGTTAGTAAGGAAAACTATACTTTCTTGACTATCAAGTCTTAAATTAGAATATGAAATAATTTAGATGATTTTTTAAAAGTTTATTTACAATTCCAAAGGAAACAAGATTTTAGTCTTGTTTTAGAAATTTCACAGACTATGTGAAGCTGCTTTTAAATATGGTAGCATAAGTATCATTAAATTCAAATACTTATGATTTTTCATTCTGCATATCAAAAAATAATGTTAGTGCCAAAAACTGAAATCAAAGATTAATAGCTTCTACATAATTTAGTTGTTTAAATTCAAAATGAAACAATAACCTATTTTATTCACTGTCTGTTCCTTGAACAAACCAGGAGCTTGTTTTGGACTTCATGACCTTCATACTTTTAAATACTAAGAGTACTCCTTTTCTTTAAGCCTGTCTAAGGCCTAATCTTCAGGACTTTCCCCCATCTACATTATTAAAAGTCATCTTAGGTTCCTCTATCCAACACTGGTACTTTTCTTTCTTTTCTAACACTTTGGTATTTTATTAGTACTCTGTCATATACTGTTGTGAATTGTTTACTAATTGCTTTATAATATGTGAGTTTTTTTTTTAATCAAAAAGATTATAAGCCCCCTGAGGATTTCTTCATGGAGCTTGAAAACTAATGAAGTTAAAATTTAGAGACTTGGTGGTTGAATTTCATCTAATATCAAAATACTTAACAGCATAAGAAAAAGCCTATGCAGAATTTCCATATGTTTAATTTCTACTTTTATCTTCAGTATGATCTTTATTATTTGTCTTCATCTAATGTATTATAAAGTCTACAGATAATAGTAATGTATCGAGAAAAAAAATCTTCCTTCATCTTAACACTCTTAATACCACCATCTCTCAAATTTTGGAATTTCTCTTTAGTTATTTTTCTAAGCATATGCCAATTTCCTTAATATTAGCCCTTAAAAATGGCAGATAATTTTAAAATGCTTATTTTAAAATGAAATTTCTCATATGAAATAAAGAAAAATCAGGAGATACATTCCAATAAATTTATTTACTGTACTGGTGGTATCCTTTTTACTTTGTCATACTAATATGAACACAAAAAAGTTAAATTAAAAAATTAAAAAATATTTATTTGAGAAGCATGTCTGTGACATCTAATTGAGCCATAGATGAAATTAGTTTATAGTTATCAGCTTCATTTTCTGTATTCTCCATCCTCCATGCAAAACCAGTGAGTGTTCCAGACTTAGCATGTTTTAAAATCAAGCCAGCATTGTCATATTTTGTTTTGATTGACTTGCACTCAGGGGAAGGATGGGCCTGTATCAGAGATCTATTTGCCTTCTTCAGCGAAGCTAATGACATCCTGTTATGATGGGCTTTCACTGCTTCTTCATCTGGGGGCCTCTCTGCAATGTAAATTGCTATTTTCCAGTTATCATGTTATTTAAATTTTAAAAAATAAAATTTCTGAAGACATTAAGGAAATGTGTGAATTTAGTGAGCATAACTTTAGAACCCTTGAATAGAAAAACATGAACAGACAGCTGGGGAGGTGAATATACTGGCTGGGAAAGCTTACATAGCACTAAGTTGTGTGCTCATTTGCTTATTTTTAGAAGCTAAATGTCCCTTATATACTAATGCTACTTCTCCCAAATAATTGTACCAATGAAGACTGGATAATTCAAAGCCACTTTTTATTTGGCATGGAATGTGATATTATATTTGTATTACCACATTAGAACCTAAAAGGAGTTAAATACTTGTGTGGTCTAGTAGTTTTCAATGGAACCATTTTTTTTTTCAAATTCTTATATGGCACTGCAACATAGAATATAAATAAAAAGTAATATATTTGTGTAACTTTAAGTACACATTTATAACCTTAACTTAGTTAAGTCAGTCAATGATTGATACATTGAAGGTTGGCTCATAAATTGTTTTTATCTTCATGGGGTCCTATTGCTTACTATTTTATTCCCAATACTTAACAGTGTCTAGTACATAGCAGATTCAAGAGATACCGTAGTGAAATAAATGAATGAATGACTGATACCATTTTGATGTATTCAGGAATTTGAAAATTGAACAATGGATGCTCATTGTAGTCTCTCAGTGTCTGCATTGAATTTATTTCTCTATTTTGTTTTGCGTGTACGGTGTCTACCACAACTGGAAGGTTGTTTTGGTTGGTTCTAGAGGCTCAGCTTAGAATCAGGATACTCTGCCAAATTGAAATATAACTGAAAAAGGAGAAGTGGAAAATGTTTGTTTCAGAGCTGAATTAGTAACAATCTTCACATTTGCTTGTGTTCTTTATGATAAATATAAATGAGATAAAACAGGAGGTACCACGATTTATTGATAATTTCTAAAACAATAGTACTATATGTTGTGAGTCCCCCATTTTAACAGTTTCACTGAGGTATCATTGGCATACAGTAAACTGTGGATATTTAAAGTATACAGTTTAATCAGTTTTGGCATAGGTATATACCTGTGAAACCATTACCACATTCAAGATAATGAACATAGCCATCTCCAGAAGTTTCTTCATGCCCCTTTGTAATCTTTCCTTCATGCCCCTCTACACACCCACACCCCATTATCTCAAAGTAATCATTGATCTACTTTCTGTAACTGTGGATTGTTTTGCATTTTCTAGAGTTTTACATAAAAAGAATTATACAAGGCCGGTGCGGTGGCTCACACTTGTAATCCTAGCACTTTCGGAGGCCAATGTGGGAGGATCGCTTGAGGCCAGGAGTTCGAGAACAGTCTGGGCAATAGTGAGACCCCATCTCTACAAGAAAATAAAAATATTAGCCTGGTGTGGTGGCATGTCCCTGTAGTCCCAACTACAGTAGTCCCTGTTCAGGAGGCTGAGGCAGGAGGATTGCCTGAGCTGAGGAGTTTGAGGTTGCAGTGAACTATGATGATCCCATTGCACTCTAGCCCAGGCAACAGAGCAAGACCCTATTTCAAAAAAATTATATAGTATGTGCTGTTTTCTTTTCTTTTTTGAGTTTCTCCTTTGTTGCATATATCAATAATTTATTCCTTTTAGTAGTAATATTCCATTATATGGATATACTAAAATTTGTGTATCATTCATTTGCTGATGAACACTGGGTTATTTACAGTTTTATTTACAAATAAAGCTGCTTATGAACATTAGTGTATATGTATGGACATATGTTTTCATTTCTCTTGGTTAAATACTTAGGAGTGAAATAGCTGGATCACATGATAGGTATATGTTTTAACTTTTTTGGGTGTAACATATGTATTATAAAGGAAGAATTTTCTTAATACACAAAAAGATCTTGTAAATTGATAGGAGTAAGACCAAAACCCCAACAGAAAAATGGAGAGAGGACAAAAACAGGCAGCTCATACTAAAAGAAATACAAATGGCTTTAAACATAAGAAAAGATTTCTGGAAAACTGACAAAAAACTTCATATATTATGTAAAATTTAGACTTCTTGAGCCAAGCTGCTTGGCTTTGCATATTCTCTCACTTACAATGTGATTAAGTTACTTAACCTTTCTTGTCAGTAAAATGGGGATAAAATAGCAATAATGCCTACCTCAAGGGATTGTTATGAGAATTAGATGAATTAATGTATGTGTAGTTCTCAGAACAATACCTGGCACACAGTAAGTGCTCTATGAGAGTTAATTTTTATCGTTACAAAAATGCAAATTAAACAATAAGGGAGGATTTGTCACTTGCCAGATTGACAGGGATTAAAAAGTTCAATAATATACAATTATGGCAAGGATGTATAGAATCACTAACTCACTTTTATGCAGTGAGGTAGGATTGTAAATTTGTGTAGTTTCTTTGGAGGACAAGTTAACTACTTACTAAAATGATAAATGTTCAAACTTTTTGATTCAATTTTAAAGAATTTATCTTTGCTCATCATAGTATTAATTATATTGCCAGAAGGCCTAAATGACTCTTAATAGGGGTCTGGTTAAATAAATGATGGTATAGCCACACAATGAGATGTCACATAGCCATAAAAAGAAATAAAAAAAGGAGCACTTACGCATGAGCTCATCTGTAAGACATTATTGAGTAAAAAAAAAAAAAAAATTGCAGAACAGTATTTATGGTATGCTGACATTACCATAAAAAAGTAAGTTGTGTATGTGTGGGAGTAAATACACATACATACTCACACATTAATGAACACAATTTGCTTCAATATGCATAGATTTTTCTGGAAGGATACACAAGAAATGGAATAGTAGTTGCTTCTGAAGAGGGACTGAAAAAAGGGGCTAGGAGATTGGAAATCTGAGATCTCAGTAAGACTTTGGCTGAATTTGGTTGTGTACATTTTTATCATTTTTATAGTGCTTATTTTTTTGTTTTTGGTCAAGAGTGTATTACTTAAAAATTTCTATTAATTTTGTTGTATGTAATTATAGATTAACAGGAGTTGGAAAATTAGTATAGAGAGGTCTCATCTACCCTTCATTTAGTTCCCTCTAGCAGTGACATCTTACATAACCCTTGTACAATATCTGTTTTAGGCCTGTTTCAGCTTTCTGTTGGTCTCAGAAAGCCCAATTCAAACACCTTTACATAGTAAGAAATTTAGCTTAACATAACTGCAAGTTCAGAGGAAGGGTGGGCTTCAGGATTATTTAATACCTTAATGAAGACACCAAGGATTCAGATTCTTTTCATTGTTCCACGCTGCTATCCATAGTGCTAGCTTTATATCAAGGCAGGATTCTCTTTGTAGGTATACAGTGTTTACCAGGAGGGAACCATACATTTTATAAGAAAGGGAAAGTCTGGCTTCCTCCTAACAGAAAGAACAAACTTAACCAGAGGCCATCAGCAAACCTCTTCTCATATCTTGTTAGCATGATTCCTCCTCATTTCTGAATCTATTTCTGGCAATGAGGATAGACCCACCCTTGAGCTAAAGTTAGTTGTCCAAGTTGCTGCTGCTCAGAGTATGGCATGGATATTGGAAAAGACAGTCATAATGTCTACTACAGTATCTGCCTTGGTTGATTGTAGTGCTCTGAGGTTTTTTATTCATTCTTGTCTGATACATTTTTATAATGACTTAAAATATGCTTAGTCATATTTTATTGGTTTCATTGCCATGTTGAGAGCTTTCTATCTTGTAGAGTAATATAACAATTATTAAGCATTCCTTTCTGAAAAAAAGAGAAAAAATGTTGGAGTAGTGATTGGAGATAGTTGGCAAATTTGAATCTATACCTCCTTATAACCAATAATTTTTAACCTCTTTCACCTCCAGATAATTGACTTAGCTACCATTTACATAGAGACTTTAGTGATTTGATTTGTATCTCCTTTCTTACAGTCAAAAATTGCCTGAAGCATTGTGGTAAAGTAGAAAGTGGGCTGGGTTATGATTAAGGTTCTCATTAATTCTAGCTCCAGTGCTTTCCCGTTATGTGTGATCATGGGCAAATTGCTTTGTCTCTCTGACCTTCCACTTTCCTTTTCTGTAAGCTGGAGAGAACTATCTACCTTCTTACCAAGTTGTTTTTATTGGTGTTAAATAAGCTAATATGAAAGAAATTTGAAAAATATAAAATAGCACACAATTTTAAATTGCTTTCATTATTATACTAATTAAAGACTAGACAGTTAAAAGGAGGAAACTTAAATAACCCAGGTTTAAAAAAATAGTTAACTTAGATTCTGAGTATCTAAAGTATATCAGAAGATAAGGATGTGTGCAGCTTTTTTGAAATTAGATGCTTAATGAATAAAAGAAAGAAGGCTATGATAGAATATGTATTTGAATGCTTGATGCTAGTTAGTGTATCCTAGTAACTAGTTTTCAAATGTTGTCCAGAATTTTTTTATTTCAAATTTTTGCCCCTTTTTTTGTTGTTGTTGTTGTTATTGTTGTTGTTAAACCTGTTTTTAAAATATCAACTGCAGGTAGATTGTCAACTATAGGGCTTTATGTAGCTTACAGGATGTGATAGCTACATTTATTTATTTATGCTAGTTATTGACTGTTTTCTCATATGTACTCTGTTCTTTTCCTTTCTTGGAATATTATTCTTTTGAAGAGCTCTGAGATTTCCCACTGAAGTGTGGGTGAAGTTTGGTTGTTGTTACCAATGGAGATGTCACATTTCATTGCTGAGAACTCTGAAGAGCAAAACTTCATATTTGGAGTTGAATGAAATTAAGATGACAGAAAGGAATTTGGCTTTTAAAAAACTACTTAATATTATTAATATATATTCATTCATGTCTTAGGTTAGTGTTCATGTTGAATCCGAATATGTTAAATTGCAGAGTATTAACCATAGTTTCTGTATCTTATTACTATTGGTGAAACAAAGTATATATGCTTCTTAAATGGGTATCATTCACCTTTTTGTTTTGGGCTAGTCACTGTTATCTGTCATGTTGGATTTGGGGCAATACCCTTTTCTAAATGAAAAGACTAGTGTTACCACATCTTTTTCTTTCATTAATATATAGGAGATACTATATATACACATTGAAGGGAAAGGGGAACTAACATTAGGTTGACTTTGTTTCTATGCACAAGCATACCAAATATTTAACATTTATACCACTTAATTCCACCTTCAATGTGATGAGAATTATTGTCTCCATTTTACAAAAAGAAGCATTGAAATGTAGAGATTAAGTTAATCCAAAATTATTATAGTGGTATAGTCCCACTCCCTTGCTCCTTCTCACCCTCATTGGGCATTTTTCCTACTTGCTTTCATTTAATTAACAGAACTTCTCTTTGAGGAAGCTGTTATTCTCATTTTGCAAATGAAGAAAAGAGTTAACATGAAAGTACAATTTTAAAAAAAATAAGAAAACAAAAACATGTGTACTACATTAAGGAATAGAACCTTACTTGTATAAAAGGTTTTTTTTTTAAACATTGATTCTCAAATGTTAAACCAACCTTGCTTTTCTCATATAAACACCACTTGGTCGTGATGTGTTGTGCTTTTTATTTTGCATCTACATTCATAGGTGATTTGGTCTATAGTTTTCTCATAGTATCTTAGTCTGGTTTTGGTACAGGGTAGTCTTATAGAATGACTTGAGAAATGTTCCATTCTCTTCAATTTTCTGGATGAGTTTTTTAGAATTAGTATTATTTCTTGCTTAAATGTTTGGTAGAATTTACCAGTGAAGCCAGATGGGCTTGGAGTTTTCTTTGTGGGAAGATTTTTAACTACAGTTTCAATTGTTTTAATAGATACAGAGTTATTCAGGTTATCTGTTTCTTCTTAAGTGAGCTTTAGTAGTTTGTCTTTCAAAGAATTTGTCTATTTCATCTAAGTTGTTTGCTGGATTTTGTTGTATTACTTTAAAGAATGTTGGAATTTTTCTGCTAAGCCACTAAGTTACTTGCACAGAAGTTTGGTCTTTTCAAGGTTTCTTTTTATGCAGCTTCAGGGACAATCTAGAGTAGTCTTTATGACTAATTTAACCTCACTTCTAAGGCATGGTCCTTTAGAAGTCACTGATGGCTACCCTGCAATTCAGCAAGATTTCTCCACTTTGAATAGTAGGAATTTTAAGAATTCCTGGCCGTTTGCTAGCACTATCAATTGTTGATCTTATAACTTCTTGGTAATTTTTTCCCCTAAAGATTGATCTTTACTTTGCCCAGTGTCTGGGTTTCATTCTTCACATGTGTGAATCGTATTCAGCCAAAGAGCTAATAGGACCCCTATGCATATTTTAGGATCTCTTTCTTTTCTTTATGTATCTCCCCACTCAGATATTCTGCTCCTTCTTCCCCCACATTCTGACCATCTTGGCCTCCTTAAACTCTGATATGTATCTTTTAAATTCAGCCATATTGCTAGGTTCTTATGGGGTTACCTCCCTCTGTGCCATTGTTTGGAAATTACCTGCAGGCAGAAAGCTGGAGGGCTCTCTCATTTATTGCCCTTTTGGGGCAATAGTCTGGAATCATAGACTTGTGCTGCCTTTGTTCGGTGTCAGAAAATAGTTGTTTTCTGTGTTTTGTCTAATTTCTAGTTGTTTAGGCAGAAGGGTATTTCCAGATCATCTTTGTCCTTCATATTCAGAAGTAGAAATCTCCCTGTAAACACTTCCAACATTTCCATTGACATCATAAACTTTTTCTTTTTCCAAAGCAACTTCGTCTCATAATATGTGTAGAAATGCCAAGGCCTCTTGGGTTTTTTTCTTATTATGTTCAGAAGATAGCCATGATGAATGTGATCAGGATCTCAAACTTCAGATTCTGCTCAGGTACTTTTGGTAGTCACAAAAATCTCCAACTATGCCTATGATGAATACCTATATGTGACTGTGGATCAGGGCTCCAACTATGGTGAGGAAAGTGGGACACTTAAGGGACAAAATTTAAGGAGACACTCTCAGATGCCAATCCTGTACTTGCACTACTGGGGAATCAGTGCCTCCTTAAATTTTGTGCCCTAGGTGCCTTGTTTGCCTCACTCTAGTCCAGGCTTTCCAGACAAAGATCACTTTCATTACCTAGGGCATTAGTCCCAAACCATTATTAATTAGATCACCTTTTTTTTTTTTTTTAGAGTAGGTATAAGTCCTTTTTAACTTCATAGTTAAATTATTTTAACTTCTCTCCAACGATCTATTTTCTTAGCTGTGATAAAGTCTGATGTAAAATGTCAGTCCCTTAGTATTGGCTGAGAAATGAAAAGAAAGAATATCCAAGGTAGCAAATACTGTTCCACAAAGCCAAAACCATGTGTACTGAAGCCTTACCTATTTTTAGTTTAGTCTGTCTTGGCCCTAGAAACCAGTGGCTCTCCTCACCTAGCTCAGATTCTATTAATTCCATGTGGGCTATTGCCCACTAGGCTTGTAGCCATATTTGCAGTTTGAGAGTCCCAAGTAAGCCTGCCTGGGCTTCAGAAATGAATCTAGATTTCTACTAAGAGGAATTTTAATATGGACAGGGGACATGCACTTGGGCTCTGATGTTGGGAAGAACAAAGCTTTTAATCTCACATGAAATGTACCCTTTTTGAGTCTTTTGGCTCTTGACCCACTTTTGGATTGCTTTAGGGTGTTCATGCATCTGGAATGATAAAGGAATCTCTCTTTTCTTAGAATATTAAAGGAGACGGGAAGAAGTCCAGCTGAAGTTAGTCATGGAGCCATTTGTTTATCTGAACCAGAGCTAAATCTTAGGGGAAAGGGAGAAAAAAGAATTCATCCTTACTCTTTTTAGTCCAGATTACCAGGATTTCTCAGATAGGGATCTAGTATGTGTTCTAGCAGTAATAAAAAGTGATTTTACCCAGAATTGTCTCTGTTAAATCTCTTCCTCTGGCACTTGAGGTAGTATTTGTGTCTAGTTGATAATTAAAAGGTTCTAAAACACTGATCCTGTGTGCAGAAAGTTACCATTAATTTCATGTTACTACATGTATACTTTGAATACTCATATTTCTTTATTTTTATTGACTTCTTGGGCTTTTTTTCCTTAAAAGAATAAGAATATTACTGTATTTGTACCATCTGCAAAGCACTTTTATTATGGATTGGAATGTGAAAATCCCCAATCCTGAAGGAAGACACTTACATAGTCAAGTCTTTGTAGACATATACAATGTACCTTTCTTTAATTACTGTGTGAGGTAATATGTTGTGATAGAAAACAGTGAACTTGGATTCAGAAAAACCTAATTATAGTCTAGGTTGAACTGCTTATAGCTTTGTGGCCTTGAGCAAGCTAGTTAATCTCTTTGAGACTCAATTTTTTCCATCTGTAAAGTATGTGTATGTATGTGGGAGGTAGGGGAGGATGTGATAATATCTGCCTGCCTATTATGCAAGTCAGTGTGAAGATCATAATAAAGATGTGAAAGTACTTTGAAAAATGTGTAAAGCACTGTACAAATACAAATGTAAAAATTATATTTATAAAATTATCTTAGCTCAATGAAGTCTTGTTTTTATTTTTGGGAAACTGTAAATATAGTTTCTCATCTAAATATTTTTATCACTGATAGTTTAAAAGAAGGGAAATGAAAAATATGTATATTGGAAAATGGATGGAAACACATATTCTCTTAGGCAAAGGTTAAAAATTACCTATGAGTTTATAAAATCTCCTTAGATATTTTATTTGTATTAATAAAATTTGAAATTTTTACCTATCCTCTCTTCTACTCCTGAACTTTGAAAATCCTTAACAGTTAGAGTCTGTGACATGTTGCATGTGGATTTTCTACTTTGGATTATCCATGGAAAATTATTTTTTAAAAAATCAATTTGGTTACTCCTTGTCTAAGAAAATTCTGTACTATTCTTCTTGTCCTGATTAGGATGTTTTCAGGGGAGTGCAAACTAATATAACCCTGGTATGAGTATAATTAGGGTGTTATATCTGTCAGAACATAAATCATAATGATTGCTACCAATATGGCTAAGATCATACTATGTGCAATACTATAGGCCTGTTTGAATCCTGTGCCACCTGTAAAAGCTTGCACACTTTTGAAGGTGAAAGACGAATAGTCATCTTCTCCCTCTGTGCTTCAACCCTATTGGATTACCTACAGTTTTCCAAACTGACCATTATATTTTCTACTTTGATGCTTATGACTCACATTCCTCCCTTTTAAAGAGCTTCATTGTCTGTGCCCTTTCATAAACATATCCTTTCTTATGTCCCCAACATAACCCTCACATGTATACCTCTATCAAAGCACCTAAAACACTTTATTATTATACATTTATTTATATGTCCCACTCATTACTATATTTTTGATACCTTGTTCTGTCTTATTATTCAACTCTTGGTTCCCAATGTTTTTATTCATTGCTACATGCCTGCATTAGTTAACTATTGCTGCATAACAAATTACTCCACAGCATAGCAATTCAAAACACACATTTATTATCTCACAGTGGGTCAGGAATCCAGGAACAGCTTGGGTGATAGGTCTCTTGCAAGGTTACAGTTGATGTATTGACAGAGAGTATAATGTCATCAGAAAGTTTGCTGTGGAAGGATCCACTTCCTAGCTCACTCACTTGGTTATTGGTAGGATTTATGTCCTCTCAGGCTGTTGGCCAGAGGCCTTCCTCAGTTCCTTGCCTCGTGGACCTGTAGAGCATCTCACAGCACAGCAGCTGGCTTCATCAGAGCAGGCAAGCAAGAGGGTAAGAAAGAGTGCCAGTGAAAAAAAGTGCTAGCAAAAAGGACATCACTTTTTTTTTTTTTTTGAAATGGGGTCTCACTCTGTCACCTAGGCTCGAGTGCAGTGGTGCAATCATAGTTCACTGTAACCTTGAACTCCTGGGCTCAAGTGATCCTCCCACCTCAGCCTCCTGAGTAGCTAGGACTATAGGCATACACCACCATACCCAGCTAATTTTTTTTTTTTACACTTTGTAGATACAGGGTCTTGCTGTGTTGCCCAGGCTGGTCTCTAACTCCTGGCCTCGAGCCATCTTCTCACCTTAGCCTCCCAAAGTACTGGGATTACAGGTGTGAGCCACTGCACCCAACCAATTTTTTCTAACCCAGTGACAGAAGTGACATCCCATTACTTTTGCCATATTTTCTTCTTTTTATAAATATAAAAATAAATTTTTTTTGTAGAATTAGAGTCTCACTATATCGCTTAGGCTGATCTCAGACTCTTGGCCTCATATGATCCTCATGTGATCCAAAGTGCTATGATTACAGGTGTGAGCCAGCACTCCCAGCCCGTTTTTTCTTCTTTATAAGCAAGTTACTAGGTCCAGCCCACACTCAAAGGCAGAGGAGTTACACATTTGTGTGATGACCAGGAGGCAGGGATCACTGGAGGACATTTTAGAAGTTTGCCAGTCAGTTCCCAAACACTGGAACTATAAAATGCTTAACATGTTGAATGAAATAAACTTTTTGCAAGTACCTTCATAATTGGTAGCGTACATCTGTGAGAGGGCTGATCAAGGATCAGAATTCAGTTTGAGACTGTCTAACAGAATAATTTGTTATTCAGAAATTCTTTCAGCCTATGTTTTTGGTTTCCTTAATGATTTGCTTTTATGAAATAAAGTAATACTAATGAAAAGTTAAAATCATTTTGTATGTTTAGGAGCTAAACAAAACCAGGAATGCTATTCAAGAAAATCAGGATACATGTAGTATATTTTAATAGGAATTCCAGAAATAATCTAATAGCAAGCTATATTTTGAGATAATTCAAGCTTCCAGTCATTCCCAATGTACACATCATTTTATGACTTGGAAAAAATGACATTGTATGACAAACTGGGTTGCTTAATAACATATTTCTTTGTATGTCCTTGGACATAAGGACATATAAAAATCTGCAATTGAAGTATTGCCGAATTTGATCCCTACTATAAAATAATCTTACCTTATAAAAATAAATCCTTAACAGGCAGGAATAAGCATCAGATCATTGATTTCATTTTTTTTTTTTTTTTTTTTTTGGGCATAGTTTAAATGTTGAGACAAGTTAATCTTTAGGAGAGAACTAAGGAATCTCATCCTAGACTCATAACACGTTAGATTTTAGAAATAACTTGTCCAACCCTATCTTTTTACATATGAGGAAGTGGCTACCTAGTGATGTATATCCCAGGCCTGCTAATTCCATCCAGTGCACTGAACCATGCCACACTGCCAGTAAGAAACCATACCGGACCCACTTGGGGAATTTTAAAAATACTTATGCCTATCTCATCCCCTGACATTCTGATTTAATTGGTACGGGGTAGAACTTGGGTGTTGAGATTTTTAAATACTCCCAAAGTGATTCCAATGTGTAGTACAGTCTGGGAACCTCTACTCCACAGAGAATTAGTGTGCTTAAGGAATTGGAACCAGAGTGAAATCAATAGTACAGACTTCCATCCATAATGATTCCTTAATCATGTATTTGGCTAGATTTCATCAGGGCAGTAAGAAAAATTTTTGCATTGAGAAATAATCAAGATTTTTGCTGAACAAAGGCCTTCTTATTAATATGGCTATTTTTTTACTAGTTTGTATTTTGTAAGTGAGATAGCCTGTGACAAAATTCTTCCTAATCATGAAATAGAACAGTTTTTTGACACTGATCAGACAAGGAAAAAGTCTTCTGCCATCTGTGTTGTGGCATGCTATGCTGTTGTTTTAACTAGATAAAATTCTAATTACTGTTAAACAGATTGTTTATGAGGTTGTTTTTAATATTTTAGAACAAGTGTATAAAGAGGCAAAGAAATGGTTCCAGATTTAAACACAAAAGGCTTTTCCTTTGAAAGTAAGTTAATCAGAATTTGACATATTGGGTTGCTTAATAACATATTTCTTCGTATGTCCTTGATACTGCATGTTGCATAGAATATGAAATTTGCAGTTTGGTTATAACCTTCTGTTGTGTTGTCATGTACTCTTTGGCATAAAGCTGACCAAACATTGTAACTAGAAAATACTAATTCATGATTGGTAAATGAGATTTTGTTTCAAGATATTGGTGCTTTTAAGCAAGCTATTTCCTTCGTAATGACAGATGTGGGGAGTGTGAAATATAATAGTTAAGAATAGAAGATTATGATCAGATTGAAGTATTTCAGAATATTAGATCTTTATGTGATGACAAAAAAAGCTATATATTCAGATTGCTAGAGTAAAGGTGATGGGGTGTATTAGTTTTCTGTTGCCACCATCACAAATCACTATAAATGTAGTGGCTTAAACAACAGAAGATTTTTTAATCGTACAGTTCTGTAGGTCAGTAAGCCAATATGGGTCTCACTGGGCTAAAATAAAAATTTCAGCAGGACTATGTTCTGTTTCCATAGGCTGTAGGGTAGGATCAGTTTGTTTGCTCATTTTGGATTTTGGTAGAATTCAGTTGCCTTGCTGGCTACTAGATAAGGGCCCTTTCTAGCATTTACATTTCACCATCATTCCTTGGCATGTGGCCCTCCTTCATCTTCAAAGCCAGCAATAACACACGTCCCTCTCAAGCTTCCAATATCACTTCTTTCATATCTTCTCTGATCCACCTTCTGTTTTCCTCTTCCACTTTAAGGACTCATGTGATGGGATTGGGCCTACCTGGATAATCCAGGATAATCTTTCTTATCTCAGCATCCTTAGCCTTAATTACAACTACAAGTCCCTTTTGCCATGTAAGGTAACCTAGGCTCCAGTAACTAAGGGCACAGGTGTCTTTGGAGCACCATTCTTCTGCCTGTCAAAGGGGCTAGGACACTGTAGTCAAGGAAGCCAAGTGTCAGTATTGACATAATGTTGAAAGTCTTCATTTATCCAACATATGTTTTTTTAGTACTTGCTATGTGCTAGTCATTGTAATAAGCATTGGGGCTATTGTGGTGAACAAGACAGACATGGTCCCTGCCCTTGTATATGTAGCACTACACTTATAAAAACAAGCAAAATAGATATAGCATTATTTTATAATTTTTCATGTATTTTGTTTTTATATAAGCTTTTTGAAAACCAGTACTAGTGTTCTTTGTTTTGGCTTTTTCCTCATCCCAACACTACAACAGTTTTTTACATACTAGGTCATTAAATATGAAATGTTTGATTTTGAATCAAAAATGTAGTTTATTATATCTCAAACAAGAAGCAATAGAATTAATCAAAGTATGAGCCTAAATTATCAACACAGTTTTGCCATCTTAACGGTAGCTTGTTTATGCCAGCAGCAAAGAAGCCTAGACAGCAAGTGGTGATGAAATCGCAAAAGGTGTTTTCCACAGCTTGTTGAGAATTGAATGTTTTTCCTGGCAAGAAGTGGTCCAAAGCCTGGAAGGAAGTGATAGTCAGTTGCTGCAAGGTCTAGTGAATATGGTGGATGACAAGAGAGTTTCCAAGTCCAGTTTCTGTAGTTTGAGCAGCGTCTTTTGTGCGACATGTGGTCAAGCATTATCTTGCAAGACAAGTAGCCTGTCTCTAGTGTCTATTGACCAGTCCTGGCTGCTTAATCACAAGCATCCTCATCATTTCATCCAGTTGGTTGCAGTAGACATCCACTGTAGTCAATTGAGCAGGTTTCATGAAGCTGTAGTGGATAATACCAGTGCTGGACCACCAAACAGACACCATTAGCTTTTTTTTTTTTTTTTTGATGAATATTTGGTTTTAGACTGTGTTTTGGCACTTCATCTTTATCTAACCATTGTGCTGAATGTTTGCGACTGTCAAAAAGAATTCATTTTTCATCACACGTAACAATACAGTACAGAAATGGTTCGCCTTTATGCAGTGACAGCAAAGAAAGGCAAGCTGCAAGACATTTTCTCTTTTGACATTCATTTAATTCATGCAGAACCCATCTATCCAGCTTCTTTACCTTGCGCCTTGCAGATTTGTTTCCAGTGGTCCAATATTGTTGGAATGGTAACATCAAACCTTGTGCTAATTCACACATAGGTTGAGATATTTGCTTCCACTACAGCTTTCAGCTCATCATTATCCACCTTGGCCACAGGTTGCCCACGTGGCTCATTTTCAAGATTAAAATCACCAGAATGGAACTTCTCAAACTATCGAAGTACTATGTGTTCATTAGGCACATTCTTCCCAAACACTTTGTTGATATTTTGAGCTATCTGCAGTGCATTGGTTTCACAAAAGAATTCATATTAAAAAAAATAACACGAATTTTTTGCTTATCCATGGTTTCACAAAAGTTGCTCTAAAAAAATTTGAAAGATAATCACAAGCCAAAATGTGCATTTGAAAGACTGAGGAGGTACCTTTACAATAAATATAAAACAAGAAGTGTCAAAGTGAAATGTCAGAGATATGAACTGTCAAACTTAGTATTTAAGGAAATCAGACATTTTATGCTTATTAATAACCTAATAGACACCCAACAGATATTGTTAACACAGGCTTGCTTTGTTTTTCCTTTGCATTGAGTTACGAACCTCACTTTCTCTCTGTGTGTGTCTCTCTGTGTCTCTCTCTCACTCTCCCTCTCGCTCTCCCTCTCGCTCTCCCTCTCGCTCTCCCTCTCGCTCTCTCGCTCTCACTCTTGCTCTTGCTCTCGCTCTCGGCTATTTTTTACTTCAGAAGCAGTGAGGAATTTTGAGGTCAACAATCCAGACTCAGATGACAATTTAAGATTTAATCAGATGCCCATTGAGGACCTTTTAAAAAGGCCTCAAGAATTACCATGTACTCCATTTTACTTTTCCTAGTAAAGATTCTAAAGTGCTAAAGGCAGCTCTGTTTTGTTTTTTCCTCCTAGGTTCAACAGCCAGAAAGCATTTACCGAGTTAAAAAAATAATAATAAGCAGTTGCTTCAAACCAGCATTCATCAATAGTGAAAAATCACCAATTCAGGAGCATTGTTAAACTTCTTAATATGGCTTTTCTGTTGGCTTTTTAAATAATGGAAGAGATTTACTATCTGTTTACTGTTCTTAGAGCTTCTCTTTTCTTCATAATTCCCTTTTGTGCTCCCACTATATGTTGAATGTCTGTCTAATCTTTATGGAAAAACTGCAGGATTCTCATCAGTTGTTCAAAGCCTTCTAAAGGCAGTTATTCTTAGTTTCCTTAGTGATAGTCAAAGTTACAATTCTGTATCATGTAGTTTCCCAAAGCAGCAATGTGGAACTTTAATAGTGATGGATTGGAGTGAGCAAAGGTATGTGAGATTTATAGATAATCTACCCAGGCATTAATTTTAAACTTGGACATCATAGAACTTTTTATCAGAACTCTTAGCAAGTGGCTAAATACACTTGTAACACAAGTTTGAGCTACAAAGTATAGATGTCACATGGGACCTTAATTTCCATACCAAGCTCTCCATCCCAAATCCCTTCTTGGTTCTTTGATGATTTAACATCATTTATGGATAATTTCTTATCTATTTGACCTGTAGGATTCTAAACAACCTAAATATATTGTACACAAAACTTCATTTCTGAAAGAACTTGTGAAACAATGTGTGAAAAGTTCATTTGATTTGCTTAAGTAGAGGTGGGCTATTGTGATATTATTAATAAGTTGGGATGATATTGAGTGCAGGAAGGTGATGGCTACTTTTATTTTTTAGAGGTGGGTAGTGTAATATACCGTAATCTTTAAAATGTCACTAGATAATGTTGATTTCTGTGAATTTTTGGGCATCTCAGTGGCTAGTAAAGTATAACATCCTTTACTATAGTTGGGTTTCGTTCTTATGTAAAAATTCTTATTAAATTGAAACTTTTGAAGTATAATAGTGAATGGTGCAGTAGTAATGACCGCAGTTTTCTTGATTCTTTGAAAAAGAGAGGGAAAAAATGGTTAGGGACATTAAAACAGGTGTCACTTAAACACATACAATGCTACAGAGAGACAGATGAAATTTACTAACTTACTGAAAGATGTTGACAGGTGCATTGTATGTATTTGGAAGTCAGATTTGGGTTACTAAAGCAGCCTTTGTTTAGTAAATTGAACATCTAGTGAGAAGATTACATGGAGCAATAAGCATACAGATTTGCAGTAGGTGCTGTTTTAATGGATGTTGAAGCTAAACTGACTGTAGTGACTTCTTTTACCTACTGCATACAAATAGCTTCAGTTATAAAGGATATGGTACCAGAAATAATTCATATATTTTCCAAAATGTGTTTCTGGTGAAAATAAACCTAAATTCTTGAAGCAGATCATTTCACATATAATTGGATATAATATTAGGAGAACAAAAGGCCTTAAGCAAAAACTTCTTATAGAGGCTTTTTGTTTTCCATTTGAGATTAGTACAATAATAAATTTTTTTTTAAATCTCTGATTCTTTTAAATAAAATACAGCACTGTGCAATTGTTTTTAAATTGAGTAGTACAACTGAGAACAACAGTATCCTTAAACACAAGTAGTCATTGAGTTTAGCTTAAATGGAAATAGTTGACTGGATATGTTTTTTAAAAATAATACCTAAGATAAACTTAAGAATTGAATAGATTAAATAATATGATAAAAGTATTCAGGAGGGATAGTACCTTTGTACTAAGTTTTCTTAAAAAAAATTGAAGTAGGCTGGGCGCGGTGGCTCATACCTGTAATCCCAGCACTTTGAGAGGCTGAGGCGGGAGGATCACTTGAAGCCAGGAGTTTGAGGCCAGCCTGGTCAACATAGTGAGACCCCATCTCTACAAAAAATTAAAATATTAGCCAGGCATGGTGGCACATGCCTGTAGTCCTAGCTACTCAGGAGCCTGAGGCAGGAGGATCCCATGAGCCCAAGAGTTAGAGGCAGCAGTGAGCTATGATGATGCCACTACACTCCAGCCTGGGTGACAAAGCAAGACCTCATCTCTAAAAAAATGATAATAAAAATAAATAAACTTTGATTTCTGTACTATATGGATTTCAATGTTTTGTGACCACATATTTTTGTAGTATAATAATTCACTGGAAGCTTATAGTACTACTGTTTTAGTTGAGGTAAGATAAATTCTTGCAGAATAGTAGAATTACTTCTGAAATCTTGTTTTCTGGTTTACATCCTGCTTCCCTCATCCTACTTATTCAAATAAAGCAACTATTTTTCCCTAATAATAAAGGTAGAAACATGATTGTTTTACCTTTTCATTGTCAGAATGCTTTCTATGCAATTGAAATAGAATTAATCACATCCCTCCTGCCCCGAATTCTCTACTGAATGTGAATCAGTATTCTTTTTTAAAAAATTTCTTTAATGAAAGTTCTTTTATGATACCACTAAGCAGATGCCAGGGTTTACTTTTCAATTAGATGGGTTTGTGATGGTTAACAGATTAGACTCCTTCGCAGGTGATGTGTGGCTCAGGGCAACTGACATTTAGACTATTGATCCCCCCGGTGATTTTACACGTTAGGACTGAGCTGAGAAATTTGTCACTTGCTCTATCTTAAAAGTAGGCAGAAGAAACAAGAGGATTTTTATAGACTGTAAAATCCAAACTAAATATCCTAGAAAAGCCTTGAAGACTTAAAGGTTTTTTTAAGTATCAGAAATTTTTTTTTAATGAACCTACAGTAAAACTGACTTTTTCTGTGTACAGTTGATGTATTTCAACATATGTACAGATTCATGTAACCATCATCAGAGTAGTATCCAGAACAGTTCCATTAGCTCAAAAAACTACTTCATGTTATCTCTGTATAGTCACACCCTCTCCACACCTCAAAACCCTTGGCAACCACTTTGTCATTTTAATTTTGTCTTTTAAAAAATGGTTATTAAATGAAATCCTGTATCATGAAGCCATTAGAGACTATTACACATGCATTTACTGAGCATAATGCCTTTTAAGATTCATCTAAGTTGTTCTATGTACTGATATCTTCATTCTTTTTTATTACTGAGTAGTATTCAGTTATATGGGTGTACCACAGTTTATCAGTTCATTAGTTGAATGACATTTTGATTGTTTCCAGTTTTTAGCTATTTTGAATAGAGTTGCTATAAACACTTGTATATAAGCTTTTGTGTGACTGTGAGTTTTCCTTCTCTTGGGTAAAAATACATAGAGGTGAGATTGCTGGGTCATATAGGAAATATATATTTAACTGTATAAGAAATTACCAAATTGTTTTCTAAGATGGCTATACTGTTTTATATTCCCATCAGCAATGTATGAGTGTTCTAGTTGCTCTGCATACTCTCTAGCACTTAGTATGGTCAGGTTTTTTTTTTTTTTAATTTAGCCATTCTAATAGATTTGTAATGGTATTGGATAATGGTTTTAATTTGCGTTTTGCTGATAGCTAATGATGTTGAGCATCTTGTCATGTGCTTTTTTGGTCATACCTATATCCTCTTTGGTGAAGGATCTGTTCAGGTCTTTTGCCCATTTTAAAAAAAATACAACGTTTGTATTTTGGAATAATTTTAGATTTATATAGGAGTTGCAGAGATAATACAGAGTTCCTTTATATCCCTGACGCAGCTTCCCATAATGCTAACATTTTATAAAAACCAAAACCAAGTACATTTATCAAAACTAAGAAACCAACATTGGTGCTTTGCTATTAACCAAACTCCAGATTCCAAACTTAGATTTTGCCAGATTTTCCACTAGTCTCCTTCTACTCCAGGATCCGTCCATGATTCCACATTGCATTTGTCGTGTCTCCCTAGTCTCTTATAGTCTGAGAGTTTCTCAGTCTTTCTTTGTTTTTCATAACCATGATAGTTTTGAGTACCAGTACCAGTCAGGTGTTTTGCAGAACATTCCTCCATTTGCATTTGTCTGATATTTTTCTCGTGATTAGACTGAGTTTATGGGTTTTAAGGAAGAATATCACATCTTATCAGGGAGTACATGATGACAAAATCATTTGGTTAAGATAGTATTTGCCACACTTCTCCACTATAAAGTTAATATTTTGGCCTTTCATATTCTATTCTTTAGAAGTGAGTTGCTAATTTCAGACCACACTCAAGGAGATGGGGAGGTTGTTTAATCTTGTGTATGGGGTATATCTACATATGTTGTTAGGATTTCTTCCGTACAGAAGCTTTTGTCCCTTCTCTTCCATTTATTTGTCATTTATAGCAATATGTACACTTATTTTATACATTGGTTTATAATCCCATACTGTGTGATTTTGTTGTTAAAATTGTTCCAGTGTTGGTCCTTGAATTCCTTTGACATGTCCCTCTTCTTTTCTTTTTTTAATACTTCCTTGATTTCTGGCACTACAGAATACTCCAGGCTCATCATGCATTTTCTCTGCCCTACCCCTAGAATTAACCATTTGTCTAAGGAGCCCTGATTTCTTGTATTGGAGAATTATCTTTATACCCAGTACCCAGAATGCCTGTCATATTGATGTCAGTAACTCTAATCCAGTACCATAGGGTTCATGCCAGGCTTCCCTACTTTGCTTATCTGTAACTTTCCTCTCTAGCAGTGAGAAACCTGGCTTTGATAATCCATTTACTTATTTGTTCCATCCCAGTAAAGCAAGTTCAGAATTGTTAACCAGTAACCCTGTGGGAGATAAATTTACCCTATACCCTTCAGTCAGGTTATGTCAGTCATTTATAATATAGTCAGATGCATTTATCATAGACTGCATTCTGTCTTGAAGTTCCCCCAACATCTTAGTTGAATTTTAAAAATTTGTATACATTAAAGTTCTGTCTTTGTGATGTACAGTTCTGTGGGTTTTGACAAATTGCACAGGGTCATGTATACACCACCTTGGTACTATACAGAGCGATTTCATCATGCTAAAAAATTCCCTCATTGTAGTCCTTACATCCCCTTTGTAGGGAGCCACTCTCCCATCCCCCGACCCCTGACAACCATGAATCTTTTTTCTTTTCCTATGGTTTTGTCTTATCCAGTGTATCATATTAATGCAGTCATATATTAGTTTTTGGATATGACTTCTTTCACTTAGAAACATGCATTTAAGATTTATCCATATTGTTTCATAAATCAAATAATTCATTCCTTTCTATTCTTGCATATTACTCTATTGTATGGGGATACCACAGTTTATTTATAGTTTGTCTATCCATTTACTTGTTGAAGGACATCTTTGTTGTTTCTAGCTTTTGGTGATTATGAGTAAAGCTATATTAAATATTCATGTGCAGGTTTTTGTGTGTAAATTTTCAGTTCACTTGAGTAAATATTTAGGAGTTCACTTGTTAGGTCACTATGGTAAATGTATATTTAATTATAAGAAACTGCCAAACTATCTTTCAAAGTGGTTGTGCCATTTTTCGTTTCCACCAGTAATGAATGAGAGTTCCTATTGCTATGCATCCTTGGCAGTATTTGTATTGCGGTGGTTGGTTGGTTGCTTTTAGCTATTCTAATCCGTGTGCTTTTGCTTATATTTAAATTGTATTGTTTTCTTACTGTTAAGTTTTGAGAATTCTTTGTGTATTCTGGATACAAGTCCTTTGTTCCATAGGTGATTTGCAAATATCATCTTCCTATCTGTAGCTTGCCTTTACATTTTCTTAAAGATGTCTTTGCAGAGCAAAAAATTTTTAATTTTGATAAAGTCCAACTTATCATTTTTTATTTTATGGATTGCGTTTTGGTGTCATATCTAAGAACTCTTTGCCTAACTCCAGGGCACAAAGATTTTGTCCTATTTTTAAATTCTATTTTTCGTATAAGTTTTATAGTTTTATATTTAGTTTGGTTTATGATCTATTTTGAGTTGATTTTTATATAATATGAAAGGGTAAGGTGAAATCTCATTTTTTCTTTGCATATGGATGGATGGCCAATTGTTCCAACACCATTTGTCAAAAAGACTGTTCTTTCTTCATGGTATGTCATTTGTACCATTAGTTTCTGATTCCCTGTGATTCCCTGTTTCCAGTCTCTAACCAGAAAGGTGGAGCTTTATTTATCCCTCTTTAATGTACATTCCTGCAACTGTGCCCATATTTGGGGTAAGTGGCAGGAGGACAGAAAGGGAGAAACAAACAACAGGGATCCATTACATACTCTTGGGACCATAGCTCCTGTGATCAGAGAGATAGGTTCCCCTCCCTCAGAGTTTTAGACTCCTAATGGCCTCTGTTGCCACTGCTGCCATGGGTGTCTTGGCTTGAGAGAATAGAGAAAAAAGGAAAAATTTGGGATTTTCATACTTTCTTGTGAGTATTAAGAGACCCCTTTCCCTTTCCTCGAGCCAGAACTAGAGGGATTCTCCTGAAGCTTTCCATTTGGACTTCATTAAGTTCAGTCTGGTTGCTACCAGAGATGGGGGATAAGTAGTAAATCTGATATTGCATCAGAGGTACTTCAAATTCTGGTCTTACTGAATCTGCCTACTCCTGGCTTACTTTTCAGAGTTCTCAAGTAGCTGCTGCATGCATTCTGTCCAAGTCTTGTAGTTACATTTATGTGCTTGGTGTATGATTACTCCATTTTATCTGGAACTGGAATCTGATTTAAGATTTTTAATTTTGTTTCTTTAGGAATTTTACAAGAAACTGAAGTTTTGATTCAAATATATTTTAAATTGAAACCAGAGATGTACTAGAGTTTAGATTCTTTCATTTGATTAAGGTAAGATTATTTAATAAAACAATCATACTCTTACTGTACATTTTAAAACTTATATTTTAATGTGTGCTTTATTAACACATTTTAATTTCCCAGTCTAACCTGAGATTCTGATCTCAGAAAATATTTTTATGGTTCATTTACCATTTAAATAGCTAATGTTCCTGTTAACAACTACTAGATGCGAGGGAAACATGCTATATATTCAGTGAAGGTGTTATTTACTAATAATCAAATCTGTTTGCCTAGACAGGAGTCAGCAAACTATGGCCCACAGGCCAGCCACCTGTTTTGGTAAATAAAGTTTTATTGGAATATAGTCCCACTCATTTATTACATATTGTCTATGGCTGCCCTAGCACTAGAGTGGCAGAGTTCACTAGTTAGAACAGTGTCAGTGTGGCCCACAAGCCTAAAATCTGGTCCTTTTAGAGAGATTTGCTGACCCTTGGCCTAGAAGACTGAATCAGGGTATCTTACTGTGCCATGCAATTATAATATGTGAAGTGGTAGCTAACTGGTTTTAGTTGTCAGTGTAGGTTGTCATATGAAAACTAATTAGAGATTTAAAAATGTGAATAAATAAGTGTACCTACACTAAGCCTAACTTCTTGAAGTGAAGGGTCTGTATTATTATTTCTTAGAGGAGGTACTGGTTTTCTGAAATAAATGATTTTAAAAATAAGATAATGCTGTGAGCAGTTAAATACCAAGTGCTTATTTCTAAGTAGAAGGCTTCATTTTACTTTGATTTTTAAAAATAAAAGTTTATATGATAAAGATCAAGCTTGTTCCTGCTCTAAAAAATTAAACACAAATGTATTTAATTATATTTTGTCTTTTCTACTAAATTTAAACAGAACTAATAGTATTTGGAGAGAATGATTGTATGTTTTTAATATATGTTCTAGTAACATAAGTGGTTTCAAGTATTTGAAGTTTTAAATGAAAGCAGTCTAATGTAAGATTATATTTAATGGCTAAATTGGAATTACATTTCTCTGTGAGTTTTAAATTGAACCGTTTATACTTGTTTATGATTCCTAAAATTATGAGTGTCTAAAATACATAAGATAGAAAAAGAAATTAAAATTTGAGCCTAGAAAATCTATAAACTGTTTGCTGTACTCTTCAGGAATCTCTTGGGGGAAGGCAAAAAGCATACTTTTAGAATATGTCATATAAATTAGAATTTCCAACCTGTATCAGGTAAAGGAATTTCCCAGTTTAGGACACCAAAATCTGAAAAAAAAATTTTTGCTAGTTTCCAGGTAATCTTAAAATAAAGTAAGTTTCTGAAATCTTGTTATAAAGAATGGTGTAATTTGAAAAACAGTTTCTTTTATGTCATGCCTAGCCTGAGATATATTTAGTTTCCTAATAGACTTGTGTGAGGTATCTTTGCTTATGTTCTTATAACACCAGTTTAGAACTTCTAAAAATTTACTTTTTAAAGGGGGAAATCCAGAAATTTGTCTGAAGGAAAAGATCTTTTTATACCATCATACATTTTATATTTAAATCAGTATGGATTTAGAATTTGAGTGCTTATACATTTGAATTGTGAAAGATGATAAAATTAAGCTGCAGAAGAAGGGATGGGAGTCTTGATAACTTTAATATGTTAATGAGGCCACTTTGGCATTGTGTGTGTAGCTATGGCCTAAACTGAATTGGGTTTGGAGAGTACCTATCTGATTCATACTGAGACTTATGAACAAATAATTTATTATGAATAAGTAAATAAAATTTCCTTTTAGATGATGGATTATGTAAGAAGGTATTGCTGAAGTTTTTTTGCGTCTGTTGAAATCATATCTTAAGACATCTTTTTTTTTTTTTTAAACTTCCCTGATTTATGTTCCAGTTGTGGTACTTAAAAGTAAAGCAAGGGGAAATTTATAGAAAAGTTCACACTTTGATTTTGTCTTTCATGTAACTTTAGATTATTAGATTTTTCTAGGCCAGCATAAAATATTTCCTTTCAAAAATCAAATACTGAGTCATTGCCAGTTTGATGTTAAATATGTGAGTCAAAGATGGGATAGGAAATCTTTGATATATTGAATATACAGCTTGTCTTTTAGAATGGCCTGTTAGGAATCAGCTGCACAGCAGGAGGTGAGCAGCAGGTGGGTGAGCAAAGCTTCATCTGTATTTACAGCTACTTCCCATCACTCGCATCGCTGCATAAGCTCCACCTCCTGTCAGATCAGCAGCAGCATTAGATTCTCATAGGAGCGCAAACCCTACTGTAAACTGTGCATGTGAGGGATCTAGGTTGTGCGCTCCTTATGAAAATCTGATGCCTGATGATCTGAGGTGGAGCTGAGGAGGTGATGCTAGCACTGGGGGGCGGCTGCAAATACAGATTATCATTAGCAGGGAGGTTTGACTGCACAATAAATGTAATGCACTTGAATCATCCTAACCCACCCTCTCCTCCCAGAAAAATTGTCTTCCATGAAACTGGCCCCTGGTGTCAAAAAGGTTGGGGACCAGTGTTTTAGAGTATATGTGGCTAGATAAGAAAGGGCCTGAATGGACTTGTTTTGGAATTTTCCCTGTTCATACCTAAGAGACTAAAAGAGAATGTCAACTTTTTACTTTTGTAGATGCTGATCAGTATCAGCTGTTATAGTAGCTATTTGCAGTGTTGAATTTTTGACATGAGTATTTTTACTGCCAACAACAATGTGGACATGTGTATAATTTCTGCATAGTTGTCAGGGTAGTAAAAAAAAAAAAACTAGTTTGGAAAGAAACTAGTAATATAAAAACATCTTACTTTAATTGACCACTATGGGTTTTCTTTAAAAATGTTAAATGATATGTTTTTGAATAATATTGTTTTTGTACACATTTTATTTTCTACTAAATAAAATATTTTTTTAGAAAAAAAAATTTTATCCACAGAATTTGCTGCCAAGAAAGGTATAGGTACACTTGAAAGAGGGATTAAAGAATATTTTTCTCTTTTCTTTAAGCTTTTTGAAAAACTTTTTATTTTAAAATAATTTTAGGTGAACAAATATGTTGTGAAGATAGTACAGTACAGAACATTTTTGTATATTCTTCACTCAGCTTCCCCTAATGTTAACATCTTACATAACCATGATATAGTGATCAAAACTGAAGAATCAATATGGACTTAGTAAATTACAGACTTTATTAGAATTTCACCAGTTTTTCCACTAATGTCCTTTTCCCAGGATCCTACATTACATTTAGTTGTGATATTTCCTTAGTCTCCTCTAATCTGTGGCAGTTCTTCAGTCTTTCCTTGTCTTTGATGACTTTCATATTTTGGAAGACTATTAAATGTTTTATAAAATGTCACTCAATTTGGGTTTCTCTGATGTTTTCTCATAATTAGATTGAAGTTATAGATTTTGGGAAAGAATACCACAGAGGTAATATGCCTTTCTCAGCATATACTATCATGGGTTCCATGGGTTAACCTTTATCGCTTGGTTATGGTGGTGTGTGCCAGATTCCTCCATTGTAAAGTTAATACTTTCCCCTTAACTAATAAATATTTGGGGGAAAATACTTTGAGGCTCCACAAATGTCCTGTTTCTTCTTAAATTTTTGGCCACTAATTTTAGCATTTATTCATGGATCTTGCCTGTAGCGGCTGTGGTATTCCAGTAGTCATTTTTTATTCCCCTTATTCCCTCTACATTTACCAATTATAATTCTTCTATGACAGAGAGCAGTCCCTCCTCACATTTATTTAATCATTTCTATGTATTAGTATGAATATTTATTTTATTCTGAATCAGTACTGTTTATTTTGTTGCTCAAATTCTTCTAGCTTTGGCCGCTGGGAGTATTTCTGTGTCCCTTCAACATGTCAGATTGCTTTTTTTTTTTTTTTTTCCCCTTTTTCTTAGAAAGCAGTTCCTTACTTTCTGGCTTCTTAAGATGCTTCAGGCTCCTCTTATATTTTCCCTTCTCCAGCCCCGGAATCACTCCCTTCTCTAAGGAACCCAGGTTCATCTTACTGGAGAATAGTATTTAGAAACCAACATTTGGGTGCTAGTTTGTTTATTGCTACTGAGTGGCTATTGCTTTTAGGCCTCTCAGCTGTCAGAGCTAGGAAATGTAAGTATATTTACTAACCCACATTTATATACACATCTGTATTGATTTCTGTGTCAATCTGTATATGCATTTAAAATTTTTTTCATTTAAAAGTTCATACGGATACCTTCAACTCCATTGTAGCATCACAGGGATTATTCTAGTATTCCCCTTTTGCTTATTTGAATTTATTTCTTCTACAATGAGAAACCTGACTCTCTCATTATCTACAGTATACTTATGTAATTGTTATACATGTATAGTAGTTTCAGAATTGCTAACCCGTACTCCTATGAGAAACAAATTTACCAAATAGAATACAGTGTTTGTGTATAGTTCTTTTTATCTTTATTCCCAAAGTATCTAGCCAAAATGCTTTTTTCCAAAGTTAGTTAAGTCAGATCTTTTCTTCCATATCCCCTTCAGTTCACTGTGTCATTGATTTGTACCGCAGTTAGATTCATTTTTCACAGTTTTCATCTTATCTTGGGTTTCTCTCACATCGTGATTGTTTTTAATTTACATACAGTAAAATACACCGTTTGTGTTGTATAGTTCTGTGGGGTTTTTAAAAATACATAGAATCATGTATCTGCTAAGAACAGTTCCATGACCCCAAAATTCCCTTGTGCTACCCCTTTGTAGTCAATCCTTCTCCCCAACCTCAACCCCAGGCAACCACGGATGTGTTTTCCACCCCTTTGTTAACCTTTTCCAGAATCTCACATGAACAGAGTCGTACAATATGTAGCCTCTTAGGTCTGGCTTCTTTCACTTAGCAAACATGTAAGTTTCATTCATTTGTTGTATAAATCATTAGTTTGTACCTTTTTGTTGCTGAGTAGTATTTTATTGTATGTACCATGGTTTGCTCAATCATTTATCTGTTGTGGGACATCTGGGTTGTTTCCAGTTTTGGTCAGTCATGAATAAAGGTACTATAAACATTTACATAAAGGGTTTATGTTTGTGTGTGTGTGCACACATGTATGTACATAAGTTTTTGTTTCATTTGGGGTAAATACCTAGGGGTGGGATTATGGACCTTGTTGTAGGTGTATATTTAACTTCACAAGAAACTGCCAAACTTTTTGCAAGTGGATGTACAATTTTGCCTTCGCTCCACTAGTATTTGAGAGTTCTTACTGCTCTGCATCCTTGTCAGCACTTGGTATTGTCAGTTTTTGCCTTTTAGATGTTCTAATACTTGTGTAGTAATATCTCATAGTTTTAATTTGCATTTCCCTAATGACTAATGATGTTGAGCTCTTTTCCATATGTCATCCATACATTTGTGAACGGGCAGCTGGTCTCTTATTTCTCTTTATTTTCTTTTATAGTCAACCAGGTGAATAGAGTCTTTCCAATATCTTTTTGATTGAATTAGTTACCATCATCTCTGTTTGGCTGTACTATATAATAAAATATACAGTTCCATATATGAGTTTTAGTTATCTGTTCTTACTACCAGGGAATGTATGTATAGTTTTTATATAGCTGAGTATTTAAATGATCATTTGATTGTTGTCTAAAGCTAGATTGCTTTATAGGAATCTAGTCAAACGTTATATCTGTGACTGCAAAAATATGTAAGACAAGGTAAAGTGTAATAAGTCCTGCTAGTGCTGAAGATTGGCTTTGGGTGAACAAATGTCACTTTAGGAAAATAAATTTTAGGGCCTTAAGTGAGATCTTTTCCCCTTTGACTATCAAATGAACAAACAAAACTGATGCTTTCTTGAGATGTCTGTCTATATATGTAACCTTTGGTATGTTCTTACAACTAATCAGTTAATACTAAGTGAAAGAGATTAGAAATGAATGTTTTTAAATTTGGACCACTTTCCATAAATGTTTAAACTGACAGCTGAAAATAATTTTATGTATTGCTTCATTGAGCTGAGTTAATAAAAATGTGTGGAACACTTACCACTTCCTCGTATTTCAGAGACTACTGCTAAGTAACCTGTAATCCAACGACTAATTGAATTCTTAGCTTACATTTAGTTTTTATCAGAATGGAATAAGGATATGTCAAGTTTTAGTGGGTGCTTTATATCCTATTTGAACCTTGTATTTACTATTTTTTTTAAAGACCTATATTTAATCTAGTAAAATGTGTACAGGGATGCCATATTGTTTAATTAGGGTTTTCTGCTTACTATATAAGGCCTTTTGAGAACTTAATATATTACATAAAATAATATGCTTAAATTGGGAAAATACTATATATCTTAAAGGATAGCATTCCTGTCACATCATTTAGGTAATTATGATTGATTTGTTGATAATTCTAGTTTACCGAGTTATTTCCCATTTCAGTAAGAGAAAGCGAACTTAAGCAGTATTTTATTTACATACTCAGATTCTAAAAATAATGTTACTATTAGAAGGTAACTTTTTTTGCTTTAGAATGAGCATGTTTCTTCAAATGTCCTGTTTGTGTGATTATATCATGGGTATTTCTAATGGCTAAACCCAGTGTTATTGTTGTTATTATGATGATGACAGTCTTTGATTTAAACTAGCAGTTTCATAATAGAAAATGCAGACCTTTTTATAGTGGATGCTTTAGTCATTGTATATAATTTATAATGTTCTCCCTTCTCAGGCCTTATTTGTAAATGAGCTATAAGTAGTCAAATAGTGTTTTCCCAGGCTTGTAAAAAGACAAAAATACTCTGTATACATATATTATAAATAATTTTTTTTGTTTACATAGGAAAAAACATGGAGTTTTATTTGTTTTTTTAAGGACTTGATAGTAGCCTACTTCCTTATTTATACAAGATTAGAAAGGTGAACTTTGTGACTTCAGTTAAGTATGCTTTAGACCCTGAGACTAATAAAGTGGCAGCTGCTGGCAGCTGTATGTGTATGACAGTTGGCAGTATCAGTTTTACCTTTTAATACTGAAATGAACATTTCTGAAATTGAGGGACTGAGGAGGAATGGAGTTCAACTTCTTTTGAGCAGTTGTTGTTTGGTTGACTCTGACTCAGGCACTTTGTTTTCCATATTATTTCCTTTAATACTCACAATTAGCCTACAAGGTAGGTGTGATTATCCACATTTTACAAATAAAGAAAATTATTCAAGGTAACACAGCTAGTAGTGTCAGAGTTAGGATCTGAACTTTGTCTTCTGACCTAAAAGTTCATGCTTTTATCCAATATACTATATTGCTTCTCCTAAGGTTAGAATGAAAGTAATGAAAATTATTAGAAAATCTCTCTAAACTTTTAAGCCTCTGAGAAGGAAACTAATAATTTGACAAGACTGAGATTATCTCAACCTTATATAGTGTTATTCTCAACTTTAAGGGGCTTCACTTTTGGGAAAGCTATTTTACAGGTGTTATATAAAGGAACCACCAGCATAATACTCATTAATGCTAATCATACAGCTAAATCTCCATTTGGTATCTCAGAAAGGATTCTTTAATGACATTAGTGATAATGAATAGTCTTCTTGAAAACAAAAATCATCTATGAATCAAATAATATACATGTCTGCATTGCTGTTAGCAATAAAAATACTTGTCTCAAAATTTCAACACTGCAAATGTACCTTTTTGAAAGTCTGATTAAACTCTTAAAAATGATACTTAGTATAATATTTACAAAACAAACTGTTGTATATCTGCAAATAATACTTTAAATTATTTTGTCAATAAACTCATTTTATGGTAGATCAATAAATTCCATTTGCACGGTGATTAAATTATCTTTATCTTAATGATATTTTACCCTGTAGCAATGTTATACTATCAAGATTAATGACTTTATGTAGAATTATCAATTGTAAGGGTTTTCTTAACATTGTTTTTATGTTAGCAACCTTATTGTACGCTTAATGTAAATCTATCTATAGGCCAGTCATTAGTTCTTTAGTATTTATTTCCAGCATATTAATATTCTCAAATCAATAAACATAGAAAATATTTCAAGCATATGATTGATACAGGAAAGTAGACCACAAAACTGGGGTCCAGCCTGAAGGCCAAGTGCGTTCTTGGCTTTGCACAGGAAAGAATTCAAGAGCAAGCCAGTAGAGTAAGGCAAAAGCAAGTTTATTGAGGTGAGAAAACAAAAAAAAGAAAGGTGGCTGCCCGCACATAGACAGAGTAGTGGCTCTCAGAGCAAGAGAGAGCACTATGCATGTTTCCAGGGTCTTATTTTATACCTTCTATTTAATTTTATGTTAAGTGGAGGGAGGGTTATTCATAAGATTTCTAGGAAAAGCGTGGGGAGTTACTGGAACCAGGATCCCTCCTCTTTGTAAACCATATAGGGTAACTTCTGGGAGTTACCATGGCATTTGTAAACTGTCATGGCACTGGTGGGAGTTTCTTCTAGTATGCTAATACATTATAAACAGGGTATAATGAGCAGTAAGTGTAATCTGAAGGCATTTTTCATGGTTATCTTGGTTCTAGCTGGTTTGGGCTGGTTTCTCCACTGCCTCCTGTTTTAACAGAGACCTTGGTTTAGGTTTTGTGACTCCTTATTGAGCACAGTCTGCCTGTTCCCTATCTCATGATGAAATTGTATGGAAAATTATTTCAGTATATATAAGCAGTCAAACTATAGACTCTTTGTTTAAAAAGTGATAAATGTTAGTTGACATTTGGTAAGGAAAAAGTCCTTAATTCAGTAACTAAATAATTCAATATTTCTTTCGTAACATTCCAAGTTAAAGTACATTACAGTACTAAGTGGGATGATATAAAAGCATTACCTGAGTCTGTCTGTGTATTTATTTCAGTTTTGGAGGTAGATCAGCAAAGGTAGAAATTTGCAGCAGAAAGCACAGCCTTAGTAGTCTGAAGAGTTGAGTCTAATGTTGGTGTAGTCAAAACCGATTATGTAACTTTGGGCAAGGCATTAAACTCTAGATCTTAATTTTTTTTAATCTGTGAATAAAGTAGTTGGACTATGGTTTCCAAGATTATTTTTAAGGCTGGGCGTGGTGGCTCACGCCTGTAATTGTAGCACTCTGGGAGGCTGAGGTGGGTGGATCATTTGAGCTTAAGAGTTCGAGACCAGCCTGAGCAAGAGCCGAGACCCTGTCTCTACTATAAATAGAAATAAATTAGCCAAACAACTAAAAATAGAAAAAATTAGCCGAGCATGGTGGTGCATGCCTGTAGTCCCAGCTACCTTGGAGGCTGAGGCAGGAGGATTGCTTCAGCCTAGGAGTTTGAGATTGCTGTGAGCTAGGCTGACGCCACGGCACTCTAGCCCAGGCAAGAGAGTGAGACTGTCTCAAAACAAACAAAAAGATTTTCAGCTCTGTGATATTTTTTGTTTCTATTTTTTTGTGTTAAAATATATAAAATGCACATAGGTAAAATTTACCATCTTAACCATTTTAAGTTTACAATTCAGTATACATCAGTATGTTCATCATGTTATGCCTCTATCTCCATTATTCTTTTCATCTTGCAAAATGGAAACTCTGTACCCATTAATCAGTAACTCCCCATTTCCCTCCCTCCCGCTAGCTCCTGGAAACCACCATTCTACTATATGCCTTTGTGATTTTAACTACTCTAAGTACCTCATACAAGTGAAATCATAAATCATACAGTATTTATCTGTTTGCAACTAGCTTATTTCACTTAGCAAAATGTCCTCAAGATTCATCTGCATTGTAGCATATAATAGAATTTCTTTCTTTTTAAGGCTAAATAATATTCCATTACATGTATATAGCACATTTTGCTAATCCATTCATCTGTTGATGGATACTTGGATTGCACCCACATTTTAGCTATTATAAATAATGCTGCTATGAATGTGGGTGTACAAATATATCTCTTCAAGATCCTGTTTTCAGTTCTTTGGGGGTGTATACTGAGAAGTAGAATTGCTAGATCATATGGTAACTCTATTTTCATTTTTTTGAGAAACCTCCATACTGTTTTCCACAGGAGCAGCACCATTTTAAATTCCCATCAACATGCACCAAGGGTTCCAATTTCCTAATGTTCTTGCCAACACTTACTTTTTTTTTCATTTTTTGATAGGAGCCTTAATGGATATGAGGTAGCATCTCATTGTAATTTTTATCTACATTTTCTAATGATTAGTGATGTTTAGCATCTTTTCAAGTGCTTGCCCATTTGTATATTTTCTTTTGAGAAATGTCTTTTCAAATAAGTCCTTTGCCCATTTTTGAATTGGGTGGTTTTTTGTTTGTTGAGTTTTAGGAGTTCTCTGTATATTCTGGATATTAAATCCCTTATCAGATATATAATTTACAAATATTTTCTTTCATTCTGTAGGTTGCTTTTTACTATGTTGATATTATCTTTTGATGCACATTTTTTAATTTTCATGAAGTCCAATTTTTTCTTTTGTTTTCTGTGCCTTTGATGTCATATACAAGAAATCATTACCAAATCCAGTGTTGTAAAGTTTTTGCCTTATGTTTTCTTCTAGTTTTATAGTTTAAGGTCTTACATTTAATTTTAATTCTTTGATATATTTTTATACATGATGTTAAGTAAGGGTCCAACTTCATTTTTTTCATATGTGAATATCCAGTTTTCACAGCAGCATTTATTGAAAAGACTGTCCTTTCCCTTTTGAGTAGTCTTGACACCTTTGTCAAAAATCATTTGACCAGATATTTGGGGGTTTATTTTTGGGCTCTCTATTCAGTTCCATTGGTTTATGTGTCTGTCTTTATGCCTATACCAAGCTGTTTTGATTACTGCAGCTTTGCCCTATGTTTTGAAATCAAAGTGTGAGTCTTCCAGCTTTGTTCTGGAAAAATGTTTTGACTATTTGAGGTCCCTTGAGATTACATATGGATTTTTGAATGGGTTTTTCTATTTCTGTGAAATACTGTCCTTGAGATTTTGATAGGGATTGCATTGAATCTGTAGATTGCTTTGTGTTCTATTGACATTTTAACAACATTATGTTTTCCAGTCTGCTCTTCTTAAGCATTTCTTGTGGGGCATGTCTAGTTGTAACAAACTCCCTCAGCTTTTGTTTATCTGGGAATATCTTAATGACTCCCTCACTTTTGAAGAGCACTTTTGCTGGATGTAGGTTTCTTGGCTGACTGTTTTTTTGTTTTTGTTTTTGTTTTCTGGCACTTTGAATATACCAGCCCACTGCCTCTGTCTCTCAAAGTTTCTGATAAGAAATCTAATGGTGATCTTATTGAGGATCCCTTGTATGTGATGAATCATTTTCTTGCTGCTTTCAAGATTCTCTTTGTCTTTTGATAATTTAATTATAATGTATCTCAGTGTGGATCTCTTTTTTAAGTTCATCCCACTTTGAGTTTGTTGAGCTTCCTGGATATTTATATTCATGTCTTTCATCAAACTTGGGAAGTTTTTGGCCATTATTTCTTCATATAATTTCAATGATCCTCACTCCATCTTTTCTCTTTCTGAAACTCCCACAATGCATATGTTTATCTGCTTAGTGGTGTCCCACAGATCTCTTAGGCTCTGTTCACAGTCTTTGTTCACTTTTCTTTAATCTTTTTTCCTTCTGTTCTTCAGACTCAATAATTTCAATTGTCCTGTTACCTGGATTCTTTCTTCAGCCTGTTCAAATATGCCTTTCAATCCTTCTAGTGAATTTTTCATTTCAGTTATTATGCTTTTCAGCTCCGAAATTTCTTTCTGGTTTCTTTTTAGGTTTTCTGTTTCTTTACTCATATTTTCATTTTGTTCATACATCATTTTCTTGACTCTCTTCACAACATCTTCCTTTAGTTCTTTGAGCATCTTTAAAGTCTTTTCCTAGTAGATCTGCCATCAGGTCTTTTTCAGGGACAGTTTCTGTTGACTTATTTTTTTCCCTTTAAATGTGCCACATTTTTCTGCTTATTTGTATATCTTATGTTTTTTTAATTGAAAACTGGACTTTTAAATCTAATAATGTGGTAACTCTGGAAATCAGCTTTTTCCGCTTCCCTAGGGATTGCTGGGTTTTGTTGTTGTTATTGTTTATTTATTTATTTATTTATTTATTTTATTGTTGGAGGGTATTCCTGTATGAGGGATCAGCCTGAAGTATAAACTTAAGATCTTCTTAGGTCTTTTCTTTGCACCTTTTCCAGGCATGCATAGTCACTTTCTAATTTTCTCCATATATACAGTTGCTTCTGACTGTTCTAGTCTTTAATGTCTGGATCCCAAAAGGGGAAAAAAAGAAAAGTGATAAGAGGAGGAAAAAAGTACTCTGGCCCATCCTCTTTGACTACACAGATGTGATCAAAGGCAGCAATCAGTGATCACAGCACAGATACCCATGTTTAGAGGACAAGGACCTTTTTGCCTACCCTGGCTACCCAAGCCATATGCAAGCTGCTCCAGGAACATGTGCATAGCTGCCTACCAGGGGAGCCGTGGGTGGCTTGGTGGTTCTGTGCTAAGAGCTGAAAGTGACCAAAATTAACACCTTACTTTATCATCAAGTCCTTCCTCAGAAAGTTACAAGCTTTCGATGGACTACAGAATTTCAAAATAGTTGTATCAGACAGATTTTGCCAATGCAGTTGTTGTCTAAGACAGCGCTTCCCAGCCTTTTTGGCACCAGGGACCATTTTCATGGAAGACAGTTTTTCCACAGATGGGGGTGGAGGGATGGTTTCGGGATGATTCAAGTGCATTACATTTATTATGTACTTTATTTCTATTATTATTATATTGTAATATGTAATGAAATAATTATACAACTCACCACAGGTTAGGGACCCCTGGCTCAGTGGCAAGACAGATTTCTGGTACTTCCTACTCCCATGTGTCTCTAGAATTCTTCTATGATTATTATGTCAGAAACTATGTTACTAATAAACCTAACATAAATAGTATAGTTTTCTTTTCTTGTTATTAATCAGTAAATAGATTTTTTGTTTTTTATTCTTAGAATGGGCAGCCCAGTGTAACTATGCTGGTGATCTTAAGCGCTTATAGTACTATGTATACCTATCATAATATAGTATATCTAAAAAGATATAATTTTTGCCATTAGGAATTAAAAACCACACATTAGCAAAATATTTTTAAGCTTTTTTGCTTTTCTTTTTTTTTTTTTTACAGGGCAGAGGTAGGGAGAGTTTAGTTTATTAGGTCCACTCTACATTTGGCATAATGCATAGTAAGCCCTTAGTTCTGGGAATGCGTGCAGTAAGCTAGGCATCCTTGCAGTCAGCTCTCATGGAATTACCTGTCCTCTTATTCTTCAGTAAAGGTAGGATATACCAGGACTTTTATATTCTCTACCACAAAGTTGAGCATTCAATTATATATATGGTCTTATGGTCTTATATCATGTTCTAAATAATTTATTCATAATGATTATAAGATTTTGAGAGGCAGTTGTTATGCCTCTTGTTTGTATACCCAGTGCCTATTAGGTATTCAGTAAACATTTGTTGATTAAGTCATCATATATAAGGAATAATTTTGTGTGGAGTACTGAAGGTTTTGAAACTTGAGTAGTAGACACTGGGTTGAAAGTGTGTATACCTTCTTGTGAAGTATATACAAATTTTTATACTTGAACTTTGGCTTAAATTTTTAATTATTAAGGATTCTTTCATTGTTTTTAATATGCTGCTGCTGGTGGTGGTGGTATTTCCTAACATTTATTAAGTACTTTCTATGGGCCCGACATCAGTCTAACCAATTCACATATATTAACTCATTTAATCCTACCTGTGAAGTAATTATTCTTTAAATCCATATGGTATGTGAGGAAACTAAGGAAAGGACTAAGGGATAAACAAGGTAAATGGTTGTTTTTCTTTTCTTTTCTTTTCTTTTCTTTTCTTTTCTTTTCTTTTCTTTTCTTTTCTTTTCTTTCTTTTCTTTTCTTTTCCTCCCCTTTCCTTTCCTTTCCTTTCCTCTCCTTTCCTTTCCTTTCCTTTCCTTTCCTTTCCTTTCCTTTCCTTTCCCCTTTCCTTTCCCCTTTCCTTTCCTTTCCTTTCCTTTCCTTTCCTTTCCTTTCCTTTCCTTTCCTTTCCCCTTTCCTTTCCTTTCCTTTCCTTTCCTTTCCTTTCCTTTCCTTTCCTTTCCTTTCCTTTCCTTTCCTTTCCCCTTTCCTCCCCTTTCCTTTCCTTTCCTTTCCTTTCCCCTTTCCTTTCCCCTTTCCTTTCCTTTCCTTTCCCCTTTCCTCCCCTTTCCTTTTCCCTTTCCCCTTTCCTTTCCCCTTTCCTTTCCCCTTTCCTTTCCTTTCCTTTCCCCTTTCCTCCCCTTTCCTTTTCCCTTTCCCCTTTCCTTTCCTTTCCTTTCCCCTTTCCTTTCCTTTCCTTTCCTTTTCCCTTTCCTTTCCCCTTTCCTTTTCCCTTTCTTTTCCCCTTTCCTTTCCCCTTCTCTTTCCCCTTTCCTTTCCTTTCCTTTCCCCTTTCCTTTCCTTTCCTTTCCCCTTTCCTTTCCCCTTTCCTTTCCCCTTTCTTTTCCCCTTTCCTTTCCTTTCCCCTTTCCTTTCCCCTTTCCTTTCCCCTTTCCTTTCCCCTTTCTTTTCCCCTTTCCTTTCCTTTCCCCTTTCCTTTCCCCTTTCCTTCCCTCCCCTCCCCTCCCCTCCCCTCCCTTCCCTTCCTTTCCTTTCCTTTTTTGGTTTGGAAACAAAGTCTTGCGCTGTTGCCCCTGCTACAGTGCAGTGGTATCATCATAGCTTACTGTACTCCTTGGCTCAAGTCAAACTCCTTGGCTCAAGCAATCCTCTTGCCTCAGCCTCCCTAGTAGCTGGGACTACAGGCATGCCACCTTGCCCAGCTAATTCTTTTCTATTTTTAGTAGAGATGAAGTCTCACTCTTGCTTGGGCTGGTCTCCTGAGCTCAAGAGATTCTCCCGCCTCAGCCTCCCAAAGTGCTAGGATTACAAGTGTGAGCCACTGTGCTCAGCCAGTTTTCTTAAGTACACAGAGTTAATAAGTGATAGAGCTAGGATTCAAACCTGGAAAGAAACAGCTATAAGCCTGCATGTCAACTATTATGCTATAATGTTTCCTTGTGTTACATATGTGAAGTCTCAGATTTTTGTTGGATTTAAGGTCCCAAATTCATCCAATTGCACCCTCCTAAACACACATACACACCCCTATTTCAATCCTTTGTTATCAGATATAGTGATTAGATTATCTTGAGGTCATCATGATCTGAAAATGTAGCTAAGCTATCAATTAAAAAGCAATCTTTGTGTGTAGCTAAATTGGACATATATGCTAACCTCCTACTGGTAATTTCAGTTTTGTTCTTACCCTGCATTGTTTGTCTATGATTAACGCAAATAGTACTGACGCCTCCATATGTTTATAAAAGCACATTAGCAAATATGGGTTTAATATGGTAGTATAATCCCTTTTGTATTTTCATGCATGAGAAAATTCTGTTTTTATTTTTATGTGCTCAAATGGAACATAGGTAAAGGTAAGCAATGATAGGTAAGCATATGACTGCTGGTAGAGGCAAAAAGTAGGTAAATTGCATGATGTATTCAGGAGGAAAATTATTTGAGTATTAAAACTTGTCACATGAAATATTTTCAGTTGATTAATTGATGCACTGAAAGCTAGCATTTGACATTTAAATCTATTAAAGTGTTAAAAAGAGCTAAAAGAAATAGCTTTTCTTCTTCATTGTATTATATTCTTTACTGAAGTAGTATGTTCTTCATTCCCATAATCTGATAACATTTTTATATCCAATATACCTTCCATCTACTTCATATCAATATGCGGAACTATATGTAAAGTGTCAAAACCAGTATGTGTGGATTGAAGAGTGATAGAAAGGGTAACTGTGTTAAATATAAATATATTAATTGTATAAAATTATTTTTTATGGACTCTATATGTGGAATTAAAATTCATGATAACAGTAACCAAAAAGTGGAGAACATATATACGTGAAGTTAAAGGGTTTTAAGGTCTTAGCATTGTCTGTGAAGTGATAGAAGTACTGACTTTTATTAGATTGTCATAAGTCAAGGATGTTTGTTTTAATCATTAGGGTAACCATCATTAGAACAGTAAAGGAATGCATGAGCTAGCAAAAGAAATTGAGTAATGAAAACTACTGGATAAAGCCAGTAAAAGACAAGAGATGAGAAAAAGAGAATATAAGACAAGTGAATTAGGAAGAAACAAACAGTAGGATAATGGATAAAATTAAAAATATATTAATAATGGCATCAAATGTAAAAGGATTGAAAGTTCCAGATAAAAGACAAAGTTGTCAGACTAAATTTTTTAAAACCAAAACACATGTCATTTTCAAGAGATGCATTATATATAAGAACACAGAAATGTTGAAAGCAAAAGGATGAAAATATATCATGCAAACACTAATCAAAGGAAGGCTGACGCAGCTATACTAATATCAGGCAAAGTAAATATTAAGGCAATAAGCAATACTAGACATAAAGGTCATTTCATAGTAATGCAAAAAGGTCTATCCTCTAGAAAGATATAACAATTCTAAATTCCCGTGAACCTAATAATATGGCAAATGTGACAAAGTTAAAAGGAAAAATAACCAAATGCAGTTATACTAGGAGTGTTGAACACACCTCTCTCAACTAGTAGAATCAGCAACCCCTCACAACCCTTCCCCGTTTTCAACATGATTGACCAAATTGAAATATGTAAAATGCTGCACCTTACAATGGCAGAATGGCTATTCTTTTTGAGTACATCTGGAATAATAGCTATTGAAGTTGAACATATACTGGGCCATAAAAGCAAGAAGCTTCAACTAATTTCAAAGGATTGAAATCATGTTCTCACCACAGTGGAATTAAGTTAGAAATCAATAACAAAAATCTAACTATAATAGAAAATTTCCAAATGTTTAGAAATTAAGCAATACACCTTTAAAAAAATCTCTTAGGGTGAAAGTTAAATAACAACAGAAGTTAGAAAAACTTTTTAACTGATTAATAATAAATTTTACATTAAAACTTGTGACATACTTAGAATTTTAGACTAAAATTATGCTTAGAAGGAAATTTATAATCTAAAATGCATGTATTAAAACGACAAAGGCTGAAAATCAGTGAAAAATCATGGATCTGATTGTTATACACCTCAAGAAGTTAGAAAAAGAGGAGTAAATTACATCCAAAGAATGTAAAGAGTAGAAAATAATTGTCAGAGCCAAAATTAATGAAGTCAAAACCAAAATACAAAAGAGAGAATGAACAAAACCAACAATTTAATAAAAGTGGTAACCCCTCTGGAGGACTGATGAAGAAATAAAAGGAAAAGATATAAATTTCCAATTGCAGAAATGAAAAAGGGACATTTAGCAGAACAGATCCTGCAGGCATTAAAAAAGATAGGACAGGATTTTTAAAATAACTTTATGGCAACAGATTTGAAACTTCAGATGAAACAGACAAATTCCTAGAAAAACTGAACTTACTAAAACTTAAAAAAATAGGTTAAACAATTCCTTATTTGTTAATGAAAATGAATCTGTAATCTATAACGTTTCCACATAGAAATTTGAGGCCCAGATGACTTTTTTAAAATTTCAGATTATTATAGGGATACAAACGTTTGGTTACATAAATTGCCTTTGTACCACTGGGTCAGAGCTACAACATGCCCATCCCCTAGACAGCATGCACTGCACACGTTAGGTGTGAATTTACCCATCCCTTCCATCCCTTTCCTACCTGCCCAACACCCAATGAATGTTACTTCCATACATGCACATAGTGTCGATTATGGTGAGTACATGTGGTGTTTGTTTTTCCATTCTTGTGATACTTCACTTAGAAGAATGGGCTCCACCTCCATCCAGGTTAATACAAGAGGTATTATTAATAGTTCACCATTTTTTATGGCTGTTAATCCACTCATGTATTGATGGGCACTTGGGTTGTTTCCACATCTTTGCGATTGTGAATTGTGCTGGTATAAACATTCAAGTGCAAATATCTTTTTTATAGAATGCCTTTTTTTCCTTTGGGTAAATACCCAGTAGTGATTGCTGGATCAAATGGTAGTTCTACTTTTAGTTCTTTGAGGTATCTCCATACTACTTTCCATAGAGGTTGCACTAGTTTGCAGTCCCACCAGCATTGTATGAGGGTTCCTATCTCTCTGCATCCATGCCAACATTTGTTGTTTTGGTACTTTTTGATAAAAGCCATTCTCACTGGAGCTAAGTGATATCTCATTGTGGTTTTGATATGCATTTCCCAGATGATTAGATATGTTGAGCATTGTTCATATGTTTCTTGGGCATTAGTTTATCTTCTTTTGAAAAGTTTCTGTTCATGTACTTTGCCCACTTTTTAATGAAGTTGTTGGTTTTTTCTTGCTGATTCTCCGAAGTTCTATATAGATTCTAATTGTCAGCCCTTTATCAGATACATGCAAATATTTTCTGTTAGTCTGTAGGTTGTTCACTCTAATGATAGTTTCCTTGGCTGTGCAGAAGCTTTTTAATTTCATCAGGTCCCATTTATTTATTTTTGTTGATGCTGTGATTCCTTTTGGGGTAATCTTCATAAATTGTTTGCCTAGACTGATGTCTCTAAGAGTTTTTCCAGTATTTTCTTGTAGAAGTCTTACAGTTTCATGCCTTAGGTTTAAGGTCTATTTTCCACCATAAGTTGATTTTTGTGAGAAGTGTGGATCCTGTTTCAGTCTTCTACATGTGGCTATCCAATTTTATCAGCACTATTTATTGAATAGGGATTCTTTTCCCTAGTGTATGTTTTTGTCTGCTTTGTCAAAGATGAGATGGCAATAAGAAGGCGGTTTTATATCTGGGTTCTCAGTCCTGTTTCATGTTCTTCTGCCAGTACCACGCTGTTTGAGTTACTAAAGCTTTGTATTATAGTTTGAAGTCTGGTAAATTGATGCCTCCCAACTTGTTCTTTTTGTTTAATGTTGCTTTTGCTATATGGGGTCTTCTCTGGTTCCATACAAAGCATAGAATTATTTTTTCTACATGTGCAAAAAATGATGTTGGTATTTTAATAAGGATTGCATTGTATCTGTAGATCACTTTGGGTAGTACAGACATTTTAACAATGTTGATTCTGCCAACCCGTGAGCATGGTATAGTTTTCCACCTGTTTACGACCTCTGCTGTTTCCATCCTCAGTGTTTCATAGTTCTCCCTGTAGAGGTCTTTTACCTCCTTAGTTAAATATATTCCTAGATACTTTATTTTCTTTGTTGCTATTGTGAAGGGTATTGAGTCTTTGATTTGGTTCTCAGTTTGACTGTTGTTGGTGTATAGGAATGCTACTGATTTCCGTACATTGATTTTGTAACCTGAGACTTTGCTGAATTTGTTTATCAATGCTAGTAGTCTCATGGCAGAATCTTTGGGGTTTTCTAGATATAAGATCATATCATCAGCAAAGAGAGATAGTTTGACCTCTTCTGCCCCCATTTGGATACCCTTGATTTCCTTCTCTTGTCTGATTGCTCTGGCTAGGACTTCCAGCACTATATTGAATAGAAGCAGTGATAGAGGGCAACGTTGTCTGGTTCCAGTTCTAAACGGGAATGCTTTCAATTTTTCCCTGTTCAGTAGGATTTTGGCTGTAAGTTTGTCATATATGGCTTGTATCATTTTTAGGTAAGTCCCATCTATACCTATTTTGTTAAGCATTCTTATCGTAAAAGGGTGCTGAATTTTGTCAAATACTTTTTCTGTGTCTATTGAGAGGATCATGTGGTGTTTTTTTTCTTTGCTTCTCTTTATGTGGTGAATTACATTTATAGATTTGCATATGTTGAACCATCCCTGCATCTCTGGGATGAAGCTCTCTTGGTCATGAGGGATTATGTTTTTGATAAGCAGGTGAATTTGGTTTGCTAGGATTTTATTGAGAGTTTTTACATCTATATTCATAAAGGATATTGGTCTGTAGTTTTGTTGAGTCCTTTCCTGGCTTTGATGTCAAGGTAATGTTGGCTTCACAAAGTGTGTTGGGGAGGATTTCTTCCTCCTTGATGTTGTGGAATAATTTCGGCAGGATAGGTACCAGTTCTTCTTTGTATGTCTGGTAAAACTCAGGTGTGAAATCATCTGGTCTGGGACTTTTTTTTTTTTTTGAAAGATTTTTATTGCTGCTTCAATGTCAGTACTTGATATTGGTCTATTCAGGAATTCTGTTTCTTCCTGATTGAGCCTGGGGGGCTATGTGTTTCTAAGAATTTGTTCACTTCCTCCACGTTTTCAAGTTTATGTGCACAGAGATTTTTTTATAGTATTCAGTGATGATAGTTTGTATTCCATGGTATGAGCTGTAATTTCTCCTTTTTCATTCGTGATTGAGCTTATTAGAGTTCTTTCTTTTCTGCTTCTGGTTAATCTAGTAAGAGGCCTGTCAATTTTATCTTTTCAAAGAACCAACTTTTTGTTTCATTGATATTCCATATGGTTCTTTTGTTACTGATTTCATTTAGTTCTACTCTGATCTTGGTTATTTCTTTTCTTCTGCTGGGTTTGTGATTGGTTTGCTTGTCCTTTTCCAGTTCTTTGAGACAAGTTCATTAGATTGTTGATTTGTGATCTTTCTGTCTTTTGGATGTAGGCATTTGTGGCTAGGAATTTTCCTCTCACTACTGTGTTAGCTGTGTCCCACAGATTTTGATAACTTGCATCCCCTTCATCATTTAGTTCAAAGAATCTTGATTTTCATCTTAATTTCCTCCTTGACCTAACTATCATTCAGCAGTAGGTTTTATGATTTTCATGACTTTGTGTAGAGATGAATGTTTCTTTGGAGTTGATTTCTAATTTTATTCTGCTGTGGTCTGAGAAGGTGCATGGTATAATTTCTATTTTTTTTTAATTTGTTGAGACATGATTTGTGGCCTAGCATGTGGTCAATCTTAGAGAATGTCCCATGAGCTGATGAGAAGAACTTATATTCAGTGGTTTTGGGTAGAATGTTCTATAGATATCTGTTAGGCCCATTTGTTTTAGAGTTCTGTTTTAAATTCCTTGTTTCTGTGTTTATTTTCTGTTTGGAGGATCTGTCCAGTTCTGTCAAAGGGGTGTTAATGTCCTGGCTATTACAGTACTGCTGTTTATCATTTTGTTTAGATCAAGTAGAATTTTTTTTATGAGTCTGGGTGCACCTGTGTCAGGTGCATAAATATTTAGAATTGTTATCTCTTCTTGTTGAATTGTTCCCTTTACCATTATATAATAACCATTCTTGTCTTTTATTACTTTTGTTGATTTGAAGACTAAGTTATCTGAAATCAGTGCTGCTACACCAGCTTTTTTTTTTTGGTTTCCATTTGCATGGAATATTGTTTTTCATTTCCTTCACCTTGAGACTGAATGAGTCCTTGTGGGTTAGATGTGTTTCCTGGAGACAGCGGATACTTGGCTCATATTTTTTATCCATTCAGCCAGCCTATGTCTCTTCAGTGGGATGTTCAAGCCATTCACATTTATTGAAAGAATTGATAAGTGGGGTGGATGTCTATTCATCTTGTTGAGTAGAACTCTATTGCTTTGTATTATCTCTTGAACCATTGTGGTATCTGGCCTTTGACCTTTAGCTTTTGGGTGATTTTGTACTTTTGGGTATCCATTATGCTAATCCATGTATAGTGCAGTTCTGAGTACTTCCTGAAGGGCAGGTCTTGTCTTGACAAATTCCCTGAGTGTTTGCTTGTCTGAGAAAGTCTTTATTTCCCCCTCATATATGAAACTTAGTTTTGCAGGATAAAAATTTCTAGGCTGGGCATTACTCTGTTTGAGAAGACTGCGAATGGAGCCCCAATCCCTCTGGCTTGTAAGGTCTCAGTTGAGAAGTCTGCAGTTATTCTGATGGGTTTTCCTTTGTAAGTTACCTGCTGCTTTCACCTTTGGCTTGTAGGAACACCTCTTTCATGTTTATTTTGGCCATTCTGATGACAATGTGTTGTGGTATTTGCCTCTTTGCGATGAATCTCCTAGGAATCCTTTGAGCTTCTTGTACCTGTATATCTAGATTTCTAGCAAGGCCAGGGAAATTTTCCTCAATTATTCTCTTAAGTAGATTTTCCAACCCTTGTGCATTTTATTCTTCATCCTTGATGCCTATGATTGTTATGTTAGGCCTCTTTACATAATCCCATATTTCTTGTAGGCTTTGCCTGTTCTTCTTATTTCTCTGCTCTATCTCTGTGAATGACTTGCTTAATTGAAAGGTGTTGTCTTCAAGCTCTGAGATTCTTTCTTCTGCCTGACTAACCTACTCTTAAGGCTTTCCACCGTATTTTGAAATTCCTTGAATTAATTTTTCATTTCTAGAAGTTCTGTTTGATTTTTCTTTAATAATTCAATTTCTTTAGTAAATTTTTCATCCATTTCCTGCATTGTTTTGTGGTTTCTTTGTGTTGGATTTCCATTTTATCTTGTATTAATATTTCATTGAGCTTCCTTAAAAATCCATGTTCCAGGCTGGGCGTGGTGGCTCATGCCTATAATCCTTGTACTCTGCGAGGCCGAGGCGGGAGGCTTCCTTGAGCTCAGGAGTTTGAGACCAGCCTGAGCAAGAGCGAGACCCTATCTCTACTAAAAATAGAAAGAAATTAGCCAAACAACTAAAACTAGAAAAAATTAGCTGGGCATGGTGGCGCATGCCTGTGGTCTCAGCTACTCGGGAGGCTGAGGCAGGAGGATCACTTGAGCCCAGGAGTTTGAGGTTGCTGTGAGCTAGGCTGACGCCACGGCACTCCAGCCCGGGCAACAGAGTGAGACTCTGTCTCAAAAAAAAAAAAAAAAAGTCTAAGATAAAACTACCATTTTTTATTTTAAAAAAATAAAAATAAAAAAATCCATGTTCCAAATTCTTCATCTGTCATTTCAATATTCTGCTTTTGGTTGTTATACATTGTTAGAGAGTTGGTGTTCCCTTTTGGAGGTGTCCTTTCACTCTGATTTTTTATACTTCTGGAGTTCTTTCACTGATTCTTTTCGTCTGGAGCAGCTTTTGCTTGTTACTTTTGGATTTTCTTTTGTTTAGATAATAACATGCCAAATTTAATCTCTGAGCCAGTGGGTGGTGCTTGTGGGTGAGAATCATCCACACTTTGTATGATTGAGTCAGTAAATGCTGTATAGGGTGTGACCTCCCTGTTAGTGGGTGGTGCTTGCCAGAAGGAACAATCTGCAATATTGTTTTGGGGTCCTGTGACCATCTCTGGTTCTTTAGGAGAAGCACTCTAATGCCCCAGGTGGTGAATGGGGCCCTGGAACTTCTATATTCTCCACCACAGAAGAGGCAGATGGGGCAGTGAGGCTGGGTGGGGCTGGATTAGGTGAGCCTGCCCTCAAGCTCCACAAATGCTGGCAAGGGATCTCCTTTGATAAGGGTCAAAAGTCTGCTCCCCACCTCTGAGCAAAGCTGCCAGGGAGAGGCTAAATTTAGGTCCAGATGATTTCACTAATGAATTCTTCCAAGAATTTTCTGAAGAAATAACATAAATATTACTAAAACTTTTTCAGAGAATAAAAATCAAAAATATTTTCCAGCCTCTTATGAGGCCTTAATATCAACCTTAATATCCAACCTTAATACCAACACCTGATAAAGATGGTATAAGAAAGGAAATTTTCAAGCCCATTTCTCTTTAGGTGAAAAAATGTAAAAGTATTAGCAAATCAAATTCAGCGAGGTAAATGTTAATCGTTAGATATAGATGTATAGATATCATAACCAAATTGGGTTTACTACAGGAACACAAGTTTGGTTTAACATTCAAAACTCAGTCAATGTAATTGACCAAATTAACAGAAAAAGAAAGAAAAATCACATCATCTCAATAGGTTTTTATCAAATAGAAGCCAAAAATGTTGAGCTCATAGAAGTAGAAAGTAGAATTCTGGGAATTAGAGGCAGGGAAGGGTGAGGGGAAGAGAGGAAGGGAGAGGTTGGTTAACAGATAGGGAATTACAGCTAGAAAGGAAGGAGTTCTGGTGTTCTGCAGCACTGTAGGGTTAATATCATTTACTATGGTTTATTGTATATTTTCAAAAAGCTAGAAGGGAGGATTTTGAATATTCACAACACAAAGAAATAATAAATGTTTGAGGTGATGGATATGCCAACTACCCTGATTTGATCATTACACATTGTATACACATACCAACACATCACTCTGTATCCCATAAGTATGCCCAATTACTATATGTCAACTAAAAATTTATAAAAGTAGAAACTTACCCTAGGAAGCAGTAAGTCATTAACCTCTGAGTGCTTTTGTTTGTTGTTTATCCTGCCTGTAGGAAGAAAGTAAACAAGGAATCTACAGCAAGGGGACATCTCTACTTTAGTTAATGACAAATCTATCTTCTAGTTGTTCAGGTCAAAAATCTTAGTGTTGGCCAGGCGTGGTAGCTCATGCCTGTAAACCTAGCACTCTGGAAGGCCGAGGTGGGAGGATTGTTTGAACTCAGGAGTTTGAGAGCAGCCTGAGCAAGAGCAAGACCCCGTCCCCACAAAAATTAGAAAGAAATTAGCCGGGCAACTAAAAATAGAAAAAGAAAAAATTAGCCAAGTGGGATGGCGCACGCCTGTAGTCCCAGCTACTCGGGAGGCTGAGGCAGGAGAATTGCTTGAGCCCAGGAGTTTTAAGTTGCCGTGAACTAGTCTGATGCCCCCACACACTAGCCCGAGCAACAGAACAAGACTTTGTCCATGCTCCCTCCCCCCCAAAAAGTCTTAGTGTCATATTTTATTCCTCTCTTTCTTTCACACCCCACACACATTTCATGAGCAAATCTTGTTGGTTCAACCACGAAAATATATCCAAAATGCAGCTAATCCTCACCCACCCCTATTACTGCCACCTTAGCCTAAGACAGTATTATTTCATCTTGATTATTCCAGCCTCCCAACAGGTCTCCTTTCTGTTCTTATCCCCTCAGTATGTTTTGAACACTGCAGCCTGAGTGATCCTTTGAAAATGTAAATCAAATCATGTCATTCCTTTACAGAGCTGTATAGGGGCTTCACATCTTACTTAGATAAAAAGCCAAATCCTTACTTTGACCTGCAAGATGCTTCATGGGCTTGTTTTCTGTCACATCTCTGATTTCATTTGCTACTATTCTTCCTCTCGTTCTTCCTACTGAACCCACACTAGTCTCTTTGCTGTTTCTCAAGTGTACCAGACACACATCAACCACAGGGTCTTCTGCACTTATTATTCCCTTTGCCTAGAAGCTTTCCTCTGAGATACGCAGATGGCCCCCACCCTTCCTTCAGGTCTTTACATAAACGTCAGCTTTCTAGTGAAATCTTTCACGTTTCACTCTATCTAAAATTTCAGTTTCATGCTCCTATGTTTACTAACACTAACATTTTGTATGTTTCTTATTTATTTTGCTTCTTTTCTTTATCTTCCAACTGAATGAAAGCTTCACAAGGGCAGGAGATTTTTGTCTGATTTGTTAATTGTTACATGTTTGGCTATTAGAACAATGTTAGACATAGTAGATACTTGAATATTTGTGGAATGAATGAGACTGAAATACAAATGTGGGCCTTCCCTATGATTTTTTTGTTAATTATATGAACTAGGAGGAAGCACATAGCAGTGAGTGACTCAGGATATCTGAAACAAAGCTCAAAAAGCACTGAAAGGAATACAGAAAAATCCATGTCATATGCTATGACCTGAATATGTCTTCCCAAATTCATATGTTGGAACTTAAACCCAATATGATAGTATTAAGAGGTGGGGCCTTTAGGAGGTGATTAAGTCACGAGGGCAGAGTTCTCTTGAATGGGATTAGTGACCTTATAAAACGCTGGAAGGACCTAGCGAGGCCCTTTTGCCTTTCTGCCACGTGAAGACACAGCATTCAAAGCGCGATCCTGGAAGCAGAGACTGGGTTCCCCCAGACACCAAACCTGCTGGTGGACTTTTCAACCTCTAGAACTGTGAAAAATAAATTTCTTTTGTTGATAATTACCCAGTTTCAGTAGCACAAACAGACTAAGACACCATGTGATCCAGGCATCCTACTTCTGGGTACTTATCCAAAAGAATTGAAAATTAGGATCTTGAAGAGATATGTTCATTGCGGTACTGTTCACCATTGCTAAAAAGTAGAAGCAGTCCAGTTCCATCAATAGAACAATGTGTTAAAAAATGTGGTATGTACATATAATGGCATACTATTTGGCCTTAAAAAAGAAGGAAGTCTTTTGGGTTTATCCAAGTATTTTAAAAAAAAAGTCCTATCATATGTGATAGTATGGATGACCTTGAGGACATTATGCTAAGTGAAATAAGCCAGTCACAGAAGGACAAATACTGCATGATTCCACTTACACGAGATCTTTAAAGTAGTCAGACTCACAGAAGCAGAAAGTAGAATAGGGTTGTTGCCAGAGGCTGGGGGAGAGAGAAATAGGGAGCTGCTGTTCAACAGGTATAAAGCTTCAGTTCTGCAAGATGAAAAATATCTAGAGATCTCCTGTAGAACATTGTGCCTATAGTTAACAATACTGTACTGTACACTTAAAAACTTAAAAGGGTAAAAAAATAAATGACACAAATTCATTTGTCCATTTATATTTGCTGTAAATAGCAGTTATAAAATGCTTTTTAAAAATATGCAACATATCCATGTAGTGAAGATTAAGCATGCAAGGTAAATATATCCATAACAAATCTGAAAAAAAACCCAGTACCCAACAATGTAAAATTCTTAATGTCATGCATCCAATAAAAAATTATCAGACAAAAAAATGGAGGAAATATGGCCCTTTGCCAAAAATCAACCAACGGAAGGAGAGAAAGGGATGACACATATGATAGAATTAGTGGACAAGGACCATAAAGTAGCTATTATAAGTGTACTCCATATGTTCAAGAGAGTAGAGGAAAACATGAACATGCCGAGGAGAGAAATGGAAGTTATTTTTTAACAGAGAGAGACCCAAATAGGACTTCCACAGATGAAAAATACGGTATCTGAAAAAAAAAATACAGTATCTGAAATGAGATTAACAGCAGATTAGATACTGCAGGAGAAAAAGATTAGTTAAAACCTAAAGACACAGAGATAGCAACTGTCAAAAATGAAATACCAGGAGAAAAAGAATACTTGGAAAAAAAAACATGAACCAATATCTGTGAGTTGTAGGACAATTTGAAACAGTTTAACAAGTAAAACAAATTTCAGGAGATAAGGAGGCAAAATATTTCAAGAGATAGTGGGCAAATACTTACCAAGATTGATGAAAACTATAAACCCACAGATTATAGAAGCTCACAAAACTCCAAGCAGGAGAACTATGAAAGAAACCACACCAAGGCATAAAAATCAAATTATTGAAACCAATGATGAAGAAAAAAGTCTTAAAAGCAGACAGAGAAGAAAATGACACCTTACATAACAGACAAATACATAAAAATTATCACAGACTTCTTGTCAGAAACCATGCATGCTAATAGACGTAATATTGTGTTATATTACAAAATGTTTTTCTAGAAAAGAAATCTTACTTGTGAGTTGGTACAGTGGGATTGGTATGACTGTCTGAATCCTATGTGTTTGAGTGTATACACACTAATGTGCCCATTTTCCTTCTTCCTGGGTTAATTGTCATGAAAATAGAAATCATTGAGTTGTACTTTTATTCTGACAGTTGTCTTAAATATTTCAAATACTTTTTTAAAAAACTTGATGCATTTCATTCTAAATAGTTTCATTATTGCAGAGCTTGGGATCATTTACACTTACTAAACTAGCTGCTGCTTCTTACAGGGAAAAAATAACACAGTGTTAGGATAGCAAAATACAATTTGAGAGGGGAGTTATATTCATAGAATTGTATATCAAGAACAATTAGACCATTATGTAGACAGAAAACAAAACTAATATTGTTCAAGGCACTTGGCTGGGGGAATCCAATCCATTCCTACATGGTTTTCCCCCTCAAGGAGCTTTTTTTTTTTTTTTAACATAAATGGAACAGCAGAGGCATATAAGAAATTTATCCTTGAGAGTTACAAGCTTTAGTCTAAAATCTTAGACTTAAATTGGAATGTTTGTTTGGGTGAAGGATATGTTATTTGGGGAGGAGCAGCCGACAGTAGATGAGGCAGAGAATACACAATTGAGAAATAATTTTCTAACAGTGTAAGAAATGACTTACTTGACATTGATTATTACAGATTGTAGAATATTCATATTTGGGCATTTTAGAGTAGATAGATAGTAGAAGTAGTAGTAGTAGATACTGGCTTAGAATTTCATAAGTCATCTTTAAGAGGTTCCTTACAGAAAAGTATATTCAAGGTGGGCATATTTAACTTTTTGGTGCTCTATAACTTCCAAGAGTTTTAGATCTATAGTATATGAAAAACATGTAAAACATTCCATATAACCCCCAAAAGTCTTAAAGCTTGACTTCCGTAGTCACTTCTTGTGACTAAAGTGGAGAAATGAGAAGTCAAGATTTTACTGACTTTGTTTTTAGTTTATAAAGTCCCCTTGTTTTATCTCTGCATTCAGGCTGTGTAAATTTATACCAAGAAACTGCTAGAAGAATTAAATTTTAAATCAAGAAATAGACACCAATAGCATACTTCCCCTCCTCACCCCAGGCAATGGTGAAGGGGTGGAAAACATTGAGATCATGTCTTCAAGTTCAGTATATAATATTAAGCTTCTTTTTAAATTCACTCTGCTTCCTAGAGAGAGTTTTGGCACTAAGGAAAAAGAACAATCTCTATCCTTATTACATATGTGCATCATATGGCATGATAAGAAGCTCAGTTTATAACCCAGATCCTATTGGATTATTTGGAGACCATAGCTGCTTTGTGGTTGTCTTAATAGAGAAGGGAAGATTTGTATATCATCTTAATTTCTTATTTCTTGATCAGAATTTGCCACATTCTAAAACCTAAAATTTATGAAATGTGAGTAATAAACTCTGTTTTGAAGGAGCAATTTTTTTAAAACATGAAGCAGTATGTAGGCTATATGGTTGAGCTTGTTGCAGTAAAAAAACACATACATAAAATATATGTGAGATATATATGTTTATATAAACGGAGAAGAAGACTTGATTTTGATTTGAGAAGAAAAGAGAAGATACAATTTTCTCTTTGTCAAATATTTGTAATTCAGGTTTCACCTTTGTAAATAATCCCAGTGCTAAGATCTTAGGTTACTTATATAAATGTAAGTGAAAACGTAAGGTCAACCTTTAGAAAATATAGAGATATGTATAGGAAATGCATATTTATATATTAAGAAGTACTCTCTTGGATAAAATTTTATTTCTACTTCACTACCTTATTTATTTAAGTAAATGGAATTTCTCTGTTGCAAGTTACATTCACCTGAAATTTAAAAACCAACAGAAAGTATCTATACCCTTTGCTCAGCATGTAGTAAGGTCTTAAGTAGGAGGTAAATGAAAGTTCCTACAGTGCTGAAGTTAATTCAATTTGGTAACCTTCCTATTTGCTTAGAAAATTGTACATCTGGGAATTCTTAGCTTAGAATCTTATTTAATTCACATTTATTGCTGATAAAATTTATGTTCCTTACCAATATATCATTCTGTAGAAAGGCCAATTGTATTTGTTTCTTGATTGCTATTCTTATCAAATTTTATGAGACAATAAAAACTTACAGAAGCTTAGAGAAAGGTGTTTTTTTCCAGGAGAATGTATATTCTTTTTTTAGATTGTTTATTTGGGAAAAATGTTAACATACTTTATAATAGATGCTTAACAAATGTTTGTTGATTAAATGTTCTGATATAGGTGAAGATTACTCTTTTTTTTAATTGACTTATTAGAAAAGAGACATTACTTCATTCATAAACATATTCCTTTGTTTGCCTACCGTGAGTGTCTATGTGTCTGGCATGAAATTAAGTGTTCATTTAATCTTACAACTATTTTATAAAGCAGAAGGTATTATTTCGTCTTTACAGATGAGGAAATGGAGTTTTGGAAAGTTACCTAACTTGTTCAAGATTACGCAGCTACCAGGATTTATTTATTTATTTATTTGTTTGTTTGAGACAGAGTCTCACTCTGTTGCCCAGGCTAGAGTGCTGTGTTGTCAGCCTCGCTCACAGCAACCTCAAACTCCTGGGCTCAAGCAATCCTCCTGCCTCAGCTTCCTGAGTAGCTGGGACTGCAGGCATGTGCCACCATGCCCGGCTAATTTTTTTTCTATATATATTTTTAGTTGTCCATATAATTTCTTTCTCTTTATAGTAGAGATGGGGTCTCACTCTTGCTCAGGCTGGTCTCCAACTCCTGAGCTCAAACGATCCACCCGCCTCGGCCTCCCAGAGTGCTAGGATTACAGGCGTGAGCCACCACGCCCGGCCAGCTAGCAGGATTTAAATCTAGGTCTATTAGACTCAAAAGCTCAGGTTTTTCCTAACATACACCATCTCTATTTTTTATTTGACCTATTTGGTTTCTTCTATATTTTATAACATCTGTTATTCAAAAAATAAAAGTATAGAAATGCATTTATTCTAAATTAATTTTACCAGTTTTAAAAGTCAGATGTGTTGATGTATAATTATGTACAATAAAATGTATCTCTTTTAAAGAGAAGAATTTTGACAGATGTATGTAGTCATTTAACTACCACCACAACAGTCAAAATCTAGAACATTTCCATTGCCCTCAAAAGTCCCCCATGCCTCTTTATAGTCCTTCCCTTCCCCACTGCTAATTAGCTTTTATCCCTATCATTTTGCTTGTTCCAGAATGTCACATAAATGGAATCATACAGTAAGTAGTCTTTTGTGTCTGGCTTCTTTCATTTATCAAAATGCTTTTGAGATTCATCCATGTTGTTGAAAATATCAGTATCAGTGTATGGCTAGTTGTGTTCAATTGTATGGATGAACCACAGTTTACTTATCCAATCACAAGTTGATGGACCTCTGGGTTATTTTCTATTTGGGATTATTATGAATAGACTACTGAAACTGTTCATGCCCATAATCTGTTTAGTTTAGAATTGCTGGGTTAGTATGGCATTCTCTTGAGTGACTACTTCTCTTGAGTGACTGGATTCCTTAGTCTTAATCTAAAATATGAAACACCTCATTGAAGGCTCTGAACCCTCTTTTAGAAATTGGGGATGAACTTTTTGTTGACTATTTTCAAAGTTTGGAGGGTAATATGTGACATATGGGGCTAGCTTGTTTTTTTTTAATTTAATGAACTATAGTAGAAAATAAATGATATAAAATGAAAGACAGCGAAATATAGTATAATGGCAAACACTGGAATAAGAGTTAGAAATGTGGATTCTGGGCCTATAGTCTAGTTTCAGTTTCCAGCAGTATCTCTTATTAGACTTGGGACAAGTTGTGACTTGAACAAATTAGTAACTTCTCTGAAAGAAAAATGGATCTTACATTTTCCATTCTTTATGTATTTATATTATCTCATTTAGTTCTCAAGATACCTATGAGGTACCTATACTAGTCCTAGTTTACTGATGGGAAGACTGAATCACAGTCTTCTCATCAGTAGAAGTGAAGTAACTAGCAGTTAGGAAAGCTAGGAAAAGACTGAGCAAACTAAAAGACTAGTTTCCTTATCTAGAAAATGGAGGCAATACCCACTTTCTAGCTATGAGAATTAAATGGGATTACATTAATAAGGACTCAAAACTGCTAGCCTCTTCTCTTTCTATAAAAGTCCCATTTCCCTGTCTCCCTGTCCTCCTATTCTGTTAACTATTTATTAATTATTAAGAAATGTATAATGTGGGGTGCTAACCTTATCATTTTTTAAAATTGTAAAAAATTACACAATGTCAGAAGGTTGGTATATTAGATGTTTCTTTTTATCATAAACATTGGGAAAAAACACAAAGTCAAATAGCAAGTCAAATTCACAGTATAGTCTAACAACCTGACAGATTATTCTCACATGATTCTCATTAGCATATTCTCCTTGTCATTTTTTCTGAATTGCTTTGTGAGGAAGCTCAAAACTGCATTCTACTATGTCTATATTAAAAATTATCCCAATCATTACTCACATTTAAAAATCAGTTTGGATTAGCCAGGTGTGTTGGCATGCACCTGTAGTCCCAGCTATTCAGGAAGCTCAGGCAAGGGGATCAACTGAGCCCAGGAGTTTGAGGTTGCAGTGAGATATGATCATGCCACTGCCCTCAGCAACAAAGTAAGACCTTGTTTCCAAAAATAAATAAATAAGTAAATATTTAAAAATCAGTTTGGGCACTGATTTCTTCCACATACAGCTGCTTCTGCATGGCTAAGACACTGTGTTTTATGATCATTAAAATTACTGTAAGCAAGCCTCTTGATGAATCTCTCCCCTTTACTCATTAATGATTTGCAGGATGGTACCAAACTTGATAAAAGATGTTCCATGAAAACTTACTGTCAACAACTGTTCTAAAGAACTTCTTAGGGTATATCTACCAGTTTGCACTATAAAGTCCTCCTGTGCATGAACCACACAGAGTAAACACACAATTAGGCTTTCTTTTTCTTAGCTTTCCTAATGAATGGAGAAATCTTACACAGCTGGAGAAGCCTGGGACTCCTTTCTGAACTGATTTATTTACATAGCATATGCTTACTTTGACACATTGCTTAGAAGCAAGCTGAGAGATTTTTTAGTTAAGTACTATACAGTACTTCAAAGAACATTTTAGCTACATTGTAATTGTTAAGCTTTTCTAGATACAAAGCAGCTCTTTGCTCTTTAGAAAACATTCCTGTCCTAGTTCTTTATATCATTGCTTTCAATGCTAGAGAAAATTAAGCTGAATACATTTAAAAGCTCTTTTTAGAAACAGATTTTAGTTTCAGAAGCTGATGCATAATGCTAATGGTTTAAGATTGTGTCTGCATAAACCAAGAAAACATTCTGCTTTTATCTAGTTGTTGAGAAAGTTTATGGCGATTTGGAGCCAGATAATGTGATACCATAGTCTGATGTAGAGAATTTGTACTTTGAAGCCAGATAAATCTAGGATTAAATCCCACCATGTGTTTACTAATAATTTTTCGTCATCAGAGTTAAAAACTACTTAATTTCCTCAACTATATATGGGTGATAACAAGAGCTCCTTCTTAGGGCTTGATTTCAATAACTTAAAATATGTATAGCACTTAGCGTATGTCACAACTACTCATTAAATGCTTTCTTTCTCTGTAACCTTCTTCCTGCCTCCCAATGAGGAGCAACTTCCTTTCTCATACGAAGGAAAAAAAAATTTTTTTAACCTAAATACGTCTCAATAAGGTTTGAGGGTATGTGAAGGTAGCAGGATTGACCTACCCATGAAGTGCTGCTGCTGATTTGCAGCATGAGCTGTGGGTTGTGGGAAGACTACACTGCCATATGGGTCACACAACCCGATAGATTAATTTGAAAATATACTTAACTGTAAACACTGTGACAGAGTACATGTCTTCAGTGTGTCTGAATACGGCACATTTAAATTTAATATGTAGGGGGTGCCTAGAACTTTTAAGACATTGTGAAAGGCACTGATAAAGGGAAAAGTATAAATAAAATATACCCTGTGCCTTCAAGGAGCTCAGTCTAAAGAAAAACACCAACAGATTCATAATTAATTGGAAACCAGACTTCAAGAATGTGATATAATTGTGATATAAATAAAGAACTACATGAGGAGAGAGTGATCGGTACATTGTGAGTGTACATTGTGAAGGACTTTCTGGTGAATCAGTGGGACAAAGACTGCTAGCTTTCTCCTAGTGTCTATTTTCTCTTTCTTAATAATAGAACCCTGTTCTTTTTACTTGGCACATTGCTGCCTGCAACAAAGGTATGTCCCAGTCTCCCTTGCAGCTAGGGGTGGCCATGTAACTAAGATTTGGCTAATGAGTTGTCAGAAATGTGTGAAGTTTAAGGAGAGTCTCATTAAAACACATTGATTCCACTGAGGGATGTGCTCTTTTGCCCTTCTCCCTTTCCTTTTCTTTCTGGGCTGCAACATAGACATGATGGCTGAGGCTCAGCAGTTTTCTTGGGTCATAAGGTGATGTAGAAAGATAGAAAGTACCTAGGTCCTTGATGATCACGTAGCTGTGTATAAGCTCCAGACTGCCTACTTCTGGGTTTCTATCATACAAGTGAAAAATAACAATAACTGGAACATATAATAGTTTATTTCTGGTGTCTATTTCTCGCCGCAAAACCTAATGCTCACAGATACAGGTAGCAGTGTGGTGCAGGCATCTGACTCCCTGCAACCCCACTTCTAGTCACCATTGAAATAACCATAAATATATCTAAAAACAGTATACTAACACTGGAAACATGGGAAAGGAAGTATTCACATACTTGAAATATAGAAATATCAAGAAAAAGTAATAACTGCAGTGTGTTGAAGCACATCAAATATGTTAAGAATCCGTGAGTTCATGTTATTTTTTTTAAAGGCTCATTGTTTATTTTTGGAGGTTATTAGGGAGCCAATTCATTATTTTAAAAAGTAGTAAATGAAAGAGTCAATCATTAATTCTGCCTTTCCTGTACAAACTGTATTACTCAAGGTAACCAAATAGTTGGTAAGGGCAAGGTTTTCTTTATAGACATATTCCTACTAATACATTAAGAAGGGCTGATAGAATATCACCATTTTGCAGCTCTTAACGAAGCAATCATCAGTGGTTGCTAAAACTATTAGGTGAACTTATAAAGGGTAACTTTATAATGACTGGATAAGGCTGATAACCCCTGAACATAAACATTTATCTTAAAAACAGAAAGAGAGACAGTCAGACATTATATACTTCCTGATGAAAGTTCACATCTCTATCGTGAAGTATTCTTGCTGAAAAATCAAGCCCTGCTTTTGTCAAACCTCTAGATCACTAGCTACTGGTTTACAAGAAATATTGGGGGAACAGACTCTGAGATAAGCTTCTGCAACCATAAAAAAAGGAATGTAACACTCAATACAGGGCAAAAGCATACACTTTTGATATATATATGCATATACTTCAGTAACAAGGAAATGTTAGAAAGCATTTTTTAATGCTTGCAGGTGAAAAAATTGTGGAGTCTTTGGAGTAAGATGTAGAAAATAAGTTCACAGTACAGTAGGCTGAGATAAAAGGGAGGGCTAGCTAATGGGGAGGCATAAATTCAAAGGATATTAGATAAAATGAAGAACAGTAGGATGGAAACTAAAAAATGCAGTATCCAAATAAGCAGAATAGAAACTAGATATGCAGTATCCAAATTAAAACTGTGTGCTGGAAGCAATAAAGAGCAGATTATAAAATTGAATTAGTGATATGGAATACAAGTTTGAGAAGCTCTCCCAAAATACAGAAAAAAGGGGAGGCAAGATGACAAAAGAAAATTTGAAGAAAAAGATGGTAGACATAAAGGATAGAGTACAAAGACCCACTATATAGAATTGACATTCTGGAAGAGACCAGAACAAATTCAACAGGAACAATTATTAAACATACTACAGGAAAAAACTTTCTGAGATGAAGGATGACCTGAGTCTGCAATTCAAACAGGCTTGTTGTCAAACACCAGGAAAACTTAATGAAAAGAGAATAACAATTAAATCTATCCTGGTCAAACTTTGTACTTTCCCTTGTTAAAATCACCAGCTATCCAGGCAGGGAGAAAAACAAGGAAATATACAAAAGTTATTCGCAAGGGAAGATAAGGCAGACTAGACTTAGATTTTTCTTACAATTAAAAACATCAAAAGACAGTCTTAACTGTATACACTGTATGTGCTTACAGTGTATACAGAGTTCGGTAGACAATTTGGACCCCAAAATTCTATATCCAGCGAAATTGACAAAAAGCAACACATTTTCAATTATGCAAGCTTTCAAAATATATACCACCACCTACCTTCCAAAAGAATTATTTGAAAACATACTCTAGCTGACCAAGAGATTCTTCAATATACAAGGTAAAAACCGAAACCTACAACTTTTTTCCAAGTAGGACTTTATTGTAGGATTTAGCTAGCACTTGAATTACTGCTTTGTTAATTTTAGAAAGCAAGTACATTAACTAAAGTCATTTTCACTGGAGCATGGATTAATTATTTCGCAAAAATCAGTGTGCTAATGACCTTAACCTTCACAGTTGTGTAAGACAGTTCTGAGTTTAGGCAGCGGTTATTTCCGTTTGCAAATAGCACCTACTAGTTAAATACGTACAGTATATTATAGTGATTCTCAAAATGTGGTCTCTTACCAGCAGCATAGATTTCACTTGGAACTTGTTAGAAAGGCAAGTTCTTGGGCCCCTACTCAGATTTGGTGAATCAGAAACCTGGGGTTGGGGACTAGCAATCTGTGTTTGAGCAAGCCTTCCAATAAAATTTAAGAGCCATTGGTATAATACATTGGTTCCCAGACTAAATTAATCATCAGAATTATTTGCAAAGACTTTGAAACATATTTTTCCCACCCAAATGAGACTTAATCCTCTAGATTTGGAAATCACTGATCTGGTAAAGCTTGGAATCAAAAGACCTAGACTCTATGCTTGGCTGGCTCCACCTTATCAATTTAGACAAGCTACTTAATATCACCGAGCCTCAGTATCCTGTATTATAAAATAGCACTCACTTTCCTGCTCATTTCATTGGATCATTGCAGAAATTAAATGAAGAAATCAGTATGAAAGTACTTTGCACTATAGATAAGGAAATCTATAGCTATATTATCTTGTGTTTGAAAAAGGTCTCATTTAATGGTTGTTAATGCTCTCTTGGTGACCAGTATATACCATCCGTGTTCTGCTTCAGTAAATGTTCTCCCCGTGCAGTTCTTTCTAGCATCTTTCCATTTCTTAACTACCTACCACATTACTTTTTATTTTATTTGCAAATTCAATAATTATATTTTATTACCACCTTTTAATTGTGAATTTTTTTCTTCAGTTTTCTGTATGTTTGAGTCTTCTCTCTTTGAGGTTCTAAGTCATTTGAGAGCAGAGATCATGCCATAAATATTTTGTATTTTCCTCAGTATCAGATCTTAGGCTAAACTATATCTATGTCTATATCTATATATGTATCTATGTAATACTAAGTAAAATACTTTATTCACTGAATTTAGTCCCTTTAGCTCACTGTTGTAACTATTACTGTAGGAATTGATAAGGATTTTTCTTTTTTACTTCATTAATGTAGGGCTTTGTTGCAAACAGAGCTTTCCTTCTAGTGGTATGAAAAGGTGGTTGGTCTAGTACCAGTCAACATCTGTAATTCACTGCTGGAAATTATTTTTAAAAGGTTCATTGTATTATTCTTTCTGACTAGTTTATGGTTGCTGCACTTAAAACTGGAATTGCTTTTGTGTTCTGTTAATGGTAACACTAAGATTTCCCAACAAAAGCATGTCAGGTAGAAGGCCCAGTAGCCTTAGAATATGAGCTTCCACACCTGGGCTAATAATAGAAGCCACCAGGTAGTCTCAGGTCTCCTTACGTGTAGAGCACAGTACCACAAATGTACCTTCCCCAACTCCTGAGTTGTGTTTTGAGTTTGTATATATAAAATTAAATTACATTTAAAGGTTAACACAATTAGCTTTCATTAGATGGTTCTCCTTTATCTCCATAGTGTTGACATTTTTCATTTTTTTTTTGTTTTTTCCTTTCATATCAATGGATACATTTATAGGAAACTAGCAGAGAAAGCACAAGTATTGGTTTAAGTTGCTTCAGAGCAGGTTTGTACTGAGTAAGCAGAGAAGATGTCACAGGTAATTTGCATTTGATTCAGACAATCTGAATTCAAGTTTATATGTTTTTGCCAGAAATTAAGTAGGAAAAAACATTAAAGCATTTATATCCACCCCCCTTTTTTTGGCTGGAGCTAATAAAAAGATATTCATATAATAAAAATAATTTTATCTTAAGATTTCTTCTTTTTTATACCCTTTTTATACTAATGTTATTCTTCATTATATATACTGCCACCAGTATATTTTGCCACCAGTTAAGTTATTGGCATAATTACATACACTGCCACCTTGGGACTTTCAGGACACCAGTGCGTTATTTTCAAAGCCTCAATTAACATACACTGATGAAATTGTTAAGCTCTATTTCTATCTCTGGGGAAAAGTTTTGCTTCAACAGACTATACCAGAACATCATAATAATTATTAACAGAAATGAAGTATTATAGTGCATTTATAAGCTACTGCTGGATTGGTGGGGCCAGTGGGGATCCTGTTTTCAAGAGCTTAATTATTCTAATCCACGTGCACACCAAGTAGCTCTATTGGAATATATGTATACATGAACAGTCATAATTATGACTCTCATTTCTGTTCTTTTTTAATATTAATATGTCATGTAATTATACAATTGGATTTGAAGAAAATTCAAAAGTTCAAGTAGCTCCATTCAGAAATGTTAATACATTTTTAGAACAACTGGGTAACTTTTCCTAAAATTGTATTTTACCTGTGTGAACTGTTGATGCAAGGTCAAAATTCAGTGTTGTCTAAAACAAGACCTATTATTGTCTAAGTTCCATCACAGTCTGGTAACCTGTCATAAATCAAAATATCTCCCGGGTAAGGGGAGTATTCAGCTTCTGAAATACAATATTTATATATTTGTTCATAGATACCCTGTGACACATCAGAGCACAGGCTTTGGAGTCAAACTAATAAACTCGAGTTCAAACCCCTTTCTTAATACTAGTTATATGAACCATTGAAAAATCATGTGGCCTCAGGTAAATTGCTTAACATCATAAAGTCTCAGTTTCATCATCTTAACATAGGGAAAGCACAAAAATTTTTTTATCATGTTTAAGTTTTCATCTTGGCCTTATCCCTTTCCTCTTCTTTAGTAAATCCTTTTGTGGGCTTTTATGCCCTAGTCTTTTCATCTGTAAAGTGCAAATAATATAATTTACAGCAAGTATATTTTGAAGATATTGCAGATTCAGTTCCAAGCTACCACAAGAAAGTGAATAGTACAATAAAATGTGAGTCACATGAATTTTGGGGTTTCCTAGTACATATAAAAGTTATGTTTACAACATACCATAGTCTATTAAGTATGCAGTAGCATTGTCTGAAAAAATGTACATATCTTAATATAAAAAATGGTTTATTGCTTAAAGAACTACCGATCATCTGAATCTTAAGCAAGTCATAATCTTTTTGCTGGTGAGGGGTCTTGCCTTGATGTTGTTGGCTGCTGACTGCTAAAAGCTAGGCTGGCTGTGGCAATGTCTTAAAATAAGACAGCAATAAAGTTTGCCATATGGATTGATTCTTCCCTTCATGAACGCTTTCTTTATAGCATGTGATACTGTCTGATAGCATTTTACCCACAGTAGAACTCCTTTCAAATTGGGAGTCAGTTCTCTCAAACCTTGCCACTGCTTTGTCAACTAAGTTTATGCAATATTCTAAATCCTTTGTTGTCATTTCAACAATGTTCACACCATCTTTACCAGAAGTAGATTCTGTCTCAAAAAAAACATTTTCTTTGTTCATCCATAAGAAGTAGCTCCTCATTCGTTGTTTTATTCTGAGATTGCAGCAATTCAGCCCCATCTTCAGGCTCCACTTCTAATTCTGGTTCTTTTGCTATTTCCACCACATTTGCAGTTACTTCCTCCACTGAACTCCTCAAAGTCATCCTTTTAGGGTTATAAGCAACTTCTTCCAAACTTCTGTTAATGTTGATATTTTCAACTCCTCCCATGAATCATGAATGTTCTTATTGACATCTAGAATGGTGAATCCTTTCCAGGTGGTTTTCAATTGACTTTGCCCAGATATATCAGAGGAATCGCTATCTATGGCAGCTATAGCTTTACAAAATGTATTTTGTAAATAGTAAGATTTGAAAGTCAAAATTACTCGTTGATCCTGGGCCATAGAATGGATGTTGTGTTAGCAGGCATGAAAACAACATTAACCTACTTGTACATCTCCATCAGAGCCTTGGATGATGAGGTACATTGTCAGTGGGCAGTGATATTTTGAAAGGAATATTTTTTTCTGAGCAGTAGGTCTCAACAGTGGGAGTGGGCTAAATATTTAGTAAACCATGTAAACAGATGTGCTGTCATGCAGGCATTGTTGCTCCATTTATAGTATACAGTCAGAATAGATTTAGCATAATTCTTAAGGGCTCTAGAATTTTCGGAATGGTAAAGGAGCATTGGCATCAACTTAAAATCACCAGCTGCATTAATCTCTAACAAAATAGTCAGACTGTCCTTTGAACCTTTGAAACCAGGCATTCAATTCTCTCTCTCTATGAAAGTCCTAGATGACATCTTACTCCAACATAAGGCTGTTTTGTCTACCTTGAAAATCTGTTGTTTAGTGTAGCCACGTTCATTAATGGTTTTAGCAAGATCTTCTGGAAAGTTTGCTACAACTTCTACATCAGCTCTTACTGCTTCACCTTGCACCTTGCACTGTTACGTTCTGGAGAGGGCCTCTTTCCTTAAACCTCATTAACTAATCTCTGCTAGCTTCCAAATTTACTTCTGCAGCTTACTCACCTCTCAGCCTTCATAAAATTGAAAAGAGTTAGGGTCTTGCTATGGGTTAGGTTTTGGCTTAAGAAAATGTGGCTGGTTTGATTTTCTATCCAGACCACCAAAACTTTCTTGGTATCAGCAATAAAGCTGTTTCACTTTCTTATCACTCTAGGGTTCGTTCACTGGAGTAGCACTTTTAATTTCCTTGAGAACTTTCCCTTTGTATTCACAATTTCTGTTTGGCTCAAGAGGCCTAGCTTTCAGTCTGTCTTAGCTTTTGGCATGCCTTCCTCACTAAGCTTAACCATTTCTCCCCTCTCATTTAAAGTGAGAGACATGTGACCCTTCCTTTCACCTGAACACTTTAGAGGCCATTATAGAGTTATTAAGTGGCCTGATTTCAGTATTGTTGTGTCTCAGGAAACAGAGGGAGGGAGAGAGAGAATGGCCAGTCGATGGAGCAGTCAGAACACACGTATTTATTAAGTTTGCCATCTTATATGGGTGCTATTCATGGTGCCCCAAAGCCAGTACAATAATAACATCAAAGATCACTGATCACAGATCACCATAATAGATATAATAATAATGAAAAAGTTTGAAATATTGCAAGAATTACCAAAAATGTGACACAAAAACACAGAGTGAACACATGGTGTTGGAAAAATGGCACTGATAGACTTAGTCGACACAGTTGCCACAAATCTTCGATTTGTAAAAAAACAGTATCTGCAAAGCGCAATAAAGTGAGGCATGCCTATATACACCCCTACTTTGTTTCTCTGGGATGTTTGCCTAGAAATGTAGTCTTGTTTGAAGCATTATAAGCCACTTGTATCAGAGATAATTTTAACTGTTACTATTAACAAAAAAATAAAAGGGACTCGCAAAATTACCTTCTCATTTTATCCTATTATTGTGAGGAGCTGCCAGAGAATTCTACTTGTTTATAATCCTGGAAGGATCTTGACCACCAAAAATATGAGGCAGTTCTTCTTTGAGTTAGATCTATCACTAGATGCTTAACCATTTGATTGTAATTTAAATCTTGGTCTATTAAGCAGTAAACAGATGTAACATTACTAACAGTAGTAATTAAATTTTAAATTGTCAATCTGTTTTAAAAAGCTGGCCAATATACGGCATCACAATCCATATTCTGTTGTATCATGTATCATGTTCATGTATCATGTTGTATCATGTTCATTTTTATTTGGATATAATCTCTGAATACCCAACTATAGGAAAGAAAACAAAGTTGTCTAGTTCAAATGTCTGCTATTTTTAAAAATTGCTTACTTAACAGTGTTCATTCTTTCAACAAATCTTGTGAACCAGGCACATTTCTAGGCACTGGGGATACAGCAGTGACTAAGAGAAGCAAATCCCAGCCCTCACAGAACTTAAATTCTAGTGGATTAGAGATGGGTAATAATCTTAATATGTACTATATCAAATGTGGTGATAAATGTTATGAGGAAAAATAAAGCTGAGTTAAGGACCCAGAGAATGATGGGAGTGAGAAATGCTATTTTAGATGGGATGGCCAGAGAAGGCCTTTCTGATAAATTGACATTTAAGCAGTGATCTGAATGAAGTAAAGGAGCAAGCCAAATGGATATCTGGGGAAATAGAGTGCCAGGCAGAGAGAATGGCAAGTGCAAGCGAACACCCTGATCTGAGAGCGTGCTTGGCTGTCATTCTTCTACTCATTCCAACTCAGCGTGTTCCTCATCACTTTAAAAAGTTAAGGTGTTTTATATCATATTCTATATAACTTTTTTACAATGCTTATATCATAGCATTGTTATTTTTTAATGCCCTCTAATCTGTCCTTTAGGGACATGGATAGTGCCTTCCTTGCCACATAATGGCTGCTAAACTACTGCTGACTGATTGAACTCATCAGTCAATTCAATTATTTATTGAGCACCTACTATTCCTTTATTTACTTAGTACTAAGGAGGGTTTTTTTTTTCAGAGTAAGCACTCTTCTTAAGGAATTATAAGAAATGTATATTGTTAGATATATAAGTAAATAAGAGAATATAATGAGCAGGCAAGTCTTGGTCTACAGTATTCAGAGGAAAGAGAAAGCCAATTTAAGTGAATTCTTTTAAAAATTTATTGAAAGGTTCTTTTCTGAAATATATAACCTTTGTATTTTGAAAACTCATGGTGATATCCCTAGTTCCTGATGTTTACTGAATTACTCTAATAGTCACTTGAAATACTCAGTTAGGAGAATGAATCTGAAAAGTAAGGGATCACAGAAAAGTTATTTGACTTGCACATTGTTTTAGAATAGAACAGCTTGCTCTCCCAAAAGAAAACTAAGTTATATTTTACTTTCTCTAATTTTTTAACTATTTCTGCAAAGAAGTTATTCCACAGTTTCTTTATGATGCTTACTGAATGTTATTTTCTGTTTTAGATCTCCAAAATTATGAAAACCAGTTTCTATTGGATTATATTTCCAATGAAACAAATCTTTAGGGTCAGCAGTAGATGAGATTTCAAGGTTCTTGATTTTATGGGTTTTTGTTAGTTTGTTCTACCTGAAAGATTAATCTAGTTCTTGGATGTGGCAAAAGCTTTAAAATAACTAGGAAGCTTATCACCACTCAACAGAAAACCCTGGTTTTAGCTTTAAAAGTTAACTATCATCGTAGCTAGCAGAATGTTAATGCCACTTTTTGAAATTTGAAAGTTTCTTTGGTCACTCTTCTATAATTTGGCAACATTATATATAATAAAATTATTGAGTTTACCTTTAGATAAGCCTATTTCTTAGTTAATACTGCACGTCAGCACTCAGTGATTTCTTTCTCTTCATCCTCCTTCCATCTCCCCTTCCATCTCCCTTCCCCAAAACAGTTGGTGCCTGTTTTGAAAACTAAATATTTCTAGACATTTTTAACTTAAGGCTTACATTTCTCTCTTTCAATATTTTAACAAAATTGACTTTGCCCTTCTTAATTTTCCATTTTTATGGTTAGAGAAACCAGTAAATGTGATGGTGGAAAATTAGAAAATAAAGACCTATATATGCGTTATTTACTACAATGAGATCTTATTAAACGTGCTGTTTTGTAACCTCTTCTTTTCAGTTAACAACCTTCATGTCAGTATTTTTCCTTCTTATCAAGTCCAACATCAAATTTCCCAGTCTAGGACCAAGTTTCACATCTGGTTGTTATATCCCTAAGTCTCTTAAAAGAAAGAAAGAAAGAAAAAAGGCACCCAGAACCCAGTCTTCTTTTCTCCTTTTTCTTTTCATGTCACTAATTTAATTGAGGCGATAAGAGCAACTGTCCCACAGGATATCTTACCTTCTAGATGTGTCTGGTTGCTTCCTTATTTAACTTGTTCCTCTATCCCTTGTATTTCCTGTTAACTAGAAGTTAAATCTTAATGCCTGTGAGATCCAAGTTAAACATTTTTGGCTGGAATATATAATAGGTTATGTATTAATATTTTTTGTTATAACTTGCCAGGAGACACAGTTTCTAGATGAGTGACCATTAATGAGACTGAAGTTGACTATCTGCTCCCTTCACTGTAGAATGTTATTTTTTTCTCCTTTCGAATAGAAAATTATATGTTTCGTGTTACTTTGCACAGTAAGAAAGAATCTCTGGGTCATGGCAAATATTTACCTGCATGTAATACTTGCCTGAACCAGTAGATTCATGAGGGATTGCATAATGTTAATTTTCTGATTTTTATTTATTTCTTCTATATTATTAGATGGCCTTCTGTAAGATAGAGTACTTTATGCACTGGTGGGGCTATATTCTGAAATACAATGTTACTCCTGCAAAAGCAAGATAAATTTATTTATCAATTTAGTTACCAATTTTCACTAGCTCAGAATATGCAAGGTTTTTTTTTTCTTTTTCTTTTTTTTTTTTTTTTTGGTTTTCTCATTTTTGAATATCATCGTAGATTCATGGATTTTTATTGATTCAGTGGGTCTCAGTCAACTTCAGTCATAGTTCTTACAACTTTGACTAATAGGGAAGGAGGCATTCCAGGCTGATTCCTGTCTTTTTGTTATGACACTATATTTTTAATTATGGAAATGTATAGATATAAAACTATAGAGGATAGTATAGTGAACTCCTAATATACGTGTGTCTCTCAGCTTTAGCAGTTATTAGTATTTTTCCAATTTTATCTATCTCCTACTGCTTTTTTGACTCCCTAAATTATGATCCCATTGATATTTGAAAATTCTTTGTTTTCTGGCATGGCAAGATGTCCCAGCCCCAGACCTGGTAATGCATTTCTCTAAGAAGCCCTGATTGCTATTAGTAAGGAATGGTATCAGATAACAAAATCTGGGCACAGGGATTATTGAAAGCTTTTATTTTGATTTTTCTCTATTTTCTTATCCTATGCCTCATAATGGTAGCCTTGTTCTATAAGCAGGCTCATTTGAGTAGTGGAGGAAGAACATTTCTCAAATATAAGACAGAAAGCTTTATTTTTTATTTTTTACCTTCTTATATTTTAATTTTTTAATTAGTTAATTTTTTTTCTTTTTAGATACAAAGTCTTGCTCTCTTGCCCAGACTGAAGTATAGTGATGCAATCATAGTTCACTGTAACCTCAAACTCCTGGGCTCAAGTGATCCTCTTGCCTCAGCTTCCTGAGTAGCTAGGACTACAAACACATACCACCATGCCCGGTTAAATATTTTTTGTTTTTTCTTCAGAGGCAGGATCTCGCTATATTGCCCAGGCTGATCTTGAACTCCTGGCCTCAAACTATCCTCCTACCTCAGCCTCCCAAAGTGCTGGGATTACAGGCATGAGCCACCATGCCTGGCCTTATTTTCTATTTTAATTGGTCAAAATGTTAGGCATAGCTGACAGATTCAGATATTGACACATAATTATTTTTAATGAAGGATTTTTTAAAAGTAAGCACCATTAAATGTTATCAGTTCACCTCTACTATAATATAAGAAAATCATCAATTTATAAAAATATGACTTCTGAACGTTTGCTTGTACCACACTTCAGTGTTTTAGCATTCAACACATTTTCTCATAGTAATAATGCAGATGATAAAATGGTATTATTGGGTTTCCAACTCTTAAAATCTGTATACAATTTTCAAGATAAACCAAAGCCAAATCTTTTCCCTCCTGATGCTCCCTGAAAGAAAATGTATAGACATGAGAAATGAAGAAACGAGTAACAGTAAATAGGAGGACTTACCAAAGGATGATAGTTGAACAGATTTCTAGACCCCTGTTTGGGTACCAGAAGGCCCAGCTGTTCCCTCTCTTCACCTCCCCATACGTCTTTCAACCCTGCTCTTGGCCTGCAGATAGCTGGCAAGAATCCCAGGCAAAACGCCATGTAGATTTTCTTTAGAAAAATTGGGAAAAATCTAAGTCTTCTAACTTATGTTCCCAGAACAAAAGAGAAGAAGCCATTTTCATTCTAGCATTTAGAAAGTCTGCTGGCTCCTCACCCACTCACCCTAAAGGAACACTGCTAGTCAGCTTGTGCCCCGCTCACACAGAGCTCCCTATTTTATCCCCTTCAAAAGACCAATCTAGTGAAAACCAGATCATCTTCACCATAACAGAGGTAACCAGAGATCACCAGGCATGTGAGGAAAACTAATGGCATGAAAGACTAAATCAATAACCAGAAAAATTGCCAGTAGAGAAAATAGAACTAATCAGAGAAAACTTTACCAAAAAAAATAAATAAATCTAATATACTCAGAGATCCAGGAAGATACTATATCCATTAAACAAGAATGAGAAGACACAACTTTTCAGATTGAAAAGGATACCAAGTGCTGAAATAGAGAATCAGACATCATGCTATGACACATGCATTCAAAACTACAGAATTCCTAGGATAAAAAGAAACCAGAAAGAAGTCAGACACATAATAACAAGTGTCAGACTGAAATCAAACCTCTTGTAAATAACTCTTAATGCTTTAAGACAATATTGCCTATGATATTTAGAAAGATAATATTATGCAACCAAGGATTCTACATCCTGCCAAACTATTAATCAAAGGTAAAAGCAGAATACAGTTGTTTTCAGACAATGAAGGACTAAAAGTTTACCTTCCCTTGGAATTAAAAGAAATGAGTGAGTTACACATTCACCATTAACTTTCTTAAGAAATAAAAATTCAGCATTTAATTTTTTTCATTGAACATTTTCACTTGGGTTTTTTTTAAATCTTTTTTTAATCTCATTGCTGCCAAAAGGGTTATTGAGAGGAAAAAGAGAAAGGGGGATTACAAACAAAATGTAGTTGTGTATTCACACCATACAAAAAATTACAGAGCTACTGGGGCAAAGAGTAATTAGACTATTCCCTTTACTCTCAGGAGGCTGAAATATTTCATACATTGTACATAAAACTAATCCGTAATTTCCCAATAATCCCAGCAACAGGTGACCCAGGACTACACGTGTTGTGATCACAACTGGCAGGTATACCATATGTCAAACAGTGGCAACAGCACTAAGTTTTCTTACCATCAGAACTAGAATGACATGATCTGGCTTAAATTCAGGAGTATCATTCTGACTGCTATGTTGAGAAAAGATTTGGGAGTGCAGTAGTAGGCCACCGGTAGAAGCAGAGAGACCAATTTACATATCATTGCCCTGTTCCAGGTGAAACATGACAGTGGTTCTGACATGGTAGTAACAGTGGAGTTGGTGAAAAGAGGTCAGCTTCTGGGTATAATTTGAAGGTAGAGCCAGGATTTCCTGACTGATTGGATGTGAGGTGAGCAAAAGAAAAGGAGTCAAGATTTTTAGTCTGAACGATAGGAAGGGAGGAACAGGTTTAAGGGAAAGATTAGAAGTTAAATTTTTGATGTTATTTCAGAATTCTATTTGACCTCTAAGTAAAGATGTCAGTTACTTGAGTATATGTATCTGCAGTCAGAAGCAAGGTATGGCTTGGAAATAGAATTTGGAGATAGCATATATATATATATATATCATATTTAAAGGGATGAGGTTGGATGTGATGATTCATGATTCGGGAGTGAATAGAGATAAAGAAGAGGTCTGAGGACTAGGATCCTAAGACACTCCAACATTTAAGAATCAGGGACATAAGAAAGAAGGCTCAAAGAAGACTGAGGAAGAACAGCCAGTGGGATGGTGCCCTAGAAACCATGGGAGGGAAATGTTTCAAGAAGGAAAGAGTCATTGCCTATTTTATGCTGCTTTGGTCAATTAGGATAAGCACTAAAAAGTCACTGTTGGATTTGGCAACATGGGTGTCGATGTTTTTCTTGAAAAGATCTGTTATGTTTTTCAGAAAGCTACTGAGGTGTTAGGGCATAAATGTTTAAGTTGTTTGGCCCTAACTACTTAATAAATGGAACTACAGGTTGAGCATCCCAAATCCAAAAGTCCGAAATCCAAAATGCTTCAAAATCCAAAATTTTTTGAGTGCCAACCTGGCATTCAAAGGAAATGCTCATTGTAGCATTTCAGATTTCGAGTCTTCAAATTTGGGGTGCTGAATGTTAAATATAATGCAAATATTCCAAAATCTGAAAAAAATCTAAAATCTGAGACACTTCTGGTCCCAAGCATTTCAGAGAAGGGATACTCTGTATTAGGTATTTCTTTTGGCCTAAAGGGCATTGTGAAAAATTACTGAGATACCAAGGGAGCCACAAACTAAGAAAATTTGGGCCTCTCTGTTTTAGAGGATTATATTAATTGAGCAGTTTTTTTAAAGAGGGGAATACCTCTTAACTTTTCTTTGTGCTGAAAAGTTTGAGTTAATAATTTTAAATCTGATCAGATTACATGCAATTAATAAAATTGTCCTAATTGTTCAACATTTAAAAAATAAAACTCTATCCTATGAAATATCAGTGGTACATCTTTGCATGAATTTTTCTTCTTGCCTCCATAGGTATGATCTGAATATGCGTTGCTTGGCAGCTCGGGTCAACTATAAGACTTTGATTATCATCTGCGCACTCTTCACTTTGGTCACAGTACTTTTGTGGAATAAGTGTTCCAGCGACAAAGCGATCCAATTTCCACGGCACTTGAGTAATGGCTTCAGAGTGAATGGATTAGAAAAAAGACCAGCAGCATCTGAGAGTAACAACTATGTGAACCACATGGCCAAACAACAGTCTGAGGAGGCATTCCCTCAGGAACAGCAGAAAGCACCCCCTGTCGTTGGGGGCTTCGGTAGCAATGGGGGAAGCAAGGTGTTAGGGCTCAAATATGAGGAAATTGACTGTCTCATAAATGATGAACACACAATTAAAGGGAGACGAGAGGGGAATGAAGTCTTTCTTCCATTCACTTGGGTAGAGAAATATTTTGATGTTTACGGAAAGGTGGTTCAGTATGATGGCTATGATCGGTTTGAATTCTCTCATAGCTATTCCAAAGTTTATGCACAGAGAGCCCCTTATCATCCTGACGGTGTCTTTATGTCCTTTGAAGGCTACAATGTGGAAGTCAGAGACAGAGTCAAGTGCATAAGTGGGGTTGAAGGTTGGTATCTCTCTGCTTCTCTTGTTCTGCCTCACTTGCATTTTTCAAGCCTGCTTATGTTAAGGAATAAGTATAGATGTTAATTATAGAGCAGTTACACGTAGCTTATTGTCAAGAGACCTTTCATCACTCAGACTTAGTAGGGAGGAACAGAGAAAGTATGAACCCAGGGCAACTTTCTAAATTTTATCATTTAAAGGCTGCAACAAGATGATACCTGAACAAATACGATTATTCCATTAACCTGCATCATAATCTAAAATTCTCACCGGTAAGGTCTAGGCACAGCATCTTCAGAAATTTTACATTAAAATGTACAGTTATTATCCTATGAGAGGAGATGGAAAAAGAGACCATCCAGTGGCCCCATCAATTATACAAATGTGATCTTGTCACCTGACTAGCTAGGTGTCATCTCTGGAAGGAAGTTTTAAGTCCTCAGGACAAGACAAGTCATAGATACTTTTTCTCTGAACTTATGCTGAACCCCTATTGCCTGTTACATACTGTCTTTTAAAAGGCATTGGTCATTCAGGCTTGTCCAAAAATAAACAAACGGACAAACCTGAGGCAATGGAGGTTCCTTATGGGTATGATTAGTATGCTTTGGAATTTGCTTTTCAAACCAGAAAGCCAAATTGAATTTGACTTTAAAGTACATCATTTAAATAGGGGAAAGAATTTATTGTGTTTTGAGATTACTTAGTTTGGGTTTTATTTTCCTCGTTTTGTTATAAAGTGATTTTAATATCTTGATATTTTAAAATCTGTGTTGAAACAAGCTTTTAACCTACTTAATATATATATTTTTGCTTTGAAAAAAAGTTTGTGCTCATTTGGTGATCCTGTAGATGTTTTATAATATCTTTAAGGGGACCAGATTCACCTATACTCATTTTTGTACGTTCTGTAGAGGTCTTTGTTCCTGGATATATGTTTTAATGTAGTTACAATGATATTTATTATAAAGCAATTCAGGAGGAAAATAGTTTATTAGCAATTTCAAAGATATCCATGGCCATAACTTTTTTTTAGTGACTTTTAAAAATTTTTAAATTAATGAGTGCTTGGATTCTAAAGATAAAGAAAGCACCTGTAAACACTGTTAATATTTTGATGTGTTTTTTCCTGATCTTTTTGTTGTTGTTGTAGATAAACATTTTTTAAACAAATCGAGATCATACTGATTTTGTATTCTAGTATTTTCACCTACCGTATTATGACTTTTTCCCCTAGTGATTGACTGTTTGTTGAACATTTTAATGACTGATATTTATGGTAACAATGTGCCATGATGTACATATTTAATATATGGGACCCTTCTCTTTTGTTGGACACTTAGGTCATTTTCATTTTTTCTACTATTATAAATAATGTTACAGATACTCATTGTTAATCTTCATTTGCTATTTTAATTTTAATTAACTATTGTGTCAAATAAACTACCAAACTCTTGATCTGTTTTGTCAAACTGCTTTCTAAAAAGGTGGAACATATTCATTCATGCTTTCAGTAGCACATTATGAGGATTCTCTTGTCACTCAACTCTTGCCATCATGAAACTTTAATCTGTTGTTTACAAAGGAATATCTAGTGAGGTCAAATATCTTTTTCATATGCTTTTAACCATGTCTTTGTATTCTTGCCCCCTTTTTCTAATGTTATTAGTAGAGTTTTTTTAAATGTGTTTGTGCAAACTCTTACTTACATATTAAGGGTAGCAACACACATTTGTTAAAAATATTTTTTTCAGTTTGGTTGTCTTTTTTATTTCACTTATGGTTTGTTTTGGAAATTTTTAGTTCTATTTACTAAACTTATGGGGTCTTTTGGAGCTTTGTACTTCTTTGGTTTATGGTTAGACATTTGCCACATTATAATCAGCTTTTCACTTGTAGTTTCTCTAATAGTTTTATGGTTTCATTTTTTTACGCTAACATTTTAGTTCAGTTAAATTGATTTATATTTTGGCAGATGGTACAAGGGCAGGGTCTAATTTTAGATTTTTTTCCTCCAAACACGTATTGAATAATCTCCTCTTTTCCCCACTGATTCATGATGCTATCTTTGCTAAATTCTTTTGAGTACTAGAGTGTGTTTCTGGCCTACTATACTATTCTATTTCATTGATCAGTCTCAATTCTTATGTCAGTTGAACATTATTATAGTTGTCACCCATCTTTAATGTGATTATATAAACCTATCTTTTATTAAGTGATAATGATTCTATTTGAGTTTATAGAGGGGGGGAGATCCCCCCTTGATATTTGACCTCATTAATTATTAAGAAAGAAAATGACGATATTCCTTTGTAAACAACAGCTTAAAGAGCAGTGTTCCATGACCATAAGAGTTGGGTGACAAGAGAAACTCACACTCTGCTACTGGAAGCATAAGTAGGTTCCACCTTTTTAGAAAGCAGTTTGGCAAAACAGATCAAGAGTTTGGCAGAGAAAAAGTATAGATGTTAAAAAGCTTATCTGTAGCCTAGATCTCTTAGCCTATATGGTCCCTAATTCCTTAAACATTGTTTTCAACCTATATCAAAACCCAGACAATTTTGCAGGTCCCCAGTCTCTACTGTGCCCATCAGATGCTTGTTAATTTATTTTAGAACTACACATAGAAGTTTCTCTCTCAACATGTACATGATTCAACAATACAATACTGTATGCAATGTAGTATTGTAGTTCCCGCAGAGGAAATTACTGAAATAAACACTAATACCAGACATTTAAAAGTTGTGCTTAGAACCTTATAAGAGATAATCCATTAATGAATTATTTCAAGAAACTGTGGTTAAATATACAACTTTAATTCATTTTTTCAAAACCTACTCCTTGTTCTTAAAGATTACAATTTGACAGGAAGGATATGAAAAAGAATTTCAAGCTGTGTTTATATTTTAAGTTACCTAGTCATAACTGGCTTCTTAAGCAAATGCTTTAACCATCAGATGATATACTTAGGTTATTAGACCACACCTTGACATTAGAGGGAGAAATGAGTGTTAAGTATAAATGTTTAAGAAAATATCAGAATTAATATTTAAAATAAAACTGTGGTGACGTTATCTACATGCATCTAAGTTGCACAAAATTTGAATGTATGAAGCAGGATTATGAAACATGATATCTGTAGCTGTGAGCAAAAGGCAGTCCTTTAAAAGTAACTTATGACACTGCGTTTCTCTCTATCAACAAATAATGAATGAGAATGAGTGAATATTTTGTTTTTCATATTGGTTAATTTGGTATTAGTCTCTTGTAATGAGGAAAGCAATACAATAAGAAAGCTCAAAAGTTCCTGATAACCCTGTAACATTCACCAGATGTAAAACAGTGAGGAGTGTATTCAGAATGGGCTTGTAAATATCTAGACGTGATTAATTTTGCTTCTCTATTTTATAGGTGTGCCATTATCTACACAGTGGGGACCTCAAGGCTATTTCTACCCAATCCAGATTGCACAGTATGGGTTAAGTCATTATAGCAAGAATCTAACTGAGAAACCTCCTCACATAGAGGTATATGAAACAGCAGAAGACGGGGACAAAAACAGCAAGCCTAACGACTGGACTGTGCCAAAGGGCTGCTTTATGGCTAGTGTGGCTGATAAGTCTAGATTCACCAATGTTAAACAGTTTATTGCTCCAGGTAAGTTATGTATATGTGTGTCTGCTAACTTTATGTTGATTTATGGCACCTGATATTCCCTTAAAATTTTAATATGGCTTTAAAAAAACATATCGTGTCACCCAAATGTAATCTGTAAAGAAGGAGCAACTAATAAGTCACAGTTATGGAAAGGAATATTTACTGTGCGAAGAGTCAAGCCATAGACAGAACGTTAAGATCCAGATTACTGCACAGTGTTTACCTTCCTCCAGGGATCTATATCCCATAGGAATGAAATTCCTCAGTTTATTTTAATATTTCAGTGCAGTATACTTTAATTTTTAAGCTTTTGCATTAAGGTAGAATTTTTTTTAATGGAGAGAGTAGAGCCATCCTTTCCTCTGCCTATTTTTTACCAAAAGCTTTTAATTTTTTCAAGATACTATAGCATTACCAACAGGCCTGCTTCCCATATTGAATTTTGTTAATGTACTAGATTATCTCAAACTTCATATAAAACCATTTTCATTAATGAAATCAAATTAACTTTATGCAACATTTCCCCTTTTACTAAGACAGTCTCATTAATTAGAATGTAATGTATTTTTCTGTACTAATCAATATCCATGAGAATTAATGAGTCCATTACTTAAAAAGACAATGAAATAATTTTAGTTAGTACCTCAGGCTTAATTCTCTGTGGGGAAATGTTGTCAAGAGCAGAACTTGTTCCCACCTCCCACCAGCCTTGCAGTAGGTAAATAAAAAGAGAGAAAAGGTTATAAGACCTCTTCTGTATTCTCTCGTTGTTCTTTATTGATGACTGTGTAATTTACAGACCTTGAAAGCCACAATACGAATCTACTCATTCTAGATGGCCTTAAGTAATGGATTTATGAGTACTTAATGCAGTACAAATAATAGGTGACCTTTAATGTTTATTCTGTGACTAGAACTTCCTTTCTCCCATGGCATTCTGTGACATTCCAGTACATAGAGCATCTTTGCTTATTGTTGTAAAACAAGCTTGACTGGCTAAGAAGATACAAGGGAATGTTTAAGAATATTTAGCTTGTGGTACCTAAGAGGTAATAACAGGAAGCAAGAAATGATTAGTCTAAGCAAACGACCATTTGATTTTGGATGTACCCAAGAAACTAATTTTTGCACTAATTAGTAATGTTGTGTGGACTAAAGTAGAAAACAGCAGCCCTCACCTTGATCTCCTTGAGTATCTGGGAAGCTTTCTAGAACAATCTTTTGAACTCTATCCTATTTAGAGCAACAGATTTCAATTGTTTACTTTTGGGTGGCCTGAGTAATACAAAAGATAGGACCTCGCATCCTAAGTGAGAGATCCTTACCTTTGCCCTTCATTCTGTAGCCAGTAGCGGGAGATTAAACTACCTCCTAAGGTGGTTTGAAGCATATGGAAGAGACAACTCTGTCTTTGACAACCATTCTGCAAGTGGGACACAGCTATTCAAGTTGGAACTCCCTGTTGGTAGAAATGTGCTAGCTTGGAATGGGATGCATCTGTTAATATCCTGTGGGTGCCTGTATAGGTTGAGTGTCTCCTATCTGAAATGCTTAGGACCACAAGTGTTTCAGATTTGGGTTTTTTTTTTCTTTCAGATGTTGGAATATTTGCATATACATAAGGAGATCTTGGGGATGTGACCCAAGTCTAAGCACGAAATTTATTTGTTTCTTACATACCTTATATACATAGCCCAAGGGTAATTTTATACAATCTTTTAATAATATGTACAATCTGTCACATGAGGTCAAGTGTGGAACTTTCCACTGTGGTGTCATGTCAATGCTCAAAATGTTTCAGATTTTGGAGCGTTCAGATTTTTGGGTTAGGGATGCGCAACCTGTAGCTGCACACTACGAAAGTATGAAGGAAAGTGAGTTGGAGTTACATGAGAGTTATTGCAGAGCAGGAGAAGGACATCAAAGGGGCAAAGCTACTTTGTTGAAACACAAGTATGAGAGATGAGGCTCTTTAGAGGACATAGACTTCATGGGAGATAAATTTAGAGAATCACTGTTAAGAAGAAATTGGAACTTGTACAGAAAAGCATAGGCCTAAGTGAGGTGAGGCTCTGGAGGACCAGGGGCTGAATGCTGTTAGCCTTTCATTTTTTCTTTTTTGGCCTTGAGGTTTTTTTGTTTGTTTGTTTTGTTTTTTGTCTGTTTGTTTTCCTGAAAGGGAACAAAATCATCTGGAGTAAAGAACCATAATGTGGGTCTGTAGCATATTTTTATTGTTTTATTTGTTGAATCACGTTTTGTTGTTCTTCCTAATTTTAAAATTGAATGAATTGAAACTTTATGTCTATTTAATTAAATTAGCTTTCTCTTTCCCAAAGCACTCTTTTCATTTCAATTCTATGACCTCATTTTCTCCTATCTCTGTAGCCATTCTTTCTCAGGTTTCTTTTGAGCTTCTCTTCTGACTGATGCTTCTCTCAGTGTTCCTCAAGGTTCTGGGTAGAGTCTCTTCTCACTCTACATAGTAAACCTGTTGATTAAATGAATAGATGATAACAGTTTTGTTGTATGTGAAAATTGATTTAAAAACTTTTTTTCCCTAGTCTATTGAGGTATAATTGACAAATTTGCTATGGCTGAGTAATCCATTATAAGTGCATGTATATGTGTGCATCTATTAATATATATATTCCGTATTTTCTTTATTCATCGACTACCAGACACTTAAGTTATTTCCATGTCTTGGCTATTGTGAATAATGCTGCAATGAACACAGGAGTGCAGACATCTCTCTGAGATAGTGATTTCATTCCTTTGGGTATATACCCAGAAGTGGGATGGCTGGATCATACAGTAGTTCTATTTGTAATTTTTTGAGGCATCTCCATACTATTTTCCATAATGGCTGTGCCAGTTTACCTCTCCACTAACAGTGTACATGGATTCCCTTTTCTCCACATCTAACACTTGTTATCTCTTGCCTTTTTGATGATAGTTATCCCAACAGGTGTAAGGTGATATCTGATTGTGGTTTTGATTTGCATTTCCCTAGTGATAAGCAATGTCAAGCACCTTGTTATGTGCCTTCTGGGCATTTGTATGTCTTCTTCAGAAAAATGTCTTTTCAGATCCTTTGCCTATTTTTTAATCAAATTATTTTGGTTTTTGCTGTTGAGTTGTATAAGTTCCTGACATATTTTGGATATTCACTTCTGACAGATATATGGTTTGTAGTTATTTTCTCCCATTCCATAGGTTGCTTTTAATTTTGCTGATTGTTTGCTGTGCAGAAGCTTTTTAGTTTGATGTAGTCCCACTTGTTTATCTTTGCTTTTTTTGCCTGTGCTTTTGTTATCAAATCCAAAAAATCATTGCCAAGACCAGTGTCAAGACTATTCTTAAATGCTTATCATCCTTTGTTGCCTAATGTACATATACATGCACTACATATACCAAAAAGAAACAATTACAGTGACTTCTGGGAATAACTACTCAGAGAGAGGAGGAGTCATAGATTTCAAACAATGGAAAACCCAAAACTTCTTATTAGTAGATTTGAAGCAGGGATCTTCAGAAAGCATATTACTTTTCAGTAGACCTCTGAACCTTACCTAGTATATTTCCAAACTGCTTGCCACCATCCAATTTGCTACCATTCAGATTATTTAACCTCATCTTTAAAAGACTTATCGCATAAGATTGTTGTGAAGACTATAATTGTTGGTTGGTTAATTTACTTCTTTGTCACTTCTCTTATATGACTCAGTAACCCCCCCTGCTGGTGTTAAGGTTTTAGGAAAATTAATAGTGGCATTTTAAAAGATTACATTCATAACATTCATTGTTCATTATTGAGTTCTTTGGACCGATGTGTTATATTAAGATATAAGATGATTCATTGAACTGTGTCATTTCACTAAATTTGTATAAATAACGTGAAAATTAGAATGGAATTCTGGGAGGAACTAGGTACTTCAGCTTCTTCCCATTTGGACTTCTAAAGATGAGTCATTATTATCCAGTCTGATTATCCAGAATAGATGTCATAGTTAATAATACTGTGTGATGAATGAGGCATCACCCTAGTAATGGAAAAAATAAGTAGCACTCAAGAGAGTCCGCTGTGCTGAATGTAATTTAATCTTGAGTGATTTATAAGTCAATTCAGAATCCTGCAGTGTTTCAGGAATGTTGTACTGAGCTTCAGATTACATTTCACTATAGATGCAGAAAAATGCTAGTTAAGAGAGAGTACATGTTGACATTTTGCCAGATAAAGTGGATTTTTACTGTATTAGAAGTTTTCTTCTGAAATCAATTTTTTAAAAGTCACTCAAAGCATTATGTGATGCATAAGTCTATCAAGATGTGCTCATTGTTGATACAACTTCCATAATTGTCTGTTCCATCAAATGAAGTAATTAAGAGCCTTAGGCCAAATATATCCATACTGGTAGAGGTCCAATGTTGTGAGAGTTAAATGATCAACTCAACATGCTGACACTCTCCAAGCTGACCAAACTTTATCATCAGTTCACACTTCTAGTCTTTGCTCCTGGTGACACACTAACAGTTTCCTGAAGGATTCCTCAAAGCAGAGATCTCCTTCTATGCTGTGTCTAAGAGAATAACCCTTCTATTGATTATTCTCATCAGGATTCCATTTCCAGTATCATTGGTCTTTTTCACAGTCTGAACTTGAGTCCAGAAAACCTGGATTCTAGTCCCTGCTCTGTTTTGGCCTTGGGCAAACTATCTAACCTTGCAAAGCCTGCGTATCTTCATCTCTAAAATGGAAATAATAATTCCTGCCCTGCCAACCTCAGGGGATTATTGTAAGGATCAAATGTGATAATACATGTGAATGCATTAGATCAAGATCTTTATATTTCCCTTTAATATTTAAAAATTTATACTTTGTATATTCATGTTTTAGCTGCTGTTGGTGTTTGCTTTTAATATGCTCAGTTTCTTTTCTTGGTAGATCTGGATGAGCAATATTCAGAAAGTCATCTTTCTGGGAACTAGCCATCATTATACTATAGATATGCAAGAGAAATTTCCTCTTTAGTAATTTGTCAGATAAAACAGCTTTTACTATTTTATTAGCTTCTGAAGCCAGTTATTCCAGAATAATAATAATAACTATCATTTATTACTATGTTCCAGGCCATTAACTTTTTTAAAATCCTCACAATTACCCTGCAAAGTAATATTATCTCTATTTAGCATGTGAAGAAACTGAGGCTCAAAGAAGTGTGTCTTGCCAGACTTCTCAACACTAGTGTAGAACAAGAATTCAAATCGAAGGTTTTAACTCCAAAGCCTGTGCTTTCCCCACCCCCACCCATCCCTCACTTTTTGTTGTATACATGAACACATTTCTTAATTTTTAAAAATTTTATTCAGAATTCTAGCAAATATCTGAAAACAAACCTATCATTTTCAGCATCAAATTAAGAACATATATTGTGGAGTCAGACTAGGTAATTTGGGTTCAACTCTGTCCCTCAGGCAAGTTACTTTTCTGTGTCTTAGTTCCTCATCTGTAAAGTGGGAGTAGTAATAGTATCTACTCTTGTAACTGTTCAGAGGATTAAAGGAATTAGTATGTGTAAAACACTTAGAACATAGTAAATGTATATTAAATTGTTAGTCAAATAATTCAAAATTCATGTATAACCATTCTTTTAGCCTCTCTCTTGCAATATTATGTTTGATCCAGCTTTGGGCTATTTTTTGCAGAATGGGTATATTAGAATAGTTATTGATCAGCTGGCATTAGATCTGGAAGAGGCAGTCTGATCAACAATACCTTAGCCATTTGTTCTTAATCTTCTAATGTAAACCAGACAGAGCAGAAGGTAAGAGCTTCGGCCTGATACCCACAGGTCATCATGAACTCAGACCAATTCTGTCATTTGTTTTTGGTTAATTTAGTAAAAAATAAAAATAAAAAATAATGATCTGATACACAAAATATCCAAGTGTTAATTTTGTATGGTCAATGGTTGTCAAAGATGAATTGTAATTAAATTTCAAATACAAACATGATTTTATTCTAACCAGTCTTTTTTGGTCTATTCCCTCCTACAGAGACCAGTGAAGGTGTGTCCTTACAACTGGGAAACACAAAAGATTTTATTATTTCATTTGACCTCAAGTTCTTGACAAATGGGAGTGTGTCTGTGGTTCTAGAGACCACAGAAAAGAATCAGCTCTTCACTGTACATTACGTCTCAAATGCCCAGCTCATTGCTTTTAAAGAAAGAGACATATACTATGGTATTGGGCCCAGAACTTCTTGGAGCACGGTTACTAGGGACCTGGTCACTGACCTCAGGAAAGGAGTGGGTCTTTCCAACACAAAAGCTGTCAAGCCAACCAAAATAATGCCCAAGAAGGTGGTTAGGTTGATTGCAAAAGGGAAGGGATTCCTTGACAACATTACCATCTCAACCACAGCCCACATGGCCGCATTCTTCGCTGCTAGTGACTGGCTGGTAAGGAACCAGGATGAGAAAGGTGGCTGGCCAATTATGGTGACCCGTAAGTTAGGGGAAGGGTTCAAGTCTTTAGAGCCAGGGTGGTACTCTGCCATGGCCCAAGGCCAAGCCATTTCCACGTTGGTCAGGGCCTATCTCTTAACAAAAGACCATATATTCCTCAATTCAGCTTTAAGGGCAACAGCCCCTTACAAGTTTCTGTCTGAGCAGCATGGAGTTAAAGCTGTGTTTATGAATAAACATGACTGGTATGAAGAATATCCAACCACACCTAGCTCTTTTGTTTTAAATGGCTTTATGTATTCCTTAATTGGGCTATATGACTTAAAAGAAACTGCAGGGGAAAAACTTGGGAAAGAAGCGAGGTCCTTGTATGAGCGTGGCATGGAGTCTCTCAAAGCCATGCTGCCCTTGTACGACACTGGCTCAGGAACCATCTATGACCTACGTCACTTCATGCTCGGCATCGCTCCTAACCTGGCCCGCTGGGACTATCATACCACCCACATCAATCAGCTGCAGCTACTCAGTACCATTGATGAGTCCCCAGTCTTCAAAGAATTTGTCAAGAGGTGGAAAAGCTACCTTAAAGGCAGCAGGGCAAAGCACAACTAGAGCTCACAACCAAAATGATACTTCAGCCTCTGCTGTGTACTGAAACTACAGGCTCTGTCAGCAGAGCGTGGGCACATTTGAAAAGGTTGTATACTAGGTTTTTGTGGATTGTATCCAAGTGATAAGTGATCCTTAAAACCAGTCTTCTGAAATAATTGCATTCCATGGGTTGGGTGTTTAGAAATGTAGGTGGCATTTAAAATAGAAAGTGTTTAGTCAATGGGCTGAACGAAGATGTTTCACTTGGCCTTGGCCGTCACCCTACACAGGTCCACAGATAGCCCAGCCACTCGGTTTGGAAAAGATAATGGCAAGTAGTTATTACCTGAAAACTTAGTGTGGGCTCTTTTTAAATGTGGTTATTTATGTGAAAAGCAGATTTTGGAAAAAATAATGTGCTGTAATACAGTAAATATGTACTTGTAGCCTGGATAGTGGACCGTGTTCAACTTCTTACAAAGATGTTTCTTTTCTATTGGTTAACTTTTGGGGAGCAAGTGAGCATTTGCTGCATTTGTTCAATTTGTTATATATGGAGAATATTTTGAATTATAGTTTTCTTGAAGTGTATAAATTAAAAACACAACCAGTGTTCAGGCTTCACAGTTATATAATGTAAGCACAACTAAAATGTAACTTGTTGACTGCACAAGAAATTACAAAAGTGTTATGTGTTTTGAAACTTGATCTACAATCAGTAAAAGTTTGATAATCAGTCTCTCTCTTCCCCACCCCCATTGTGATAGTTTCCTTTTCTCACTATCTAGAATTTTGTATTTTATTTCGGACTACACTTGAGAGTTTTGTACATTTTGCAGGGGGACATTTTTGGGACATTATTTGGGAAATTTATTAAAAACCTAAATTTGGAAAGGAGCTAGTAATTTTAAGGTCACCACCACTTCCTTTTAGGATTTCTTCTCCCCCTTTAAGGAAAAATACTAGGTAAAATATTACTTACAAGAATCACAGTAGGTTTTTTTTCCCTACCCAGATCAGTCTTAATCATCAGCTCCCCAAACCATTGATTCTGTGTGTCATTGTTTTTCCTTTGAAATTTGATTTCAAATTATTCCAGCTATTAGATAAAAGAGATGCTACTGCATTTGCTGTACATGTGTAATCAGATCTTTATTTTGGTTCTATGTCTTACTATACCTCACATAAATAGATTTCAGAGCCCTCATACCAGGGGTAGTGTCTGCTGTGGAGCTCCAGGCATTAGTTTAAAACCCAGGTATTAGTTTAAAACCCAGGTGTTAGGTTAAAACCCAGTGGTGTTTATTTTGCTCTGGCTTTTGTTTTAGGGTATGACAACACACTAAGTCAGTACTACATCTTATACAGTTTGAAAATATGAGACCCACACTTTCAGGGGACTAAGTCTGATAAACACAATGCAGTTTATCTGTGACCTATATCAAATGCAGATTTAAGAGCCAGGTAGGTTACCTACCTACCCACTATATCTTAATTGAATTCAACTTACCAAGCACTACTTAGAAACTGGAAAATACATATACATATATGTGTATATAATATATATAAAATATATATACGCATCCAGGGGCAGGGGCAAAGAAGATAACAGGTCTACACGGAGGACGATATTAAACTGGCCATAGAAAAGTAAGCTTAAACTCCTAATTTATGTGACCACAGCTCTTAATTTTGCCAGTTGTGGGTTATTAGGTTTTCACCTAGCTTTTGACCTTGGTATTTCTTAGATGTCTCATCAAGAATATTTGGAATTCCCTCAATTTTTATTTTCAATGCCAATGTTCAAAATAAACTTTCTCCAATCTGGCAAGCTATTTTACTTCCTCATATTTGTTATTGTTTAGAGAATGGTTCAGATTTCTGCTTTGTGTTTGCATACTGGTCTTCAGATTAGGAGAATCAATGAAAACAGTATGGTACTGCTTCTGTGACAAATATCAGTGCCTTAACAATGTGGCTTTCTTTTTCCACTGAAGAGGGAAAGACTTTCTGATCTAGAATGGCATTGCTATTTCATTGCTGTTTGTTCTACACTGCCTTTCACATTGCAACAGCAACTGGATTTGTCTTTTGATCGCAATTTTCTAAGAGGATGAGTTGAACGTATAGCAGCATTGTCGGTACAGACCAGTGGTTCTCAAACTTTAGGATCACCTAGGAGCTTATTGAAATGCAGATCCCAGATACTCAGTAAATCTGCCTGTGAAGTATAACAGTCTGCATTTTTAACAAGCACTCAGGTGATTTTGATGCAGTGAGCTGGGGGCATACGTGGAGGAACACTGCCCAAGATTATCCATTGCATTTTTGCCTCTAAACAACTAGAACGTTTTCTAGGCTTTTAAATCATGTAAAATGTTTACTTATTCTGAGCTTAGGGAGAATGGGGAGGGTATTTTTATGTTTCGTTTCTTTAAATTTTTCTTTGTTTTAAGATTATAGGTATTAGGTTGTTTGTTTGTTTTTTTTATCCCCACCTTGAGTTTGCTTTGATGTTGACTCTATTGCCACTTCAGTTGTAAAACCAGCCAGAAGTTTCTGGATGAAGGTCAAGTTTGACCCTTTAAGAGTTATTGTACATAAAGGCTTCATCCAAGAACCATCCAGTGTATACGAGCAAATGCAAAAACGACACACAAGCACAACTCTCCAGATGTGGCAGTCCTTTTTCTTTTTCAGTGCAAACTTTCACTGAAAGCTGCTATTTTCATCCTTCTTGTAATTGTTTTTCTTGTTTCTCTTCCATTGTACATGTGGGTTATATACCATGTGTTAAATATGCAATAAAGTGTTTACTGGATGCCCTTCTGAAGGGTAGTCCTATGTAAAGCTGTACAGACTTTGCAGTTTAAGCACAATGTGCACATGTTAGTTTTATATACAGCAAAACTTGATTTTTTGCAGATGGAAAGGTATTTTGTTTCTATACAAAGTAAATGCATTGTTTGTGCTTAATGTAAAGCTGCTTTATAAAATTGTAAAATAAAGTTTTTATCTTACAAGGAACATGTCTGGATATTTCTCTTTCTTCTCCAATTATTCTAAGATTATTTGAGCCCAGCAAGCAGATTTCTGACCATCATTTCCTGTTTAACCCGTGACAACTAGTCAGAGGACAAATGTTCATTAAAGGCATATCAGGCCCTGTCAGACAAAGTGGGGAACAAGGTATAACACATGGATTTTAATCCTAAGGAGTTTTAGTCTACAAGGGGACACAATATGTACAAAACGATTTCAGAAAAATAAAATGCTAAATTGTGTAGTTGGGGAAAGTGTCAGGGAAGAGACAGAGCCTAAGCTGGGGCTCCAGGGGTGGGGACAAAGCAGAGGAAGAGGAGAGAGTAACACGAGCAAAAGCAGGAATGCCCGTGCCAGGTGTGGGGATGTCCTTTGCCATGCTAATTCAGGCTGGGTAACCATTTTGATTAGATATATTTGCGAGTTTGTCCCTCATATATTTTCTATACTTTCCTCTTCAGAACAATCAGCATTATTTAACATTTCCCCCTCTTCTCAGAGTGCAATGAGTTAGGCTCCCAAACACATATAAAACCAGAGACCAGTCTGGCTTCATGTTATGTGTCATTGTACATTATTTTTTGGATTGTGAACATTCTGTACCATTTGTATAATGGAATTCCAATTGATCACCAATCAACTTTCTCCAACAGATTAGTGCACAGATTTTGACAAGCTGCTACTACATTCTTGGCAGATATTTCTTCTCTACCATCCTCATAAGGTTGGGAAGTAGCCATAAGATTGCAAGCGGTCTTGGGCTGGATGAGGTCTCAGGCTGCTCTTGCTCTGATTTTGCTATTTGTAGCCAAATGCAATACACCAGCCATTCTGCTTTAGCACACTGAACGTCTCATATTTGTCTCTCCATTGCCTTTGAGAGGGGGCAGTCCCCCGTGCTGTAGAGAACTTATTCAGTTGTCCAATGAGTGCTCCTTTCCTTCATATCCACAGGGCTTTGATGGCCACTGTGTGCCTTGTGACCCTGCGTCCTCTGGCCATGACTGTTAGAATATGGGTGAATACCTTGCTCAAGCTGAGCAATCAGTCTTTCCTTCAGGAACCCAAAATTGGGATGGATAAAAAAACTGAAGTAGACACACAGTGAGAAACAGAATGTTGACAATATTCCAGGCCCTAGACCCAGTGCATTTCTGAGGTCAGCTGCTCTCCACTCAGGATCCATGAGATACTGTAACTGAACTGAACTGGGTTCCTTTGGGCAACGAAAAGCCAAACACTGAAGCACTGCGTTTTGGCAGCAAGAAAAGTTTGTTGTCAGGTGGCCAAAACAAGGAGACAGGAGTCAGATTCAAATCTGTCATTCCCAGCTTGTGGGTAGGGGCAGGTTTTATAGTCAGAGGGTAATGAGACATGATCTGATTGGACTTGGGATAAGGTGATGCCCGGACACATGCTCTGACTGGATACTGCCATGGGGTGACACCAGGGCTCCATCTGATTGGATCCTGGATCCTGCCATGTGTTGTCCGTTTCTTAATTCAATCCCCACTCCTTGGACCGAGCACTTAGGTTCTGACTAGGGTTGCACACTTGGTTCATCTGGACATGCTCAGGTTACATGACCTGCAACCTGGGGGTCCGTGGCAACTGAAAAGCAACTCACAATTTTGTTACATGAAAGTTGAACCAGATTGGTCTGATGTGTTTAATAATAACACTATCCTCAGGATAAATTCCCTATGTTTGCTTGAGTTCGCTGGATTTGGTTTCTGTTACTTGCAATAAATAAGCCCTAATTTATAATACAAGTCTTAATTATAGAAAAAAATATCGTGTAAATTCTACATTTTCCTCCAATCTGCCCCACTGCGTTAGCTTGCTAGGGCTGCTGTAACATACCATAGACTGGGTGATTTAAGAAAATTTATTTTCCTCACAATTCTGGAGGCTAAGAAGTCCAAGATCAACATGTTGGTAGCTTTGGTCTCTTCTGAGAGCTCTCTCTCCTTGGCTTACAGATGGTGCCTTCTTCCTGCATCTTCATATGTGTGTTGCTTCATCTATGTTGTCTATGCTTTAATCTCCTCTTCTTGTAAAGACATGAGTCATTGGATTGGAGCCCACACATATGACCTCCTATTACCGTAATTACCTTTAGAAAGGCCCTATCTCTAAATACAGTCACATTCTGAAGTCCTGGGGTTTAGGCTTCAACATGTGTGTTGGGCAGGACACAATTCAGCCCATAACAACCATTCTGCCCCCTTAGCACATAAAAACAACTAGCCAGGGCTGCCATGTAATTTAATAATAACCAGGAAAGGCCGAAACTCAGAAATCTTTAGGGAACGTTAGTTGGGCAGAAATCTAGACTTGAAACGGAGGAGACAGAGCCCCCTGGCTTGGCCATTGAAGCATCAAGAATTTACTCTTTCACCGCACGGGCTGCAGTTGTCTCATACGATTCCAATAAATAGAGAATCTGATCTTAAAGTGTTTTATAAATGAACAAAAGGTAACCACTAAATTGAAACAGTGGTTGAAAAAAAATACATTTACCAGCATAAGCTGCTAGCTTTTTGTTCTTTATACTTATGTGCCATTTTCACTAGCCCATTCCGAATGTAAAACTCTAAGAGGTATTAGAGAAAAATGTATAGAGTACATAAAAAATTGCAAGTGGTGGTGAGATTTTGTTTAATGACAATTTTTAAATCCTAAATCTGCATTGTAACCATTACAAATAGTCAACAATATAGGGATATAATATTGATTTTCATTATACTAACTCATTAAGGATGTCAAATTGAAAATGGATGCGAATGTAAATGTTGTATTGGTGATGAATTTGAATGTTGGCTGCTCAGTTTCTGGTGAAAAGAGATACATTCACCATCTGGTAAGAATGATTGATAACTTGCATATATACACTGCATTTCCTGAATGTTAAATAGCAGCAACACTATGTAATTTTGCTAATCCGTTTCCAGGAGAAGAAGGATTTTGCAAAATGACAGGACTGCAAAGCAAGCATTGAGGAGCAGCAGCAGAGAGAACAGCAAAAGGGGCAGAAAAAAGCCCTGTGAAGGAGCAGAAGTAGAGCAGCCCGACGACTGGGGTTGACACACGGTTTAGACAGAACGTTCTTGGGCGACGCAAAGCTCATTGCATCTAAGCTCAACGTCAGGAAGAGCTGATGCTTTCCTGGGATTTTGCTCTGTTCTCATCAGCACCCAGTGAAATCAGAGATAAGAGTAGCTGCTCCATTTCAGTTCAGAAAATCTAGTAAAGAGTGTTCATCTGTTTGAGGACTAGAGAAGGAAATAAATCCCTGGAGTGGGGTGAGGGTGAGGTCTTGTTTGGAAGCAAGCACATGGCAAAAATGCATGGTTTTAATTTAGCGCACATTATTCTGTCACCTTTCCTCTTCAACACCAGTAAAGTTAAATCTCTGTGATTCAGTTGAATATAGTAGGAGACCCCAAACAAATTCCAAAATCCCATCAGTGGCATGGCAAGGTAACCTGGAGGAGAGTGGCTATCTTCTCAGCCACTGCAGGCAACAAAGGGAGGCACTATCTCCACCTGGAAACACCTGCCAGAAGAAATTACCTGGGCAGTTTCTTGTAAACTGGAATATGTTGAGTTCTTAGTGTCCAGGTACAACAAACTATAGTTCTGTATTGGTGTTTCCTGCTAACCTGTGTTTAGGAAGAGGAAACAAGCCCGATTATAGGTACTGCTCAAACTAAATCTCATTCACCACTCATTGCCACTCTGGAAGCCTGACTCTGGGGGTAGATGAGAAAATGAAACAATGCCTAAGTAACTTGCTCAAGGTCGTGCAGTTCTTTTCACTAAATATTTGTTGAACAACACCTTCCTGCTAATCATGTGCTACCTGCCCGGAGCAAAGATGAAAAGATCTGTCCCCGCCCTGAGTCATAACTGTCAACATCAGAAACTGAGTCCATAGCTGGCTGGCCTGGAGCGCTCTTCCCTCTGCAGGCCTTGGGTAGCCTTCCCTTTCCAAAATCCCAGACGAAACAGCGGTGCTAATACTAATAGTCAAAGTGTCTGAGCAGCCACGGTGGGTCAGGCTCTTGCAAAAGGACTCCACAGGTGTTCTTTCTAATCCTTTTGATGATCTTGGGAGGAAGTATGTGAACTTTACAGATGAAAAAACGGACTTGGAGAAGTTAAACAACTTGCCAAAGGCTATTCAGTTATTTGACAAACTAAGGTCTGGAGCGCAGGGTACATCTGACCCCAAATTTCCACGTTCTGGACCATTGTCCCAGGCAGTAACCACGATCCACTTTCTCCTTACGCCACCTTTGGTGTGGGCACCGTGGGCTCAACTAGAGATACAGATCTCAGCCCCAGCACTCTTCACGTCCAACAGATGAAAAACTAGCCCATTTCATCCATGGACTCTGTATCAGATCTGCTGAAATTGGCACTTGCTCTGCTACGTGATTAGAGGAGCCCAGAAGCAGAGACAGAGAGTTTTTTCAGTGATTGAGTCTCCTTGGCACGTGTCCCCATTTCTTCAGGTTCCGTTTACTTTGGATTTTGGACCAGCTGGCAGTAAAGCCCCTCCAGCCTCTCCCCAGCACCCTCCTGCTGTTTGCGGTATTTGCTAATGGACTTTTGAAAAGCTACATATAGTACAGATTAAGATGTAAGTAGAGTGTGATTTCATATGTGCAAATAGACACACATCCGCACAAGCACATGCACAGCCGCAGGGAACGTTCCCAGGCACCGTGCTAACCACAGGGGGTGCAGTGATGAGGGAGAGTCCCTGCCCTCTATGAATCTGAGCAGTAACACATTTCTTTTATGCTTTGCTATGAAAAATAAAACGTTTAAAACATTACATATGCCAAATTAGAGTTTGAATTAATGAGATTCTAAAGAAGCTTACATTTTACTTTTTAAACTCCTTTCATTAAAGTAATGAAATATTTTATTCTCAGAGTGGTTGCAGGAGACTAGCCAAGTGGGCATCTTTTTTTAGTGGAGGAGCAGAGGCTTGGGCGTGTGGCCACTGTCAGGGGCCAAGGGACTGTGACAGCTGAAATGAAACTCGCATCTCTGGACTTGCAGTTTAATTCTCTTCACCCTGGTGCCTTCGAAATACCCTATCTTAAGGTGCCAGTTACTTCATAAACTTGAAGAAATATATTTTTATTTTGTGCCCAGGGAAAACCCAAGCCGAGTAGGCTTACAGCCCTGAGTGACTCCTCACAATTTATGTTCAGGTGGCCATGAGACAGGCCACATCGTGTCAGCTCTCCCGCTGTGGGGTGTGGAGTCCCCTGGCTGTGTGGACACGGGGTTGCAGGGCGGGGGTGGAAGTGGGGAGCCTGGTCAGAGGGAGGGGCGGCTGCACTGAGGGTTCACGGCGGAGCTAGTGCACCGGCTGTGCAGGGTGAGGGACAATGAGGCATCGAGGACGAGCCCGAGGTCTGGGCGACAGAAGGGCCACTGTCTGAAGGGGAGTGTCTGGGCGATCCCACAGGAGTCTTCTAAAGACCGTGTCCCCTTCTGAGCCTGAGAGCAGCACTTCTTCCAAGGATATTTGAGGATACATGAAAAAAGGAGGATTTGCAGTATGTGTCTGCGTGTGAGTCACACTTCGGAGGCCGCTTTGGTCACCAATGTGATTTCCACTCCTGCCTCCCTGCAAGCCTGTGTCCACGTAACCAGTGGAGTCAGCGTTTTAGAACAAACTGTAGATGTTCAAAACTCTCCAGTGGCTTCCCAGTGCTTGGAAACTGAGTCCACATTCTTCAGCAGGCCCCGCCAGGCCCTCAGTGGGCTGCCCCCTGCTCCTCCCCAGCCCTGGTTCCTGGCCTCGGCCCCATCATGCACTGGGCTCCACTCAGAGGGCTCCGGCCTCAGGGCCTTTGCACTGCTGTTCCTTCTGTCTGGAACTCTGGTTCCAGTCTTTCCCGGGGCTGGCTGCTCCTCCTCACTCGGTCATCAGCTCCAATGTCAACTCCTGGGTGAGGCCAGCTCTGCCCACCCGTCTAAGGTGGCCACCCAGGTGCTCCCTGTGGCAGCACCTTGCTGTATGGACCTGTTCGTGTGCAGGTTTCCTGGCCCAGTGCTCCTCCTCCCCCACTGGCAGGTGACCTCCTGGAGGGCTTGACTCTGCCCTATGCCCAGCACCTCAGCACAGAGCCTGGCGCATAGAATGAGCTCGATAAGTACTGGTTGGTTAAAGGAATGAATGAATGAAGGATTCCAAAGAAGGGAGAGGGGTCTGGGAGGCAGGTTTGTCCTCATAACACGTCGACAGTATTCTTCACATCCTCCGTATGGCCCTGGTGGCACCGGGGGCTTGTCGGGATGAAAAGCCTCGGGCTCCATCCCAAACCTACTGCCTCAGCGTCAGCATTTGACCCACACCCCCAGGGAACCGTTGTGCACAGTGGAGTTTATGAAACTCTTCCTGGAGCGCCGATTCTCAAACTTACCTGCACCTTGGAATCACCTGGGGAGTTTTAGAAACCAATGATGCTGCTAGGGGATGTGGTGATGGTGGTGGCTGGGCACGTGTGGGGACAGAGAGCACGTGAGGTATCTCGGTACCTTCCTCTCAATTTTGTTTCAAGCCTAAAACTACTCTAAAAAGTAAAGTCTTTGAAACAGCAACACCACCACAGATGCCTGGGCCACTCCCCCGCCCGTGATTCTGACCTAACCTGTTCTTGGTGCCGCCGGGACCACCCAGGTGATGACAGCGTGTGCCAAGGTTGAGAACCAGCCCGTGTCCCACGTTCTTTCCTGCTGGGAAGCAGAGAGCAAAGCTGGAGGAATGGTCAGGAGAGAGGCTGCAGGACAGTGTGAAGAGAATAAAGGGAAACGTGTGATGCCTCCCTGTCCCCGGGACTCAGCCGTCTGCGGGGCACTTGTTCCCCTTTATTGATTACATGCGGGTCCTTGCTCCTGGTTCCTGAGGCGCCTGGGCCCTGTTTTCTTCCTCTTCAAGTGCTGTCAGGGCCAGGGTGAGCCCCGGACCCCTGTGTGCAGACGACACTGTAAGCTGTTTTCACCACCCCAGCCTGAGTGTAAGTGGAGTGACCGGAGAGGGTGGCTTGCCGGGGGCAGCACGGCCAGGGGCCGGGCAGGGAGGCCACCAGGTGGACCACGCCAGCCGCCCCCACCGACTCCCGCCTCCACGCTGCAGTGCTGCCTCCCTCCCTGGCTCCTGGTCCTCCAGAGCTGCCTCTTAGTGCGGGGAAGGAATCACTCACCTAAGGGTTTCTCGCACAGCCACTCACTTTGCACAGCTGCCTGGAATCAATGCGCCCAGCCCCGGCGACAGCCACTGTGCCTGCCTGCACTGTAAGCAGATCTCACAGCATGTTAATTTTTTTTTAATTACTAACTGAATTAAAATAGACTGAGGGGAAAAGGTGACCAGAACCAGCCCTGGGTCTCTCCCCTACTGACCGTGCGAGATTCCTCCAGGGCCCTGCAGAGACCCCGCCAGCCCAGCGAGGTCTCTTTCGGGAGGGGCGGGGAGACCCTTTGGAGAACTCCGTGAAAGCCAGGGACTCTCCCGCCAGAAAAGTGCTCAGAGAGAGCTTTAGATACATTTCAGGGCCTCGTTGGCCCTGCCCACAAGTGTTACCCTCCAGATGCTCTGAATTTTATCCAAACATCTGGAAAGAGTCCACAAACCCCAAATGAAAAACGACCACATTTAACATTCAAAAATCCAAACTCACAAGCCTTCAGAAACCAGGTAGGTGAAAAACTGTAAGGGAATAACTGGGTCAGTGGGTGCTAAGGAATGGCGGGAACCATAGCTGAAATGAAGCAGTTAAAATCATTTCAAAAATTCTTACTGGATAGACCAAATGAAATACATCGTCAGACTGGATTTAACTCTTGGGTAACCTGTGCATTGTTAAGAAATTTCTAGGTATTTATACCTGCCCCCCCTCCAACTGACAATGGGATCTACCTGCGGCCTAAGTGCAATCATTTCTGCAGGGGCAGGAGCCTCTTCTCCTCGGGCTTACTTGGTAAGAGTTCTCTCCATTTTCCTCCATGCTGTTGCCAGTTCTTCCACGTGTCTGCCCAGCTCAAAGGCTCGAGTTAAACAGCACTCCTTCCACGAAGCATCCCAGAGAGCCCCCCGGCCACAGCCACGCTTACATCCCGTCCTGTTCAGTTCCTAACTGTAAGTGTGCCGGGGAGCCCTCCAGTGAGCCACGTTCTGGGGCTACAGTACGCTGTCTGCTCTCTGAGTCCTCTCCACCTCTGCTGTCAACCCCCATTCCCCAAGCGTGGCTCTCAACCAGGAGACGTTTCACTTCCTCAAGCACATTTGGCAGGGTCTGGAGGCATTTTCAATGGCCACAATTTGGAGGGAGGGAATGCTGCTGGCATCTAGCGGGGAGAGGCCAGAGATGCTGCTAAACATCCTACGGTGCACAGGACAGCCTCACAGCAAAGGGTTACCCGGCCCAAGTGTCCACAGCGCCAAGGTTGAGAAACTGTCCTCGGCTGGCCCTGGATAAAACCTTCGAGGGCAGGGCCATGTCTTGGTTAATGCGATGCTCCCAGGACCTGTGACCTAGGGTCTGGCATGCAGTAGGCACTCAACATGGGCGTGTTAAAGGGGTTTAATGGCAGGAGGGTAGGTCTAAAAAGAAGGACCCAATCTGAGCCCCAAACAGTGCACAGCTGCGTCAGGGAGACGCCCACATGCACAACAGGCTCTCCTCCAAGCAGACACCACAACCCAGGCCTAGCAACTGTGGGGGAGTTTGCTCTGGCAGGGGCTTCACCAGTTTCAGGAAGGGACATTACAATGGCGTGTCTGTTTTAGTTGAGCTCTTTAGATTGCAAGGACAGAAACGCACCCAGGGCTCCTTGAGAGGTAGAAGATTCACTGCAAAGAGAAACATGGATAGAAATGCAGGCCTTGGGAAGAGCTGAGCATCTGTGGGAAGGCTGGGCTGGGGCATCACTCTGGAACCTTCCATTCAGGAGATGTAGATACAGCCATGTTGCTTCTCTCCACCCCCACCCCCAACCCCCACATTCATCCAGACTTTTCTGGGACCCTGCAAGACCAATTCATCCATTAGCTGCAGTGCCCACCCAGGGCCCACAGTTCTGAGGAGCTCTCAAAAATGTTTTAATTTTAATATCTTTTAAAATCAGAAGGAAAAAAGAATATAATAATAATCAATATAAAATAATGACTCTGGCCTGGATTGTGTTCATCTTTATACCAATGCAGCCATACAATCTAATTGTACTTTATTTTTATGGAGGGAGGGGGCCACGAAGGCACTGCCCGCCCTCTCTCCTCCCAGCTGCAACTCCCACCACGGACCAGCGCTCCCGGTTCTTAATGAAAATGCCACAGAGAACCCCCGGAGACATTCCGAGTACAAACGTGTTGCTCAGAAGTCCTCCGACTTTGATGAATTTTCCTCGGGAAAGGGTTTTCCGGAATGGACTCCATTAACTCAAGTTAATTCCTTGATCAATTTTCTATAGAGCTCAGTTAAACTATTTCCAATTTTTCCACTTTCTCATTTCCAATGGACTGAAACTATTTTCATTGGGACCAATTCTTTTTCACTTAAATTTTAGATCAGAAATCTGGTTCACAGATCAAAATATTATCCATATCAAATTGCACTGGTGATCACTTCTGCCATGGCAAGTTTTCTTTTGTGGATTTTATTTCACCAAGTCCATTTTCTAGGGTCAAATTTTGTTCTAAATTTTGTCAAGTACATTTGATTCTTTCCTGAGTTCTACTAGATAATGACCTGTCTAATTTAGTGTCTTGGTTTTTCTATGCATTGGATAAAAGACTTTAGAGTTTGGAACTGTTTCCTGGCTTAAACCATGAGAAAACTGTGACTGTATCTATGAGCCAGAGTGAGGGTGAGGAGGAGGAGAGGCAGAGTAGAAGGGAGAGAAGTTAAGCAGCACCGTTCAGTCGCTGGATGCACACCAGAGGTTAGAGCGTCCTGGGGAAGTGGGGAGAAGAAAGCGGTAAGATCAAAATGTTGTTTTCTGTTGCACTCATCTTTGTGTACTATGTCTATGTCATAGCTCACTTGACGGCCCTTGGGTTGACTGTGGGTGAGAAGTCCTGAGTTATAAAACATGACTCCCTAGAGCTGCCTCTGGGTCCAGTGTCCTTAAGGCAAAGGAACCAGGTGTGCTGCGCGTGGGACGAACAGTCTCCACCTGTGTAGTCCTCTTCTTGTTGGGAATCACTTCCCTGCGATTTCTAAACAGCACTGTGAGGAGGATGGAAGAAAATCAGGCTAGTAAAGCGGGTCCTCTTGTTCTGACTCAGTGATTTTCCCATTATGCCTCGCAGCCTCTCGAAACCTGGGGAGCGAGGGTCTGCACACACTTTCCAGCTGGCAGAGGTCTCGGCTGGCTCCTGTGTTTCCAGAGCCTGGAGCGAGAGTACCAGTGGAGGCCCACGTACCACCTATCTAAATATTTAAAAGTTATTCACCAAGCTCGTGAGCCCTTAAAAGAAAAATGTTTTCATTTCCTACCCTGATAAATATACCTACCTTTACAGTAATAAAATTTAAAAATAGTTGTTTTTCAGGTCACTGAGAACTGGTTTTTATAAGACTGACAGTAAAATATCAAAGATGATGGAATTTAATCACTGCTTTGTATGTTCTGTCAATGGGCTAATGATGTTTACGGGAATAATAAAATAAAATAAAAACACATGTAAAGTATACATTATTCATTTATTTCATAAAATGCAACTCCCTTTATTTCAACAAAATGACTAATTATGTTGTTATAACAAAACATTTTTGCAAAAACTGTTCTATTGACAGAAGTGCCAAATTAGATGATCTTTCTTGAGTCACTGTTCTTAGACAGTTTTTGTTTTTATTAAATCCAATTTTCTGAGACAATAGAAACTGGAATTATCAATACACTGTATTCCTTAAAGTAGCACTTAGATTCAGAAATCAACCATAAATTGTACATATCGTGCTCAAATAGCATCATGGACTCACATGGGATAACTTAGTATTATCATAGAAAACATTATTCCATATTCTAATTTTTTCATATAAATTTCTACCATGTATAGTTGTCAACATCTCCTGAAGCACTGTCTAGCTTGGTGCTACTCAGAATGTCCTTCCCCAAGATGTTTGTTGCTGGTCTGTGATGACATAGGGAGGCTGGGAAAGAACGTGCTTCTAGGCACACTTTCAATTCAGCTGCTGTTTTTTCACAGCAAGACTTTCTCAATGGAGGAAGCAGTATGTTGATTTTCATTCCTTAATTAGCATTTAGAATCCATGGAGCATTTCTTAAGTTCTTCTTCCACAGTTTTCAATGCTAGGATATTATAAAGAAAACCACAAATGCCAGTATATTGCTCATATGTTCAAATTTTTCTTCAATAGAGACTCTGCCTTGGCCGGGCACAGTGGCTCACGCCTGTAATCCTAGCACTCTGGGAGGCTGAGGCGGGAGGATTGCTTGAGCTCAGGAGTTCGAGACCAGCCTGAGCAAGAGCGAGACCCCATCTCTACTAAAAATAGAAAGAAGTTAGCCAAACAACTAAAAATAGAAAAAATTAGCAGGGCATGGTGGCGCATGCCTGTAGTCCCAGCTACCCGAGAGGCTAAGGCAGGAGGATCGCTTGAGCCCAGGAATTTGAGGTTGCTGTGAGCTAGGCTGACGCCACGGGACTCTAGCCGGGGCAACAGAGTGAGACTCTGTCTCAAAAAACAAACAAACAAACAAAAAAAAAACAATGAGACTCTGCCTTGATCTGCCAGAAAAAAGTTTCTATAAACGGGACCATTGGAATGAGAATCTTCTCCTTTATGGTCATATGAGCACTTTATTCCTTTTTTTTCTAATTTTCTTACATTTTATTGGAATGTCACTTTTATTACATATTTCACATGCAGGTTCTTTGAATTTATTTTCAAAAAACCATTTTCTCTAAACATTTAGAAATAGTTTTAATCCTTTAAAAAATATAGGTCTGTTTTTTTTAAATGACCTTTTGCTAACATTATTGATGACAAGCAACAGTTTATATCAAATAATTATGGATGGCACAAATTCTAAAAATAATTTCATTTTCTGTCAAAGACCATGATCTGCTCTTTATTTGAGGATCTTCCGCTGTGTCACTGACTCTTCTAGTCATCTTGTATTTTGTCCAAATTACATCTGATTGCTCTCAGAGCAGTTTGCCGGCATTCCCAAGTGTCTGTGAGTGGTTGTAAGGTCAAATTTGATATGTGTTTCATCAAGATGTCCTCTCTTGGGACAGATCCAGAAAGTATCATATTTAATCATTGAATTGTTCAAGGAATGCTGTTGCCATGACACAGTGAAGCCACATCTAGTATGAATGACACAGCACACAGAATGCATCTGCATTTCTGGCCAAAATTCTGGCTCATACACTTTTTTTTGACAATCTTGTTAGTGGCATTACATAGATTTACCCTCAACACTCTTTAGAAATCAATGCCTATAATTGAAAGCTGTTTATTCAGTTTGTCACTTAAATCAAAACCTTTACTTTTGGTAAAAGGTGTGAAGTCAATGAGATATTCCTTAATTTTTACTGTGTTTTCTTTTTCTGCAGCTGAAAGTTGATTCAATAAATGTTAGTCATTCAATGTGGGTTTTGTCCCTGATACAATCTGATTGGTCTGAGTAACATTTACTTTAAAGAAATTTTATGTACGATTTCTTCTCACTTTTTACTCATCGAATTGATGATCTCATTATGAATTCTAAATCCCAGATAACTATTTGTTTTATTTTTTAAAAAATTCACCTAAGCCATGCACAGTGGCTCACACCTGTAGTCCCAGCTACTCAGGAGGCTGAGACAGGAGGTAGGAGGATTGCCTGAGCCCAGGAGTTGGAGATCAGAGAGATCTGTCTCTAAAAAAAAAAAAAAAAAAATCTTACATGTTCATGTTTGGCTATTGTAGCATCAAAATTTAAAGACATTTCTACTAAATTTAGACTTTATTATTTTGTTTTCTGTATCTATTATGCCATTAATGCTGCTTCTATCCCAAATGAAACATCGTTTGGCTGAATATAGGGCATATAATTTTATTATTTTAAGAACATTCCATCAATGTCCCCTATCCTTGTTTATTGATCTTTATTGAAGACCATCATGGTTTGCTGTTAATTCAGTCCCTTTTTCTGTTTCTCATAATTATATGTGTGTTTTGGGGTTACAGGCCAGATCTGTTCATCTTTGTTGTTGGCAGTTTTTAAAATTTGAAGCAGCCTGCCTCTTTCAAGATTTTCAACTTTTTTTTCTTTTTATTCTTTTGGGTTCCACTTTCATGATTGCTCTTTCTACCACAATCTCTATTTGTATTTATTCTTGATCCAAAGGATTAAAAAATAATTAATTATACTAAGAATATAACACTTGAATATACTTTCATTATAGAAATATAAATGAAATCAATTGTAAAAAATAACTTTTTAAAAAGTATGTGAAAAGTAAAATTATTTTATTAAAATATTAAACTTTATCTGAAATATTTAAAATGATCTATTAAAGATAAAAGGCAAAATACAAATTAAATTATGTCAAAACTTAAAATCAAAATTACTTAAATAAATCTGGAATTCTCAATTTAACTTTTTGAAATTATAATTAAATCTTATTAAATATTTTATAAAAATAAAACCACTTGTGGTTCTAGCATTCAGTGTCCATCTAGTTAGCAATGTAAGGAATGGTATCACATCACCTCTGTGAAACCTTTCCTGATTCCTGAACACATTAGGTTTGCCGAATAATAACTGCTTATTATTAAGTGCTTATTACTGTGTTCTAAAGGCTCAATGAAGTAGGAGAGATTATTCACTTTTTTTTTTTTTTTGAGACAGAGTCTCACTCTGTTGCCCGGCTAGAGTGAGTGCCGTGGCCTCAGCCTAGCTCACAGCAACCTCAAACTCCTGGGCTTAAGCGATCCTCCTGCCTCAGCCTCCCTAGTGGCTGGGACTACAGGTGCACAGCACACCCGGCTGATTTTTCTATTTTTAGTAGAGATGAGGTCTCCCTCTTACTCAGGCTGGTCTCGAACGGGATTATTCACTTTTTTAGGGTGGGAGAATAAACTAAAGGCCAGTGGGGCTGTCCTCAGCTAGTGAAGGGGCAGAACCAGGATTCGAACCGGGTTTTTCTGACTCTAACACACACCGAGTCCCCGCCCTAGGAAAGGTCCGCAGGGCAGGGTTCCTGACTGTCTCTGGGCAGCCGGGCGGCCCCACTAGGGTGAGACCACAGCTGCTCCTTCTGGCTCCCTCAGGCTTTGAGGTCTGGGGTCCTGCTGTCCCGAGCGGGAGGCTCAGCGGGCGCTCAAGGCGGGGACCAGCGCGGGCGCGGACGGCAGCAGCCGCAGAGCCGGGCCAAGTGCGCGGGCGCCACCTGCAGGCGGTGGGGGCCTTCTGCAAGCCCCTCGCCTGCCGGGAGGACAGAGCCCCAAGACCCCTGGTGGTCGGGCCCCCGGGATCCCGCCCGGAAGGGAGGACCCTCACCACAATCCACACCCTTTTCACTTCTTCCCCTGGCAGAGGGAAAGTTCTTTCCAATGTCTAACCACAATCCCTCAGGCTGCAAGGGAGGCCCTTTGCACAGCAGGGAAACAGGATGGGGCAAACCCAAGCGTGTGTGTGTGTGTGTGTGTGTGTGTGTGTGTGTGTGTGTGTATTTTAATTAATTAACTAATTACTTAAGAGATCGGGTCTTGCTCTGTTACCCAGGCTGGAATGCAGTGGTGCCATCAGAGCAGCAGCCTCCAACTCCTGGGCTCAAGAGGTCCTCCTGCCTCAGCCTCTGCAGTAGCTGGGACTGCAGGCGTGCGACACACCTGGCTAATTTTTGAAAAAAAAAAAAAAGTTTTTCTTCTAAGAGACGTGGTCTTGCCTCCAAGCATTTTTTTTGGTAGCTGCTTCCTAGGGTTTCCAGAGATACAGCTCCCTGGAAACGCATCAAGGAGTTCCGGCCCCATTCAAGTGAACCCAGCTCCTCCCCCTGCAGCTCTAGCTCACACCCATTTCCTTGCCTCAGGAAAGCTCAGTTTGTGTTTGTGTGTGTATGTAAGTGTGTGTGTGCGTGCGTGCATGCGTGCACATGCGTTTCTCCAGAAGCCTATTACCAATAACACCCCGTAGCCCTCACAACCCCGTGTGAGGTCAGGATTGCTGTTACCATTTCTCAGACGGGGAGACTGAGGACCAGGGAGCTGATATGATGTGTTCCAGAGAGTCACGGGCAGGCTGGAAACAGAGTGGGGATCTCTAGATCCCAAGCCTAGGGCACCTCCCACCAAATGCTGTCTCCCTTTGTGGGGAAGGAGCGTGGTGCAAACCCGTGTTCCTGTGCCACCCGTGTGTAAGTGGCAATCTGTGTGAGTGCACGTCAGTCCCAGGGCACACACTCACCTGCTTTGTATGAGTGCGTGAAAGACCGGGACAGTTGGACATTGTGATATTGTGATATATATATATATCATACATATATGATATATGTTGGTTTTCATCCACAGTTCCTGGCCCACAACTCGGCATACCCCTTGTTATGGTCCTTTGTTATAATGCTGGGGCAGTTCAGGCCTCAGAAGCAGGCTTCAGAAAACAGAATCTCTCTCTCTGACCTTCTCCTCCCTCCTTTCACATGTTCCTCTTTCTCCCCAAGGCAGGAACCTTCCCTGCCTTTCTGTCTTGGAGCTGGCCATAAAGAAATTTTCTGACCCACCTTGCCTGACTGTGGGTCAGAAGACCCCCATTTCAGAAGGGGTCCTGCCCCGTACCTTGGAGGAAAGACCACTGCACAGAGGCGCCAGGAAGAATCTGAACAGTCTTGCTGGGTTTCCCTGCTCAGTCTATTAGTATCAGATCACACCCTTTCTGTCCGAGCACATTTCCACACAGTTGTCAGTCATGCCTACCCAGAGAAGTCTCCATGAAAGGCCCAAGAGGACAGGGTTCGGAGAGCTTCCGGATAACTGCACATGTGGAGGTTCTGGGGGTGGTGCACCCAGGGAGGACATGGAAGCTCCACACCCCTTCCTCCGTAACTTCCCCTATGCATCTCTTCATCTGTTTTTTTTATAACATTCTTTCTAATAAACAGGTAAACATGTTTCCCTGAGTTCTGTGAGCCAGTCTAGCAAATTAATCGAACCCAAGGTGGGGGGCCTGGGAACCCCGATTTATAGCCAGCCAGTCAGAAGCACAGGTCACACCTGGGGCTTGCAGTTGGCATCAGCAGTGGGGAGCAGTCTTGGGGACTGAGCCTTCAACCTGCAGGATCTGAAGCTCTCCAGGGAGACAGTGTGGGGATGGAATTGAAGGACACCTGCTGGTATCAGCTGCAGGCACGATTCTTCGTTTACCGGTGGGAGAAGTCCCCACGCACATTTAGGAACAGGAGTCTTCTGTGTTGATTGATGTGGGAGCAAAGGGAAAACATTTTCAGTTTGTGTTTTTTTTCCACTCAGATATCTGTTTTCAAAACCAAAAATAAAAGCACCTCACATACCCCACACTTTACACAAAAATTAAGTCGAAATCGATCATAGTCCCAAATGTAAAACGTAAACCTATGAAACATCTGGAAGATATAGGAGAAAATATTGATGACCTTGGGTTAGCCAAAGACTTCTTAGATACCAAAAGCACGATCTATAGAAGAAAAAAATTGATAAATTTGATCTCACTGTTATTAAAAACTTTTGCTCTGCAAAAGATGCTGAAAATGAAAACACAAACCACAGACTGGGAGAAAATATTTACAAATCATATATTTGATAAAGGACATATGAGAGACTCGACAATAAGAAAACAAATAACCCGATTAAAAATGGGCAAAAGATCTGCACAGATACTTCACCAAAGAAGAATAAGAATGACAAATGAACACACGAAAAGATGCTGAGCATCATTAGTCTGGGGTAATGCGAATTAAAACCACAATGAAACGACCTGAATACTCAAAAATAAGGGACTAGTGCAATAAATTGTGCAAAAGTGCATTATCCATCCTTCAGAATTTACCTTTTACATTTCAAAATAACATGAAAAGCACTTGTGGAACAATGTATCAAGTAAAAGAAAGAGGTTTTAAAGACGCAAATAATATTACCCCCAAATTCAATTTCCAATGAAGGAATACTGTGTATCTTTTACATACATATATCAGACAAACACTGAAATCCATTAAAATATAAATAGGGCTCAGTTCTGGGTGTGACGATTGTAGGAATTTCAGTTTCTTTCTTTATACTTCTTAGACTTTCCTTAAATAACTTCCCACATACACATATTTCTTTTAAAAATTATTTAATGAAGTTGAAAGAAAAAATGGATGCATGTCACACCTCCTCTTGTTCCTTCAGTTGTTCATGTAGGAGATGCCACCCCAGAGTCCCCAACAACCGGAGTCCTGTGCCTGGGTGGGATTTCCCTCCAACAGCCTCACCCAGAGCCGCCGCTGGCTCCCAGCTCTGGGTGCTGCTAGTTCCCTTCCTTCCGACGTCCTCCTCCCCTGGCTGTCTCCTAGCTCGCTGACACTCCTGCTGCCCCTCTCCTGAGGGAGGTCCCTGGGGACCCCTCCCACCCCCTTTTCCTTCCCGATTCTCATTCTGTCCCTGTGGGATTTCATTCACTTCTGTGGCATCAGCAAGGGCACCCAAGACACCCACGTCGCTGTGTCTGCCCTAAACTGTTCTCTCGGGCTCCGAACCTTGCTCATTCGCCCCGTTGTGCCACAGGTAGTCACTGGCTGTCTGCAGCCAGGCAGGGCTCCAGGGCCTGGGGACCCAGCAGGGACTCTAACAGCAAAGTCCTGCTTTCAGGGGCCTGGCATTCTAACAGAGGAGTCAGGCAATAAATAAACGAGCATGTTAACTTCAGAGCATGCGTTTTAACAAGATTCCCAAGGACAGTTAAATGCACATTAAAGTTTGAGACCCACTGCCCTAAACCGGTGGATCTGTGAGTGTGGTCCCCAAAGGGGCTCAGCATCTCCTGGGGGCTTGTGAGAAGTACAGCCTCTCAGCCCCAACCCAGATGGATGGAACCAGAAACTGTGGCTGTGGCCAGTACCCATCTTTAACAAGCCCTCCAGGGGATTCTGCCACGGTCCCATAAAGGGCTCCTCAAGGTTAGGGACCACATCTCCCTTACCTTGGTATTTGTATTAAATATTAGTTTCCTATTGTACCTATCAGAAATTGCCACAAATTTAGTGGCTTAAAGCAACCCAAATGTACTTACTATCTTATAATTCTGGAGGTTAGAAGTCTGATTTCAGTTTCACTGGGCTAAAATTAAGGTCTTGGCAGGCCGGAGTTCCTTTTGGAGGCTCTAGGGGACAGTTGCCTTGCTTTCCTGGCTTCTAAGTGCTACTCACATCCCTTGGCTTATGGCTGCATCACTCTAACCTCTACTTCCATCGTCACATCCCTTTCTCTGACTCTGATGCTCAGCCTTCTTCTTATAGGGTCGATTGTGGTCACATTGGGCCCACCCTGATCACCCAGGTGGTCTCCCCATCTCAAGGTCCCTAACTTAATCACATCTGCAAGTCCTTTTTGCCGTGCAAGGCAATGTATTCACAGGATCTGGACATCTTTAGGGGCCACCGTTCAGCTTCCCGCAGTATCTCTAGCACCCAGCACAGTGCCTGGCACAGAGCAGATGCTCAGCCAGGATCTGTGGAAAGCATGAATGAGCGAATGAATGAAGAAAGACATCAGGGGCCACAGGAAGCCTGCCCTCCCCTCCCCTGCCCACCTGTGAGCATGTGACACGAACTAGAGGTTTGAGACCCCACCATGCTCCCCAGCACGTTGGTCCTTCAATTCCAGTGGGCAGGCAAGGGTCAAGGTTGAGGCTCTGCCACCAGGACGGAGCCCGGCAGGCAGCACTCGCCAGGCTCTGGGCAGCCAGGCCAGCAATGCCAAGGTCGGCTGCGAGGGGAGTACTGCGGCGACACCTGGCGAGCTCGGTGTGGGTGGTCACCAAGAGAGCACGCACATTGGGCTCGAGTCCTGACTCAGCCTTTTGCCAAGTGTGTGAGCTTGAGCAAGCTGCTGAACCACTCCAAGCTGCCCTGGTTGCTTCATCCTCGATATGGGATGATAACAGCAGCCTCGCCAGGTTGTCCTGAGAATTCGAGACACGACCTGCAGTACCCAGCCCCGGAGTGGTGAAGGAGGGTGGAGATGCTACTGCTGATGAAGTGGGCTAAGTGGGGAGCTGGTGCCTGCACCCGGGCCGGCAGGCCAGGGTGGGCGCCGGCTCCGATTCTGGGTTGCAGCCTGCGCTTCCTCTCTGTGCAATTCGTGGACTCTCTTCAGTCCTTCATCATAGGAGAACTGAGCTCAGAGAAGGGAAGAGTCATTAGGGGACCTCCCTGGGACCCCAGAGTGGGACAGAAACTTACCAGCTTCCCTGACCCTTTCAACCTCGGGCTCCCCATCTATAAGCAGGGATATGCAATCTGTCCCAACTCCTGGTTGACTCTTGGTGGCAAGGACATGCCAGGGAAATGAAGGGGGGTGTGGCCTGGGAGGACGGAGGGAACAGATTGTGGGGCCAGTGGAAGGAGGCTCTGGCTGGAGACTTCTGATGTGGGTCTCCATGCGACCCTGATAAAGGATTGTTTGTCGTTAGACTCGGGAATATTATGATAAAGACATTAATGTTCTGTAATTAAGGATACCAGCTTGGGGCTAAATTAAATATTTACACAGCCCTCGATTATCTTCTCCCTCTCACGGGCAACTCCCTCCCCATGCTAAAATATTTAGCAGGAATTTCAGAAGTATTCTCAAGCCTGACTATGGTTCAGAGAGTTCCTTAATAGCCAGGAGGTTGGTGACCACTGCCGTTAGCGGATTCACGGCGGCCGCCGCTCTCACGGGAGGCCGGAGCGATCCACGTGGCTCAGCAGAAGGAAGATAATCACACGTGGGTCTTCGGAGGGGAGCAACATAAACTGTACAGAGTCAGGATGAGACAGGCTGGACCCAAAGGGACTTCCTAGTAGCAGTGTCAGAAACCGCCTCCAAAATATTAATAGTTACACAAAATTTTTAAGGGGGAAGAAACCCCAGCAGGGCAGGTGGTAACAAATGCAAAGTCAGCCTTTAGTACATCAAGTGACAAGCAAGTCACTTGCCCTTTTAGGATCTCACTGTTCCTGGAACAGCTAACAGATGTCTATAGTTCCTTCTGGCTTATTGTACGAAATGGACTACAAGTGCTCGATACTCCCCAAAAGAAAAGTGGTCAACATGCCTGTCCCTAACACCATCTGAATATTCACCGTGTTTGCCTCCAGGGTATGATCCTGCAAAAGCCTCAAGATTGGCTGGTTAATATGAATTGAAGTCTTATTTTGAACACTAGCTATAAGCTATATATGGTCTCAGAGCATACATGTTCCAGGAAAAGTTGTATATACATTTAATTTTTGAAAATCTAAATGTACCCTCTGACTGCTAAGAGAAGTAGTACAGCCCGGCAACGAAGAACACAAACTTTGGATCAGTCCTGATTTGAGTTCAGCTGTCACAGCCTCAGTTTTCCAATCCATAAAATGGGATGATGATAGACACAGGTTTGGTGAGGATCACAGGAGATGCTGAACCTAGGAAGCTCTTGGCACCTAGCTTGTAGTAGAGCCTGGTAAGCATTGGCTGTTATTACCACTTTAAATCCTCTTGTCAAAGTAAAGCCTTCCCCTCCCATTGAATGCTCTGTGTCCACACCCTGAGCAGACAAGGTATGTCACAGTGCTCATCAGCCTGCCCTGGGCAGCCCTGTGGCCAGCCAGGCCAGGCCCCCAGAGAGCGGCAAGGGAGCACTTCCTACCTCTAAAGGCTCCTGAGCTGGGTGGGGACAGAGAACACAGCAAGGCTTCCTCCAGCCTTTCCTGAGAACACAACTTCAAAACATCCACACCCAGACTGTCAGAAAGCCTCAGGCCCAGGCCAGCCCCTCCTCCCTGGGGTCAGCACTCTGTCCCAGCCCTGGAAGTGTCCCTGCTGAGAAGGCTCGGGGTAGCCCCTCCCCCACCTCAGGGGAAGACCCAGAAACAGAGGGGAGAAGGCCCTTGCCCTTGGCTGTGTGACCACCTGGGTTCAGGTCTGGGTTCAGACCCAGGCACAAGGGCTCTGCCTTGTACTAGCACCTTTCCTACCCCCTCGGAGTGTCCCCATGTGACCCGAGGGATATTTTTACTATGGAATAAAATAATGCCCAGAAAATGTGAAGCTCAGAGCCTGAGCTCCCCACGAGCTCCCCACAACTGTCTGTCCCCTTCCTGCACTATGCACAAGTGGGGCGAGCTCAGGCAGGAAGGCTGGCGGTCTCTTGGGTGGAGGTGTGGGGAAGGGAGGTAGTAGCTACAGGTGGTCAGTTCAGGGCCTTCCCCTGACTGTGAAATAGCTCTGCCACCCCGGCTCCTTTCAAATGCAAATACCCCAGTAGGGCAGCCCACCTCGGGACCTGGGCTCATTTACACCTGTGCTTGAATAGGTGCATTGGAGAGCCTTCTCTGAACACAGGAGGAATTATTATTATTGTTATTATCATATACTCATATTAAATATTTATAGCACAAACAATATTATAACAATCCCCAAAATAAAAAAAAAGACAATTACCCACAATCCCCCAGACCTATCAAATGGGCATTTTGGTTTTCTTTTTTCTTTTTCCAATTCCCCTCCAGACCTTTTACGTGCATAAATACAACTTTTTCATAACTGGGCTCCTATCCAATGCAATTTTGCTCTCAACACCATATCAGCAGTGTTTTTCCATGTTGCAACCGTCCTCACAATTAGCTTTTAAAAAGGGGTGTGCTGTTATTTACCAGTGCTCCAGAGCTGGACATTTAAGTTGCGTCAAGTTTCCTGCTATTAGATACAATGCTGAAACTTTGTTCAAAGGGCTTTTTCCTCTTTTGAAGATGATTTCTTTAGGCTACCTTCTCCAGTGTGGGATTGCAGGTGAAAGGTGATGAATATTTCTGTGGCTTGTGAAAGAGAGATCCTAGCGCGGGTTTTGCCTGGGGCTTGCAGACAGCTGGCACCTGAGGACTGAGAGGGAGCTGGGGTGAGGGGAGGAGTCTCTGGGTTCACTGGGGCAGTGGACATTTTGCCTGGGGCAATCCACGAAGGCCATTAGCCCTGAAGGAGAGGCAGTGGCTGCAGGCTGCGAGCAGAGGCCAGAGGCTGCTGAGAGCAGCTCCCTCGTCCCATTCCTCCCCGAGTGTGGACTCAGCCTACACATCTGCAGTGTCCACCGGGGCTGGGCAAGGAGAAGCTCAGAGAAACAACAAGCACCATGCAACTGCAACTGCTGCTGGGGAAATCCTCCACTGTCCGCCGCTGCTTGCTGGAGCGGCAGGGAAGGCTCCGTGCGTGCCCCATGTACTCATTTGCATGTATATTGCTGTGTGCCGGGTCCAACCCAGAACACTGCGGGTGCAAGACGATAAGGAAGCAGACGTGGCCTTAGCTGTCAAGGTGCCCGGAAAATCAAGCAGGGTGATCAAGTTGGACTACCTGGGGGTCTCCATCCTGGCTGCACATCAGAACCCCCTGGGGAGTTTTAAAAAAGACCCAGGCCCTACCTCCAGAGATTCAGATTGAACTGGTGTCTGAGGCTTACGTCTAGCCAAAATCAAGAACCACTGGACCAGATGTTATATTTTCTTGTAGGGCATTTTTGGATGCCCTCTTAGGCTAATAGGAGAAAACAGAGGTCACTGTGGGTAACCAGGGTGCTTGCAGGCGGAGGGTGGGCTAAGCCCCCTTCATAACCTCCACCAGAGATTATGTGGTGGCCCTCCCCCAAGCCGCCACAAATAAACCCTCCGCCTAGATAAAACAGCGTGCTTCTGTGCTACGGTAGCGTCCAGCCCAGCCCCCTGGCTCTCCCCTTGCAAGCAGGGGGGCGCCCAAGAGGAACTGCGGGCCTGGGAAACTGACATCTGGAAGAGAGGCAGCCCTGGACGCCCCGAGTCTGCTGGTCCCTGTCACAGCAGCTCTGCTCCTCTCCGAGCATCTTACTCCTTAGGTCAGATGCCCCGAACGCCAGGCTGGATGCTCTCTGGCTCTTGATGGCCACTGGCCCCGAGGAGCCCACCTGGCACAGGGCAGGCCCAGGGCTTCCTTCAGGTGACTGAGATGACAGGCCCTCGTGGTCTCTCCCAGGCCAAGGAGCATCACCTTGCTCCCCTCTTGGCATCTTGCCCCCCACACATGCTCTTCAAGGCCAGCCTTCCATGCTCCACTTCCTCAGTCCTGCTCTAGGGACAGGAGCCATGCCCAGGGAGGGACTGCCAGTCACAGCGTCCCCTTCCCCTGGGGGGTCTGCCTAAGAGTCTGGGCTCTCCGCATGGAATACAAAGCTGTGTGGCTCCCTGGCAAAGGGCTGTCGGGACCTGGGCATCAGACGAGGGGCCAGGGCACAGGGTGGAGCGAGCAGGGGGAATAGTTGTTTTCTGAGTCCGGCCTCTGGAAGGGGCATCTTCCACAGGGCCCCATGATGGGAGGATGTTAGAGGAAGGGGAACCAAGGGTGCTACCGAGAAGCCATGGCCAGACTGTGAGGTGAAAGGAAAGAGAGTCAGAGGGAGGTGGGTCCCCCAACTCGACACCCCTGGCAAGGTCCCCACATGGCTTCAGCCTCCTTTCTCCTGCAGAGCACGGCCAGGTGGGAGAAGATGCTGTAAGAGGCTCTCTCTCTCCCGGCAGCTGAGACGACGAGGTGAGAAGTCGAGGGCAGAATGAAAGGAGGAGACTGGCCTTGCTGCAACACCTTGTGCTACCAGTGGGCGCAAAGGCACTGCCGTGGGCTTAATAATGTCCCCTAAAGATACGTCATGTCCTAACCTTCATTACCCGTGACTGTGACCTTATTTGGAAAAAGGGCCTCTGCAGATGTAATTAATTTAAGGATCTTGAGATGAGATCATCCCCAATCCCATGGCCGGCGTCCTTATACCCAGAGGAGAGGACACAGAGGCACACAGAGAAGGCCATGTGAAGACTGGTGTGACGCTGCCAGGAGCCAAGCGACACCGGGAACCAGAAGCTGGAGGAGACAAGGGAGGATTCACTCACAGAAGCCACGGAGGGAGCGAGAGGCTGCCAACGCCTCCATTTGGGACTTCTGGCCTCCAGGACCGCGGGAGAGCAACTGTGTGTTGTTTTAAGGCCCCGTGTTTGTGGTCATGTGTTATGGCAGCCCAAGAAACTAGCACAGCCCTGAGCACGTGTTGGGACAGGGTGGCAGGAAGAGCAGCTCTGTGAGAAGTTCCTGTGCACCATGCACTCGCACTGAGTGGCCATTTCTTCCTCTGTAGGATGAAACTCATACTCCCAGCCATGAAGAGGTCATGGCCAGGAACGGCCTTGTCAGCAGGGGAGCTCCAATGGGGTGGGTAGGTGGTTGTTCTAGATTTCGTGCTGCTGGGCACGGGCACACCTGGCAGCCCTCTCAGCCTCAGTTTTCTCATCTTCCCAGTTGGGGCACGAAGCCCTGCCCTGTTGACTCCACTGCAGAGGAGATAAGAGGAGATAAGAGGGGGAAGTGAACTTACGGATTAGGGTCAGGTTGGGCGCCAGAGGGCCGAGAAGGCATTTGAGGGACTGGTAAGGCGTGTGAGAGTCTTGCCATTAAGTGAGGATGACGGTGTCTCTTTTGCACAGTTCCTGCTGTCAGACAAGGCCTTTCAAACAAATCCAAAGGGGACAGATGGCCTGGGCCCACCCAGGAGTTGCTGGTGAGCCCCTGAGTAGGCACATGGTTGGGATGGCTGAAGGACATGAACAGAGAAAAATGACATCTGATATGGTACACCGGGAACACACAGGCGAAGGAAGAGATAGGAGATTGGGTCACGTGGATTGGGATGGAACTGTTCCCCCCAAAGGTTTATTCAGTTATGTTGAAAGGCGACAAAGGGTGACTGACATTTATGCCTGGAGCTCTCCTCCCTTCTCCCCACCCGGCGACCCCTCTTTCCCCAGGCCTCCTTCTGACTGCTGCAGATACCTCCCAGGCATGGTCCAACCTCCCATTGCCACAGAGAGATATGCAGTGCCCAATCCAACACAAGTCAGTTCCATAAACGTTTATTGAGGCCATTGGAAAAAACAACACAACTCCAAATATTAAATATGCTCAGCATTCTGCAGCTTACAAAGCACTTCCAAATTCATTCTGTGGTCACAACCCTGAAAGGAAAAAGCTTACTGTCCCCCACTCCACAGATAAAGAAACTGAGGGTCAGAGAACAGCAACAGCTTGTTCAAGGCCATTTGACTACAGGTCGCCTGACTGCTGGTGCTCTTTCCATGTCACCTCGATACCTTTCTGACATGTCACCTGCTATCTCATGGGGAAATTTGGGCCTGTGTCTCTCCAGAAATGTCCTGTGCCCATATCTCCCTAACTGGTGTGGGCTCAAAATCCTCCAAGCTCTCCAGTTCTCAACCTGGCTTTCCAGGTCTGTGCAACTCCCTCCTTCCAGCCCCTGCCTGTCCCCAGCTATGCAAGGTTTCTACCTCTGCATCTCAGCTCAGCTCCTTCTCCCAGCCAGGGTGCTCCTCCCAGCCACTGGCATGAGCCCAATCCGCCATGCTTTTTCAAGTCTCCTTGGCCTGCACAGGAGACCTAAACCCAGCACAGAGTCCTGAAGTCCTAGGACCAAGTTTCAGCTGTGCTCCTAATGTCCTGTGACTGTGTGCCCTTGGGCAGGTCACTTCCCCTCTCTGGGCCTCTGTTTCCTCACTATGAAATGGGTGAGTCGAACCCAATACTCTCTAAATTCCTCTCACTGGGTCTCAGACCCTCCCTCTCCCCTGCTCTGATTCCCCTGTGTGCTCACCATCCACAACACTCTCTCCTTGCTCATGTCTTTCTCCAGAGCGTTCATGTTCAACCATTCAGCTAGACTTTAAACTCTGTAAGAGCTGAAGAGGGCGTCTTTGGCCATGATACACTAATTGACTCATGAGCAATCCACTGGCCACCTCCATTTATGCCCGGAGCCTCTTTGCCTTCCCTCTTTTGTTTTCCCAAGGTGCACACAAAGATGCCTGCAGGAGTCAGGAGGCAGGAGGCAGGAGTCCGGGTGGGCACTGGGCACATTTACCTTGGCTGGTGGTGGTTGGGTGCATGCCTTCTTCAGGGTGGGCAACGAGGCTTTGCCTCCCAGACAACACCTCACCTATTCTGCCTTCAAACCCATCATTGTCCTGGGCATCGGAAAGTGGTGTCAGAAAGCATGCAACCTGTCCATTTCCCCCTTCAAACGGCTTCATGACTGCTATCTCATGGAGTCCCCTCGACAGCCTTGCAAAGGCAAAGTAGGGGCTGTCAATCTCCATTTCGTAGATGGTGAGGGATTCTGCGCTGAATCAGGCAGAGCTGGGCTCCTCTCCCCGCCACGCCCAGTCGTTCTTGCCAAGCTCTGGTTTGCAGATGACTGCCTGCTCATTTGTACGGCCTCAGCCTCTCTCCCTTTAAGAACTTAGGTCTGGGAGGACAAGCTCACCCCACCCTCACACACACCCTTACAAGATGTACAGCCACATAAAAACCTTAAATAAAGCAAGGTACCCAACAGCACAATTCGGGATCCCTAAAAAGAGATTTAGGGATAACTGACTGCAACCCACTCACTGCAAACGGGGAAACTTAGGCCCGGAAAGAGGCAGACTTGCCCAAGGCCGCAGAGTTAAATGGAGACTACAGCCCAGATCTCTGGACCTGTGCTCTTTCCACAGTCCCACACTCAGCCACCTGGCCTGGAGCAGAGGAGCTCAGAGCCTGGGGCTGATGGGTGTGGCTAAGGAGGCACCCCACCCACCTCCCAGCCTCAGTCTCAGTCTCGGAGTTTGGTCCAAGGGTGGATTTTCCAGAATGCCTTGGTAGGGTGGGGCGGGGGGGACAGGAAGTAGCTGCAACCTGTTCCTTCAGCACCCCGGGAGTAGCAGCCTAGTCTGGTCCCTGGAGCCAAACGTTTCTTCCGTGTCTCTTCATGTCTTATCGCTGTGTTCACCGGGTGGCAGACATCCTGGCCCAGCACCTTCCAGTCTGGGAGCTTGTGCGCTGGGCAAGGAGCCCTGGGGGAGAACGTGAGGGCTGGCAAAGGGCCACTGCCCTGGGCACTCCAGAGAGAGCAGGGTGAAGCTGATGACAGGGCGTAGAGCAGCCGGGAGCCTCTCCCACCAGGGAAGGGGACACTGCGGGGTGGGGCTGCGAGCACCCAGCTTTTTTCCTCCCCTTCCCTGTGCTCCACACCATGCACTTTTCTGGGGGGCAGGCTCCGTCTGCCCTCAGAGAGGTCCCTCGGGGGCTCCCAGGTCTCAGCCTCTGGAGGTGGGGGTGCGCGGCGTACATGGGCCCTAGGGGTGTAGGGTGTGAGTGGCCCTATGCGCGCCCCGAGCCCCCATGGGCGCATGGCGTTGGCCGAGGAGGGGGGGCGAGTTTGGAAGTCTCCGAGTGCAGGGTCGGTGGCACGTGGGAGGCACAGGCGGGGCTCGGGGAGGGGCGCCCACAGGCCGCGGCTCCTCCTCCGGCCGCCCCGCCCCGCCCCGCGCGGGAGGGGACAGGAGGGGACCGGCGGGGGCCGGCGTGGGTAGGCGCCGACGCGCCGGGCCAGGTGCAGCGCCCGCGAGTCCCAGGCCACTGCGGGAGGAGTGGCCCGTCTCCGGCCTGCCTGTGCCGCGTCCCCGCGCCCTGTCCACTGGACGCCCGTGACCCTCGGAACCCAGGTAACCGGGGGCGGGACGCGGGCTCCCCACCTCCGCGTCCACGCGCGCCCTGTGCCCGCGGCCGCTCCCGTGCCCCCTGGAGCCCGCGTGGCGGCTCGGAAAAGTTTGCGCCGGGCGGCCCTGCACCGGCTCGCAGTGCCGCGCTTCGGCCGCACGCGGGGCGCCCGTGCGAAGGCGGGGCGGTCGCCGCCCGTGCCCAGGCTCCCTGCTGAAACCGGTGCTGTTTGCCTTCTCACACTTTCCCTCTCACCCTTCAGGGCGTTTGCACCCGCCGCTCCATCCCTTAAAATAATCCCTGGATAGGGACTGCACAGGGGGCAATGTCTTTACGTTTGTGTTTCCCGCCGTCTCGGGCCAGATACGCGATATGAGACCGGGATGATCGAGACGGTGCGGGCGAGGGGGCCTCCCGCCCACGGGGGTCGGCCTGGGCCCTGCGGAAGCGGGTGCCCAGCTACTGGGTGTCCCGTCTGCCGTCCTGCCCTCTAGCTGCAGCCTCTTCCCGAGTCCCAGCCAAGACTGAGCCCGGGAGAGGGGGTGGGCGCAGCCGGGCAGGAACAGAGCTCAGGAGCCGGCTGACCCTTGTGGATGCGAGCAGAAAGGGCTTCCTCCAGCTTAGGCAGGGAGGAGGGCTCAGCTCAGCGTGGGACGGGGTGACAACCGCCCCTTCCCATGCACAGCCAGAGAGATGGGGAGGGGTCAGCGGGTCAGAGAAGAGCTAAGAGGCTAACAGGGACACATCTCTCAGCAAACCAGCGAGGGAGCAGGCGTTAGCCCATTGGCAAGGAGGCCCAGAGAGGTTTAGGTTTCTTCGCTGAACAAATGTAGTGGACTTTTCACCACTGAGTGGTGGGCCTCAAACCACAGCCTTCCAGAACCAGATGGTTGCGTCCGCATTCTTGCTGCATCCGTGACTCAGCAGGGGTTTGTTTCTCCTCCCCTCCCTGTACCCACTCCCCAGGTTCTTCCTGTGAAAGGGGCACACAAGGGAGGGCACCTCCAAGCAGAAAGAAAACCCAGACAGGAAGCTTCTCCAGGAGACAGCCAGCTCCTTGCTGAGCTCGGAGAGCTGCAGGAGGGCAGGGACTGCTTTGTTCCCCGCTGTAGCCATAGCACCCGGCCTGCGAAAGGCGCTCTGCTTTTGAGAATGGAATGAGTTAACCTGATCGGCAGAGCTGCTTTGCCAGCTGGAGTACCCCTGCCCTTGGTGAGCAGAGGACAGTCGGAAAAGTTGGACCAGAAGGGCACCCAGCGCCACCATCGCGATCCCTTGGCATCCTTCCCCACTTGGAGCAACTTTTATTTTTTTAAAACAATGAGCACATCCATAAGCCCCTGTGCTTTCTCAGACAGACGACGGGCTTTTGTTTTACCCTCAATCACTTCTTGTCCAGCCAAGGAGACACAGAGGGTGGTGGGTCACACGCCCAGCCTGGCCGTTGCCTAGGTTGGAAACAGAGGGACCTTGTCCCCTCTACGTGGAATTCTTATCCATCCCTCCAGGAAATCTTATTTGGAAATTTTAATCTTTATTTCCTTCCCTCTCTTTTGACCACTCTATGGGGCAACCATGAATTGGGGGAAAGGAACCTGCTTTTCTGGGCCTCAATTTCCTCATCTGTGAAATGGGGGCAATGGAATCTGCATGGTTTTATGAGGGAGTGAGTGGTCCAAAGGGCGCTGCAAGCTGCAAAACAAGCTGTAGGAGATGATTGTTATCTCATGTGTATGTGACTTAGCCTGGCCTCCCCAGTTGGGCTGTAAGTTCCTTCTGAGCAGTGCCCATGCATCAGGGTATCCCTCAGAGAGCAGGGCTCATCGTGAGCACACAGTAAGTTTGCAAGAAGTATTTGTTGATCAGATATAATCTCTATAGGAAGAGAAATTGATAATATTTGTGAGCAATGGGGAGTTTTCAATTCTTCTCCCTCCCTCCCTGTATAAGGGGAGGGGATATCCTACCTTGTCGGGGAAGGTCAGGAGGAAGGAAGGGCAGGGGCTGAGAGCCCCTGTAGGTGGAGGTGGTCCGTGTCTTGTTCATCTAAGGCCAGGGTGGACTGGGGAAGGCAGAGTGAGGAATGTAGAAGACTTTCCGTGGCAGTGCCCTGAAGTTGCAGCCTACCCTGCTCTAGAAGGAATCCTGTACCCAGGCAGGACTTTTGAGGCTCTGCCAGGAACCCTGTGACTCCTGGACTCCTCGTCAGACCCAGGCCAGGACACCCAGAGCTGGTCAGTTCTGTTCCCTGGAGGAGGCTGCTGAGGGTATCTGGGGCTCAAGCCCCTGCACAAACCTGCCACCCCCACCACCCCTGAGAGCTGTCCTGTATATGTCCATGGCCCTGCCCAGTTTCCTACTGCCATTCTTGGCTCTTAATGAAGACTCAGCAGAGCAAAAGCTTTAGACGCAATTTCTCAGCTGGAATGAGCCTTAGCAGTCACGTCCCTCCGCTCCTTCTCTGCTGTATTTTCCATAGCACTTATCCCCTTCTGACATCCTATACGTTTCACTTTTTTAAATCTTATTTATCATCTGCCCTTCCTGCTAGAATATCAGCCACTCAAAGGTATGGCTTTCTGTCTCTTTTGTTCCCCAGTCTATCCCCAGGGATCAGAGTGTAGTAGGTGCACAGTTAACATGTGTTGAATGAATGAATACATCCAATCGACTCTTTCTCCGTGTACAGATGGGGATACTGGGGTCCCAGAGGGAAAGAGTGACGCTTGGAGACAGAGCTAGAGTTTTTCTTAATTGGACTCAAATTAATTCAAAGCTGGGTCTGTCCCCTGCACCAGGTTGCCAGGGGTGCTTAAGAGCCCCCTTGACAAAAAGCTTCAGGCCAGCTGCCTGCAGAGTTACCCAGAGGGGACTGAACAGATGGCCACCACATGGGGTGACTGGAATGTTCCAGGAAGGAGTAATCCCTATTAGACCTCTAGCCTTGCAAGGAACCTCCAGGGCTACTCTCCATGGCGGCCAGTTCCTCTGGAAATGACTCATCTCTTGGTGAGAGTAGCGCCCTCTCCAGGCAGCCTTTTAAAATTCCTCTGGGCATGGGAAAGTTGAGGAAAGCCAAAGCCAGGCTCCAGGCAGCCCTAGGGGAAGGGGTGGAGGTTCAGATGGTCTCAGGCTAGGCATAGCAAACCAGTCTGAGAAGTGCAGCCAGAGGCCCAGGGAAGGCTTGGGGCTCCGAGGCCTCCCCTGGGCATCCGGTAAGAGAGCCTGGAGGCCAGGGTGGTTGGCACATCCCTTACGGCAGAAGCAGCTCTTGCGCAGGCACATATGTTAGATCCATGGGCAGCTTCGGGTTTTTTCCCAAGCCCTGCTGTTGACCCCAAACATCTTTTCCCATTGTCATTGTGGTTTGCCATATTCAGAGTTGGAATGCACCTGAACCGTGGAGTTGGGCGAGGGACTCCAGAAGTTGGGCCTTGTAAGATAGGTAGTTTTCCGGCATGTTGGCAAAATTAGGAAAGAAGGGGACAGGGCAGGTGCGGGAGCAGTAATGATGCTTTGCCTGAAGAAATGAATCTGTGATGGTGCCTTCTGTGTCTGAGGCCGTTGTAGGCCCGCCCCACTGCCCCCGCCATCCTTGTCCCCAGCCGCCCCCTGTGGGCTCCCATCTCCTCTAGAGGGTGAGGCCTTGACCTGAGACAGAGCTTCATGCATTCCTGTCCCCTGGCCTTCTCTTCATCACCCCATTGCTACAAGTTTGCTGTCAGCCACAGTGCATGGAAAAGTACTCCTGTTGCAACACGATGTGAGTCAGTTGTTCATAAGTAATGGGACTGCACCGTCAGCTCTGATGCCCTGGGGTGTGTGACCCACAGTTGGGGACATGGTGGTGGCTACTTGGGGAAAAGGCTAATGGTGACTCTAGACATCACTTTGAAATTACGCAGGATGGCAGTGACAAGCCAACAGGTGCCAGAGATACAGTCATTTTTGGCATCTAGGAAAAAAGATAGTGTCCCCCCAAAGCAGTAATCCAAGGTTTAATTCCCACCCACCCCTTGTCCTCCAAGCCAGACCTTACCCCACACAGCTGCCCTCTCTTCTGACCTTGACCTCAGGCCAGGGCCACCCCCAGCATTCTCTGGCCTTGAGGGGGGAGCTTTGCCTAAGCCTCAAGAAGGGTCATTTTGCCTGGACACACCATTCCCCCTTAAACTGTCATCTCTCTTTGATTATTCGGGAGCCTGTGGCCGAGGTGGTCAGGCTGACCTTGGTGGGATTCATCTGGAGCTGCCAGAGACACGGAGCCCACCCATCATAGCTTCTGGATCCCAGGGTCCCAAGTTCAGCCACCCCGCCAGCGTGCCACTGGCCTTGGAGCTGGTTGCTGCACTCCTGGGAGCTGGTGGGGAGCCCTGGATTCTGGCACTGTCTAACTCACAGGGTGACTTTGGCCCTGTGGCCTTCTGAGCCTCAGTTTCCTCTTCTGTAAAAGAGACAGGTTGGATTAGATCCTGGTGTCTCAACTTCAGCGCTGTTGACATTTTGGATGGATAATTCTTTGTTGGGGGAGGGGTTGGATGTGGGAAACTGTCCCATGCTTTGTAGGATGTTTAGCAGCATCCTTGGCCTCTACCCGCTAGATACCATGGCATCAGCTCCCATTCCCTTCCTGACAGCCAAGACTGTCCCCAGGCATTGCCAAATGTCCCTTCAGGGCAGCGCCATTTCTGCTTGAGACTCCCTGGGTTAAATGATCTCTGAAGACCCTCCCAGTGATCTTCCTCAGGACAGGCAAGGCAGTCTTCTCTTCCCAGCTCCTGTGTTGTGAATGCGGACTGTGGAGGCAGTAGGTGGGGGGTCCAAGGACTCGTGGGCGGAGGGGCCCACTGGACCTCATGCTGAGAACCAAGGCCAGTTCTCTTTGCCTTCCAGACCTTGGTTACATAAGAAGGTGGGGGCTGGGGGGGGGCCTGTGGTCTGGGCCCACACGCGAATGTCAGCGGCCTTCCAGTACAGGGCAGCGTGGTGACTAATCATCTATCTGTGCCCTAAGGACTCAGCTTCTCCTCCACTGTCCCTTCTCACGCTGCCCTGGGAGGGGACACAGGAAGTGAATCAGCCCACCCACCAGGCAGAGGCGGGAGAGAGGGCAGAGCTGGTGTTGTTAGATGCAAGGGCACGCCCACACTGACCTACCCCTGGTTTTATTTTGTTTATTCCTCCCAAGTTAGCTGTTTATTAACTTTGTCCACGGAAGCCCCCTTCTGACCTCCTTGCTTAATGGAAGGGCAGGTCTTCTGGGGACGGGGGAGTGGGAGGGGTTTGTTGATGAATCTTAGAAGTAAATCACTGTTCTGGGGACAACAGGTGAGGCTTGGGATAGTATTAACCCAGAGCTATTGGTGTGGGTTATTCATTCTTATAGTCTCAGTCTGGGAGGGCAACCACACATGTCATCCGTCACTGTGGAGTGCTATGAATGCACGTCTGGGGGGCTCCACCCAGGACGTGCAGTGGGAAGTCAGGCTGGGGGGCACACACGAGTCTGGGGAGGAGGTGGTAATAATGTACAGGCAGCTGCACAGGAGGAAGAGGTGGGTTTCTTGTTTTGCTTTTTGCTTTTTTGTTATTGCGGTAAAATACACAAAACATAAAATTTACAATTTTAACCATTTTTGAGTATACAATTTATTGTCCTGAAGTACATTCGCATTGTCGTGCAACCATCACCACCATCTATCTCCGCAACTTTTCATCATCCCCCAGTTGGAACTCTGTGCCCAGTAAACACTAACTCCCCGTTTCCCTTCTCCCAGCCCCTGGCAACCACCATTCTACCTTCTGTCTCCATGAATTGGACTATTCTAGGTACCTCATGTAAGTGGAATCTTTGCCTTTTTATGATTGGTTTATTTCTCTTAGCATAACATCCTCAAGGTCCATCCACATTGTAGCATGTGTCAGAATTTCCTTTTTAAGGCCGTATAATATTCCATTGCATGTGTGTACTACATTTTGTTTTCATTTGTTTGTCAATGGATACTTGGGTTGCTTCACCCTTTGTTGTGAATGATGTGGCCACGAACATGGGTGTACAAATACCTGTGTGAGTCCCAGCTCTCACTTCCTCTGGGGGTACACCATGCCCAGAAGTGGAATTGCTGGATCATATGGTAATTCTGTGTTTTATTTTTTGAGGAACCTCCGTACTATTGAGGAAGAGGTGTTTGAACTAGGCTTTAAGGATGACCGTGAGATCTTCGGGCATCTAAGAGGGAAGGGGAGGGGAGGGAAGGAAAGAGGCTAAACTGGCGTGAAATATGTGCCTCCGAGGTGTTTGTGTGCCTGGGGCCGAAGAAAGCTATGGCTGGAGGTGCAGCCGTGGAGGGTGGGAGTGGGTGGGTGGAGTATGGAGGGTCTTGGCTGTTTCGTCCTTGACCAGGCAAGTGAACTTGGCTTTGGCCTGTGGGCATGAGCAGTATTGAAGGAGTTTTAATCAGGAAGTGACACAGGCTGATGATCACCTTTGGGGGTGATGCTCCAGGGGGACTGAGAGGGAAAGAGGCTTGAGGCAGGAAGACCAAGTAAGAGAAAGCTGGGTCACCCCGAGGCTGGCATCGGGCTGGGTGCGGGGAGTATCTGAGGGGTGATATGCCACACGAGGATGCCCAGGCTTCCGGTTTGGCGGTGGAGTGAACTCACAGGAGGAGCAGCCAGTCTGACAAGATGAGGAGGGGATAAACTTGGGCCGGGTGGCTTTAGGGGCCCATGGAACCATGTGGGGGAGACGAACAGAGAGATGAGGGCTTGACGCGTGTGCAGAGGCTATGCAGAGCCAGGTGCCATGGTCCAGGGCAAGAGTCTGGTCAAGGGCAAGGGAAAGGACTGCCATCGGATGACATGGAGGGCCCAGTGGAGTTGGAGGCCAGGACACAGGGTGGCCTCTGTTCAGGGTGCCTTGGTCCATGCCTTGGGGGCGTCATATCAAACATTTTCACTACCAGGCTCGAGGCTCTGTGCTCAAGCTGGGCACTGGGGGTGGAGATACAGAGATAAACATGCCCCAGTGACTTTAATTCATTTATTCATCTCATAAAGCTTAGAGAATGGAACTTGGCCAATACCTGGGCACAATTAAAGATTTAATCGTGACAGGTGGTATGCAAGAGAAACAGAGTGTGTTATGAAAGTGTGTCATGGGACATGACTTAGTCCAAGGCAGGGTTTCTCAACCTTGGCCCCATTGATATTTTGGACCAGACAATTCTTTGCTGTGGGGGACTGTCCTGTGCATTGCAGGATGTCCAGCAGCGTGCCCAGCCTCTGCACAACAGATGCCAGTAGCCACACACACACACACACACACACACACACCCTCCTCACTTATGACAACCAAAAGTGATTGCCAAATGTTCCCTGGGGAGCACAGTTGCCCCCAGTGAGATCCATTGGTCTAGAAGTCAAGAAGTGCTTCTCTGAGGCAATGATGTTAGTCTGAATTCTAGAAGGGAGATAAGAACTAATGAAGGTAAAGCAGAGGTGGAGAGTGGAGGAGAGTATTCAAGGCCTGGTCACAGCATGTACAAGGGCCCTGAGGTGGGAAGGAGCTGTGTAGCTTCCTCACCAAATGAATGGGTCCGGCTCCGATTAGGCAGGCAGTGGTGGAGGTGGGAGAGTGCGGACAGATTCTAGGGATACCCAGGAGGGAACACTGCTAGGTTTTGATGACTGCAAGGGTTTGGGCATGAGAGTGGCAAGGAGAAGCCCCAGGAGTGGAGGATGAACCTGCCTGGAAGCTGGCGGGTTACATTTGGGCATGTTGGATTGGAGACACCTGGGCGACATCAAGCGCGGTCCTGAGCCGGGAAGAGAGGTCTGGCTGGAGATATACACGTGGGAGTTACAGGCGCGCAGGTGAAGAGAGAAGCCATCGGGCGAGTGCGGTCACCTAGGGAGAACCTGTGGGCTGAGAAGTGCGGGGAGGAGGGCCCAGCAGGAAGCAGCAGGAGCACCGACATTTGGAAGTTGAGGACAAGGTAGCAGAGAAACCTGGAGAGACGGTGCTGTGGAGCCCACGTGGGGGTGTGCACTGAGCAGGGCTTGGCTGCGGGGCGCAAACAAGGGACGGGAGGACTGAGAAGTGGCCTCTGGGTTTGGAAGTGCCACAGGGAGGGATGGGACGGAGGAATGGGGCTGCCGTGGGAAGAGAGACAGCTGGCAGACAGTCCTTCCAAAAATGCGTCAGTGGAGGTGAGGAGAGGGTGTGGAAGCCAGAAAGGGGAGTGGGTCAGAGAGGGTTTTGTTTATGTATTTAATCTTACTTGTTTTGCCCCTCCTCCTTCTTTTTAGAAAACAAATATAAATGGTTCAGAATTCAAAAATTATGAAGATTGCAGAAGGAGCAGGATTGAGGTGAAAAAAATTGGGAAAATTTCACTGTGAAGAGTTTTTATTCCCCTGTCTCCTCTGACCTCCCATTTCCCCCATCCTTGGAAGCCACTTTACCAGTTTCATGCGTGTGTTAGTAAAGACATTTGTAGATTCCTTCCCCCAAATGGTGGCACACCAGATGCACTCTCTGGCCCCGAGCCTTCCTTTTCCCCCTTAGCTATCTGTCCTGAGCTTTTTCCATATCAGTACATGGAGAGCTCCGACTTCCTTGTTTATGACTATATAATGTTCCAGTGTATGGATGTCACATAGCTTATTTAAGTAATCTCCTTGTTTTTTGGACATGGAGGCTGTTTTGCATCTTTGGCCACCACAAGCAATGTCCCACAGGATCACCTTGTACTTCAGTCATTTTGCAAATGTATGTGGCTGCATGTGGGATGAAGTCCTAGAAATGCAATTGATGGGCAGAGAGTATGTGCATCTGTGTTTTGAAAGATATTAGCAACTTGCTCTCTGTGGAGTTTGTAAGAGTGTACAGTCCTACCAGCATGTGTGAGGTTGCTCATTTATCCCAAACTCTCCAACAGAGAGTGTTGTCAAACTCACTGATATTGCCAATCTGGAAGACAAAAAATACTTTCTCGATATAGCTTTAACTTGCATTTTTCCCACTATAAATAAAGTTGAACATGTTGTCATATATATGAGAGCCATTTGTATTTCCTTTTCTGTGAACTGTCTATTCATGTTTTACCCATTTTCTATGAGGTTGTTGGTCTTTTGCTTATTGAATTGGAAGAAATCTTTATGTATTAGGGAAACTAGTCTTTTGTCTATTAATAGAATATAAATTATAAGTTTTTCCCCCCAGTTGGTCAAGGATATTTTTTCCTTAGGAATTATGAATGCGGATGGAAGAGATTCACTAGAGAGAGGTAGGTCCCTGGCATGGAGGTCCCTGAGGAGGTACTGGGCTATGTTCCAGGATGGCATCAGGAGTTAGCTGTCTCTGGGCAGGAAGAGAGACACCTCTGCTGTCATAGAAGGCAGAACGGAGGGAAGAGGGTGCCATGCGCCAGGAGTTTGATGGCTGCAGGTTGAGGGAGGGGAGGAGATGGTTGAGTTCATCTAGGGAAGAGGTTGTGTTAATGAGATATCAAAAAGTTAGAGGGGCAAGAGAGTTTACTGTATTAGCAAGAGAGTGATTGAACTGATGAGCCCTGGAATCTGAGTTAGATGAGGAGAAGTGAGTGGACAGAGTATAAGGGTCAGTAAACTGCAGGCCCAAATGAGGCTCGGAACCAGCCTGGCATGAGTGGTTAAATCAGCAAGCTCTCCGGGAAGACTTCCTGAAGGAGGTGGGCTGGGAGATGAGGAATGGGGAAAGCACATTGGGAGGCACAGGGGAGTGCATGCGTGTGTTGGGGTCAGGACAACAGCCATCAGAACCGGGGCTGGAGGAACACGTACAACGAGGAGGTTAACCTGATGGTGTAGAGGGAAGGTGAGATGACAGGGCCCGAGATGTAGGGGGGTCCTGTGGGTGCTTTGGAAACATTTTCTATTCCCAAGAATAATTTGACTTTGTGCTGACTCACACTGGGAGCTCATGGTGGGCTGTAAAGCTGCTTATGATGAAGGACCCACATGATGTGTGTTCCAAACCTGCATTCGGTCCAACCCATTTCTTGCCAATACAGTCAACTCCCTGCCCTTCTGACCTTTTTGATACCACATCAACAAAACCTCGCTCTTGGATGAACTCAACTATCTGCCTTCGGACCTTTGGCACACGGCGACCTCTTCTCTCCCTTCTGCCTGTTGCAACAGCAGCAGTTCCCCGCTGCCTGGAGTGAGCCTTGGCCATCTTGCTGCCTCTTCCTGCCCCGTAGAAACCCCCCTTCTGCCCCCACCAGAGCCTCCCTCCCCCAGGATCAGGTGCCCATACCTGTCAACTGGTTCTGACCTTCCAGGAGTACTTGATTTGAGAAAGGAATCTTGAAGACCGAAAAGTCTTTACAACATGAAGAACCAAGCAATAGTGGTAGAACGATTGGTCATATCAATGCTGTGTTGGAGCTGGGGGTCCTGGTCCACACTGCCTCAAATCACACAGACTCGTTTCCAAGGGGGGTGCAGATTCACCTGTTCTTACAACGCTGGCATGGGTCACAGTCCTGCCTGTGTGCTGTCAGTCAGTACATCTGCTGGAAGTCCACAAACACATGCACCCATCTGGCGATTCCTCATGCTACCTTGTGATTTCTTTTTTATTGTTATCTAAAGAGTTATTGACCTTTCGAGAGTGGAATTTTTGGGGCAATAATCTCACACACAGCAAGTGTTTACCTAGATCAGGGGTGGGGAACATTTTCATGTTGGAAGGCGCGTTAATTTAGCTGTAATCAAATAACAGCTAGGCCACATTCAAGAAACTTCAATTATATATATATAAAAACGTACATTATTTTGTAAAAATCTAAGTACTATGTACTTAATAATTTCAAAAAATGAAAACTGTTTGTTAATTTTAAAGTTAACCTTTTAATGACTTTGTTGTATCTGCTTTTTGTTGGAAAGTATTTGAACATTTGGTTGCAGCAGGGAGGTCCGCAATTCCAGCTGATCCTCTAGATGGGTATCAGTCATTTGTGACCTTAAGGGCGTCTTGATTTGGGTTAGGTAGGAGAATGTAGATTTGCAGAAATAAGTGGTTGAAAAGCAAGAAAGCATTTTCAGGCGTGTCGCCACCAAAAGCTTGGGTATTCTACTACATTTTTCCATATTTCAATTGGATCTTTCTTAGTCATCAGACAATGACTTTAAAATGTTATCTACTGAGAGCTCAATCAATTCCATCAGTAGTTCTTTAGGTGCCTTGGTGATATCCACTAGGTGAGGCTGAAATGCTAATTTCACTGTGATGTCATGATTCTCAAGTTAGTGAATCTTTCATTATATTCTCCAATTAATAGGTCCATAACAGCTTCATATTCTTCAAATGATTCACGTATATCACCCTGCTCATCAATGACCTTTGCTAACTAGAGAAAATGTTCATCTAAAATTTCCTTTTGAAGAATAAGTGTTTTGAAAAAAGATAGCTTTTTTCAAAATGCTTGGATTTTTTTTGCCACATATGCAGTGGTCCCCAACCTTTTTGGCACCAGGGACCGTTTTCATGGAAGACAATTTTTCCACGGACTGGGGCAGGGGGGATGGTTTGGGGATGATTCAAGCACATTACATTTATTGTGCACTTTATTTCTATTATTATTACATTGTAATATATAATGAAATAATTATACGACTCACCATAGGTTGGGGACCCCTGAATACAGACTTAGTTTTATCTTGCAAAGAAATATTCAAATTGTTTTGATTTGACATGATATCACACAGAAATGCTCCATTCCTGTAGAAATATTCTTTCAATAATTCATATTGCTGATTCTGTTCTTCATAAAATTTAACTATTTGTTCTGGCAGAGATAAAATTTTGGCTAACACCTGTCCTGTGACAGCCAACACACTTTAGCATGATATGGCAAAGCCATACTGAATGCCTCATTGTTCAACTTCAGCATGTTACGTAACTGACGATGCTGTGTTGCATTTGCAGGAACATAGTTAACAATACTTATAAGTTATTGTAAAGTGTCACTTAAAATAGTAGCTTTAGCACGGGGATTTTGCTGATGCAAGATACAATGAAAAGGAATGAGTGCATCTGGATCTGTTAATGCTTTTCTGTGCAATAACCCCTTCACGTTTTCCTGTCATGGAAGGTGCACCATCTGTACATACATTCAGTTTACCAAATTCAGTCCAACTTCATGACATTTATCTTGAAAGTTGTTGAAGATATCTATTCCCCATGTACTGTTCGCAAGAGTGCCCAAATTGTGTAACTCTTTGTGGCAAAGAAAATCTTCTATTGTGACCCAAATGAAGTATAAAACCTGCGCTGAGTCAGTAGTACCAGTTGATTCATCCAAAGTGATTGAATAATATATATTTTCATTTTGAAATATTGCATGAAAGTTGGTCTGTTAAATTGAAGTCTAATCCATGCTGATGATCAGTTATGGTTCTCCTTGAAAGAGGCAGTTATTTGTACTTTGAAATGTTATTGGGGTTTAAGCATCCTACAACTTTGACAATGCATTCTTTCACAATTTCTATGTCACTGAATGGCTTCCCTTTTTTCGCAAGTGTATAAACTACTTTATAAGTTGCTTCAGTGGCATTATTTCCAGGTCTTATTGCTGCTTGGAGGAATTGTCTTTGCTTTTGCTTTTCATCTTTTAATTTCTGCAATACAACTTTTTACGCTTCTCACTCTAATTTAAAATATTTGTGGTCCTTATGAGTGTTATAATGCTGATGAGCATTGAACTTCTTTAATGTTGATATTGCAATATCACAAAGCAAGCAAATCATCTTATCTTTAGCAGAAACAAGGTAATAGTGCAATTCCAAATACTCATTACAAAATCTCTTTTCTTCCCTCAGCGTTTTCTTGGTCTTCCTTGACATGATGGGCTGTTAAGCAGACAGAATTAAAAAATACTGTTCAGCTGTGCAACTATTCACAAATTCCACTTCAAACAGAAATATAGTGCACTGTTGTCAAAAGCTGATAACAGACTGGTGTACTCGACCCCCATAAACTCTCATTAACCAGCATCATGCGATAGTGGTGCCAGTCAGGTGGGGAAAGTTAGAACTAAATCATGAGTGTGGCCGCCATCACTTTAGCCCTATGGCTTACTAATGTTCTAATGGTGCATGTCAATCTGGGAGGATTATTTTGTTGAAACATTTTATTTGGTGTTTTAAATACATTCATTTTAAAAATAACATAAAAATACAAAAGATGAACAAAAATGTGTTAATAAAAATAAAAGGATTTGTTCTGTAAAATTTGGATTCAGTCAAAAGGCCACACTTAAGGACCTAGAAGGCCACACATGGCCTTGTGGTTCCCCACCCCAGCCTAGTTCTTATGAATGCTGAACTGGGCCAGGTGCCACGGATCTTAAGCATTTGTTGCATTTGTTTTACCTGCTCAGTAAAGACACCATATAACGACTCCCTGAAACACTCCTATAATCCCGGTTGCCAGTGCAGAGAATAAAGGGAACCCAGTCGGTCTGTGATTGGCAGAGATGACTTCTTGAAAGTGGAAGAGCAGACGGTGCATCTGGAAAAGGTAGCTAAGGGGAGGGAAGAGAAAAGGAAGTCCAACGAGGAGGCCCCCTGTTTCTGGCATCCTGTGGGGCCAGGTGTCCCCAGGAGAGGTTAAGCCATCAGATCTTCAGGGTGGCCAGAGGATGGAGGCTGATCACCCTGGGGTGACAGGTGAGCCAGCTAAGGAGCGGAGGGACGGGAGGCAGTGGACTTGCTGCCGACAGTGGGGGCGTGGGGCTGTGAATGTTGCGGGAGGGCTTGAGCTTGATGGACAGGGGTGGACTCAGGGACTTTGCACTTCTGCGAGGGACCATGATTCCCCTGGTAGCTGCAGTTGTCCCCATGGCAGGAGGCAACTTTTCCCAGGTTAAGGCACACGAATGCCTCCTGCCCGGAGTGCTTTCTCCATGAAGGCTGGTGGTGGTCCAGAGCTTGGAGCACCAAGGGGAAGGCCTCCGTTTCTGAACCGTGGGATGTCAGTAGTTCATTTCTTGAATGAATTTGGTACACATCCTCTCTAGAACCTGACTAATCATTTTTTTAAATTGTAAGTGGAAAATAAAAAGGAAATTGTGTGAAGCAGGGTGAAATATTTGGCTCCCCCCAGGCTCCAGCAAACAGGAAGGGAAAGTGCATCTGCTGCCTCTCCCCCACTCCCTCCCAGTCTGGTTTAATCTTCACCTTTGCCTCAGCCACAGTGCCCGATGCCCAGCTGCTGGAATGTTGCTTCTAAGTGTAGCTTAACGAGACTGGGGCCTCCTGGCCTTGCCATTGACCAGCTCTCGGTGTGACCCTGGACCCTGGATTCCCGCCTGGCCTCTCTTCTGGAAGCATCGCTTTTGCCTTGCGAATGTCCGGACCATTCTCTCCTTCCAAACATAAAGTCTTGGCTTCACATCCTCAGGATTTCTTTAGGGGCCTGAGGAGAACAGAGGAGTCTGAGGCCGTGAATTCCAAGGGTTAAGCGCCTGTGCCTGCCCTGCGAGCTGGCTGGGGAGGGGAGGGAGCGGGCCTGGTGTGCTGGGAACACCCCCATTGTCCACAGGCCTCAGATTTGACTTTCAAAGGGAAAACCCCTCTCCTGATAAGATGGGTCTTGCTCTGTTAAAGATGGCTTTGTTTCAGTGTCATGCTGCCGTGAGAAGGAAGAGGCTGAACCAGGTCTCTGGGGCAGATGATTCCTGCTGTGGGTGAGCCGAGCCGGAGGGTGGCATGCAAGGGGCTGTGCCCGCTGTGCCTTCAGGAGCGCCCACCCAGCCTGCTGGTGCTGGGCACTCTCTTTAATTGGATCTTGGGGACCTCTCTGGAGGAGCAGAGCAGGCATTGTCATCTCCACTTTCTCACCTTGAGATGAGGAAACTGACGGTTGTGTAGCTTGTGCACAGTCCCCTGGGCTTCCCAGGGACAGCTGGAGTCAGACTTGAATCAGGTCTCAGGACTCCGGGTCCAGCACGGATTTCCCCCACAAACTGTCCAGGATGGGCCCTGACACAACTGAGTTCTCTCCTCTCCACTCCTCCCTTCCTGCTCTGATTTGTCTCTGTCGTCCCAGCTGCTGCCAGTTATTGGGGAAATGAATTTACTTTGTCCAGGGAGGAAGATCTGGGTCTTTGTATGAATAGTGAGAGAAAGAAAAAAAGTTTGCCCTAATAATTTCAGCTACTTCCTACAACACCTCTCCTCAAAGTATCAACCTGTTCCTCAGGCCCTTCCATTAAGACCCAAAGAAACGAATCTCTAATGGTGAAATCTCCAGTCTCAGGGCATAGAGGGTGGCCCTTGACTCACGCTGCAGACCACTTTTCTACCTCCTTACACAGATGCCAGCCCAGCATGACATTCCTGTGCTGAGAAAGGCAAGGACCGATCTCCAAGCATGTTTTCACCTTGACCTGGACCTCCCACTTCACACGCCCAGTGCACTCTGTGGGATACAGTGGGGCCGTGTTTGGGAGACGTATCTTAGCCATGGAAATGATTTTTCTTCTCGCTCCTCATACAGAGGCCCTGCTTTTCCTCCCTGGGCAAAATGAATCATTTTCTACAATAAGCTGCGGCACTTGGGGCTTTGGGGACAGGAAGGGACAACCTGGGTTTACGGACAGCTGTAGTAAGAATCCCACCATCACCTGCTTGGCAGTTCCATGCTACATCCTCCCATGGGTGCCTTGGGTTCTGGGCAGACCTTGGGTTGGAAGCCCGAGGCCAACCTGGACCCTCAGAGGTGGCCCTGGGCAGCAGAGGCCCAGGGAAGGTGGGGTTACTATTTACACCTTCCTGGACTGGTGCTGCATGTTCCTGGGGGCTGATTTAGAGGGCCTCTTATTCCTATTCTTCATGGATTTTTGAATAATGTATTTTGCCTCAGCCCTCTAAAAAAAGCCTGGTGCTTAATAATGCTAGAATAATGACCTTGTGTCACATTTCAGCCACCGGGGCTCTTAATCCACTGCTGCATTCAAATACTGTGAAATGTGCTACTTATGACATTGGGTTAGCAGGAAAAATAACATCCTAGCGAGGAAGAAGGAGAATAAATTCTGCAGTCTGTCCTGTAGCCTGGGACAGGCCAGAGCAGGCACATCCTCAGTTCTAACATAGTTATAGCAGCAGCTGCTCCGTCGAACACCTACTGGGCACCAAGCGCTTACCAGGGTGCTTGCTGACGCCCGAAACACACCAAAGAGGCAGTTAGGATGGGGATTATAAAAGTGCCCACCTGGAGGGATGTTGTGAAAATGAAAAAATGAAATGGGGCATAAAGTGTCCATAGGGGCTTGGAATAGACTAAGTGCTCCCTAACTGGGAGTTCAAATCAACATGGTATCTCCACGTCACAAGGGAGGAAGGTGAGACCTAGGGAGGAAGGTGAGACCTACAGAGGCTTCAGGACTCAAAGCCAGGGGAGTGGACTCCAGAGCCCAATGCCACATGCCCAGTGGGAACGGTGGTATGTTATGGGGCGGGGGCATCGGCCTGTGGTCCCTCCGCCTCTGAGCTCCTGTGGGCCACTTGCAAGTCTCGCCCTTTCTCATCAGAGCCCTGTGTCCTTCTCTGACCCCAGTGCCCTCCAGTCTGGGCCGGGGGTCTGGGCAGGTGCCAGCCTCCCCATGCATGTGACCTCCTTCCCTCTGCCAGCTCACGCCTCCTGAGCTCCTTGGCTGCCCTGACCATTTCCCCCTCGCCTGTGGGGTGTGTTCTTTGGGTAATAATTACATGAAATGGCTCACCCACCGCTGTATCTGCTAACAACCCCCTAGTCCCAGAGGGTGAAGCTCAGGTTAATGATTGCCAGGAAAGCTTCTCGTGAATGCAAATCCTCCAAGGGAGGTGCAGCAGTTCCCCTGGGTGGTCACTCGGTCACTGGAAAAGCACCCTGGGCGCTGTGTGGTGGTCTGTCCCCTGCGCCCACCCACCTTCTCCCCTCCTCCCCCTCTGTGCTCCCACCTCTAGCCTCTGGAATCAGCACCAGCTGCCTCCCTGCTCTGGGCCTTTGCTCTCCAGGGACAAGTCCTGGCCCTCTTTGGAGCCCCCTCAAGTACTGCCTCCCATAGGAGGCTTCCCTCCTGCCCTGCTCTGGGCACCCTCCCTGAACGCCTCTGAGCTACCGGGCAGATGTTTTCTGAGCGCCCTCCGGTGCGTCAGGTGCTGCGTGTGTTCCCAGCACTCAGGAGTGAGCAGGGCACGAGCCCTGCCTCCCAGGAGGGGAGGGAGGATGCGACACCCACGCAGCCTGGGGTGTGGCAGGGCGGGGAGGGGAGGGGCACTGGAGGCTGATGGGGCAGGCGGGGTAGGGCTGAGACCCAGGATGAGGTGCAACATTCCAGGCAGGTAGCAGAGGGAGCCATGTGTAGGAAGGACAAATCGGGATTTGGTGTCAGATAATGTGACTGAGCTGCAGACGTGCTGCATTTGCAGCACCTGTGAAGTGGCCAGGTAGATGTGCCCAGGAGGCGGGGGGTCCCTTAGGGAAGTCTCCCTCCCTCCGATTGCTTGCCTAGCAGTTCTCCTGGCTACGCCTGTCTCCTTCTTAGAAAGAGGCAATTCTCTCTGAGGGCAGCCACGATTCCTGACCCCCTGCCCGACAAGGACCCCAGCACTGAGCACGTGCCCACGGAGGAGGTGTAGAATGGAATTTAAACTCACCTTCAGCACCCACCATCCATTCCGCCTCCCGCCCCTGCTTTTCATCTTGTCCTGCTAGTCCCCAAGTCCTTGTCTGCAGGGGAGATGGCCTAAGACCCCCTGTGGGTGCCTGAAACTGGAGACAGTGCCAGCTCCGTAAACACTGTGTGTCTTCCTGTGTAGATATACCTAGCATGACATTTAACGTGTAAATTAGGCACGGCGAAAGATTAATAACAATAACTAATAATCAAACAGAACAATCATAACAATATACTGTAATAAAAGTGAAGGGAATGTGATCTCTCCTTCTCAAAATATCTTACTCTACTGTACGTACCTATTTCTGGACTGCAGTTGGCCGAGGGTGACCGAAACCTGGGAAAGCGAAACCTCATCTGAGGATGACTACTCTGTCGGTCCCTAGATTCTCATACTTCTGCTCACTCTCCGTTGTGTGTTGTCTCCCTGGTGGGTTCCAGGCCTCATGAAAGGAGCAGACACAGAAGGTCAGGGCAGTTGTTCCCCACCTGGGCCACACGTGGAGCTCAAGACTGGAGCTTGATATCCGGGTGACCCCCAGACTGCACCCTGGGGGCTCTGAGATAGGCCCACCCAGGCCAGTCTGGTTTTTCAGCACAATTGGGTTTGGTACGTATTGCCAGAGAGGTGTTCCAGGCCCCTGTCTCCACCCCAACTTTACCCCCCCACTCCCTCCCAGGGTTAGACCCCCTAGGCTCCACCTGTCCTCGTGTGTGTGTGTGTGTGTGTGTGTGTGTGTGTGTGTGTGTGTGGTATATGGGGGTGTGGATAGTGCCTCTGTGGTTTGAGCTAGAGGCTGCCTCCCAGAAGCTCCCTCTTGAAGATCTTGGTTCTGTCCTCAGGGGCTGCCTGTCCCCCTCCAGGTTCCCAGCCTGCTTTGCCCCAGACGTATGAAGGCTCTTGTCCTTGCCCGAGTCTTCTCTGGGTCTTCCTCCTTTCCTTCCTCTGTGGTCTGGCCTGGCTCCCACAGGCTGGCGGCTTTATCTCAGACTTCTAAGTTTCAGATCAGATCAGAAGCTGAGAGATAGGATTGTGCCTACCCAGCAGCCTGCGGCTTCCCTGTTGGGGAGAGGGGAACGTCAGCAGTCACGGCCTGCGGTCACTTTCCACCAGCCTGGCAGGGACTTCACCCTTTCCCCACTTGGGAGAGGAGCCTGCCTGCTGCACCCACCTGGAGGCCAACTATCTAGGTAACAGAGAGGCAAAAAGAGCCTGAGCTGGCATTGGCATTCGGCGCCACGGTCCTAGCTCTACAGGGCTCAGCGTTGGACCAGCCCTGGGTGGGCTCAGCTTCTCATACCTTGGACCAGAATCTCAGTGGTCTCTGACTGCACTTTACAGTCACCTGGGCCCACCTCCCCTCACCTGCCCCTCGGGGAGCCTGATTTAAGTGAGCTGTGGTGGGTCAGGGCGTTAGTATCTTTTAAAACTCCCTGGCTGGTTCTGACGCGCATCCAGAGCTGGGCTGCCGGCACCCACCCTTCCAGCTGTGACAATGCGTTATTGTCACATACGTTATTACATACTGGAATAAGGGACCAGGGCTGTTACTGTGCATATCACAGAATGCTGAAGTAGGTATTTGTATTTCACAAAAAGATATTTTTTAAAAAAGGTAGCACCATAAACCCAAATATTTAATAATTTTAAATGCAAAAATGTTTTAGAATACCAAGGAAGTGTAGATTTATAAAAATGCTATTTGATCCCTTTTAAAGCAGAATCTTAAAATCAGAGGATATTGGCAGAATCATTATGTCACAAGTATGGGGTTTTTTTTTCTGTAATATTTTTCAGAAAAAGCTTTTCCTGACTCTACCCTAGTTGAGGAATGGTGAGAAGATGTATTTGTGTGATATCTTCAAATATTTTCCGCTGACAAGGCCTTTTGACTTTTTTTTCAGGGACTGCAGTCTTGTATTCATAAGGAGCCATCGTTTTGTTTCTAACGTGTTTCCGGTTTGCCTGTAAGTTCTGCAGTTTTATCTCGTTCAGATGGAGATTCTGATGCATGCTTCCTGTATCAGTTTCGAAACTGTCATGTTGATATTCCACATGATAGGAAAGTCTGTGAGTAATGTAGTAGTTATTCTTGCAACAGAGTTTTGCTTTGTCTACTCTCGTGCCGTGTCTCAGTAGTTCTCAAGAGGTATTTCACCTTTGAAGGTCTAGTTTTTTTTTTTTTTTTTTTACATTGTTGTTGTCTCCTTTTCAGAACATACGCAAACCACTGAGAGATTAGTGTAATTAACTTCCATGTCTGGCTTCCACAATTATCAACTCGTGGCCAGTCTTATTTCACCTATACCCTTACCCAGTCCCTTCATCCCAGCTGGATTCTGTTGAAGCCAATCCAATACATCGTATTCCTTCAGGATGCACCTCTGGAAGAAGAGAGCCCTGTAAAACACGTAACCACAGTACTATTGTTGCACCCTGACAATTGATAATTCCTCATTAGCAAAATATCCAGTGTTCAAAATTTTCCAGTTATGAACATCGGTAATTTCCCAATTTTCTCATACTTCTTTTTTTCTTACAATTGGTTTATTTGAGGTTTCACATTTTTTTTTTATTTTTTTTAATTTTTATTTATTTATTTATTTTTTGAGACAGAGTCTCACTTTGTTGCCCGGGCTAGAGTGAGTGCCGTGGCGTCAGCCTAGCTCACAGCAACCTCAGACTCCTGGGCTTAAGCGATCCTACTGCCTCAGCCTCCCGAGTAGCTGGGACTACAGGCATGAGCCACCATGCCCGGCTAATTTTTTTTTTTGTATATATATTTTTAGTTGGCCAGATAATTTCTTTCTATTTTTAGTAGAGACAGGGTCTCACTCTTGCTCAGGCTGGTCTCGAACTCCTGACCTCGAGCGATCCACCCGCCTCGGCCTCCCAGAGCTAGGATTACAGACGTGAGCCACCGCGCCCGGCCTGAGGTTTCACATTTTCAAAATTCTGAAATAAAAATTTTGGACCAAACAAAGTATACGATTTTGGTACTGAAGTACAGTATTCATGAGTCCAGCATGGCGACCACTGGGTGGAAGGCGCTAGGCAGTGGGGCCAGACCCTGCCTCTGGGGTCCCGGGTGCAGTGGGCAGCAGAAGTCATTTGGGGGCTCAGCAGACATTTACTCCTTGAACAGTAATAGTAACATTGAGCAGTGTCACGGGCACAGCCACCAACAAGACAGGCTCGTAGTCTGTCTCGACCTGAGCGAAACAAAGACGCTGGTGTCTAACTGTGAAGTTTGCATATGGACATAGTCCCTTGTAGTGGAACCCAGAAGACAGTGGAGGCTAATTTTGCCCTAGAAAGCGTTATGGAGCAAGAGATGTTTGAGTTTAGTTGAGTTTGATGTTTGAAGAATGGGTAGAATTTCATCAGGAAAAGAAGGTGGAGGAAGAAGTGCCTCATCCCATGCAAACAGCAAGCGCAAAAGCATGGGGTGGGTGGCAAGGTGGTGTGTTAAGGCCCGAGGTGAGGGGTGGGGTGGGCATGTGGCAAGGCTGGTGGGAGGTGAGGCTGGGGCTGCTGGACTGTGGAGGGCTTGAGCTTATGCTAAGGAATGGGGTCTTCCAGCACTTACCGGAGGGGACTGCACGATTTTCTCATGTGAGTATAAAGTGTGGACAGGAGAACAGAACCTTGCAGGGGCAATGAGAAGTTATTTGGATTTCCAAGCCCTTCCTGGAGCCCTTTATCCACTAGACCAGGGGTGGGCCTATGTCTCCCTCCATCACCATGAGTCTCCAGGGATAACATAGGGACTGGCACACAGTGAGTGCTCAATTCAGGTCTGTAGACTGATGGCCTCTCGAGTGCTCCAGTGTGGGGCACTCCCACCCGCCCTCACCTTCCCCTGTGGTTGGTGACCAACGGAGCCTTCTCCTTAGGCCTTCGGCTCAGGGAAATGGGGTGGCTTTTCCAAATGCATGCGCTGTTAGGCTTTAGGACTTGGTCCCCAGCTGCCCTGAATGGGGTCCCAGGAGGCCAGTGTTGCCCGGGGCCAGCAGGTGGGATGGGGGCACATGGAGGAAGGCTCAGCTGTGGCCCTCTCAAGTGGGCGTATGAGAAAATGCCAACATTTGCAACCCCCGCGTTGGCTGATACAGTTAACTTCTCCAAGACTGGCCAAGAGTTGGCGGACTCACTCATTTATTTCCTTTCAATAGTATTGTTGCTTTAGTAAAAAAGAATAACACACATGCTCATCGTGGGCAAACTCTAGCATTACAGAAAAGTGGAAAGAAGACAGTGAAGCAGGTGCCTAGATTTGCTGATCTCCCGCTGCCGTCTAGAGAGAACCGCAGCGAACAGCCTTCCAGACATTTTTCTGCCCATAAACACAAGGAGTAAAACGTAACACAGTTTCATATAGACAGTATTACAAGATTTATGCTGTTCCATAACCTGCTTTTTTCATTTAACAGCTTGTCGTGACACTGTGTTTCCTGTCAGTTACCGCAGATCTGTAACATTTTTAATAGCCACACGATGCAGCTTTGCATGGAAGTACCGTAACTTACCCAGCCCGCTCGCTATTGCCAGAAATGTGGGTTGTTCCCAATTTTTCTCTGCAGTGTGCTAGAAAATATCATTCGGCTTTTTCAGCTGTGTAATAATCGCCTAGCGGTAAATATTTAGAATAGCTGGGATAGCTGGGGCCAAAAAAAAAAAAAAAAAATGTTCAGTTCACTCACAGAGTCCTAAAGCCACGCTGGGAGGTTACCATGGCAACCCCCGGCCACCCTTGCGCGGGGAGTGCCCATTAGCCAGGGCTCTGCTGGGAGACAGGTCAGAGCTGAGGGGAGCAGTCTGTTTTCAGGCGATTTTATAAACCAGGGGCAGAGGGAGCAGGAGAGAGCGTTAGCGCAGAACTGAGATGGTTTAAGGTGCAATGGTGATAAGAGCCATTTATTGCGGGCTTGTTATCTGGCAGATGCCATGGTTTTTCATACTCACGAGAACCGTTGATACTCATATTGTCCTCATTTAAGTGATTAGAGATTAGGTAATCTGTCCAGGGCACACAGTAAATGATAGAGGCAGGATTTGAAACTGGCCGGCATTCACTCCTCAGAATCCTCCTTACTGCCTGACGGGGGTCCCCAGCCTCTCTCCTGTCACCGTCCCTGGGCCTCTGTCCTTTCTCCCCAGCCTTCTAGTGCTTTCATTCCCATCAAATTTGATGCAGTGCGTACTGACTCTTCATCTGGCCCCCGTCCCCCAGGCCCCGCCCTGGCCACCTGCCACCCCGTACCCGTTCCACCTCCATGCCAAATTGTGGACAGGTCCCCGAACTGTGTGCACACCCTCTTCCCACCTCCATGCCTCTGCTTCTGCTGGGCCGAAGCTCTCCCCATGGCTGCTGCACTACTGTTTATTCTTCAAGACTTATCCCAGCCTCTGTTTCTTCCAGAAGTCTTCCCTGACTCCCCGACATGACAGCCCTCCTCTGTGTTGCCCTAGAAGCATCTGGTTCTGACCACTGCTTTACCATTAGATGTGCCATGTGGCAATTGCTAGAGTGGGTCTGTATTAGAATGTGAGCTCTTAAGGGATGGAACCTTCGTGTCCACTTCTCCATTCCCACATCCTACCAGAGCACTGGGCGGATGCACGGGTGTCTAGTAAATGTGTGCTGAATGAATGAATCAATGATTGAGTATATTCCCGCCCACTCACCATTCCTGCTACCAGCCCAGGGCAAGGGAGGGCAACGCAGAGACTAGTTAACCCAACCAGAGCAGAGGAGCCACTCCCTGGTTCCCTGCTTCTCACCTGGCTGGTTCCCGAGCACTGCCCAGATATCTGCTCCCAGTCTACACCTTCCTTAAGCCTGGTCCACCCCCTCCTCCCACCACAGTCCCGACCCATGGCTGTCTGCCAGGGTTCTGGGTGAATCCTTTACTATCACTTCCATCCCAACTTTGTTTCTCCCCGTCAGTCCCATGAACCTCACTTTTGCTCATCTCTTTTGCTCGTTTCCCTCGGGGAACCTCAGGTCCTCCCCGGACTTTGAAAGTCTCTTCTCTCTCTGCCTCCTAAATGTATCTGTGGCCTCGACTTCTCCTCCAAGATGCGGTCATGTGTTTTTAAACTGCAAGTCTGTGCAAAGCGAACTCAACTTGTCTGAAAACTGCCCTGGTTTTTCTTACTTCCTTCATTGCTATCATCATTTCCCAGCCTCTGGGAAACGGTGGTCCGAGACCCCGGCTGAATTTGCCTCATTTGCCTGAGTCTGTCTCCCTGTGGTCAGACGCCTGACTTTTATCCCAAAGCTCCCAGCCAACCCCGGCAGGAGTGGGGGCCGTCAGCAAACCCGAGGGCACTTAGTGGGTCTGAAAGTGCTGTGTCTGCTGGGCTGGTTGTTGCCATGTGCAAATTCAGCCGGGACTGTAGATCTTCAGATTTGTCCAAAGACACTGGGAGTCTAGGTTCTTATGTGTGGTCCCTTGGTTTTGTAATGTTGGCCCATTTTTTTGTTTGTTTGTTTTCTTAACAGACTTTATATTTTATAGTAGTTTTAGGTTTGCAGAAAAATTGTGCAGAAGGTACAGAGAGTTTCCATTTGCTGCCTCCCACCTTCAGGTCCCCTAGTAATAATACCTCCCATTGTTGTATTAGGTTTGCTAAAATTGATGCACCAATATGGACACATTAATATTAACTAATGCATTAGGGTTCATTCTTTGTGTTGTGCCTTCTGTGGGCTTTGACAAATGCATGATGTCGTGTATCCACCATTACAGTATCGTGCTGGTTATTTAAAAAACATTTTACATGCCAGAAGTCTCTGCTTTCCACACTCTTTTGTTCCACGTGCCCCTCCTCTCTTTGTTTCTGCTCCACCCTGTATTCAGCTCTTCTCCTCTCTCTCTAGTCCTTAGAGCTTCCTGTCCCTGGACAGGGACAGTTCTCTCCTGTCTCGTCTCTCCACCAGACTCTAAGCTCCTGGAGGGACTCGGAGGTTTAACTTAGAAGTCTAAGCTTGCTCTGGAGTGCTTGTGAGATCCACCGTGGATTGAGTGAATGAATGCCTGCACGTGTGTTGGGTCTCAGGCTTCCGGGGAAGGTGCTTTGGGTGCAGTTGACAACAGGGAGAGAGCATGTGGCAAGGGATGGAGACCTGGGCACATCTCGAGTGGCAGTGGCTGCAGGGAGGAGAGAGGTATCCCAGCAAGAACAGTCTTAGAGAGAGGAGAGTTGAGGACAGACAGCTTGAAGGGGGAGGGAGGAATCCTTAGGAGGAATGTGGGGAGGACAGGGCTAAAGGGAGGAGCTGACCCCATAGAACGCCCAAGTCGGGGTCTCAGACTCACCCAGCCCAGAGCCCACCTTCTACCCATGGAAACAGTGAAGCCCAGAGTGGGGAGGGCAGTTTACACAAGGCCCCAAGGCCCCAAGTTTACATGGGACTGCTGCAGAACAAGACTCAGAACCCAGGGCTTTCTCGGCCCCTTGGAGCCTTCTCAGATGGAGACAGCCCTGCCCATCACCCCACCTCTTGTTGAACGGCCTGTGCGTGGGGAGGGCCCAGCGTGGGGCCGAGGCCTGCTCCCCAAGCAGGGCAGAGGGAAGGCCTGGGTGTGGTTGGCAAGCCTGTGTGCAGAGGACGGGGTTGTGACCTGTGAGGCAGAAGCAGGAGGAGGAGGTGAGGAGAGCAGGGGTGGGGCCACATACTCCACCTTTCCCTCCCCCTGCCCCCAGCAGCAGCCTCCTTCAGGAAAGGGGGTTGGAGGAGGAAAATGAACTCACAACTCCTCCTCCCCAGTGGGGCCGCCCACCAGCCCCCCTCCCCCCGGGGCAGCCGGGCTCCCTCCCACCTCTCCCATGCGCTCCCCCAACTCTGCCCCCGAGGAGCCAGACGAGGACACATACCTTCCACTCTGCTGAAGGGTGCCTTGCTGTTCCCGTGACACGCCCCGCGCAGTCCCACCTGTGCACCTTTGCTGACGCTATGCCTCTGCTGGCCATGCCCTCTCCCCTTCCCAAGCTGACAGATCCTTTCTGATCTCCTACACTCCGTTCACACGTCTTCTGCCCCAACCCTGCGCTGCTGCCCTCCGCACGTGAAGGAACCCCTGCCTGGATGCTCCCGACGTTCCCATAGCATCTGCCCTGCCGGCCCTCTGGTTTGTGTGTCTCCCCTGTTCTGCAGGGAGCTCCCCCATGGCTCCGGCTGTGGTTACACCTGTGTCCCCAGCCGTTGCAGAGTCCCTAGCACAGAGCCAACTCACTACGTGGATGAGTGGATGAATGGACGGCCTCTGAGTAGAACAGTCAACACATTTTTATTGAGTCTCTTCTCTTAGAATAAAAATATTAATAGATTCAGATCCTGTCTTTCAGGAATCTAAATTGTGGCCACCAAAATGACCGCACCTAGACGGATCAGAGAATGATAGAAAATCAAGCTAGTAATAATGATGACCTTTTCTTGAGTTGCTTGCTATGGGCCATGCTCCATGCAAAGAGCCTCAGGTACATTATTTTATGTAATTCTCTTGCAGCTGATGAGGTCGACATAGAGACCAAGGCGGAGAAAGTCAAACAACATGTTCAAGGGCACCAGTCAGTGAGTGGCGTGTGGCCCTGATGTCTGGTTTCAGCCACCTCACTGCAGCTGGAGGGGTTCAGCGAGGGCGGGAGTGCTGGGGAGAAGGAACTGGGGGCCAGGCCTGGAAGTGGCCAGCTGGGGGAGGTTTGAAGCCTGGGGACAAGCCTGGAGCGTGCCAGACTGGAGAGACTCCGAGGAGTTGCAGGGAATGGGATTGGGGGTGGCTGTTACCCCAGCCTGTGGTCACTCTGGGTGGCCCACAGTGACAGAGGCTGGCAGGCTCTCCTCAATGCCCTGCCTGGTCCTCCCACCCCCAGCCCAGGAAAGAGCTGACTCTGCAGGTAGGAACCAGGCCCATTGGCTCCAGGCCGGGCTGGTCGCCCTGGGTGTGGCAAGTCCACACAGGGCAAGGCCAGCACAGCCTGCAGAGCGTCTTCTCCCTGGCACGCACCTGCTGAGGGATGCCTCTCCCAGCCAGCCAGCCAGCCTCCAGGGTGGGGTGGCTGGGCAGGAGCAGGTTTCTGTGAAAGAACACTCGCTCCCCTCATTCACTGACCGGTGACATGACTGTTTCCCAACGCTTGGAGCCGGGCCAACGACTCCTGTCCTGGATTGGCAATTCTGTCTGGGCACCACAGTGACCTGGGAATGTGACTTTGCTCTTGTTCACCAGGCATTGCATGGGGCTGGTAGTTCTGAGCCTTCTTTGGCTCACAGACACCACTGAAAATTTGTTGAAAGCCATGGCCCCTGTCCCCAGTGACACATGCACACATACCTGGATATATGTGCACATGCACACACGTAATTTTACCTCTAATTTGCTCAATTTTCTGAGGCCCATCCGTGCATTTCCATGGACCTCAGGTACAAAAACCCCATCCCAGGAGCTACTGCAGGCCCATTCTCCTGAATGTGTTCTTTGCAGTAGCAATATCAGCACTAGTAGTGCTGGTGGTAAATATCACTGGCATGGCTTTAGCATTTTGTGATTAATGAAGTATATTCCCATCTGTTATCTCATTTTAGCTTCCATAGCCCTGGCCAGTTAGGTGGTACTGTCCTTATTTCACAGATGACAAAAATGAAAGCCGGGTGGAATTGGCCCAGCCAAGTTCACACCTAGGAGGTGACAGAGGGAGACTCAGCCCTGACTCCCAGGCCCCGTGTGCCTGCCTCCTGTTACAGCTCTTCAGAAGGTTCTCCAAGCTCAGGCCGTCCAGGGAGCTTGTAGACATATACCAAGGAATGTTAGGAGGGGCTTCTTGTCCCGCCATTCATGTGTCTGGAGACCTGGCAGCCTCAGTACCCCCAAATTCCTTAGACATACCACAGCATGTGAGACTCTAGGTGAAGAAAATCCGTGGCTCTCCATAATCAATACAGGTGACCTGTGACTTTTTCAAACTTTTTTGACTGTGGTCTTCAAGTAAGAAATACCTTCTGTCATAACCCACCACCCACATACAGTCATACATAACATAAATAACAAATACCGCTAAGCAATACTTTACTTTATGCAATACACTGATAGTTTCTGTTTTGTTATTTTCTATACTATTCTATTTTTAAATGCTAGTCGTGACTCACTAAATTGATTTCATGATCTATTGATAGATTGTGACCTGCAGTTTGAAAACATCACATAAACAGACATAATAACTATGATTTTAATGAATAGTGAACTACCTGGAAGTTGGTTGTAATCTTGCCGAGGTGGGCATTTGACCCTGGCTGCCGCAGCTGGAGTTTAGGTGTGTGTCACTGGGCTAAGGCGTGACCTCAGCTGCCACCCTGCTTACTGTCCTGTGAGTTCTTTTCTCCCTGTGGTGGATTCAGGTACTGGCACTGAATCCAGCAGGGTGGGGCTGCTGGTTTTTCAATGTGTTGTACGTTTGTGCACATGTTCCCACTGTTAGACAGCTTATTCGATCTTGCCTTTGCCAGGCCTTCACCCAGTGACCTTAGACAAGTCACTTCCTTTCTGGTGTTCTCATCTATAAAATACAGAGAAGGGTGGATTGAACTAGGCTGTGCTTCTCAAAGTAGGAGGGTTTTTGGCTGGGCACAGTGGCTCACACCTGTAATCCCAGCAAGTCGGGAGGCTGAGGCAGGAGAATCGCTTGAGCCCAAGAGTTTGAGGTTGCAGTGAGCTATGATGATGCCACTGCACTCTAGCCCCAGGCAAAAGAGCAAGACCCTGTTTCAAAAAAGAAAAAAAAGATATATATATATGAGGCTGCAGTGAGCTATGGTCATGTCACTGCACTCCAGCCTGGTGACAGAGCAAGACCCCATCTCTTTAAAAAAATATATATATAGGAGGGTTTTTGTAGCTACAGAATGTATATGACATTTATTTTTTCTGGAAGATTTGTAGAAAATAAATTTCTGTATTAAAACAACCATCGCTAAGTTACGAAGCAGACAAAACACGCATGCTTTTTTTTAGATACACTTTTTATTGTGGTAAAATATACATAACATAAAATTATTCTAACCATTTTTAAGTGTACAATTCAGTAGCATTAATTATGTTCACATTGTTGGGCAACTATCACTACCATCCATCTCCACAACTTTTTCATCTTCAAAAACTCTGTGCCCATTTAACACTAACTCCTCATTCCTCCCACCCCCGGTCCCTTAGCCTCTATTACACTTTCTGTCGTCACAGATTTGCCTACTCCAGGCCCCCCATCTAAGTGCAATCGTACAATGTTTGTCTTTTTGTCTGGCTCAGTTCACTTGGCCTAATGTGGTCAAGGCTCACCCACGTTGTAGCACGTGTCAGAATTTCATTCCTGTTTTAAGGCTGAATAATACCCTGTTGATGCATGGACCACATTTTGTTTATGCATTCATCTATTGATGGATGTCTGGGCTTCCACCTTTTGGCCATTGTGAATAATGCTATTATGAAATTGGTTTACAAATAACTGTTTGAGCCCCTCTTTCACTGCCTTTGGTATATGAGAGCTGTCCCGAAAGTATCCAGCCATGTAATCTAAAAAATTATATTAACAATGGCTGGATACTTTCCAGACAGCCAGAAGTGAAATTGCTGGATCATTTGCTAATTCTATGTTTCACTTTTTGAGAACCTGCCATATTGTTTTCCATAGCGGTTGTACCATTTTGCAGTCCTACCAGACATGCATCAAGGTTTCAATTTCTCCACATCCTTGCCAGCATTTATCTTCTGTGGGTTTTTTTTTTGTTTGTTTCTTTTGTTTTTTTTTTTGAACAGCCATCCTAATGAGTGTGAAGTGGTATCTCATTGTACTTTTGAATTGTACTTCCCTAGTGACTAGTGATGCTGACCGTCTTTTCATGTGCTTATTGGCTGTTTGTATATTTTGGGGGAAATGTCTATTCAAGTCTTTTGCCCATTTTTGAATTGGGTTGTTTGGAGTTTTTTTGGTAAAGTTGCAGGAGTTCTTTATATATTCTGGATATTAATATCTTATCAGACATATAAGTGGTGAATCTCCCATTCTGTGGGCTGTCTTTTCACTGTCTTGAGAGTGTCCTTTGATGCATAAAGGTTTTCAGTTTCGATCACATGCACTTTTAAGGTAAAACAGGAGTCTGAAGGCAGCTTGGGACTCTGCTCCTAGGCTCTGTCTCCCTCCCCGCTCCCCGCAGGGTGCAAATTCCGTCCTCTGTGGCAGTGAGGACTGCCAGGGCCCTCCTGGCACAGCCTCGGTCACCTTCCGGGCTCTGTGCTGTTTTCTGTCAACACGAAGGAGATTAGTTGGAGCCCCAGAGGAGGGAGAGGATCAGAAGTGTGACTCAGCCCCAGAGCCTGCCTGGGTGAAGGACCGCCCCCTCACCTCGTGCTCCCCGGCACCTCAGCAACCTCCTCCCACCACGCCCAGGAAGCTGGGGCCTTACTAGGACCAGTCAGTGTTCAGACCAGTCTGAGGATGGGCAGAAAGGTGATGCTGGCTTCCCTCTCAGACATCTCCCCACTGCCTTCTCATAGAACCGGAAATCTCTCTGTTGACATTGCGTCTTTTGGTGACATGTATGACCTTTTGTCTGAAATGCCTTCTACAAAATCCAGACATCCAGTGGTGATTTGGACTAGATGACCTCTCAGGAGCTTGCTGATCTTACCTTCCTATTATTCTAAAAGCAAGCAAGAGGCTGGGCACAGTGGCTCACTCTGTAATCCTAGCACTTTGAGAGGCCAAGTCAAAAGGCCTTGAGGCCAGGAGTTGGAGACCAGCCTGAGCAACATAGTAAGACCCCGGCTCTACAAAAAATCAAAAAGAATTAGCTAGGCATGATGGTGCACCTGTAGTCCCAGCTACTCGGGAGGCTGAGGCAGGAGGACCACTTGAGCCCAGGAGTTTGAGGTTGCAGTGAGCTACGATGACTCCACAGCACTCTAGCCTGGGCCACAGAGCGAGACCGTGTCTCAAAAATAAATAAATAAATAAATAAATAATAAAAAATAAAAGCAAGCATGGAAGAAATTTAGTACCAAACAGTGTTCTTTGCCTTTGTTACCTTTGTTTCCTGACTTTGAGGTGAGTATTTTGTTTTCCATCATATTTTTCAGAAAAGAAGAAGTGGTATTCCAGCTGGATCTAGTGGCATTATAGTTGGGTCTATACAGAGTTTTTCATATTCAGGGTTATTCTGTTTCTTTATTTAGAACAATGGGCTGTTCTGGGAAGACAGGGCAACCTGGTACTTTCCCAGTCAATACTTGTTTGGGATTCTTCCAGAAGGTACCTGACACAATCAGTTGGGAGAGAGAGAGAGATGGAGAGAGATTTACGGGGGCCAGGGCTGGGGGAGGCAAAGAATATAACACAGATTGAGATTAATTCTCAGGAATATTGTCTTCCAGCAAATACCGGTTTTGTTGTAAAGGAGGCTTTAAAGATCCCTTTAAAGAACAGAGCAGTAAGTTGTGGAGAGAGCAATCATTGCAAACTAACCTACGACAGTCACTCGTTCACAATGACTATGTTTCATCAATCAATTTCAACATGTACTTATTTCTTTTTACTTCTTCTTCTTTTTTTTTTTTTTTAAGGCAATTCAACAACAAAACAACCATCAGGAGGTTTCAAGCTAGGACTCTTAGATTCGAGACCAAGCAAAATTAGTAAGAGGTGAAATTTGCACTTGGCTACATCATTCCTCTCCAGAGAGGAGTTCATCCATACAGTTCCCTCCCCCGGTGAACTGTAGCTACACTCTGTGCGTCCTGGGAAGTGCATGTCTTTTGTAGCAAGCGGGCACAGAAACAGTATAACGACCTAGCAGCCCCAGCAAGCCGCCCTTTTAGGGACTGTTACGTGCACCTTGCTTGAACAGTTCATACGGCTGATGCTGCAGTTGTCTAGTGGCGCACTTCATTCTAGTTGGATTCAGGACACCGTATCTTCCTGAAAGGGCTCATCTGGGCTCATTCAGAGGCACAGCCTCTTTGGGGCATACCATAGTTGCCTCTGCTCAGGCACGAGGGACGGTGCCTGTACAACACTTCTCGCTAATTCACGAATCTCTAATTCCACTCATTTCTCTGAAGAAGCAGCATCCACTGTGCTAATTAGCAAACTCTCTGGTCTTGATCAAAAATAACTGAACCAAAGCTGTATTCTCTGGAGCGTGTGTTAGTTTACATGGTTGTCTTTCAAATGCTAACTAACCACCCCCCCAGGGGTATGGGTTAAAACTAACATTTTCATATCATACTATCTATATGAAGTATTTGAAAGCAAATTGCAGACGGCATAATTATAGCAAATGAATACTTGTGACTTGGGATACATTTTTCGGCAATCAGCATTAAACACAGCTTCCAAAAAGTACAGATTTCAAACAACTTTAATGGAGATGAGAGTATTTTTCACTTAAACTGTGTGAGGTGATTCAGAAAAGTGGCTGTAGTTATGAAGAAGATACCGTTGTTGATGTGTATGAAGATTTTGGATATGGTTATTTCCATGAAATAGTAGAAAAACTATTTTAAAATTAATATATTGGGCATACTTAGGGATTTTAAATGGGTATGCCTAGCTAAATTAATAAATTAATGGTATAAAGAGACTGTTTATTAGTTCATTTGCATTCCTAGAAGTTATAGTTTTTGGACCCTCTCATTGGCTTACATGTTTGGTAGGTTATAAGGTTTGCCAGGGCCGGGCGCGGTGGCTCACGCCTGTAATCCTAGCACTTGGGAGGCCGAGGCGGGTGGATTGTTTGAGGTCAGGAATTCGAGACCAGCCTGAGCAAGAGCGAGACCCGTCACTACTAAAAATAGAAAGAAATTATCAGGACAACTAAAAATATATATAGAAAAAATTAGCCGGGCATGGTGGCGCATGACTGTCATCCCAGCTACTCAGGAGGCTGAGACAGAAGGATTGCTTAAGCCCAGGAGTTTGAGGTTGCTGTGAGCTAGGCTGACGCCACTGCACTCTAGCCAGGGCAAAAGAGCGAGACTCTGTCTCCAAAAAAAAAAAAAAAGTTTTGCCAGCTGTGTCCTTCAAGGCCTGGGATATACAGAGTGTAGCTAAAGTTCACTGGGGGGAGGGAAATGTATGGGTGGACCCCTAGCCTGAGAGGAATGAGGTAGCCAAGTGCAAATTTCATCTCTTATTAATTTTGCTTGGTCTCAAATCTGAGAGTCCTAGCTTGAAACCTCCTGATGGTGGTTTTGTTGTTGATTTGCCTTTTTTTTTTTTTTTAAGGCTATTTCAGGAGAACTTAGCATGCACATGTCTTGGAGAGTGTATTACAAACATACTTACCTTTTTTTTCATTTTGATTTTTTTAAAGCTGTTTTAAATCATGTTTTAAAGTTTTGGAACCTTCTTTTAAATGAAATCTTACGTAGCTGGGTGCAGTGGCATGTGCCTGCTGTCCCAGCTACTCGGAAGGATCACTTGAGCCTAGGAGTGAAAGGCTGTGGTGTGCTACGACCATGCCTGTGAATAGCACTGCACTCCAGCCTGGACAACATAGTGAGACCCTGTCTTTAAAAAAAAAAACAAACAAACAAACAAAAAAAGAAACCTTCTATGGAACACCAATATAGGCTTGAGACATTCGCAGAGCTTTACTTTGTGTTTTGATTTTGGAACTCTGAGAAGCCTTTTTGTTTTATTCAAGTTTGTTGCTAGACCTCTGCAGAAAGAGACAACAAACCAACCTGCTGTTTGAAATGCTGGAAATTACACTCTGGTTTTTATAGTGTTGGTGAAATGAAGAGTGTGACTTGTGATAGAAAGAGGCTAAAAAGACTGAGTTCACCTTATGTCCAATTATGTCTGAAATGATTAACAGCCGGTGCCGCATGTGGACCAGCGGCCGTGCTTTATGGTTGCCCAGAGTTGGCCATGGATGTTCACAGTTCTTGACAAACATAAAAGTTTACATTTAAAATGCAAAATAACCATGTATGAGCAGGAGAGTCCTTATTTCTCTGAATGGCAGGAAAATAAGACAAAAAAATCTCCAGCTTCTGAAGCAGCAGGCCGAGTTAGGTCCTGCCTGAGAGTTTGTCCCAAGCTGACGAATTGGCAAAGAGGTTAATTGTTTAGCATCTAGGTTGTAAGCATCATTATAAACATTCTGCATTTTCCATCTTCTCTCAGGTGCAAAGAGAAATTAAGTCTTAGTGCTTTGTGCTAGGACTTAATTTCCTGCAATCAAAGTCAATTCTCTTCTCAAAAGGAAACTTACGCCTCTTATATCTGCTTTCTCAAGGAAGCGGTTTGTATGTTTCCACTATAATTCAGAAAAAAGTGGGCATCTTGTGGTTAAAATACGGGCAGAAATGACCTCTCTTTTTCTCCTAGCTGCCATTACAATGCCCCCCTCCCCCAGAGTGGTCGCTGAGCGTCTCAGTCTGCTTAGGCTGCTACAGCAAAATACCATAGACCGGGAGGCTCATAAGCAACAGAAACTCATTTCTCAGTTCTGGAGGCTGGAAGTCCAAGATTAAGGCTCCAGCAGATTCTGTGTCTGGTGGGGGCCCACGTCCGGTTCATAGACGCTGTGTCCTCTTGCTGCGTCCTTACATGGTGGTAGGGAGAATGAGCTGTCTGGGGCCTCTTTTATAACGGCACGAATCTTACTCATGAGGGCTCTGCCCTCACGACCTAGTCACCTCCTAAAGATCCCAATTCCAAATACCCTAACCTTGGGAATTACATTTCAACACATGAAATTTTTAGGGGGACACAGACATTCGGTCTGTAGCACGGGGGCATAACCTAGGGCCCCACCGAAAGCAATGTCAGAGTCTCTAATCCCTGAGTTTCTGCAGCCGATAGTCCTCAACTCCAGTGACACAACTCCATGAAGCACCAACATCCCTCCACCCCTGACTCCTTCGTCACACCCTCAGGCAAACCAGACATCAAATCCCAACTCTGCCACCTGCTAGTCTGGTAACTGCGATGGCTACAAAGTGACCGAAGGGTGGGTAGCTACACAGCATGGATACACTGGACAAAGGGAGGATTCCCAAAATCCACATCCCAGGTGGGACAGAGCAAGAGTTCATCTCCGTACTCAGAACAGCACACAATTTAAAACTTATGAATTGTTTATTTTTGGAATTTTCCATGTAACATTTTCAGACGTCAGTAACTGAGACCATGGAAAGTGAAACCTCAGATGGGAGGACCACTGTCCCTAGAGAACTGGCAAAGCGTTATTTTGGGGTACATCTGGGAGGGTGTTTCCAGAGGAGATTGGCTTGTGAGTCAGTGGAGTGAGTGGGGAAGATCTGCCCTCGCTGTGGGCAGGCACCGTCCTGTGTGTCCCCCACCCACAGGGCTGTCCGAGGGGATTCGCCCTGCGTGGCCTGAGGAAGTAAGCGGTCATGGCCTCTCCTGGGACAGTGGCCAAGCAGACAGTGCTGACTCTGCTCAGACCCACCCCACCACCCCTCTGCTTCTAGATCTATGACTAGACTCAAGTCCCAGCAGGCCCCTAAAGGTGAGGGACAAAGTGTGACCCATGAGGAGGTACACTGCACCCCAAAAGGACTACATCAGTTTTCTAATTTATACAAGCAGAAATGCAGGGAACATATGTGGGAGTGAATATTAAGGGTGTGGGATAATGGTGGAAGGAATATAAAATTGGATCAGCTGAATTTATTGATGTGGGTCCACTAAGCAGAGATTCTGCATTTAATGTTGCAGCTTGGGGAATTAGGAAAGTTGCTAACAATTTGTTTGGTTGCTTGAAACATAGATCAAAAGATGGCCCGCTATTCTGTCTCTAGTTTAGGACTGTTTAAAAAAAAAAAAAAAAAGATGGCCCATTATGAGCAAGTTGGAGATGCCTGATCTCCCCCTGGTTTAACGGAGAGGAAGGGATTCACCTTTCATGAACACTTTGAGAAGTAGATTTGTGAGGGGAGCCCCAGCATCCTTGCAGAGCTCTGTGATTGGTCCTCTCTGTAGGCCAGACCTTACAGTGGGAAAAGCAGTTACTCGACTGAAAAACTTAAAGGCAGTGGGAATAACTGGATCCTAGTGGCAGGGGCCAAGTGGTGACACTGGACTGTCAAAGGCCAGGTGGATGCAGTTGTGGTAACAGACAGCAGAGGCAAAGCACCCGTCGGAATAATCTGACTCTCATAGATGGATGGTGTTGGCTAATCACTGTGTTTCTAGAAGTGAAACAGACAGGAAGCCTACTAAATTCTCACTTAATTTAAAGAAAACTTCCAGGTCAAGTCAACAAAGTTCTAACTCAAATCATAAAATCAGAGAATTACGGCCCCTCAGTCAATTTCTGGACTTGAGCCAGTTTACAGACCCAGAACCTCTGGAATGAAGGGGAGGCTGGGGTCCCTCGAGGAAGGGGACACTACTGAAAATTTATATTGTTAATCTTTCTCCCAGCCTTGCCCAAAGGGACCTGTGGCCTTGTACCAGGTCATTGGGGGAAAGGAAATAGACAGGTCCTTTCCGGGGACTGGTGGACACTGGCTCTGAACTGACATCGATTCCAGGAGACCCGAAATGTCATGGTGGCCCTCCAGTCACAGCAGGGGCTTGTGGAGGTCAGGTGACCAATGGAGCCTTAGCTCAGGTCCGATTCACAGTGGGTCCAGTGGGACAGACATACTTAGCAGCTGAAAGAGTCCCCACATTGTTTCCCTGACCTGTGGCGTGAAAGGCCAAATGGAAGCCATGAGCTGCCTCTACCTAGGAAAACAGTATGTCAAAAACAATACCGCACCTCTCCAGGGATTGCAAATATTAGTGCCGCCGTCAAGGACTTGAAACATGAAGGGGTGGTGATCCCAGCATGTCCCCGTTCAACTCACCTCTTTGGCCTGTGCAGAAGACAGATGGATTCTGGGCAATGACAGTAGATGTTTGTTAAACTTAACTAAGTGGTGATTCCAACTGCAACTGTTGTACTAGATATGGTTTTATTGCTTGAGCAAATTAATGGATCCCCTGTACCTGGTATGCAGCTATTGATCTGGCAAATGCCTTTTTCTCCATTAAGTCTCACCAGAAGCAGTTTGCTCTCAGCTGGCAAGGCCAGCAATACACCTTCACTGTCCTACCTTAGAGTTCATCAACGCTCCAGCCCTATGTCACAATTTAATTTGCAGGGAACTTGATCCCCTTTCCTTTACATAAGATATCACACTGTTGCATTACATTGATGATATTATGTTGATTGGACCTAGTGAGTGTGAAGTAGCAATTGCTCTGGACTTACTGGTAAGATATTTATGTGTCAGAGGGTGAGAAAACAATCTGACTAAAATTTAGGGGCCTTCTACCCCAGTGAAATTTCTAGGGATCCAGTGGTATAGGGCATGTTGAAATATCCCTTCTAAAGTGAAGAATAATTTGTTGCATCTGGCTGTCCCCTCCTACAACCGAGAAAGAGGCACAGCACCTAGTGGGCCTATGTGGATTTTAGAGGCAACATATTCCTCATTTGGGTGTATTCTGCCAGCCCATCTACCAAGAGACCTGAAAAGCTGCTAGTTTTGAGTACAGCCAAGAACAGGAGAAGGATCTGCAGCAGGGCCAGGCTGCTGTGCAAGCTGTCCTGCCTCTTGGCCATATGATCCAGCAGCTCCAGTGGTGCTTGAGGTATCTGTGGCAGACAGGCATGCTGTTTGAAGCCTTTGGCAAGCCCCTGTAGGTGAATTGCAGCAGAGGACCTTGGGGTTTTGGCGCAAGGCCATGCCATCAACCGCAGATCAATATACCTCCTTTTGAGGCAGGGTGCAGTGGCTCACACCTCCAATCTCAGCAATTTGGGAGGCTGATGTGGGAGGATCGCTTAAGGCCAGGAGTTTGAGACCAGCCTAGGCAACATAAAATATATAGCAGGACGTGGTGGCACTCGCCCATAGTCCTAGCTACTCTGGAGGCTGAGGTGGGAGGATCACTTGAGCTCAGGAGTTTGAGGCTGCAGTGAGCTATGACCGAGCCACTGTACTCCAGCCTCAGCAACAGAGTGAGACCCTGTTTCTCAAAAAAAAAAAAAAAATTCCCACCTTTTGAGAGACAGCTCTTGGCATTAGTAGTACTGAGCCTTAGTAGGAATGGAACACTTGATCATGGCCCACCAAGTTACAACCTGAGCTGCCTCTCATGAACCTATCTAACCCACCAAGCCATAAAGCTGCCTGTCTGACCCACCATTAAGTTGGGTGTGTATATAGCACTCCGTCATCAAATAGAAGTGTCATATCTGTGATTGGTCCTGAGCAGGTCATGAAGGGACAAATAAGTTACAAGAAGTGATCCAAATGCCCACGGTCCCCACTCCTGCTACTCTGCCTTCTCTCTCCCAGCCTGCGCCCGTGGCCTACTGGGAAGTCCCGTATGATCAGCTGACGGAGGAAGAGAAGCCTCAGGCCTGGTTTGCAGATGGTTCTGCACAATGCGCAGGCACCAGGCAAAAGTGGACAGCTACGGCACTACAGCCCTTTCTGGGACATCCCTAAAGGAGTATAATTTTGTTCCTTTTGTATTCTTTTATCATGGAGCCTAAGATTTATTGAGTTTATTAATATCTAAGTATTATGTATTTAAGTTATGGGATATCAGGAGAAGAGTAAACGTCACCCAAGGACTTTACCTGTTCTTCTGGGGAAGGGATTAATGAGTTTCTGGTTGTACAAAGGAGAGTTGCAGCATGTTAGGCAGAACTATTACCTTGCTACCGGCTTTATTTGGAGATTAAGTGTGGTTTAGGAGAGGCATAGGGTGCTGACAAGGGGTGGGTTTGTGATGGTTAATTTTAGGTGTCAATGTGATTGGAGTAAGGAAGATCTAGAGAACCGGGACAGTGTCATTTCTGGGTGTGTCTGTGAGGGTGTTGCCAGAGGAGACCGCCGTGTGGGTCCGTGGACCCGGTGGGGAAGATTCGCCCTCACTGTTTGTGGGCACCACCCAGGCGGCTGTGGGCCCAGAGAGCAAGGCAGAGGAAAGTGGAATTCTCTCACTACTGCGTCCCAGGGTCTCAGCTTGCAGAGGGCCTGTTGTGGGACTTCCCAGCCTCCACCATCATGTGAGCCAATTCCCTAATAAGTCCCCTCTCATCTGTCTGTCTGTCTATCCTATTGGCTCTGCCTCTCTGGAGAACCCTGACTAATACAAGAGCACATCTGTCTCATTTCTTTGTTTACACATTTCATGGAGAGAAGAACAGTCCTATCCATCTTTTATCCCCATGTAATGAAGGAGTAGAATGGCTGCAGGATGCCTACTTCCCTCCATTCTATGTATCACAAACCTATGCAGTTTTTGTATCAAATTCTCAGCTTTTCCTTAAAGCTGCTGCAGCCCACAGAGAACAGTCGACTCTTCACTTAGCCCTTGGCCTTGCTTGCCACACGATTAAGATGCACTAAACGGGCTGAGTGGAGAAATGTATGAATCCTACATTACTTTGTATTACCCTCAGTTTTGCGTGCTTAGCCTGGTCATCCTACCGAGATGTGTGCACTGTGACAGCAGGGACCATGTCTTTCTTTTTCTTGCCTACGATACTGAGTCAAACCCAGGGAGAACCAGGGGACCAAAGGAGGCAGGTCTGTGGAGACCCAGCTCGGGTTCCCATTACTGTTTGAGGTTTCTCTGGTTTGCCTGAGTTTCCCCAAGTTCTGGGCGTTTGTCTCTTGTCCTGCCACTAGGTGAATTAGTCTTGCTTCTGGGGATGTGCATGGCTTGGTGACTTAGCTTTGAAAAACCAAGAACGTGTCATGGCTCGTTTACATCAGTGTTGTTTGTGAAAAGTATTAATTTTTATTTTTTAACCTGAACGAAATGTATAGGAGCTTTAAAAAATCATTTTCTTTATCATTCTGTAATTTTGAAATAGTATGTAACTATTTTATTGTCATAAAATACACATAATGTAAAATTTACCATGTTAGCCATTTTTAAGTGTATAGTTAAGTGGCATTCAGTACATTCAGGTTGTGCAACCATCACCCCCCACATCCCATCTTCAGAACATTGTCATCATCCCAAACAGAAACTCTGTGCCCCTTAAACACTCACTTTCAATTCTTTCCCCCCAGCCCCTGGGAACCACCATTCTACTTTCTGTCTCTATGACTTTGACTACTTTGGGTGCCTCATGTAAGTGGAATTGCACAATATTTGTCCTTTTGTAACTGACTTCACTTAACATAAGGTCTTCAAAAGTGTCTCCTTGTTGCAGCATGGATCAGAATTTCCTTCCTTTTTAGGGCTGAGTAATATTCCAGTGTATGTAGGTATCACATTTTGTTTATTCAGCCTTTGATGGGCACTTGGATTATTGCTACCTTTTGACTATTGTGAATAATGCGTCTATTAGCGTTCCTAAGAAAGAAGCATACTAATGACAATGAAACATAAACAGATTGTATGTTGCTACACAGTTCTAGGTAATAACACATAGAACACTGAAAAATATAATAAGAAGCAAAAGTTAACAAACCACAAAAACAAAAACAAAACCACTTTAAGTTCAAAGGATGAGCAGCACCGTGTCATTAAATAAGCCTTTGCTGAAGGCCCAGGATAAGGTGGGCACACACCCTGAGCTTCCAACTAGCCCTGGGAGGATCCTCCCTGGTGCAGTGGGGGGGGTGGGCAGATGGAGGCCAAGGGAGTTACCTTTGACTTCAGGTAGCATGTGGTTGGTATCCAAGGGAGGTCCAAAAGTGGTCTCCAGGCTTTCAGAGGCAGGGAAAGAGGCCCTCTGGTTGATGGAGACTATGAGACAGGTGCTAGGGGTTGACGGCTCAGTGGTAATGGGGGTGGGGAGGAAATTTACTATGGTAAACTCTCTGTCTCCAACGAGTGCCTTGGATATATTTGTTTGGCCTGGTTTTGTGTGTCTCAGGGCAACCAAGCTCTGGTGAGCTTTCTGGAAGAACCACTTCTCTTTGTGTGATCTGGAACACAGCTCCTGGTCTTCCTCCACCCACTGGGTGGATGCAGACTTGGGAGCCACTGTCCGCCGGGGGCAGCGTTTGCTCGGTGGAGAGTGTGCAGCCCCGGCTCTCCCCGGCTGTGCAGGCTTGGGAAGTTACTCCGTCCTCCAACCCTCCTGCGTGCATGTAACATGGGGAGATTGGGTGACCTCTGAGACCCTTTCCAGCTCTGCAATTTTATGATCGCTGTCTTAGTCCATCCGAGCTGCTATAACAGAATGCTTTAGACTGGGTGATTTATAAAGAACAGAAATTTATTGCTCATGGTTTTGGAGGCTGGGAAGTCCAAGATCAAGGCACTAGCAGATTCAGTGTCTGGTGAGGACCTGTTTCTTATAAATGGCTCCTTCTATGTGTTCTCAGAGGGTGGAAGGAAGGTTGAACAAGCTCCCTGGGGCCTCTTTTATAGAGGCATTAATCCCATTCATGAGGGTGGTGGCCTCGTGACCTAATCACCTCCAAAAGGCCCACTTCTTGATACCACATTGGAGATCAGTTTTCAACATATGAATCTTGGGGGGACACAAACATTCAGACCATAGCAGTTGCCCATATTTTGATTTAACTACCTCCCTCTAGCACTCTTGGGATGAATGACTCAGCAGTCTGATAGTTTTGTTGTTTTTCAGGAAGCTTGATTATTTGCAGTCATTAGCAAGTGTATGTCCGATAGTTGAACAATCAATCGAACTGTGCGATCCAGCTGGAGCTAAGCTGTGACTGACTGGATTTCTTCATGCTGTCCTCTTTCAGGGCACCGGCTGGCCGAGACACCCCAGGCCATGTCAGAGCTTTGAGCCAGGCCTGGTGAGGAGGAGGGGCTGTCACCACCGGCCCTGCCCACCCAGCTGCACCATGCTGAGCCTGAAGCTCCCCAGGCTGCAGAGCATAGAGCAGATGCCCGAGGTATGTGTTCTCTTCATCGCAGGGCTTGAGTTGCAGGGTGTGACAGGGCTTGGCCTCTGCAACGGAGGACAGTTGTCTTCAACCAGCCTGTTCTGTGCAGGCACTTTCTCCTCGAGGGCCCCTCCCAGATTCCCTTGGGGGAAGTTAGAGCCTCTTGCCTCCTGCCCCTGCACCAAACCTGGAAATGGAAGTGATCCCCAAAGTGTTTTAGTTTTAACCCTTGCCCATGACATTTGTGTTTTATCTGAAAGCAAAGTTATTATTGAGATTCAAGCAAGCTAAGGCATAAGCCAGTAGCAGCTGGCTGGGTAGGGAGAAGTTCTTGTAGGACGCTTCTACTCCTGTGGGTGCTTGAAAGCAGGCCATGGGTGGAGTCACCCGAGGGCATGGCTTTGTAGTCATCCTCATCCCTTGTGGGTGGGCTGGGCCAGGGGCAATGGGAGGGTTGTTGAGTGGGCCTTAGCATTGCTCTCCAGCAGACCCCTGGGCCTGGAACTCATGGCAGCCACCCTGAAGTACACGGGACTCACAGACAATCTGCTTTATAAGCCTTCGGTGAGGTCATTCCGGTTGTGTGCCACAGAGAATGGGTGCACCCCCCCTTCCCTTGTGAAGAAAGCAGCTCATTTTACCCCTGTTTGGATGTCATGTTTCCTTCCTTTTTGACTGAAGAAAGAGTAAGTGTTGTTCTGTGGTGGGACATTTCACTGGAGGATGTCGCAGAATGCAAGAGTGCCTCCTTCTACTCAGCTGGTTGCCAAGCACTTGCTACTTGCCCCAGAAAAGTAATTCCTAAACACACTCAGCATCACAAATGGAAGATTAAGAGGGGGCAAGTGTCCAAACCCTAACCCTAAAAGCCTGTGAAGGCAGGTGGTTCCAGGAAGCTGGTGCTGGGGGGAAACCATCAATGATGCAGAGGTGTTTGGTGTGCTGAGACAAGGACTGGCAGGTGACTGGCAGACTGAACACGAAGCCAGTTCCTTTGACACTGTGGGCAGAGCACCGGCCTCTGTCCTCAGGGAGCGTCAAGTTGTCTTCCCGGGGTGCTGCACTGGTTGATTCCACCCACAGAGCACCAGCACCTGTGATTAGTGGGAGCACAATGTGACTCTTTGGTTGATTCACTTGTGAAATTTGTCCTGACTGCCTACTGTGTGCAAGGGATTGTTCTGTGCAGGGTCCAGGGAATACCTGCATACAAATCCTGCCCTTATGCAGCTCCTGTCTTGGTCAGGAAGATTTTAAAATGTGCATGAGCAATTCTGGCGTAGAGCGAGTTAGGGTATGTCCTAAGAGAGGGAGAGAGTTTCAGAAGAGGAGGGACTGCTCACCTCCATCTTGGGGAGGGAGGGACCAGGGAAGCCCTCACGAAGGGGGTGAGCTGTGAGATGAGTTTTGAGGGGCGAGCAGGGTGTGGGAGGTGGGGAAGCATTCCAGGAGTGAGCAAAGGCTGGAGATGGGAAACCCTGGGGCAGGTGTGGGGACTCTTTGGGGTAGAGATTACAGGTGTCTGCTTGGATGTCCCCCTGGGTGCTTTGGTCAGCGGTGGGTTCAGAGCACGTCCCCAGGAAAGAAGCAAAGGAGGCAGAGGGGAATCGATAGGTGCTCTGGGTAACCTGCTGGGATTCCGAATGTGTGGAGACTCCAAAGGTCAGGACCACACAACCCCTGGAGAGGCCGAGGGCTGAAGATGAGCATGTCTCTCTGCCCAATTTTTCATAAATTATGGGGATGATAATGTCCTTTTTAGTGACATAGCACTAGCTGGAGGCGGAGAACCACATCACACTTTGCATCCACTGTTGGCTTCAAATCTTTCCTTGGGCTTCAGCGTCCACTATTGGTCTTCCCAGCCTCATGCCCAGGATGAAACCGCAGAGAAAACACGGTGCCTCTGCCTGCCTGGAGGGTGGTTTTGCTTGAGGATTTGGGGGGAAAGGCGTGTTTTGGCATCAAAACTGATGAAAGTATATTTAAGATAAAATGCACAATTTGCATGAATATTTAAAACAGGAGATTTCATACAAATGGTAAGCTTACTTTTGCTGGGCTCCGTGGGTTCTAGTACTTGGTTTGTAGCATAACCTCAGGCAAGAGACTCAATCCATCTACCTCAGTTTCTGCATCTGTAAAATGGGAGTGATAATGGTATTTGCTTCCTAGGGTTGTGAGAATTAAATGAGGTAACCCAGGCGAAGTGCCTGGCACATGGTGAACAGTTAATGTTGGCTGTCATTATTGGTATCAACTCTTTTATGCCCTCCAGGGCGCTTTGAGGGGTACAGTGTGTCGGCTGGAGACTTTGAGAAGCCCTGTCCATGGACTCGAACCCGGGCTGCCCACTCTGGTGTTCACCACCTTTGCCAGCCTGACCCCTCCCCACCTCTTCCACCATTTCCCATCCACAGACCCCCTTCTAGCCACACCAATGGTGTCTTTATTCTCCTCAACACATTCAACATTCCCTTCTCTTGATTTCTGTTTGAAAAAGCCTTTCCTCTCCCCATACTCTGCGTTCTCCCTTTCTGGCTTCCTTCATGGAGCTGCAGGTGCCGGTTGCCATCCCTGAGGTTTTTCAGGAGTTGGTTGGACCTGTGCGGGCTGCCCCGAACGGCTGTCTCTCCTTTTGTATATCAGCCAGCTGTGTGGCCTGGGCCACTTCACTACCCTCTCTGGGCTTCATCCATCCGTAGGGAGCGGTGTGCCCACCTCTCTGCATTGCCAGGGCTGTAGTCCTGGTGCATTCCTGGCCCTGAGTTTGTTCACAGATGAGGGCAGTTTCTCTCTTCTCTCGGAAGGTAGGACTTGTGTATATGCCTCGTATTTAGTCTCCCTGATGCCTAAAAGTTGGCCTGGGTAGAGGTCATTAAAGATTTGGACAAACACCTCAAGGCATGGAATAAATATCTAATGTTGATTCCCTACACAGACCCAGTTTAGAGACAAAACAGAGAGGTCTAGACAGCAAGTTAGTATGCAACACTGCATGACACTTTGCCAGAAGCAAGGGCATTTTGTGTCACATTGCTAATCTCTGTGAATTACAGCCTTGACCCTCAGGCTACGGGCAAACGAGTAGTCCCAGAGGGCTTGTTGAGGAGCCCAGCGGGAGGATTCCTTGAGATGGTGGCTCCAGGTAATGATGAAAAGCAGCCCAGTGCCCAGACGGCACCCTGGGCCATGGACGCATAACCTCGCTGAGCCTTGGTGTCCTATCTGTTAAATGAGGTGACTGCTAAGTCAGTCTCACAGGGCTATTGTGAAGATCCAAGAAAATGAAATAGAACAGTGGGATTATTACAAACAAAAGGAAGCATAGCTGGATAAATAGCTGGGAGTGGGGTTAGGTAGGTGGGCTTGGGCACCTGGGAACAAGGAGCTATCTCAATACGCAAGTGGTTTCTCCAGCCCAGTATTTTTCAAAGTGGGTGCTTGGGTCACCAACATCAGAATCACCCGGGAGCTTATTAAAATATGATAGGAGTTGTGGTTGTAGGGCATCTTTGTATTGTTCTTGATTTTATTCTATCTTATTTTTATCTTTTATTTTTATTTCTTGAGACAGGGTCTTGCTCTGTTGCCCAGGCTAGAGTGCAGTGGCGTGATCATAGCTCACTGCAACCTCAAACTCCTGGCCTCAAGCAATCCTCCTGCCTCAGCCTCCCAAAGTGCTAGGATTACAAGCTTGAGCCACTGCACCTGTCCTGTTCTTGATTTTAATCAAAAGAAATGCTTTCAATATTTCACCATTTAATATGTTTTCTCTGTGTATAAGTGATCTTTATCAATTTAAGGATATTCCTTTATAATCCTAGTTTGCTAGGATTTTTTTCCCTCTAATTATGAATTTTACAGAACCCTTTTTTCCTGTTAATATGTCTTTTGAGACAATCGTATATGATTCATTTAAGTTGTTAACGTGGTAATTACATTGATTGATTTACTAATGTTAGGCCAACCTTTTGTTCCTGGTTTAAATACAGCTTGGTTATGATGTAATGTCTCTTAAATATATTGCTAGAATCAGCTAATATTTTGTTTAGGATCTTTAAATCTGTTTAATGAGTTGGACTGTAATGTTTCCTTCTTAGAGTCAGCCTATAATTTTTCCTTCTTATACTGTCCTTGTTTGAACTTGAGATTTGCGTTATGCCAACCACAAGTGAGTCTGAGATTGTTGCCTATTTATTCTATGGGAAAAAATTGCATTGCATAATATTAGAATTATATATTCCTGAGTGGTTGGTAGAATGTACCTGAAAAATTGCCCAGGGAGGGCCACCATATTGCCCAACCACAAATGATATATTAATAGTTTGGATATTTGTCCCCTCCAAATCTCATGTTGAAATTTGATCCCTAGTGTTGGAAGTGGGGCTGAGTGGAAGTTGTTTGGGTCATGCGGGTGGATCCCTCAGGAATGGCTTGGTGCCCCCCCTGCAGTCATGAGTGAGTTCTTGCTCTGTTAGTTGGCTCAGGAGCTGCTTGTTTAGAAGAGAGTGGGCACCCCATCCTCTCTGTTGCTCCCTCTCTCCCCAGGTAATGCACCTGCTCCCCCTTTGCCTTCTACCTTGATTGGAAGCTCTTTGAAGCCCTCATCAGAAGCAGATGCTGGCACCATGCTTCTTGTACATCCTGCAGAACCATGAACCAAATAAACCTCTTTTCTTTATAAATGACTCAGTCTCAGGTATTCCTTTATGGCAATGGAAAACAGACTAAGACACCAAGCGAGCACCATTTATCTTCTTAGTCTACAGGAGTGGAAACCTCTGGAGTTGTGCAGGGAACAATTTGGCCCCACAGCTGAATTTTCTTTGTGGAAAGATTTTTTTTTAATAACAGCTCTGTTGAAATATAATTCACATATCATAAAATTCACCCTTTAAAAGTGTACAATTCAGTGGGGTTTAGCATGTTGAACACACAGAGAGTATGTTGCACAAAACCATCACCATGATCAATTTTAGAACATTTTCATCACCCCAGAAAGAAACTAACCCATTAGCAGCTATTTTCCACTCCCCTCACTCCCAACCCTGGCAATACCTTATCTATTTTCTGTCTGTCTGGATTTGCCCATTCCGGATATTTTATATAATTGGAATCATACAATATATGGCCTTTTCTGAATGCCTTCTTTCACTTCACATAGTATTTTCAATGTTCATCTATGGGGTAGCATATATATCAGTACTTCATTTTAAGGGCTAAATAATATTCTGTTGAATGGATAGACCACAGTTTGTTTATGCATTCATCGATTGATGGGCAATTGAGTTGTTTCTACTTTTTGGCTATTATAAATAATGCTGCTGTGAGTATTTGTATACAGGTTTTTCAGTGGACATGTTGTCAGTTCTTTTAGGTGTATACCTAGGAGTGGAATTGCTGGATCATATGATAACTCTATGTTTTTATGTTACTGATTTAACTTAATCAACTGTGGTCTGAGCATGCTGTCTATATTATTCCCATCCTTGAAATTTGCTCAGACAAGCTTTATGGCCTAGCACATGATCAATTTTCATAAATCCTCTAAGTGTGCCTGAAAATAACATAGCTCCCAATTGTTGGGAACAGCATTCCAGAAATTTGTCTGTAAGATCAAATATTTTTACTGATTTTGTTCTGTTTGATCTATCCATAACTGGGTGTATGAAAATCTTCCACTATGGTGGCAGGTTTGTGAGTTACTCCTTACAAATAAGTTAACCTTTGCTTTAAGTATTTTGAGCCTGTGTTTTTTAGGTATATTCGAGTTTATAATGTCATATCTTCCTAGTGAAGAAAAGTTCTTTTATTGTGTAGGGATTATCTTTATATCTAGTAATGGTTTCGTCTTGGGGTGCATCTGATAGTAACTTAGCAATTCCAGCTTTGTTGCTTTTGTTATCACTTCTTTGGTTTATATCTCTTTCCTTTGCCTTCAATCCTTCCCCATTTTTATATTTAATTGAATCCTGGGTAAACAGCACATGGTTGCATTTTATTTTGCTTGACAATATTTGTCTTTTAACTGGATTTATTTATGCGATTTATGCAAATAAATACACATGATTTATTTGCATTTCTTTCAATCATCTTTTGTGCCTTTATTTGTCTTGTTTTCTCTGTCCCTTTTTTCCCTTGCTTTCTTTGGATTGAGTTTCACATTCTTGTTTTGATTCCTTTCCCATTCTATTTTTCCTCTCTACTTGTTTTTATAATTAATATGTTAGAAATATTCTCTGTATCTATTACTTTAGTGGTTGCTTTAGCTGTTTTGACATGAATAGCTGTAAGGGACAGGAAGGGTCAGGCTATGCTGAGTTAAAAATTGCCCCAGATAGCTCAGTGGCTTCACATAGCAAAGGTTTATTTCATGCTGCATTACATAGCCAGTGGCTAGTGGGGGACTGAGGGACCCAGGCGGGTGGAGCATCTACCATCTCCTGGCTGCACCGTCTGGAACACGTGGTCCCCCAGGTCACCACAGAAGGGGAAGAGAGAGAGGTGTCTTAGGGTGGATTCCCCAGAAACAGACTTGAGACAAAGATTTGTGTGCAGGAAGTTTATTGGGGAGTGTTTTCAGGAGCAACACCTGTGAGGACGTGAGGGAAGCAGGACTGGGCAGAAGGACAGGTTGCATCAGACGCCTCCACCAACCACGCAGGGAGCTCTGGAGTTGGGTCGGCCTTTCAGGGTGGTCCCACATGGGAAAAGGAGGCCAGGACTGCTCTGTATTCCTCACCAATGGATGTGGGCTGCCCCTGGGGAGGGAGTATATCCAGTAGTGCCCTTTGGCCAAAAGCAATTCCCATGGGAGGATGAGTGGCCCAGTTCTGACGGTGGTGGCACGAGTCCCTTCGGAAGTACATCTGTGATATCCACTAAGAAAGCTCACTGCTTTTATCTGCCCTGGTCTAGAAGTAACAATAACTAGAAAGAGTTACCTGGCCCCAACCTAACTCTAAGAAAGTCTGAGACATGTAGGAAAGCACATGGCATATTTGGTGAGCTCCAGCTCTCTCTATCATACCTAAAACTTCTTGGATCTGAGGACTGGTGACATTCAATAATTATAGAAATTTATCAGTTATCTTTTCAAATACCATATCAAAACCATTGTATTTTCTCCTTCTAGAGAAATATTCTCCATTTATCTTCTTTGCTTTTTTTTGTATTTTCTCTCTCTTAACCTCTCTAGACTGCATCTGGGATACTTTCTTTGGATCTACTTTCAGTTGGCTAAGTTTCTCTCCTGACAGGTGTGGTCTGTTATTTATCGTTTCAATGTCTGTTTAATTTCAGTTATTATTTTTCTTAATTTCTAGAAGTTATATTAGGTTCTTTTCTAATCTTGTTCCCTGTTATTTTTAAGCTACTTCTTTAAACATATTGAACATGGTTATTTTATATTCCAAAATCTGTTCTTCCAGCTCCATTTCTGCTGTTTCTTGTTCATGGTGTTTTTTTGTTTGTTTGTTTGTTTTTACGTGTGTGCATGCTTGTATTAAAGTAAATATCCTTCAGAGAGAATTTATTTGCTTTTTAAATTTTTTTTAATTAAAAAGATTTTTTTTTTAAGGAGACAGGGTCTTACTGTGTTGCCCAGGCTGGACACAAACTCCTGGGCTCAAGCAATCCTCCTGCCTCCGCCTCCCAAGTAGCTGGGCCCACAGGCACATGCCACCGAGTCTGGCGTGTATTTGCTTTTGTTACTTACCTGAGGGAACTACAAAACTTTGACCTCTTTCTGTTTGTAACCACTTTCATTTTTTTTTTTTTTTTTGGAGACAAAGTCTTGCTCTGTTGCCCAGGCTAGAGTGCCGTGGCATCAGCCTAGCTCACAGCAACCTCAAACTCCTGGGCTCAAGCGATCCTCCTGCCTCAGCCTCCCGAGTAGCTGGGACTACAGGCATGTGCCACCATGCCTGGCTAAGTTTTTCTATATATTTTTAGTTGTCTGTCTAATTTCTTTCTATTTTTTGTGTAGAGACAGGGTATCACTATGTTTCTCAGGATGTTCTTGAACTCCTGACCTTAAGCCATCCTCCCAGAGTGCTAGGATTACAGGTGTGAGCCACCGTACCCTGCAGAAAAATCATTCATATGCTTGACTGAATATTGGACACATCATTTTCTTAAGAACATCATACCAATGTTGTAAATTGACATTTACCTGTAATTGTTTAATACCAACAATAGTTGGCTATGAGCTCAACCTATTTAAAGCTCTAGTAATTGCATGTGTTGTGTGCAAGCAATATTTTATGCTCTTTTAATTGAGAGCCTAAGTATTCTCTCCCACCGGCACTAAGCATGGTCCTGCAAGACACAGTGGCTTACTGTCCAGCTCCGTGCCAGGCGCACAGCAGGTGTTTAGTAAATGACAGGTTATAGTTGATGCAGTAATGCATGGTCTTTTCCTCTTTCCACCCCATCCTCCCCCTGCCCTCTGACAGCAAACACCTCACCAGATTCTCCCCTGGTCTCTAACTATTCCCCTGCCCTGACTGTGTATTCACCTTGCCCCTCTTATCTTCTTCCGTGGTGAGCTGGCCTCTGGGCAGGGAGGTGGCAGCACCCTGCTGAGGCAGGGGACGGGGCTCTGACGCTAGAGGCAGCTCCAGCATCAGTGTGCCCTGGGAGCTGGTTAGAGATGCGCACCCGCACCCCAGCCACGACTCTGCAGTAACCCCAGGTGACCTGCACACACCTGCAGAAGCAAGTTTGAGAGGTGCTAGCTTACAGACTTTGTCATCCTGAGACACTTGTATCGGTTTGCTGGGGCTGCCAGTAACAAAATCCCACAGACTGGGGGACTTAAACAGCTGAAAGTTGTTTTCTCACAGTTCTGGAAGCTGGAAGTCCAAGATCAAGGTGTCAGTGGGCTGGTTCCTTTGGAGGCCTCTCTCCTTGGCTGGCGGGTGGCCACCCTCTTGCTGCCTCTTCATAGGGTCCTCCTCTGTGGGCACGTCCCTGGTGTCTCTGAGAGTTTAAATTTCCTCTCCTTACGAGGGATGCCAGCACGATTGGATTAGGACTCACTCTACTGGCCTCATTTTAATCTGGCCACTTTCTGACAGACCTTATCTCCAAATGCAGCTGCATTCTGAAGTACTAGGGGTTAGGACCTCAGTGTATAAATTTTGAGAGGGATGCAATCAGTCTATAAAAGCACTTTAAAGAAGAAGAAACTGAGGCTCAGAGAAGTGTGCGGTAGTCCAAAATCACACCGCAGGCCAAGGGATGAGAGTGTCATCTCTGGACAGCGCCCGCCTTAGGGGCAGCGATGAATGACAGTACACAGGAGGCTGGGAACTGGAGCCTGACATTTGCATTTAGGTTTCAGCTTTGTTTCCATTATTTCTGGGAACTGGGACAAATGCCCTGACCTCCCCAGGCCTCAGTTTCCTTTTCTGCAGAATGGGGACTGTAACAAGCTCTTCCTCACCAAGGTGGTTGTGAGGATTCAGACACTTGGACAGGAAGTGCAGAGTACTTGTGCATGGTGCCTGTGGCCGCCCAATACCACTCAGCCCGCCTCTTCTCTTTCCCTGCTGTCAAAATCTGCTTATTTACTGCCAGCCAAAAGTGCCCTATTATTTTCCCCAGATGATTTGCAGTTTAATAGCTTGAAAAGCTAAAGGTTTAAAACTGTCATGGTGCAATTGTAGGCACCGGCTAGCAGGTGCACAGGGGCTTTGGACATGCAGGGGAGCCTTCTGGATGCTGAGCCTGTGGCAGGCACTAGAAGGGAAAACTGGCTGATGCGCCTTCCCAGCCTGAGTGCCTGGGGTCTCTCACTTCTAAATAATAGGCTGCACATGATTTGATTCCATTTCACTCGAAATTGCCCAGCCTGCAACCAGGGATGCAAGGTGGAGTCCTGCAAATCAATTCCACTGTGCAAATAAGCAGGCGCCTGCTTACTCGGGGCTGCTTAGAAATGTGTTGAGGCAAGGATTGTAATTTGCCTTTGGGGTCAAACTGGGTTTGGAATACAAACTCGTTTCCAAATGTTTAGCTTGTCATTTCAATGTACGTGGTGCACATTCTGTGAAGATCTACTCTATGCAAAAAGAGGCTCGAGTGGGAACACGGAAAGAACTGTTTCCTTTCCTGCGCTCAGAGGAGCTCAGAGCAGGAGTGCACCTAACAACTAGCAGCATGGTCCAGTAAACAGAGGTTCAGGGTCGGGAGGACAAGGCCAGGTCAGTCTTCTTCTTCCAAGCTGGAATGTCACTGTCCTGGGACAAAGGGACTCTCTTTCTTTTATTTACCCAATATCCATCTGTCGTGGTTTTGTGGGGGCCACTTTAAATCCTGCCCCTCTTGCGTGGTTAAGGTTTGGCTTCCCATCCATGTCTCGGGGCAGAATAACAGGTCAGATGGAGGTAGGTTTTTATTCTGGGCCTAGCCCTGGCTTTAATGGCAAAATATCCTCCCCAGGTCTGGGGCCAGCTTCCTAAATGTGGTCAAGGTGTCCAGTTTATGGATTTCCAAGTTCCTCTGTTCCCTTTTAGCTTTTGACTCCGTCATCTCCCCCAGCCCCCTGCCCTTTTGCCCGCCAGAGTGCCGGCTGGGACCCAAAGAGAGAAGGGGAGCAGTCACACCCTCAGTTACCCTGGGCAGAGTGCGGGTGGCCTCTTCCTCCAGCTCCGCAGCCACTGCCCACTGTGGCTGTCACTGTGTATGAGCCGCCTGCAGCCCTGCCCTGCGCACTCCCGGCAGGCCACCCACATGCCCAGTGCTCTGCAGGGTCTACTCCGCTGGCCCCTGTCCTAAGGCCCCCTGCTTCACAGCATCTGCTAACCTAACTCATGAAGGAACAAATCATTAATAATTATTGCTGCTTCCTAGAGTCTGCATTGTAACGAGTGGCCAGTGCTTTAATTAATAAAAAAAATTAAAAAGGAAGAAAGAAACTTGAAAAGTAGAATGACAGACCCAGGGAGGAGCTCTTGGGAGCCGTATTTTCTGTTGGAGGGCCTCCCGGTTGCCCACCACGCACACACCACCCCCCTCCACCTGGGTGGGAGGCTGACAGCCATCGGCCCATTTTCCTCCTTGTCATCAGCCCTGGCAGGGTGGGAATCCGCAAGTCAAGATTCCTGCTGCCAGTGATAGGAATCTGTCCGCCATAAACCCGCACGTCAGCAGAACTGAATGGTGAATCAAAACCTGGAACAAATCGCTTTAATTACCTAAGACCCAAACCTAATTCAAATAGTATTTCTTCAATGGACCATGAACCAACTTCATTATCTCCCCTCCCCCTAGTCTACCAGTTTAACCCAGAATTGAACTGAGAGTTCTCTAAAACTCGGAGCCACTGTTGGAAGGGAAGGTGCTGACCATCCCTCTAGCAAATCTGCCCATTTTACAGGTGAGGACATGGCAGCCTGAGAGCTGTGGCCTGCTCAGGGCACCCCTGGGCCCGGGTTTCACTCCTTACTCTGGTGGCCCCTCACTTTCTCCACTGGTCTGGGGACCGCTTGTCTCGGAACCTCAAGGGATAGCACAAGCTGTGTTACATATTGTATATTTTGGTTTTTGTTTTTGTTTGAGACAGGGTCTCACTCTGTCAGCCAGGCTGGAGTGCAGTCCTGCGATAATAGCTCCCTGCAGCCTCAAACTGCAGGGCTCAAGCGATCCTCCTGCCTCAGCCTCCTGAGTAGCTGGAACCACAGGCACACGCCACCATGCCCGGCTAATTTTTAAATTTTTTGCAGAGATGGGGTCTCCCTTTGTTGCCCAGGCTAGTCTTGAACTTCTGGCCTCAAGCAATCCTCCCACGTTGGCCTCCCCAAATAGTGGGATTATAGGCATGAGCCACCATGCTTAACCCTACTTCTTAGTTTAACAGAGGCTCTCCATTCAAAAATACACAATATAGGCCGGGCAGCTTGATGCCCCGTATTTCACCTGACCGGTACAAGTTTCTCATTGGTGGTGTTTTGGGGAGGAACTGGCCAGGTGGGCTGCATGGGGGAAGGGTTGAGTGGGCCCTGCCGTGGCCAGCCGCCGCCTCTTCCCGCAGCATCGTAGTCCTCATCATCAAAAGGCCTTTATGAAGCGCCTTGGTGAATATATCCTGGCTCGGGGGGATCTTCTGCAGAGATCTTCCCACCAGTCCCTGACACCTGGGGCTTGTCGGCTCAGACAGGCAGCATCTATGTCAGCTAACCAAGAAGGCATCCAAAAACCGGGCTGTAGGCCCCAGGCAGAGGGTGTGAAAACGGATTCTTAGGCAACATTCATGCCAAGAGTAAGTACGTCTGGAGCTGCAAAGACAGGCTGGATTCACGAAGGGACCCTGGCCCTTGAATTCTCTCCTCCTGCTACTGGCTGGAGCCTTCTTGGGGGACATGGGGTTTTAGATGCTACCGGGAAGGAAGCGGGTGGGGAATGGAGCAGTCTGACAGGTCCAAGACTTGGGCTCAAGTGTTCCAGGTTCACAGTGCACAGCCTGGGAGAAAACTAACGCCTGCCAGAGTTGTTCCCCCTGAGATCTTCATGGCACCCTCTTGGTGCCTTTTTCTTCTCTCTGCAGGTGTTCCATGAGCAGGGCATCCTCTTTGGCTACCGACATCCACAGAGTTCCGCCACTGCCTGCGTCCTCAGCCTTTTCCAAATGACCAATGAGACCATCAACATCTGGACTCACTTGCTGCCCTTCTGGTATCTCTGGCCCCCTTGACTGGCCCGTCTCATTCAGGAGCCCTGGGGACCAGGCCTTCTGGCAGACACAGCTGGGGTTGGGAGGGGTGAGATTGTGTGCTGGGATTTGGGGATCCCCACGGGTGCATGAGTGTGAGGTGAATGCATGATGGAGGGGGAGAAGTTGGGTCTGCCGCTGGGATGAGTTTGGGGGCATGGATGGTGGTAGGGCTCGAGGGGCTCCCGACAGCTCCCCAGTCCTCCCCTGCTCCCCTGCTCCAGTGCCTGATTTGACAGCATCTTCATCTCCTTCAGTCTTAGAGGCTTCCTGGGTCTCCCAGGAGCCCTGGTTAAAATGTCACTAACTTGAGCAAGTCACTTAACCTCTCTGAGGCTCACATTTTTCTACCTGCGAAGCAGGTGCGATGGTCTGCAACTCTCCCAGAGTTGCTATGAAGATTTGGGGAGAAAACGTTGGTAGAGGCATTGAGCACAGAGCTGTGGGTGCTCCGTAAGCAACTGGGTGGCGCTGGCCCAGGCACACTGTGATGGAGCCAGCTAAGAGCAGGCTCTGGGAAGTGATTACGCAGAAATGGGAGTTGCCAGGGAGGCAAAGAGGAGCTTGCTGAGAGAGGTGTGGGCCGAAGGTGACCTTCACAGCCCGCATACCTTTGCTTACTGAGTGGGCAGCGAAGATAGGACCAAAGCACGGGAGGCCTCAGGCTCATAGCACGTGGGCAGCTAGCCTGACCAGAAGTCAGCAGACAGACCTGGGGCGAAAATGCAGGGCCAGGCTGTTTGGTTCCAGCAACTAGCCCAGTGCAGAGGGAGAGAGCCCAGTCTGGGGGCAGAGTGGGGTTATCTGTTAAGAATGGTGCAGCCTTGGGCCTGCGGACTGGGTAGGGTGGCAGCACAGCCCTGCTAAGGGGGCCATTTGTCATTCTAATTTTCTACTTAGGTAAAAAGCATACATGCTGATGAATCATAACACTGCAGAAGGAAACACAGTCAGGCTCATTCTCCCCCCTGGAGTGGCCAGGGTGACCTGTTTCCTGAGCATCCTCCCGGAACCCTTCTGGGGATGCAGGAGCATCTGCGACATGCATGTCCCCAGTGCCCACCTCTTCCCCTGCTGCTCTCTCCTGGCCTCTCTCCTTGGACACCTCACTCTGTCAGCACCTGCAAGTCTCCCTGGCTTAGAACAGCTGCCTGGTGTTTCATTTTATAGATGAACCATGGTTGACTTGGGCTCTTTTGAGATTTGTGCTGCTACAAAGAGTGATGCCCTGTCGGTCCTAGTTTGTTGGTCTTGAACTCCGTGCATGGATCCCTGTGGGGTGATTTTTAGCTATATTACACCTGAGCCACACTGGCCGAGCCACCCCACTGCCTGTGGCAGCCCCACACCACGCCAGGCTCTCAGAGTCGATCCTGACTGAGCAGCACAGAGCAGCAGGGGGTGCCTGGGGAACCCTAAGAAAATGGGACCACTGAACAATCCAGATGACTAAAGGATACGTTTTGAGAAAAAGCAAATACCTTAAGCTTTACTTCTGCTGGGACAGGAGGAGAAAGACTGTAAGTGTGGCCAAAAGGATTTAGCTATGCTCCTTCAGTGCCTGCGAGAAGAGCTTTGTGGAGTCTCCTCCGCTGGATAAATCAGCAGAAAAGGGAGGGAGCCAGCTTTCTGGGAGTGGTTTGTGGCAGTGCGGTGCCCTGCAGGCAGGACCCCATGCATGGAAGACAGACCAGGCAGATCCGAGGCAGAACGGCGCAGTACCTAGGCTTGGCTGAGAGTCAGCCGTTTAGAAAAGAGATTGCAGTCCCAGAGGAGGAAGAGTGTGGAAGAGGAGGGAGAAAACGGTCCTCTTGTCCCCTGGACTTTCAAGGCTCCACCTGGGGGATTGTGTCTGTTTGAGGAGCTCTCCTACAAGAGGGACATAGACAAACTAGAGGGGACAAAGGCAAACCACGAGGATGGTGGTGACGCCAAGTTTGGATCCTGGGAGGAATTATTGAAGGAATTGGGGTTATTTAATGTGAAGTTCAAGGAGGTGGAGGGGGGTAGGAAGACTGCCTTAATATACTTGATGGGCTTGTTTTCTATGATTCTTACGAGAACTAAGGCCAATCAAATGGACATAGCTTCCAGGGACACAGATCTGAGCTCGACGAAGGAGAACTTCCCAACACTCAGAGCTGCCTTGGGAGGTGGTGAGCCTCCCATCCCTTGGCAGCATGTCAGCTGAGGCTGGAGAATCACTTGGGCAAAATGCTGTAAGAGGGATTCCATTACCACATGAGGCGGGGATTAGACTAGATATACCTAAAGGCTTTCTCCTCACCCTACCTGCCCATTCCCAACTTACTGCCTCCCAGTTAAAAAAGGACCCACCCAACCTCCACAGCACACAGTATGTCCCCAGAGTGAGCACACGGAGCAGTCAGTCATCCCAGGCAAACGCAGGCAGAAGACAGTCAGGTGACGATCTCAGAGGAACCCCCGTTGTGGAGGTTGAGTGGGCCCCGCTGTGTTCCAGGTTCTTTGTGTGGAGGTTTGTGACTGCACTGTATGTGACAGACGTCCAGAATGACAGCTACTCCTGGCCCATGCTTGTGTACATGTGCACCAGCTGCGTGTACCCCCTCGTGTCCAGCTGTGCGCACACCTTCAGCTCTATGTCCAAGAATGCCCGGCACATCTGCTACTTCCTGGACTATGGTGCCGTCAACCTCTTCAGCCTGGGTACGTGCGGCCCTGCTCTTGCTTTCCCACTCGCCCTGTCCCCTGTGAGCTGGGGTCACCATACGGCTTTGGTGGGTGTGCAGAGGAGTCAGGGGAATGCCAGTGCCTGTCCAGGTTCCCGATGAGTGTTCTGTAAGAAACTTGTCTGTAAGTGTGTGCTAGATATTTAGCCACCGGCTCTCTGGGGCTGTCAGCCCTGATCTGCAGTGTTTGCCAATTTCCGTGGTGCAAATACTCCCACCGTGGCCAACATCAGGCTACTAACATGACATCACCAAATGCAGAGGTGGAAAGAAACACGATGGATTTAATTGCAAGTTTACATAATTTAATGTTTAATGATGGCTGTTTTTAACAATTGGCTTGCAAGATCCTTGCAACTTTAATGTCAGCTCTCACAGGCCAGGATGAGCCGCTCCAGCACATCAGAGCTGGTCTCTGTCCTGTGTGTGCAGAGGCTGACAGCACTTAGAGATTTGCTCAAAGTGCCACCAGAGGAGAGTGGTGAACCCAAAGTTGGTGAAGTTGGGTGTTAATGTCCCCAACCTCATTGTCTTTTTAACTACGATGCCCCTCCTCCTGCCTCCTCTTCTCCCCTCCACTGTGGGACCACTGTCTTCCTCGCTCTGGCCCTGCTCCAGGTGTGAAAGCCAAAGCTTGTCTTCCCTTGCCCAAGAGATTGTCCCCAGGACCTCCACCCCTCATCTCTCTCTGCCTTCCACAGTGCATGTGTAGACACACACACACACACACACACACACACACACACACACACGCCTCTAAACTCTGCTGTCCTGTCCCCACCGCTTGCTAAAACTGCTACCAAAGCCCCGGCCTCATCCTGGCTGTTGGGATGGATGCAGGCATTTGGGGCCTTCTCTTCTGGGATCTTCCACCAGACTTTGACACAGGGTCCCTCCTGCCTCCTCAAACCCCCACTTTCTCCAGCCCCAGTGGCATCAGCCTCTCCCAGTGGCCCTCCCACCCCCACGCTCTCATTCTCCTATGCCGCCCCTTCTGCTCTCCTTCACACAGGGGCAGGTGGGGCCTTGGGCCTCTTCTCTTACATCACCCAGCTCCTGGGGGTTGTCGTCCACGCCCAGCGTCTCTTAAACACCACTGGATAAACCCCGCCTCCAGTTTAAGCCACTGACCTGAAGCCCAGGCCGCCTGGGAGCTGTGAGACCGGGAGTGTCTGCCTGCTCCCACCCTGCCCCTTCCCTAATGCCCCAGGGCCCACCGCCCACCCATCCTCCCCGGTGAGAAATCTGCAGCTTACCTCAAGTCTGATCTAATCAGTTACCCAGTTCAGCTGACTCTCCTGCCTGCTCAGCGTGGCTCTGCCCCCGTCTTGGCTCAGGCCCCAGCCTCTCCCCTGCCCCATCCACCCACCCTGCAGGCCACCCAGCTGCCCCCACCCAGGCTTCAACGCCTTCTACCAAGCTGCCCTCCCACCTGGGGCCCCTCATTTCCTGGGATGCCGTCCAAACCCCTTAGCCGAGGCTTCCTTGGCCCTTGACCTCCTGCCCCGGACTCGTGTGTTGGGTGCAGGCATTTTGGAGTCATCACTACACGGCAGGCCTTGTGCCAAGCCCTGACTGTCACCGAGGGGCAGCACGATGCTGTGCTTAACGGCCTGGGTTCTGGAGCGTGACTCCGCCACTCCTAATCGCTACTCACTTCTGCGAGAGTTTCTTAACCTCTCCAGGCCTCAGTTCTCTCATCCACAAAATTAGCATAATATCTTCTTCTTAGGAACGTTCTGATGATTAAGTGTGTTTTGAGTGAAGCTCTCAGGACAGTGCCTGGCCCCTAGTAAGCTTCAGCGGGTGGCCGTTACCACGATCATCTTGCTGGCCCTGAGGGCAGACCCCTGAGGCAGGCACCCTCATCATACCTGTGCTCTAGGTGTAGATGATGAGGCACCTGCAGGTAAGTGACCAGGGCCACACAGCTCGTAAACGGCAGGGCCAGGGTGAGAACCGCCCGTGTGTTGTCTCTTCCTCCGTCACTGGGCACACTGTCTGCATACCGGTTCCCGCAGCACCATGGTCTCCCTTCTCGGCACCCTCACATGGGCCATTCCCTGGGACTCCCTCCTCCCTTCCCTGCAGGGCCTTCAAGGCTCCGCCCAGGGTGGGGGGCCCTGCCCTGTGACCCTCCTCCAAGCCCCTGGCCTGGGCCTGCCTCCCTCATGGCTCTGATCACAGCCTTGTCAGCAGTTTCTTTGCAGGGAGCAATCCCCTGAGCACGGGAGGTGTGTCTTTCTTATTGGCTTTCTAGCCATAGCCCGGTGCTTGACATGGGACAGTGTTTAGCAAACGTGGAAGGAAGGTCCACAGTGAGAGCCTACTGTGCCATCTGGGACACCCAGCTCCTTCTCCTCACCTCTCTCTCCCCTCCTCCCACCCCGTCGGAGCCCCCCATCACTGTGTGTGGCAGTCCTGTAGCTTCCTCCCTGCTTCCAGCTCTTCCCCCCCCCCCCCCCCCCCCCCCCCCCCGGCCATCCTGTGCACTTTCACTAGGTGTTGGTCTCTTAACCCCCTACTCAGAATCCTTCATTGGCTCCCTATTGCCTGAAAGAGGAAGTTCACTCTCTTTAGCTTGGCACCCAAAGCTGTCCCTGCTCCTGCTCCCTGGAGAGTCCCGCCTGCCCTCAGGTACCTGTGAGGATCCTGGCTGACCTCCCAGGCTGTGCTCCCAGATGCGGTGCCTGGCTTCCGGCTCGCACTGACCCCATGCCCTCCTCCAGGCTCTCATCAGCTTTGCTTCCCGCTGCAGCTTTGGGCAGGTCTGAGGCCCCTCCCTCCTGTTGCGCCCAGAGCTTGGCGCACACTTCAGCTCCGTCAGCATCCCCTGAGTGAATGCTTCCTGGTCCAGTTGGGAACTGCCCCTGTACCAGGCCAGAAGGGGTTCGTCTGTCCCCTGGAGGCAGCACCCAGCTGGAATCTCATGGGCAGCCCACGGGGGTGGGACGCATGTGGCCGGCATCACTAGATCTGCCTGGCAAATGGCAGAAAAGGCAGAGGTTGACCCTGCATGGCCCAAGGCCTATGTCAGCCTTGAGCTAGGGTCCCAAGGTTCTTGATGTCTTTGGAATAACAGTTGACCTTAGATGTGTCCCTCAGGCCCTGGGCTTGACAGATTTTGAGGCTGCCTCTTCCAGAGGGGACCTCAGCAGGTCAGGGTACAGGTCCAGGCCCCTCTTGCCAGGTGAAGCACACCTGGCCCCTTCAGGAAGGACAGTAATCTTCCCTATTCTTCAAAATAAAGGCTTCAGCAAACAAGGCTCTAGAAGGTCCCTAGGTAACCCTTCTCTCACAAACTCCTACACCTAAAACAAAATACAGCCCCCAGCCTCTCTGCTGGCCTGTCCCCCAGCCCGATGATATGACATGCCCCACCTCGGCAAGGGCCCTCCCTCCAACACTGATCTGTCCACAGGGGCTGCCCTGTCACCAGCAGGTGCAACGTGCATGCTCAGGGTAGAGCTGAGCACACTGGGTTTCCATCATGGGCAGCAGAACACAGTTGACAGCCGGGACCCTGTCACTAAACTGCCTGGGTTTGAAGCCTGATTTTGCTACTCTCTGGCTGGAGGACCCTGGGCGAGTCACTCAACCTCTCTGTGCCTCTGCTTCCTCTTCTGTGAGATGAGGATAAGTGCAAGAGTTCCGTGGGAGAGTGGTCGTAAGGGTTACATGATGTAATACATGGAAAGCCCTTGGAGCAATGCTGAGCTCATAGTAAATTCTCAGGGTGGGGTGTGGGCAGGCAGAGGGGAGAGGGGACATTCTGGGAGGGGCAGTGGCACAAGCAAGGGTGTAGAGCCAGGACTTTGGTGGGTCCTAGGGACAGGCGAGCTCACTGGCTGTAATTCCTGCTATTATTATTTTTTTTTTTCACTCAAGCAAACTCGTTGGTTGGAGCGTGAGTGTAAGGAATGTTGTTAGGGGGATGACTATGCTAGTTTGTGCAGCTCGTTGTAGAAGTGAACTGCCCAAAACACTGAGGTAGGCTGGCAGGGTCCCTGTAGAGCCAAGGGCTGGCCTCTTTCCCAAGGCTGGTTTTTCTCCCCCAGGCTCGGCCATCGCCTACTCCGCGTACACGTTCCCGGACGCGCTGGTGTGCACCACCTTCCATGACTACTACGTGACCCTGGCTGTGGTGAACACCATCCTCAGCACAGGCCTGTCCTGCTACTCCAGGTACCAGCACGCTGACCTGGTGGGAGGGGAGGAGAGGGAGGACCTAGCATGCAGCTCCATGGGCCCTTTGAGGGTCTGGGTAAGAGGTGGGCTCAGTGGAACGGGCACGTGGGAGCTGGGACTTGGAGGACTTCCTATGGCTGGGCAGGACTGGTTTCCCGGACACGCAGGCTGTGCAGTCACCCCATGCCCCGTGCTCAGAGAGCCTCATACTTGGTTTAATACTCTGCTGTCTTGAACTTCTTAATAATTTTTGAACAAAGGAGCCCTGCACTTTGGTTTTGTACCAGGCTCTACAAACTATGTAGTGGGTCCCACTACTGGGTAAGTCACCCTCCTTGAACTTCAGGTTGCTAATCTATAAAATGAGGCTCTTACATATACCTCTGCGATGAAGGTAAGGATTACAGGTAATGTACCCAGGGCACCTGGCACAAGCCTGGCACAGAGGAGACGCCCCATAAAAAGGCAGTCCACTAACAGTGAGTGATGGGCCTGCCGCCAGGTGCATGTGATGGACGCGGATGATATTCAAATGTCCGATGCGTCCTCATGCTATGAGTCATACCCAGCTCACTGGCTCTAATTCCTGCTATTTTTCTAACTTTCTTTCTTTTTTTTTTTTTGAGACAGAGTCTCACTCTGTTGCCTGGGCTAGAGTGCCGTGGCGTCAACCTAGCTCACAGCAACCTCAAACTCCTGGGCTCAAGCGATCCTCCTGCCTCAGCCTCCCGAGTAGCTGGCACTACAGGCATGCGCCACCATGCCTGGCTAATTTTTTCTATATATATTTTTAGTTGCCCAGCTAATTTCTTTCTATTTTTAGTAGAGACGGGGTCTCGTTCTTGCTCTGGCTGGTCTCGAACTCCTGAGCTCAAACGATCCACCTGCCTCAGCCTCCCCCAGTGCTAGAATTACAGGTGTGAGCCACAGTGCCCAGCCTATTTTTCTGACTTTCACTCAAGAAAACTCACTGGTTGGACTGCGAGGGCAAGGAATGTTGTTATGGGGGTAACTACACTAGATTATTCAGCTCTTTGTAAAAGTGAACTGCCCCAAAGCTCTAGTTCCCTAAATTACTTAGGATGCTTTGCAAATGGTTGTGTCAGGGTGACAGCCCTGTCTAGATAGCGCCAAGGTACTGGGTCTTTCCAGGCTGGGGACCTTCCACTCAGGTCAGGAAAAGCGCTGAGGTGGGCTGGGCACATCTGAGTTCGCTGTCCCCCAGCGGCTACCTGTCTAGGACTGCTCAGCCCGCCACACTCCCCCTCCCCAGGGAAAAACAGGGAGGGTGAGACATGCCCCTGTGACTTCTCCAGAATGATTTAGGCTCTAGCTTCCTTTGGGTGGCACTCAGGACTTGTGGGACTGAGGGAGAGTAGGCAAGTCTCACAAACTTGACAAACTGGTTTTGTTTTGTTTTTTTTACTGGAAAAATAGATTCTGAAACAGCATCAGGAATACTTGCCCCAACTTGCCTTCCATTTGCCTGTCCTGAGAGCCACTTTCCGGGGGAGTGAAAGTCTCCTTTCTAGGAGTTCCCGCTGTGGGTGAAGCTGGTGTAACGCACGTACAAAGGTCACACCGGGGCTGAAAGCAGCCCCAAAGAGACGAGGTGTGTGCCCAAGGCACAGCGCATGGATGTGTGGGCTCTGGCCCAGGAACCTGGACACCTGGACCTGGTCCGTGGACCAGTCACTGCCACTGTCTGGTGGCTCCTCCAGGGCCGTGTGGCTCTGGTGTTTGGAATTTAGGATGAGAGGGAGGACAGCACTGTGGGTTGAGAAGGCAAAGAAGGGTTTGTAGGTGTGGAAGAAACAGCCCCAGAGTTAATGATCCAAGACTGCTTCCCCAGGGGCTCCTCCAAATGCAAATCCTAGAATATTTGCTTTTTTTTTTTTTAAAAAAAAAAAAAAAAGCCCCATGAATCACCTATAAGCCACCAGGGTAGCTTGCTGTCCTCTAGCCAGGAGTCCTCCCTGATCGTTCAGATACAATGGATGGGTCTTTTGGACATGGCGTGCCTGGTGTGTTTGGACAAACCTGTTTGGCAGGGCAGCTTTGGCAGGCATCTCTTGAGTGCCCAAGTTTGGGGCTTCTCCCCTTGGCAAGGAAATAGATTATTTCTGTTTATTTATGGAGCACATCTGTGACTATTCCATCCACCCACCCACCCAACATTCCTCCAATGCCTGCCACGCCCCAGGAACCATGGGGAGAGCTAGGAGTGCCAGGAGGAGTAAGACGCTGCCCTCGCACAGTGCAGTAGGAGAGGCAGACTGCAGACTCCCCAGAAAACCCAGCATGGGGCCATCATTTCCTTTGGAGTGTAGACAAATAATGATAATGCAAAATACCACCTGCTTGGATACATGGAGGTTCCGAGAACTGGCAGTAGTCCTAAGGAGGGAGGTGGGACAATTTAGCTGGAGAGGAGGGAAGGGCCTTTGCCACAGAGTGAACAGCCCGGACAAGGGTGAGGATGCCAGAGAGGGTGGGCCAGTGCGGGAAGCCACAGGGAGCGTCAGAGCTGCCAGAGCCTGCACAGGTGGGAGCAGGCAGTGGCTAGAGAGGGGTTCGGAAGGCTGGCTGGGGGTGTGTGTGTCCCCTGGGGTCTGGCCCTCTGCTCATGAAGGAGGAGAAACTCCTAGGAAGGGAATTCTGTGCCCTGAGGGGCTTCCAGTTGTGTTAAGAGCCCCTGATGTGGGTGTTGCAGGGTGTCAGGGGCAGGGGATGGGGGCTGTGTTGGGACAGAAAGGGAGGAAGGGGGCAAAAGCCACATTCTCAGAGCCAAAGGGAGAGTGGCCGTCCCATCTGTAGCCCTTGGGGTTCCCTTTGCACCTCGTCCTTGTTCCACGTTCCCGAGTCCGTGGCTTCCTTGCTCTTACAAGGCCTGTCCTTCCGAGCTTTCATTCCCTGCCTCTGCTGGGGAGTGAGAAGGGTGACGCGTGCGCAGGAGGGACGCTGGCCCTGAGTGCGCGAGAAGCAGGTAGAGAGGAGGACTGGGGCATGGGGGGTGGGGCCTGGATTTCAGACCTGCTCCCCTACAGACTTGCTGTGTGGCCTCGGGCCAGCCACTGCCCCCTCTGGCTTCAGTGTCTGCACCTTCAGTAAGGGCATCTGAGAAGACTTGCCTGGGTTGGGCACCCTACGATGCCAGCGCCGCAGAGTCCTTTCCCTGCCTCTCCTCCTGCTCCCTCGGTCCCAGGTAGGGGAGGAGCGGCAGAGAACCACCTCCCCCTTCCCAGGGGAAGCATTAGCTCGTTAGTTACCCCCATGCTTACCAGAACATCAGGGTTTAAATGGCATTCGTTCCATTACAGCGCAGACCATTAGGGTCAGCCTCAACTTAGAGAAATTTGCAGTCCCTGGGGTGGTTTTTTTGGTTCTTATTATTGTTATAGTTCAAATGAGTATGTTCCGGAAAGCCGCCTTCTCATTCGGTAGCACGTGTGAGGGGAGTGAGAGAATGCGTGCGTCTTGGAGCAAGGTGAGCGTGACCAGCCCCGGGTCTGCTCGTCCTGCTGGCTGCCCAAGTGCTTGCTGCACGCACAAGGCACTGCGGACCATCTGCGTCCATGTAAGGCATCCAACTGCAGATTGTTTTGACAAAGAGCTGCTGAATGAAATGCCCCGTGGTCACTGCCGTGAGGGGAGAGATTAATGTCCATCCCTGGTAGAAAGTGAGCGGCCCGTGAGGATGCCCTGGCGGTGCAGAGGGGCAGGAGCTGGCCTGGAAGCGGGTTTGGGGGTTGGAGGTGGAGGTGGAAGGCTTGTGCACGCGCCTCTGCAAAGAACGAATTTTCCGCCAGCTCCTTAGTTTCGAGCACTAGTTCCAGAATTCCAGTTGCTAATTCTTCCAGCTTTGTTGCAACAAGATTTATCAGGTTTTAGAACAGACTGGTATTGCATTGACCCTCTCTTAATGAAGGCTTCTCCTCAACTCCGGTGTTTCCTGCCAGCCTCATTCTGGGCAGAGGAGGCCGGGCGCCCTACAAACCAGCCCCTGAAGCCCCGGGTGCAGGCCGCCTTTGGAGACGGTGGGGCTGTGGGTGCTGTGGAGGGTGCCGTGGCTCTGGCTCCACTCCTCAGCCTCTGGCTGTGGGGACACCCTGTGGCCTGACGTGGAATTGCACCTTGGTAGTGGGAGGCCCCTCTCTGCCGCTACTGGCCCCTCTCTGTGGGTACTGCGCCTTCTGCCTTTTTTTCCCTGTTGCTCTCTCTCTCCTGTTCTGCTTTTCTCCTTCTTTTATTCCCTGTAGACTCGGCTTTGCAGCTGGAGAGGCTGGCCCATTTGCCCCTGGGGAAGCACTATATCAGCCTGGGCGAAATGTCTCAAGTTGCAGGAAGTCCATGCGTTGGGGGATGGCTCTCGCAGGCCACAGCCAGATTTCTCCGTGTGTAAGTGGCACAAGGGGCGCGCTGAAGGAGCGACCCTCTCTCAACGCAGGATCCGCAGGGGCGGCAGTGCAGAGCGCAGGAGGGAGGGGGCCTGCCCGGGTGGCCTGAGGAGCCAGTGGAGCAGGTACCGGACCTCTCGGGGTGTAGGGAAGGGTGAAGGCTGTTGGTGACCTGAGGCCTGCTCAGCCTGCTTGGGGGAGGCTGGGGGCGGGGGTGACACTTGGGAGCCAGACAGCCCTGAGTTTACCTCCTACCTTTGCTTCTTATCAGCTCATCTGACTTTAGGCAAATCACCCAGAACCTGTCTGTTCACTCTTATTCCAGTGTTCTAGTCCAACAGCTATTAATACAAGATGGGGAGGGGAAGAGAATGGAGCCCCACAATACATATGTTTTGTTTTGTTTTTTTTCAGACAGTCTCTCTCTGTTGCCTAGGCTAGAGTGCTGTGGTGTCATCATAGCTCACGGCAACTTCAAACTCCTGGGCTCAAGCAATCCTCCTGCCTCAGCTTCCCGAGTAGCTGGGACTATGGGTGTGTGCCACCATGCCCAGCGAATTTTTTCTATTTTTAGTAGAGACAGGATCTTGCTCTTGCTCAGGCTGGTCTTGAACTGCTGATCTCAAGCAACCTTCCCACCTTGGCCTCCCAAAGTGCTAGATTACAGGTGTGAGCCACAGCACCCAGCATATGTTTTTTAAAAGCTGCAGTTTAGTAAGTGTGACTCTGCTATGCACGATTCTAAACACTCATAAGCATCGTTTGTCAAATTCTTGCAACAGGGAGGTACCGTTATTGTCCCTTTGTTACACACGAGGACTGGGAGGCACACAAAGGTTAAGTGACCTGCCGAGGTCATGTGGTCATACAGAGCAGTCAGAACTAGAACCCAGTGTTGTCCTGATCAAGCATTCCACGTGAAATCATGGTACCATGTGGCCTCATCTCTCCTAGAATTTATGGTTTAATCCATGGCTGTGATTCTTGTTTGGGGGATGGTAGATCAAGGTCCCTTCCTCCTTCTCCTTGAGCTTCTCTTCCTTCTCCACCCAGTACCTGCTGTGTAAATCTCTGATTTAGGGGCAGGGGCAGGAAAGAAGAGGAAGTATGCTGATGGGCTGGAGTGAAGCTGGAGCATGCCTTTGGAGGCTGTGGGGCTTCTCAGGGCCTGCAGAGGTGTCCCTTGCCCGTGGAGCAGGGATCCCTATGCAGGCCGTTTTTGCTCAGCTGCCCTGGGGACTGGGTGGAACACATCAGCCTGGATAATGTCCACATCTCAGACATGCTTCTAGGCTGGGGCTGGGGGATCCTGACCTGACCAGGCCTGATGCCTGTCTCCAGGGAGGGCTACCCACCCACCCAGATGTGGGATACAGGCAGCAGTGGGGTTTATGGTCAGGTGGCTGCACTGGCTTATAGGGGACATGACAGCTGGGCCAGAAGCAATGGGCCTGGGCTCAGAGGGAGCACAGATGCTGTTTGCAGGAGAAAGGGCAGTCTTGTGGGCTGGGACCGAGGGTCGGGGAGCAGAGGTGGGAGCGGCAGCAGGACTTAGATCCCATCCCACCAGAGAGCGTGACGAGGGGCAGAGCTGTCAGCAAAGGTTGAGAGGGCCCGAATGCATGCGTTGCCTCTACAGAAGCATTGGGACAGCCACCCCAAGAGCCTTGGTGCAGGGCTCTGCGTAACACCCCTGCTGGCTTCCCAAAGGAGGACCCAGCCCTCCATAATACACCTCGGCGTCCAAGTGGGCTCTGCACCTGTCCCTGCCTCCTGCACTTGGCGGCCAGCCGGGGCATGTGAGCACTTCTTTCCTTGGGCCTCCGTTCAGGGATGTGGTTTTGTGTGGACATCTTCCTGGCCCTCTCTGGCCTCCCCGTGTCCAGCCTGCCGTCTGTGCTGCCCAGCTCCCTACACCCTCAGCTGCTGCCCCCCAGGCGGGACCCGGGCGGCTGAGGCCCTGTCATGTTCTTTCCTCTCTTCATGACGGTCAGCACCACTTGTTTTAATGCTGGTGTCATCTGTCTTTGGATAGGAGGTGGGTGGGGTGGTGAGGAAGGTGAGAAGGAAAGATTTCACATATACTTAGTCCTCCCAGGCCAGCAGCCCTGTGCATGGTAGAAATATTCCAGAAACCTCTCCAAGGCTCAAACGCTGCTTGAACCCAGGTATTCTGCGTGGGAATCACCTGGGTGGCTCCGGCCAGTTGGGTGCGTCTCAGCCTCTGCAGGGTGTGCCCACCCGGGGGTCTGTGCCGGTGGGGCCACCCACGCTCCCTCCACGTCTCTCTGTCCTGGCAGTTACTAGACTTTTAAAAGGCTCTTTGGCAGTTAAATAACTTGGCCCCTGGGTTTCGGCCAGTGCCTCCTCTCTGGCTGGGCTGGATGCCACTGCTTCTCAAGTGCGAGAAGATGGTTTCCTTGGGGGTCTTTTCACCTCTGAGGTTTGTCACCTCCGTCGGGGCGGGAGAAATGGATGAGGCTGGCCGCAGGAAGTTGTGCAAAAATGCCTGTGCCCTGTTGATTACCAGAGCCCTCAGGAGTTTTGAGCGTGTGCGTGTGTGTGTGTGTGTATAAGTTACTGAAACTCTTTTCTTTCTGTTTCTACCCCCTCTCCCTCCCTGATTTAGGTTCCTTGAAATCCAGAGGCCCAGGCTTTGTAAGCTGCTCCGCATCCTCGCCTTTGCGTATCCCTACACCTGGGACTCCCTCCCCATCTTCTACAGGGTAAGGGCTGGCGGCATCTCCTCTCTGCCTGTCGGCAATACCAGGGAGGCGGTTTCCTGAGTTTCTGGGGGTCAAAGCCTGCACTGGGCACCTCAGGACACAGCGGGAGCCGAGACCCGGGTGCTGCCTTGCTGGCCCTTGAGGAGAGGTTAGGAGACAGCATGGACAGAGAGGTACTGGCGGGCAGCATGAGAGGGGCTTAGGAACATTCACAGAGCCGGGCAGGGCAGGCACCTGGGCTTTGGAGAGGGAGCCGTGTACTCAAGGCCAGTCCCTGGGCAAGTTCTCTCCACTTTGATTCCCTTCTGCTATAAACGGGCATGATGATAACCCGGCCATCGGGCTGTGGGGAGGATTACATGAGGTAACATGCAAGTTGGCTGGCGGCAAGAGTCCTGTACATGCACTAGTGTATATCACCATCAATTAGTGTACTGTCGATATTGAAGGGAAAGGTATGAACGAAAGCCTTAAAGGAGAGATGGGAAATGGAGGGAGAGCACAAAGTGGGAGGGTGTAGGAGAGATGACAAGGACGAGAAGGGGAAAGTGCATGCACTCCCAAATCACATGGGCCTGAGTTCAAAGTCTGGTCCCACTGCTTGCTGGCTGTGTGACCGTAGACAATGCACGTAACCTCTCTGAGCCTCAGTTTCCTCATCTGTAAATGAGGCTAACATCTCCTTCTTCACCAGGGGGTAATAAGGATCAACCAACGGATCCGATGGGCTCAGTGATGCCTGGCACCTGGCCAGTACCCAGTGAGTGGGGTCCCCCTCCCAGAGGCAGCGTCCTGTGTGCCTGGGGCATGAAGCCCAGATGGCAGGGGTGAGGGGTGAAGGGGAGACGTGGAGCTCCACCCACCAATGGGGGCACTGAGCACATGCTCCACCTGTGTGGGTCTAGGGGAGACCCAGAGATAGGAGTGCATCCCATTCCCCTCACTCCTCCTCGAGGGCACAGACCACACGCAGGAAGCCAGAGAGGACTGAGCAAGCCTGCCCCGTGCCCCACCAGGTCAGGTGGCACAGACGCTGCACTGTTGCTAGTGTTGTGCACTCTGCACTTGGCTGCATCAGACAGTGGGGCAGTGGGGAGGGGAGGTCTAATTCCAAACAGCGATGTTGATACTGGGATCAGCCTGCCTGGATTCCAAACCTGACTTCACTATTTACTAGTGGTTTGCAAGTCAATCTCGGGCCCACTTTCCTCATCTGCAAAATGGGCCAAATAGTCTGCCTTATGGTAATTGTTGCGGCTCAGATGAAACGATGCGCGTAAAAGGCATGGCCTGGTGCCCTCAGTGAGTGGTCGCTACTCTAGTTACTTATAATAATACAAAAGCTCTACTTACCTCTGACACAGTATAATGGCCATAATTAATACTTTTGATGACTCAGAAGGTCTTCCAGGGATTTCTAGGCCTTACAGCCTTAGTTAGGAGCATCAGTTCAGTGGATGTGCCGATTAACAGTGAGTTCAAGTGTGAATAGACCACTTTTTACTGTACAGTTGACCCTTGAACACCACGGGATTGAACTTATATGTGGATTTTCTTCTGCCTCTGTGACCCCTGAGCCAGCAAGTCCAACCCCTCCTCCTCGTCGTGATTTTCTTAATACCATTGTCTTTTCTCTAGCTTACTTTTTGTAAGAATATGGTATGTAATACATATAAAGTACAAAATACATGTTAATCTACTGTTATCGGTTGGGCTTTCTGTCAACAGGAGGCTATTAGTAGTTAAGTTTCTGGGGAGTCAAAAGTTGTATGTGGACTTTCAACTGCATGGGAGCAGTGCCTCTAAACCCTGCATTGTTCAAGGGTCAACTATACTTATATATTTTACCCCCAGAAAGAGTAGCAATGTATATAATAGGATTTTTCTTTTCCTTTTCCTTTTCCTTTCCTTTCTTCCTTTCTTTTTTTTGTAATTAAATAACTCAAAGACTTTCATGAGCATTTGCAGGATTGAAACACAATTATCATGGGTCTCATTCGATCACACTCAGGGTAGGAATTCTGCCCACACGTCCCTGAGAGTTCCCTCCTCCAGGCCACAGATCTGAGGTGGCACGGGCCTTGGCCTCTGGAGTCCATGCCTATGTGGCGAGATGTGTGGGTGTCAGAGCCCAGTCCCAGCTGCAGGTGCTGAGAAGGAAGAGGGCCTACCCACAGCCTGGCCTCCTCCTGACGCCTGATGTTTCTTTAAATACCTGCAGCTATTCCTGTTCCCAGGGGAGAATGCACGAAACGAAGCCACCTTATACCACCAGAAGCACATGGTCATGACCCTCCTGGCCAGTTTCTTGTACTCTGCACACCTGCCGGAGCGCCTAGCCCCTGGACGCTTTGACTATATTGGTAAGTGGGCGATGGCCCTGCTACTCTGCTTGTTGCCCTCCTGGCCGCGGAGGGGTCCCATCCCTGATTCCAGTGCACGTAGCTGCTAAGGGGCAGGCAGGGGCCGGGAAGGGGGCCAAGGTGAGTGATGTTGCAAGTTGACAGGGCCCAGGATGTCCATCGCCAGTGCATTGCCAGGTAGGATGGGGGAGGATGGGAAGCAGGGGAGCCCAGGACCCTAAAGCATTCAGATGGGGCATGGGGCCAGTGAGTTCTATTGTTACCTAAAACATGGAATCCTGTTATTAAACGAGCACTGGGGGTAGCCATGGAGAAGAAGAGGAAAGGCAGGTGCAGATGGCCCTGAGGGTCACAGACAGCAGGGAGCTGTGCAGGGGCAAGTGCCTGTCCTGTGCGTGGTGGGTGGGAGGGGGCCAGGAGTCTGGGTAGAGCAGGAGTTCTCAGGGTGTAGTCTGAGGACCAGCAGCAACAGCACCATCTGAGAGTGTGCAGATCCTCGTGTCCTGCCCCAGACCTCCTGAACCGGAAACTCCGGTAGAGGGGCCCAGCACGCACACAGAAGCTGTGTGATCCTCCAGGTGGGCATGAGCTCACAGGTGTCTGCGAAGTGCTGTGGTGGCGAGGACGCATCAGAGTCTCGGGGGGTTTACACCTGCTGGCAGAGGAGGCAGGGGGGTGCTCTGCAGAGTGTATCGCCCCCTCGTGGTTCTGGGACTGGCTGGGAGGAGGGCAACCTTGGGTCGATTCTGGTGATGCTGACAAGGGCTTGGGGTGAGAGTTCCTTAGAAAAGTACTGTGGGCATCAGAGGGCCAGTCACTGTCCCCACCGTGGCAGGAACCTTGGTTGCCCCCAAGCCCATTTGTTTCCTGATTTTCTGTCCCCTCTCACCTAAGAGGTGTGGCCAGATTTGCTCTGTTTGATCTGATTAGAATTTTATCTCCTTTTCTTCTTTTGTCCTGCCTAGAGGGACTGCAGCTAGCAAAATGCTCAGAGGGCAGATTTCCAAAAAGGAAGGAAAGGAGAGGCCAGGGAATTAGTGGCAGTGCCCTGCCTGCCATGCCCACCTCCCCAGCCCCACCTTGGTGAAGTAGAGGTGGCTGTGTATAAGTCTTGGGGGCTTCAGAAAAAATAGGCCTGGGCCTTATTTTGCCACTGCTCTTGCTTCTTAATCACATTTTATTTATTCACTTCTATCCCATCCTCTTGGGCCTAGAGGTAGAGTTGAAAAACATACAGGGGGAAATTTGCTAGACAATCGTATATGACAGATCACTAAGACGTTTAGGAAGTTCTCAGTCCTTGAATAACTGAGTCTGTTGGAGGTAGGAGTCCACTGGCGCCAGCCCCTGGGCCCCAGTCTGGGAGTGCTGACCTGGCATGTTAGCGTTGGCCACAGGAAGCTCCTCCCTGCTCCTGTCGGGCAACATTGTTGAAATCACTCTTCATGCTTTGGCCACAGTTCAGATACATCCATTGCTGATGGCTCTTTCTGCCTTTCATCTCATGCCCTAATGAAGATGGGTTTGAGCCTCAGCTGATAAATGTGGCTAGTCACCACTCTGCTTGGCGCAGTGTCCTTGGAGGGCATGGCTCTCTATTAGAGAAGAAACCACTTTGCTGCATCACATGCAGATTTGGAAATCACACCCAGCCCATCAGCTTGTGCATAAAATCATACACAGCCCATTGGCCTGGTAAAGCAGGAGTGGCATCTCCAGGCTCATCTTCTTCCTGGGGGGCAGAGCTGGGGGTGCTGGTAGCTCCCAGCTATAAAGAACTCACCAGACGTCCACTTGAGACTCCTCGACTCTCCTACACTCTTGTTCCTGATTCTGCCCCTGCACAATAGTAGAGGCGGCCAGGCTGGTTCTTGCCTAGAAAACATTTATTGAATACTTCTTCTGGGATAGGTCCTGAACTTTTTTTTTAACCAAAGGAGAATCCTTATTTAACTTCCATGTTGTATTCATTTGCAACGGCTGCCATAACAAAGTACCACAGACTAAACAACAGAAATTTATTTCCTCACAATCCTGGAGGCTGGAAATCTGAGATCAAGATGTCAGCAGGGTTGGTTTCTCTCCTTGGTTTGTTGACGGCCATCTTCTTTCTCTGTTTTCGCGTGGCCTTACCTCTGTGTCTGTGTGTGTGTGCGTCCCAATTTCCTCTTTTTCTAAAGACACCAGTCTTATTGGATTAGGGCTCACCCTAATGACCTCGTTTTTACTTAATTGTTTCTCTAAAGACCCTATCTCCAAATATGGTCACATTCTGGAGGTCCTTGGGGTTAGGGCTTCAACATATGAATTATTTAGGGACATAGTTTAGCCCATAACAAGTGTGGTCTTCTCATCTTACTCCTGGTGTCTGAAGGTTGTCCCCAAAAGCAGTCTCTGACCCTGGGCATTAGAATCCTTTTCCCACCAACCACCAAATCAGCATGTCTCTGCCCACCGCCACCCCTCTCTACTGGGCTCCCGCCTCTCTGGACGAGCTCTGTGTGAGCTGCATCCAGCACGTCATCAGGAAAGAAGAGTCCCTGGTCATGTCTGTGGAGAGGACCACTTGGTAAGTGGCCAACAGAAAATTTGGCCGGCCTCTCCTGGCGTTGAAGTCAGAATGTGAGCTGACTAGCGCAGACTCTCAAGAGATGCCCTTTGGCAGAGCGTGGTGCCTAACTTTCTCATCTGGAAAATGAGGCTGCTGGATAAGCTGTTTTAAAAATGAATGTGGTTTGCTCTGATAGCCTTTTTATTTTTCTCATATTGATTTTCAAAACTAAATTTATTAAGGTATACTTTACATATTCAAGAATTCCCTGATGTCAAGTGTATAATTCAGTGATATTTTCAGTGAAATTTACCAAGTTGTACAACCATCACCATAAATTGGTCTTACAACCTCTTCATCATCCCGATTAGATCTCTCACACCCATGTACTGTTAATCCCTGTTCCCACCCCTGCTTGAGGCGGCCACTAATCTATTCTCCGTCTTTAAGGATTTGCCTATCCTGGGCATATCATGTAAATGGAATCATACAATGTATGGTCTCCTGTTTGGCTTCTTTCATTCAGCATCATGTTTTGTTTGTGTTTATGTGTGTATTTACAGGCAGGGTCTGGCTGCTTGAACTCCTGGCCTCAAGCCATCCTCCCACCTCAGCCTCCTGAGTAGCTGGGACTATAGGCACACACCACTATGCTTTGCTAATTTTTTTATTTTTTGTAGAGACCGGGTCAGGCTATGTTGCTCAGGCTGGTCTTGAACTCCTCGGCTCGAGTGATCCTCCCTCCTTGGCCTCCCAAAGGGCTGGGATTACAGGTCTGAGCTACCACGCCTGGCAACATGGTGTTTTTAAGCATACGTGCCATAGTGTATATCAAAACTCCTTTCCTTTCCGTCGCTGATCTCGATGGCCTCTTGTGTGTTTGCCCCAGGTCACAGTCACCAGCTGTTCCACGTGTGTGTGATCCTGGCCACGCACATGCAGATGGAAGCCATACTTCTGGACAAGACTCTGCGGAAGGAGTGGCTCCTGGCCACCTCCAGGCCCTTCTCGTTCCCTCAGATAGCCGGAGCCATATTTCTGTGCATCACCTTCAGCCTCTGCAACATAATTTATTTCTCAGCTGCTCTGTATCGGATTCCCGAGCCAGAATTACATAAAAAAGAAACATGATTCAGATCATAAGCTTTTCATGCCAGATGTCAACATTAAGCTGCAACACCCTAGCCACCATAAGCCGGTGGCATGGTCCTGGCTTACGATGGCCTAAAATACTCATAATGATTGGTGCCTTGGCATTTTTGAACGAGTTCATGCCAAAAAGGTATTTAACTGAGGAAATGTCTCTACATGTGCACTGATTCTGTGTGTGTGATTTTTAAAAGGGGAACAGGGGTTCAAGCAAGTCCTTGTTAAGGCAAATTATTGATATTTTGTTAAGTTTTAAATTTACTTAAAACAGGGTTTTTCATTCTATTTAAACAGTTGGATTAAGCACATTGCCCTTGTAGCTTTGTGTTACTCTTTAAAAATGGATCTTGTTTCATTTGATGAATTTCACATAGCAAAGCTTCTCCTGAGAGCTCCTGTAGTGGCCTGTCAACTAGTCTGGGACAGTGAGTGGGGAAGGACACTGGAAGGACCCGAGAAAGAGGAAGTTGGTCACTGGGAGCCCTAGGGACTGGGAAAACATTCCAGAATGAAGAGACCGGACTTGTGGGAAAAGGGGACCCTCCTTTTGCTCTGTTCCCACAAGTCCATTCTGCCTTCAAAGTGCTAATTCTCATGTCATTATGGATTTGGAGTTTGTAAGTTTTTTTCTTCAAAGTCCACAGCTGGGTGTCATGTGTTCTGTTATGCTCTGTTTTCTTGTGGCCAGTTTGATCTGCAGAGTATTGTGCAGTACAGATACAATGCGTTAAACTGTGGGAGCTGCCCGAGTTAATCCCAGGTGGTTGTGCTCATCTGTCACCTTTTAAACCAAAGAAGGTTGCTATATTTGGGGATGTCATACATTTGATATTGCATCAGCATTTCAAGTATGCTGCTGCAAAATTTAGTATTCATGTGCAGAGGATGTCAACAGCCTTGCCAATGGGGTGGTCAAATATAGTGTTCTCAAGCTTTACTGTGAACCAGGAACACCTGGTAAGCTTGTGACAGATGCAGATTCTTGGAGCAAACCAGGGGATTCTGCTTTACCGAGTTAAAGGTGGGCTTTGTAGAGGAGATCTGCACAGGAGCCAGTCTCCCAGAGGATGCTAACACAGGAGGGCCAGGGGCCAAACTTGAACAAGTGCTGGTGCCACGCATTCTGAAGGCATGGGCCTATCAGCTTTGTTTTGCTTTATCTAAGTTTCAGCAACTCACCACCTAAGGGCATGTCCCCCACTTTCTGTTTCAGACTTTTCTACTCGGAATAGTACTAAGACACTGAGCATTTTCTCATTTTGTTGCACTACCAATTAAAGTCCAGTATTTCATGGTGTTTTCAGGGAGTACAGAAATGCTGATGCAAAACAACTTTTAACAGAGGCCCATCAAACGCTGATCTGCACTTGGTAATGACGTAGGGGACCTCTATGACAATGCAGGGTCCTCTTTGCTGACTCAGGGATACCTCCATATCTTAGAATACTGTCTCTACCATTAACCAGCTCAGACACTTGAATGGCCTTGTAAATAGTTCATATTCTAATCCTCTGAGGACAAGTAACAATTTGTATTGAATGAGAGTGGTTAAGAAATATGATTTCATTAGTTTTATTATCTATTTACTTCCTGTGGTGAATGCAGACTGATAAAATTATATGGGATGGTAAATTTTGGGTACATTAATTGCAAACTACATGACAAAATTTGTTTTTTTTGGCACCAACCTGACATTGTTAGTGGAATTTCACACCAGCAGGGTCTGTGGGCTTCCATTTCATCTTACTATAACTTTAGATTTATGGTTAAAAAAAGGTCCAAAGTTTAAACACCTTTTTCTAATACTGCCAAAGACATAAAGTGCTTTAAATTCCTTGTTTATAGATGATAAAATAATGTTCTCTGTTTAACTCAGAAATAGGTGAGAGATAAGTGATCAATTTGAAGGACTTTTAGATTATTTAATCTTTGCTTATGTCAATTTTTCATCGTGCTTAATGATGAAAATGACATGTTAAATCAACAAAATAAGATCAAGTACACAATGTTTTTATAAGTTTGGTAAACTTTAGTCCCGTTGTATACTTTTGGGGATAGTGCTATAAATTAAAATTTTATAAAAGGTTGGATCACACTGATTTGGAAGCTTCTAATGCAAAATGAGACTGGGATCAAATATATTAATTATCATTAAGTATTAAGTAATAGACATTTGATGTCAAATGTGGGTATAGTTTTATCCAAGCCATCTCAGAAAATTTGTCAGGGAGTTAGTGGAAGACTTCGCTGGAAAGATGTCTTTTAATGAACTGGTTCTCATTCTCTAAAAACTGTCTCAATGCACTTGAGAGATGTGACACACTCCTATTGGTGACGATTGCTTGCAGCATGGCACGGTCTCAGAAGGGAATGTGGTGGGGAGGCGCACTCCTAACAAGACGTACCTCTCCCTTCTCTCCTGGCTTGCGAAACAATACTCTAAAATTTACTAGACATTACAGTTGTCATAAAACTTGAATGCGTTTGAATGAGGCCATTTTAGTCAACTTTACATCTCTTCCCTCATTGAAGGGTTTCATTTCCCATTGCTCAGTTTTTAGAAAATAACACTCATCTTTTTTCAAAAGAAATGAATGTGTAATTGTTGCTAGAACACTGCAAGGTCTTTTGAGTACAACATGATTTAAATATTTGGTCTGCTGCAAAGTGGTTTTTTTTTTTTTGTTATTGTTGTTGTTTTGTTTTTGTGGAACACTGCTCACGTGAGAGGTTCTGAGGAAGGTGGAGTGGAATAGAATGGTTTTGTCAGATGTGTTCGGGAAACCCTCATTTGAATCTATTGTGTCCCTTTCTGTATGAAACGCCGATCAACACTGTACGACACTTTATAACATATTAGTTGAATGCCAGCCTCTGATTTGCTAGTCAGCCATCCATTATGGCAAAAACCTATGTCCAAACTCAGAGATGTTCTTCCAGCTTACATTAATGTCTGGTTTTCTTGAACTGCGTGAGAGAAAAAATAAATAGAATGTATTTATTATCATAAAATTGTCCTGGTTGCCACTTGATATGGTTATGTTTCACCTACCATACTGCAAACCTGTTCATTCCTCATGAGAAAATACTCCCTGTGCCTAGTAAATCATTAAATGAATGATTAATGCTTGGTATGTATAGAATGGATGCTGTCCTAGAAGCTGGGGAAAACGGTGAATAGAAACTATGATGTCCCTCCTCAGGGGGCTAGTGTTCTGGCTGGGCAGGCAGACAAGATATATAGATAAATTCAGACAATTGCTGCAAAGAAAATGGGCCTGGTGAAGGATTAGGGAAAAGGGTGGTAGGGCAGGGGAACTGGACAGCTACCTATAAGCTGGCATTTGAGGAGAGACTTGGTAGGCAAAAAGGAGGCAGGCTTGCCGCTGTGTTGGGCAAGGCATTTTAGGCAGAGGCAGCAGTAAGTACCAGGGCTCCATGGACAGCAAGTGCTTGTTCTATTACTAGGTAGGATGGACATCAGGCCACTGCAGAATTGTGTAACTCCAGCAAATGTCTGGATGACTTGATTGCCATGAATTCTGAAATTTTCCTGAGTTTTCTTCCTGGAAGATTGCCTAAAGAGCTTTTTATGTCCCCTTCGTCTTTTTATGGAATGCTTCAACTCAGTAATAAATGCATTTCAGACAAATAGAAAGTTGTTAGTCCCATACTCTTCATGCTAAGCAACGGATTTCTAAAAGTGGCTTAACTTTCACCTCCTCCAGAGTACAAAATGAAAGGACCTCAAAGAGCATTTAATTCAGCCTTTTAAAATTCATTCAATAGAAGATAAAAAATAAAAGAAACAAAAAAGAAAAAACTAAAAAAAAAATTAAAATGTGTTCAGTGGTGTAAAATGCAGATTCTCAGGCCCAAATGTACCGACACGTACTACCGAAGGAGAGGCAAGGGGTCCAGGAGTTTTGAATTTTTAGCAAAAGCCACAAGTTATTTTTAATATAAGGGCATAAAAGAAGCACTGATATAGTTCAACTATTTTAAAAATAAATATAATATCAAACTTAGAAAACTGTTGCAAAATAGTACAAAAAATTCACAGGCACTTTTCCCCCTTTCCCCGTTCGATATGTGTAACTCCCTTCTCCAACAGTGAGAAAGCCGGCTCCCATTAGCCACAATTTATTTACTTATTTGCTCAATCCTAGAAGGCACAGAATGTTTCAGAGTAACAGTCAGATACAGAATGTGGGGAAAAGAAGTCTACCGATTAGAATTCAATCTGTTTCAAGTTCCTTTTGTCTTGAGCCTGAAGGGGCAGCCTGTGTCTAAATAGTCAAAATTATTTGGGTTAGTTATTTCCCCCTTTCTCTGTGAGTGTGCTATTCATTTGAAATATAATTCAGATCACTGGTTTCTTTTTGTGTGAATTTTACAGTCCTCCCCCAAGCTGGCTGATTTTATTTGTGTTTTCAGTATGTAAAACATTAACATCTAACCATTTATTTTATAAATGATCTGGGGAGAGACATTCACATGGCCTGGGAATGTGAGATAATGTTTCTAAGGCCACTGAGTGACTGGCAGGGCTAGGGAGGGAACAAGGTGTGTGCAGTGTGTTCATTTTACTGCCCTGTCTCAGGGAAGTCCTGTCCATTTTACTGCCTTCCCTTAAACACTCTGGGCTTGAGCAGTTTCTGGTCATTGGTGTTCATGCGTGTCCACAACTGGACTTGCTAATCTGGGCATTTGGCTGAATATATGATTTCAAATTTGTATAGTGTCAGCCCCTCTTCAGTGATGTGCATGAGACCCTTGCTAGTCCAGTTGGACAGTTTCTAATAAAGTCAAACTTAACACACAAGGCCCACAGTCCCGCCCAAGAGGAATAAGAACACATCTACATAAAGACTTTTACACAAACAATTATACCAGTTTCATTTATAATTGCCCCAAAGTGGCAACAACCTGAGTTTCAACTACTGAATGGCTAAATTGTCCTGCATTATACAATGGAATAGTACTCAGCAATGAAAGGGGATCAAGTTACTGGTACATGTCCTACATGGGTGGATCTCAAAGCACTATGCTGAGTGAAAGAAGAGACATTCTGCAAAAGGCAAAACTATAGGGAAGGAAATCACCAAAGTAGTTGCCAGGACCTGGGACTAAGGGAAGGTGACTGACTACAAAGGGGCAGCACAGGGGTTTTCTGGTGTGATGGAAATACACCTTGGATTATGGTGGTAGCTACAGGATAGTGCACGTTCATCAAACACATAGAATGATACAATTATAAAATGGGTGATTTTACTGTATGTAAGTTATACTTCAAGAACCTGATTTTTAAAAAGAAAAAAGCCTCCAGGTTCTACTCCCTCCCCCTCTCCTGCCCTCACCTCTGGTCTGTATTTCTAATTCTAGGGGAAAATGCAAATCTTTTACTGGCTATGGAAAGCCCTTGACCATTTTTTTTTTTTTTTTTTTTGAGACAGAGTCTTGGCTCTGTTGCCCGGGCTAGAGTGCCGTGGCGTCAGCCTAGCTCACAGCAACCTCAAACTCCTGGTCTTAAGCAATCCTTCTGCCTCAGCCTCCCGAGTAGCTGGAACTACAGGCATGCAGCACCATGCCCGGCTAATTTTTTCTATTTTTAGCTGTGGACCTAATTTCTTTCTATTTTTAGTAGAGACAGGGCCTCACTCTTGCTCAGGCTGGTCTCGAACTCCAGAGCTCAAACGATCCACCTGCCTTGGTCTCCCAAGTGCTAGGAATACAGGCGTGAGCCACCACGCCTGGCCCTTTGACCATTTTTGAATAGAGAAATGGTATAATGAATTGGTACTTTTAAGCAAATTAATAAACTAGAGCTTTAATATGGATAGAAACAAGGGAGGGAGAAGAAACTGGCCTCAAGAGAATGTGGAGGCAGTGCAATGTGACTAGGTCCTCAACTGGGGTGTTCTTTGAAGGGATGGATTCATTCATTTCTTCAAAACATGTACGGAGCACCTACTCTGCCAGGCACCAGGCATGCAACAATGCCATCTAGTGAGACTGTGGGGATAAGCTAGCAGAGGAGACAGGAATAAACAGTGACTGCAGATTAGGGTGTTTTTGCTGAAGCAAATTAACAGGTGCGCAACTTGGGGAGGGCAGTGGGTGTGGGCTTAGGGGGTCCAATATCCAGAGCAGGGTAGTTGGCAGATCTGCTGAGAACTGAAGATGAGGCATTGTTGGAGAAAAGTAGGGAGGAGAGTGTGATGGCAGAGAGAATGGTGTTTGAGCCCCGTATGTTCAGGGCACTGCAATTGAACATGGCTGGAGGGCGCAGGAGGCAGTGATGAGTGATGAGTCTGGAGCGGAAGGGGTCAGGGCCCTGTGGAGGGTCCTGAGCAAGGGGGAGCCACTGCAGGGTTTCATGCAGACCTGTGATTTAGGGGTGAGCTGGCTGCAAAATGGAAACTGGGTTGGAGCGGGGCACAGGGAGGCCTGTGAGGACAATGTTGTAGACATCCAGATGAAGGAGGTAATGGCCAAAGGAGACAGAGAGAAGTGGACAGGCTTGAAGGCTATTTAGAAGGTAGAACTGTTAAGATGTAGTGATTGAATGTTGGAACAGAAGGAGAGGAAAAAGCCAAAGATGGTGCCTTAGACTCTGGCTTAGGTGATGCCATCCACTGAGTGGGAGCAGGTTTGGGAGAAGACATTAGGATGTGTTAGGTTACGTGGGACATCCAAGTAGAGAATCCAGAAGGCAGTTGGATATATGGGTCTGGAGTTCAGAAGAGCAAATGTGAATGGGATGTGAAGCCATGGGACTGCCTGAGAGTGTCTGGGGAGGCACAGCTAGTGACTATTAGGTTTGCTCAGAGTGGGAACCTGGAAAGTATGTAGAGGACAGAATGCAGTTAATGGAAAACATAGATAGTGATCATAAGGCTTGTGAAACAATAGCCGCAGGAGTCTGGACAGTCCAGAGGTTGTAAATTTAACGCTGACCACAGATGGTTGTGGAACCGGTTACTATTCAGAAAAAAATTCACCGTCCCCAAACTTCCATCCAAACCTCCTATAAAACCCATGGCTCTCCCCTTCCTGGCATGGACGCTCTTTTTGGTCTCCACCCATCTGCACCCAGATCCTCAAATAAACAGCATTTTGCTACACCTGAGGCTTCATGTGTCTCCCTCTTGGCTCCAGACCTAACAGTCACCAGCTCAGAATCCTGAGCCATGACATTTAGCAGAGAAAAAAGGACCCACAAATGAGATTCAGAAAGAGGAGCTAGAGAGCTAGGAGAAAAAATAAAGGCATAGAAAGAGGGGCACAGGCAACATTTTTTGGTGTTGTTGAGAGGTCAAGTAAGACAAAAGTGGGGAAGGACCAATTAGATTTAGCATCAAGGAGGTGGTGATCTTAGTGAGGAGAGTTCCAATGGAGAGACTGAGGCAGAAGCCAGAAAGGAGAGCAAGTACGAGCTAAGTAGTCAGCAGCCAAGCCCAATTCCTAAACGATACAGATCGCAAACTCTCACTTGACAACAAAGTCCTAATTGTTCAAAGGCTTCAACATAAAAAGCAAAGCAATAGAAGCACTGGGAAAAATATGGGAAATTAAAACAAACCAACCAACCTCAGAGTGGGTAAGACTTTTCCTAGTATGATACAAAACAGAAGCCATAACAGAAAAGACTGATACATTTGGCCACCAGAATTTTTTTTCTAAGCTGTCACAAAACACATATAAATGAAAATAAGAACCAAAATATGAACTATAAAAATATTTGAACTCATATTTTGGATGAGGGTTAGTTTTTTCAATATAAGAAGAGATTTTATAAATCAATAAGAAAAACTAATCACCCAATAGAATAATGAAGCAAAGAATATTAACACAATTCATAGAGAAGAAAACACAGAAAGCTATTAAATATAAGAATAGACATCCAACCTCCTTTATCATAAGAAAAATGAAAATGTAAACTACAACGTGATTTTTTTCACCTATTAGATGGATATATATTGGAAAGTTTGTTAACACTTTTTTGTCTGAAAGTTGTGGAGAAACAGGCACTCTCATGAAGGCTGGTGAAAGTGTACATTTGGACTACTTTTACGGAGGACAATTTGGCAATACTTGTGAAACATTACACATGCATATACTCTGATTCAACAATTCTGCTTCTTGGAATTTATTCTACATATTTACTTGCATTGTACAAAATGATGTATTTCCAAGTTTATTACATTGTAGCTATGTTTATAACAGCAAAAACCAAAACCATCCTAATGTCCAATGTAGAGGTTGAAAAGGTATGATACATTTTTTACCTAACATAAGAGTCACAGCTGACATTACTATAACAAAAGACAGGTTAACAAGATAAAATGATAACAGATTTATTTAATGAAAGTTTTACATGACATAGGAGCCCTCAGGAAGGAAGACCTACAGACCCACGGAAAATTGTCCGTTTTTATATTTAGATTCGATGAAGAATGGACAGTTGTGTAGAAATGTGATTGGCCAAAAGGAGTATGAACTAATAGACTGAGAGGGAACCCAGAAAAGCCTATCTGTTCAGATTCCTCTTGGCCTCTCTGTGTAGCATTCCTTTCTCTGGGGTATATGGCAGGATCCTTCTGGAATAAGAGTCGTATGACCTACTATCAGACAAGGTTGATCAAAGAATTTCATTATGGCCAGCTCCTACACAGAAAGGTGGGGGAAGGTTAGAGTAATATTTCTAGGTTTTTCTAAAGTAATATTTCTGGCTTACTTTGGGGAAGAGGAGTTCTAGTTTCTGTGACCTGTCTTGGGGAAGAGGAATTCTGTTTTTTATGACTTGTTTTAGGGGAGAAAGAGGGATGGGAGACAGAAGGGCAGAAGGTTGGAGGAGCGACTTGGCTTCTGATGCTGCTTCTGAGGCCTTCCAATCTCCTTTAGTTCAAAGTACTCAGCATTTCAAAGAGCCATACTTTGGGGAATTGTTTTCTAGGCCCCAACACCAACAATATGGGCCAAGGATACTAAATTATGACTATCCTTACCAGTGCTATGATCCTGCAGGAAGTCGAGAAGGCGCTAGAGTTCCATGAAAGCACAGATGTAGATGTATGATAGTTACCAGCTAAGGGACAAAGGTTGAAGTGAGATAGAATCAGTTCATCTAAGACAAGAGTAGTTTCTAGACGTTGTTCCTCAAGGGCAAGGACCAAATTTTATTCATCTCTGTAGGCCTGGGATCAACATTAGCACACCAAGAAGACTGATAAAATAATGTATATATAGGAAGGGGCTGGAGGAACCAGACAGGGAAACCCAGGAAAGGTGAATGAGAAAGAGAAAGCAAGACAAAATGATGCAGTGACCTGGCTCCAAGCCGGGCATAGCACAGGAGTGGAACACTCCTAGACCACAACGGCAGTATGGACCTCTGATTCAATTCTGGAATTGCTCTTCCATTGAATTTCCTGTGATGTAGGAAAAGAAACCCTCAGTTTCTTCAACGGATAATGGAAGGGGATGTCAATACGCTACTTCCATAAAAAATATATAAACATATGTATATGAAAATGGAAGGGTGTGGTTGTCCCATACAAGGTCTCCCTGCAGGCCGGGCGCTCACCCTCAGCCCCGCCGTTTCCGCGTCGGTAGTCTAGGAGACGGGCGCCACTTCCGGCAGAGCAGCTACTTCCACTGAGGCCCCGCCCCTTCCATGAGGACGGGCGCTGATTGGCCCGTTTGAAACGCGCCGCGCGCGAGCTCACCTGGGCAAGCAGCTGCTCAGCCCGGCTTTCCCGAGTGCGGCGCCTGAGCCGTGGAGTCCTTGTTCCCGCGGCTTGTTCCTGCGTCCCGCCGTCTTCGCCAGCCTGCCGGATCGAGCTCGGCGTCCTGCGCGCGCGTCCGGGCAGCGCGGAGCCCGCTACCATGAAGCCAGCGTGAGTACGGGGCCGCCGAGCAGGAAGGGCGGGTGGGCGGCCGGGGCGGAGACGGAGGCCCGGGCCGCGGGGCTGAGGGCCGGCGTCTCTCTTGACGCCGTCGGCCCCCAGCCCCGCGTCGCCCCGGCCCCCAAAGGAGAACCCGCCACGTGAGGCCGCTGGGAAACCCGGGCCGCGTCTCCCTCCCCCGACTCCCCCACCCGGCGCCTCCGCCCCGCCCTGGCCTCCTGCCGCCGGGAAGGGTCGGCCCGAAGCCGGGGGCGGGTTTGTGTTGCGACCCGGTTCCTGTTAACTGGGTTGTCATCCTCTTGACTTCAGGACAGCTTCCCTATCCCTTTCTCAGGTTCCCCCTTTCCTTCCCGCGCTCCCAGATTGCATTTTTCAGAGTTATTGCGGGTCAGGAGGCGACTGTGGTCAGCGGTCGTCTCGCGTGTGAAGCCGAGTGTTGTGTTCTGGGAATTGAGTCCCTGGAGAGCCGTGGCATTGGTCAGCCGTGCGTGCTGTTCTTAGCCCAGTGCCGTGGCCCTGAGGCCGAGACCATCACCTTATTAGGCCAGTTATTTTTGTTGTATTCTTTGGCCGCAGACAACCCCGCCCCCATACACAAACGCACACACCCACATTCCTCACATTTTGGACACAGCATTCCTAGGTAAAGAAGTATTTGTGCAAAGAAAAGGATTAACCTTACAATTATTACCATTTAGGTAATCGTTTGCAAAAGTCAATTTGTTTTATTAAGAGGCCAAAGTCAAAATCTTTATATAAAAAAAAAAATATGTTGAGTTTAAGTAAACCTACCACAATAGTAGTTTGCGCCTAAAACTAACTTGCTTCTGTCTCACTTGGGAATATGTTGAGAAAAATAATCTACAGTCCAAGCCAATAATTTCACTTAATTTTTAATGTGCCAAATGTTCATCTAGCCTGTAGATGTGAAGAACAAAAAGTAGTATGCTAGAGAAATGGTGATAGCAGTCAAAATACCTTTATTGTCCCTGCTTAAGAGAGCAAGAAATTGGCAATTTGAGACCACATTTTGTTTGGGGTCAAAGGGTTATAGTTTTGAGCATTCATTGGCTGGTTGTTCTTTGAAAGTATAGGCATAAATTTTAATGAAAGGATGGATTCCTCCATGTGCATTTTTGTAATTTATTGATATTAATTGGTTGTTAGTCTGCCTTGATAATGACTGTTAATGCAGTATATGTGCTTGTACACATCTGTAAATGTCTTTGAAAATAAGCGTGGGCAGTTATTTGCAGATTTTTCAAATTTTTAGTGCTTCTGTAAAAGTGTTCAAGAAAATGTGTAAGCTATTTTAAATATAGAACTAATCAAGAGTAACTTGGTACATTTGGTACCAAAAATGTATTCTAAACCAAATTTTAATTACTTTTGGATTACACATGCCACAAACACTCTGCTACTAATGCAATTTAGTATGATTCATGTTATTTGAGATGCAGTATTTTGGAACTGCTAAGGAATAATTTTATAAACCCTGGGAAGGTTGTCTATATAAGTTATAGGTAAGGTTTTTGTATTAGTGTTGAACTAAAATGTTTTTTTTTTAAACCTGTGACCAGGAGGGCTAAGACACCCAGGAAACCTCAAGTGAAAAAAGGATCCCAAACGAATCTTAAAGACCCAGTTGGGGTAAGATCTCCCTGTTGATTTATGTGTATATATTCTTTCTCCAGTACTTTCTGTCTTATGTGTATGCTTGGAATAGAAGGAAGAAGAGATGCAGAAGTGCAATCGAACACTTTAGTGGATTTACTAAATTATGTTAAACCGGTTCTAGCTATGAAATTTTGGTTTTTCTATAGGATCAATTAGTCCTGTAAAATGAAGTCTTTGGGTGACTGCATTCCTTCTATAATTATAATTTGAAAAGTTAGATAATTAAAAATCTTCAGCTGGGTTCATACTTTCTGTGATGAGGGAAATTTTCTGCTCACATGAACATTCTTTCCCACCTGTGTATACTAACTGATGACATGCCTCACCAGGGGAGCCCCAAACTTCTGGGGACCAAGTTTCATAAAGACTGTGGTATAGAATAGCTTAATTCAGTCTAATGTCTACTCATAGTTGCAAATCCTTCACTAGTTTCAGGCTTGGGAACTTGCTTTTAAAATTGAATGGTAAATAAAAGAGGGTTGCTTCGCTCTGAGGTATTTTAAATCTCTCCTCACTGCCACTGGAGTCCGGGTCTGATGCGAGGGAATCAGGTCCTTTGCACACAGCCAGAGTGGGTTTTCCCCTCAAGCCTTCCCCTACAGTTTTCTTTTTACTTCTCTGTATATTAAGTGTTAGGTTAAGCTGGCAAGTTTTATTATAAATTGACATGTAATTCCAAAGAATTCTAACTTTTAAAAATCTCATTGTGTGATATGTTGTTGGCTTTTAGAGATTTTTATATCATTAGTATTAATAGTGTAACTTTAGGCCAGGCAAAGTGGCTCACGCCTGTAATCCTAGCATTCTGGGAGGCCAAGGTGGGATGATCGCTCAAGATCACCAGTTCAAGACCAGCCTGAGCAAGAATAAGACCCCGTCTCTACTAAAAATAGAAAGAAATTAGCTGGACAATTAAAAATATATAGAAAAAATTAGCCAGGCATGGTGGTGCATGCCTGTAGTCCAAGGTACTCTGGAGGCTGAGGCAGAAGGATCGCTTGAGCCCAGGAGTTTGAGGTTGCTGTGAGCTAGGCTGACGCCACAGCACTCTAGCCTGGGGCAACAAAGTGAGACTTGTCTCTAAAAAAAAAATAAATAGTATAACTTTATTATTTGTATAGTATAATCAGTACTTTATGCTATTACAATATAGTAGTAAAGACAAGTTGTGCAATTTGATCCTTTTATCAAAATTTATTTTAATTTTATGTGTATTTTAAATCTTCTCATATCTAATATGTCTGTTTGCATTTGTCAGTCTCAAGTAGCAGATTTTGATATTCATAGCTCTAGCTTTTTCTCTTGAGTTGAGAGACCAAATGTTTGTGGAATGGATGAATGGAAGCTTAAATGAAAAATCAGGCAAAATGTCAACCTTTATTCTTTACATGCCTTCCTGTTTTTTCAGGTATACTGTAGGGTGCGCCCACTGAGCTTTCCTGATCAAGAGTGTTGCATAGAAGTGATCAATAATACAACTGTTCAGCTTCATACTCCTGAGGGCTACAGACTTAACCGAAATGGAGACTATAAGGAGGTAATTCCTATTGGAACCAAGTTGTTTTTACTTGGTATATTGTTTCCTGAATGGCCTTTACACTTTTAAATTTAAGAAAGTTCATGTGTGATCCCACTTTTTTGAAAGATTTATTTACTTCACTATAACTACTGTATCTAAAGTTTTTTTGATTTCTGGGATGCACAGATACATCTTTGGTACACTGGAGTTAGAGGATTGCTTTTAGGGAATAATTTCTTACACTGTATATTTATTGTTTCTTAGAGCACATGTTAGGGATAGCTCAATGTGATATGTGATTGTGCTAAGCAGTTTTTTAATATACACAGTTTCATGTGTGGAGATTAAGATAACTAATAATAGGCATTTATACTTGTATCAACCTCTTATGACATGTTTTTATTTTCAGGAAATCATTGAGCAAACTCAAAAATACTGAGTTCAATTCAGTTTATTAAATGTTTCACTAAGCTAGTAGTAGGCTGGAGGATGGAAGGAGATTTAAAAAACTTAAGTTAGACACATCCTTGCCTTTATGTAGTTTACAACTTAGTTGAGACAATAATCAATAACAAATAAACAAGTAACTCTCATATAGATGAGACAAAGTCAGGTGTGTTAAAGAGGGGGAACTGTGGGAATGCAGAAGGAAGAGGATGAATTCAGGATGTCATTTCTACGTCTAGCTGCCATTTACTCTTGTGCCACTGTTCCAGTGAAATTGCTTTTTGTAAGACCATGAGCAGCCTCTTTGCTGTTAAATTTGATGTATACCTCTTTGTCCTCATTACAGTCTGTTTCTCCTTCCTAAAGCACTCTCCTGTCTCCCCTTCTAGCTCTCTCTGTTCTTTTCACTCTTTACTCACTGGTCACCTTTGCTGGCTCTTCTTTTCCAACCTCTAAATACGGAGTTGGGCTACGCCCAGAGCTCTGTGCTCTGTCTACACTTTCACATGGCTTTAAATGTTGATTAGATGGTAAAAGCTTTGGAATTTTTATCTCCAGCTTAAACCTTTTCTGTAGCTCTAAATTCAAACATCCAACCACTTACTTGATGTCTCTGTTTGGATGTCATGTAGGTATCTCGAATTTTACATGTCTGAAAAGGAGTACTTGATTCTTTTTCCTTTAAATCATTTCATCCCTTATCTTCTCAAGTAATGGCACCATCGTCTGTGCCAGTTGCTCAAGCCAGAAATCTGGTGTTTACCTTTTACTTGTCCCACCTCATATCTAGTTTATTAGAAAATCCTATCAGTTCTATTCCAAAGTACGTCTTGAAACTGTACTTTCATTTCCATCTCCGCTGCCACTGCCCTATTCTGAGCCCCATTGTTACTCGCTGAGACCAGTGTTTCTCAAACTATCTGTAGTGAAGGAACAGCTTTTTTATTTTTAATGTTTTGCACTTGCTACGTTTGTATGGTTTGTGCTAGATGGAACTACCCATGTGCATTAGACAACAGAGAACTGGTTTATAATCTGTACAGAGAGATGAGTCATTCAACACTGTTCTGTGACATTGCAGCAATGCCAAACAAATGGCTAAAAAAGTTTCTCAGCATGTAAGTAGTCTGGTAATGAACAGTTCTCAGACAGGCATTGGTTTGCTGCCTGTATTTTGAATAGCATTGACAAGACTGCCAAAGCCTAACTAGACTGCCTGCTTCTACTCAGAATCTTCCTCTCTAATCCATTTTCTACAGAGCTTCTGGAGTGATCTTTTAAAGTATAAATGAGATTTTACCTTATTTCTGTTCAAAACCTTTTAAGGAATAAAATCTTTAAATGGGCAAAATCCTGCTTAATCTACTTCCTATCTCTCCACTCTCATCTTTTAATATTCATCTAATCCTTTGAGTTCCTTGGATAAGCCAGAGTCCTGCCTGACAGCTGATGCCTTATTAGTTCAACACTAATACAAAAACCTTACCTATAACTTATATAGCCTGGAATTCTCTTTCCCTAGGGCTTAGCATGGTTGGCTCCTCATCCTTGGGTTTCAGCTTCAATATCACCTCCTCAGGGTGTCCAGACTACCCCATTGGAAATAGCAACCCATCCCTCTTCTCCCTTGGTCTACATTCTATGTGCCTCCTTTACAGTACTTACCACAATGCATTTACTGGTTTATTGTCTCTTTCCTCCACATAATGTAAACTCCTAGGAGATATGCACCTTATATGACCTGTTCATCAAACCCTGAATAAATATGGATTGAGCATGAATGAATAGGCTGGGAAGGCTTTATGGAAGAGCAGGTCTTTGAGGATGTAATATAGTTGGACACTGACCTACTGAATTTTACTTATTTATTGAAGTAAATTTCAAATATGTATAAGGTTTCAAATTAGTTATAAACAAAGGGTTTGATGGGGATTAAAAATTGTTGCTGCCTTTTGGCAGAAGGCAACATTGTTTAATGGAAAGAACAATGTACTGGAGAGGGCTTTGATGTTAATTAGCTGCATGGGCTTGGTTAAGTTCTTCCTTTGGGCCTCAGTTTTTACTTTGAGAGGACGGAGCTATTCAGGAGGAACTGAGGTCATCTATCTAACCTCTCAGTATTGTCTTGTGTATATCCTTTTAGTTCCAAGATTCTTGTTCTTTTGTGAACTCTAAAGCTGTTTTATAGGATTAGAATGAAACTTCCACAAAGGTGAGAGTTAGCATAGCTGAAGTAGGTGTGTGGTCTTTGATAAGTTATTTAACCTCTCTGTTTTCTCATTTATAAAATGAGCATAACTGATAGTACCTACATCAGAGGTCTTAAGAAAAAAGTGGTTCACTGCATAGGCAGTGCCTATTGTCAGCTGTCATTATTATTTTGATTATTATATGTTTGAGTATTAATCTATACATGTCTCCTTTTGGGGAACGATACTGCTAATCTTAAAAATGTTAAGAGTTGTGATATTAATATCTGAGCAGGTTGAATTTAAGATAAAGACTAGAACAGGAAAAAGGACATTTGACAAAGGCCATGATAAATAATAATAATAATAAATTCTAACGAATACTCATGCTGCACTAAATAATTTAGCATTGAAATTCAAGAAGCAAAAATTGCAAGAAATTCAGGAAGCCTTAAGAAATAATTATGTCTACAAGCCAATAAAACTAGCAAATAACAAAAATAGAACTCCAGCCCTTGAATAGTTAAAACATTTTAATTTACATTTATATATTCCAATCTAATTTTTCAAGGAGTTTGATAGTATTTTTGGCAATATGACTATATCTTATATTAATTGTATTTTGAATGAAATTTGATAATTGAAGTATTCTTGGTTTCTTAAAGGTCACAATTTATTTAAAATTTATTTCATGTAAGAACTCAAAGGATGAGACTATTTACAATTCATTTCTGGTTTTAAAATACAGTACATCAAAACATGTATTATGCTGATATGCCATGTTAAATGACACCTTTATGAAGAAAAAATAGAAAACAATCACTTATTGTATGAAGTAATGCTTAAAGATTTTCACAAATCTATGAATTGTTATAATACATTTTGATCCTCTTTGTCACTTAATTAAAACAAAATCAGCCTTAGTCTATGAAGCATTAGTGGGCTTAAGACTTTTCTACCTTCTCTTTGGTAGTTGTGACTGAAAATATTTACCAGTTTATAAGTGGTGTAATATAGGTATGTCATGACTTTTTAGTGGATTACTAAGACACTGAGAGTTCCAACTGTAAAGACCATTCATATTTTTTCATTGCATGTCTAGATCTGAAATGTTCATAGCCTCCTGCCCAGTTAGCTCAGTCGGTAGAACATGAGACTCTTAATCTTAAATGTTCATAAAGACACACCTTAAGTTTAAGCAGATGTATCTAGCTTAGATATAGTAGAATTCCATTTAAGTGTGTTTTATTTTTTTCTCTCTCCACAGACTCAGTATTCATTTAAACAAGTATTTGGCACTCACACTTCCCAGAAGGAGCTCTTTGATGTTGTGGCTAATCCCTTGGTAGATGACCTCATTCATGGCAAAAATGGTAGGATTCTTGGAGTTTTGTTGGATTTGCCTTTTTCTCCTTTTCGGATAAAACTTTTTTGATATTTGTATGTTTGGTTTATGTTAGGCATTTAATGCATATTTAGTTTGTTAGAATGATGCTAAACCTGCTTTTTGTAAGCTGGCTAATTTTTAGTATTTTTTTAATGCTATGAAATAATACAAGTGGAGGACTTTTAAGATGTAACTCATTGTGACTTGCTATACTGTAGGTCTTCTTTTTACATATGGTGTGACGGGGAGTGGAAAAACTCACACAATGACTGGTTCTCCAGGGGAAGGAGGGCTGCTTCCTCGTTGTTTGGACATGATCTTTAACAGTATAGGGTCATTTCAAGCTAAACGATATGTAAGTATAATTCTTTTGTCTTGTGACTATTTCACTGTGGACACAGGACTAAGATGCCTTTGGATATGTAGTATTAAGGAAGAACCAAAGCACTGGATTCATTTTGAAACCTTAAATGTGTTTAAATATTAAATGTTTCTTATTTCTTAAACATGTTTCTTAGTATTTAGGTCAAATTCTAAAAACCATGGTCTGATTTTTGCTCCCACTTTAGGTTTTTAAATCTAATGATAGAAATAGTATGGATATCCAGTGTGAGGTTGATGCCTTACTAGAACGTCAGAAAAGAGAAGCTGTGCCCATTCCGAAGACCCCCTCTAGCAAGTAAGTAATTACATTTGTACGCAGCACCAGCCTAGGAGCACGGGATTCTGTCCTGTGGTTTGCCCAGGCATAGGGAACATTAAGTAGAGAAGTTGGTCTGACAGTTGAGTTTTGTGAGATTAAAGCTGAGAAATGTTCTTTAGTTATTTGCTGAGATACTCTCTTTGGTTTTGAGCACATTGTGTTTGAATTACTGTTTTGAGAAAGAAGGTACTGCTCTGGGTGAGGAGTGAGCGTAAAAGCCTTTGTTGTATATCCAGGAGGAGATGGGGATGCTGTTGTCAACTGAGTATGAATAAAGTTGCATCATGTGTTTCAGCTTGTAATAGCATATCATTATGTTATATCTTTTAGTTTCCCCTTGGGATAATTTACTTTTGATATTTACTCACAACGTATAACATTAGACTTTTTTTTTCCTTTTAGACGACAAATAGATCCAGAGTTTGCAGATATGATAACTGTACAAGAATTCTGCAAAGCAGAAGAGGTTGATGAAGATAGTGTCTATGGTGTATTTGTCTCTTATATTGAAATATATAATAATTACATATATGATCTATTGGAAGAGGTGCCATTTGATCCCATAAAACCCAAGTAAGTGGTGAAGAGAGCCCCTTCTTAGCTGTTAACCTTGATGAATGCACTTTGCCTCAATGAACCTTAGTTTCTTCAGCTATAAATGGGAATAGTGCTTGTGTTTGTTTTCAGAATGAAATGTTATGACTTGTATATCAAGTAGTTGGTGCTCAATGAAGGAACAAGTGGGTTAAGGCATCTAATGAGAAGAGTGACCTGAATATTCATGTTAGAGATGACTTTTCAAAACTCTTGACTCGGGATTGTGTTTTGAGAAGGCTCTTAATTATGTTAGGAAGTTTCCCTGTCGATATGCTCTGGGGCTACTTATCCAGAACCTGAGACTCAGTGTGGGAAGTTTTGTGGCCTCTTTAACCACCTGTATCTTGGTGATCTCTACAGAATGGAGCCTAAAGCTGTAGTCTTTACAAGTAATACGGACATTTCATCATTGATTAATAGGAAGTGACATCTGCATTGCCATTCTGCCAGAATTAGAAGAGTACTTCTTAGATGTCTTTGGGTCTTGCCTTGCCAAGACTGAAGACCAGTCACCACCTGGCATCACAAAAGATAAATCTGCATTTGTGCCAGATTCTACTCTAGAATCTTGTGTCTAAAATTAGTATCTTGTTTCCAAGTTGATGGTTTTGTTCTTAAGCTAAAGGCTTGTCTTTCATGCTGTCTTCGTTAGGGCCTCTCAGGATGTAAATAATATGAAGACATTTGTCTTTTTTTTTTTTTTTGAGACAAGGTCTCACTGTGTCGCCTGGGCTAGAGTGCAGTGTTGTCATCGTAGCTCACAGCAACCTCAAACTCCTGGGCTCAAGTGATCCTCCTGCCTCAGCCTCCTGAGTAGCTGGGACAATGGGCATGTGCCACTCTGCCTGGCTAATGTTTCTATTTTTTTGTAGAGACGAGGTCTTGTTCTGGGCTAGTCTTGAACTCCTGGCCTCAAGCGATCATCCCGCCTTGGCCTCCCAAAGTGCTAAGATTATACCTGTGAGCCACCGTTCCCAGCCAACATGTGTCTTATGTTTAACTTTGTGTGTATGTCCAAAGGAATATTATTGTAGAAACAGCTGGATTTAGAAAACCATTAGATGAAAATAGGTGTCAGTGTATCTACTTTTATTTACATGGAAAATTTATGGACTCTGGTTGAGGCCGTTCTTACTGAGTCACATTTTGATACAGGTATCTTCACTCAGAGTCCTTGAATTTTCCTCTGCATTGACTGGGAAAACAATTACAAAGTTTCTAAGTGAGCTAAATATGAAAGTATTCATTTCAGAGAAGTTTAAGTGAAGGAAGACTCTTGCTCTACTTCACCCTTCCTAAAATGAGGACTTTACAAGGGTACTTACTTCTGGAGTGACCTATTTTTATTTACCCTTGGAATGTTTGTAGTAAGAAAGAACTACTTAGGTTATAGAGAAATATATAGAGAAGTAAAGACCTTATGAGACAATTGCTTTTTATATCAAACTAATTACTTTTTCATTTATTTCAAAGTGTTAGTTGTCTTGACTCTGATTTTGTGTGTATCGTTTTTCTAAACTTTTGTGATGTCATTCATTGCTACATTGCTACTAATGAGTTTCATGTCTGCCCATGTACCTAGTTTTTGTTTGGTTTGTTCTAAATGAGATTATTTTGAAAGGATCCTATCTTGATGTTTTTAGTTAAACAAAGGAAGACTGACAAAAGTGACTTGGGTGCCTGGTAAACTCTCTGGGTAACTTCTTGAATGAATATACAAAGGTGCTGCTTTGGCACTGAATTCAGATTTAATCTGTTAGGGTGGTGTTAGATCTGCTTTTTTAAGCTGGTTAACTTTTAGTGGTTTTTCACACAATGAAAAATTATTAACAAGTGAAGGATTTTTAAGACACAACTCACTGTGACTGTCACATAGTCTGGACTGACCATGTTGCTGTGAGATGGCTGGTCTAGAAATGGTAACTTCTACTTTATTCCTTCGGTAGGTGGAACAGTTGCAGCACACCCATGAGGAACACAGATTTTGTGTATGTGATGGTGTTGGCTCTTTTCTTAAGGAGAAGGGTGCAGTTATACTAGTGGTTGGCATTCTGTGGCATGTTCCCATGTAGGTGGTTTTCCATTGGCATTGGGCTGGCTGCTACTGTAGCCCTCCTTGCTTCCTGAAAAATCTTCCATTGACTGTCAGTGATGGTGGTGGGTAAATGTCTCTACCCTCACCATTCACAAGACTGACGCCAAACAGGCAGAACCTTACCCAGCCTTCATCCTACCATTTAGACTAAAACTTGACAAGCCACTTTGAAAGGATTGCCAGTCCTGGTATATACCAAACTCTTTCTGAATTTCTTTTCTGCTATTGCTGAGGTCAGAACCAGTTCTATCTGCTGATCTTTTAAAATTAGGAAAATACTAGATTTTGATGCTTAACCAGTGCATGTGATGTTGCTATAATACTACTTTGGTCTAATTGTTTAGTTAGTGTTGTTTCATGTGCTTTGTTAGAGCAAATTAGAGCAAAGCTTTTAAAATAAAAGTGGTCCCTTTTATCTTGTTATGTTACTAATCTTGACTATATATAAATCTCATCCAAGTTTAATATTTCTTTGGGGTCTTACTTAAACTTCTTTTCATTATAAGAATGGATGTCCTGTCACCTGGCATTTTAGTCCTAGTCTTAAGTGAAGATATTAGTATCTCATAATTTTGGAAACTAATGACTTTTTCTTTCCTATAGACCTCCACAATCTAAATTACTTCGTGAAGATAAGAACCATAACATGTATGTTGCAGGCTGTACAGAAGTAGAAGTGAAATCTACTGAGGAGGCTTTTGAAGTTTTCTGGAGAGGTTAGAAACAAAGCTAGAATTAGAAAAATATAAAATGATAAATATAACCCTGATGAGTTGCTACTGTAATTTGACAGCAATCTTTTTTGATTTATTAGAAAGTATGTATAATGAAATCATTGAGTTCAGGTTTGATCAATGATTTCTCTTTTGTCACAGGCCAAAAAAAGAGACGTATTGCTAACACCCATTTGAATCGTGAGTCCAGCCGTTCCCATAGTGTGTTCAACATTAAATTAGTTCAGGCTCCCTTAGATGCAGATGGAGACAATGTCTTACAGGTAAAGTTGTAGTGTGTATTTTCTGACTTATGTCTTACAGGTAAAGTTGTAGTGTATATTTTCTAACTCAATCCTTAATTTTTGGAATTTTGTTAAATTAGGGATATATTATTGCAGTGAAGCTTTCTCTAGAATTAATGTACAGTTAGTTCTCTGTATCTGTGGGTTCCGCATCCATGGATTCAACCTATTGGGATAAAAAATAGTCGTAAAAACAATATTGCATCTGTACAAAACATGTACAGATTTTTTTTCTTGTCATTATTCCCTAGATAGTACAGTATAACAACTTGTTACATAGCATTTACATTGTATTATATATTATGAGTAATTTAGAGATGACTTAAAGTATATGGGAGGATATGCATTGGTTATATGCAAATATTACACCATTTAATATCAGAGACGTGAGCGTCTGTGGATTTTAGTATCTGTGGGAGGTCCTGGAACCAGTCCCCCATGGATACTGAGGGCGATGACGTGTAGGTGATGACATTTGAAATTTTTTTTTCTTCTATTCGATAGTGTAGTTTTGGGTATTTGGCTATTGATTCTTGGAACCTGGAGTTTTGTTATGAAAAGGGTTTACAAATCTTTAAAAATCTCTTCAGTAGAGGAGATAAAATAAGAAGAACATGTGATTTATTGTTTTATCTCTGATGACTCATTTTTGTATGTGAAAGTTTGGTTAATGGTTTTAAAGTGTTGGCAAGTCACTTTCCAAGGTAGGTATAGTTCAGGAAGTGGGGCTGTGCTTACCAGGCCAGTAGGGCTCCCCATCAGCTGATTGCTATTTACAACTGAGCCTGTCATGCTACAAGGCTTATGTCAATTAATAACAGCATTTGTTCCCCGAGTATACATAATTTAATAACTTTAAGATACTAAAGTATAATTGTATTTAAACCATATTATAAAATTGTGGTGTTATGGAGGTTTATATGTAGCAAAAGATAGGTGGTAGTGAAGACTACCAGGATTTGAATTCTGATTCCTATATTTATTTGCCATATGACTTAACTATAGTAGAACCTCCTTAAAGGTTATGAGAATTAAAGGAGGCAGTGCACATAAAGTTCTCAGTGCAGTGCTTGGCTTATAGTCAGCACTCAATAAATGTTCACTAGAAAATAGTTATGTCAGCTTTCCATATACACTTGATTTCCTTTGAATCACATCTACTGTTACAATATCAGGTACCTCTTGACCTTCATTTCTTTTTACAAAAATTAGAGTATTATGAAATTATTAGGTTATTGTAAGATTATAAAATATCTGATTATAGAAAAATTTAGGATAGCCCTGTTCTAGGCTCTCTTTTTTCAGCAGATATTTGTTGAGTTTCTATTGAATGCTAGGCATTATACATCACGCTGGAGATAATGTAGTAAAAAGGCAGACAGAGTCCCTGCTCTCAGGGAGCTTACAGTCTGATGTAGAAGGAAGACTAGACAATAGACAAGTAAGATAGTTAATGTTGTGAGTATATATATATCTTTTGTTTTGTTTTTGATGAATATATTGATCACACTCTTAGCAAACTCTCCTTTAAAACCTGTATCCTTTGCCCCTCCTACGCATTTTATATTGTGCAAATATATTCAGTAAGACTTAATAACTCATTGCTTTGACTCTACTTAAAGAATATTGTAAACCAATTATGACTCATTTTGGATTATTGGCTTTGTGATCTTTTCAGGAAAAAGAGCAAATCACTATAAGCCAGTTGTCCTTGGTAGATCTTGCTGGAAGTGAAAGAACTAACCGGACCAGAGCAGAAGGGAACAGATTACGTGAAGCTGGTGAGTAAAGCATAGCACTTATTTATTGTCACAGCTTTCAGAAACTTGCATTGCCAGTTTTTTATCTACTTATTGATGGGTGGTTTAAACATAATTTTCTTCAGTTAGTTAATTTAGAGTTTCAATTGATGGTCAATGCTATTTCTTTAGTTAGGCTGATTTAGTGTCTGTTACAAAACACTGATTTCTTGAACTGCTGGCCTAGAGTGATCCTCCCTCATCCTTCCAAAGTGCTGGGATTATAGGTGAGCCACCACACCCAGCCTAAGACACTAATTTAAGAATGAGGAAGATTGACTAAAATAAATATAAAAAGTTATAAATATTGAAAGAGTCTGTTATGTGTATTGTTAGTATTGTAGGTCAGTATTGGGTCCTTGAAATTAAGTGATTTAACAGTTATTCCAGCATTTATAGTTGTAAAAATTGGCTTTTGGAGATGGGAAAAATCTGAACGCAAAAGCTAGTTGAAGAGAAATCTACTTGTGTGTGAGTGCGTGTGTGTGTGTGTGTGTGTGTGTGTGTGTAATCTTTCATTTAGTATAGCTGTACATGTTGTATTTTATATTAATAACCATTTACTGAGTACCTACTACTGTGTACCAGGAATTGAACACAGATATAAATGATGAAGCCCTGCTGGAGAGAGCCCTGCTTAGTATAAGAGATCAGTAGATAACTAGACCGTTTGAGTAAAGTATGATGGAAGTGAGCTCAAGCTTCTGTGAGAGTGCAGGGTAGCGCTTTCTAATCCAGTCTGGGGGTGGGGAGGGGTGACACATAGCCGCGAGCTGTATGGAGAAAGATAGGATTAAAGGCAACATCCCTAATGGAGGAGACAGCTGCTTCTAAACAGCAAGTCCTGAGAGAATATGGCAGACTCAAAGTAGCTGAAGTGGAGTGTGTGGGTTGGTGAACTGTGAGAACTGAGGTAGGAAAGTGAGGAAAGGTCATGAAGACTCTTGTCTGTCATATTAAGAAGTTTGAATTTTATCTTGAAGGAATAATGAGGGCTACCAATTATTAAGGTTCTAGTGTGTGTCATAGTATCTACTAGGCATGGGCTTGGTTTTTGATTCTGACTTCTCAGGCTTGTATCATACCCTCCTTTTTCAGATGAGGAAATGGGTTGGGAGAGGTTAAGTAATTTTCCCATGGCTGGAGCCTAGGTTCAAACCTAGGTTGGTTGGTCTCTCAAAACTTGTATCTTTCCAGTATGTTATACAGCCTCCCCCTTAAAGAAGGGTTAGTCTTTGAGAAAGAATGTTTTGCCAATGTAGAGAATTAATTTACCGGGGGGGGGGACGGACGGACGGGCGGAGGCGGCACAGGGCAAGCTTAGAGATATGAAAGAACAGTTAGGACCCTTTGGCAAGCAATTCAGATGAGTAATCATGTGACCTGGAGGCAAAGGTCAGACAAAAGCAAGACCTAGTTAGGAAGTAGATGCACCAGGATGTGGAGAATAAAGAGCAGTTTGAGTAGCAGGTGGGGGTGGCTAATGAGGCTTGTGTTTGATATGTTCAATTTATGCAAGTGGATGTGCTTATGATTGAATGCAGAGGTACATGGATTTGGAATGAGAGAGATTTGACTTAAGGTTTCTAGGATTAGGTTTTGCCAGTAGAGACAGGAGTGAAGCAATGGGGGAGATAAGATTATTCCTGGAGAATAGAGGAATAGGCTGAGGGCAGAGCCTTAAGGAATAAGCCCTTGAGATTTAAGGAGTTAGGGAAGGAGAGAGAGGTGGTAGCTAAAAGGCACTTGAGGGATTATGAAATGGTTAAAAAACACACACCCATTATATATGTATATTAGAACATAGTGAAGACTTGAGTTTATTTATGGTCTGAATAGATGAAGAAGTTGAAGTGCAGTGGTACAAAATGGGGCCTGTTAGACCTGCCTCTAGCCCAGGCCAAGACTTGCTACTTGTGTGAATTGCTTGAGTCTTCTGAGAATGGACTGTGTCTGTGCTGTCTACCATTGTATCCCCAGTGCCTCTTACTTATTAGGTGTTAATAAATATGAAACAATGATTATTGGTGGAGCAAGATCCCAGAAGGGCAGATTTGGAATCTAGATCACAAGAGGAAGGATTAACCTTGATAGGATAAGAGTTTTAGTTGGATTGGGAAGAAAGTAAAAACCTTAGGTTTCTGATGCTTTGGGGAAAAGATAGAAAGGACTGCTAGTGTTAATATGGGTGAGGAACACATATGACAACAGTGAGGAAGAAGCAAAAGAGACAGTGGTTGGGACAGATGGCAGGTCTCAGGTTTTCAGAGGCGGAGTACTTCTGAGGGGTAAGGTTCGGGGTTTGGGCATGATTGTGCAGCTACAATGGAAGAGAGAAGGATTTACTGGAGTTGAGGACGTCGGGGTCCTCTGACCATAGCATGTGAGAGTGATTGTCCTCATGATACCAAAATGACCCAGGGGCTGGCATGTAGGAGGAACTAGGAAAATGTTGCTGGCCTCCCTGTGCTCACCACCCTTATGGAATGTTAGGCTTTAGGAAACAAGCAGCTTTTTACCCTAAAAGGCTACAGGGCTGCAAGGGGAAGCACGATCCTTCTGTGAGATCAAGGATTAGGTTGCAGGGTTTTGTGCCATCGATGGAGGGTGAAGCGTGTGGACCCTGCCCAGTGTGATATTTCTGAATGTAAACATGTAGAGGATTACAAGGAAACCAATTATGTATCTTTAAAAGTATTCTTAAATTTGTCATATGGTAATTTATGTGCTTTATTAATACCTTAAATAAAAACCCAGCAGCAAGTCTAATAACTAAATAATTGCAAAGTAATGATGAATATAAATATCTTGATCAATAGACTGTAATGTGCTATTAAAATATCTGCCATTTCTATTGATAAAAATCACAGGTTCTACTATTACAATACTACTGTGTTTTTTGGCCTACATTAGTAATTGAAGGAACTGCTCAATTCTAGTTAGAGTTCTGTAAAAACATGTAATTTATTTCCCACTGAAGTATGCAGACTCCCTGAAATGTATCCCTGGACAATATAGACCCTGGGCTAAGAACCCCTGGCCATTAGGGAAAGAGATGAATGGATCATTCTGTAAGAGGTTTGAAGATATAGGGAAATCTGTTAACAGGAATATAAGTTCTTGAGAGCACAGTGGGAAAAGACAGAACATCAGGATTTTGGGTCAAGGAAGAGAAATCATGAATCATGGAATATTATGGAGGTACAGAGGAGTTCTGTATTTTGGAAGGTGTATCTTTGGGAGGCCAAGGATGAAAGAACAATGAAATTGGCTGACCTTAGTCAAGGTTCCAAAATGAACACATTCTTATGCACTTTTGGGATCTAATCAGGTGAGATCTGCATTGTTAGAGGCTTGATTAACTTGCCTTGGCTCAGAAAGTCAAATAAAAATACTCACAGTTAACAGCTATGCCGCCTGAGAAATCTTTGTTGAGATATACAGGGGACCAATTGGGAGCTCCTCTGGGTGCCACGGGGATTTCAGACTCTTAGTGGAGCCAGCTGTAGCCTGAAATGGCCATGTTTTAAACAAAACACTTTAGTATGAGGGTATTAAACATCTGTATCTAAGATACGCTTTCACAGAATTTAGGATTTGGAAGAAACCTTATGGGTCATTAAGTATAATGTTACATTCTGTGGAAAATCCTTTTGATCCTTCAAGGATGGCTATTTAACCTTTCCAGAAATGCTGCTATTGAAAGAAAGCCTGGGCCAAGATTAAATTTAGCCATGAAAATTTGTTATAATTTCATCGGATGGTTATATGAAGTTGAGATTTTATAGGCAAACAGCACACTTTAGCTACTATATTGTTGTTCTCATATTTTCTGCGTGTATTTTTCTGTCAGGTAACATTAATCAGTCATTAATGACACTGAGAACATGTATGGATGTCCTGAGAGAGAACCAAATGTATGGAACTAACAAGGTAAACAGTGGCCTTCTTTAATCATTTTTATAGTTTTGTTTGTGTGCATTTTTTACCTTATGCATTTATTTGGATTTCAATGTATTTATAGATGGTTCCCTATCGAGATTCAAAGTTAACCCATCTGTTCAAGAACTACTTTGATGGGGAAGGAAAAGTGCGTATGATTGTGTGTGTAAATCCAAAGGCTGAAGATTATGAAGAAAGCTTGGTAATTTTAATTTATTTACCCTATAAAGTCTTGAGTTTCTGTAGGGAAAACAACTGTTTGGATTTGAAGAAAGACATTTTGAACATTTTATAGATTGACACAGAATCATTGGATACAGAAATAGACTAATAACCAGTCTATTGTTGCTTCTTTTAGTAATTTATGAAGGACTTAGATATCCTTATTTTTTAAAAACTCCATTGGTTTTGTATTTTAGCAAGTCATGAGATTTGCAGAAGTGACCCAAGAAGTTGAAGTAGCAAGACCAGTAGACAAGGCAATATGTGGTTTAACACCTGGGAGGCGATACAGAAACCAGGCTCGAGGTCCAGTTGGAGATGGTATGATTTGGTGTTACATCATTTCCCTACTCTCTGTCTCTCTTAAAAAAAAATCTGTTTCATACAAGAGAACTGTTTACATACCTTCTTCTCAAGACCAAGTTAAAAAAAAATTGAACCAAAATATAAATGAGATTTCTTTTATTGTATACTATAACTCTCATTTTGAAGGAAATAAAATTATGTCAACTCAAGAAATTCCATGGTTAATTAAACTGGGGCCCTAATCACATTGTTAAACTTGTTTAGATAAGCTCTTTCTCTCCTGTCTAACTTTTTATAATTGCAATACAGAACCACTGGTTACCGACATGGTTTTACAGAGTTTTCCACCTTTGCCATCGTGTGAAATTTTGGATATCAATGATGAGCATACACTTCCAAAGCTGATTGAAGCCTTAGAAAAACGACATCATCTACGACAAATGATGATTGATGAGTTTAACAAGCAATGTAAGGGCAAAATTATTTGCAGTCATTTTAACTTCTGAAATTAAAAGTATTTGGAATGAATTTGAGTTCCATGGTAGAATGTATCTTTAAGGGAGAGTTATCTTTTCTTTATACTTTGGAGTACTCAAGGCGTTATTTAATTAGAATGACAGAATTTTTCTCACAGCTCTTTTTTATATTCTAAGAAAGTTAAACAAAAAAAGGAGCATGTGTTCCTTCCCTCCTATTTCTTTCTTTACTAATAGTGATGAACACAAAGGAATATTTCTTAGTTTCCCTGTCTACAAAATGGGGATTGTAATTATTTCTACTTCAGGGGGTATTATGAAGATAAATGAGATACTATATGAAAATTCTGTAGAACAGTGAACAGCCTGGTACATAGTAAGTGAATGTATCTATTATTTTTATCATCAGTTCATTTTGTTCTTCACTGTAAAGTTATGAGATAAAGTGGTATTTAAATTTCCATATTAAAATGAAATTTGCTTAGAAAAATCAAGTAACTTGCCTAAGTCATACTTAGTAAGTGGTATACCAAGGATTTCAACTAATCTTAAATCTAGTGTTATGTTTTTGCATTTGTTGATATGAAGCAAATTACTTACCTGTAAGAGTTGGGAAGAGATGCTCTAGTGTAAAATGAAAGACTTCAGTGTCTTTCAGTATTAAATAGAAAGCTTCTGTGAGTATCTCTTACAGGTTTGAGAGTCAAACTCCTGATTTCCCTCCAGACTGGTTTTCTCACTATCAACTGATTCTCAGAGATTTGCTGAATGAATAGCTACATTTTATTTATTCTTCTTTAAAATTTATTATAGTTTTGAATAGCTATCTTTTATCTAGTGTCTGCTAATAGAAGTTGCTTTCATTGGTTATTTTGGGATTGGAGCAAAATTTGACCTGCATGCTTTTGTTTCAGCTAATACTTTTAAAGCTTTATTACAAGGATTTGACAGTGCTGTTTTAAGTAAAGAAAACTACATTCAAGGAAAACTAAATGAAAAAGAAAAGGTGATCTCAGGACAGAAATTGGAAATAGAACGACTGGAAAAGAAAAACAAAACTTTAGAATATAAGGTTTGTTTTGGCATTATTATAATGGATATATGTGCTGGCCGTTTAGCACTGGTCTCTGAGTGAGCTGTTCTGCTCCATGGGCCTATAACTGCCGCTTATTAGGAGTTCTTGGTGGGGCCTGTGGAGGGGTAAAAAGAAAAAAAAGAGTTCTCACTTATTTATGTACTAATCTTCATCCCACCTGAAAGAAGAGGAAATGTGAGTGAAAAGCATAAAAGGTAGAAAAGGGATAATATATTCTTTAATTTTATGAGAATTTAGTTGTTGAAAGACTATTCTTTGTCCCAAGCAAGAGAGCTTTCTAGAGGACTTTCTAGAGTTTAGCTTTGGTTATAGCTTGCTTTTTGATTTATTAGAAATATTTCCTCAGTGGGGGCAGGGAAGAAAAAAAAAAACAAAAAAATATTTGCTTAGTATATGACTCTTCAATAATCACATAAAAGAAATGATTAAATGAGATAGATACTTGGTAAATCTTAATTGGATCCGTATTTGGTTTACAAATTGTAAACAAATGCAAACTCAGGATTAAACTCTTCCTTTGAGGTAGAAGGAAATACTATTTTGTTGGGGACTGCTGCTGCAGTGCTGTGTAATGTATGTTCTCTTATTTACAGAGGATTGTTTAGAGGTTTGGCAAGGTATACATTCATTCTAAAGAGAAGCTAGTCTCAACCAACACTGTTTTCTTTATTCTGAATATAGCCTAAAAAATTAAGTTTTAGGTCTTAATTTTAAGAGAAAGTAATTTTCACATGAAGTCAGTTACAGCTTTGCCTCTGGGTGAGGAACGTGTTTAACAGGTTTCCATTTCTGGGAATGGAAGTGGGAATTCAGATGAAATTTTAGAGGAAAAATATGCTTTTTCCGTGACTTTTATTTCCACAAATAAGCTTACATAAGCAAATTAAGAAAGATTATTTTATAGCTTCATGAAATGTTTACATACCAAATAGTGAACATTAATGGTCTACCTTCCCAGATCGAGATTTTAGAGAAAACAACCACTATCTATGAAGAAGATAAACGCAATCTGCAACAGGAACTTGAAACCCAGAATCAGAAACTTCAGCGACAATTTTCTGACAAACGCAGATTAGAAGCCAGGTTGCAAGGCATGGTAACAGAAACAACAATGAAGTGGGAGAAAGAATGTGTGAGTGTCATTCTTGTAGTGGTTGTCTCAGAGTTGGATGATTTACTTCATGTTGTGGTTAGGTTAAATATTCTAAATTACTGTATTTGTGGTAGGGTTTTGGTGGTGTTTGTTAACTCTCAGGAAGAACTGGAGAACTGTCATTGTTAGGAAATAAAGTGACTGGGTAGTCTGGTGTACTTGTTTGCTATGACTGAGTTAGAATATAAATTGCCATTGATAATCTGTAGGAGCGTAGAGTGGCAGCCAAACAGCTGGAGATGCAGAATAAACTCTGGGTCAAAGACGAAAAACTGAAACAACTGAAGGCTATTGTTACTGAACCCAAAACTGAAAAGCCAGAGAGACCCTCTCGGGAGCGGGATCGAGAAAAAATTACTCAAAGATCTGTTTCTCCATCGCCAGTTCCTGTAAGTTATTTGTGGTTGTGCATTAATTTCGTACTAGAGGAAATTTGTTCAGATTAGATGACTGTTGCTATGATAATCAGTTTTTTGTTTTATATTATTATATTTCTGAAATTTCTATTGCTATTTCTATTTTTTCCTGAGATACTTTACTTGAAAAAAGATAATTTTAAATTTAGTATAAATACAAATTTAGCATAAAAATTTGGTAATTTAGTACAAATAATTATTTACAATGTTAAATCTTCATGTGCTAAAATTATAGAAGAGTAATGAATTGTTTCTCTCAGTTTTTCAGTCTTGCTCATTAATTTCTCTCAATTTTTCTAGCTTTCTGGTAACTATATTGCTCAGATTTCCAACGGCCAGCAACTCATGAGCCAGCCACAGCTACATAGGCGCTCTAACTCTTGCAGCAGCATTTCTGTAGCTTCCTGTATTTCGGAATGGGAGCAGAAAATTCCTTCGTACAACACACCTCTCAATGTCACATCTATTGCAAGGCGTAGGCAGCAAGAGCCAGGACAAAGTAAAACTTGTGTCGTGTCAGACAGAAGGCGAGGGATGTACTGGACTGAAGGCAGGGAGGTGGTTCCTACATTCAGAAATGAGATAGAAATAGAAGAGGATCATTGCTGCAGGGTTAGTGCCAGTATTATTTTAAAGCATTGTAGCAGATTTTATCTTCTTTGTTTTTTGTAACTTTGTTCTGAAAGTTCACTGGAAAGATACACGGGGTGCAATATGTATAAATAAGGTCTAATTTTTCTGTAAGTTAATTTGAAAGATGGACTCATTCTAAAATTGAGGCCTAGCTCTTCATCTGAAAAAGCCTAAATGCATCTGGCAACAAAAGCAATGCCTGTGTGTTCAATGAACACAGGTCAATTTGGCATGTCCCAGAGTGGTCTGTGCTTTTCAGTTGAATAAACTAATGAGCTTGCACAAAATTGGTGAATCTTAGTATCTTGGCACACACTTTCCAATTTTTTTCTCTTGGTTGCCCTCCCCTAAGTTAGAGTTTTTTGCTGCTGCTTTTTGAACCATAGTTTTTAAGATTTTCTGAAACATTTAGTTTGAAAAATTTCATACCCAAAGAGAAGAGATAAAAGAAAGGTACAGGAATGTCTTTCCCCCTGACCTAGATATACCAATTGTTACTTTATGTAGATACGTAAACGTTTTTTCCCCTGAACCTTTTGGAAAGTAAGTCATAGACTTCCTGACACTTAATCCTCAAGAATAAGGACATCGTTCTACATAACCGCAATCTTTATCACACCTAAGAAAGTTAACATTAACTGAATAAATATCCTCTACTGGGACAATATCCAGTTGTCCCACTAATGACTTTTCCTTTTGCAATCCATGATACTATCAAAGTGTATCCATTGCATGTGGTAACTATGTCTCTTTAACCTCTTTTAACCCCCACCCCAACACATTTTTTATTTTTATGCCATTGACTGTTTTGAAGAGTCCAGGCCAGTTAGTTGTTTTGAAACTACTTAAGATTTTCATTTCCAATAAATTACTTTTATTTTTGAGGCTTTATCTCAATTTACAGGGGTTTTGCCTCATTCAAAGGTATTTAAATTCATTTTAATATTTTTCTTCTTAAGGATTAAGGTAAAGTTTCCTTTGAATCTGAATAAATGAACCAAGTTAATATTGTGGTTTTTATACTTAGTAAAATTAAGATAGCTCTTTTAGAATTTTTCTTCTAAATAATTAATCTTACAGTAAACATTTGCTTTAGATTTTCTTGTATAATTTAGGGTATAGATGAATGTTCATGTAGGTGGCCCAAATTCCTGATTATTAAGGGATGGTGATGAATCCCAAGGTATGTACCAAGGCAACAGATGATTCTAGAGTCTCCTAAGTTCTTTATTTTGTAGATTTTGCCTTACACCTTTTTAGGGAGCAAATTATGGGGAATGGTCTTTCTGATCAACTCTAGTCAATCATCTTATTTCTTGAAAGTTTATAGACTGAAAACCATTCAAGGCCTGCTTGTGCCTTGCCAACAGTAATGTGATATCTAATTTGGCCATGAGATATTTAAGAGGATTTACTAGAGATACTTTTTTTTCTCCAACTTTTCACTTGAAATCAAAATCTCTTTAGAAGTGCAGCAGAAAAGTTACCTACCATAAGGTTAGTATCTATGCATCTAAGTTTGTTGGTCAAAAATTATGTCAGGTGGACTGAATCTGTATTTCAGTGAGGAAAAAACTTTAAATACTTATTTCACAAATGCTAGTAGATTGTACAGATTGTCATCTTTCCTAAGCTTGTTTTATCAAGCTTTGGATTTGTATTTATTGCTAAATATGTTGAAGGAAATTCTCACTTTGGCTAAATGGTAGATGATAAAGGCCAGACTTTCCTTCTTGTTCAATGTTAATTAAACCATTTAAAAAATGGAAAGTTTGCTGCTTGTTTTGAGGCTCAGCATCTTTAGTGGCAAACTGCATTGCCTATGTCACTATATAGGGAAAATGATTCGGTTCCTCAGGTATACATTTTGAAGTTAGGATCTTTACATTTGAGCAGTGTTGAAGGATTTGGCCTGTGATAGACTTTTTTGCATTTGCTTTTAGTTTTACACACAGGAGATGTTTACAAGATGCCAATGATAACTCATTGCTTCAAACAATTAACGATGGCGTGTATATGAAATATTTTTTCTTTGACTATGCTAAATTTCACTTTCACATTTACATGGCATTTGAATGGAAGCGAGCGACTGGTTTTTTATTGTATAATAGAGACTGATTTGACACTATATTCTTTATTTGATTCTTGGAACCTTTATAAATGTGTGGTGAAAAAATTTGTTGGTATATTTTTAGCCATTGTTGTATTTGAACTTCTAATGAAGTTCTCTTTTGAGATTTAAAAATCTTATAGTGAAAGTACTCAGAAGTACTTTATATTTCTTTTAGTCATTTTATACATAGAGTTCTTATACCTTATGTTCTGTGGTATTTTGTACTATATAGCTTCATCAGCTTTTATTATTTTTTGATCTCTATCTTTGTATAAGGAGTGTTTTCTCTTTTGTTTAGAGGCCTAGACATGTTTAGGGCTCTTACTGAAGCTTTTAACAGAGTTGTGGACCTAACAGATTACCTTATAGTACCAGGCATAAATACTGATTTTTGATCAAGAATGTAAAATGAATTATTTGTCGTGAACCACCCCTTAAGCAGGAAAGTCGAGCAGCATTACCAGAATTTCTCCTTTCATCCTTTGTTCAAAAGGAAGATCCCAGGTAGAATTTATCATATACAAGCTAGTGTTAAAGATGTTTGTTGGTTTTATTTTTAAATATGAAGAGAATGTTTAAATTACTTGAAGAACTATTTAGCTTTGAAATGGATTGTTTTGATACTTTCGTCAAGTAACGTAGCCAAACCTGCTGCACTTCTAATAATACCCTTAAATTAATTCTGGGTTATGCTTGTGTCTTGATTCCTCTTTCAACCTGATCAGAACGTACCACCAATTCGTCTCCGACACAGACGATCACGCTCTGCAGGAGACAGATGGGTAGATCATAAGCCTGCCTCTAACGTGCAAACTGAAACAGTCATGCAGCCACATGTCCCTCATGCCATCACAGTATCTGTTGCAAATGAAAAGGCACTAGCTAAGTGTGAGAAGTACATGCTGACCCACCAGGAACTAGCCTCCGATGGGGAGATTGAAACTAAACTAATTAAGGTAAAAACTAATTTGTGCAGGAGAAAAAAATATATTAAAAAATCTACTAAATAAAAAACTATTTGCCCTGCTACTTTGATGACAAACATGCAGTGTCAACTGGAACATCAGTGGGTATTTGATGTAACCTTTTTGTTAGCAGAAAATTAAAGTAACTGCTTAGCGGTGAATCTGCTAAAGGGGGACTAAATCAGCTTAAATAGGCATAGAATCCTGGGTTGCTTAGAACTCCAGATCCATAATGTACTTTACTGTATATTTAGTTTTAACCACTACTTAAAAAGTAAACCTAAACAAAGAACTCCCACCTTTGTTCTCTGTCAGTTCAAGATAAAAAGTCCACATTAAAATTTGGCCTATCAAAATCATTCAGTATTGGGCTATCTAAAGCCCTTTCCCAGAACGATGACTTGCCTGCCTGTAGAATAATTTTCCTTTAATCATAGAGTCAATGAATAATCAGGAAATAAAAGACAAAACCTTTTCATTTCAAATTTAATTTAGAGGCTAGTTCTTATAATTATAGCTACAGATAAGATGTACTATCTTTCGAATATGAGGGGGAATGCTTAGAGAAGAAAGAACAATGCCTTAGAAAGTGTAGAAATTTCTGGCAGATTTCTTGATCCTTAGTGCAGTTTAATTTTTAAATTACAGGTAGAACAAAAAGGAATATTTTTCCCCACAATTATGAATGTTACTAATTACGTTGTATTGGACTTTTCTTTAGTGAGAGATATGTGCTCATATTTCTAAAGTATTTTGATAGTTCAGACTCAGTAGCCCCAAGCACCATCTGGTTTTGTGGGTGGGAGTTTCCATAAAACAGTAGACTCTTGAGATCAATTTGAAATATGGTATGTGTGTTTATCATTTGGATGTATCAAAGTGTAACAGTGACCTTTTCTCTTGGCTTTAGGGTGATGTTTACAAAACAAGGGGTGGTGGACAATCTGTTCAGTTTACTGATATTGAGACTTTAAAGCAAGAATCACCAAATGGGTGAGTGAGCATCAAAGACATCTCTCTTGAAAGGGTTGTTGTTTTTCTAGCTGTTCATTCTTGAGGAACAGAGTATCCTGTGAAATTTATCATTAATTCTCCAAAGGGGTGTAGATGGTATTTCCCTATTTTTAATATTTTTCCTGTTCTTAGATGCAAAAATAATTGTTGCATCATGTTTCCCCCTTTTCAGTAGTCGAAAACGAAGATCTTCCACAGTAGTACCTGCCCAGCCAGATGGCACAGAGTCTGAATGGACCGATGTAGAAACAAGGGTAGGGGAAAAATTAAATATTTGTGTGCTTAATAAAAATTAGGCATCTCTTATCGTAAACCACATAGCTGTAGCTTTTTAAGGTCTTTGAGGATGCTGAGGTACTATGTCACATGGCCAGCTCAGCATGTAGGCCTGTTCATAGCAAACCTGCAAAGGTATTTGTATTTCTTTAGGTGTGGTCTTTTTGGAGCTCTTCAGTTCAAAGTCCCTGTTTTCAGTGTAGAGGAATAGGGCTCAAGAACGAGTCAGAGAGTATCACTCTAGAATAACATGAATTCACAGCAACTTGGTGGGAATCTTCTTAGAAGCAGCTCACCTGGAATTTCCTTGTAACTGTTACTCTTGAGAAGAGGCTCATACGGAAAAACATGAGAAGGTGGGGGTTAGAAGGCTCAGCTCTGACCCTGGCCACTAACTTTCTCAGGAACTCCTCTTCCTTAACTAAAGTGAAGGAAGTTAACTGGATGACCTCTAAAGATCCTTTTGGCTCACAAAGTTTGTGGCCTATGCCAGAAATGCGAGTAATTGCCATCTTCACTGAACTAGAAAGCAATGTTGGATTTCATCTAGGTAGAACCTACATGTAAACAACTGTGTTTTATAGACTGTTAAGAGAAGCTGATCTTTTCCTCTTCTGTCATTTTCCTCTCAGTGTTCCGTGGCTGTGGAGATGAGAGCAGGATCTCAGCTGGGACCTGGATATCAGCATCACGCACAACCCAAGTAAGCGCTGACTGTAACTGGGGCCTTGCTGTGTGTGTTTTCCCTTCTCTAGTAGCTCCACCATCAGCCCTTCTCCCGACCATCCATTTGTTTTTAAGAGCAAACATATGGTTTTCATTTTCCCTTTGGAATATCTGGGCCCTACTGGCAGACTGCAGTAGGCAGCTGCAGTGCTGAGAGCCTCGGAGCTGCAAGGACAGGAGGGGATAGAAGATTGGTGGCTCTTGTTCATATTCTGCCAACACTCAAAAGCTTTCTGATACTGAACTGAGAGCACCTGTAGAGAGGGAAGGCTGAAGCCATTAGTTGGGGATGATGACAGTTTCGTGTAATTATTCTTTCCTGACTTGCTTCTTGGTCTTGGTATAGCAATAAGTGTTCACGAAAGTAAATAAAACCTAATGGCAGAATTTATATTAGGGAAGGAGTCACACCTTTTCCTCTTTTATTAAACCCATACGTAGGAGTCTGACCCATTCTTTCTCCATATTTTAATAAAACCCCTACTTTACAAGTTATCTACATAAACAATATTTTTAACACCTGTATTCCTTAGTAAGCAATTTGGAAAATTGTTGTAACAGGATAAAGATGTGATGTTCTGTTTAAATTAAATCTAAATTTAATACTAGATAAGCATATTTTATAAGAGTCATTTGCTTTCTCAGAAGGATTTGAATTTTCTCATAATCAAACAGCAATTCTCAAAGCCCTCCTAAAGATTCATTTGCTATGAATGTGTCACTAATTGCAAGATACAACACTAAATGTTGGTTTTTATGTTTTAGGCGCAAGAAGCCATAAACTGATAGTCCCAGTAGTGAAAGAACATTTTCATTTGTGTGAGTGATTTCTCCAAAGCCATGCCAGAAGCAACCTTCTAAGCCATCTTGTAGAACTCCAGCTTTCTTGAACATCACAGACCTCAGCTACATCATACACTGGCCTAGGTCAAAGCTTCCACTATGGTTCCAAAGACATCTAGAATTCAACACACTTTGTATAGTATATACCTTGCTGTATTTAATATTAATATTAATAACAGAGAAAGACCCCCTTTTCTCACTGCTGTATGAACTTTTTTATAATGCTTTTTTTTGTATATTTCTTGTATACTTTTAAACTAATTCATGAAGGTGTTCATCTTAGGTGATTAAGGAAGGATATATCTAGATCACGCTTTATTTTTTATTGTGACTTTTCCAGCTCTGGTCTGAATATTTCTTAAGGTTTTAATAACAAATGCTGCTATTGATTAGCTGCAGGAATGCACTTTAGACCTATTTGACAATTCAAACTTTCAAAATAAAGATGTCAGTGACTGGCCAACAATAAAACCATTTTAGGAAGTTATTTTGAATTTTGTATGTATATATTCACTTTCTGACATTTAGATATGCCAAAAGAATTGAAATAAAAAGCACTAAGAAATACAAAGTTGTGTGATGGCCATTCATTCAACACATACCCCCAGTACCTAGCATAGTGCATTGCACATACCTGGCACTCATTATTTGTGGGATGGATTAAAAGAAAGCACTAGAAAATATAAAGTAATTTGATGTTAAATGGACAATGCCTATTTTTGTGTGACATAATGTGCTTTTCTAGACATTTAAAAATACATGGTTTGGGGACAACATAAATTAGAAAAAGTACTACTGAAAGTCATGGTGAAATATCCATTCTTGCATGGGTGAAGATACATTTTGCTCTGATTAAATTTGGGGTTCTTTTGAGGCTGGGTTTTTTTTTTTTAACAAAATGATAGTTTAATCTGTTTATTAATAATAAAGGAATGATATTAGTCCTTGCCAAAAACTAATTCAAAGGTAAAGGAAAAGGCAAGATCCACTTATTTGTCATTCGTAGTATATTAATAATGCAGTATGTGTGTTTTTAGAATGCTTCAGAGCAATCCTATCTCATCCTACAGGATTTGATCTTGATTTTTTTTTTAAATAGCTTATTGCTTAGTCTTTTGAAGATACATTTTAATAGGAAGTTTTTACTGTACTATAATAGGGGATTATGGGGTAGTGGAATTTGAAGTAACAGTATGTTGAATCCACTAAGTTCTTGGACAACACAAAGGGAAATGTGTGGGCAATTGATGTTTTGCTTAACTAGTTCTCTTAATTACAAGGAATAGCTGTGGTTAGTTGGGTGCTCAGTGTCTGATACCTTCTAAAGGTATTATCTATAATTTACAGGTGGAAAATTGAGTTATTTGCTCAATGACCCCAGAGTCTGTTCATTTAAGCCCAAGTCTGATATCAAAGCTTTTAACTATTGTGCTATGCTGATGATTATCTCATCTTCATAGATTAAAAATTTCTTAGCTTTAGATGATTAATTTTAGTTGAAAGTTTATTTTGCAAAATAGGATTCTTTGTTCAGATCATTATACCTAGGTTATTTAGTGTTTTTGTTCCCAAACATTTTAATAATTATCTGATTTGTACAACCCAGAGGCAAACAGCAGTTAAGGAAATGGGCCCAGAGGAGCAAAGTGCTCCCAGAATGGTCACGTAGTCAGGGATGGAGCCAAGGCTGATTGGATTCCTTGTTCTACTAGTCTTTATCACTCAATTTTGTTTTTGAAGGCTGGGTGCAGTGGCTCATACTTGTAATCCCAGTGCTTTGGGAGGCCAAGGCTGAAGGATCATATGAGGCCAGGAGACCAGCCAACATAGGATACTCTGTCTCTACCAAAAAAAAAAAAAAAAATTAGCTGGGCATTGGTGGCATGTGCTTGTAATCCCAACTACTTGAGAGGCTGAGGAAGGAGCATCACTTGAGTGCAGGAGTTTGAGGTTGCAGTGAACTGATTTAGCCACTGCACTCCAGCCTGGGTGACAGAGACCCTGTATCTAAAAAATATATATTAAAATTTTGTTTTTGGCATATTGAGGCATGTCATACTTCACCACTTTGTTATTCCATGCTTCTGTCCCCATCCTTGTCAAAGTATTTCCAATTTTCCTTATATACATGGTGCTGCAGGGAACAGCCTTGCACTTGGACCCTCACATACATATTCCAGAGTGTTTCTAGGGTAGAAACCAGAACTGGAATTGCTGGGTTTAGGCTGTGTGTATCTTCAACTTTAACCAGATTTTGCTAATTTACTCTTCAAATGATTTGCCAACTTATATTTCTACTAGCAACGTCAGATAGTTTCATTCCTCACATCCCTGTCTACACTTGGTGTCATCAGACTTATTTTGCCTATCAGGTGTGAAATAGTATCTCATTGAATTAATTCATATTTCCTGATTGTTAGTCCTGAGCTGAACACCTTTTCCTGTGTCAGGTGGCCAGTCTGGTTTCCTCCTTTGAATTGTCTATTTGTATATTTGCATTGTAACAGGTTGCTAGTCTTTTTCTTTTTGGTGTGTAGGACTTCTTTATTCTTTGGGTATTTTGAGCTTCATATCTTCTCCTGGTCTATGACTTTTTTTCACTTTGGTTATGGCATTTTTTAAAAATAAACTTAATTTTTAGAACAGTTTTAGATTTACAGAAAATTTGTAAGGAATAGTATAGAGAGTTCCCATATACCCTGCAGCTCGTTTCCCCTATTAGCAACATATTAGTATGGTACATTTGTTATAATTAACCAATATTGATATATTCTGTTAACTAAAGTGCATACTTTATTCAGATTCTTTAGTTTTTACCTAATGTCTTTTCTCTTCCAGGGTCCCATCCAGAACAACATACTACATTTAGTCATTGTGTCTCCTTAGGATTCTCTTGGCTATGGCAGTTTCTCAGACTTTGGTTATGGTACCTTTTGTCTTATAGATTTCAATTTTAGTGTAATCAAACATCAATCTTTTCCTTTATGTTTTATGACTTAAAAATTTTTTCTATACTATGCTAGGCACAGTGGTACATGCCTGTAGTAGTCCCAGCTACTCAGAACACTGAGGCTGGAAGGATTACTTGAGCATAGAGTTCAAATCCAGCCTGGGCAACAAAGCAAGACCCTGTCTCTCGCAAAAGAAAAATTTTTTTCCATACTCTAATGTCATAATATTCTCCTATGTTTTCTTCTAAAATTTTAGAGTTTTGCTTTTCACGTTATGTATGGTGTTAGGAAAGAATTAAAAACATTCTTTCCTTACCCCTATCCCCCATAGCACTACAAAACCAACTGTTCCAGTACAGTTTTTTTGAAAAGCTGTAGTTCTGACATTACCAAGTTCCCATATGTATGAGAATATTTTTTGGTTTAGTATTCTGTTCTGCTGGTCTATTTAATTGTATGTCAATAGCACATTTTAAAATATCCATCCAGTATTTATTTATTTGTGTGGCTTCTATGTGATAGGCACTGTTTGAGGCACAAGGAATGCTGTGATAAATCAAATTTTGTACCCTCAATGGAACTTGTATTTAAATCTTCGTTTATTACTTTGAAAAATTATCTTGTTTGGTCTTTGATCCTTCAATTTAAAATTTAAGTCAGCTTGTCAAATTCCATTTTACTGTAATTTTGATTAAAATGACATCTTTGGAGAGAATTATCCACTTAAGAATCTTCCCATCTATGAATATGGCATATCACTATTAAGGTTGCCTTTAATCATGCTCCATAAAAATAATACACATCTTGTTAGATTTATTTCTAGAAACCATGTTGTTTTTGTTGGTATTGTATGAGATATATTTTTTAATATTGCATGTTATAAGTAACTGTGGCTGAGTATAGGATGCTGCTGGGTTTTGTATATTAATCTTGAATCTAGGGCTGGCACAGTGGCTGACGCATGTAATCCTAGCACTCTTGTAGGCTGAGGCACGAGGATTGCTTGAGGCTAGGAGTTTGAGACCAGCCTGAAGAAGAGGGAGGCCTACAGAAAACAAAAATCAGCCAGGTGTAGTGCTGGGCACCTGTAGTCCCAGCTACTGGGGAGGCTGAAGCAGGACTGCTTGAGCCCAGGAGTTTGAGGCTGCAGTGAGCTATGATCACGCCACTGCATTCTCACCCGGGTCACAGAGTGAGACCCTGTCTCAAAACAACAACAAAAACAAAAACAAATCTTGAATCTAGAGACCTTGCTGAACTCATTAGTTTGAATTGTTTGTCTGGATTCTCTTGAAATTTCTGGGTAAATAATCTTATTACCTATGAATAATAAGAGTTCCTACCTTTCTAATACTTTTGTTTTATGGAGATGGCTAAACTCTAAAATATTTAATAGTAATTGAAACAGAAGCAGAGAAAGGAGGCATCCTTGTTCCTGATTTTAAAAAGAATGTTTCAAAAATTTCACCATTAAGTATGAAGTTTGCCATAGATTTTTGGTAGATATCCTTTGTCATGATATGGAAGTTACCTTCTATTCCAGTTTTCTAAGAGTCTGTGTGATTAGTTGTTCAATTTTATCAAGTGTTTTTTTGAATCCATAAGAATTCTCTATAGATTTTCTCCTTTGTTAATGTAATGACTTATTTTTAGATACAATAATGAAATATCCTCTAAATTATGATACCATAGTTTTATATACAGTTCTAGATTCAGTTTATCAATATTTTGGATTTTTGTGGTACATACATGAGAAGAGCCTATAATTTACCTTTCTCTTACTCTCAGGTTCTGGTTTTGTTACCATTATAGTAATTTGAAGAACAAAATATTAATTTAAATTTCTTATTAGTTTAGTTTAAGATGTGCAAATTTTGTTCTATTGTGTTGATGTACTTTAGTTGCCAGATCAGTTTTTTGTTAAGTACACTGGTGGGGGAACAATGTTTTGGAGTGATTCATTCTAGCTTTGGAAATGTTTGGATTTTTTAATAATTAAAAAATTCCACTATAATGGCTTCCTAGGTTTAGATGAAAACTCAAAACAATTTTATTTTTCAAAAGTTTGACCGCTTTATAAAAGCTTTTTTAAAAGTTCGAGATACTAAAATATGTTTACGTTTGTGGCTAAGATTGACCCAAGTGGGACCCTAGATTGTGGGATTCCAATGGAAGTTTGTTCAGGGATGACTGAGATAATGTAATGGACTGAATAAAGCAGGTAACCAGAAAAAAACAAAATCAACCAGGAAACTAGACAAATTCCAAAAGGAATGTAAAGATTACCATTTTTGAAGATAGGAAGTAAAATTTCAGATCATATAAATGATAAATATGGGTTGTAGACAATTTTACATATCAAAAATAAGAGAGAAGACATTCACCCATAATCCAACTCTCCCACCCCAGCACCAGGCACTTAAATCAGGCTTTTACTAATATTTTCCAAATCCAGGCCCCACCACACGGTAAGCATGTAATTTTGGGATAGTTACCAGGTCTACGACTTAGTTTTGTCATCTGCAAAACGGAGACAGTTATCCCTTTTTTTCTGTGTGAGGATTAAAGTGAATCCTTGTAGAGAGTGTGGCTCTGTGTCTGGGACACACTAAGCGCTCAAAGGCTATTGCTATCAGAACGCTGGAAGTTTCTCTATTACTCCCGTTTCATCAAGACACTGCGCTGAGCACTGGGGCGTCCGAGATGTAACTTAGCTCCGGCGCTCCAGGAGGTCCCCGCGGCCAGGGAAGGCTGGCACCGTAATTAGGGCATTGCCACGTGACGTCACAGGTTCGCAGTGGCGCTCCTGCCAAGTCGAACAGCCCATGGGACCGAGGGGTGAGGCCCATTTACTTAGGTAACTTTTTCCTATAAGTATTTTCGGTGTTCGCAAGTCCTGTGTTACCCAGATGAAATTAATTTGCCTTTGGAGGCACTGAAAAACTTTTTCAACGGGCAGAGCGAGTCACGTGTGGCGCGCAGGCGCCCTCAATTGCCCCGGGTCCCGCCTCTTCCGCCTGGCGCGGGCGCTGATTGGTCCGCGTGGTCACATAAGAAGCTCCGCGCAGGCGCGAGGCTTCCTTTCCTCAGCTGCCGCCAAGGTGCTCGGTCCTTCCGAGGAGGCTAAGGCCGCGTTGGGGTGAGGCCCTCACTTCATCCGGCGACTAGCACCGTGCCCGGCAGCGCCAGCCCCGTGTTCACCGGCGCCATGGCCTCCGTCTCCGAGCTCGCTTGCATCTACTCGGCCCTCATTCTGCACGACGATGAGGTGACCGTCACGGTGAGTGCGGGCCCAGGCCGGCGGCAGGGCGTCCCGCGTGGGGCTGGCTCCCGTTCTCCAAGCGGCCTGGCCCAGCACTTAAGGCCGGGTCGAGGCCGTGGTCATCGCGGGCGCTGGGGCGGGGCGGGCCCTCTACTTGGCGGCTTGGACCCTCGGGACCACGTGCGGGCCCTGGCGGCGATGTGTGCGCGGCTGGGCGCTCCGGCTTTGAGAAGCTATATTTAGGGAAGCTTTCCCGCAGCGCTTGGGCATCCTGACCTGCATGTGATCTTATTCCGGGACATTTACTCATACCTACTTTCGGCGTGATTGCCTTGAATTTCTATGGTCTTAGCAGGCCCGTGGGGCGGGGCAGCATGGCGTGGAGGAAGGCACAGAAGCTCTGCTCCACCTCCCAGGTCTCCGAACTTAAAATGGGCTCGCCGCATTGCTAGGCGCCTGGCACACGTTTCTTTTGCTTGTGATAACCAAAGTCTTTTAAAACGAATATATGTGAAATCCAAATAGAATATTTGAACTGTTGAAACATGGTTCTGTACACGTTTTGAGTGACTTGCTTTTAATTTGCGGTATATTGGAAACATTACGAACGCTACACTTGACTCTGATAGATTGACATTTTATTTGTTTTAGGAGGATAAGATCAATGCCCTTATTAAAGCAGCTGGTGTAAATGTCGAACCTTTCTGGCCTGGCTTGTTTGCAAAGGTAAGGTGTTGGTGGTAAAGTGGGGAAGACCTGATTGATTAGGTCAGGTGTATGTGCTAGAGTGCCAGAAGGCCCTATGTTCCACCGTACCGCCTCTGTTTCGTTACATTTATAGCTCTAGGAGCTAATAAGGTTTTGGTTTGTCATGTGGCTTTATCTTGATCTCAGACTCTGGTTTCCCCTTTCCTCTGTCCTGGAGCCATGGTAAAAACTTGCAGCCACGTTAGATTGCAGGCAAATCCTTTCAGTATGATAAACCTGTGATCTATTGGAAATAGGGTTAGTGGTCTTTTATTCACCACACTTAGTGTGTATTGGGTTATAAAAGGCTAATAAAGAATAGGGTTCCTGCGCAAAGAGCCTCCACTGGCTACCTTCCATTGTTCAGGTTACTTAATTTCTGACAAGTGAAGTTTGGGTTGTGTCCTCCGAAGAGTTTTGGAACATTGTACGTATGTCGTTTAATAAATACCTCTAGAAAAGTTGTATCTTTGCTTAGTCTGAAAACTTGTATTCACTGTTAAAAGGAGACCTGGAACCGTGGAAGAGTCCTCATTTGAGTGTTCCAGGAAGCTTGGATTTTCTCCCAACACGTTATTTATGAAAGGAAGGGATTGTTAGCTTTACTTCACTGCATATTTAAATACAGCAATACAAGTATGAGATTTAAAGCTGAATAGTTTTTTTGTGACTTCTTAATAGAGCAGTGTGTTGCTCTGTTGTCTAATCTAAGTCTTGCTATTGGCAAAGAAAAGTCAGTCTTGAGGATGAAAAAGCAAACTGAAAGTTTGATTCCAGGGCAGACAAAGTATAGAAGACAGAAGAAAAGTACTGTACAGTTGTCAATTTTCAGTATCCTTGGGGGATTGGTTCCAGGACCTCCCTCAGATAGCGAAATCCAAGGATACTCAATTGTCTTATAAAATGACATAATATTTGTATATCACCTACACATATCTTCCTATTTACTTTAATACCTAATAAAATGTAAAAGCTATATAAGTGGTTGTTAACACTATATTGTTTAAGGAATAATGGCAAGAGAAAGTCTGTATGTGTTTGGTACAGATTCTTTTTTCCCCCAAATGTTTTCTGTCCATTGGTGGTTGAATACATGGATGTGGAATTCACCGTATAGTGTTAAGAATTGATCACTGTAAGGTGAAAAAGGGGGCGGGATGGGCACTTTTTTTGTGGCTGGGTGAATGCTGTCACAGGACAGAACATAACCTATGCATGTACCTATGTTGCAGGCCCTGGCCAATGTCAACATCGGGAGCCTCATCTGCAATGTAGGGGCTGGTGGACCTGCTCCAGCAGCTGGTGCTGCACCAGCAGGAGGTCCTGCCCCCTCCACTGCTGCTGCCCCAGGTAGGAGTTTTTTTTGTATTGGAAGGGGTGTGGAGATCAAAAAAATAGTATTATAGGCAGTATTTCTCTTAATTTGCCACAAGTAGGTGCTGTGTGGGAATTCTGAAACCTGCAGCATAGTTTGATGTTGAGGGAAGTCTTGTGGGTATTTTTAACCATGCGAGTTGAAGGGCCTAGAGAGCTCTTCCAGAGCTTAAAATACTGAGAGTTGATTGACTTTTTTTTTTTTTTTTTTTAAAGCTGAGGAGAAGAAAGTGGAAGCAAAGAAAGAAGAATCTGAGGAGTCTGATGATGACATGGGCTTTGGTCTTTTTGACTAAATCTCTTTTGTAACGTGTTCAATAAAAAGTTGAGCTCTTTGATGCTGTTGGTGTTGCCCATAATTTGGGAATTTACTCAGCAAAGTAGTACATGGTGAGATAATCTCACTTCTGTAATGTTGGCTTTCAACCTATTAGGTCATGCATGAGAGGAACTGGGTTTTTTCCCTGGCACCATGGCCAGGTGTGAAGTCTTAAACTAATAAGAATGCACTTACCAGTGCAGCATTGAAAACTGCACTGGGGTGGGAGGAGAAAGCATCAGAGCAGATGCCTTGTCCCAGATTATCTGTGTAACTTTATGATTACTAAGTTTGTCTCCTACACTGGGGGGACAGGTATGGGTATAAAATAGGCCTCAGCTTTGGAAAAGCTCTTGGTTGATAGCCCTGTACAACCCTGACTAAGAACTTTTGAGTTGTGCTGAGCCCTCAGGTGGAATGTTGACTGCTGTATCCCTAGATGTAAATTTAACAATACCTGGTACGTAGTGTCCCTCAGCAAACATTTGGAATCTTACAGCATTACTGAAGGGTGGGAAAAATAAACTCTAGATCCCCAGTTATGCACAATGGCTAAAACCAGAATTCAAATCTGTTTGAAAAACTAACAATTGTAGCTTTTTTTTTTCTTATTTTGGCCAATTAAACAATAGCATAGCATGAAATGGAAATTAACTTAGACATGATCATGCCTATAATCCCAGCGTTTTGGGAAGCTGAGGCAGGAGGATCACTTGAGGCCAGGAGTTCATGGAAGAAAAAGATGGAAGACATGAGATTCAGTGATAAGAAAGCATGACTTCTCACCCTGACTGTCCTCACTCCAGTGTGTGTGACCACTTATATACGTTACTACAACCACTTAGGAAAATGGCAGTTTCATTTTGAGGTATTACCCAAGGGAAACTATTAATACATATGGACATCAGGATACATCTCTGGGAATGTTCAAAGCACTGGTAAAATAGCAAAAATCTCAAAGGTCCGTCAACTGGAAAATAACTAAATGATCTTAAGTAATCAGAAACAAACCACAACTACAGGTAATGGAGAAATTCTTACTAACATGTAAAGTTAGAATTTATTTGAAAGTTAAGACAGTAAATTATACTACATTTCCCTTTGCATAAAGCTTGAAAAAGTGTGGTAGGCATACGAATCTGATAAAAGTATGTAAAAAGGCAAGGGGAGATAAACAGTTTAGGGCCTTGAGGTTAATAGAAGGAGTATATAGGTGTTACTGTCAAATGTTGGTGATTGTCATATATAGGTTGAGTATCCCTGATAGAAAACTTTCCTGAGCACCCATATGACACTCAAAGATGACTGACATCCACCTGATAAGTGCCTGCTTTCCCTCCTTCTCTTCCTCATCCATTAACAGGTAACATCAGTACTTTGCTAATCTCAAGTGTGTTGTCATTCTTCACAACAAACCCATGATGGTAAGGCTCCGTGGCGCAGATGGGGACATGGAAGCTGTGAGGTTACAAAGTAGTAAGTGGACCAGATTAAAACCTCACTCTGACTCCCACCCTGTTCTCTTAACAGCGTTGTCCCTTCTGTCACCTCCATCAGTTTCCTCATCTAATGACTGTGCTGTACTTACAGGGTTCTGGAGAGAACATAGAACAGGACTTTAAAGTGTCAGGAGAGAATACCAACACTTAGCTGAGAAGACTAACAAGGGAAAGGACAGCATCTAGAAGAGCAGAAAATTAAGTGGTGAGCTAAGGATATAAATACCAAATTCAGTTAAACAATGCAATCACAACTAAGATGTTCACTGTAGCCGGACTCGAATGTTAACATAGTCTAAATGGGTGGGTGGCCCAGCTTTTCAAAAGAAATCTTAATATAGCTAAAAACCTTTCCAAAGAACAATCTTGAAAAATTAGGAGACCCACATACACATAGAAATACTTTGTATTGATTTGATATTGAATAAAGTCCTCCCAGTTCCACCTACTTTCTAGTTCTGAGCTTCCATTTCCTTTTTGCAAAATGGGAATATATACTTCACATTGGGGAATGAAAGAGGTAAGTGAACATGCCCATCAATGCTTGTTATGTAACTTCAGCACAGGATACAAGGAACTTCTTGGTTCCCCAAATCCCCAGGTCTAGCAGGCCCAAGCTTTGTGCTCCTCAAACCCACTCCCCACCCTCCTTACCAATCAGGCAGGTTTGGTTTCTCATATCTGACACTTCTAATTGTTCACCAAGCATACTTGTTACTTTGCTTAAATAGTTTCACTGCTCTCAGAATTGTGTTCACATCTCTCCTGTGGCCACTAGAAACATTCCCAGGTCCACGTTTGGCTGGCTTACCCATTTAAAAATTCTGTATCAGCAGGAGGCCAGGGTTAGGAGTAAGGCCTCTCATGTTCCAGAGAACTGTAGGAACAGACATGTTCATGGACAAACCATCTAAGAACACCACCACCAAAACTACATTGTTACTGAATGTGTTGCACAATGGGATTAGTAAAAGAATCCAAAGGTTCTGTCAACTGTTTACTGATTCCCTTTTTGCTGCTTCTCAACTGAAAATAGTAAAAAGGAACCACGTAAAATTTTAAAACCACCTTTTGGAAAAGATAAGCCCTTTAATTAAAATCAAAGATTCAGATTAATTATGCAGCAAAACAACTTGGCATATTGCTACAGATTCAATAAAATGTGTCAAATCCTTTCTCCCCCATAACATGAATGGGCATATACAGTAAAATTCTGAGGGAACACAGTGAGCAGCCAGGTGATTTTTGGTTGCTTGGGTACTATATAGTTTAGAAATAACTTTTGTTTTCTCCCATTCTGAGCCTTACCCTACCAAGAGAACTTAATTAGCCCTGTTTTTATTAATATATTAAGAAAGTATTGCTCAGAGAGGTTGAGTACTTTGCCAAGTTCACAGAGCTACTGCAGGGTGAAGTTGGGCCTGGCACCTCAGTTTTCTCAATCCAGCATTTCTTCTACTGTGACATGGCGTCCCCTCCACACACATGCTTTTCTAGGGTACAGTGACCAGCCTTTGCATTTTTTTCTCTGTTAACTTCACAAGCCACTTCTTTCTCATCTCCTTATCTTTACGAGCAAGCCGGGATAATTCAGCTTGACATAAACATGAGCTGCTTTAAAGAAAGTATTGATATTTTTAGTTCTTCTGAAATAGAGCAAGGAGATGTCCCTCGAAGTCAGATGCACAGCATGCATCGTGGAACCTGGACCGCTCAGGTCAGATCAACAATCTTCTGGACACTTCATTAGAACACAGGGTCAAGGGCCTTCACATAGTTTCATAGGATTGCTCGAATACTTACGGGCTTTCAAAGAGTCCACCAAGCTTTATTGAATTTAACTTGCTGAAGCTTCCACACCTCTGACCTGTATACTTTTGAGGGTTATTATAATGTCCAATTAAAGTAAGAAATGTGTGTCTTTTGCCCTCCAAACTTTGCACTTGCTATCTTCCTTCTCTCTGGGTTGTTGACTACCTATCTCTAGTTAATTCTACTCCTTCAGACCTCAGGAAGCCCATTCCAGGCTACACTAAATCTCTTGCTCTAAGTTCCCGCACTATAGCTTCTTAAAAAGTAGGTGTGTAATCACACCCCTGTGAGTGTTGAGGCCACACGGCATGCTTTGGGGATCAGGGCTGTCCGTTTTGTTCACCTGTAGCCCCAGTATTTTTCGCAATGGCTGGCTCATTGTTGGCCTTCACTATGTACTTATCACAGTCAGCTCTCTCCTTTTACGTGTGCGGAAACCGGAGAGCACAGACAGGAGGAGGAACTTGCTCAGCAGCAGTGATGAACAGCTCCAGGACTGGAGCCCAAGTCTCCAGACTAGCAAATGCTCTTTCCATCGTAGCAGGCCCTGCAAGAGGAAAACCAGGCCTGCCGCGCACCACAAGCCTCACTCATTCATTTAATTTCACCGTTAGTGCGCACCTTCCAGGCTGCCAGGAGCAGGCGTCGGTATTTAGGCCCCGAGGTGGGAACTCCCTCCCAGATGAGGCAGAGATGCAGGTACCAGGTCTGGCCTTGCCCGCCGGCTCTGCGAATGCCATGCGAGGCCTTACAAGCCCAGCGCCCACCGGACGTCAGGGACGATGAGCCCTGGCTATGCCCGAGCCAGGCTTTCGGGGGTGAACGGGGAACTCAGCAGACGCGGTGGCAGAAGCAAAGGCGTGGCACCCAGGAGCCCGCAAACTTCCTTCTGGACACGGGGTCCCGCGCTCAGGTCCACATCGCCTAGGATGAGGGAGAAGATGCAGGAAAGCTCAGGGGCTGAGCCTCCGTGGCCACATGAAGTGTTCTCGCCCAAACTCAGCCTTACCTTAACCAACCGAAGTAACCCAGCTAGCGCGGCTGCTTAAAAGTCATGCGCCCCCCGTAGTTATTTATACCCACGGTTAGCCAATCAACGCCCGCGCCAGGAGGAAGAGGCGGGACGAGAGGCGGGGCTAGGAGCCGAGGGAGGCCGAGCTTCTCCGTCGCGCTCGGGCCTATTCGCCACTGGGGGCGCGCGTGCCCGCCGGCTTTGGCGCGGGCGGCGCTCACGCGTCCCTCGTGGGGCAGCTTCGAGTCGGGCTCTGGTTAGTGTGCGGAGGCAGCTAACCTCCTGTGAAACTGTCAGGAGATGCCGCCCTTTCACTAACCAGCAGCAGTGGAGGGGGGCGTGTCTGTAAATCGCGAGTAGTGACCGCGGGCTGTTGTCCTGAGGGGTGGGGAGCGGCAGACCGCGGAGTTTCGCGTCGCTGGGTAAGGCCACGTGCGCGAGTTCCCGGGGCCTTCACTCTGGGGAAACGGGCCCTGGCCGTGCCCAGCATCATTTCCAGAAGGCGTTTTTACCCAGGTCAAGAAGCCTGCGCCTGTAATCCTAGCGCTCTGGGAGGCCGAGGCGGGAGGATCGCTCCAGGTCAGGAGTTCGAGACCAGCCTGAGCAAGAACGCGACCTTGTCTCAAAAACAAAACAAAACAAACAAACAAACAAAAAAAAAGGCGGGAAGATTTGCTCTACTTTGGGCTCCTTATCTAGCAAAATCACCTGAGAAACTGTTTCTGTTACAAACAACAACAACCCCGAGTGAAACAAACGACAACTAAACAGCTTGCTGAGCTCCACGGTCCACTGAGTCAGGACGTCTGGGGAGGCAGCCGGGAAGCTGCACGTTACCGCGCTTTCCTGAGCAGCCGTGGCTGGAGCTCCCGATTAGAGCAAACCCAGCTCCCCACGCAGCGCCCGAGGAGTAGAAGATGCATAATAGATGTTGTTTGAAAGAATATGTGCGTGGATGTTAATGAACAAATGAATGAACAACTGTCTTCAAATGTTTAAGGAAGAATTAACAGTCACACAGGAATTTCGGTTGTAGGAATCTATCCTATGAATTATATGTACAATTTCACTGAAGCGTTGCTTGTAATAGAAAAAAAAAGTGCATGAGAGGAGGCAGGTTGACTAAATCTTGATGTTTTCCTGTAGCTATTTAGAGGAATGCTGCTTCAGAAAGGTAGTGAGGACACCTTGTTAAGTGAAAAAGGGAAGTTGCACCCAGTATGCATTAATATGACCCTATTTGAGTAACAAAAAAAGGATTCACATGCATATGTTTAGTGTATAAAAAAATTTCTGGGAGGGTTCAAAACCAACAGGGGTTACCTCTGAGGACAGGGGTCAGATAGGATGGGAGAAAGATTTTTACTTTCCAATTTATCCTTTCCATATTACTTGAATTTTTAAAAACCATAAACATGCATTAAAACTAGCATGCATAAAACATGCATAAAAATTAAAACACTAGTTTTAATTTTTAAAAAATTGGAGAGGATTTCATATAGAAGAAGGACTCAACTTCTAAGTAGTTCTAGAGGGAAGAATTCTTATCAGCTTTGAGACGCTTTTAGCTCTAAATAAATAAGGAAAACTTTGCTGGGCATTAGGCTGAGGCTGGGACAGGGAAGACAATGTTTGCTTTGGGAGGGAGTGTGAACTGGATGCCCCTTCCAGCTATGAGATTCCATAGGTCTTTTGGGACAAAGGGTTAAATGCTCTGATGTCAAACTACTTGGGTTGACTCAAATCCCCCTGCCACTAAACAGGGCTGTATGACTTTAGGTGAGTTGTTTAACTTTTCGGTAGCTCAATTTCATCATATGCATGACGGGGATAACAATGACAGCTACCTCATAGAGTTCTTGAAGAATTAAATGAGATGGCACATATAAAATCCTCAGCACAGTTCCTGTTCAAAAAATGTTAGCGTTGCTTTGCTATCTCATGTGATGAATTGATGCTTAAAAAATTAAAAAGGAAATCAGAGAAATAATTCCTACAATTGGAGGGGATGTTTTATTTTTATATGCTTTAAATATTTATGAGTAAGGTCAAACATTGGATTTTCAGAATTAACAGAATTAGTAGGTTGGTAGGATCCCATTCATGCTGGATGGCTTTGCTTACAAAATTTTGTCTTCCAGAGGTTGGCTCAGTGCTGCCCTACAGTGGCTAATCATGGGAATGGCCGCTTGGATTGGCCACTTCAATCTGGAGTGAGTGCTTCAGGGCTGCCACATGAGTTCTGCAGTGAGAGCTGTCCTGCTGCTTTGCCAAGGGGTAAGTGAGTCAGTTCGTACCTTAGTAAGGACAACGTGTTTGTGTGCACACTTGTGACCCAGCCAAGAGGAAACCAAGTGCACTTTAGTATGGTCTTGCCTCCCTTGTAATTTACTTAGTACACTTGACTTCGCCTCTTAATACACTCAAGTTCATTTCTTGTCTGAAAACAAAGAAGGATGTCACTGAGCCACTGTGCAATCTGGCGCACCCTTGGCTTTTCTCCTAGGTTGTGGGATGAAACGGCCACATGAAAACTACTTCTGCATTTGCCATAAAGCTTGTGGAGGCTGTTGTGTTGTTATTGTCCCCTAAAGAAGGTCTCATGTGAAAACTTCTTGTAAAATTTAGGGCCAGGAGAAAGTTTGTGTCCTTTAGGGAATTGATTAGCCATCCTCTTGTATAATAACGAGTGCTCGGTGACTTATGCTGTCATCTCTGCCTGAGGTGCTGATAAATTCAGCACCAGGCTAGATGCCCAAGCTGAGCTATTAAATTAATTGTATTTAATGGATAATGTATTTGCTTCCTCCTTTGCTTGGTGCTGATTTAAAAAAAAAGTTCTGTGGCTCTTTTATTGACTTTACTGCATATTTGTACTTTGATCTACACCCTTAAATCCTTTTTGAGAAAAAGGAAAGGAATTCATAAATTAAATGAAAAGTGGAATATTTGAAGGGTCTTTTTGTGGCAAAAAGTTATTTGAGATGTCTTTAAGCCAGTGGCTGTACTTGGGTTTTGAGACTAACAAGTTTGTGGGTCAAAAATTTCAGGCCATAATGTTTCTTTACTTGGGGAAAATGAGAAAATCAGGTAAATGAGGCCACCAGGAAGTTGTGAGGTGTGGTTAAAAGATGAGAAGCTATTAAGGCTTGTTTCCTTATCCACTATCTCCAAGGATAATATTGAATCAGTGTGAAGATTTAGAGATAGAAAGTTGGTAGCTGTCTTTGGACCAAAAATATTTTCCTTCTGCTGTCATTTCAGACACACCATTGTTAGGGCTTCATTTCCTTGTAGTCTTCTTTAAATATAAAAATTGTCCTGGGAAGGTTAAGACATCAGTTTCTTGAAACCGCAGAGCAAATGAGATCGTTTCCCAGGTCCTCCTTGCTGCAGATCTTTTCAGAGTCTGAGTTTTGCCTCCTCACTAAGAGAAATGGCTCTTTGAGAGGGCAGAGGCTGTTGGGTAAAAGAGGCCGGGTTCTGCTTCAGCTAGCTGTGTGACCTTAGACAAGCCCCGAGCCCTCTCTGGCCCCTGGCTTCCTCACCTTGGCATGAGGGCTTTGGAGGACGCTCTGGCTCACTCATGGCCAATCCCAGCTCCCCTGGCAAGGGCGCTGCCAAGATGGACTCTGTGGCCTGCGCCAGCCCAGCGAGTCACCTTCCAGCCCGGCGGGGCGCCTCGGCTCCTTGCTGTGTTTACTCTCAAGTAAAGCCTTTCTTGTGTTTACTCAGCAAAGATTCTTTTAAGACAGGCTAAGCACACGGTTTACTCTGCTAACAAGCCTTGGCATTTATTGTGAGGACCTGTGTTGACTTATTCTCCAGTCTCCATTGACATTCACTGAGAAACGTTAACGCAAACACAAGGAAACATCCTGGGAGCTCCCAGCCTGACATTGTGCTGGGGAAAGAGCCCTGGAAAGGGCCATTCTTTCTGTTTTGGTTAGAATCACCTTGAGAGTTAAAAATAACAATAATTATGCACCATAAGAGAGTCTAATGAGCTCCTTTTAGCTTTTAGATTCAGTATGGGAACACTTTTGCTAAAGGTCTCTAGAAAGCTCCCTGTGTTAATTCTGGACAAGACTATGTCTGTGCCAGCCAATTCACAAGCCCCCTTCCACATGGATAGTCCTGTGGCATCTGGGGACCATGGCACAGTTCCAAAGTGCCTTGGGCTGTGGGCCCAAGCACAGCTGGGCCCCAATGTGGCCATGGGATCTTGGGACAGTCACTTCCTCTTTCTGGCTCACAGCTTTCTCATCCTTAAGGTGAAGGGAAGTTCCTGCCCATCTCCCCAGCTAGACTGGGGCCTCAGGCCTGAGCCCAGGTCCTAAGGGTGCTCACGAATGTCTGTTGAATCACTGAATTAATAAGCCACACCAGGCGATGTCTCCAGTCTTGCTCTGACATCTTGTGCCTGAATTCTCCCAAAAGACAGGCTCTGCCTTGAGTCACAGTCTGATGAGATTTGCTAATGGGGTCATTGCAGACAACCGCAAACCCCAGCGTCTGACTCAGACGTTGCCGCTGCCAAGTGGTTTCACCTGCCCCCACCCTGCCTCCCCGTCCAAGCTGATGCTTGTAAAGGAAACATCTTTCAGGTGAGGAACTGTGTATTTGGTTTTGTCTTTGTTGCCTGGAAACTGTTGACATCCTGAGACATTCTGTTGCCTTCACTGGGTAATGAAAAATTGATTACTTTTCTCTCTGTCAACAAACTTGCACCCGTTCACCTTGGCTGGGAATGGGTGGGAAGCGCTTGCTCCGTGCTCTGCAGCTGTTTGCTTTCTTTCAAGCAGTGGGTTTGCTTTACTTAGGGGCGGGGTGAGGCCCAGAGACAGGGGCAAGATGAGCCTGTCTATGTGGGGTGGCTCGTGGGGAGGGCTGTTGGTACCTCCCTCCGGGGCTCCTCCGGTTCTGGCACATGCCTGCGCCCGTGACCCTCAGCGCCTGTCCCCTCTGCAGCCTGCTGTCTGCCCAGAAGCCTCCTCTGGTCTCTCCAGCCCTGGATCCACCTTGTCTGTGGAGAAGCCCTGGGGACAGCCTGAGAGACACAGTTAATGCCATTTCCATTCTGCTCTGTGTTGTTGTCTCTCCTCTTGGCCGTGCACTAGCCTGGCGCCCCCGACTCGAGGGCAGGCAGCACATCTTCCCAGAGAAGCACAGCGTGTTAGATTTAGGGGGGACTTCAGAGAGCATCCAGCCCTCTTGTTTTTTTCACGTTTGTGGAAGAAGGAGCTTAGAGAGGGCAGGTGAAGTGGCCGTGGACACACAGCTCAGTGGTGAGACTGTGGCTTCTTGACTCCCAGTCCAGTGGCCACCAAGGTTATCAATTTGGTATGTCCCTAAAAGTCCCTGGTGGAATATGAAAGTTGGGGATGGCCACTGCCCCAGGAACATATCGAACACCCAGAAGAGGGGACATAGACTGGGTAAACGTTGACGGGGGCCTGGGGTCTTTCTGTGGTGAGCATGGTGACCACTCAGGAGCGTTAGGGTGAGGGAGATGGCAAGAGAGACGCTTTCAAATGTGATGTTGCGGGGACGTTGAAGAAGGTGCCGTCAGCTCTGTGAGGGCGGTAATGGGCTGTAGGGCGTGGCGTGCGGCCCGTGGTGGTGTGCTTCACAGGACAGCAGAGGAGCCCAGTGTGGGGAGTCACTCGGCCTCGGGCCACCTGGGCCCCTGAGACAGCCTTCCCAGCCTTGGGTCACATCTGTAGACCCCCCATAGGCCCAGCCTTGTCCCCAGTCTCAGGGGGAGCCCAGGCCTGCCTTGCTCTGGGAACTGCTCTTATACCTTGTCCCGGGGCCCCAGGCCTGCCCGGGCACCCTTAGGTAGCTTCAGGGAATCACAACTATAAGCCTCTTGTTCTTAGGAATTTCTTGAGTTCCTTTGTCACTGAGTCTCAGCCTAGCGCAGCAAATGGGGGGTCTGCAGATGTGTTTTGTTTGGTCTGCAGCAAGAGTGTCCTGGCGGCGGGGCTGGGAAGGATGCTTCATCACTGACGCTGTTTAGAATTGGCGGTGTGTGGTGAGACTGAATAGCAGGCGGCTTCTGCACAGTTTTATCACTGAATTGTTAACTTCTCTAAAGACTCGTCGCCTGACCTGGGGGACGGACCACTCCACTCCTACCTCCCGAGCTATGCCACTGGCATGTATAGAGGTTTTTATCCACTTATTTCTTTTTAAAATAAACTTTATTTTTTAGAGCAGTTTTAAGTTCACAACAAAATTGAGCAGAAGGTACAGAGATTTCCTGTATCCTACCTGCCCCACTATCAAAAACCTGCACCAGGGGGTACATTTATTACAATTGATAAACCTACATCGACTCGTCATTATCTCCCAAAGTTCATAGTTTACGTTAGAGTTCATGCTTGGTGTTGCATGTTCTGTGGGCTTAGACAAATGTATAGTCACATGTACGCACCACTGTAGTATGATACAGAGTAGTTTCACTGACCTAAAAATCCTCTGTGCACCACTTATTCATCCCTTCCTCGCCCAACCCCTGGCAACCACTGATCTTTTTATTGTCTTCATAGTTTTTCCTTTTCCAGAACCCCATATGGTTGGAATCATATAATCTGTAGCCTTTTCAGATTTCTTCTCTCATTTAGAAATATGCATTGAAGTTTTCTTAGTGTCTTTGCATGGCTTGATAGCTCATGTCTTTTCAGTGCTGAATGATACTCCATTGTCTGGATGTGCCACCTCCTGAAGCACATCTCGGTTGCTCCTAAGTTTTGGCAATTATGAATAAAGCTGCTATAAACATCTGCATGCAGATTTTGTGTGAAGGTAAGTTTTTAACCCCTTTGGGTAAATACCAAGAGAATGATGTATAGAATTTTTAAAAATTGGGAAATATCACACAAAATTCTAGATTTCTGGCTTCTCTTTAAACATCAGAGGATGTGGATGGCATGTGCCTGGTGATGCGTCCGGCCACCGCTGCTGCTGCTGCCGTCCCTTTGGGTTGGGCACATGCTGCTTCTCCACCTCCTCACAGCCCCCACCTTCCACAGGGTCTACCGAGCTGCATCCTCCTTGTGCCTGGCCTATGCGGCTGTGTGAGTTTGCAGCCCCCAGAGGAGGTAGTGCAGCGTTTCTCAGGTAGACAGCCTTGAGGATTCTCCAGTTGTCCCTGCTCGTCCTGGCTTTGGTAGACGTGGACCCTGGAGGTCCATGTTGCAGTATGTGATTTTACCCAGGCCTGGTTTTGAAGTGAATGTGCAGCAAGGTTGGTAGAAGGGAGTGAATTGCTGGCGTAGCTAGTGAGTGGGCCTAGCCTGTCACCTGGCACCTAGTGCTCAGTGCCCCTGCTGGGCTTTCTTTTAGTCTTGATTACCTGACTGACAATCAGGTCCTTTCTGGGTAGAGGAATTTGTTTTATTTTTTCCTAGTTTTTCCTTCTGTGGACTAGATTCACTCATTTATTAAGTCATTCATTCATTCATTCATTGAATTATCCAACATATATTCACTAATTATCTGCTTTAGGTGCCAGAGATGCAGAGATTAATAAGAGCCAGTCTGAACTCCTAGAAATCTCCTATCTGGTGTAATAAAGACCTTTCTGGTGTTACAGGGTGTCTAAGTTTGGGTAACGAGGAGCAGATGGCAGGAGGCAGGGCCAGGGCAAAGGGGGCAGGCTCGTAGGGAGGGTAGAGAAGCTTCCTGGGGGGCAGGGAGATGTTTTTGCAGAGAAAGCTTCTCTAAAACCACACAGAGTAGCTGGATAAACGTCCGTGGAACTGCCGGAGTGTGGTGCAGAGGAACAGAGTGTGTGAGGATGGCAGTGGGAAAAGAGCTTGGGGCCAAGCTCCGAGTAGCATGCCCAGTTGTAGAATGCCAGCCACCTAGGTAATTTTAAACTTTCTAGGCCCACATTAAAAAAAAAGTAAAAAGAAACAAGTGAAATTAATTTTAATAATATATTTTATTTAACCCAGTAGATCTAGAATATCATCATTTCAACATGTGGCACTAGCCACATTTTCAGAGCTCAATAGCTCCATGGACTAGTGGCTACCGTACTGATGGTACATTCTTCTAGAACATTCTTCATTCTCGAGCCCCAAGGAGGGAGTGGCACAGTGGGACTTTGTTGGAGAAACATCCTCTAGCTCCTGCATGGAAAGTGCCTAAGGGATGGCAGCTGGGAGGCCTGTGGGAGGCAGATTAGGAGCCACGGATCTAGGCAGCAGGATGGAGAAGGGAAGTTCATGGGTGAAGGAAGTTTTTTTTTTTTTTTTTTTTTTTAATGACCATCACTCAAGGAAGTTGTCATTCAGCTTCCCGAGAAGATGTGACATCAGCAGCAATCCAGCTCCTCACGAGAGCTCCACGACTGTCTTGAGTCCTGAGAGAAGGACGTAAATGTAGGGAGGTCACCCACAAACCAGGCGCTGCCCATCCTCAGCCCCATGTCAGGTTCAGCCCCCACCCCTGCCTCCCAGCCTGTCTGTGCAGGGGCTTCTTGGCTTACGGGTCGGGAGGGCTGCCCAGGGCTGACTTTGGCCCACTGTCCCTGGGCTGTCTTCCTGGCCCAAGATGCCCCTCAGCTCCAGCTGCAGGTCCAGAGCGTCACTCTGAGTCAGCAGCAGGAGACAAGTCTCAAAAATGGCACAGGGTCCTTGCTGTCTGCTGAGGCAGCACACAAGGAAATGGATTTCTCATGACAAGCCACGTGGCCGTCTTTGGACCAGCGCTACTCCAGGTGTGGTCCGTGGACCCTGGCTGGCTTACAAAATATTATTACCTGTCTGTATGGAGACAGGCCTAGTAAGTACATCCTGAGCATGCAAGATTAAGCAGTTAGAAACTTTTATACGAATTTGACATTGCTGTATCATTCAAACAGCATTTCATTTTTTTTACTACTTCATTTTTATTGCATTTAATAAAAAGTATCAGTCCACAACAGATTGGAAGTTAAAAAACAATGGCATTATATATACACAGTGGGATATAATTCAGTCCTAAAGGGAAGGAAAGTTTGTCATTTGCCACCACATGGGTGAACCTGGAGGACATTATGCTAAGTGAAATAAGCCAGGCACGGAAAGACAAACACCACGTGTTTTCACTTATATGTGGAATCTAAAACAGTTGAACTCATAGAAGCAGAGAGTAGAACAGTGGTTATAGGAGGTGAGAGGACGGGGGAGGTATTGGCCAAAGGGTACAAACTTTCAGTTAGACAGGAGGAATACATTTTTTGAGATCTATTGTACTGCATGATAACTATAGTTTACAATATATTGTATATTTCAGAATTGCTAAGTTTGTAAATTTCAAATGTTCTGATCACACAAAAAAATGGTGAGGTGATAGATTTGTTAAAATTAGCTTGATTTAATCATTCCACCTCGTTTACATATATCAAACATCACATTGTACCCCACAAATATATACAATTATAATTTGTCAATTAACAGTAAAAAAAATTTAAAAAAAGAAACAAAAAAACCCAAGGGCCCCCTGGTCCTTCTTCAGAGATGGCTTGGGCAGATGAGCTCCCACTCCCTTGGCAGCTGGCTGAAAGGAAGGCCCCTGTCGGCTGTTCTCAGAGGGCTGAGACCCTGCGAAGTTCTCCTGTGGGGCGGGAGGGGGCGGCAGAGACATGGGTAATGTGTCTTTCCATGTGGCATGGTTCGTTCATTCTCCAAGCATCTCCATTTGGCACCTTCTGCATGCTGGGGACACGGAGGAAAAGGAAGGCTTTCTCCTCCTTCCTGGTTTGCCCCAGCTCAGAGCAAAGTCACCAGGGAGGCCGTCTACGTGGAGGTGGCAGGAAACAGGATTTCCACCCGGGGTTTGCTCCTGGGCAAAGTGTAGCTCTGTGGCGTGGGTGTGCAGGCTGAGTCAGGCTGCCTGGGTTCAAGTCTGGCTCCTTCACCAGTAGCTGTGAGAACTTGGGAAAGTCAATCCCTCGGAAGCCCAGTTTCCTCACGTGTGGAGGGGGCATATTAATGGTACCCAGCCTACAGGGCCTTTGGAAGATTAAAGATGGTCCACATAGAGTGGTTAGCACTGTGCCTGGCCTGTATAGACACCTGTGTAGATACCCAATGTGCTCATCGTGACAGTCCTTTCCTGCCTGGTTTTCTCCCGGCTCCTGTGAGGTTGGGAAACATCACCCTTTCCACGTGGGCAGTTTTCCTGAGGGCAGCCAGTTTCACTAGCCATTCTGACTGCTGACCCTGTGTCATGGTGAGATCTGGCTCAGTCCCCACCTCCTCCAGGAAGTCTGCCAAGATGGACCCAAGCACCAAGAGCCTTTTCATCATGGCCTCATTTTTTTAAATGACTAATTTCTAATTTTTCTAGTTTCTTCCTCCTCCCTGTCTTCCCAGGCCTGCACAGACTCTGCACATTTCATAGTATACAAGGTACTGTCATGTTCATCTTGCCACTGGTGACATGGTGGTTGTGAGCCTGGCACCTGGAGCCAGGCTACCTAGGTTGGAATCTTAACTCCACATCTGGCTGGCTGTGTGGCTTTGGGTAAGTTGCTCGACTCCTCAGAGCCTCAGTTTTTCTATTCTGCCTCTTGTATTACCGCGATAATTGGGTGAGGTAGTGCAGGTGAAGTCCGGGTGCCTGTACTGAGCAAGTGCCCAATAGACAGCAGCAGATGAGGAAGGTGAGATTCAGGAAGGGGAGGAGCTCAAGTGTCAGGCATCTTCCAGGGTGCAGGGCTCTAGACATACAGCATCTTATTTATTCCCCCAGTGGAAAGGTAGGCACTTTGCGTCCATTTTGCAGATGAGGGGCCTGGGACTCAGTTTACACTAGTCTGCAGGACCAGGAAGAATGGGTGTTGGGTGTTGTCCTCTAGAGTCTAATACAGGGTCTGGGATTCCTTTCTGCCTGTTTTGGGAAGGAAGGGTAGGAAGATGTGGGTTTTGGGGGGCCCCTTGGGCATGGACCTAGAAGGCCAGAAATAAACACTTGTTTTTGTCTTTTCTTTGCCCCAGACCCAAGGAGGGCTTTCAAGAGGATAAAGGTGTCAGTGGGGAAAGTGGGACTCTTGTTTGAGGACCCCCTAGAGTCTCTGGTAAGAAGTGGCCCTTTATCATTAAATGAACTTGCAGAAGAGCACAGGAGTGAGCAGCAGGGGGTGCTGTGACATCAGCGGAGAGACGCACGTCCCTGGGCAACGCTCAGCCTGGATTAGGTGGCTAACAGCAGCCATGCCCCCTTGTCCACTCAGGGAACTTCCAACCTGACAGCTGAGAGGGGTCTTCTGAAATCAGGGTCACTGTGGGCATTATGAGCGCTGGCTTTGGAATTTGTGGACTTGGATTTGAAAAGTCACTCAACCCTTTCTAGTTTTGTGATCCTGGGCAAGTCGCTTAACCTCTTGGAACCTCACTGCCCTCACTGAACAAAAATTAATATTCATCTCATGGGGCTGTCAGGAGGTTTAATGCGATGACGCATGCAGATTTCTTAGCAGAGTGCCTGGCACCTATGAATACTCAGTTAATGGCAGCTATTACTGTTGTTAAGGGTCATGTTGTTAAGGGTAGTCCCACGGAAGTGAGGCTTCTGGGCTGTATCTGGACCCCTTGCTGTGGCCTTCCAGGGGTTCGCCTTCTGCCCAAGCACACTGCCCATGCCCCAAGGGCCCTGCTTGTAGCTGGGAACCTAAGATTCCCATCTGGGCCAACATGTTCACTGGAGGTCAGTAGGGGAGGAGAGGGCAATGTGGTCTCTGCTGTGCTATGAACTTGCTGTGTGGCCCGGCATAAGTCCCTCGCCCTCTCTGGGCCTTAATTTCTCCATTTAGATCTAGAGAGTCTGCAGGATAAGCATTGAGATCCCATTCAGTCTAGCGTCAGCAGCCTGGGAATATGTCTTCATCCCAGAAACATACGTTCGTTTTAACAGGGCCCTTCACTGTCTGAACCCAAAAGTGTGGTTTGAGGATGGGAATGGGTAGGCTCCTAGCTAAGGCCTATCGAGGGGACAGCTTGTGGACAACTTCCCTCTGCAAAGAGGTGACCTTGGTTTTCCTCACTGGCCTGCTTGGCCCTCCTGTGCCCTCTACCCCTGTGATGTCCACGCACATTTTATCTTTCCTGGGTCCAGGGGCCCCACATGCTCTCCTTGTCACCTCAGCGTGGTCTGCTGTTAGAAAAGGGTCTGATGGAGCAGTTTTCCCTAAGCCATGAATGACTGGTAGGGCTGGTGCTACCCATTCCGAGGGGGCTTGAACTTGGGCAGGAATAGAGTTTTTATTCAGAGAAATTAAGCTCTATTTATGGAATGCCAGCAAGGGACTTTGAAGCTGGAAGGATGTTGCCTCCATTCAAGTCATGGCAGCCTCATTCCCTGGCCTTGCGGGGGGAGCTGGGGCAGGTGGGACAACTGGTTCAACAGCCATGGCACACAGCAGCAAAGGAGATGGGCACACTGGACGTCATCAAAATTACAAACTTTTGTGCTTCAAAGGACACGATCAAGAAAGTGAAAGATTCTCCCACCAAATAGGAGATAATATTTGCAAGTCGTATATCTGATAAGGAACTTATATCCAGAATATATAAAACACTCTTACAACTCAACCACAAAGACAACCCAGTATAAAAATGAACAAATTATCTGAATAGACATTTCTCCAAAGAAGATATAAAAATAGTTCACAATACATGAAAAGAGCTTGACATCATTAGTCATTAGGGAAATGCAAATCAAAACCACAATGACATACCACTTCACCCCCACCAGGATGGCTATCATGAAAAAGACAGATAATAACAAGTGTTGTCGAGGATGTGGGGCAATTGGAGCCCTCATAGGGTGGGATTGCAGCCACTTTGGAAAAACAGTTTGGCAGTTACTCAAAAGTTAAAGAAAGAGTTTACCATATGACCCAACAATTCCACTTCTAGGTGTATACTCAAGAGATTTAAAAACATATGTCATAAAACAATAACAACAACAAAAAACATGTGTTCAAACAAAAACTTAACATTTGTTCATAGCAGCATTATTCATGATAGCTAGAAAGAAGAAACAATTCAACTGTTCATCAACTGACAAACTGATAAATTGTGGTATATCTATACAGTGGTAGAAATGAATGAGTTGAACCATAAAAAGGAATGACTTATTGATACATGCTACAATGTAAATGAGAAAGATGGACCTTGAAAACATTATGCTAAATGAAAAGTCCAGATACAAATGGCCATAAATTGTATGATTCTACTTATATAAAATGTCCAGAATAGATCTATCCATAGAGATGGATGTAGATTAGTGGTTGCTGGGGTTTTGAGAGAGGGGGACAGGGGATGCCTACTAATAGGTACAGGGTTTCTTTTTAGGGTGATGAAGATGTTCTGGATTTAGATAGTGGTGATGGTGGCCCATTTTGTGAATATACTAAAAACCACTGAATTGTACACTTTGAAAGGGTGAATTTTATGCTATGTGAATGATATTGCAATTAAAAAAAAAGTTTACGGAGAGAATGGTGGGGTCCTTGAAACCTTCCATGAATAATAAACACCCCATCCCTGTGCCCCCCCTCCCCACCCTAGTGTATGTGGCGACTGTTCTCTAGGGCAGCTTCTCCATGAAAGTGGGGATGCCCCAGGCAGCACTGAAAACTTTGGGGAAGGTATTTCTTTCTGGTGGTCACAGTGATGAAGGGACTGTGCTGACATTACTGGGTGGCCTGTGAGGAACCAGGGGTGCTAGACATTCTGCAGTGCATGGGGCCATTTCACAATGAATCATTGTCATGCATTGCACGTGACTTCTGACTATCTCTCAGGACATTGATATCAGTGATTAAGCTAAAAACTAAACTCTGCTTTACATAATAAACACCAAGTGTATTTGCAAGGCTCTAATGTACACTGAATTTTCCAGGAATACAGCTACCATGTAAACTGGGAAGACTGCACAGCATCTCTTTTTTTTTTGTTTGTTTTGTTTTTTTGGGACAGAGTCTCGCTTTGTCGCCCAGGCTTGAGTGAGTGCCGTGGCATCAGCCTAGCTCACAGCAACCTCAAACTCCTGGGCGATCCTACTGCCTCAGCCTCCTGAGTAGCTGGGACTACAGGTATGCGCCACCATGCCCGGCTAATTTTTTCTATATAGATTTTTAGCTGTCCAAATCATTTCTTTCTATTTTTGGTAGAGACGGGGTCTCACTCTTGCTCAGGCTGGTCTCGAACTCCTGACCTCGAGTGATCCACCCACCTCGGCCTCCCAGAGCGCTAGGATTACAGGCGTGAGCCACCGTGCCCGGCCAGCATCTCTTCCTTAATGTCAATAATCTATCCTGGAAAATGAGATGTTTTGTGTGAAAACACTTCTGGGAACGTATTTCCTTTCTTTTCATCTTTTTTTTTTTTTGATTCATTGCCTTTCATTATTTTTAAAGAGGAAAAATTATGTTGTTACTCGTCAACCCCAGTTCCTTAACCAATTTCCTAAAATGTAACTAAAATCAAGTAACATGCTTGTATATGTAACAAACGATCATGTTAGGTTGTAAGATGCTTAAAGCTTTGCTTCCTCATCACCTCATAATTAATGTGATTATTAACAAGCAGTTGTTCTATACACAGGAATCTGGCTTCTCTCAGTGCCAGCAACAGCCAAGAGGCACCACCCACTTCATTGCCACTTTGATGTCTTTCAAAATACAACTGGATTCAGACATTCTATTGATTGCATTTAGAATGTCTTGATTCTCTTCCTACACATTATTTCATCAAAAAATGTCATATTCGCCAGGCACTGTGGCTCATGCCTATAGTCCCAGCTACTTGGGAGGCAGAGATGGGAGGATTGCTTGGGCCCAGGAGTTCAAGACCAGCCTGGGCAAAAGAGTAAGATCTTATCTCCAAAATAAAATAAAATAAAATGAAATGAAAATTGTTATATTGAAGTTTGGAGACATACACATACATTGTTTCCCCATGTAAATACCAGCCAAGCTATGTGTGGTGGCTCATACCTGTAATCCCAGCACTTTGGAAGGCTGAGGTGGGAGGATTGCTTGAGGCCAGGAGTTGGAGACCAGCCTGGGCAACATAGCAAGATCCTGTCTCTAAAAAAAAAAGAAAAAAAAATTAGCTGGCATGGTGGCACACACCTATAGTCTTAGCTACTCGGGAGGTTGAGGTGGGAGGATTGCTTGAGGTCATGAATTTGAGGTTACAGTGAGCTATGATTGTGCCATTGCACTCCAGCCTGGGCAACAGAGCAAGATCCTGTCTCCAAAAATACATATAGAAAAATACCAGCCCCAAAGGCACTGTATTAAAGACATATGTGTTCTATTAATGAGTGATTCTACAGGGAGAGTGTTAACTGAGGAGGCATGCTACAGGGTAAACCTGAACTTTGTTTTCTCTAAGCACAGGAAGGGGTGTGGTCCTCTGGTCCTGTCCGAACTTGAAGGACCCTGGAGAATGTCTCATCCTTCCTCAGTTCACAGGGAAGAGATGAAGGGACCTAGGTAACATCTCCAGGGTCATGTGGTGCCTGTGGCAGAATTCAGCTGGGCGCCCAGGCTCCTGGCATCGGGGTGGTTGCTCTGGACTCTACACCAGGACCTCAGCCTGGCATCGGAGTGGCCAGTGGAAATACAGGCCATTAGACAGGCTTGGTGGATCAGTCACTTTGCCTTTGAGCAAAGCAACATTAAGTAACAAATGTATCGTGTTGACCTTGTACTCTCAATAAATATACCAACTGGCTATTTGCAGAACTCAGCCTGTGGAAACACTGGGTGTTCCAATCCAGTTACGTCAGGATGTAGGAGCCAAGCAGAGGGGCTGGGAGGTAGGGCCTGATGGTCTGCAGAACTTGTCTGTGCACCTGCTGATGGAGATGGGGGTGGTCAGGGCAGCCCTGGCCTCCGAGAAAGCCAAGCCTGCCGTCCCAGGGTGCTTCCTCCTGAGTGGCACTGCAGATCCTTCCTGTTGCTTTGCCCCAGTCAAAGGCTTATGTGGGACGAGTTTCTTTGAGAACACTCCCAGGAAGCTGCAGAGTGGATAGGGGAACGAAGCTGGGAAGAGGTGCATGAGAAGCCGCCTAAAATGAGTCTCAGCACTGCCTGTCTGGGGAGGAAAGGGTACCATTTGTTCATCCTCTTTTGATCCAGGGTAATCCATGGGGTGTTCATGCCACGTTGCATTCGGGTGAGCGCCAGGTGGGTTCCTGCAGGCATCCTGGCCTCTCTGGCAGGAAAGCCTGGGGCAGGATGAAAGAGGCCAGAGGTGAGGCTCAGGCAGCTTGCATCTTCACAAAACAGCAAGGCTGCATGGAGCTGGCAGTCTTGGGGCCAGATGGGATAAGAAATGGGGCCACAGGGTCCAAAGTGGTGCCAAGAGCCATGGGTACAAGTGGCTGGAGGGGATGAACCTAGGAGCAGATCAGCAATTGGTGGCAGTCTGAGTTCCAGAACATGTGCAATGTGCCTCTGGCACACTGCGTGGTGCAAAGAGACAAAGGGAGGAGGGGTGAGGAAAAAACTCATTGCAAGTCCCAGAAGGCTCCATGCTCAGTCTTGACTTGAGGTATTTACATACATCTGTCCCTTCCTCTCCCCCTTCCTCCCTCCCTCCCTGTATCCCCGCCCCCACTCTCTTCTCTCCCTCCCCCTGCATCTCCTTCCATCATTCCCTCTCTGTGCCTCCCACAGGCTCCTTCGACTCTCCTGAGCTTACTGGGAGCTTGTTCTATCTGCTGAATTACACTGCACGCTTTTGAGGGTGGGAGACATGTTACATCTATTTTTGTATCACCTCATAACCCCTGCAAACATATCTGGCACAAGCACATGTAACTCAGATGGCAGCCAGTGTCCCCAGCCCCTGGAAACCTGAACAGGAGTGACTGAAACCCTCGTTTCATGCCCTGAGGGAACTCGAAGCCCTCTAAGATGCAAATTCCTGCAAATTGTCCCCTGCCACCTTGGCACCAGACTCCTGCCTCCGTGGGATCTAATTTTTCTTTTGCTGTGAGTTTCAGCTGTTTCTTTATCTCTTCCCTGGAGTTGACCCAGTTGTAGGGCCCGGATCTTTCTCCTTGATCTTCCCACTCCAGAGTCACTGCAGGTAGTAGAAATGTTATTGAAGATTCTTGGGTCACCAGGAGGGTCCCATTGTGCTTTGAGCAGTGATAATGTCAAAAACATTTTGTGTTTTTATATTTCACTTTTTTTTTTCCCTCCTCCAATCTGAAGGAATACATTTCACTTTTTAAAAGTTCTGCCAGTCTCCATGCCAACCAGCTCTCCTCCCCCTTCTCCTCTCAAGGGAGCAGCCTTCCCCACCCCTTGGGTCCGGGCACTCACGCTCTGGAGCAGACCAACCAGATTCCTCCCATTCTAGGCCAGCCCTGCAGGATGAAGGCCCCTGGGTTCTCAGTGAGCCCAGGACAGAGCCTGTCCTCAGCAGGGGGTGCTCGGGCGCTGGAGCTGTGGCTTGCACAGGACCCCAGAGCCCCTTCCATGGTCCTCTCAGGATTCTAGAAGGCCCATCCTGTGGGTTTGGCCAGGTGCCTCCCTGCCCGAGGGGGCCTTCTCTCTCTATGTGTCAGCTCCAGTGGGACCTGGCATGGCTTCATCCTGTGGATTGGAGTCAGATCTCAAACAAACTGCCTTTCTCAGGGAGAGAAGCACCCCAGAACCCGCTAATCTTCTCCAGCGGCATCGTGTTGCTCTTTGCGATCGTAATCTCTCCTGGCAAGCGGTGCTGGAAAAAGGGTCCAGGGGAAACCGGATCTTTCTGGGCAAAGCCAGGGCTGTCTCCCCATCTGCACCACCGGATGTGCCCTGCCTGGGGGAGAAGCTCCTCCCCACGTGGCGCCCAGCCCGCAGCCCCACAATCACCAGTCACCAGTTCTCAGCTCTCCTTTCCTTTCTGTTAGCTTCGGGGTGAATTCCCTCTGCTCCCACTCCCTGTCTCTCTAGTTCAGCCCTGTTCCTTGGTTTCTTTGTCTTCATGGTGCGCAGTGCCCCCTGACGTCATATTCTGTTCCCTGCCTGCCTCCCCTGCTGGAACGCACGCTCTAGGTGCAGGGTCGTTGGTCACTGCTGTGCCCTTGGCACCCAGAACAGAACCCGTGCATGAGGAGTGCTGGATAAATATTGATTAAACAAATGAATAAATGCTTTTCAGGTGCTGCTGGTTTTCTCTTTGTGGGAGTGAGACTGAGTTTTAAAAGTGAGTCAATTTGTAGAAGAATATTCAGTGCGTACTGGTGGTGCACAGAGATGGCAAAGGTCACAGGGAAGGAAGCGTGGTGGCTCTGGACGACAGGAGAGGAAACTGGCATTTTGTGAGTGCCTACTCTGGGTGGGGCATTTTCTACATGTTGTCATCTTAAAGACCCAGAGCAACCTTTGAGTTGAGCATCTTTTCCCCCATTTTGCAGGAAACGGAGGCTCAGGGAGAAGTCACCCAGCTGAGCGTCACACTGCCAGTAAGTCGATTTGCACACAGGTTGCCATTTCTCTCACTTGGTGGTACCCTGGCAGGGCCCCTTTCTGCTCTCTGAGCCCCTCAAAGCTCTTTACTCCATGGTTCCAAAGAAGACGATGTGGGTCTGTGTGGGTCAGATACTCAGAACTGAACCCCAGGGGGGCAGGGTCACAAGGCTTGGAGAAGAGGCAGGATCGCGTCCTCTGAGGGGCAGGCGGAGGCAGAAGGGGGGCTCTGGGCTGCTCTGCCCACCTCCCAAGGCATCCCTGCCCAGGCCGACGTGAGCCAGGCCAGCCTGGAATGACACCGTGTTTGTTGTTAAACAAAGGCACACGGGCCTGGGCCCCAAAGCAAGTGAGCTTTGGGCCGTTTCCTGGCCTGGATTTGATTTACAGAGAATAGGGAGAGTACCTAGGAGCCCAGAAACCCTTCCTGCTCCAGGTGCCAGAATCCCCCCAGTCATGATGTCCCCGAGTGCTTGGGTGAGCGACTTAACCAGTTTGTGTAATGTTTCCTCCTGTAGACACGGGCACGAAACCACCCAACTCACAGTTGACATGAGGATCAATCAAGGTCATGGCACATAAAAGCACAAAATACCTGTGAATGCTCTCTCTTCCCCCACTTTCATTAAAATATCTTGAACTTTAGATTTCTGGTTAAAGTCAGCCTGGAAACCCCGTGCCGTCTCTGCTCGGAACTCGCCTTTGCCCGAGGCTCTGCATCGGGTGTCATCTTCATCCCAGCATCATTGTCTTTGTCACAGCAGCCTTTTGTTACGGGCACTGTATGCCCGTCATCTCTCGCCTTCACCCCCAACTCTACAAAGTAAAGTCTATGATCTCCGTTCTGTCGATGGAGACACCGAAGCCCCACAGGCAGTCAGCAGTGCAGCTGGGGTGAGGACGCAGCTCTTGTCCATTTTCCAGGTCACTTCTCTTCTGTCCTGTCTTCCACCCCACTCTCCGCCCTAAGCCCAGAGTGCGACACAGCTTGACCTTTAAATCATCCAACATTTATTTATAGAGTGCCTGCTCTGTGTGAGGCAGGGTCTGTCCAGCCCAGGACCGAGAGAGAGGCCAGCCTCATCCTTGCCTTCAAGGAGCTCAGAAGAGTATGGAGGAGACAGACGAGTAGTCAGGAATTCTGAATGTGGCGTGTGGGGATCAGCGGGGGGCGTGGTGCAGTGGAGGCACCCACTTCTGTCTGGGAGGCAGCGAGTCTGGAACATGGGCGGTCAACAGGGAGCCATCAGCACACTCTCCGTGTCCTGTGTGCTTGTGGGTGTGTTCTTGTGTGCATGTGTCTGCACGCAAGTGCAGAGTGATTGTGACAGAGATTACTGAGACACGGTTGCTGCCCCCACTTACTGCGGTTGTGCAGAGCCTCCAGCCATTCTCACTGGATCTCAGTTTCCACGTCTTTAAAATGAGAACTTTGACACGAGCACAGGTGTATAGACTGGAGCTTATTAATAGCAGTTTGGTTTTTTTTTTTATCCATAAGGCAAAATGTTTATGATGGAAGTCCTTACTTCTGACACTTATTAATTTGAGAAGCAGACTTTAGAAGAAATACATATAATTTTAACATTTTATTATGAGATTTAAAAAACATACATAAAGTAGGGAAGATAGTATAATGAACCTCCATGTACCAGAACCTGGCCCTAATACTTATCCACATAAAATCTGCTGCTCTTTTGTTTTTTTTTTTTTAGAGATGAGTTCTGGCTGTGTTGTTTAGGCTTAACTTGAACTTCATGGGATCCTCTCACCTCGGCCTCCAGAGTAGTTGGGACTATGGGACTATAGGTGAGCACTCTCATGTTCAGCTTTCCTGCCATTCTTGAAGAAACGAGTTATTGATGAGTTAAATGATTAGATATTTTGCAAAACATTGAATATAATTCATTTAACACCTATTGTTCTTCTCTAACAAAAGATAAAAAAAATTAAAAATATCTACAGTGTTTGCCGAAGAACTAATAAAGACACACATCTGTTGTCTGCTTTTGTAACTTTAAAGGCGCGTGGTAGAGAATTCAGATTCTTAGGCCGTGAGGAGTCAGGGCAGGGAAAGACTCCACTAGTCCAGCTCTTGCAGACCTAACATTCTGTGGTTCTCTTATCTGCAGGAAGAAAAGCCCATTTATAACTTTTCTAGTCTGGTTTTAAATGTGGTGGCAGAGATTCAGGAATGTGTTTGCTTGGAACTCGTAGCCCTTGGAGATTGACTTAGGAAACAAGGCCTTGTTGTCTTCTATTCTGACTCCCAGGACACATTTTAATGAAACGCCCTCAAACCCAAATTGGCTTCAGCCTAACTCACAGCAGCTGCAGTACTCTGGGGAAAAAGCTGAAACCAGGGGGCAGAAAATGTGGATTGAAGTCTCAGCTGTGTACCCATTAGCTGTGTGGTCTTGGGAAAGTGGCTTTCCCTTTCTGGGCCTCCTTTGGCCCGTCCAAGTGGGTTTTCACCTAGGTATTCTCTGTGGTGGCTGTGGTCTGTGGCCAAGGGCAAGGAAGGAGTGTTACACACCATGTGTGACATGGTAGACACGTGCACTTCCTCCTTCCTTCCCGAGGAGATGATATGCCGGAGGGCTTGGGTGGACCTCAGAAAGCCCAGCAATTTTCTCTAAGTTTATTAGGTGCTGTGCACCTTAACAAAGGAGAGCCAGATGTCAAGTAGGGTCACTTAAGATCTACATCAAAATGTCTTGAACCCTCATTCCAAAGACCCCTTCACTCCTGCAGAGATTTCTGTGAATCCACAAGGGACCTCAAAGTCTTGAAGTGTGAATCCAGGAACCCTGTCTCTCTTCATTCCACATGGCAGAGAGGAGAAATCAGCCCATTGCTGTCTCTACCCACAAGAAACCCATGAAAATGAAGGTCTGGGAGCATGGCAGGCTCTTCCAACTACCTGGGGAGGGGGCCACACTTGACATCACCCGGCGCATGATTTAGGATCACACAGTAGTCGTTGCTGATTTAAAATATTGACTCAGTGCTTTACCCGCCATGCTGCCTCACCTTCCTTCACCTTGCTCGTTTCTCTCTCTCCTCCTTTCACTTTCTGATGCTCTCCTCGTCCTTCCCTTGGATGTCCAAGGTCATTTCCTTCTATTTTGCAGAGCAGTTGAGCACTCAGCTGCTCCAACCTGAACCTGTCAAGGTGCTCGCCAGGCAAAGACGCCTGCTTAATAGGATCAACCTTCCACAGAAAGGAGTTGTTGTCATAAAGATTAAAACAAACGAAAAAAGAGTTGCACAAGAATATAGTCCAAGACCACTTGGGTAGGGTTCAGGGGTGATGATGCTACTTCTGATTCATTGTCTGAAAGGCTTGGCCTTGCGCTGTCTTTCAGACAGACCTACCCTATGAAAACATTCTGTAGCATTCAACATGGCTCTCTCCTCCCTGGCTGTTGTCCGACCTTGCTCTCCTGGTCCTGCTTCCTCTGTGGTGGCACCTTCTCTGGCTCCTCTTTGGCGCTCTGGGGAGTGAAGGAGGACACAGGTGTTTGGCCTCAAGTGTCCATTCCATTGGCTCCTCCTGGGGTGGGGCTGCACGTGGTTGTCTCTTACTGAAGGTCTCGCGTGATGACTCTTGGGCCAAATCGGTGAGTCTGCAGAGCTGGTCTCAGAGCGTGAACTCAATGAGGGATGCAGAGAACAGAGGTAGGGAAGCAACCATGGAAAGTGACACTGTTTGACAAGGCTAGGAAGGAGCAGTGGCATCTGAGTGTGAGAAGCCGCCTCCCACCCACGTCCAGAGCTCTCCAGTGTGGACTAGCCCGTGTGAACGACTGGAAGGAGTGGTCAGTGCTGCTGCAGAGGGGTGGGCTTCGGCTCTGAGTGGGAAGTGGCTTGCCTTGGTTCCCACAGAGAGAAGAGCCTGGTCTTGTGCCTTGAGATGTGGCTGGAGGAATTACGGAAAAGAGCAAAGGAAGGGGGCACTCTGCAAACTCTTGATAGAAATTCTTGAGCTGAGCCTTGAAAGATGAGTGTGGACACTTGCCAGGCTGATCTACTTTGACAGGTGGATACGTCTAGGTGGAAAGGGGCTGAGAAGAGGGAAGCTCACTCTAGGTGGAAAGAGCAAGTCACATGATCAAGGCATGTGAGGCTGGATTGGAAGGGTCTATGGGTGGAAGACAAGGCTTTTGTAAGCTCTGCTAAGACATTTGGGCTTTGTCTTGTAGGCCACAGAGAGTCATGGGAGGGCTTTTAAGCAGGCAAGTGACATTGGCAGATGTGTGTTTTGGAAAGATGCCTCTGGCTGCTGGAGGGATCCCAGGGGCCAATGTGGAGCAGGGAGGCCAGTTATATATTTGTTGTATCATTCAAGCAAGCACTGTGACAGGGCACTGGCAGAGGGGATGGAAAGGAGTGGAAAGACATTAAGGAGGTAGAATCTATAAAGCACAGTGAGTACATGTGACAGGTCATGTGTATGCATCTGGTTCACTTTAACTGCTGTGTGATATTCCACTAAGCAAATAAACCACAATTTAGATTTCTGTTCTCCTAATGGTAGTTATTTTCACTTTCTCGCAATTACAAACAGGACTGTGATGAACACCTTTGTGCTGATCTGTCTGTGCACGTGTGAGAAAGTGTCTTTAGAGTGGTTATTTAGAATTGGTGGTTTTGCTGAATTGTGAGGTTTGCACACCTTCAGATCTGCTGGATAGTCCCAAATTCCTCCTCAAAGTGATTAATTATACCAGCACCTCTCCCGTCAAATACAGGAGCTCCCTTCCCGTGTTGCTCTCAAGTCTGTTGTCAGACTTGCAAAAGTTTGTTAATGTGATCAGGGTGAAATGGAATCCTGTCTGTTGTTTCCATTTCTTGCCTTGACTATTAGTCAGATTAAGCCTATTTTATGTGATGATTTGCCGCCATTTTCTTCTTCTGTAAGTTGCCTGTTTATGTGCTTTGCACAATTCTCTGTTGGTTGTTTGTCTTTTTCTTACACACTTGTTGGGATTCTTTATATATTTGAAATACTACTCCTTTGTTGGTAAAATGTATTTTCCCAATTTGTGACTTGTCTTTTCCATTTCTTTTGTAAAAATCTTTGTCAGATAGAAGTTTTAAATTTTAGTATATTCCAACACTTCAAAAATTTCCTTTATAGTTTGTAGTTAATGTATTTTGATTCATTTTTTTCCTATACTGATGTTATAAAAATTCTTTTGTATTTCTCCTATTTTTTCTAAAAATTTTCAAATTTTCATTTTCACATTTATATATGTAATCTCCCTAGATTGTGTGTGTGTGTGTGTGTGTGTGTGTGTGTATGTGTGTGTATGTACAATGTGGTGAAAAGGCCTAATTTTACCTTTTTATTCAAATAGCCAATTTTTCAGTGTCATTTATTGAATAATTCATTTTTGTCATTCATTATTTATAGAATAATTCATTATACTGATTTGTAATTCCACTTCTGTTATATATTAGCTATGTTTGTGGGTTTATTTCTGGGCTTTATACTTTATTTCATGGTTTATTTGTCTGTTCTGGGAGGAATATCACACTGTTTTAATTATAACAGCTTTATAATGATTTATTTTATCTGGCAAGATAAGTCTCTTAATTTTGTTTTTTTTATTTCGAAATTGCCTTGGCTATTCTTGGTTCACTTTCTTTCCATATTAATTTTAAGATTATCTTATCAAATCTGTGAAAAAAATCCTTTGGGATTCTGGTGGGAGTGGCATTGGATTTATAGACATTATTTGGGGGAGAATTGCTTTTTTTAAGACATGAAGTCTTCTCATCTATGGATGTGGCATATTGCCATATTATTTAAGTATTCTTTTATGCCCTTCCATACAGTTGTACATTTTTCTCCTTATAAAGGTCTTTAGCATTTTTTGTTAGATTTAATCCCAGATGATTTCTCATTTTATTTTATTTATCTGTTTATTTTTATTTTTTTTCTTTTGAGACAGGGTCTTGCTTTGTCACCCAGGCTGGAGTGTAGTGGCATGATCATAGCTCACAGCAACCTCAAACTCTTGGGCTTAAGCGATCCTCTTGCCTCAGCCTCCTGAGTAGCTGGGACTACAGGCTGGTGTCACCACACCTGGCTAATTTTTCTATTTTTTTGTAGAGACAGGGTCTCACTCTTGCTTAGGCTGGTCTTGAACTCCTGACCTCAAGTGATTCTCCCTCCTCGGCCTCCCAGAGTGCTAGGATTACAGGCTTGAGCTACCGTACCTGGCTAATTTCTCATTTCAAAGAAAATATGTCTGATGTTTCACCACTGAGTACAATATTTGCTGCATATTTTTCAAAGATATCCTGTATCAGATTAAGGAAGATGCCACTATCCCTAACTCTCTGAGAGGTTTATTTTTTGTTTTTGTTTTTGACATGAATTAAAATGTAAATAGATTTAAATTTTATTAAAAAGTTTTTAAAATATAGGTTTTCTTTTTATGTATTAATTTGGTGAATCATATTAGTTATTTTTCTGAAGTTAAACCCTTCTTGCATTTCTGGGGTAAATATTACTTGGCCAGGATAGATAGATACATAGCCAGATGATTGATAGATGGATACATGGATAGATAAATAGATTATCATGTTCGATCTTCAGGCTTCTGTTGGGGGGGTTGCTGTGAGGGAAAGGGCACAGTTTTATAAGGCAGGTGTGTTTCTGGGGGGGTCAGTGCTCTCTGGGCTCATGGATGTCTAAAGCTGGCTTTTCTGCTTGGCATTTCACGGCTCTCTCCGAGCTCTGCTCACCTTATTGGGACCTTCCAGCTGCAATGCCTCTGGCATGGTGACGTCTTGACTCCAGTAGCCATCTGGTCCCCACCAGACCCTTCTCTGTTTGGTCTCATTCCCCAGAGGGCAGACTCCTTATCCCCTTCCCTCTTGCCCTTTGGTAAACTTATACCTCCTTGCCCACTGTCAGTAAGAGTGCAGCTCCCCTAACAACCCTTTCTCCTTCCTCTCCACACGTGACCCCCAATCCTGAGGACCCATCAAGCTCTCTGAGGGGTCCTCCTGAAGCCACTCACACTTGGCTTAAGGTGGAGCAGTAGCACCCGCCTGCACTCCCATCTTCAAAGGCATCTTTCTTTCTTCCAGGCCTCTCCAGTTTGTCCCCTTTCAGCCACTGGACCTTGGGGATGGTCAGTTTGGCAGAACTGTTTTCACAAAACCATAGCTTGTCCTGCAGAGGTGGGCCGGTCTGGCATCTTGTTTAGGAACAGGGAAACATTTGGCATCTGGTCTTGTTCTTGGTCTCTGGAGCCTCAGCTGAAGCTGAGATGGAGAGAGTCCCATTTTAATATCCTGTTACACATTTTTCTAGAGCATTACTTATTTTGTCTGTTTTCACATTTATTGGCATAGAATTGTTCATAGTATTCTCTTCAGAGTTTAAAAATCTCTGCTATATCCGTGGTTATATCCTCTTTTTCATTCTGAATATATGTGCCACCTCTGTTTCTTTTTTCATCAAACTTGCCAGGGCTTTGATTATTTATTAGCATTTTTAGAGAACACTAAAAATTCCCTCTTTTGTTTCTTTGTATTCTATTTAATTAATTTATGCCTTCTTTGTTCCTTTTCACTCTTTGTGAAATAAATTGTACCTACAAAAGAGTGCATAGAAAGCCTGTGTGTGCCTCAGGAATAATAAGAAGGTGAACAAGCGTGTATCCACAACTGAGTTTGAGAAATTGAGAGCCAGGATGTTGGAGTCCCCAAACGCGTCTCCCTCTTCACCCTGGTGCAGCCACTGTCCCAACTGTTGTGTTAATCATCCCTGTACTTTTCACAACCATTTTTCATGTTGTTCAGCATTTTTTAAAAAAGGACCCCAGGTGACTGGAGTTCTATTTATCAAGATCCTTACTTTATGACATAATCTCCTATTTGGCTCATGCATGGGCCCCCTGCCCTCTCCTTCCCCCCTTTCTTTCTTTCTTCATTCCATTCTTCCCTTTCATTTTATTTCTTTTAATATAATAAGCACCTGCAAATCCTCCACCTAACAAAAGCCAGGCACCTAGTACTAGCACACATCCAGCTATAAGGTGATTCTTCCCCAGTCTGGGTAATCGTCATCCTGAGTTCTATGTTCACCCTTTTCTTGCTTTCCTTATTATATAGTTGTATTGCATTTGTATATTTTATCAAAAAGCATATTTAAAATTTTAGTTCTTTTAACATAAGAAGAAGGAATTGTGCTATATGTCATCTTTGGAAATTTCTTCTTTTTTTACTTGATAGTATCTAAGATACACTCACATTATCAAATTCATTGTAATTATTTTTTTATTGTGGTAAAACATACATAACATAAAATGTACCATTTTGATCATTTTTAAGTTTGCAGTTCATGGGCATTAAGTAGGTTCACACTGTTGTTCTACCATCACCACCATCCATCCCCAGAGCTTTGTTCATCTTCTCAAACTGAAACTCCAGTCAGTGTGTTCTGACGGTGGGACGTTGTGGGAACACATCAGTTTATTCTTTCTCATGTTGACGGACAGTAATTGGTGTTTCCAAGGTTTTGTCACTGTGAGCTGTGCTGCTGTGATCATTCCTGTAATGTCTGCTGCTGAACGTGTTCATTGTTTTAGGTGTACAAATGTTCATCTTTAGGAGATGAAGTCAAATGGTATTACAAAGTAGTTGTTCCAATTTTATACTCCCACCTGCAATGTGTAAGAAATACTAGAATCCACATCTTCACCAACTTGACCATGACAGCTTGAAATTTTGCCAATTGGGTGTCAAATGGCATCTCTTAGTGGCCTTGACTTGAATTTCCCTGATTCCTGGGGATGTTAAACATCTTATATGCTTATTGGCCTTGTGTATTTTTTTCTTCTGTGATTTAGCTTCTTATGTCTTTGTTCACTTTTCCTCTTGGATTATTTATGCTTTTCCTAACAATTTATAGGAGTTATTTATATGTTAGGCTAATCTTTTGTCATTTTTATGTATTATGAATAGCTTCCCCCAGTCTGTAACTTGTATTTTTCATTTTTAAAGGTTTTGTTTGTTTGTTTGTTTTGAGACAGGGTCTTGCTCTATTGCCTGGGCTAGAGTGCATTGGTGTCATCGTAGCTCAGTGTAACCTGAAACTCCTGGGCTCAAGAAATCCTCCTGCCTCAGCCTCCTGGGTAGCTGGGACTACAGATGCATGCTACCATACCTGGCTAATTTTTCTATTTTTTGTAGTGAGGGGGTCTCTCTATGTTGCTCAGGTTGGTCTTGAACTCCTGGATTGAAGCAATCCTCCTACCTTGGCCTCCCAAAGTGCTAGGACATGCCTGGTCTAAAGGTATTTTTTGATAAAGAAAAGCCCTTAATTTTAACACAATTCATTCTCTCTTTCTCTATTATATATATATATATATATATATATATATATACACATATATATATATATGACAATTATATATATGTAATTTTTTTTTCTTTTTTGAGACAGGATCTTGCTCTTTTGCCTAGGGCTAGAGTATAGTGGCATTATCACAGCTCACTGCAACTTCAAACTCCTGGGCTCAAGTGATCCTCCTGCCTCAGCCTCCTGAGTAGTTGGGACTACAGGCACAAGCCACCACACCTGGCTAATTTTTCTGTTTTTTTTTTTTTTTTTTTTTCTTTTTGTAGATGGGGTCTCGCTCAGGCTAGTCTTGAACTCCTGGCCTCAAGTGATCCTCCTGCCTTGCCTTCCAGAATGCTAGGATTACAGGCATGAACCACCATGCCTGGCCTCAATATATTTTTTTATAGTTAACGTGTTTTGATATCTTGTTTAAGAAATGTTTTTCTCACCAATGTCTAAAATATAGTCACATATTTTCTACTAAAAGTTATGATGAAGTTTGTTTTGGACATTTAAGTCCTTAAGACATCTGGAATTGATTTTTTTTTTTTTGAAACAGAGTCTCGCTTTGTTGCCCAGGCTAGAGTGAGTGCCGTGGCGTCAGCCTAGCTCACAGCAACCTCAAACTCCTGGGCTTAAGCAATCCTTCTGCCTCAGCCTCCTGAGTAGCTGGGACTACAGGCATGCGCCACCATGCCCACCTAATTTTTTGTATATATATTTTTAGTTGGCCAGATAATTTATTTCTATTTTTAGTAGAGATGGGGTCTCACTCTTGCTCAGGCTGGTCTCGAACTCCTGACCTCGAGTGATCCACCCGCCTCGGCCTCCCAGAGTGCTAGGATTACAGGCGTGAGCCACCGCGCCTGGCCTGGAATTGATTTTTGTATATGGTATGAGGTAGGGATCCAGTTTCTTCTTTTCCATTTGGAGAGCCAATTTTCTCAGCAAAATTTGTTGAATGGTTCTTTCTTTCCCCTGATCTGACATTCTACCTTGGTCGTAAACCAAAGTACCATAATGCATGCAAGGGTCTCTGTTTTATGGCATGCATCATTTTGTCTGTACCTGAATGTACACCACATGTCTTAGTGGCCATTTAGGATAAGAATTGATATTGCTCATCTTGTTTCTCTTCTCTAGGGGTATCTGTGCTATTTTTGATCCTTCACTCTTCCATATTCCTGTTCCATTTTTATTTTTCTTCTCCTTTCTTGCTTTCTTTTAATTTTTTTATTATTCTATATTCCCCATTATCTTAGAATATATACACTGTTTCTATTCATTTAGTGATTACTCCAGAAATTAATTCATCAAAGTTTATAATACCATGCCCTACTTTCTGGAAAATACAAAGATCTTACAATATTTTTTCCATTTTCCACCCTCCTAACTTATCTGCTATTGATGCCAAATATTTACTTTTTTTTAAAAAAAACCTTACATGATTTTATTGTTTTACAAACAATAAAATACATATTTATCCATATATTTGTCATGATCTGTCCTCTTTATTCTTTCTTGCACATCAGACTTTCCACTTGGGATTATTTTTCTTCTGCCTGAAGTATAACCTGGAGGTTTGTCTTTAGTGAGAGCCCATTGGTGACAAGCACTCTTGGTTTTTGTTTAAATAAAAACATTTTTATTTCATCTCATCCTTGGAAGATATTTTTACTGGGTATAGAATTCAGGTTCTGTGAATTCAGGTTCTGTGAATTCAGGTTCTGTACTCATCTCTAGAATGGGGAAAATAGTAATTAGCTGGCAAGGTTGTTTTTAAGGTTAAAGCAGACAAATGATTTAAAAAGTAACTGATTATGTATATGCTCAAAAATTACTAATGTCACTTTCTATATTGTTGTTGGCTGTTCTGAGGTGTCCCACTCTGGTTCTAAATATCCCTTCCCCTCTGTAAAAACTTGCATGCTTTCAGTTTATCAGCTCTCAGTTGCTATTGGAGGTATGAAAGCTTTGTAAACCAATTTAAACTAAGGTATGAATGACTGATAATACCCTGAAGGCTTACTTACTTCTGAGTAAAAATTACATTTTGAAAATGGATGTGGGATGGTTGTGATACAGAGAAATATTGTATTGGTGACATTTCAGGCATCATTTGGGAAATAAGTTTTTTTGTTGTTTGGATAAAGGGCTTTTAAATCCGACTACATTGATTTCCAAGGCCAATGATGCTATCTTCTGTTGCACCCTGGGCTTCCACATGCAGAGTATCCTGATTTCTTCCCCTTGCCCATTGGCAAGGCCTAACATGGCAGATTCCCTCCAGTGGCACCTGTCGGGGCCAGCCCCTGCTTCTCCCCAGCCCCATTCCCCAGGGCAGAAGAGGCTTCATCTCACTGGGTGGGGGCTCCAGCAAGGCTCCCCAGCAGGCATCCTGGTGAACATACAAGGAAGAGGCAGCCCCCTGGGCTGCACCCCAGCACCGTGTGGCTTCAGGTGACCTTCCACACAGACCATGGCACCCAGTGGCACCACTGGAGTTGTTCAGCATGGCAGCCCTCCTTCTGCCCCTTGGCTTGGGCTTCTACCCCCTGCCTCCTTACTCAGCTTAGAATAATATGCAGGTGGAATTTCCATACTGCTTAAAGTAGAATAAGTGAGAGAGTGTGAAGATCTAGAAACTATCCCATCTCCACTTCTTGTCCATGCCTTGTGCTGTAGCCCAGTGAGTTTCAAAAGAAGTAAGCCTGTGAGACCGTTTGTTCAAACCGCACTCTAGCTGGAACAGAAAATAGGTTGCCTCTGGGGTCCTCTCTAGAACCCTTACAGCTCCAAGGAGCGCGGTTGGAGAGCAGCTGCAGCAGCCCAGACGGCTCCGTGCACTCTCCCTACCTCCTCATGGCCTGACAAGGGGGTGCCCTAAGCGTCCCCGTCCTTCCCCCTGCAGCTGATTAACCAAAGAATGGGCCTTGACCATGGCCTTTTTGCTTACAGGTACGGGGTCCTACTCAAACTGGCTTAAGCCAAAAAGGTGAGTTTAATGGAAGAGCAGAGGAGTGGGTTATAGAACACAAGGGCTTCACAAGGCCTAGAGCCAAAGGGAACCCAGGCAGCCTCGTCTCTGTCTCTGTCTCTGTCTGTCTCTCTGTCTCTGTCTCTGTCTCTCTGTCTCCCTCTGACTCTGACTTTCTCTCTGTCTCTCATATTTGGACCATCGGATTCCACCAGCCTGAGTTCTCAGGTATAGACTCGATACATGTTCTTGGTTGCCAAGGGGCTGGATCCCATCTCAGAGATGTATCTCTAAGCTCTATCTGCCTTCTGGGGTCTACATTGTAGGCCAGAGACAATCAACATTTTTCTATTGCAAACCCGTGGCTGAGACTGTCCCAGAGGGCTGCTCACTCTGGTGGGTGATGCACGATTCTGGGTGCCCTGGCTATTACCTGCCCCTGCCCCACTTTCCTACAAGAAAGCAGATGGGAGTGCCTGGGACTAAGAGTAATGTCATAACAGATACAACCTTGAATCCTTTCCAATGTATACGATTAATTAAACCATTCTCAAATTTGGCATCTTATTGTCAGTAATGAATTATTTACTCCAAACTTCACAACTGATCACTGCCCATCACACCCCTGCCTGCAAATTCTCCCTCCACGTGTCTGAAGGTTCAGTACCACTGAGGGATGGGAGGTTGGGTCCTGGTGCTGCCATGTAAATATCGAAGCTTTGCATGTTTTAAGCCACACACAGATGGGCCACGTGCATGTATGTGTGCGTGCATGTATGTGTGTGTGTGTGTGTTTGCATTTCCAGACTGCCAGACTGCCTGGAAGAGTTTTGGTGGTTCCCCGACCTCTGATGACTTCTCCTCTGGGTGCAGATGGAGGGCAGGAGCCGGGACATCAGAGCAGAGGGAACCAATTATAGTTTTTTTTCCCCCTTCTCCTCCTTCAAGGAAACTCACTTTTAATTTCCTTTGTGATTATCCTGCTTATTGCCAAACGTAAGCTGCTGGCTGGCTCCCCTTTGATTTCTCCTTCCAGTGAGTCTCCTGATATGTCCTTTCTGCCCTTCCCCACCCCCTTTCATTTTTAGTGTTTTATATTTAGCCCCAGACAGTTGAGAAAATATGCAATGCGTGCAACCATGCAAGTCTCAACACTTGTTTGGGGTTGATTTTGGGCGCTGGGTCAGCAGCCTGCTGTCTCGGAGACAAGGGGACCCCTTGGGATGTGAGCGAGCTAGGCTCGAGAATTAACAGGCATGACATCGAGGTTGGGGGACAGAGCAGACCCTGTTTAAAAATGTGAATTGAAGGGTCCTAAGAAGTCCTGCTCCTCCCGATCCTGCTTCTCCCACGCTGTTGCAGGGACTGATATTGCCATTCATTCATTCATTCATTCAGCAACTCTTTCCTGAGCCCCTGCAATGTGCCAGATCTGCGGCTGGTGCTCAGTAAATGCCAGAGCCTGTTCTCAAGCAGCCTTTCTCCTTTGCAGTGGCAAAACCTAGACAGAGGGTTACCTATACCCCTTTTGAGACCCGACGGATTTACCAGATTTCTGGCTGCTGCTCGGCACAGCAGAGTGGGGGTGGGGCATGGCAAGTTTTAAGGAGGGGTTCAGGGATGAGAGGTCTGGAGCACACGAATGAAGAATGGCTGGGAAACCAGGAGGGAGCACGGGAGTGCAAGGCCCCCCGGCAGGGTGTGGGGTCCCTGTAGTTAGAGAAAATTGAGGCAGAAAAGGCCTTGGAGATAATTGAGTTGATCTCTTTTATTTTCATCGTGAAGACAGCCGGCTGAAGGCCAGCCCTGCCGGTGAGGGGCGGGAACCCCTTCCCTGCCCCCGCGCTCTGGGTGTTCCTCGCTAAAGTCCCTTCCTGTCTCATGTAGCTGGCATCTTTCTTTGTTCACAGACCTCAATTATGTTTAGCGCGGCAGCAGGGAGAGCTGTGCGTGGAAAGGTCAGCCATATGGCGCCCCTGTCTAGTACTGACTCGGTGGCCCTGCTGCCACATCTGAAGGATCCCTGGGCTTTTGAGTTTGGAATGAGCCAAGGCGTGGGACTGTACCTGGGCTCTGGGTGCCAGGGTCACTGTGCCACCTTTTCTTAGCTGACAGCCTGTGAGGACAAAGGTGGCACCTGTTGCCATGAGCGGCTTGTTCTTGGGGCTTGATCCAGAGCCCCTTGGAGCCTGGTCCCAAGTGAGGGCTCTGTGCCTCCCTGAGCTCACTTGAGCACAATGGGCTATTTTTAGGGCCCAAGTCTTCTGATGTGGTCAAACATGCTGGCTGGCCGTTTGCATCTGGCGCTCAAAGCTGGGGCCCTGAGCAGCTTGTCGAGAGCCCCTGTGGCTTCCCCAAACCCAGTGCCCTAGTTCTGCCTGTCATCTTCCTTTTGTTCTGCCTGTTTTGTCATCTGTGCTGGCACCGTTTCTCTGGGAGCCGGAGAGACAAGGTCTCAGCAAATACAGTCTAGGCAGCAGCTTCCTATAGCAGTGCGTTAATTTCCTAGGGCTGCTGCAACTAAGTAGCGCAGACTGGGATGGCTTAACACAGCATTTCTGAAGGCTAGAAGGCCAAGATTAAGGTGTCGGCAGGGCCACGCTTTCTTGGAAGGATCTAGGGAAGACTCTGCTGCATCCCTTTCTCTTAGCTTCTGAGGTTGCTGGTGATCTTTGTCATTCCTTGGCTTGCAGCTGCAGCGCTTCGATCCCTGCTTCTGCTGTCACACGGCCGTCTGCTCCCCTTGGCTGTCTGTGTCTGGAGAGTCTCTTCTTATAAAGACACCCGTCATGCTGCTCCAGTATGACCTTATCTCAGCTTAACCAGTAACACGTGCAAAGATTCTGTTTCCACTTAAGATCACATTCTGGAGTACTAGGGATTAGGACTTCAACATATCTTTTTGAGGGACACAATTCAACACGTAACCTATAGTAAGCAGAGTCCCCCAAGTGGGTAGAGAGAGGGAGGGTGGATGTTCTGCCCTGGGGTATGCGAATCCCTCCATTGTCCACACTCCTGGGGGGCTTGAGCCACATGCAACTTGAGGATCCCCTTTAAGAAAAAGAATACGTACTCATGAATACAAAATCAGATATAAAGTGAATGCTTATTTAGAAAGAGAAATTATAACAAGATAGAAAATTTTAAAAGCTGAAAAATACTACAAACATCATGAAATCCTGACTAATAATGGAGGGGACATTGGTGCTGCCCCATGTGGATCCCTTTACCAGGAAAGGCTGGGACACAGTGGGGCAGTTGGGGCTGTGGGGGGATTTGGAGAAGGCCCCAGAGACAGGGGCTGTTTACCACGCGGTGTAAAGATTTTATGCCTGAAACACTTCCAAGCCGTACTACGGCCTTACTGCTGTATGGTGGCTGCACCTCCGTGCTGGGTGTTAGGATGAAGGCACCCTGCTCTCAGTCACAGGCACCCTCTGCAAGGACAGCTCCTCTGTGCTCCCTGTGCCAGGCTGTCCTCAGCCCTAGGCCAGCGGGGCTGTGTGGGCCAGGCATGGTGGCATCACCATGGCTGCAGCTGATGGAGAGGGAGCCTGCCTGGGATGGGCTTACAGGTTTTTTATTCTAGAGAGAGGCAGATCTGCAGTAGACTCTCTGAGAAAACCATCTTTCCCCAGGAAATTGACAGAATAGAATTGTAATTTAAATATGATGAGAGGAGGCAGACAGGTCTTCATAAGTCAGAAAGAACCAGGACTTGATGTATTAGAAAAGAATCCAGGGGCAACTGTTTCGCAGATGAAATGTTAGCCCAGCCTGCCTGGCAGCGGTGGGTGGGCAGAGGGAGGTGAGAGGGGGAAGGGGAGGAGAAAGGTGAAGAGAATGGAAGTCCAGCTTGGACTCACTCAGTGTTAGAGCTGGAAGAGAGTCTTACCTGCAGATGGAGAAACTGAGGCAGGGAGGCTAAGTGACTTGCATCATGTCATGTAGCTTCCTATTTTATGGGATGGCTCACTTGAGGTTTTATATATGCTCTACCTAAAATAGCTTGTGTAAAGGGATTAAAGTCATTAGATTGGGCACCCCTTGGGGTGATGTAGAAAGAGTGTTGGGCTTGCAGTCTTCTCTCACATTGCCACTGACAAGAACCTGGTCACATGGTCACATCCAAGTGCACAGGAGTCTGGGAAATGTGGTCCATAGCTAGGTAGCTGTGGGCCCAGCTTACAATCTTACTACACTAGATGAGGGGAAAGGGATTTTGGTGGACAGTTGGCATTCTCTGCCACAGCTAGGAGGTGTGTACAAAAAAAAGAAAACTCTCCAAGGTTATAGTTGCTTTTAACCTCTTCTAGGTTTGATTTGATTCAATAGCAGATCAATGGTGATGTACTCCAGGGAACTCAAAATATGCAATAAGGGCAAGAAAGAGATGAGATCGTTTTCTAGATATTCCCTCAATTGATGGCACAGGGCTGGGCATAGTAGGTGCTTAATAAACACAAATTCACTGTTCGATGGTGATTTTACACAGAAGGAAACTGAGTCACAGAGGAATCCTGTCCTGCCACCATAGTTCAAGAGAGTGAGGAGAATCTGGAGACAGTTGGCCCTAGCCTGACCTTGAAGTGGTCAGGGTCAGTGATAGATTCTACTTTTTCCTGTGCAACTCCCGGCCACTAGGGCCCGAGTGACTCAGAGCCATCCCCAGGATGCTGGCTGTCGCCCCTGGTTACCGATGAGCTTGGCCTCTGGCTGAGATGTGCCAGTTCCAGTCTCCGTTTTGAGCCTCAGCACCAGGCCAGGCTTCCTATTTATACTGAAACTTGGCAACCCAGGCAGGGTACGTCTCCTTTCTTCCTTCTTTCAAAGCATTGTGTTCTCAGACTCCTGGTTTTTCACCCTTGCAACCCATTCTGGCTCCAAAACATCTTGTTCGATTTAATTGGTCAGCAGGCAACATCACCATAGAGATCTTTGAAGCTAAGTTTTGGAATCTGTACTCATTTATGTTGGTTGATAAAAGGCCAACATAAATTGTACATTTCTCTCTTTTTTTTCTTTTTTCTTTTTTTTTTTTTTAAGAGACAGCATCTGGCTCTGTCACCCAGGCTGGAGTGTAGTGGCACAATCAAAGCTCACTGCAGCCTCAGACTCCTGGGCTCAAGTGATCCTCCTGCCTCAGCCTCCCAAGTAGCTGGGACTATAGGCATGAACCACCATGCCTAGCTACACTTTCTTTTTTAAATACATATTTTATTATATCAAGAAACAAAAAGAAGCCGGGCATGATGACACATCCCTGTAATCCCAGCACTTTGGGAGGCTGAGATGGGAGGATCGCTTGAGCCCAGGAGTTCGAGACCAGCCTAGGCAACATAGCAAGACCCTGTCTCTACAAAAAATGAAACAGTTAGCTGGACATGGTGATGCACACCTGTAATCCCAGGTACTTGGGAGGCTGAGGTAGGAGGATCACTTGAACTGAGAATTTTGAGGCTTTAGGGAGCTATGATCATGCCACTGCACTCCAGTCTGGGTGACAGAGCCAGATGCTGTCTCAAAAAAAAAAAAAGAAAGTGTAAGGGCAGGTGACATGAAAGCTTTGTCAGGTGCCCCAAGGGCAGTTATTTTATGGGCCAGTCCCAGCCCCCAGCCTTCTTTCCATCTTTACTGGACTTTTGCACAGGTTTTCAAGTCCATCCATCATTCAACAAGCCTTAGTGGCTATAACCTGGGGAACTAAGCCTCCTGGGTCCTGGCCTCAAGAAGCTGATATTCTGGGTCCTTGAGGAAACAGGAGACAGAACAATTGACAGTGAGGTTAAGTGTTAAGTGATGGGGGGGAGGAGGGGTGGGGGGGAGAGAGCAGCTTGATTCTAGAGATGAGGAAAGGCTTAGTTTAGGGTCTTGAGTACATGAGAAGAGGCTCCCGAGTGAGCTTGGGTTTTATTTGATTCAGTCTCAGTTTTGAATTCCAAGTCTGTTTCTTACTTGCTGTGTGACTATGAATAAGTCACTCAAACTCTCTGAGTCTTAGTTTCCTCATTGATTTGGATTTCATCTACAACTGTAACTACCTCCTGGTATCATCAATGTCAATTTTAACAAAGTCATGAATGTGACATAGTTTGGTGCAGACATGCTTAATAAACAGTTTCTTTCCCATCCTTTCCTGTGTTAGTTATTATTAGGCTTTGCTGTGAGTAACAAAACCCAAACTATCAGTGGCTTAAGCAAGACAGAAATTAACTTCTTGCTCATGTAAAGAACTGCAGGTATGTGGTACAGGGCTGGCACTTCACGATGCTGGGGACTCCAGCTCCCTCTGTTTTGTTGTTCTGTGTTCGTGGCCTCCATTCCCAAGACTGCTTTATAATCCCAGTGGCCGCTCCTGCCATCCTCTCTGCATTTCAGTAAGTAGAAAGGAGCCAGTTACACTTTCTGCTGTTAAGGACACATTCTGGAAGTTGCACATACTACTTAAATCATATGGCCTCCCCTAGCCCTGCAAGGGGAGCTGGGAACTATTGCTTCTAATCCAGATGGCTTAGCTGAAATTTAGGGCGCTATCACTTTGGAAACAGGGGGAATTGGATGTTGGAAGACAGCTAGTCACCCATACCACCTTTCTTTCCCCGGATAAATGCTTCTTGAACTGAATGGCATTTTGGAGGCAGTAGAACCTGAACAGGAGATTGGAGGATAGGAGGATTCAGTCACCACTACCACTACTATTACTACTACTGCTAATGCTGGCTGAATTTTTTATATAGTTCTGCATTAAAACTTACCCCCAGATTTAGTGGTTTAAAATAGCAATGAACATTTATTTTCTCACACAATTTCTGTAGGTCAGGAATTCAGGAGTTCGTGGTAGCTGAGTGGGGTGGTCTGGCCCGGGTCCCTCATGAGGCTGCAGGTACTATGTCGGCCAGGGCTGCAGTCTCTAAAGGTTCAACAAGGACCGGGGCGTCGTCTCCCGAGGTGGATCATTCCCACGGCTGGCAAGTTGGTGCCAGTCATTGGCAGGAGGCCTCAGGTCCCTCCCACAGAGGCTCTCCACAGCCTCCTGTGGCCGTGTGTTTTATGACCTGGGGTCAGGGGTCACACGCCATCACCTTCTCCACATTCTATTTGTTAGAAGTGAGTCACTAAGTCTGGCCCACGTTTGAGGGAAGGGAATTAGGCTGTACCTTTGAAAGGAGGAGTGTCAAAAACCTACCACAGCAGCTAAGCACTTTTTGAACACTGTGTGCCTGGCATTGTGCTGAACATTTCCCATGCATTATCTTATAATAATTACTTCTCACAACAACCCATGAAGCAGGTCCTATTCTTGTCTCTTTTTGTAGCTGAAGAAACTGAAGCCCAGAGAGGTAAGGCACCTTGCCCAAGCCCACGCCTTTGCCAAGCAGCAGAGATTTGAACATGGGCAGCCTGACTCAGGGCCTTACCCGCTAGGCCACACCTGGAGAGGCATGGGCGGGGCACGGGGGAGAATCAGAGCTGGGGAAATGAGATGGCAGATGGACGCACGGCGAGAAGGAGCTGGTACTCTCTGCCCCCTAGACGTTGTACGGCCTGGGCTGGACTCACACAGAGTGGTCTGTCTTTAAGTGAACATAAGGAATAAGCCAAAACAAAAAAGTTATTTTACCAGGCTGGGGTCAGGTTACTGCCTTTTCCTTCTGTTTTTGGCCTCTTAGGAGGTCAGGGAGGCATTTTCCAGAGAGCTGCCTTCTAAGGTTTGTATACCCTTGTTTACCCTCCTAGGCAGATGGAAATCAATGTAACAATCAAGTCTTTTTGTTGAAAGGGATCTTGTTCAACTTCTCTCCATTTTATGGATGGGAAAATGAAACCCAGGAAGCGAAAATGATAACTGCAGTGATTCAGAGGCAGAGCTAGGACTAGAGCCTAGATCCCTGCCCCTTAGCCCTGGCGTGTTCCTATGAGCCTGGAGAATGGTCAGCTAATGAGAGGAAGAGAAACAGAGAAAAAGGTGTCAGGGAGAGGTGTGCTCAAAAGTCATCAATAAGTAAAGTTACAGGAGTCAAAACCGTGCAATACTGGTGTAAGGATCAACAAATAGATCAATTAAACAGGATAGAGAGCCCAGAAAGAGACCCATACTTATTTATATAGTTAATTGATATTTAGCAGTACCAAGGTAACTCAATAGGTTAGTGACAATCTTTTCAACAAAAGATGATGGAACAATTGGACATCCATGGGGGAAAAAACAAGCTTTGATTCCCTATCTCATATCACACACACAGATTAAGATAGATCATAGACCTGAATGTAAAAGCTAAAACTATGAAGCTTCTAGAAAAAATATGGGAAAAAAATTTTCACAACTGTAGGATAGGTAAAGACTACTTAGATAGGACAAAAAAGGTGCTAATCATAAAAGAAAAAATGAATGCACTGAACCCCATAAAAATAAAAAATTTCTACTCTTCAAAAGACATTACTAAGAAAACAAAAAGGCAAGCTACAGATGGGGAGAAAATATTTACTTACATAGTCCCACAGAGAACCCCTATCCAGAGTCTATAAAGGACACCTATAACTCAACAATAAACAACCTTAGTAAAAAAATGGATAAAGTACTGGAACACATACTTCACAAAGGAAAATATACAAATGGCCATTAAGCAGATGAAAAAGTGTGCAGTGTCATTGCTAATCAGAGAAATGCAAATTAAAACCCAGTAGAAGAGTTAACATTAAAAAGCCCAACAACACCAAGTGTTGCAGAGGATATGGAGCAACTGGAACTCTCATACTCTGCTGGCATGACACTAAAATGGTACAACCATTTTTGGAAACAGCTGGGCATTTTCTTATAAACATAAGCCAACCCCATTGTAATGGTTAATTTTATGTGGCAACTTGACTGGGATAAGGGATGCCCAGATAGCTGGTAAAACTATTTCTGGGTGTGTCTGTGGTGATGTTTCCAGAAGAGATCAGCACTGGAGTTAGCAGACTGGTTAAAGCAGACCGCCCTCACCAATGTGGGTGGGTGTCACCCAACCTGTTGAGGGCCTAAATAGAACAAAAAGATGGAGGAAGGATGAATTCTCTCTTTCCTTGAGCTGGGGCATTTGTCTTCTCCTGCTCTCAGATATTAGAGCTTCTCGTTCTCCGGCCTTCAGAATCTGGGACTTATGCCAGTGGACACCCTCTCTCCCACTAGCCAACTGCCCCTAGGCCTTTGGCCTTGGACTTGGAGTTACACCACTGGTTTTTCTGGTTCTCCACCTTGCAGAGGCGTATCATGGTACTTCTCAGCATCCATAACTGCATGAGCCTATCTCCATAATAAATCTCCTCTTTTATATCTGTATATAACCCTGTAGGACACTGACTAATACACCCATGACCCAGGAATTTCACTCCTAGGTGTTTACCCAAGAGAAAGGAAAACACATATTTACAAAAAGACGTGTACAGATGTATTCAAAGCAGCATTATTCATGATAGCCCAAACTGAGAACGACATAAACTGCCATCAACCAGAGGATGGATTAACACATGGTGATACATCTGTGCAGTGGAATACTACTTAGAAACAAAAAGGAATGAACTGCTGATACGTGTAACATGCATGAATCTCACAAAAGTCATGATGAATGATAAAGGCTGGACAAAAGAGTATATACTGAATGTTTTCATTTTATGTAGTGTTGGAGCAGACATCATTAACCTACAGTGATAGAAATGAGAACAACGGTTGCCGGGAGCAGTGGAAAAGGTAGGGTGTGATTAGGAAGGAACTGGAGAGAACTTTCAGGAATATTGGAATATTCTATATCTTGATTGGGGTGGTGGTTACATGAATATATATATGTCAAAATTCATCAAACTGTACATGTAAAATCTGTGCATTTTATTGCATATAAATTATACCTTAATAGAAATGACAAATATACAAATAATTCATTATCACATACATTTCTCTTACATAGGTTGTTGTGTTGTTGTTGTCATCGTTTTAATACAAATCTTGACTGACATAACTCATTGACTTAGAACAGGCTGTTAAGGGAGCCAGGAGAGATGTTGATGGGGTCAGAGTTTGGTCCTAGTGAGTGGAGCAATTTATATTGCTCTATGTTGAAGAGCCTTGTGTTTAGGCCCAGACTTAGTCTTGGGTGGTCGCCATCTGCTATGGTTTCATGGTGACCAGAAATGAACCCATCCCAAATTCCTCTGGATACTAGGGTCTGAAGCCACTTGGGTTAAGCCTTGTCCTTTCCCTGTTTTCTCTTTTTGATGGGAATGGCAAGATGCCAAAACCCCACTTGGAGGTGTGAGTGAGTGTATCAGATGCTGTCTACCCAGGGCTGGCTACATAATTTGTGGGGTCCACTGCAAAATAAATGTAAAGGTCCCTTGCATGTTTCAAGATGAAACCTTGAATTACATGATGGTGACAGTAGAATATTGACCAAGCAAGGTGCCAAGGACATCGGGAACACTGAGGTTAGGGTGTGTATAGAAGCCAGCTTCATTGCTATTTTGGGTTGATCTCTGATGTGGCCAGGAGGTGGACATAGGCACATGGCACAGGGCAGAGCTTTCTTCTGCAGACCTCATTCGTGTGCATCCAGACTTCTTTGCTCACACCAAGCTGGCCCTGTGCTCAGTTCTGGTAATAAGAGAAGCCATGGGTCCTGCTTTTTAGCAATTCATGGTCTCATAGGGGAAGGTCACCCAGAATGTGAAAAGCTTCAATATGTGTTGGAGACCCCTCAGTGCCACCAGAGAAGCACAGATGGTATCATATCCAGATGGGGAGTGGTGCAGGCAATCAGGGAAGTCTTCTTAGAGGAAGTGGTATTTGGGTCATTAGAAGGATGTTCTGATTGGTTACGAGGAGGTGAGGACAAGGCATTCCTGGGGGAGAGAAAGTCAAGAGCAGAACGATGGGAGAGCCCCAGGTGTGTGCGAGGTGTGGAGGGAATGTTGATGAAGCTCTGGGGCAGGCAGTGTGTCTGGAAACTGAGGGCCCCATCTCTCCCTGTGGAAGCAAAGAGAGCCAGACTCCCTCTCCTGGGACCATGATGATGAGGATGCAGAAGGAGGCCAGGCTCCAGCTTTGGGAGTGAGGAGGCTGACATGAGGACATTTAGAGGTTATTCACAGAGGCTCTGGGGCTGCTGGATGGGGGAAAGTGGCCGGTGGTGGAGGTACCAGCAGTGGCATTCTGGCTGGACAGTCCCTGGGCAGATATGACTTTGTCTCTGCCCTTTGCTGGCCAGCCCCCACCAGCCTTGCCATCGATTCTATAAGCTCCCCAGTGTCTTCCTAATTGAATATTTCTGGCTTAAGTTAGCCATGGTCACTTTCTATTGTTGGCAACACAGAACCCTGTTGCAGAATGGTCAGCTGCGGCCAGGTGACTAGAGACTTCGATGCCAGTGTGAGGAGGACTAGACATTGGGGAGCCATGGGAGGCAAGTGAGTGAAGGAGAGCCTTGATGCACAGATGCAGGAAGAGCCATCGGGACAGCAGAATGGGGAAGAACAGGGCTGTGGGGGCAATGAGCGAGCTGAACCAGGGTAGTCATAGTGACAAGGGAGGAAACAGGGCACTGTGACAAGGGACCTAGGGGTAGAATTGACAGGATTTTGCAATTGTCTGGATGTGGCAGGACACTGGGGAGAACTTTCCATAGAGAATATACATCATGACATAGTTCCTGTCTGTGGTCTTCTAAATAACCAGCTTGTCTGTTTCAACTTACGGATTTGGGGGCATTGTAGACCAAGGGGTGCTGGCCTGGCTGCGCAGCCTCTGCCAGGAGGAGGCCTCCCCTCCGAGCCCTGCTCTGCAGTGAGCAGACAGGAGAGCTTAGGAGCGATTAGCTGCTAAGGGGAGGGGAAGAAAGCAACCCTTAATTCCTCTTTAATAACTGTCAGTAGGTAACGTTTTCAATATGTCACTGTGTCTGCAGCTCCGGTCAGCGGGTCGCTATCATTTTTGAGCAATAAACAAAAGACTGCTTTTAATTACTTCTGTGAAATTGCCCGACCCATGCATGATTAAATATTCATGATGTAGAGCGAGGCGTTTTCTTTGTATATAGATCCATATTAAATTTAGCTGGCAACCCACTGACCGAACAGCACTAATAAATTTCTTGTAATGGGCCGCAGCTTTTCCCGATTGCTCTCTGTCTCTTCTCTCTCCGTCTCCTTCTCCAGGGCCCTGCCGCTGTCCTGGCCTAGCTGGCTCAGTGTCACTTTGGGTTTTTTTGTAAATGGAGGTGAAACTTATATAACATACAATTTTAACCCTTTGAATATGTTCTATTCGGTGGCATTTAGTACATTTACAGTGTTGTGCAACCATCACCTCTCCCTAGTTTCAAAACTTTTTCATAACCTGGCAGAACACTCTGTACCCTTTAAGTGATCACTTCGCAATTCCCCCTCCTGCCCTCCCCTGGCAATCACTGATCTGTGTTCTGTCTCTGTGGATTTGCCTCTTCTGGATATTTTATGCAAAAGAAATCATAAAAATGTGACCTTTTGTATCTGTCTTACTTCCCTTAGCATAATATTTTTGCGGTTCATCCATGTTGCAGCATGCATTAGTACTTCATTCCTTTTTATGGAATATTGTGTAGACATGCCATGATTTGTTTATTCATTCATCTGACCATGGACATTTGAGTTGTTTCCACCTTTTGGCCATTATGAGTAATGCTGCTGTGAGCATTCATGTACCAGTTACTGCATGGACATATGTTTTCACTTCTCTTGGGTTTATGCCCTAGGAAAGAATTGCCGGGTAATGTGGTAATTCTGTGTTTAACTTTTTGAGGAACACCATATTGTTTTCCATAGCAGCTGCACCATTTTATTATACCTTTCCCCAGCAATGTTATAAGGGTTCCTATTCCTTCTCCATGTCTTCATCAACACTTGTTAGTTTCCATTTTTAAAAATTGTAGCCATTCTAGTGGGTGTGAAGTGTTATTTCGTTGTGGCTTTGATTTTGCATTTCCTTAATGACTATGGATGTTGAGCACTTTTTCTTGTGCATTTTGGCCATCTGTCAGTATCTGTTTTTGAGAAATGTCTATTCAGATCCTTTGCTTTTTAAAATTGGGCTGTCTTTTTTGTTGCATCATAAGAGTTCTTTATATATTCTGGATACTAGATCCTTATCAGATATATAATTTGCAAATATTTTCTTCTATTCACATTCTTGTTATTGCCCTTTGATGCACAAAATTTTAATTTGTTTTATTTTTTTTAAATTAATTAATTAATTAAAATTTTTTTGAGACCGAGTCTCACTCTATTGCCCTGAGTAGAGTGCCATGGCATCAGCCTAGCTCACAGCAACCTGAAACTCCTGGGCTCAAGCAATTGTCCTGCCTCAGTCTCCCAAGTAGCTGGGACTACAGGCATGTGCTATGATGCCCGGCTAATTTTTCTATTTTTAGTAGAGATGAGTTCTCACTCTTGCTCAGGCTGATCTTGCAACTCCTCATCTTAAGCAATCCTCCCACCATGGCCTCTCAGAGTGCTGGGTTACAGGCGTGAGCCACCACACCTGGCAAAATTTTAATTTTTATGAAGTTTAATTGTTATAAAGTCTCATGCTTTTAGTGTCAAATCCAAGATTCTGTTGCCAAGGTCATGAAGATTTACCCCTATGTTTTTTTCTAATAGTTTTATGGAGTTGTAACTCTCACATTTAGATCATTGATCACTTTGAGTTAAAGTTTGAACATGGAGTGAGGTAGGGGTTCAAATTCATTCTTTGCATATGGTTATCCAGTTGTCCTAGCAGCGCTTTGTTGAAGAGACTCTTCTCTTTCTCATTCTGTTGAAGAGATTCTTTCCCTATTGAATGGTCTTGACACCCTTGTCAAAAATTCTGTGTCATCCTTGTCTCTTTCCATGTTCCTCTCTGTCTCTCCCACTTGCTCTCCCTCTATCTCTACCTTTCTCACATCTTCAGACTAAACTTACTGTCAATGGTCCTCACCTGTTGTCTTGTGATTACAGTATCCCGTGTGGGAGGGAAATGATGGCATTCAGGGGTGGCCTGGGGAAAGTATTCAGCCAGTGGAGGGATGCTCTGGAAGGAGTGAGGCTGGCATCACTCGCCGGCTAAATGCTTTGACACAGAATGCAGAGGGGGCTCAGGGCTGGCATCAGAGTGGCAGGGGGAGGGTTGGTCTTTCCCTTTAAAACTAGACCAGTGCTATCATAAATATTTGAGCAATATTTATTATACTATGAGTCCACCTCTCAATTTTCCATTTCCATTAGACCGTGTGGAAAATTAACTGTATCAAATCAATCTATGATTCAAGTTTTTTGAGGGTTTTTTTTTCTCTCTCTCTCATTCCCTCTGTTTCCCCTCTCCCTTATATACCTCATTATTCTGTGGTGGCCACACAGCATTTTGGGCAGCTGAACTGGAATTCATTTTAATCCAGAGCAGGTATACTATTTACTAGCTTGGCTAGGGGCAAGTAACACCAACTCTCTAGGACTTGGTTTCCTCATTTGTAAAATGAGGAATAGATGTGAAAGTGCTTTACAAACTGCAGAGCAAGGAGTTATTTTTATAATAATTATAGTACAAGTAATTTATTGTTGTTTTAAAGGCCCAGGGTTGGAGAAGTCAGAGCTACAGTAAATAATGGGGACTTTTCCTTCAGTGAGCTGGGATGCCGTAGAGCAGTGACGTGGACATGACCTGAAGCTGAGACCCTCACTGCCATTCAGACTCTAGTGGTCCCATCCACATTCTCTTTGCCTGCTCAACCTCTGACTTCCTTTATGCTCAAAGGGTTCTAGAGCTCATCAAGTCCTACCTGTGTACTTTACAGGGACAGAAACTAAGGGCCAGGAAGGGACTTGTCCAGGACCCCACAAACATCAGTGATGGAGCCCATTCTCCCATCCAGAGTTCTGACTCCTGGTTTAGGATGTCCCTCTGCTCACATAGACACTCTGTGGCTGCATTGCTTATTTCTGGGCAGCAGCATCTGCTTTCTGGGAAGCTGGCATCTCCCAGGATACAGAAAAGAGATGGGGTCACTAGGAGACCAATGAACCCAGTAAGAGCCCAAAAGCTACCCAGCCCTGCCAAATTCCAATTGTACTGCAGGGAAGTTACTTTAGCAGGAGTATGTTTGGGGCTTAGGGTATGTGATTTTTAATAAAATACTCTGGACATGCAAAACCACATACCCACCACCCAGCTTAAGAAACAAACAGGGAAAAATGAATTCAGCAAAATTGCAGGATACAAAATCGACACACAAAACTCAGCTGCATTTCTATACACTAATGATGAACAATCTGAAAAGAAAATTAAGAAATTACAGTAACATCAAAAAGAGTAGAATACAGTGATGAGCCGCATAACGACATTTTGGTCAATGATCGACATTTTCATCAACGATCAACTGCTTATATGTCTGTGATCCCATAAGCTTAACACAATGTATGTTTTACTGTACCCTTTCTATGTTTGTAACCCTAGTGTTATAATTGCCTACAGTATTCAGTACAGTAACATGCTGTACAGGTTTGTAGCTTAGGAGCCGTAAACTATATCATACAGCCTAGGTGTGTAGTAGGCTATACCATCTAGGTTTGTGTAAGTACACTCTATGGTGTTCAAGCAGTGATGAAATTGCCTAATGACACATGTCTCAGAATGTATCCCCACTGTTAAGCAACATATGACTGTACTTAGGAGTAAACTTAACTAAGGAGGTGAAAGACTTGTATGCCAAAAGCTATAAAATGTTGCTGAATGAAATTAAAGAAGACACAAATAAATGGAAAGACATCATGTGTTCATAGACTGGAAGACTTGATATTGTTAAGATGTTAGTACTACCCAAAGTGGTTTACAGATTGAATGCAATCCCTATCAAAATGCATTGATGTGTTTTGCAGAAATGGAAAGATCCACCCTAAAATGCATATGGAATCTCAAGGGACTCTTAAGCCAAGACAATCTTAAAAAAGAACAAAGCGGGAGGTCTCACACTTCCTGATTTCAAAACTTAATACAAAGCTGTAGTAATCAAATCAGTGTGGTACTGGCATAAAAACAGACATTAGACCAGTGGAATGGAATAGAGGGCCCAGGAATAAACACTTATAAATGGTCAAATGATTTTTGGCTAAGGTTCCAAAACCATTCAATGAGGAAACAGTTTTTTTAACAAGTGGCATTGGGAAAACTGGATATCCACATGCAAAAAAATGAAGTTGGACCCTTACCTTACACCATATAGTAATACAAAAATTAATTCAAAATGGGTCAAAGACCTAAACATAAGAGCCAACATAAAACTCTTAGAAGAAATCATAGGGAAAAGCTTCAAGACATTGGATTTGGCAAAGATTTCTTGGATATGACACCAAAACCTCAGGCAACAAAAGAAAAAATAAGTAATTTGGAATTCATCAACATTAGAACCCTGTACATCAAAGGACAGTATCAACAGAGTACAGAGTCAACCCATGGAGTGGATTTGCAAATCATATTTCATATTTTCCAATCATATATCTGATAAAGGATTAATACCTAGAATAGAGAAATCCTACAACTCACCAGTAGCAACAAAAAAACAACCCAATTAAAAAGTAGGCAAAGACTTGAATTGACATTTCTCCAGAGAAGATATACAAATGGCTGATAAACACATGAAAAGATGCTCAGCATCACAAATCATTAGGGAAATGCAAATCAAAAGTATAATGAGATACCGTGTCGTACCCAACAGGATGGCTATAATCAAAAAACCCCAGAAAATATTAAATGTTGGTGAGGATGTGGAGAAATTGGAATCCTTATGCATTGCTAGTGGGAATGTAAAATGGTACAGCTGCTGTGGAAAACAGTGTGGTGATTCTTCCAGAAATTAAACACAGAATTATCATATGATCCAGCAATTCCACCCCGGGTACATTCCCAAAAGAAGTGAAAGCAGGCTCTCGAACAAATATTTGTACACCTATGTTCATAGGAGCGTTATTTATAATACCAAAAGTTGAAAGCAACCCAAGTGCCCATTGATGCATGGGTGAACACAATGTGGTGTGTACAAACAATGGAATATTATTCAGTTTTAAATCAGAAGGAAACTCTGACACATGCTACAACGTGGATGCATCTTGAGGACATTATGCTGAGTGAGATCAGCCAGTTACAAAAGGACAAATATTGTACGATTCCACCTGTGTGATGTGCTTAGAATAGTCAAATTCGTACAAACAGAAAATCGAGTGGTGGCTTCCGGGGGCTAGGGGTGGAGGGCCTGGGGAGTTTCTGTTTGGCAAGACAAAAAGAGTTCTGGAGATGGATGATGGTGACGGTTACACAACCATGTGAACCACAGAACTGCACACTTAAAAATGGTTAAATGATAAAATTTTATGTTATATATATATTTTACTAGAGTTTTTAAAAATGAAAAAAGAAAGAAATGAGCAGAAGAGGAGCCCATTCTCTGACCATGGAGTCTTCCCGACAGTGCTCTTCAGGTCGTGGTGGACATGAGGGCTGGCTGCGCCAGAGTCCTTGCTGGGGAAACTGAGGCTGGGGGCTCCTGGAGAAGGATTGAAGGCCTTTGAGCAGTTGCTTCCTGCTCCCCGACCCCCAGCAGTGGCCCCAGCTGTCACCTCTCAACAGAGCCTTCTGAGGCCTGGGTGGACTGTAATTCTTGTGTGTCCCCTTGACAGCTTTCTGGAGGCTTCCTAGCTCAGATGACTCTAAGAAGATATGTTGAGAGGGTCTCTGTTTCTTGCCACCCACAACAGACCAGAAGAGCTGAGCAGTAAGTGGAAATCAGGATGGGGCACGTGTGTGTGTGTGTGTGTGTGTGTGAAAGAGAGAGAGAGAGAGAGAGAGAGAGAGAATTCAGAGGGTTTTGGAGACTATCCCAAACCCAATGAGACCACAAAGACTGTCTTCTGGACCTTTCTTCTGTCATATCCTGTGGGGTCAAGTCTTGAGTGAATTAGAGAGGCATTTTCAGGCCTTGTGAACTTGGAAATGGCTGGGGAGTGAACATGAGCCTGGGGAATATTCTTTACCAAGACAGGAAAGAAGTGGCCCAAGACGCTCTGTCCAACACAGCAGGCACCAGCCACGTGCGGCTACTGAGCACATGAAATGTGGCTAGTGAGGCTGAGGAACTGAATTTATAATTTCATTTAACTTTAATTTCTATTTAAAAAAATTTCCAGTTGCTGGAAAACTTTTGAGCAGGTTTGGAACAACTTGGTTATATGAATTTACTTTTTCAACAAGAATTTTCTACTTCAACTTCTTCTTCTCTTGGTGTAAATACAGATCAAGTATTTCCAATGAAAATTTAGTGTCTGAATTGAGATGTGCTGAAAGTGTACAATATACTTCAAGATTCAGGCCAGGAGTTTGAGACCAGCCTGGGCAACATGGCGAGACCCCATCTCTACAGGAAAAAGATTAGCTGGTGGCCCGCGCCTGTAGTCCTAGCTACCCGGGAGGGTGAGGCAGGAGGATCACTTGAGCCCAGGAGTTCCAGGTTACAGTGAGCTATGATAGCACACTGCACTCCAGCCTGCGGGACAGAATGAGACCTTATCTCTAAAGAAACAAACAAAAATTTATATACATGCACATAGACTTTTGAAGATTCAGTATAAAAAAAGAGTGTGAAATATTTCACTAATGATTTTCTATATTGATGACATGTTGACATGATAATGTTTTGAATGTATTGGGTTAAGTAAAATATTATTAATATTGATTTCACCCATTTCTTTTTACTTTTTTAAAAAACGCAGCTACTGGACAAATTAAAATGATAGGCATGACTCACATTATGTTTCTATTGGATAGTGTTGACCAGAGTGTCCTGGGGAGGGTCAGGTTCAAATTAGTTGAGAAACTTGCATGGTTTATAAATGGCAGAACCAGAATTTCAACCTAGATCCCCAAAGTTGGAGCGCTTTGCTTTTGGTTAATTGGAAAATGCAGTTGGTTTAATCTAGGACCTCTAACAAGACCAGTCTGGGAGGGACACAGCAGTTCTCACCCTGGGCTCTGTGTTCAGGGGACTGCTCCAGGAGAGAGGAGGCCTGAGAGAGGCTGGGGACCAGGGCAGGACACCACCCCCCACCCCAACAAGTTCAAGCAGAGAGCTGTGCTTTTATTATGTCTTTTATACATTGGACATAAGATTTCATTTGGGAACATAGTTTCCCTTTAAAAAAAAGAAAAGGCTGAAAACCATTGGTGCAGAGGGAAGACTCTGGGATCAAACAGACCATATACTTATGGACTCTTTGACCTTGGGCAAGATAATTACTTGGAGCCTCAGTTTCATCATCTGTAAAATGGGGGTTGTAAGACCTGTCCTGAGAGATCATGATGCTACTGAGATAATGAAGAATATAATGCATGACTCACAGCAAGTGTGCAATGAATGAAACTCCTGTCTCTCTTTCCCTCCGACTGACCTGCACTCAGTTCTCATTGTGTGTGTGTGTGTGTGTGTGTGTGTGTGTGTGTGTGTGTATGTGTGTATGTGTGTAGGTAGATGAATTAGGGTGTTTATTGAATAATTTTTCCTAGGAGTTTCTTGCCTCATATTTCCTTATCCCCAGAATGATTTTTCAGCGCTAGTTTCATATCCATCACCGTAGTCAGTGAGGGATATGGGTGAATAAGATAAAATGGGGGATGTGTGTGTGCTCAGTATTGCCTGTATCTGGTTACATGGGCTTTTTCTTTGCCTGTTTGCTGAGAAACAGAGGCCTGCAGGGGGCAGCACATGGCCAGTACTTCACTCATGAGGGCCTGGCTCACCAGCTCAGGGATTCTGCAAGAAATCACAGCCTTCCTGGGCATAGGGGAACCTTGGGGACTTTTGGAAGGAGCCTCAGTCCTGGTGTGGAGATACTCATTCTGCCCTGCGAAATATTAATAGTGATGTTGGCAACACTGGGGTCCTTAGGCTTCCTGGTCTCCTGTGGTCCAGCCAAACCTCATCCTCTATCCCTCAAGGGTCACTTCTAAAATCTCCTAACTTCAGGGCTGAGAGGAACCTAAATGGTGATCTAACCTCACCACACCATTTACCAACCTTGGCATCTTCCAGGAGAGAAAACAGGCTCGGGGGAAACCTCACTTTCCCCGGGTCTCACAAAGAAGAAATGATGCATCGGTTCAAGTTCTTCTGTTTGCAGGCAGCAGAGAGGACCTGTTAGCTTAAGCAAAGAAGAGGGGTCACAAGGAATGTCAAGAGGATCGACTCACGTGGCCTCGACGGGTGGGCCCAGGGTAACTCGAGAACGGCAGCAGCAGTTTGCGGCTCTTTCCGTCCTGGAAGTGCCCGCACAAGTGAGCCCCAGCCTCAGCTCAGCCCAGACCCTGCATCTCTCAAGCCTAAAATTCAGGTCGCTGGCGGGTGGGGGCAGGGGTCAGGGGTCAGGGTCACTAGTGTAGATGTGGAGGAATTGTTTTGAGTCCTATAGTGAAGCCTAGACATGCACACTGCAGGTGTTGCCACCGGCCCCTGTCGGTGGCTGGACACTCAGCGGGGGCCCTTGCTCTGTTGCATAGTGGTGCTGTCAGGTAGCTGCAGGCTAATCCCAGCTATAAGGCCAGCCGAGGAAATTAAAGGTGCTATTTGCATTTTAATAAGGAATCCAAGAGACCAAAGGCCTCTGGGTCCTAAAAGACCGATTTTCTCAAATGGTGGAAGGTCCAGGCACTGTCACTGATGGGGCACGGAGGGTAAGGTGCCCTGCCGGCTACCTCCCTCACACCACACAAGGGTGCCTCCAACGCAGGAAGCTCACCTGTTTATCTTGCTTCCCCACGTTCCCCCAACTCCCTTGCATCTCCCTCTCCAAGGATTCAGTAATATGTTGTCTAGACACTACTGCTGCTGTTTCTCCTCCATTAATCCATTTTAATTGGAAAGTTATCATAATGCAAACTCTCTTCGGTATTATTTGCAGCTCTGCATTATTAGAACTTCACCAACTCGCTTTCCCAGCAAATTAAACTTGCTATGGAAGCAGTGAGATCAGCTGCTCATATTAAATCAGCCTGTGCGTCGTTAAGTGGGGCTGGGAATGGGGCTTCCTCAGCCGGGTGGGGCGCCGTTGCCGGAGGCGTTTACAATGGCACCACTGTTTCCATGCTGGGGATTTGGCCTCTGTGCTCAGTTCTCCTCTTTTGGCACTGTGTGTTGGAAATTAGAGATAGAAAGAAAGAGAGGACAAAAAAACCTCTGGTGATAGCTGGCCTGTCACCCAAAACCCAGGGGAAATGGCGATGATCAGAATGCACATGGGCCGAAGACTTGATGGATTACAAAGCATGTTCCGTTAGTTCCTGGAACCCTGTGAAGTAGGTATTACCAGTCCCTTTGTGTAGAGCTGGAAACTGAGGCTCAGAGAAGGTAACTGAGCTTGCTCAGGGTTGCACAGGCAATAGTGGCGGAGCAGGGACTCCAAGCCAGGTCCTCTGAGTCTAAACCACGCCCCCCAAAGGGATGGAACTCTGACCAAGGTGAGCAAACCCCTTTCTCAGAATGGATCCTGGAACGGATTCTTTTTTGGTTGATGGTATGGAAAGCAGTTAATAAATGACCGGGTTTCCGATTGGTGGATTATCACCACCTCAGTGTCTCATTTTTCCCAGTCGCCATTTAATAGAACAACATGGCTGAACTGTTGTCTGCCCACCCAACGGCCATTCTCCCCTGCTCTCTCACTACTAGAAACCCAATTTTGTTATGGCAGAAATGTGCCTGGTCCCAGCGGAAGGTTCATGACTGGTCTAAGGGAATTCTGTTTCCCTTTGTCAGTGGTTGGTCCAGGGGCCAGCATGCAACTCAGTTCTGGCCAATGGCACGTTAGGGAAAGCCTGCCAGGATGTTTCGGGACAAGTTTTCTCTCCGATGGCAGAGTAGTGTGGGGAGGAAGCCTTTTGCTTCCTTTCCTCTCTTCCAGTGTGGACACCGTTTGTGACGGTTGTGAAAACATGCTCACCAATTCTGGTCCTTCCTTCCAAAGATGGAGCCTATTTCCCCTCCCTCTGCATGTGGGCCACACCTAGTGACTGGATTCTAGTGAAGGGAATGGAATAGATGTGAAGGTGCATGACAATGGGGGACAGGCCGAAAAAGACACTATGCTTCAGCTTTGCTCTCGTGGCTGGCTGGCTCTGGGAGAAGCCACCACCGTGCCATGCCGACACTCACGCAGCCTGTGGAGAGACCCATGTGGGGGGAGCTGAGGCCTCCTCCTGACAGCCAGCCCCGGGTGCCAGCGGTGTGAGTGAGCCTCCTTGGAGCACATTCTCCTGTCCCCGTCGAGCCTTCAGATGACTGCAGCCTACTAACATCTTGACTGTCACCTCACAAGCGATCTCAAGCCGGAAGCCCCAGCCAAGCGGCTCTAGAATTCCTCATCTGCAGCAACTGTGTGAGGTCATAACTGTGTACTGCTGTGTTAAGCCACTGAGTTTCAGGGTCATTTGTTACTCAGCAATAGGTGATGAATACGCTGTCCTATGGCCATCTTGGAACCACGAGGGGACAGGACCGAAGACAGAAGCCGCTGCTGTGAAACTGGCAGAACAGAAAGACAGAATCTGGGTTCTTAACGATGTTAATGAGCTGCCCAGCGAACTCTGGGGTTGCCTATTTTTAGCTTTAACTATTTTGGGACTTCTCGTTACATGAGCTAATACGAGCCCTTAATTTACCGTTAGTCTGGGGTTCTCTTACTTGTAACCAGCTTGTTACTGCCTCAGTCACATTCACGGCCAGCCGAGGTCACGTGGTCTCCACCCACCTGGGAGGGAGGCCGGGAAACGCACAGGGGCACATGAAGGCTTCTGGGGGGAGGAGGAGGTGGAAACTGAGTTAGGCACAGAGAACGGGGGATTCCCACGTAGGGGTGGAGAGAGGAGGGAGGGGGGAGGCCCTGCTGAGGGGCTACGGGGTGCGGGCACGTTTGTATGTCGGGACTTAATAGAGGCCTTCTGGAGACACAGTGCCTCCTCCCAGAGAGAGCCTAACTGCAGAGAGGTGGGCACTGTGACGGGCCTGGGCAGGCGACTGTCCATGTGACAGCGCACTGATGGTGTGTTAACAGCTACTCGCTGAAAGGCCAAGTCTCAAGGGCTTCATGTTTCTCAGCAGCCAGGACAGCGGGTCTCTGCGGCAGGTGGACCGAGAAGGCGTCCTGTCAGCACAGCCCCACAGTAATCAAAGGCTGCTCACACTGTCCCACCCCAGTGCATGCCAAAGGATGAGGAACCGATGCGTCTGGTGGTGGATATTATCTCTGATTCCCCATTAACCGTGCAAGTCAGTCTTCTTTTCAAAACCACTCTTTCCTCACCTGCAGCATGAGCACAGTCAGACCGCAGAGGCAGCGGATGTGGGGGCCCCCGCAGGACTGCCAGAGGTTCGGGTGCTCTCGAGAGGCCATCCCGAGGGCACAGAGATAGGGAGAAATCTGTGGTATCACGTCTCTGGGGGCAGGGCCCAGAGATCAGCTCTTCCCTGTACGTTCTCCAGGTTGTCCTCACCCATTCCGCACATTTGAGAGCCACTCGATGGCCTGCCTGGCCCCAGGACAGCCAGCGATGTAGTTAGGACAGCACGGACGACCACTCTGGGGAGCTGAAGAAGCCACGGCACAGTCCTGTGGGTCGCCCGAGGGTTGAGTTGGGGCTGGAATCCGATTCCCTGCCCTCTTTCCGTGGTGGTCTGTAGTGATGTCTCTCACCTTCCTAAAAGCGGGAGGGAGGGCACCCCAGGACACCCAGGATCAAGGGGCATTAGTGAGCACCCACTCCATCCATAGCTGCCGGCTCCTGCTTCTGGGGATACAAATAAAAAATAAGGAGCATCTATGTAACACTTCCTATGTGCCTGGGCGTAAGTGCTTTACATGTGCTAACTTAATGCTCACAATTATCCTATGAGATAGGCATATTATTATCCCCACTCTACAGATGAGGAAACTGAGGCACACAGTAAGTGCTGAAAGTCCATCCAGACTCTCAGCCCCTAAAGCTGTGAGTGGGCATTTTCCTGGGGCACTTCTAATTCAAGCCCTTAATTTTACAAAGGGAAATAGCCCAGAGAGAAGGGCCGTTCAGAGTCACACACTGTCCACGGCAGGGCCAGGGTGCCATGCTGCCGTCCTCAGAAAAGGGTGCCTCCGGGCTCTACTGGCCACAGGGCTCATTACTGATCCTGCAAATTGAATGAAATAGCTGCTTGGTTACATATTAATAACAGATTTGTCATTAATGCAGCATTGTTTAATACAATTAGTTTAGCTGAGCATAATTACCTTCATATAAAATTCCCCCTCAAAAATTACTTTGATAAATCTAAGCCAATTAGGCGGGTATGAAGAGCAGGGTGTGGGGTTTGGCTCTGAGTTTTGGTTAGGTCCCTGCAGTGACATCCCCGGGTCAGGAATTCAGTTCCCAAAGCCCTTTGGGTTTTCCCGCTGGGTGCCACTTGAAGGCCCAGTGGAGAACATGTAACTCAGCTTCTCCGAGGCAAACTGTAGAGAGCCTTGGCTATACGCTTTTGCTAAACTCAAAATGGTAATAATATTCCTCCTGCGTAGCCCTGCAGTGTTGCCGCCTGCCAGCCTTTCACATTCGTTCCTCAACTTCAGGGTTTCTAAGTCATTTCTCTGCTTAAAGACTTTCAGGGGCTCCCTATTGCCCATAAGCTACGATCTCAAATCTCGACCTTATTATTTAAGGCCCTGCAAATCTGGCCTCTTGGTCATTTAGTGAAAATGATAGCAAAATTGGGGATCAGGAGATTGAGGTCTTACACCAACTCTGGCCCCAGCCCAGGCTGAGTGTTCCCAGACAAGCAACCTTACCTTTTCAGGCTTCCTTTCACTTACCTGTGGAGGGGGAAGCACAGTGTCTTCCTTCCCAGGGAGACGTGAGGCTTGCAGGAGAACTTGGTTATGGTGCTTTATATAAAGCACAGGCCCCGCTGAGGCCTCACTCCACCACCTCAGGAACTGTCTGCTTTCCTAGCCTGGCCACTCAGCTCACCGTGACTTCTGGGTCTCCCTTATGGCTGGGACCAGGGGTCCCCAACCTTTTTGGCAGCAGGGACTGGTTTCATGGAAGACAAGTTTTCCGTGGACAAGGGTGGGGAGGTGGAGCTCAGTTGGTGATGCGAGCGATGGGGAGCAGGGCGGCTGTAAATACAGATGAAGCTTCATTCGCTCCCTCGCCTGCCTCTCACCTCCTGCTATGTGGCCCTTAGGAAGATAATTTTTCCATGGACAGAGGGTGGTGGGGAGTGGGGAACGTGGGGGGAGGCGGAGCTCAGGTGTCGATGTGCGGCCTGGTTCCTAAAAGGTCACTTACTGGTAGTGGGCTGCAGCCTGGCGGTTGGGGACCACAGGCTGGGACTACCCAGCCCTTTCTGGAATACCCTCCCTGCTCTTCTTGGATTAGTTGGCTTGATTTTTAAGGTCCAATGAGTGTCCTCCTCCCGTCAGCCTCCCCTGACTGCTCAGCTGGCCCCGTGCCTTCTCCCTGTCAGCCCCCTGAGCTGGGCCCTGAGAGTATGTCCCCCGTCCGGGGTGGGATGGGCTTATGGAATTACACCTGGCATGGTTAATTCACAGGACCCTCTTTCTGCTTTTACAATGGATTCCAGTTTTATGTGTCTTTGGACAATCCTCTGGGAAAATCTGTTCTAGAATCAAAAGATACCTGCTCTAGATGGAACCTCAGAGATCAGCAGGCCAAGCCCCTCATTTACAGATGGGGAAATGGAGGCACAGAGCCCCTGCGTGGCAGTGTCAGGCCTGGATCTCCCATCTCGTCACTTCCAAGCTGGAACTTACCCCACTTGTGTTTTCCGTGGGTTTCTGCCTTGTTTCAACCCCGCCATGGGCCTCCCTGAGCCTGTTGGCTATTTCCTGAACAACACTCTGTTTTTACCAGGTGCCTGGATTTCAGCCCTGAGGAGGTGGTTAGGAGGAGTTATCCAAGCAGAAAAGCTCAGGTTAGGTCCATAAATCTTTCCTTCACAATTTATAGGCCCAGATCCCCAAACGGCCCTGGAGGAAGCCAGTGGGAGGAAGAAATGCTGAGTAGGGTACAGTGCTGCCTGCGCAACTCCAGGGAGCACCATTCGTAGGTTACAGCATCTCCTGGCGTTGCACAGTGTACGTACTGCACAGCTGTACACTGTGCCCTGGGGCTGAGGATCAGGGGTGACCTAGACAGGCATGTAAGAAAAGGACCCAGCTGAAACTGCAGGGAGGTGGCTGGGACACAGAATGAAGCAGGGAAGACAGGTGCAAAGAGGACAGCCCCTTGTCATAGAAAGCCCTGTATCCATCCAACTTGTCATGGAGAGCATCTGGGACTCCAGGCCTCAATTTTCTCATTTGCAAAATGGTGAAAACAACCTGTACTTCACAAGGGCGTGTAATGAGAAAATAATAGTGAAAGTGCTTTGAAAGCAGAAAGTGAAATCTGAAAGCCGGTGGTGATGTCAGAGCACAGGGGTATCTGGGATGGAGGACCTCGGGGGCCAAGGGGTCCCTCCCCTCCACTCCAGCCCGAGGCCCTGGCTGCTGGCCTGGTAGGAAGAGACCCATTTCTGGGTGGAATTCCAGCATCCACAAGGAAGCCAGAGGTTTGGTGACAGTGGGGTGTGAGTGGGTAGGGCAGTGGGAACACTGGCTTCCCTTCCTCCGCAGAGGAGGGAGGACCTTCGTCTTGGCCCTAAGTGTCCCCTGATGCTCCCACATTCCCAGGGCCCAGACTACCGGGGTGGCCCTTCTGAAAGCCTCGCCAGTCACCCAGCCAGAGGGCTTGGGCAGGGGAGGGGGCCAGGAGACAGCAGCACACACAGACTGGAAAGTTCTGAAAACGCGACTACTGGGCACCAGCCCCCGCCTTGGCCCCCCAGCTCCCTCTAAAGCCCCTTTTGAAGGGGACCTCGGAGCTCTAATGAGTTGAGAGCTTTTATGGGAGCCCAGGCAAACCAATTAGGTTTGCTTAAAAATATTGTATTCATTAGCATGAAAATAAAGCTGAACTTTTTAGAGATAATTGCATCTTTTAAAATGTGGTAGTCTTTGTCTGGGCTTGTCTCATAAATATGCATGCTGCATAATCCTTTTGGAACTGTGGTTGCAATCATGAGTAACACACAAATGCATCCAGGGTGTTAATATTCTGACAAGAGCGGGGCCTCTCGGGCAGGGGGTGCCACGGGGGCGGCCTCTGGAGGCGTCCCTGTAATCCCCAGCTGCAGCCTGTGCCGCTTACGGGAACAGAGCCCAGTCCTGGGTCCCTGATACCATAGACCAGGGCTCCCGTTCTAAATTGCTCTCTTTTATGCTGCTGCCTCTAAGGGGTGGGCTGCAGGATTCTGGGGCTTTGCTCAAAATGCAGGGAAAGGGCAGCACAGAGGTTGAGCTTAACTTACAGCTGGGGAAATTGAAGCCTTGGGGGTTAAGTGGGTTGCCAAGGTCACCTAGCACGGATGGGACCAAGACGAAGTCCAGTTTGCCATTGCAGACTGACGCTTGCTATCTGAGACCAAGGGAGGGTCCCCATCAGGGAAAGGATTGTGTTTACAAGTAGTAGGGAAGGGATGCATTCCAGGTCATTTAGCCTGGGCGGCTGGGGGAAGGTTGGCATCTCTAGCCCTACCCACTCCGTTTCTATCTGCTAACCTCCAAGGCACCCCAAATAAACATGCCATCTAAGATAAAGCAGTGAGCTTGCTACATCCGTGCAGCTGCAAGACAAGCCCCAAGTTCCCCCTTCCCAACTGAGAGTGCCCCTCAGCCCTTCCGGGTAGAAATTCCTCGGCTGCCACTGGTCCCTGTCCTACTGGGCTTCTTTTATCTCCCCCTCTTTCCCTCCAAATCCTCCCAAGTGCAACAGCTTTGTAAGATTAATATCCGACTTCTCGGTGGAATGCTAGGACTGGCCCCCAGGGAAAACCGTGAGCCCAGTGAAATTTCATTTCAGACCAGGTGCCTGCCTGCCCAAGCTCACCACCTATGGGGGCAGGTGCATTTGTCACCACCACTGACAGAAGGCAGGCCACTCAGGCCTGAGACCCAGGCTCCTTCCGAAGGCACGGGGTGGGGGTGTAGGGAGGGGGCAGACATCAGCCAGGTGGGAGAAGGCTGACTGTGGCCAAGCCAGCTGCCTTCTGAAGAATGGGTAGGATTTGGGCAGGCTTTGGGGAACAACTTGAGCAGAGGGAGGCCTGGGATTTGGGGTGTGTTTGGGCAATATCTGAGCCCAGAAAATTTTCCTTTGCCACTTTCCCATCTCCCTCCTGAGACCTCTCTCCTGTCCGTGTGTTCTCGGCTGCCCCCTGGCTGCCCCTCCCTGGCATCCTGCCCCCACTACCCAGGCCACTGCAAGACCTGCTGGGACTCCAGAGTTTCCTCTCTTTCCTCATAGGAGACTGTCCAAATGTCCACCTATGCCTGATGGGTTGACAAACTGCATCATATTTATTTATAGCCTACGCACTTTTCACAAAAAAAAAAACCAAAAACCTATTTGGTTGAACCACATGAAATTGTAAATATTTGACTATTTCAGAATAAAATGGGGATTATAACCTCTACGAGTGCTTTCTGAGTATAGGTGTAGTGAATGCATTATCTCATTTAATCCTCAGGAAAAACCCATGAAAAAGAAACTGTGACTACCACTCGCATTGTACAGACTGAGAAACTGAGGCAAAAGGAATTTAACTTTCCCAGGTCTCATGGAGCTAGGCTTCCTGCCCAGGCCGTCTGTGCCACATGGAAGTACGATGAGATAAAAGGCATAGTGGAATGGAAGCCCATAACTGATGGAGAGAAATTTTGGTTGTTGAAGGCAAAATACAATGCTGAGCTTCCTACCAGAGGAGGCAAGCAGGGAGGGAGGAGCACATAGTGGGTTGCCTGTTCTCGCTGACTGTAGAGAAGAGCCTGCCTGTGAGGTGGGGTGGCTCCAAGGACAGGTCGTTAGGGTGCGACTTCCCCAAGGGGCACGTGAAACAGAGTAAGGCAGACACCTTTGACTTCAGTTGTTAGAGAAAGAGCAGAGGTTATATTGGTGAGGGCCAAACCATAATGTTAAGGTCGGAGATGGGTAAACACAGTTCTGTTTGGAGGAAGGACCCCGCAGGCTTGATCCCAGGAATGCGACTGTCCATGAACCTGGTTTAACACAGGGATACGATTGGGAGAACTGAGGAACGGCTCGAAGTGGAAAAATGCTGGCTCTGTTGTCAGATGTGACTTTGAATCCCATCTCTGTAACCCATTTGGTGGGTGGCCCTAGGCCAGTTAATTAATTGTATCATTTCATATCAAGGTTAAGTGACTGTTGGAGCTCTTTTCTTTCCGTGCTTAAATATTCCAGAAGAATTGTAATACTAGGGACTTTTAAAAAACTGAAATGGACTTCTAATTTGTGAAAGGTCAGGTCTGGGTTCATGGACTGAGGTTGGACCCTCCACTGAGCCCACTCGTGACACTTCGTTGTCAATAGGGCTGGTGTGCCCTGGTCTTATTTGGTTCTTAGGATTCATTATAACTATGTTAGAAATCAGAGGGAACACTATCTCATACTCCTTAATGCCAGCATAGTATTTCATGGCATGGATGTGCCATATTTGTTTAAAGCAATATATTGGTCTTTTTTTCTATTTAAAAGAATTTCTTTTTGCCATCACCAACAATTCTGTAATGCCCAACATGGTACATATAAAATAATATGATTGCAAATATTGTTTTTGCAAATAAGATTTTTATGATAACGTGTATACATTTACATATAGTATTTTGTAGGATTTACAAGAATTAGTGCATTAAATTTATATGCATTTAACATGTTGATTACTCTAAGAAAAAGAGAAAAATCAGTTTATACATCTAACAACAGTGTATGAAGACATTTATTTCCCCAAATTCTCTAACCAAGGCTGTCTACCATGTACCCACTTTTCTACATGTTGAGTCTTCTTATTGATTTTCAGGTACTCTTTGTATATTATGGATATTAACTTTTTGTCAGTTACATATGATGGTACAACCATTTTCTCTGGTCTATCACTTTATCTTCATTTGTAGATCATTTTGCCGTGCAAAAATTTTACATTTTTATGCAATTAAATCTGTAATTCTTTTCCTTATGGCTTCTGGGTTTAATTCCTTGAATAGAAAGCATCTTCCTCTCCAAGATTATATATAAAAAAACTTCTCTTATGCTTCTTTCTGCTTTAAAAAAATAATAGAAAATACTTTTTTTTGTGGGAGGGGGATGAAATGGTAAAGGTAGTGTGTAGTTATTGTGTTCGTCACCAAACACTTCTGGTTCTCTTCACTTTATAGCGTATGGCAGGATTTCACTTCCTGTGTACTTGTGGTTGGGTGGGGCAATGTGAGTAGTTCCAGCCAGAGTTGTGAGCAGAAGTGATGGGTCACTTCAAGAACAAGCATTTAATTGCTAACTCAAGACCTTCTGGTCTGTGTCCAGACCTTCTCTGGCAACGTTTGAGATGAGGGCTGTGCCATCAGCCTGGCTCCTGCGTGGTTTCAGTGAGCGTAGTCCTTCCTGCAACCCGCAGTGGACATGGACCCTGAGCCAGAAATGAGCTTTCACTGTGCTAAGTCACTGAGATTTGGGAGATGTTTATTACCACAGCATAGCATGGCCTATTCTGCTGAGACCAGAAGGGACCTAACTTCTGCTTTTTCTTGTATAGACAGCAAGTTGTTGACTTTCCATTTTTTTTTTTTAATGGCCCATCTTTCCCTGCTGATGTAAAATGCTTTGTTTGTCTTGTCCCCAGTTCTCATAATCACACAGCTATGTATCTGGACTCCAGTCTGATCCATCGATCCATTTCCCTATTCTACTTTTATTGTAATTGATAAAGCTGTATAACACATTTTGGTATTCAGTAGAGCAGCTTTCAGACCTATCTTGTTTATTCTTATGAATCTACTCTTTAGACAAACTTTAGAATTAGTTTTTTAAGTTTCATATAAACCCCATTAGAATATGGATTGGAATTATATTGAATTTATATATTAATTGGAGACTTTCTGTCTTTACATAGCAAATCTTCCTCTTATTTATTTTCCTGTGCTAATTAATCCTCTTACAGTGTTAAGAAATATTTTCTTAGCTCTTGCTATATGCAAAGCATTTTGCTGGCACCAAGGATAAAAGATGAACAAGACACAGTCCGTGCCACCCCGGCACTCACAGTGTGGGGAGAGGATGGGCCAGACCATTGACGACAGCCTGAAGGGGAGGCACAAGGTGCCGTGGGAGCCCAAGGACAGGCTGCAGCAAGGACTGTCTGTCTCGCAGTCTGAAGGGGAGTAAGCCAGGTAGACAGGCAGGGAAAGGGCATCCTGGGCAGCTGCAAGTGCATGACCAAGGGTTGCAGGTGGGGACGTGGCAGGCGAGGGAGAGGAAGGTTCATGCTGCATGTGGTGCTATGGGGCTTGGACTTGATCCCCAGAATAATAGGTGCTGCTGAAGGGTTTTAACTGAGACTGACCCCATATATATGGTCATATATTTGGGGTATGGTCTGCTAATTTAACTGGGAAAAGGAATAACCCTGTAATTCCCATATTAAACAGTTTGGAGCATAAACCAATCTAAAGGATATAAAATCAAGTGGTTAAAAAAATAAAGGACTAAGATCTGGAAACAACTAACATTCATTGAGTGCCTACTATGTATCAAGAATTTTCATAGTATAGTATTCCTGTTGTCAGTATATGGTCAGATATTTTTACATGATATAAAACCTCACAATAACCCTATCACACAGGTATGATTCTTATTTTATAGATGAGAGGAAACGAAGTTCAGAGGGTTTAGGTGATTTGCCCCAAGTCCCAAAGCTACTTAGCGGCAGGGCTGGGATTGTACTACAGATTTTGTGTTTCCAAATCTGGAAGTCTTTTCTGCCTCCCTACAGCTGTGTGTCCTTATAAAAGGAGATAGTTCCCAGCCTGGGGAGGAGAGGGAAGGCTCGTTCTTGGCCAAGTTTCATTTAATTTTCCATCAGTAGGTGTCAACTGTGAACTAGTCAGAAATGCTAAAATAACAGCTTAAAAACATAGGAACAGAAATGGAGATGTAATTTTGGCGTGCCCCGCCAGCCCCTCCTGAAGATAAGTGCTGCTTGTGGAGTATCTGTTACAGAAATGTAACACTTAAGGACTAAACTCACAGGAGTTGCTGGTGATGTGCAATTTAGCAACTTGGGCTGTTAAAGAAGAAGGGAGGAAAAAAAAAAAAAAAAACAACTCCACAAGCAGAAAATTGAAAACAAAAGGAAATGGAGAAAAAAAAAAAAAGCCACATAGCGTTTCTGCCTCTGGTTATAGTTCCTCCTAATGGCCTGGGAAATAGCTTGTTGAATAAAAAAGGCTTGCCTACGAGAGACATTAATGCAGAGGTGGCACGCTCGATGGAAAGGGAGGCTGGACTTTGCCAATCAGGCATCAGGGCCTTTGACTGGTAAATTGGCAAATACCCTTTCAGCCCCTGCTAGGAGCCAGGTACGGAGCGAGGCCCGGTGGGGCTTCGGAGTGAGGGATGGGCTGGCATCTGTCTAGGGATCTACTGCTCGAACTGGGACGCAACACCCGCTGGAACCAGCGAGCTGATAACGTGAATGCAAGACAAGAAGCAGGAATGTGCAAACAGGGGCCTCACACTGCTGCTGGGGGCAGGGAAGGGGCATAGCTCTGGTCTGGGAGGGCCGAGGGAGGGGAACTGAGGGGACGTGCGCCACAGCTCAGGAGTGAGGCACGGCTTCCAGTCTCAGCTCTGGCCCTAATTTACTGTGTGAATTGGGACGAACCGCTTCCCCTTTCTGAGTCTCAGGTTCCTCACACAAGGAAAAGTGGAAGGTTTATTGGAACGTTTCTAAGGCCCCCTCAGGCTCTGATACCCATGATTCTATGACTTCAAAGTAGTATTAAGGCTTTTCAGTGGCCAGTGATAGAAATCCAGTTCCAACCAGCTTAAAGTGGCATGTACTGGTTTAGTTAATTGTGAAGTCCGAAGGGAGGGCTCAGTTCAGGTACGGCTGGATCCAGGGGCTCACGCAGGGTTCCTGAGGCTCTGTCTCCACCCTCTCCATCCCGTGGCTCTGCTTTCTTCTCGCTGTGCTGGCCTGTCTTTCCAACATAAAGAAACAGTCTTATTCCAACAGACTGGAGCTCCCTAGGAGCTCAGCCCTACCCGAGCCACAGGGAACGGGTTTCTTCCAGAAAAGAAGGCTTTGGGCACCGGATGAAAGGGGATAGGACTGATGGCAGGCAGAAATGACAGATGATCTCCACATGGCCCTTGAATGTATTTCAGGTCAGATGAGCAAGTTGGGGAGGGGAGGAACATTCCAACGAGATCTACAGGGTCAAAATTGTGCCATAAGCTTGGCCAGAACATTTGTGGGGCCAGGGTGAGAGTACAAATGGGGGCCATAGACCATGTGTCTAAATAGTAAAAAGTCATAACTCACACTAACAATCTCTTAAATAAAATAGGTTTGTCTGCTTATCTGCACACATATATCTTCATAATGATCTGGAAGGCAGGTTCTGATTTATTAGGTCATTAAATATAAAATGTCCACTTTTGCATCAAAAGTGTAGTTTATTATATCTCAAACAAGAAGCAGTACAATTAAGCAAAGTATGTGCCTAAACTATTGACACAGTTTTGCCATCTTAGCGGTAGCTTGTTTATGCCAGCAGCAAAGAAGCCTGGATAGCAAGTCGAGATGAAATTGCAAAAGGCATTTTCCACAACTTGTTGAGAATTAAATATTTTTCCTTGCAAGCAGTGGTCCAAAGCCTGGAAGAAGTGGGAGTCAGTTGGTGCAAGGTCTGGTGAACACAGTGGATGACAGAGGGTTTCCAAGTCCAGCTTCTGTAGTTTGAGCAGCATTGTTTGTGCAACATGTGGTTGAACGTGTCTTACAAGAGGATTGGCCCGTCTCTACTGACCAATCTCGGCTACTTAATCACAAGTATCCTCATCATTTCGTCCAACTGGTTGCAGTAGACATTTGCTGTCATCGACTGACCAGGTCTCATGAAGCTGTAGTGGATAACACCAGTGCTGGACCACCAAACAGACACCAGTAGCTTTTTTTGATGAATATTTCATTTTGGACTGTGTTTCAGCACTTCCTCTTTATCCAACCATTGTGCCCAATGCTTGCAATTGTCAAAAAGAATCCATTTTTCATCACATGTAGCAATACTGTGTAGAAATGGTTTGCCTTTATGTCATGACAGCAAAGAAAGGCAATCTTTGAGATAATTTCTCTTTTGATACTCATTTAATTCATGTTGAATTCATCTATCCAGCTTCTTTACCTTGCAGATTTGTTTCAAATGGCCCAATATTGTTGGAATAGTAATGTCAAACGTTGCTGCTAATTCACCGTAGGTTGAGTTGGATTCGCTTCCACTACAGCTTTCAGTTCATCATTATCGACCTTGATCTCAGGTCGCCCATGTGGCTCATTTTCAAGATTAAAATCACCAGAAGGGAACTTCTGGAACCACTGACGTACTGTGTGTTCATTGGCCACATCCTTCCCAAACATTTCGTTGATACTTCGAGCTGTCTGCACGGCATTGGTTCCACGTCGTAACTCATGTTTGAAAGTAACACAAATTTTTGACTTATCCATGGTTTCACAAAAATTGCTGTAAAAATATTTGAAAAGAGAATTTGAAAATTTGAAAGAATGAGGATGTACCTTCACAATAAACATAAAACAAGAAGTATCAAAGTGAGATGTCAGAGATATCAACTGTCAAACTTAGTACTTAAGGAAATCGGACATTTCATACTTAATAACCTTAATGGAATTTTTGGAGTCCTTTGAATTTTGCACTGGAGTGAGATGGATCGGGGAGAGCCTGTAGCCCATCCCTTCTCTCCCCACCTCTGACTCATCCCTTACTGTGTGGACACCTCAGCCCACACATCCGAGGTCTGAACACAGCCCCAGGGAACAGCTGGCCTGGATATGCTCGCTGACCTGCCCATGTTCAGCAGGACCACTGGGGGCGGGAGGCATAATGAAGGCCCTGGAAGGAGGCTGCACAGTTGAGCAGTGAACCCCGGGGGTTCCAGATCCTGGAGGGTGGCCTGGAGGGGAGTATGTAAGCTCTAGGTGGCATGTCCCCTTGGCCCTAGCGACTGCTTGGTGCAAGCGGAGGGGTATGGCCACAGGAAGGGCCAGAACGAGGCTTTTACAGCCTGAGTCCAGAGCAGGGGCCTCTTTGCCTGGTTCGAGGCCTGGAAATGGGGTGGAGGCCTGAATGAGCAGAGCCAGGTGGGGTCACAGAGAAGCAGTCAATTTGGAGGGTAGAGCTGGAAATAAAACGAAAAATACGTCTGAGCTTGGATGAAAAAGGCACTGGACTCCAGGTTATAGGACTGGACTTGTTCCTCTGGGCAGTGAGGAGCCTTGGGGGTCTGATTAGGGGCCTGGCAGGACCACACCCAAGTCCAGAGTGACCTCTGTGATCCCCAGACTGGTAATGCTCCCCCCCTCCTGCCCTCCGGTACTTACAAGAGCTGCTTCCTGTGTCTGCAGCATCTTCTACTTGGGGTCCTTGAGAGTCAGCTTTGATGTGTGGACAGGTCTTTTGGGGGGACCTTTCCCTGAACCCCAACCCCTGCCCCAGACTGGTCCTCTCAGAGCCCCTTGGGTGACCTTCATCAGAGAGCCCGTTGTGTTGTCCTGCAGTGGCTGGCCGGGTCTCCTTCCTCTAGCATAGGGACTTCTATAGTCAGGCCCCCAAAAATATTGCTAGAAGGAAGGGGATCAATGCAAGTGATTAATCCGAGGGAGGTGAGGGTAGGAGAAAGCATTTTGTAGAAAATATTTCACTTACTTAACGCCTCGGGGACATCTTCCCTTCAAAAATATATCTAGAACCCAACCACTTCCACCACCTGTGTGGGCCGGCCTGGGGCCCAGCAGCCGCTGCTGTCGCGACCTGGGTTTACTGCTGGCCTATTCCAACCCAGCGGCTCGTTAAACGTTATGACACATCATCTGCCCTGGTCCCCCATCTCAGAGTAAATGCCAAAGTCCTCACAAAGCTCTACAAGGAGCTAAAAAACACCCAGATCCCCTGGGGGCCTGGGAAAAAATGCAGATTCTGGCTCAGAAGGTCTGGGCGGGGCCTGAGCATCTGCATTTGTAACAGGTTCGAGTGCTGGGTGGAGGGCTGCCCTGTGAGTGCCGGGGGTCTGTAGGAGGCTGTTCCCCTCTTCTGAGCTCTTCTACCACCTTCGCCCTCCTTCGAGGGTGACCAGCTCTCCCTGTTTGCCTGGGACTGTTTGGCTTTAAAACTGAAAGTCCTGGGCATCCCCTCAGTCCTGGGGACACCAGGCTGTTTGTTCCCCCGCCCCCCCCTCCACTCAGCCTCACTGCCACCAGGTCCTTTCTGTGTGCCGTCGGGGCGGGGCCTTCCTATGTACGACTCTGGCATGCTCTACTCCTCTTTCCCACTTAAACTTTTTCTCCTTAGCAGTTATCACTCATTAACATACTGTCTATTTTGCGTATTTATCTTATTTACTATCTGTTTCTCTCCACCAGAAACTGGAATGTTTTATCTCCTTTGTAGCCGATGTCCCCCAGCGCCTACAGCACTGCCAGGCACATAGTGGAAGCTCAGTAGAAAGGTTCAAGGATGAGCTGCCGCCTGATGTCCAAAGCAGCGCCTCTCGGGCTCCAGCGCGCACCTGGGAAATCGTTCAGCTGCACATTCCGCTCCCCGAGGTCTGGGGGGGACCTGAGAGTGAGCGTTCAATCCACGATGCAGGCTCTAAATGGTGGTCCCTTTTCTCCTCTCCCATTTGTCCCCTCCCCTCCCTGGGAAGGAGGGAAGTTTGGGTTCGGAGGCAGGGCAAGGGCTCCTTGAGTGAGCGGAGCAGGTGGGACCGACCCGTCCCCGTGAGGAGGGCTGTGCTGTGACGGGGCGCACAAGCAGCTGGCCTGTCAGACTGATGGACGCAAAGGCGAGAATGGCCGGGACCAAACTTTCCCCGTTCTGTGCTGGCTTTCAGAAGGAACCTTCCCCCTCCCACTTCTCCTCGCTGGCTCTACAGCTGGCTCCAACAAGCGAAAGATTTCTCTCCAGAGCCGGGCTCTGTGTGGCTATGCACCTGCTGCGGCAGCTGTTGCTGCAGCTCCCGTTAATGGCACAAATGGAGCCTCTAATGCTCGGGGCCCGAGCCCTGGCTGGCAGCAGCGGGGCTGGGGGGTGCGAGCTGTGTAGACAGATGGGAATTCTGCCAACCCCTGGGATCCAGGCTGCACTGTCAGTCAGCCGGACGGCCAGACAGTGGGCCGGCCAGACAGCCAGACAGCCAGACAGACAACCAACTCAGAAGCCTTCACCCTCACAGCAGCTTCAGGGCACTTGGGGCAGCGTGGCCAGGCTCTCAGCACTCCAGGAGTTCATGTTTTATTTGAGGTGAGAAGACTGACGTAGACAAGACTTGAAGAAGGACTCAAGGCTCTGGATAAAAACCCGGGTCTCAGCTGTGTGTATGGAACCAACCGGAAGAGCTGCGGGAATTCTGATAAACTGGAGTATTTGTTCTCCTCCTAAAGATTTTGATGAAATTTAATAGAGCATTTTAAATTTAAAACTGAAATACTCTCTGTCAACAAATAGTGCATATGCTCATTGGAAAATTGTGACATGTAGAAGCTTTTTAATTGATGAAAGCAAAATAACATCATGGGCGGTACTGACATTATCTACTGTTGCTAAGAACTCTTAAGGATTATAAGGGTTTGCATTTACTTGTGCTGCTAATTTTTGGAATTTCTAGCTTTTTAAAAACATTAATCTGCTCAAATACTTACCTACAAGTTAATAAGGTGGATGCTGATGCAGGTGCTGGCCACAGCTGCATGTACAGAGGATGCTGTCTGTGCCCAGCACAGAACCTCACTGCGTCCTCATGGCACACATTAGGTCGTGGTGGTTGTTGGCCATGGAGCCACCCGGGTTCCATTTGCCCTTCATCTGGTCACTGTGTCCTGCTTCCCCTAGGGGGTGGACCCCCTCCTGCTCCACTGCCCTTCCTTGTGCTTCTGGGAGGTGACTCCACTGCAGTGCAGAGATGTGACATGGACTCAGGCCTGGCCAATCGGAGCATTTCCCTGTCCATCGTGGTGGGTTCAGGGATGGCCACTTGACCCAAAGAGAGCCAGCGATGCTTGGGAACAAGGTCTTACTTTTCCCTGAAGGATGTGAAGGTGAGCAGATTTAGGACTTTCTGCCTCTAGCTTGTGACCACCTGAAGAGAGCTGTTTGAGAGCCCTGGGTAGGGGATGCCGACCCAAGGCAGACAGCAGAGCTGAGGCTGGAGAAAGAAGCCAGGGCCTGTTGACAAGTGTGCCGGTTTTTGCTTGAGTGAGTTAGAGCTATTGATATTTTGTTACTTGCAACTCACAGTGTCTTAGCAGGTACCATTTGTATTCCCACTTGCAGACAAGAAGGCCCTATCCAGGGGATGATGGGTGTTTGAACTGGTAGCTACAGGGTGTCTTATCAGATCTGGGCAGAGTGAGAGGGCAGAAGGATGGATGATAATGCAGTTTACGACTGGATGGCTGGGCGGATGGTGGAGGCCTTTCCAGAGAGAGAGCTGTAGGAGAGGAGCTGATCTGGAGGAAGGGTAATGAATTCAGCGTATGCAACACCCAGGTGGGAGTGGAGTCTGGAATTCTAGAGAGAGTGGGTTGGAGAGAGGGGTTTGGAAGCAAAACAAAACCAACCAACCAACCAACCAACCAACATCATGTCAACAACAACAACAAATCACTCCCCTCCCCTGCCCCCCCCAAGGGAGCTGTGTGGTAGGTGGCATCACCGCAGGTGACCCAGGCACAGGGGAAGTGGCCTCTCTCCTTGTGCAAGGGTTCCTTTGGCCCTCAGGTGCAGAGGGCTGAGATAACTTATTCCTCAGGTCATGGCATCCCATTATTACTGGTTCCTATACGTTTGTTTACTCATTTAACCCTTTAATCCCCAATCCCCTCTCCCATTCCCACCCCACCCCCACACAGGTAGCCATTTTAATATAATAGATTTAACATGTATGTTGTTTGTAGGTGTTCTTGCAAAATGTGTTTTGTCATTGCTTGATCTGCATGTATCTTTCATCGATATCAATGGGGTGGTGCCATAGAACACCACCATGTTTTTAAGATCCATCCATATTTTCATGTGCACATTTAATCCTTTTCTTTTACCTGTTGCACTATACTCCTTAGTGTGTATCCTCCACGTCTCCCTCTCTGCCAGAGAGCTTCCTCTCCCGGGCACTCTGAGCAGTGCTGTGGGGACCACCCTTGCACACAGTAGTTTAGGATCCTGGTGAGAAGTGCTGTGGGCTGTAGGCCTGAGTGGTTGTCAGAGAGCCCAGTGTGTCTCGCCTCCTGGAATTCACGCTCTCCCACACTGAATAGGGCTGGGCTGTGTAACAGGGAGGATATTACGCAAAGGATAGAGTGTGACTTCCAAGCCTAGGTCATAAAAGAGATTATAGCCTTGCTCACTCTTGGATCATCCACCCTCGGGGATAGCAGCTGCCATGTTGTGCGGACACTCAAGCAGTGGGGAGGAACACGTGGTGAGAAGCCGGCCTCCTGTTAACATCCTGCACCGCGGGCCACCCTGGAAGTGCATCCTGCTGTCTCTGTCACAACTTTAGGTGACTGAGGCCAACTGACATCCCAACTACAAGTTCATGAGAGCCAGAAGCATCCAGTACAAGTGCTCCCAAATTGCTGACTCACAGAAACAGAGATAATAGACATTTATTATTGTTTTAAGCCACTCAATTTTGAGACCATTTGTTATGCAACAATAGATAACTCAGACAACCCAGGAGGCGGGTTGCTGGGTCGTAGGGTGTGCCTGTATACTTTTTGATCATGTGCATAGTTTGGAGAATCAATATGTTTTTAAATTTGTAGTGAAGTTGGTTATTTGGGTGGTGGGAAGGAGGTGATGGATCCCCCTCTGCATAAGGCCCTGGAATGGTGTCAGACTCTATTGAATGCCACCGGAGAAGATCATGTGAGCCAATGGTCAGCATCTCCCGAGAATTCCCAAAGGATTGTTCGAGACTCCAAATCCCAGAGAACTGTCCATTGTGAGTCAAAGCACTCTCGGCCTTGGCTGGAGCCAACAAGAGCCTGGGGACCCCTGCTGCGAGTTGACTCTCCGCTCTGGACCCGATGGCATCACAGGCTGACATAAGTGCAGTGGCATTTGGCCAGGCAGTTGAAGAGCTTCCATTTGCAGATTGAAGTGACGGAAATTCATTTTCTCTTATTTTTCCAATCTTCGTCTGTAAAATAGATTCCTGCAGTGTCATTTCTTTGCTCATTCCAATCTTTGTTAAGGAAATGAAGTGCTGGAGCTGCATGTCCTTTCAGAGTGCTTTAGCAATCTCTAGGTACTCTGGCCCCTTTGATGTCCCAGACCGTTGGAAATTGAGCTGCTCCAGCCAGGGATTTTTCCATTTCAAATTGTGCTTCACTTTACAGGTTTTATTCACAAGACACAACAGAGCTCCCACTGTCATATACGTATACGACAGTTTCCATTGGAACACCCCTGATGGTCCCAGGATTGTGTAGCACTTTGTGATGACCAAGCTAGTGTGTGGCAGAGCGAAGATTCTAAGGGAAGTGACTTGCCCAAGGTCATCCAGTGCAGAGCTGGTGTGACACCCCAGAGCTCCTGACCGCTGATCCTCTCTGCATGCTACCCTGTAGCCAAAAGAGTGTGGACTTTGGGTTTACTGAAGCTAGATTTTAACCTGGCAGTGCTTCTCATCAGCAGTGTGACCTTGGGCAAGGCATTTACCTTGGCGGAGCTTCAGTTTCCTCATCTGAAGAGTGGAGGGAGGGAGAGAATTTCATATGGAAATAATGGAAAGAAATTCGGGAGGCCCAGAGAATCGGGCTCGAGGAGTATGGGGCCGGAGTGGGAGCTGTCGAGGCAGATGGGTGTTGGGTCGGGAGGCCTTGTAAGAAACACAGTATGGTGTGACTTTGTCCTAGGCTGATGGGGAGCCAGGGGGTCAGATTCGAATTGAGAAACTCCACATTCACTGCTGTGTGGGAACAGATGAGGGATGGCCCAGCCCTGTGCTGGGTCACTGGCTTGAACGTAGAGCAAGCTGGATCCCAGCTCCAGTTTCCCCCTGGCGCAGATGCCCTTGTCCGGATGTGACATGCCTGCTTCTGTCAGAAGCACTTGCTAAGGCATCACCTCAAACTAAGGCATCTTCCCCGAAGAGGGGTTCTGTGCCAGATGGGAAGGCACTAACTTTCCTCCACCTTGTCACCTGTCGTCCTCACCACACCCCTAGGAGGTGAAGGTACGATCGCTACTTCGTACACGAACAGACAGGTGCAGAAGGTCAAGTCGCAGATCCAAAGCCACATAAGGGACCACGTGAGGATGCTAACGTTTCTGTTCTTTCTCCCCTCCCCTTGTGCCCTCCACCCTTCCTTCCATCCATGTGCTTCAGACACTCCTCAGCACGTCCTCATAAAGTTACACATAGAATTATTGTGTGATCCAGCAATTCCATTCCTAGATATATACCCAAAAGAATTGAATGCAGGGATTTGAACAGGTACTTGTACGACAATGTTCATAGCAGCATCATTCACAACAGCCAAAGGTGGAAACAGCTCAAGTGTCTATCCGTGGGAGAATGGATAAACAATATGTGGTATAGCCGTATGATAAAATATTATTCAACCTTAAAAAGGCATGAAATCCTGACACATGCTGCAATGTGGATGAACCTTGAAAACATTATGCTAAGTGAAATAAGCCAGGCATAAAAGGACAAATAGTGAATGATTCCACTTACAGGAAGTGCCTAGAACAGGCAGCTTAGCAAAGACAGAAAGTAGAACAGAGGCTACTGGGGGCTGGGGGTTGGGAGGAGATGGGAAGTTAATACTGAGTAGGTACAGAGTTTCAGTGTGGAGTGATTACAGAGTTCTGGACATAGTAGTGATGGTTGCACAACATTGTGACTTTACTTAATGCTGATGAATTGTCACAATGATAAATTTTATGTTGTGCATATTTTATCACAGCAAAAGAAATTTAATCTAAAAAATGCACCTCAGGCCACGCTGTATTATAGCTTTCTTTTCAGAAAAGGGTCTCCTAACCGGGGGCCATGGGCTCCTCCAGAGCAAGACTGTCTTGTCTTCATCTGTGTGTGTCCTGGTGGCTTTCAATCTGCCCTCCCCTCCCCTAAATTTGCCTTGTGTTGGAGTGGGGGATGGTTCAACAGGTGTCAGCTCTGCCCACCTGGAAGCTGGACCCCTTCCTTGTGGTTAGCAGACCTGAGGTTACCAACTTCATAATGGGAGTGTAAATAGTGCCTCTTCTTATAACGGCCAAAAGAGCAGGGTTTAAGCCCCCCATGCTCAGATTCCCTGGGAGCCTCATCTCTCTCTGTCTTAGGTCCCCTTCTCCCAAATGTCTGGGCATTTTCCAGATTTACAAAGCGTGAGTCCAGTCTGTTCCCAGAACCGGAACAAAGTGGCAGCTGCCTGAAGCCAGAAGATGCTTCACTGATCTAGAAACTGCAGCACCACTGGGACCTGCCAAGTCAGGGACAGCTGAAGTCTGTGCTCAAAAAGATGTTCAGCTGACTGCAGCTGCTGGCACTAGAGGGTGGCACCTCTGATCCGGTCTGAAATGGGCTGGACCAGGGGCCCTGGTGGCTACTTCCAGCACCAGTACACATTCTAGTTCCGGTGTGGAGATTCTCAGAGGGTGAACACAAGCGATGCCGAGATCCCACTCTCAATGCCCTACCTGGCTAAGGGAGTTCTAAGTGCCAACCAATGAGGAAACTTCTGCTTACAAGTTCAAGTCAAATTAGTTTGAGGGAGAGGGGGAAAAAGAATTTACTGACTCTCATCAACAGCCAATCCAGGGACTGGTTTCTGCATGGTGGAACCAGGGGTCGATTGAAGTCATCAGACTCTCTCTCTTTTTCTTAGCTTCTGTGGTCTCCAGTTGGCTTTATCCTCCACGTGGGTCATTTTCATGGAGCAGGCAAGATGGTAACTGGCAGTTTCAAACTCATACTCTCTATTTAGCAATAACAATTGAGATGGTCGTCTTCCCTGTTAGCCCCAGCAGAAAAGTCCCAGGGCAGCCTCTATTTGGCCACACCACACCAGGATCGTTTGTGCCTCCCAGAATTAATCACTGTGGTCCCCTTCAGAGGGATATATATTCTGATTGGCTGGCCTGGCACTGGACTATTATTGAGGGAAGGTGGAGCTGCATGATTGACACGTCCGTCAGGATCACCAGGGACAGGGTAGCAGCGTGTCAAAGGAAGAGCGGATGCAGTCATTATCAGGGGAGGGAGACAGAAAAGTGCAGTGGCCCCCAAAGACTTGGGGAGCCAGAGTCCATAACAAGCATCAAATGGGTGGGCTCCCAGTGCGGCTATTTCACGTAGATTCATTCCTAGGGCTCTTTTCCCAGAAGGCCTGGCTTAGGCCAAGTTCTGGGGTCCGTAGCCACACTGGTCCAGAGCCCCCATTGCCCTTGTGACGCTTGTTTTTGTTCCAGCATACTAGAAGTCATTCCCTCTTTGGCTCTCAAGTCTGAACTCACCTCTTGTCTCATACAGGGACACTTGTTTCAGGGGAAAACTCCACATGGTTGGACCTGCAGGTTGGGCATGGCCCTGGATGCATTGTAGGCACTCAGAACAGACTTCCCTCGTTTGTGCTCCCTGCACGTCGGCCCCCACCTCCACGTCCTGCCCTGCTGCACACAGGCCTGGCCGCAGGAAGAGTCAAGCCTGGCGTAAGGATGCATGGCCCGGAGCTGGCGCGCCACAGGCAAATGAGCGAGTGAGCGAGTGAATGAGTGCTTGGGTAGACGACCGGTGGTGCTAAACTTCAGAAGGAGGCAAAAAAATAAGACACTCTATCCCCAACAGCGTTTGGCAAAAGGCATTTCTGGCCAGCTCAAGTCTGGAAGCTATCACATCCCAAATCAATTTTCAGACTTAGAACAAAAATGCATATCTCTCCTCCTCCCGTTCTCTCTGCCTCCCCTCCCAAAAGAACGCGTCTGCGGGGACAGATGGCCCTGTGTCAGCGTCCCTGTGTGATATTGATGTGAACAGCGAGGGAAGGCGACGTGTCTCATGGCTGTAAAAATAGACGTGCATTAGGAATGCATGAAGTCAGACTCCTCCTCCGGCCACGCCAGGCGTGCTATTCTAAACCCAACGCTCATGGGTTTGGTATCCAACCACCCGGCAAGGCAGAGCAGTGGTCTGGAACTTGACATTTAAAGGGTTTGAAAGAAATAGAAAGAGGCATCGAGATTTCTTTTTTAAGGCAGCCTGGCTATTTCTGAATGGGACATGTCGGTGAAGCTGGAGATCAAATTCACAGCATTTTTGAACCATAGCGTCTGAGAGAGGGAGGGGCTGCAGGAGCTGTTCTGTCTGGTCTCCCTCCCAGTGCAGGGATTCCTTCCACGAGCCTCTGACAATGGGCTGTCTAGTTTCAGCTTGGATACCTCGAGTGACGGGGCACTCTCTACTTCGAGGGGCAGTGTTTCATTGTTGGGTGTTGCTACTGCAGAGCGTTTTCAGGAAAATATTAGGTTGATATCTAATCTCTCTGAAATGCTCCTCCACTGACCCTGGGGTTTAGGACCATTTTATGTTCCTGAAATTTATATCCACTGGTATTTATTGAGCTCCCACTATGAGCTCGGTCCTGCACAAGAAGCTGTGGAGGATAAAAGAGAAAACATCGTTTCCAAAAGCCAGCCAGCACACGATCTGGGGAGATAATGAACACGTTTGGAGTAATGAGATAGGGCATGGAGACAGGATCTTATTAAATTTGACATCGTGTGATACTGCCTGTTTCCTTGCTAGTCCAAATCAGTGGCAATTTTTGCCACCCCCATGTCGGTTAATGAGACCTACATTTCAGTGATCTCCCTGGCTTGGGGGCTTGGAATGATGTTGGCTTATTCTCACTTGCTCCATGCCCAGCTAGTCCTTCACTGAGCCCTGCGGAGTGGTCACTCACGAGCGTCTCCCACCCACCCTTTGCTCTCTGCAAACGCTGTTGTCACCGTCCTCGGCCTGGGATTTCAGGCTCCCTTATAGGTTGACACTAAATTGCTCCTTCGGGCTTTGTCCCCACTCATCTCTCCCCCTTGCTCCCAGCCCAAGCAGATGCCCTCTGCCTGCCCTCTTTACCCCAGGCTGTGGCCACTCCTTCTGTGCCTCCTCTTCTTCTACCTGTCCAAGTGCCATTCTTCAAAGTCCAGTGGCAACCTGCCTTCTCTGTGGTTTCTGCAGCTGGGCTGCCTGTTTCCCACTGGCTGCAGTTTTCTCTGCAGCAAAACTTGCGGCCACCCCTTTGAACCGCGTCTTGGTTTTCAAAGCTCACAGCCCCACGTGACAGAGAAAAATAATGGGCTTGGTGTTGCAAGACCTGGGTTCAGATCACAGCTCTGCCACTAACTAGCTGTGCTCTCAGGCAGCGTTCACATCTGCGTCGTGGGAGGAATTCCACCCACCTCTTTGGGTTGTGAAATAATTGAGGTAATGAATGTAGCAAGTCTCTGCCAAATCTACAATGCCTTACGGGTACTGGTTATGATTATGGTCATGTCTTCTTTGAAAAGAGGAGGAAGCTTGGCTTAGGCCCTTTTTATATCCTTGAAATGTACATCAGCAAGTATGTATTGGGCACCTGCTGTTTGCACAGCCCTGCACAATTCATTTAGGGGGTTAAAAGTGAAGGCATGGTTTCTAGCCAGCGAGCGCACCCTCTGGGGAGATAATGAACACGTGTGGGATAATGAGCCTGTGGGATTGGACAGGGTATTATTAAATCTGACATTGTGCGCTCCTGCCTGAGAGCAGGGTGGGGTTCTCTGAGGGAGGCGGGGAGAGCCGGGAGTGGGGGGGGGACTGGGGAGGGCTTCCTGGAAGAGACAGTCCGGAGCCAGAGCATGAAGGGGGGGTTGGTGACCTCCGGGAAGGTGGGGAGGAAGTGGAAAGATAGTCCCAGGGAGGTTTTTCTGCAGAATGCCACCACCCTGCCCGCAGCTGCACGAGAGCTGGGTGCCCTGCTGGCTGCTCATTCGCTACTCACCACGTCTCTGGGTTTGAAGTTGGGGGGCTGCTCAGAGACAGCTCCTCATTTGCAGATGAGAAAACTGCAGCTCAGGGAGCTTTGGTGACTTGTCCAAGGCCCCACACCTGGGAGAGGGCGGAGCTGGGGTTTTCCATCAGGTGAGTTGAAATCCAGCCTGTTAGACCCTTCTTAGGGGAAAGCCCCACTCTCAGCCCCTGCCCCCCACCGGCCTGCGACTGTGTCCGCCCTGGGCGCCAGTGACCAGAGCAGAGCAGGGGACCTGACCCCTGGACATCAATCTACAGAGTGACAGGTGACTCAGCGTGTGGCTTGGCATAAAAACATGGGCCAACCAGATTCAGTCTCTTGGGAAGTGGAGTTAAGAAACTCAGTGTGAATGAGGCAGGTGGAATTGGAGGCAGAATCTGATACGTTACCTGTGGGTAGAGGCAGGCCACAGCCCGGAGACCACAGAAATTATGAAGAAGCAGAAGGTGGCTCTCGGGCCTTGAGAAGACGAGAAGGCCCGCGGGGCAGTGCTGGTGGAGAGAGAGCTGCCACACAGCCACGCAGACAGACTGGGTCCCTGGGGTCCCTCTGCCTAAGTTCAGTTATGATCCCCGTCCACAAATGAGCTCTCGACACCCAACCTTTCCCCAGCGAGCATGTTCCTAGGATCCCCAAGTGCCTAACCGTAAACCTCTGAGCCCTCTGCGTTCTGTCGCAGGAAAAGGGCTGCTGTTCTTTTGGAAAAGAGGCTTGGTGGCCACACAGCAGAACTGAGCAGCATTTGCAGATGAAGACACCTTCTCCTTCTCCGCAGCTTCAGAAGGGTCTGTGCAAGGTCAAGTGGATGCCAGTCCTTGGCCTTTACACCTTCGTTGCTGAGCAGCCAGTGACGAGGAGCTGACTTCGCCTGTAGAGCCCCAGACAGGGCGCTCTATGCTCCTGCTCTGCCCCAGGGATCCCACTGCCTGGACCTTCCCACCGAGGCTGCACCTGACAGATTTTTCACTCAACACCCCTGGAGGGTTTTTGTTTGTTTGTTTAACTACTCCTTACAGGCAGACTGCATAGGTTCTGGGGCCACTGACTCAAAAGATTCCTGGGGACTGGGAATGAAGGATCTAACTCTCCACTCTGCCTCCCCTCTTCTTTTTCTTCCTTGGCTCATTCTAAGAGAGAGGCTCTTTGCTGGTGGCAATTCATATAGGTCAGTGACGAGGTTCCCAGCCTCCCTGTACAGTGCTGGAGCTGAGAGCTGTCACAGCAGACGCTGGGGCTGGCAGCTGTGCTCCTGGGATCCAGGTGCTGCGAGTAGGCAGAGCGGTGGGCATCCCTCCTCGAAGTCAGAAGGTGGCCGGAGGGAGTTTGAAGGAGAGGAGCAGGGTGCTTACAGGCGCTAACTGTATTTGACATGCTGAGAAGAGTAATATTTTGGATCCAGCATTCTCTGATTTGTTCTCTTCTAGTTTCCTGGGGAGTCATACAAGTGTTGGGGGATTCATGAGCATTGCCCCCAGGTGAACGTCAGGAATGAATGGGCAGCGGGGGCTGCAGAATGTCTCTGGAAAGGGGGCTTTGGGGTGGCCCCTGTCTGGGTGGCAAAGGTAGATTGGATATTGATTTGGGAGGCTTCGGAGTGGGGCTAATGGAGAGGATGGAGGGCCTGAATCCCCTAAGCCATCTTCTGGTGTGACCTCTGACCCAGCAATGTCTGGGTCTTGCCTTTCTCAGCTCCATCCATTTACTGGGTGAGGAATTCATTTACCTGCTGTTATTGCCAGGCTGTCATCATTTTCCTGGTTCCTGGTGGAGCTGGAGATATGCTCTCAGGAATCCTTTCAGAAAGTGCCTTGTCTCCCATCCCATCTTTATAGCCCAGCATCTCGAGCAGCCTTGGCTCACAGCCTGTTAAGGGGATTGGTGCTGAAGGCGGCTCGGCTCACCTTGAGAGCGGGTGATAGCAAAGGCTGGGGTGATGCTCGCAGCCTCCTTTGTTCTTTTATTTGCCCAGCCCTGAGCAAACAAGCCTCAATAAACTAAATGGCATTTGGATATTGAAAATGCAAAGAGAAAGTGTCTGGAAGAACAATAAAGGAGTTAGAGCAGAGGTTGCGTGCAGGAGGAGATTACATTGTCTAATTCCCCTCAAAGGCACCGTGGTTCTCCAAACAAGAAATAGTTATCTGAAGCCTGGGTGAGAGCCCGGTGTCAGGGTTTTGCTCTTACAGCATCAACTTTATTTGACTGGATGTTGATTCAGGATCTGTGATTTTGTAGGCAGGACATATGCACACATTTTAGCTAGGCCCCAGGAAGGATACAAGAAAAGGCCCTCAGCCGCCCTGGGCAGGAAAAACAGATAAGTACAAAGCGACCGCTGGGGAAGCAATAAAGGCTTAAACCAAGGGGCAGTTGCTCCCTCTGCTCAGCCACCTCTTCCAGGAAGCTTCTGTCCTCCCCTGGGAATCAACTACTTTCTCCCCTCTGAATCCACGACACTTGGCTAGCGTTTCCATTATTGCTTAAGTTTATACCTTTGCACAGTAAATTCTTTATATTTCTGTCTCTCTTTTTAGACCGGGGATTGGCAAACTATGGCCCATGTAGGTTTTGTAAATAAAGTTTTACTGGAACGTGGCCATACTCATTTGTTTATTCATTGCAGCCCATGGCTCCTTCTGTGCTAGAAGGGCAGAGTTGGGTTATTGCAACAGAGACTGTCAGCAAAACCCATAATTACCATCTGGCCCTTTATGGAAAAAGTGTGCCAACCTGCAATGAGACAAGAGGCCGGTGGAGGGCAGGGACTGGGTCTGATGCGTTCAGCAATCTGTAGGCACAGTGCTCTGTACCGAGATGGGCTTCCGTAAATGCTTAACTAAGGGAAGAAGTGTCCAAGCTGGAGAGAATGAAGAGCATCCCGGGGAAACAGTTGGATTACTTAAGAGCCAGTTTTTCCAAGGACTTTAAAAGCCTTCATTTACATATACAGAGTTGATAAGCTAATTACACAACAATCTTGTCCTAACCTGTTAAATCGGCCCCCCAGGGTCTTGTTAGATAACACCTTGTTAACCTAGTTCAAGGAAACCTGCTGTTTCTTGAAAATAATAAAAGTTAAATTTCTGTAATCCATACTCAGCTCTCCCCACCGCCCCAATCTCTCTTTAGTCTGAATTAGACATTCCATAGGCATTTCCACTGCATTGGAAACGACTGTGAAAGTAATCAGTACAGCATCATGAGTATAGCGTTTCTCAGTGCACCCTCTTACCCATCTTGCATGGTAGCCCTGGTCCTAAGGGCCCACAAGCTTTCCCAGGGCCTAAGAAGATGATTGGGACATGGAAATTTTAAAAGTATTGCTTCCAAAATTAAAATTCCTTGTGACTGAGCAAAACCAATATGAAAGAATGTTTAATTAAAAATCTCCTAGGCAAATGACATTATGCCAGCTTCAACTCAACTCCTACAGTTATTTATAACTTATATTAAATGGGGAATGCGGTGCATTTTAAGATGTTTGGCATGATGTCAGGGTGGCACCTCCAGATGTGGAAATGGGTGCAGAGGAGGATGTACATTTTGCGGGGTCCAAAGCTCATGCAATTTTAAGGGCTTTTTTAAAGAATATGGATACAGCAATATCTTACTTCGGCAAATTTTACACAGATATATGACCAGGTGAACGCTTTGTTAGGATCCTTCCAGAGCTTTGCAATGACCTTTGCAGGTGAGAGGCACTGAATCTAAGTTTCATCAGCCCGATGACAAATACTCCCCTGTGTGGGTGGATTGTTAGATCAACTGTAGTAGAGTAAGCTCAGACAGTGCTATCAGATCAGGCTTGGAGAGTCACAATTCCTGTTAACTCTTTAAAGGTTCTGAGAAATGAGAAGTCCTCCAGTTCAGAAAGTTAATTTTATGTGACCCAGAATTTCTGAAACTTTTTTTTTTTTTTTTTTTTTTTAACCACAGAGACCCTCACTGGGCAAATCCTTTTGAACAACTGACAAACAGGTTGGGAGAGGATGAGTTAGTTCCTCCTGTCCCCCAACCTCAATCCCCTTTCATTGTATAAAGAGGGAAACTGCTGCAAGGACTCTGGCCTCTCTGCTATCTCAGGGCAGAGCTGAGGGGGTCAGGGGATTCTCCCCTGACCTTGACCTCAGATTGCAGAGGCGGCAGGTCAGAAAGGAGTTTCTCCATCAGAGGGTGGCCCTGGAGGAGAGCGGATAGCTTATAGGGTAGGGTCAGACCTACTCAAAAGGGATTTCTAATACAATACAACCCTTTTCTCAAAAAACAACAAAAAACCCCTGCAGCTCAGACTTTCTCTTGCTTAGAATTTTAGAAGAATTGGGCATTTTTTCTCAAATGAGGGCAAAAGGGGCTTGACGTATGGATTCCTGTGTCTCCCTCTCTATCGGCATCATCTTTCCTTAAGAGTTTGGCCCAAGACTAGCAACATGATTTGCCGGTCCTTGAGCAAAATGAAAATGCTGGGGCCCCCCGTTTCCAAAATTATTCAGAATTGCAAGAGATTAACAGCAGAGCATTAAAGTCTGCGTGGAAGCTCCAGTGGTTTCAGAGAGGACTGTGATTTTTAACATAATGGTTGAGACCTGGGCGCTGGGCGTGGAGATGCATTTTCACAGGGGGAATCATTAATTGAGCATTCTCAGAATCACTCGGCCTTTTCAATGATTCATCAGCCGTGCTGATGCTGTTGTGTGGTTCACATTATCGCTGTAATTAGCTGACGCTTCTCAAGTGAAAACCCAGCTCCAACCTGGGTGTTTCAAAAACAGCACTAGTTACTGTGTACCCAGGTAGATGGGGTCAGCATACAATAACTCCCTGTTTTCCTGGCTTGTAATAATTAACCCCTTCTATCAGGGGACTCAGTCTAATTGTCTTTCCTGTACACAGTTGGTAACTGTGAGTGCAGGACGGGGTGAGAAAGCGGGAATGCAGGAGGGAACCGCTTTTTCTATTTCAAGGGCCGGTGTCTTCAGAGGCAGCAACGTGGCGTGTGCTGAGAGATGTACCGTGTGCTGGGAGATGATGTAACAGCGCAGTATCAGGCCAGCCCTTCCACAGCCTGGGGACTTAGTCTTCCGAAGGGGGGCAGTCTCTGCAGGTGAGGCAAAGCAGGTACTTGGTGAGGGATTTCCGGGATCCTCGGCCCCAAAGTGGATTAGGTGGGATTAGAGACCCACTCTGAGCTGTCTCTACCTGCACCTTAATCCACTCGGGGGCTGAGGCTCCCAGAACTCCTTACCAAGTGCATGCTCACTGGGCTGCCAGCTCCCGGGCCTTCCACCTGAGGGCTGGAAGGGGTGCCTTTAGATGGCGGGGCACCCGCTTTTACCCCATCTGCCAGGTCTGCAGAGCAGCCTGGCATCTTCTCTTCTGAGAAAGGAGGTCTTTGCCCAGTGGAAGTGCGGGTAGGGTCTGTAACCCTGGGATGATCGGGAAAGGGGCTACGGTGTGCATGTGACCTATTTTCCTGCCTCCAGGGTGGTGGTGGGGGGGAAGAATCCTTGTTTGACCCTTGAAAGGAGCAGTCTTTTTATTTAACAAGTTCTCCCCTTTTTACCATTTCTTCTTGGTTCATGGCAACGAGCCTGTGTGCTCCTGTCCCTTGTAGCGGAGAGTGGGAGGAAGGCAAGCCTGGGGTCCGATGGGAGCCTCTGGCTGAGCTCTGTGTGGCACGTGGGGCGGTGGGCAGGCCCTGGGCCCGGGAAGCGGGGTGGCTGCGGCTCGACTCTCACCAAGTGTGAGACCTTGGCTAAGAGACTTCTCGGTTGGGGGGCATCACTGATACCACATCTTCCAGGCCCATTTTCCTTATTTATCCAAATGTTAGGCCATGCAGATTTGAGAAATGTAATTACCTCTACTTAACCCAACTCATAAATGACCCCTGTGTCTGCGTGTTTCTCTTGTTTACAAAGCAAATAGTTTTGAGATAGACGTTTCCAGTGAGGGTGGGTGAATCATTAGGTTGAGAGGAAGCGTGTCAACACAGGGACAATTTACTTTCTTGTTTCTAACTGTCACAGAGAAACCCTAATTAATAACTATTTGGTGAGGGGAGGTGAATTGGGTCACCATCCGCTCCACTTCTAAGGCAAGCTTGAACTTCTCCCAGACAACCTGTCATTGGTTTCGCCTTGGAAGACTCAGCCTGACCCGCCTGTGTCCATATTGTCACAAAAAACCTGTACAGCCACTCCTCTGTGACCTTGGGCAAGTCCTTTCCTTATCTGGGCTTCCGCTACACCATCTATAAGCGGAGGGGAATAGACCAGCCCATCTCTGTGCTGCAAACTTTGTCTTCAAAGCCCGCAGCCTTCTCCCGGGGCCGAGGGCAGGGCTGCCGGTGGGCGCAGGAGGAGTGGTCCTTGGAGTGGTCCCCCTGCGGGGAGGCCAGTCTGAGCGGCTCTCACGGGCCACGTGCTTGAAGCTAATGCATGGTGGAGCCTCTGTGCTGACCCAAGGCCCTGGGAAGGCTGGTGGGCTTCCACAATGGCATCCCCCAGAGTCACATTTTGGCAATGACAGCTTGTTCTCATTACGGTCTGTCCAGCTCATGTTGATAACTTTGAAATAACTTTGAGAGTCTCCACCATTTCCTGAGGGCTTGCCATGGGAGCCGTGTTACAGTGAGGAGACACTAGTAGCCTATGTAGTCTTTATAGCAATCCCTTCAGGGGTATTATTTCTATTTCACAGGGAATGTGTTAGAGTTCAGAGAAGGTGGGTAACTTGCCCAAGGCCACACAGTGAGTGCGTGTCAGAGCTGGGATTCTGCCCCAGGCACTCGGCTCAAGCCCAAGCTCTTAACCACTTTGCCTACATCCTTCCATGAATGTAATCTTTAAGCTGTGGCTGTTCTGGTAAGCCCCTGCTTAAAGATCCATCAAAATCAATGCCCCCTTCTCTGAGCCACAGCCTGCTCTGATTCTTGTCCTCAGGAGACCAGATGCCAGGAGGGTGAGATGGCCCAAAGGGTTTCCAAGTGTCCTTTGTTCTCCTTAAAGTGCAGTGCCCGGTCACATCCTGGGGTTACCCCTGCTGTTCATGGCCTCTGGCTTTCCTCAAGGAGGAATTGCGGACCAGTGGTGACGTCCAGTCACAGTCCTCTCACTTCACTGGGGACACCAAGGGCAAGTATTTTTTACCCTATTCTTTTACCAAAATATTAAAAGGCAAGCAAACATGGTCTTTAGACTTTTCAAGGAATTTACAAACACCACGTATTCCCTTCCCCCACCCAGCTTTTGGGAAAGGACACCCCAGTTCAGGTAGTCATTGCCCAGCACCACAGGTGACAACCACAGCCGTGGTCCGTCCCATTGCAACATGGTGATGTCACAGGGGCATCGCTCAGGGCTGCCAGCACATATCCTGACTCCTTACACTGGGGCAGTGTTTCCTGGCTACAGAGTGTGCTCCTGCCCTGGCGTGGGCTTGTCTGGCCTGAGCCTGAGTGTGCCCGGCAGGGACTGCGTCCACTTCCCAGATGAGCAAGTGGAGGGCCGGGGAGGAGAAGACGGAAGGTCCGGCCAGTCAGAGCCAGGTCTCAGGCATGGACAGCTCAGGGGTCAGGGAAAGCGCCTTCATTTTTGGATTTTCTTCTTTTCCCCTGTAGCCTCCTGACCAATGTTCAGAAGATTTATCTCTTCCTCGCTTGGGACTTTCACCCAGCACGTTTCCACGCGAGGCAGCTGCCTACAAGAAGAACAGAAAAGTCCCAGCTGGGCTTATGGGGAATGAAATAAGTCCCAAGCCTCAATCTCTCTGAAAAGTTGTTATTAAATTCTGTGCCTGGCCCTGACCTGGATTTAAAGATTTGCAAAAAGACAAATTCCAAACAGATGCCCATTAGGGCCTGACAGCCGCAGCTTAAAGATAACATTTACATTCTGCCGGGGTTTGTATCTCTCTGTTCCCCACTTGGCCCCTCTCCTTCCTCCAGCGGGATCAATACCTCGGCTGAGGTCACGTGGAGGTGGCCACATTCTTTTAAGCTGTTTGCTCAGTGCTGGGTTTGCTCTGCTAACATGCCCGGCTCTTCTCCAACAGCCCTGTTTGCCCAGCATTAGGGCTGTTTGCCGAAACACCTAGCCCAATCCGAGGGGGCTCAGCTTTCCAAACAGTTGGTCCCCGAATCTGTCAATCAATAACACCAATTGGGTTCCTCATACGAACAGCAAGCGTGGCCAAGTCCAATATTTGCCCAAGCACCGCCCCCTCCCGCTGCACCTGACTGTCTCTCGGCTTGACGAGGAGGACCATGGCCAAGCGCACGGGCTGCTGGGAAGACACGATGCCGGCAAACGGGGAGCCGATTCCAGGAAAGAAGGGCACATGAGCAAACATGATGGCCCCTTTATGAGAGGTAATTTACTGAAATGCACAGCGATTACCTGCTCATCCAGCCCTGATGTAATTAAAAATGGCAGGCTCGGGGCTCTGTTTTCCCCAGTGCTGGCAAAGGAACCAGGGTTTCAACTTGTGAAGCTTGAGGTTGGATGGAGGGACTGGCTGGCACTCAGGGGTGATCAGAGGGACATGAGGATACCGTCAAGCCCGTGAAATCAACTCCTGAAAACGAAAGGACACAGAGCAAGAGAAAAGATAGCTTAAGAAGAGGGTCACGTTGGATGGGTGGGTATAGGCTTTCCTTTTGGGGCGATGAAAACATTTTGGAACTTGTTAGAGGCGTTAATCGCCTAACATTGTGAATGGACTAAAATGCCACGGAATCGTTCACTTTAAAATGGTTAATTTTATGTTATGTGAATTTCACCTAAAGAAAAAAGAGTGAATCCCAATGAACCCAGGACGTTTACATTTCAGAGGCTCTAATGCCTAACTCAGGGCTTGGCTTAGAGTAAGTGCTTAATAAATGTTTATTGAAAGAACAACCTAACATTTGCACAGTCAACAAAGCTCTTTGTTATCCATTAGCTCATGTCAGCCTTAAAGAACCCTCTGAGGTGGGCAGAGGTAAGCATTCTCGCATTGTAATGGGAAACTAAGGCTTAGAGAGGAGCGTGGTTTGCATAAAGTCACGTAGCTAGTAGTGGCCATGCTGGGATTCGAACCCAAAAGACTCTGGCTCCAAAGTCTTGTGTGTAAAACTACAAGTATTTTGCCTTCCTCATGGCTTCCAGGAGGAGAAAGTGATAAATAAAGAAATAAAGGAATTACAAATATTTCCTTCCCCCCCTTTTTTTTTAGGGTATTTATTACTAAAAATGTTTTAAAACTGGGCTGTCGAGCAAAGCCACTCCATCTCCCCACTATTGCTAGCACAGTGCTTGATCAATATTTGCTGATTTGTTCCGTGGCAGCTGCAGAGCCCTGCCCCTGGTTGCTGTGGTGACTGTCCAGAGCACAGCCCAGGCAGCCTGAGTAGCAGTGAAGCCAGAAGACTCTGGCTGCTCAGGGTCTGTGAGGAAGAGCAGGGGTCTGGGTGTGGTGACTCCAGAAGCCTTTGCTGGGTACACAGCGTCCTCTGCAAATCCATGGCACCGTGGCAGGGGAGCCTGGTGGTGGGCGGGCCATCTCTCCAGTGTCACCTGTCAGTCTAGGTGGGGTGGTGGTTGCTGAGAGGCTGGATCAGACCCTGGGGGTGACGTGGATGTGACACAGATGTTGGAATCACACAGCTTTTATTTCCATCTCTGCTCGTTTCTCTTGTGAAATTTTAGTATAGTGCTTTAGTGTACGCGGGTAATCGTTTGCAATATGGGATAGTAAGGCCCACCTTGTGGGCTTGTGTGGGTGAAGACAGCTAAAGAGCTTGGAAGCACCCAGCACAGTGCCCGGCACGAGGCAGAAGCTATGGAAGACGCGGCTTTCCCATACTCCACCTTGGAGAGACCCAGAATAACAAACTTCACAGCTTGGGGGTGGAGGTGGCTCAGAGTAAATGCCTTCAATGGGCTCAGTGAAATCTCTGGACGAGAATCCTTTCTGGGATGGGAGCTGGGGTGAGGGGTGGTTGCTGGGGAGTGTATAAAGGAAGACGGTGACTTTGGGAGGGGGGACTGGCTGTGCGGTGACCTCTGGTTGTATGTAGCATAATGGGGGAGGAGGGAACAGGGGTGAGAAAGAGAGCTGAGAGAACCCCAAAGGCCTCACACTTTTGCCAGGCGTCTGGCTGGTGGGCACTGGGGTAGGGAGGTTGGGACAGAAGTCCTCATCCTTTAGAAGTGTGGGGAACGCTACAGTGTGCACGCTCCTTTCACTTCTTGCATCCATCCTGTCTTTCTAGAACCCCACAGCCCTGGGCTCAGGACAGAGCACAGAATATGTAGGGCCCAGTGCAAGAATGAAATTCTATGACCCCTTGTTCAAAAATGATTAAGAATTTCAAGATGGCCACAGCAGAGCATGAAACCAGGCATGTGTTCCTTTGAGGACAAGGCCTGAGAGGCTGTCCAGGTCACCTAGAAGTGGCCTAGTGGCAGGTGTCACCTAGCCTCCCAGCGGGCGTCTTGTGGGGGCTGTGTGCGGAGTCGAAGCAGGGAAGCAGGACGGGTAGGAGGTGACTTCCTCCAGGGGGTCTTGCCCGTCTCCCCAGCAGAGAACTCCAGTAGGCCTCCTCCCTCATCCCACGGAGACAGACAGAGCTGGCCCCAGACACACCTGGGTCTCCATCCTGGCTCTGCCACCGAGAAGCTGTGTGACTTGGGATGGGACACTTAACTCCTCAGAGCCTCTGATTCCTCCTGTAAAATGGAGCAGATACTTTGCTCTTCAGGTTGCTGAGGGGTTAAATGAGAGGATGCAAAGGAGCCTGGTGCAGTGCCGGACACAAAGTCGGCACCAGCTAACGTGAGTGCCCCTCGTACCCATGGTCACCATCATGGCTCTCATACCAAACTGAACCGGACCAAGTCCCCCTGTGCTCCAGAAGGGGTTTCAGTTGGCTTATAAGAATCTCCAAACAGGAAAAAAACCACATGGGTTGAAAATTCAAATGCCTTCAGGGTCTAAGCAAGAGAGTGGATAGGAAAGAAATAGTCCCCTGGGCAGTGCTTAGGGAGTGGTGGGGACTGTGGTAAACTGGAAGTTTTGTGCCCCACCCAAAGCCACTGCAATTCAAAAGAAAAAAATTAAGCAAAAGGATTCTATAAGTTAAGTAGGCTGTGGAAGGTCATTTTGAAACCTTTGAAAGACCAAGTTAGTTGAAAATGGGGAAAGGAAAGGTATACTTTAGGCTGACACACCAAGGAAAGAAATTAAAAAGCCTGAAGATCCTGCAGGGTGAGCTATAAATACGAATTTGTGCAAAGCAACAAGTGCAACATACTCCGTCACCTGCTTCTCATTGTCTAAAAAGGAAAAACACCCCGTGTTTCCTGTTAGCCAGCTCTGAAGGACACCTTTGGGGGCTTCATTTAGGGTATCTTGACCTGTGTGCTAAGGGTGGGGAAGTGGCAGTGGTCCTCCCTGTACAGGCAGGGAGCAGGTGGAGAGTTTTAAAAGAGCAATAGGTTTGAGTGGAACCTGTGTCCCTTCACTGCCATCGTACCTGGCCATTGTCAACAATGGCAGTGGTGAGACACTCCTCTACGAAAAATCTTCCCTTGGCCCAAAGTGTAGACAGTTGTAGTACTGCGGAGTGAAATGATAATAAATATATAAGCTTCACATTAGGGCAGTTCTATTGCTTATCGTTTAATAAACGTTTCATTGTACGTGGAAGTTACTTTGGGGAACTACTAGTGATAGCATTGGCTCCTGAAAGACAGGCCCACCCACATGCGTTCGACAGTGACTTTCTCAGGGAACAGAACTGTCCCCTTTAGGTGGGGCACAAGATCTAAAAATCACATTCTTTTTGGGTACAGTTTGTGTCTGGTATCTGGTCTGACATATGCTTGCATTTAAATAGTAGATGCAGAAGGAGCAACGATAGCACAGTGATTGTAAAGATGAAAAAAAGTACCTCGAGTTACCTTACCCATTCTAGGTGACCACTGGACTTGATTTTTATTGAAAATTTGAAAGAATGAAACAGAGTGTTGACTGTGACGCATAATATTTTGTTTAGTAAGCGTATAATTTAGTTCATGCTGGAAATGTTTTACTGAATTCCAATAATGTTTTTAAAATTGAAACTTCCTTTTTAAGATGACAACATAATCCAGACAATGGATTTATTAATAAATTGTACCTTTTGCTGGCATTTTGTGTTTATTAACTATTGGTTATTGGATAATTATTTACATAAATTATTATTATATCAGACGGTAACCAAAGGATCAAAGTTCAAACTGATAGGTGTATGTAACAGCCGTTGTGTAAAATAATTGTGCTTTGTTGTCCCGTAGGAACTTGGAGTAACTTGCAGTGTCTTGCAGTATTGTGAAACCAGCAATTTTTTCACAATTCTTCTGAATTTCTAAAGAAATTTAAAGTGGGGCACCTGTACCAACATGAAGTGACATGAACTTAGTGGTGCTTACCAACAAAAAATGAAAGGAGTAAAAGAGGAGGAAATTGCAACAACACCTGAATGTATGCAAACATGTGGAATGCCTTCAAAATCATGTGTCACTAATGAAAATTCTGAAGAAATGCCATTGCACTTATGTTATCATTGTTCACTGCATGATTTTTATAGAAAATACTTTTGTTTTATGGAAGAGGGCTGAGTTAAAAAAAAAGATCTGTCTTGGGCGTCAAGCATGATAATTACACCACTGATCCTGCTCCTCTGCTTGGGATACACAGGCAAGGTGCCCAGGTGGGGGGTCTTGGTCTGGAAAAAGGTGTGGAAAAGTCAGTTCCCGTGGGATCCTCTTTCTGAACTGGGCCTGCTCCCTTGAGAAGGGGCTTCTGTTCAGCCTCTCTTGTTGCAAGGAGCAGAAACCCATTTCTGCCGGCACAAGTCAACGGTGATCAGAATCCTGTTCCATGGCTGTGTCCCCGCCTTTCCTGGCATATGACACCGAGGCTGGCGGGTGAGACCCAGGGAATGTCACCAGTCCCTGAGGTTGCCCCAGCTCGATGTAGCCTCTCCTTCCACTTTCAGGTGGTCGTGTTTACAGTGGGGTCACCTAGCAGAGGTGAACAGGTACAAAGTGTCTTCCAAGGCCCTGTGGGAAATAATTATTAATAATTCAGTAGACAAATATGTGTATTAAGTGCCTTCGTTAGGGCCAGGCCTTGTGCTGGGCACCACGGGGTAAAAGTCAGACAAGATTCAGTGCCTGTCCTCCTGGGGGAGCTATGACATATGTGAATGTGACCGGAATTCAAGGAAGGGAGGGAGGAGGCTCAAAGAGAGAGGCAGGTGAGTTGTTAGGGGTGTCCAAAGGAGGTGACAGAACTTTGTCCTGGGGGGTCTCCTGGAAGGGTTAGGGGTCTTTGTGGAACCTGAGACGCTCAAGCAGAGAACATCTTTCGGAGGCTGACATGCTGTGCTCATACCAGCTTTGTGACACTGAGGAGGTGCCTCTTGCCTTCTGGGACTCTGTTCCCTCCTCTGAGAAACTGGGGTGGGGGGCAACAGTCTGACCTCACGTGCTGGCCGCAGTGGGAGGCAGTAAGTCCATGGCAAAGCCCAGCCCCGAGCCGGAGCTAAGAGCTTCATAAAGCGCTGACGTCATGTTCCCAGGATCTCCCACGAGCGTCCCCTTCCTCGGTGGTTCTCGACCCTGACGCCAAGTAGAATCAAGGGCTTAACCCAAACCTTCACTCGGGGAAGGCCTCCCTGCGGGGGCTGAGCTAATTCTGAGCACGTGGTTCTCTGACGCGTGAACCCGATCCAGACTTGGAATACCCCAAGGAGCAAATACTGTGGCCCTTGCGTGACCTTCCTCAAATAGAAAGTGTCTCGGTGGAGCTGTGGAGAGGAGCTGGATGGCTCTCATGAAGTATAAATCATCATTTCTGCAGCTAATAATAATAATAATAATGATAATAATTCCTGGGCTCCTGCCTTGAAATCATAGTCTATCTGTGGGCAACTTTCATCACTCACCCCAGCACTGGTCCGGCACCAAGAATAATAACTTCAGCGCTCCCCACGCCCCAGAGCCTCCTTAGGGCCACGCTCAGGGCTTTCTGGCTTTCTAGACGTGGCACCTGTATACAGGAGGGTCTACTCTGTCACTGCCGTCCACTACTGTTCTGTGTGTTTCAGGGACTTTAGCTAAATCACCTAATTTAATCCCATAGGAAACCTGTGAGGGGGGTCATCTTATCTCCACTTTACTGTGCCTCAGAGAAGGTAAGAGGCTTAGCCAAGGTCACACAGCTTGCAAGAGCCAGAGCTGGGATTTGAACCCAGGCCTGTCTGAGTCCAGAGCCCAAGCTCCGAAGGATAGCCTCTTTGCCATTTGACAGAAGCAGTTCCATCTCTGGGAGCTACAGGCCAAGATGGGCACCACAAAACAGGCTTCTGTGGAAAGGAAAGCATGGAGGCTAAAGGTCTTGACCTAACTTAACGACATGTCTGACGCTCAGCCCCCACCCAGTAAAAACCCGCTCAGTCCTGCACTTGCCTGCAGCCCTCCAGGTTGCGGGGAGCTGCTGAATGAACCAAATGCATTGACACGATTGCAGGGGAAACAGTCTGCAGAGGCTAACGCGCCGTTTGGAGGCATTTGTGAGCACTTTCTGAGACACCCTTTTCCACACCAATAATTGATAGGCTAACCTCAAATTGTTCTTATTTGTTCATTAATGTAAATCCCCCGAGGGCTCGCTGTGCAACTTCATTAGCCTGGATTGAGTCATATATTTTAAAGTAATAAAACTACATTATTTTAAAATTATTTTTTAATGTGGACTTTCCAGCCGTTGACTGCCCTCTTTGATAGATCTGAATTAGTGAGTTTTAATTGTGTGGAAAAAAGCAATAAAATGATCATTACTGAAATGACGGGATGCCTCCTTTGCGCTGGGCACAGCGTATGCCTCGCCCCGCTCAGCCTCGCGAAGTCCCGCAACGTGGCGCCGCCGCCCTCCCCGCGCACGCGCGAGGGACTCAACTCCTTGCTCACGGGCGGTGGAGCCCGGACTCGAGCCCAGGCTCATCGCCTCTGTTGGGGCTCAGAAAATGACACCCCGAATATGGCGCTTTGCCACGCTGCACTAAGGAAGCAGCCTCAAGGTCTGTCTGACCTCCACCTCCCATCCGTCAATGCTTGTCTCTGCCCAAGCACAGGATGAGGCCGGCCTCTGAAGGTCCCCTATCTACCTAGAAACCCGACCCGCCGGAGAGCAACGAAATTGCCTTGGATCCCCTGCCCCTGAAATTTCATTAACCAGAGAAGATTAAAACTCATACAACAGAGGAAGAGACTGAAAATTAAATACCACGCCTACAGCTCATATGAACTTTGTCCCAAATTATTGTCAGTTCTCAAAGGGAATTATTTACCAATCATTGTCTGAGCACTGGGCCCATTCATTCCCCCTAAAAATCATTCACTACCCCTAAAAACGGCCATCTTTCTTCCAGCTCCCGTCCTCTGATGAAGAAGGGTAGTAAGGCTCTGGCCTTCACGGGGGTGTTGGGTAATCCCGCTCCTGATCTGTGCTCACGCGTGCTGAGTCCTTTTGTATGCCTTTTCTCACATTCACCTGCCTAAGTGTAAGGTCACTTTCAGGGAGTCTTCAGAGGGCGGAGGGGAAGCTTGTGCTTGGCCCCTACGCCTCCAAGGCCGAACTCTTTCTGCAACAGCTCCTGTACGCAGTCAAGGTGTGAACATGATATGGTGCTGAGTGAGGCTGAGTCTTTGGGCCCAGAAAACCCAGGTTATTAAAAATGGAAAAGTACGAAGAGAGGAGAGAAATCAAGACACGCCAGGGTACACTTAAGACTTCCCATTATGTATCCTCTCAAAATTGACCACTCCTGTGGACCAGGCAGTCCCCCCCTGAGTGCCAGGTGGGCACATAAAGACAAACGAGAAGGAGTGAGATGGTCAATTCACATGTCAACTCGCATAGGCTATGGCTACTGGTCCTTTTGTCAAACACCCGTCTAGATATTGTGGCCACGGTATTTTTTAGATGAGGTTAGCTCTTAATACAGTAAAGCAGGTTATCTTTCATAGTATGGGTGGGCTTTAGCCAATCAGTTGAAGGCCTTAAGAGCAAAGATTGAGAGTTCCCCCCAAAAGAGGAATTTCTCCTTAAAACTGCAACGTAGAAACCCGGCCTGGGTTTTCCAGCCTGCTGCCCGGTGGAATTTGAACTCAAGACTACAACCTGCACCATTAACTCCTGCCTTAAGTTTTAGTCCGCCAGCCTGCCCTGTGGACTTCACACTTGCCAGCTCCACAACCGTGCGAACTAATTCCTTCAAATAAATCTCTCTGACTCTGTCTCTGTCTGCGTGTGTACACACATGCATACAAGTATACACACATGTAAGAGTGTGTGTATATACATGCTGTTGCCCGCTGGTTCTGTTTCTCTGGAGAGCCCTGACTAGCACAGCTGGAGACGTGCACCCTTCCCCCAGAAAGCTCACGTATCACTGGGGGTGACAGTACTGAAGGCGGCAGTTACGGGGGGGCCTAGGTAATGTGGGAGCCGGTGTCCTTGTGAGTAGCGGTAAGAGCAGGCTACAGGTTAGGGACTTCCAAGCGAAAGTTGGGAGTGTGGGACACAGAGACGAAGGAGGTTCAACCAGGCCCCACCGTCCACCCGCACTTAACGTAGAGTCTCTTGCCCCTACGTCTTTTTTTTTTTTTTTTTTTTTTTGAGACAGAGTCTCACTCTGTTGCCCGGGCTAGAGTGAGTGCCGTGGCGTCAGCCTAGCTCACAGCAACCTCAAACTCCTGGTCTCAAGCAATCCTCTTGCCTCAGCCTCCCAAGTAGCTGGGACTACAGGCATGTGCCACCGTGCCTGGCTAATTTTTCTATATATATTTTTAGCTGTCCATATAATTTCTTTCTATTTTTAGTAGAGACGGGGTCTTGCTCTTGCTCAGGCTGGTCTCGAACTCCTGAGTTCAAACAATCCACCCGCCTCAGCCTCCCAGATTGCCAGGATTACAGGCATGAGCCACCGCACCTGGCCCCCACCTACGTCTTGAAAGATCTGCTGTTTATTTCCTTATTCCAACAAGTATTCGCTCTAGAAGGGACCTCAAAACAATAAAACACAACTCTTTCATTTTATGGATGGGGAAAACAAGTCTTCGAGAGCTTTCTACCAAAAGTGACAGAGGTACTGGGCCATGGTGACCAGGAGTATTTATCCACAGGGCTCATAGCAGCTGTTCATACGCATTTTATTTAAGTGTGCCTTCCTATGCCATGATAAAATGAATTATAGGATTGTTACCAAACTTGATTCCTTTGAGAAAGAACCAAAGGAGCTAAACCAAATGACTCTCAGGGACTGATCTGCAAATGCCACTCCTGGGCTGTGCAGGCTTCAGTCTGCAGTCACCCTTGTCCAGCCCCAGCCCCCGGGGCAGGGTGGCTCTGCAGCCTGGCAGGATCCGCAGCTGCAAAGTTGTCTCCAGAGTGGTCCCAGAGAGCCTCTTCCTGGAATGGGAGAAGTGTCTGTAGCCACAAGAGCTGAAATCAAAGGGGCTTCTAGTTATGTAGAAAATTCAACTGCCCAGAATGTGGCCGGAGAATCGATTTCTCCTCTGGAGTCCTTAGGAAGCATGGAGACCACTCTCACTCTTATTTTTTATTACCTCTGTGAAGGGACCAATGTCCTGTGGGGAACACTGGCTCATGCCCTCTCATCCTCCTCTCACTGCTACTGGAGAGTGGTGACATGAAAGTGGAGATTATACCCATTTTACAGAAAGAGAAACTGAGGCACAGAGGAGCAACTAGCAGCTAGCTTCTGATCCTGGACTACACCTGTGGCAAATAGGGAAAGCAGTGCTAGGAGGAGACACCTGCAGACATTGGCCCTGGGAAGCCCTGGTCTGGCACTGTGAGAGGACAGGGCACCACCCAGCCCGGACTTGCAAATTAGAACCAGCCCAGCTGCTCCAAAGACACCCAGGACAAGGGACAGGTGCATATGTGGACAAGCTTTAAAATAATGACTTTTTTCTCTTTTTACAGTTCACTGAGATCCAATGCAACCCATTGCGTGAATGCTCTGTGACCTCTGTCCCCCTCTCCCGGGAAAGTGAGGGAGGCTTACACCGTAAGTCTATTCTTGCTGACTCTGCCATCAAAGGTGCTCCCCTGGGGAATGAGGATTGTAGCCGTCAGCCAGAGGGGGCGGAGAGACACCATCTGCTAAAGTAGAAAGGGCATGGGTCTGCATACTTGGATTTTAATACAAATCATTTTTTTCTAGCTGTGTGACCTTGGGTAAGTCGTTTAACCTCTCTGAGTCTCAGTTCCTGCCTCAGTAAAATAGAGGCAGTAAGAATAACTACCCTTTAGGGGCTATCAGTAGCTTCACATGAAATAATAAATGTGGCCATGCTTTTAGATTGTAAACTACTACACCCACATTCACTGTCTTTTTTTTTTTTTTTTCCTGATATGTCCTAAAGGAGATGGGGGAAAGGAAGTTTCTAGGATTGGGAAATTTTACTTTCTCTAATCTTTTCTTGTTACAGTGAGACTAGTTGGCAACTAGTCTAATCAGTTAATCCCAAAGCACAGAGGGTAAGGAAGCCAGATTTGGGTTAGGGAGTGAGAGTGGGCAGGGCACGAGGGGGATTGTCCTCTTAGCACCCACAGACGACCGTGATGAGACCCTCGAGGAACTCAGGAGGAGGGTCCTAGGGGACAGGGCAGCAGGGTGGGGGGCAGCCAGGTGGGCAGTGGGTGGAGTCAGGGCTGTCGTATGGGGAAATGCCCTTGGTCACCAAAACCCGTGCTGGGGCTTCTGAGCACAAAGACACAGGGACGGTGCCACTCCCTCCTGAGATGTGACTGTGGCTTTGGAAACATAATGAGATGAATACACACACAGGTCTTAGACCTTCGCAGACCAGCAGCTAGAGAGGTGGGTGGGTAGAAGGAAAGATAGAGTTTTTCAAGGGAAGAAAAAACCCACAAAAAAAACAACAAGAAAACAAACACAAAAAAACCTAAGCCAGCATTTTCATTCCCCGGGGTTGAGAAATGTGGGCTGCAATGGTTTTGCCATCGCCGGGGCTGTGCCTGAACCATGCGGGGCGGGGAGGTGGGTCGTGCGTACCTACCCAGCACGGCCCCACGCAAGTCCTCAGATGAGAGTTTTCCACTAAAAATGACCCGAGCATTCTGGTAACAAGAGTTGTCATTCAGCGTAGGCCTTGACTCATTCCTCCCATAGAGGAGAAAACAGAGTCAGCAACGGAGATTAGAACTGACGTCTAGGTAGACCTTGAGTGCCCCGCCCTCTCCCTTCTCTCCTCCCAAAATATTTTCCCTTTTGGTCTCTCACTGCCTTACATTTCACTGTGACAGATGTGTCCCTGTGGTTTTGTTGTCTCCGGGAGTTCTCCATACAAATGCAAGAATTCCTCGGAGGGGCAGGAAACAGTCCCACCTGGGACCCCGGCTCCTTTGGATGGTGTGGGAGGGGCCTAAAGGGGTGAGCAAAGGAGCAGGCCAGGGACGGAGATTATTGCGCCCACTTTACAGATGAGGAAACTGAGAGAGGAACAAAGAAAGCAATTAGCAGTTTGAGATGGGGGTCGGCTGAACCTCACTTCTTCATCCGGAGTTGTGTATTTTCTTCAGAGTCCATTCAAGGGCAACTGCAAGCTCTTTGTCGCAGAGCAATCACTTATTGTCTTCCCATGCGTACTCCCCGCAGCCCGGGATGGGCAGGCAGCACGGGGTCTCTCCAGCTTCACCCATTTCAAGAGGGCCTGTTCGTAAGCCAGACAGAACTGAGGCTGTGTGCCTGTCCTGATCATTAACTGCGCCAGTTGGGAGTCTCTCTCTCTCTGTTTCTGGAATTTGAACTGGGACCCTGAGCTGTTGTCACTCAGCGATTCAGCAGACTCAGGAGTGAGCTGGCCATTGCAGAGCCACACCCCAAGGTGCTGCTGCGTAAGGAGAAGCTCAGGAAGCCAGACAGGCGGGGGAGCTGGGAGCACAGGCGCAAGAGAGCCCATGGGAAGGAGAGGTCCCCAAGGGGAGTGGCCAGAGCTGCCTGATCCTGGACAAGCCCCACGCCTAGAGCAGGGACCCTTAAAGTCTGCCGGGTGGGGTGTCGGGGTTGCAGGGGAGCAGTGTCTGCTGGTGTGTATTTCCCGCTTTTCTGTTTTCCCACTGTGTGTGCTGACTGCCATTCTCTTGCCCTGGTTGTACGACGGAATATTGAATTTTAGCGGGAATCAGATGATTGGAATTCTTAGGTTGTAGGTCTCTGGATCAAGAGGTGCCACATCTATGTGTGAAACAGGGATTACTCAGTGGAGACCCCGACATTCCACCCTGAGATCCTGTACCTGAGAGTGATGCTGTGCACGGTGGGGTGGTGGTGGTGGTGCTTGGGGCTGCGCTCCTCGGGGAGGGATGAGTGTATTTGCTTGCAGGAGGGTGAATGCGCCGAGCGCTGGGAACCGTGAAGGGCAGGCGTCGGTGGTCATGAGCATGCCCTCCCAGGACCCCCAGCTCCCCGACTCCCGGGCCCCTGGTGGCCCCCATTGCACACCCTGCCCCTTTTGCTCGGGAGGGGCCACGTGGTACATCTGGCCGAAGAGCTGTGAGTGGAAGGCTTAACGGTCCACGTGAGGCCCTTGGCCTCTTGCCCTTGGTCACCGTAGCTGCCAGCATGCCAGATGGTGGTGGCGGCTCCCTCAGCTGGATCGTGGAGAGAGGAAACACGGAGCAACCCCGCCAGACCATGCGTGAGGGACACGGAGCCTGTCCAGTGAAAGCAGCCTTGGTTGTTGTGAGCCAAGTCGCTTTGGGGATTGCCTGTTACTGTGACGGACCCTGTGTGTTCTGATCTGTAGCATCACAGTTTTCCTGGGTCCTTTTGGAAAGTAGACAGAGGGGCTGCTCCTAGCTGGTGACACTCCCCAGGTCTCCCTGCCAGCCCTGGTGCCATCTTCCAGGCTGTGGGACAGGAGTGCCAGACAGCAGAGGGCACCAGAGGCCTGTCTCTGCGTTCCCCTCCTGGGTGCCGCCGCCGGGGTTGGTGGTGCTAAGGTTGCTGGCGGGGTAGGAGGGTGGCACGTGGGCCTTCAGCAGGGGGACGTCTCAGGGCCTGCTCCTCTTTTGTGTCCCTGTCGCGGTGGGCAAGTGGTTGTAAGATGCAGACTCACCCCTCAGTAGAACAGCCGGGCCCAGCGGCCCACGGGCCCCACCATGGCTTCTAGCGAGTTGGCTTCCTCCGGCCCTTTCTCTCTTGGCCTGGCCCTGCCTCCACCTGTCATCTGCCAGGCCCAGATCGGGGCTGAGAGAGGAAGACAGGAGCCAGGACAGAGCACATGGCACAGCCAGCCTGACCCGGCACAGAGCAGTGTGGTTTCAGGCTGTCCCCTGAGGCTGCTTGTCTACACTTCAAATTCCATTATTATGCTTTTGGTCCCTTAGCACCTTGCTTTCATTTCTCTTAAAATGCAGCCTCTGTTTTGGGGGTGCAAGGGAAGGGGTGGAGGTGAGAGAGGGCAAGACTCACAGCAGGTGTTTCCAGGATTTGAGCGTGTCATCAGTACAAAGTTTTTCCTGGGAGTCTGGCGGCCGTGTGATTGCGCTAAGTCCCTTTCCCTCCTTGGGCCTCAGTTTCCTCCTCTGCGAAAATGAGTTTGGGACTGCCGAGCTCTGAGCCGTTTCCAGATTTTGTAACCTAAGATGCAGGTTTTGCTGGTCAGGAACGAGGAGACAGCCTGGCCCTGGGGGGAGTAGGGGAGGAGCAGGAGGGGGCTGCCACTGGGGTTCCCGGCTGGACTGTGACACTTTGCCAGGAGTGGTTGCAGTCCCTGTACCTGCTTGCTTTTCTTTAGTGTTGGCGTGTGTTTCCGTATTTACATTTCTCCAGATCACATAAAGACCAAGGTCAGGTTAAGTCCATCACTCCTAACCCTAGTTGGCCCGAAGTCAAACAGAAGAGGTTGCTAATGGCACCTGTGTCTCCCACCCTCCCTCCCTGCCTTCTCTGCGTGTTCCTGGCTCTGGCCCCTTCCTGCCTGAGCAGCAGCCCTAGTCAGGCCTGTCTCCAGACAGCGGGTGGCATCTGGCCGGGCAGTGGGCGGGGGTGCTTCTTTCTGCTGGGAATGCCCCTGCTGATCCTGTCCCCCAGCCTGGCCAGCACTCAGGCTCCCTGGCAGAAGGGCAGCGCCAAGGTCTCCCCTGCAGGAGCCCCAGGCGTTTCGGGTGGTGCCTTCCGGGTAAGGAGTTTGGCTGGATAAGCAAAGCGTCTCCTTCAGTCCTTCACCCTCCGTCCTGCTCAGACCCCAGAAGGCAGGGTTGTAGCACGGCGGGAGGCCACTGCCTGAACTTCCCAGCTCTCCCCAGCGTGTCTGTCCCTCTGGGCTCTAGAGGCCATCAGGGCACTGCAGAGATCCCTGCAGGCCACCCTGGCCTGTGGGAGGTCTTGGGAGGCTGGTCTCTCTCCAGCTGGTTACAAGCCTCTGGGGCCTGGCAGAGGGGTTGGGCGTTTCCCTCATTCTGACTTGTACTGTCGTGTCCAGTCCCTGGCGGACACTTTCTATCCCATCCAGTCCACCTCCCTGGACTACTCATTCATTCATTCGGTCAGTCGGTCACTGGGGCCGGCCGTGGGCATGAGGGCACCAGGGCCTAGACTTACAGAGACAAAGGGACAGAGCGGGTCCCTTCGGGGCTCCGGGTGTAGTGCGGGGGGAGACTTGCACGTGCAGCTGCCAGTTCAGGGTGGCAACTCCCGTGACAATGTGGCACTGGCTGTCATGGGGGCATCGCGGGGAGGGGCTTGGGGACAGCTTCTCAGAGGAGGTGATGTTTGGGCCGAGTGTTGGGGGAAAAGCAGTAAAGTGTCCCTAGACGGGGTGTCTGGGGGGAGAGGACTTCCTGGGAAAGGGCCCATCAGTCTGAGGGGAAAACACGCAGGCAGGCTGGCAGGGTGAGAGGGCGGCGTCCCTTCTGGGATCCGGAGTGTTTGAGCCCCTGGCAAGATAAGGCTGAGGGGAAGAGGGACTCTGGTCGTGGAGGGCCTTGGGGGCCAGGCCAGAGCAGAGGAGGAAGTAGAGAAGCAGCCGTGAGGGGCCCTGGCGGCAGAAGTGATCCACCTGGGCGGCGGTGTAGACCTAGCATTAGGGGGAGGGGGAGGGGAGGCCGACTCATGGGCCCCTGCGCAGGGGGCTGGTGGCTCGGGGCCACCCGCTGCCTACCATGGTGTGCAGAGGGGGCGGTGGTGGGGTGTGGGGCGTGGGTATATATCTAGTTAGTGCTGACTTTTGGTGCCTCTGGCCTCTCAGGGGAGAATGTCAGCAAGCATTTGGTGTGGAGTTTGGCAGGAGCTGTCTCCTGGGGGGTTGACTTGGGCATCATCAGCATTTGGGTAGCATTGGAGTCTCTGTGGTACAGATGCCATGACTGAAGGGCAGCGAGGAGGGTGAGCCAAGCAGGCCTAAGTGGAACTGTGGGTGCGGGGAAGGGAGCGGGCACTGGGGCAGGGTGGGGGGTGGTAGAGGCCGGGAGAGTGCTGTGAAGACGGGGCTGGGAGCAGGGAGCTCTGGAAGGCTGTGTGACCCCTGCAGATGGCAACGACAGGAGAGGCAGGACAGGCAGGACGGGCAGGACAGGCAGGCTGCCTGTCCACTCCCAGCCACACGGCTCTGAGCTCGGAGTCGGGGCTCAGGATCACTGCAGTAAAAATTTTGTTGAATGAACAGCTGTGGGGTCAAAGGAGATGTTTTTGTCTTTAGGATTGGTGGGACTCGAGACTCGAGCCTCTCACCTCTTCCACCTCCCGCCCCCAGAGCGAGTCAGAATCAGAAAGGTCATGGACGGGAGTTTCCAGTTCTTGTCCAGATCTGCACATTACGATCTAACTCAGGGAAAGTGACGAGGCCTGTTCGGAAAGGCAGGAATGCTCCCTGGCGGGGGGTGAGCACTCCTTTCCTCTGGGGGCTTTCCTGGTGGTGAGCAGGGCATTCAGGGGGCTTTGCCTCGCTGCGTTCTGGGGCAAACTCCTCTCTTTGCGAGATCGGGCAGCAGCAGGTCCTAGCTCGTCGACGGCCACTGTAGGGAAGGAGGACTGAAGTAGGAGCCCTGGGGATCCTGTTCCTAGCTCTGCCATTGGCTTGTCCGAGACAGTCATCTCCCTGGGCCTCAGTTTCCCCATCTGTAAAGCAGGGATTCCCATACTACCTTCACAGGGAGAGCCCAAGCATAAGATGGGATAACGGATGCAAAGGTGATATGAAAAGTAAAACGTGTTTTACATCTGCCAGTTTTCTTCATTCAACTTCACTCACTTCCTCGTGCTCGCATTAATTCAACCAAAAATGACGAAGCGCCCACTAGATGCTATGATGACAAAATGCCAAGTGTTCAGGGCAGAACAACTGGGCAGACTTTGTGACAAGAGCCTGCCTTTGACTGTTTGACCCCTGCGCTCACTATATGTGGGGAAGGGGCAGGGGGTCAGCGGGCATCCGTGCCCCTGGCTGGGGTGCGTGGTAGTCAGCGGACTCTGCTGCTTGGGGTTCCGTGATGCCGGGAGTCTCCCCCTCTCTCCATTCCGGTGGGGGAGAGTTTATAGTGAGTAGGGTCAAGGGTTCTTTTCTACTTTGTCATCTCGATTCCAGAGGCTGCCTCACATATTACCTGGCAGTAGTGGCACATCTGCCATTGACGTGGGCAAAGGCCACTGTCCCGAGACATGCGTGTGAGAGGATCACAGGGCAGCTGCAGCAGATTGTCATCAGGAACAGCTCCCGAGTAGGAAGGATTTGGGTTCAACTCAGGTGCATGAACTTGGACAGGTGCTTAGCCTTACTGAGGCTCAACTTCCCCATTTGTACTGTGGGACTCTGAATACCTGCCCCGTGTCCCTCTTGGAGATAGAGTGAGAGTCGCGAGAGAACTTCCTCCCCCTCCTCTTCCACTGCCGTCAGCGCATCCTCCTCGACCTCGCCGGGCAATTGTTGGACTCAGGTGTATCAGACCTAGCAGGTAAAGTGACTGCTGTGCCTCACGTGCCCCTCGGTTATTAGGTGCCAGGATTCGGTGATGTAAAGAGTGTCTCTGCGGCTACTTACTGCTTCTGAATTGTTCATAAAATAGGACAGCTCTGGCGTGGAGGGGAGCGTGGGGAAGCCAGGAGGCTGCTTAAACCCCGCTGCAGGCTGGCATCTCTGGTGGCTCATCGTCCCTCCCTGAAGTCCCTGGGAGTTTATTTAGCTTGTTGCAATTTCCTTGTTAACTCCTCCACGCCACGCACCACCACCCTCCTCACTGTTTCTGAAGACGAACGCTCCAGCGCTTTGCATAGTGGGGCCTTTATCACTGGTCAGAGAAGGTGAGCACACCAGGCAGCAGCAGTAAGCACAGAGACGGGGAAAGCTTCAGAAATCCACAACCTCCTGACACCTCGGGCCCTGGCATGTGGAGGCCCCACTGGACACATTCTTTCTGAGTCAGGCTGGGCGAAGAGGACAGGAGCTAGTGGTTCTGACCTGCTCTGTCATTGCACCAGCAGTTTCAGGGGACTTCTGGACTCATCGACCACTCGCTCGACCCCCTGCCCACCCCAGCACCAGCCTCCTCCTTGAAGTGTGTTCTTAGCATATCCTTACTTGGATCTAAATGCCTGCTGGTGGTCAGTCCCAGTAAGGATTGGCCAATTCCTTGCCATAACTGTATGCTATTACATCTCACGGAGGTCGTAACCCAAAAGCTCCTGTGTCTCAGGGTCATGAAGCATCAGAGCAGGAGGAAGCCTTAAAGAGTATGTGGTCTGTCTGAGAAAAACAAGTGGGTAAAACATTGTCTACATCACACTCCCTCACACAGGAATGGCTTGTCAGTGGTCCCACCAGCCCTCTGGGCCACGGGGAATCTGGAGGCCACAGTGGGATGGTTCAAGTGCAGGGCCCCACACAGGGGGTACGGCACCCATGGCAGGCATCATGCAGATGTTCCGATTTGGGTGGCCTGGCAGAGGATTGAGGGGGTGCAGGGGATGGTGGTGTCTTACAGACTAAGCTTTGAGGTTTAACTTCTCATAAATGACTTCGAAGTCCAGTATGTGCCTCCATTTGCAAACTGGCTGAATTGTTGGTGCTCGAGGCCCGTAGGAGGGGAGGAGATTCGGCCTGGGAAAGTCCTGTCCGTTGCTCAGTGTCTCCTCTTAGTGTGGACGGCCATTCTCCATGGCCATCGGATGCCCAAACTCATGAAATGACGACCAGGAAAGCCACCTGCTGGGGCTGGGGGTGGCAGTGAGGAGGAAGGGGTCATGGAGTATAAGAAAGTGATGATTTTAAGTCAGAAAATACAAGCTTGAGGTAACTTAAAGTTTTCAGGTATATTTTATTTTACCATATGGGATAAGTTATGTGTTGTGCTATGTCTTAGTCCATTTTTCTTCTGCTATAACAGAATACCAGAGACTGGGTAATTTATAAAGAAAAGAAATTTATTTCTCACAGTTCTTGAAGCTGGCACATCCAAGGTCAAGGCCTGGCATCTGGCGAGGGCCTTCTTGCTGCATCATCTCGTGGCGGAAGGCAGAAGGGTGAGAGAGCTGAACTTGCTTTTGTAACAACCTACTCTTGCAATAATTAACCCACTCCCGTGATAATGACATTAATCTGCCCGTGACCTAATCACCTCTTAATGGTCCCACCGCTTAATGCTATCACAATGGCAGTTAAATTTCAACATGAGTTTTGGAGAGGCATACAGATCATAGGATACTAGTAAATTTAGTATTAGTAAATTTAGGGACTCACAACGTCCTTGGGACATATTCTTTGGAAATGTTATAGAGAGTTGAATGCAATATCCGTCAGTAAAAGCAGTTATGTAATAGGAGCAATAGATAACATTATATATTAATAATAACGAATAATATCACTAGCAAATACTAAATATATTATAGCACTTTCATACTGTAGAATGTAGTGCAGTTGTTTAAAAAAGTAAGTGATGGTTTAATAATGAAAAAAGCAAGATGCAGAGAAGAATGTGTTAATATGAATCCATTTAAGTAAGTCTTTTAAAAGCTTATGCGTATATATTCCTGGAGAGGCTAAGTAGGAACCTGCTAATGAGGGTTCCCAGGGAATCTGCACATCAACTTTGAGCCTTGGTTTCCTCATCTACACAGTGAGCTTTATAATCCCCTATTTTAGAATGTTAATGAAGCTCTAAAGGGACACCCCCTGAGGCAATAGCCTTTTGCCACTGTGAAACCCAATAATAACAGGAGTTACTGGTGTTGCCTGAGGCCTCAGGCAGGTCTTGGCCTGCTGCTGTCTACTTGTAGGATGAAAGGGGAGCTCTCTCTTGCTTCTGAGCCTCAGTTTTCTTGCACAAATTCTTAAAAGTAAAGACCCTAACACAGCCCCTGCAATAGAGCATGTGTTTGTTCCCCTTCTCTGGAGCTGTCGAGCTCACACTGCAGGACTTCCTGACAGCCCACCGCGGACCTAGCGCGCACCATGCACACTGCTGGGACTCTGTCCTGGCTGGCAGGGGCAGAGGCCTGCTCCTGGGAGTGTTCCCACCCCCCAGGCTCCTCATGCCCCACTGGCTGGTGGCTAGCCTTCCGGGAGCAGGCCCAGACACCCAAAATCAATTTGCTAAAAGCCAATTTGCCAAATGATCAATTTGCTGAATGACTAATCTGCCATAGGACTAAGGATTTGTATTTTAAATTTCAGTTTCCCTGCAGCTTTGCACAGAGGTTCTGGCTGCAGAATTCTGCACCAATGTCAAAGTTCAGAGGCTAAGCCTGGCTCCAGCACTTAATATTTTATATTGAAAGCACAGGCTTGCCCCACCCTCAACCTCTGCCCCAATCTGCCTCTGCTCTGCTTTCTAGGAGAGTTTTCCCTTCACATGCAGTTTCTTCTTCTCCACTTTTTTTTTTTTTTTTCAAACTTGGCTCTATATCTGCCTGTGGACATCAGCAATGACAGTAGATCCTTGCTAGAGTGGAGGCACAGACCCTTCCCCTGAGGGGACTTAAGACCTTGCACTGGAGTAAATAGAGGAATGAAATAGGGGGACATTTCTTGCACACCTGGGTGTGTGATCTAGGACTTATACCTACATTATTAGTATCATTTATCATTTTAATTCAAGTTGTAGTAGGCATTGAAATAGTGAGCATTTCTAGGTGAAGAGATCTAATCTTTTATTTATTTATAAATACCTATTAAATTTTAGACTCTGAAGCCTAGTTTAGAACTCTCTTATTGCCAGCACATAGTTCTACAAAATTTGTAATCACCCCAAACCAGCAGTTTAAGATCTTGTTATGGAAAAAAAAAATCAGCCATTTCAACTCTTGATTTTCCTGTATTTGTTGTTTATCTCTCTCTCTATCTACCTCTACCTATACTTATCTGCCAGCAGGCAATTCAAAAAAGCACATTAATTCTAAATGTTTTCATATGCTTTGGAATGTGCGGTCCTTCTGTATTGCTAGATTGCCCTTGTTAGCCGTCTTCACTTACACCTGCACCTATATGTGTTCCTGTACCTGCTGGAGGTTAGTTACTCTTTCCTCGGGACACCGTGGTGTCTTGAACACTGTGCAGGTGACCTCTGGGCAAGTTCATTAATTTCCCTGAGCCTTTTTTTTTTTTTTTTTTTTTTTGAGACAGAGTCTCACTCTCTTGCCTGGGCTAGAGTGTCATGGCGTCAGCCTAGCTCACAGCAACCTCAAACTCCTGGGCACAAGCAATCCTCCTGCCTCAGCCTCCCGAGTAGCTGGGACTACAGGCACTCGCCACCATGCCTGGCTAATTTTTTCTATTTTTAGTTGTTTGGCTAATTTCTTTCTATTTTTAGTAGAGACAGGGTCTCGCTCTTGCTCAGGCTGGTCTCGAACTCCTGAGCTCAAGCGATCCTCCCACCTCGGCCTCCCAGAGTGCTAGGATTATAGGCGTGAGCCACCGCACTCGGCCTCCCTGAGCCTTAATGTGTCTTCATCTGCAAAATGGGGCTAAAGATCCCACCTGATGAGTCTTTGAGTGTGAAAAGAGGTAATGGTGGAAGAACGCCATAATCACTGATGGGGTTGTGCAGATGTAGGATGTAAAGCTGGCTTGAATTCCAGATTGGGACAGTAAGTCCAGAAGTGTGTTGTCCTTACGAAGAGAGATGGGAGATGGGGTAGGCCAGGAAAATAAATTGCCAAGGCCAAGCTGAAAAGGAGAGAGCTCCTCATGGGCTCCCCATCGTCCAGACTAGATTCTTTCCTGGCCTGGGAGGCCCTGCTGCTGCTCTAACCTCATCACAGCCCCCTTTTACCCTTGACTTTGAGCTCCAACCACATGGACCATCCTTGATTTCTGGAATGTTCCATGGTCCTCCCCACCTCAGGACCTTTGCACAGGCTGTTTACACTTTTCCATCTCCCTGCTAAAGACCATCTCTAGGTCTCAGCTGAAATATCACTTTTTCTGTGAGCTTTCTGAGCCCTCTGACAGGTAAGCCCCCCTGACAAATGTTCCATCCTAGCACCCTGCACATATTCTTCACAGCATCAATTATGACAGCAGTTAATTAATTTGTTTTGTAATTAGTTAATGTCTGCCCTTTTGACTGTTCTGTAAACACTTTGAAGTCAGAGGCTGTGTCTGTCTTGCTCACTGCTGCGTGCCAGCGTTTAGCACTGTGCCTGGCACCTAGCAGCACTCGGGAAACACCTTTTGAATGAATGAATGGCCAGTGTTGGCTGCAATCTATCTGGGGGCATCAGAGTAAGGGATGATGAACGTCTGCCAGACACCCCTCCCTGACTTCCTCATTCTGGCCGTCCCCAGCTGAGCTTGGTTTGGTTTTCCCCTTGTTGGTTCATCCCCTAGTTCAGGACTTTGCCTCTGCTCCAGGGCAGTCAATCAGTCAGTCAGCAAACATTCTATGAGGTGGAACAGCAAGCAGCCTGGGTGGCACCGGATGTAAGGTCTGCAGGCTCTCTGAGCGGGAAAACAGCGCTGAGGGCTGGGGTCATTGTTGGGCTATGGGGTGGGGGTGCTTTCAGCCCAAGCAGATAAAGGTTGAGGGAGACCTGGCCCCTCAGTCAGCAGCCCCACGAGGATGCAGCGAGCCCCATCTGCTGTCAGGGCAGTGGCTGGCTCAGGAATCGCAGCCTGGATGAGCAATGCATGAAGAGAGCCTGGAGCCAGCCTGGCCCCCCAGGGAGAAGCATTGCTCAAACCCTGCCAGAACCTGCAGGCAGAGTGGGTGGCAGCTCCCAGGTTGCCCCAGGGACTGGCTCACATTCTAGCTGCCTGCCCAGGCACAGCGGGTGAGGGGAGGGTGCTGGCCTGTGTGGGTCTCTAGCTCGCAGGCCTTGGGGGCTGGCGCAGGGGTGAGATGCTCTAATCCTCTGCCAGGAGCCCACCTCCTCAACCCTCTCCTGGCCTTGAGCGTCTTCAGAAGGCAGTCGCTGGTTCTGCCCCTGTGTCACTGGAGTCAGTGGACATGCCTTTTTGGTCCTTTTCTCCCAGACCTCTGACCTTGCACTTATGAAAACCACGTGGATACTGTGTGGGAATTAGCTGCGCTCCCCTCCCCACTTAGTACAAACATTTTATGGAACCACTGAACGTCGGAGCTACAGGGAAGCTGTTCACCCTGACCTTTGCAAGAGAAGAAGGCTAAGACCCCGGGAGGTGAACCGAAACCCTGTGACCCACTTCACTGATGCATGTCTTTCGCTTAGGATGTTGGACACTCGCTAATGCCTTCGGCAGTCATTGGGTGCCACAGTTAGTGGGGTCAGCGGACAAGCAACTGAAAGCTGGTCCCCATGGCAATGAGAAGCAGGACAGAACCCAGAGGAGGGAAAGCACTGGGCCAAGAATCAGGAGGGCACAGCGCTCTTCCTCTCTTGTCACACACTGGCTTGGAGCCTCCCGTGAGTGGCCTGTTCTTTGGAGTCTCAGTTTCCTCATCTGTTGAATGGAATAATAATTTTGTCCCTAGACTGCTACTCACCAGAAAGGTTGAGAAGGGTTTTATAATAAGATAGAAGTCGGGATGTCTTATGGGCTGAATGCTTGTGTTCCCCAAAATTCATATGTTGAAGCCCAACCCCCAGTGTGACTGTACTTGGAGATGGGGTCTCCAAGGAAATATTAAGGTTAAATGAGGTCATAAGGGTGGGGCCCTCATCTGATAAGATTGGTGCCTTTATAAGTAGAGACTCCAGAAATCTCTCTCTCTCTGTTTCCATGTGTGCTTGCACCGAGGAAAGGCCGTGTGAGAAGGTAGCTGTCTGCAGGCCAGGAAGAGAGCTCCCACCAGAAAGTAAATTGGTTGGAACCTTGATTGTGGACTCCCAGCCTCCAGAACGGTGAGAAAATAAATTTCTGTTGCTTAAGCCACCCAGGTCTATGGTATTTTGTTGTGACATTCCCAGCAGACATAAATAGAGTGCCTGATTTCTGATGCCATCCTGTAATTCTAGGGGTGTCTGTCCTGGCCTGGGCTGGGAGTGACGAGAGCCCCTCCCAGGTGAGAGTGTGGGGGACGGCAGTGCGGGAGAGGTCATGCCCTGGGCAAGGGGAGGGAAGGAAACATCTCTGCAACACCAGCTTCTCCGGGGCCCCTCTCTTCTGGGCAGCCTGTCCCCAGCCTCCCTGGGCCAGGCTGACTGTTTGGGGACCCATCTCTCACTCCAAGTAACAAGGATCCCAACCCCTGAATGTCCATCTTCACCCCTAGATTCCTGTTTGAAAAAGCCTATTGTGCAGAAATACGCTGAGTTGTGCTTTCATAAGAAAAATCTAATATTTTCTCTGACTTTTGGTGAGGGAGCCACTGAATGTGTCCCAGAACTTTGGGAGCCCCGTGCCTTTGCCCCTCACTAAAAGAGAACATGGTTTTGTCCCAGGCCACAACCTCCAGCCTCTGCCCCCCAGTTGTCAGGAATACAGAATACAGAGCTCCAGCTCAGCTGAGACCCCTCCATCTGCGGCAGCCAGCACCGTCTGACCTGACTCTGCCAGCTCTCCCTCTTACCCATCCGGGCTCCCTCTTCCCTAGAACACAGGAATGTGGCACCAAGACCTATGTGTGGCCCATCTTCCCACCGTCCACAGTCGACTTTCCCTTCCTTCTCTCTTCCCAGCCCCTGCACTGAGAGTGTAGTGAGCCACTCCGTGGGGAAGCAGTGGGTGTGGAACAGTCAGGGAGGCCTTCCTGGAGGAGGAGATTCTCAGGCTGGGCTTTAAAGGATGGATGGGGTTTGGCGAAGCACAGAGAGGGAAGGATAAGCTTCAGGAGTCAGAGCTTAAGGATAGGTGTGGAGAGCCCAGCTTAAGACGGTGGCGCAGTGTGGGGTCAGCGGGCCGGGAGGGCGTGAGTGTGGACTGGGAGGGAGACCGGCTACCAGAAGGCGGAGAAGCCAAAGCCCAGACGTTTTCTTTGACTCTGAACCCAGTGGTCCCCGGCTGCGGTCGTTGCAGCTAAATAAAGCAGTCACTGTGATTTTGAAACCACAGTGGGCTTGTTCCACTGTGATGGCAACTAATTATGGATTGTAATTTGTCTAAACACAGGGAGGTGTTTTGACCTGAATAGTAATAATGCGACAGGCCTCCTTTGGTGTCTTCCCGCAGCCGGGCCGCTAGCCACGGCACGTCCGCACACCCCGCCCTGCTCCAGATGCCCGGCGAGGACAAAGCGGGGCGGGGGCGCGTCCCCCCCAGCACAGGGAACCGTCTCGGGCCCTGCGAGAGGCAGGCCGCCCTGTGGGCAGAGCCGCGGAGGGACCTGGGTCGCGTCCTTGTCTGGACACTGGGGCCGCAGCACCTCCCCAGCAGGCTGTCGTGGGGCTGAAACAGGACGCCCTGGGGACAGTGGCTGCACAGGGCAGACGCTGGATGCGTGGGAGGCGCGACCACAGTCAGCAGCACAGCGAAGGGGACCTCGCTTTGCAGACGAGGCAACCAGCCCGGGGGGCGGGGAGGGGCGGGGAGGCTGACTGAAGCCCGCAGTCACAGGCAGAGGTCTGGGGCTTTCCAAGGACTCTCAGCAGCACCGTCTCACCCCGTGGTCGCGGCCACCTGGATGTCACCATGTGGACAAGTTACGCGGCTCCCCCGCCCAGCGTCCTGGTTTGTGGGAGTGGGATGATGAGCACTGAGCGGGATAGTCGAGGCAGAGCCGAGCAGCCTGGCACTGGCACGTGGAACGCGCTCGCCGAGTGGTGGCCGCCCCGCCCCGCTTCCGCCACCGCCTGCCCGGCTCCACTATGCGGCGCTACCAAGAGTCACGTCCGAGTGGAGCCTTCCGGGGTGGCTGCAGCCACTCCCTCTGCCCTGCAGGGACATCGGCCCAGACGTGAACTCTGACCCCTCTGCATGCCTGATCAGTTCTCGCCTTTCAGCTCTCAGGCAGTATGCGTTTCCTTTGTCCACCTCGTCCCTGAGCCCCGGGAGAATGGGGCTATGGCATAACGTGCTGTGCCCTCTCCCTGCCCCGAACGGCCTAGCAGAGGCCCTAATAAATATTTCATAGGCTCTGAGTGCACAGCGCTCGCTTTACAGCGGGAGCGGCTCCCAGGGCGACATGATGTTCCTGCAGAGCCGGGCCTGACAGCCAGGTCTCCTGACCCCACTCCGCAGCTCCCCCTGCTGCCCTGTTGAGGTCGCCTCAGAGTTGGCCCCGGCCTGGAATTCCTCCCCGGACCCCTTGGCTTATCTGGATCCCACAGCATCCTTCAGACCTCAGCTTGTATGTTACAGCATGGAGCCCCCCACCTTGACCTGCTTAAATCTCCTGGGTTTTGCTCTCACAACAGCATCTGGGGAAGACACGGCTGGTTCCTTCCTGACCTCCATGAGTACCTTCTTCTTTTACAACAAATCCTGATTCAATGGGGAAGCACTATGTATAGTTAAAAGACCATATTTCACAGCCTTCCTGGTAGCTAGGAAGTTTCTGGGTAAGACTGCCAGGAAATTGAGGAGTTGGCTTATTTTTTTTTTTTCCCTTTGCATTTTGCTCTTTGACCCTTTCCTTCATCTTGCTTGGAACACACATGTGATGGCTGGAGCTCCAGCACCTATTTTGGGCCTGTGTGTTAGGGTTCTTAGAGCAGAAGCACAGCAAAAGCCTGGGCTCCTGAGAACTTTGTGGGAGCCATCGTGTCAGCCCTGGGCTGCCCATTTCTGAACTTGTTTTATGTAGGAGATAAAGCTTTCATTTGTTTTCATCACTGTAGTTGAATTTCTGTTACTGGCTGCCAAACCCTGTCCCAGTCCATAGGGAATTCCTTTTAGCTTTTATCGTAGTTTACGATGATTATGTGCAGAATCATTTAATGCCTCCATCAGCAAACTGTGTGCTCAGTGAGGACAGGGACCCATCTGCCTTGTTTACTCCTATATCCCCATCAACCAAAACAGTGCCTGGAACTGTTGTGCCCATAGCACATGCTTAGGAAATCTTTTTGAGTGAATGCATGGATGAATATATTCCAGTGAGTACTTGGTGTCTAGCAGGGGTCCTAAGGATCATGTGAGGAAAGAGTGGCTCTGACAGTGGCCTTTGTCATGACCGTGACGGGCTGCCCAGGCTGCTAGGAACTACCGTTCCTTTCCCAGTAGGTTGGCTCCTCAATGTGATCATTTAAAAACAGAATTTTTATGATTTTCCAATTTGAAAGTCTCTTTCAGAGGACTCTCCTATAATCTCACTACCTATAATAGCTCCTAAAAAATACACAGGGAGCAAATATAACACAGAGGAAAACCATCTTCTTCTTCTCAGTCTTGGTTCTCTGCAGTTTTCTTTTTTTCACACAGGCTTATGTAAAACTTTGTATTTTTTCTTCCCCCTCAGTATCATGACAGAACTTTCCCATTTATCCGAAGCTGGCCTGAACTATAATTTTGAGTGGATATACTACAGCCTATTTTCCATCAAGGGGAAGTACTTGGCCTGTCCCCTCTTTTTGCACTTTCAGTTTGAATGATACCATGATGAACCTCTCTGTGCCCAAAGCTTTTCCTGTGGTTAGGATGATTGCCTTAGGCAGATTCTCCAAGTGGATTTATTTGATCAAGGGAGATAAACATGTTCCAATGTCATTTTGCAAAACAGGAGTCAATGCAAGACTAAGGGAATCTTAGGGGAAAGAGAGACCCAGTCATTATACTTTTCTCCAGGCTCAGTTTCCCCAGCTATAAACTGACTGGGCCCATCAGAGGGCTCCAGGTTCCCTTGAAGTTCCGCCGATGGTTGGGAATGAGGCCTCTGCCATCCATCAGGGCACAAGGTCACATGGTGACCTGAATGCGTCAGCCCGTGCCTCTAGTTCACCCCGGAGGAGCAGACCCTCGCCATGTGGAATTGGGTCATGGAGCCTCCACGCTCCCTTTCTGTGTCTTCCTCACATAACGGTCTCCCCCACTCCTGGCGAGCCTGTGCTCTGTTAAGAGCCTAGCCCTTCCGCAGAGGGAGGGGAGGGGAGTCTGAGGGCCTGTCTCCTGCGAAGGTGAGGACTCGCCTTTGAGATCAGGGGCAGGAAAAGGGCAGTGCTTAACCCAAAGGGACACCCAAATGCTTTGGACTGGAACATCAGACCCCAGTGCAGGCCATTGAGGGACCTGAGCACACGTGGTGTGTAGGCTACTCACGTGAACGGCTGGAAATGCCGTCCATGCTCTGCAGTAAGGCTCCCAGCTTTCTGCTCCGTGAGATCCTATTATTGCATTGATTTTCATTTCTGTGCCCACCAGACTAAGCCCATCGAGGACAGGGATTCCTTCTGGTTTGTCTCTGCATGTGGGACACAGCAAGTGCTCAATACCTATTTTAAGTGAGCCAAGGAAGGGAGACGCCCAGATACGATAGGAAAAATGTGTGGCAAGATGGGGAGCGGGGGCCAGAGCGCAGATAGGGGAGTGAGAGGGAACATCTGACTGTGGGAAAAGTCCTGGGACACTTTTCTCTGACTCAAGACAACACCAATTAAAGCAACCATCAGTCCCTGTAGCCTGGCCCTTCTTGTGTGTGCAGGTTGCAGGCCCTGGTGTGGGCGTATGGGGAATGAGCTCTCAAAGCACTCATGTTGGCAAGGATGGCAGAGCTGTGGGCGAAGGGGAAGCAGGTGCAGAAAGAGGAAGCCAGGGCTCTGATGGCTCCTTTGTTCATGCACAGAACATTAGTTCATTTATTCACTCCTTCTTTCCCCCAGTATTTCTGAGCATATGCCATGTATTTTGCTCTGCGTTAGGTGCTGGATGTTCCAGGATGGAAATGGCTCCTGCTAAGTCCTCGAGCACTGTGGGGAAACGTCGGTACCTGGGGAGGCAGAGTGGGGGATGGGTAGTGGGCATGGGTGGGGCACCCAGGCAGAAGGGCGGGGTGCTGCAGTGGTGGCTGTGCTCGGTGGAAGGCACCTGCCTGGCTCATCAGTGGGCCCTGTGAGCAGCAGTGGGGCACAACCCTGCAGCTCCCTAAGAAGAGGTGGAGAAGTAGGGGAGGAGAAAGTGGGCACTCCATGTGTTGCAACTGGGTAGCACTTTGGGTGGGCTTGGAGGTCATGTGTGGAGAACGTGAACCTGGGAAATATTGCTTACACATAGAAAAATGGCAGGTAAGATCAAACAGAAAATTACAACCTGATATGCATGCTAGGGTCATGTCTATGTGAAGACACTACCTGTGGAAGGTATTATGCAAATGTCAAAATACTACCTGTGGAAAGTAATATGCTAAAAAAAAAAACAGAGGACTATTGATTGCATTAAGGAGGTTGGTTTATGACTGATTTATTAGATGGTTTAAAAAGTTTAATATTATGTAGTGATCATGATCTTATCATTATAATGTTAATAGTAATACTAAAATGGAGAGGTAGAACAATAATAGAGTTTTGGAGGATGGGAGATGTTTCCTTGAGATGCATTTTCAAATAGTAAAAGGATTCCCCGTAAAAGTGGGATGCGATACATCGCCTCTGGGTCTTCCGTGGCTGGGTCAGGGCAGCTGCGAGCTGCCAAGGGAAGCCCTGATGCTACAGGTGGTCCAGATACATTTCCACTTCTTTTGGGGATTAACTGGGGATTATTTGTTTCCCTTAATGGGCAACAATTAGCTAATACCTCTCCACAGTAGGCAAAGTAAAAGCTGGGCCTGTGTTGACACCTCTTTTTGACTGGGTTGTTGGTGCAACTGATGACTTCTACCTGTATTAGAGCTTCAGCACAGCAGAACTGCTCCTCTGTTGTGACAGGAAAATGGAAAAGTAGGCTTATATTTGCTCTTTGGTCTTCAAAAGTTTTTTTTGTTTTGTTTTGTTTTTTCAACGTATCTTTCCTGGGGTTGGGCCATAGCTTGATGAATGTTTGTTGAATGACTAATTATTGACTGATAGGTTAACAGCCTCCATTGAAGTAGGCTGAGCAAACAAACCATGGAGTGGAACAGGGTGTCTAGGTTACACAGCTTATTCATCTGTTGATCACTGGGGCACACCGCTGGTTATTAGGACCTAGGACCCTGAAAGGCAGCAGTAAGAGTGGAAGACACAGAAATAACAGGGGAGGAAGGAGTCAACTTAGCCCTAAAGGTGGGCAAAAAGAAAGGGTGAGATGCTCGGTGTTGAGCAAGTGCAGTTTAGAACACAGGTGACGTCTATAGTAGGCGTCTCGGTCAATGATTGTTTGGTTGCAAAAAACAGAATTATTACAAATTTAGCTCTCAATAATAATAACGAGTTTGTTGGAAAGCTACTCTCATTCAAGCCAAGGGCAGGTGACAACCAGTCCTCGTGAGAGGCTCAAGGTGGAGCTACTGGGAAGCTATTAGAGACCCACAGGGCCCCTCGCCTGTGCTCTCTGGCCCGCCTTCTCGGGGTCTTTTATCTCAGCCTCTCTCAGTGGGTTTGGTTCATTCTTTTCTTCGAAGACTGGCTTTTTCTGCCTTTTCAAGGCCCCCAAATGTTCACTTCAACCTGGACATGCTCGCTCAGATTATGGATGGGACACCAAGACTGAAAAAAAATAAAAATAAAAAAAAAATAAAATAAAAAAAAAAATTAAAAAAAAAAAATCCAAATTCCCAGAAGAAAGAATCTGATTGGCTAATGGCCAGCCAATGGGATGCCTCCCTCCAGTCACGCCTCCATCTCTGCTCCAGCCCGGGAGCCAGGGAGAGGTGCCCGTCGCGGATAAACGAGGCCACAGGGCCATTCCTGTAGGTGGGAGGGCGTTTCCTAGAGAAGGGGCCTTGGCTAATGAGTCTGCTGTGGGGGAAAACTGGAATGACTTGGTTGCTGGATGAAATCTTCAATCACGTGTAGAAGATGCCCACCATGTATGTTAAAAAATGAACAGCTTCCGAGGCTTGGAGTCCAGGTTGTCAGAGGGGTCTACGCACTAGCTGATTTCTGAGGAGTTTCCTCCTCGTTTTCCAAGTCTTTGGAGAGAGCAGTTAGTGGAAAATGCTAATGGCCAATTTGAGAAAATGACCATTTTGGTGCTCCCAGGCCACTAGGGCTGGCTAGAGCTAATTTTTAGAATGTCCCCTTGATGATCCTGGCAACTTGTTTAATGTTGACCTAGAGACACGCCATGGGCCCAGATCCAACTGTACAGCCAGGCTATTTGCTTTCCTGCGGGCAAGGAAAACTGCCCTAATCGCTCTATGTGCATTTCCCGTCTCTGAACACTCTATGGCAGCGGTCCCCAACCTTTTTTGTCACCAGGGACTGGTTTCATGGAAGACAGTTTTTCCACGGACTGGGGGTGGGGGTGTGGGGGGGGTGTAGTGGGTGGGGAGAGGTGCAGAGCTGAGGCGGTTGACACGCAGCCCGTTTCCTAACAGGTCACAGACTGGTACCGGGCCGCGGCTTGGGGGTTGGGGACCACAGCTCTGTGGCTCATCTAGTCTCATGCAGAGCTGCAGGGTGTGGTTGCGCAGGCTGTACACAACTTTATGGGATGGCTGACCTCATGACTGTCATAAAATCACTCAGGAGCCTTGATTCTACGCTGGTTTCGTTTCTGTACCTCTAGGCTGTCCCTCTGGGTTCTGAGCTCTGGGACGCAGAAGACATGGCCCTCCTCTTATGCTGGGGCTCATGCAGGCCTGGGTACTAGTTTCTGTCCCCTGTCCCCTCCAAGGTGGCTTTCAGGAACTCTGCTGTCCATCCCCACACCCAGATCGGAATGGATGTCACTGTAGTTCCTCTCCTGGGCCACCTTTTAGGGCTTATCTTTCACTGTGGCATAGTCAGTGTTGGCTCCTATTAAAGGGACTTCAGCTCGGCTAGCAGGGACAGTGTTTTTCTGAGGAGCGCGTTGTGCTTGGTTCTGAACTCACACTCGGAGCTGGCTAGTCCCTTACAGCAAAGACAAGCTCCAAGACAGAGGCTGTTGTTTTAGGTCTTGCTCGTTAAAACATGGTGGCTGCATTAGCATATCCACCGGGCCCTACCCCTCCAAGCTTCTGGTCCCGATCAGTGCAGTGCAGTTGCCCTTCACCTCCTGGGTGCCTGGCTGAGGGATGGATTTGTCTCTCTCTGCTTAGTCACCGGGAGCCAGTGAGCCCCAGTCCCGGCAGGCCTTTCCCTGCGGAGCCCAGCCGCAGGCTTTGGCTGATAGCCTGGGGCCGCCTCACCACCATTTTTTCACCGGCCCCACCCTAAAGGACAGCCTCCCCAAGTGACCTTTTTCGGTTGCTCCAACTTCCCTGGAGTGTTGATTTAGCTGGAGAGCACGCTCCCTCTCCAGCCCCGGTGTGTTTGCTCAGCGGAGGAGCGGGCATCGGGTCCGCCTGACTCCACGAGCACACAGGTTCCTCTGTCTTTACAGGAGTGTCCCACGGAGGGGGTGCAGCAGGGGCAGGGGGGTCCAAGAAGGGAGGCGCAGCTTCCTGTTCTGCTGCCGGTTATCACAGGCTGTTCTAATGCTGCTCAAACAATATTGAGAATAACCTCGGCTCAATAGCACCAGTGTTAGGCTGCAAAGTCAATATTGGCTGAGCAAACACGGCAAATAAGGAGTTGCTATTTGCGTAGCTATGAGTACTTGTGTGCTCCGGCTGCCTTGACAGGGCCCTTGGAAATGAACTGGAAGGAGGTGGTGTCTGGAGGTGGAGGGGTCTGCGAGCGGGACCAGGCCAGGGTTTCTCACCTTGGTGCTGTTAAAAATTGGGACCAGATAATTCTTTGTTGTGGGGACACTGCAGGATGTTTGGCAGCAGTCCTGGGCTCTACCCACCAGCTGCCAGCGGCACCCACTCCTCAACATCTAGAGACAACCAAATGTCTCTAGACACTGCTAAATGTCCCTTTGGGGAGGGGGGGAGGCAAAATCTCCCCTGCTGACTGAGGCCCACTAGGCTAGGTGCTGCCAGGCTGAGAGTGGATGGGCTGCAATGGAGAGGAGGGCTGGAGGGTCCCCCTGTGCCTCTTCGACTGTCCTGCTCTCCAGCTGGGACTCTCCCCAGTCCCTCGTGAGTGCCAAGAAAGCCAGCCTCTTTGAGAAATAGATGCAGCGTAAAAGTGCCTCTTCAGTAGAAAAGCCTTCTCAAGGCTGGCTGGGTGTTCGTGGCCACCTCCTCACCCTTGCCCTGTCTTGGAACCCACTCCTGCTCTCTGCCCGGAGAGAGAGACGCTATGAGACTCTCAGATCGCTTACCTGTGTCTCTCTCGTAGCATTCCTGGCATGCTTTGCTCTGGCCGGTGACCTTCTCAGTCAGACATGCCTATTTATAACAACCTGTCCCTGGCTCTACCTCCTCCCCTTTGCCACCAGGGACTGGCCTGTGCACTCTGGAATGCTGCGAGTAGCCAAGGCTGGGCCCTGAGGGAGGGCGTGTGGCAGGGAGGGGGCCAGGCATGCCGGCAAGAGGGCCTCCCCAGGGAGAGGCTGCACTGGCTTCTCCTTTGAGCAGTACAGGGTCACACCCGGGTTCACCTTCAGTCCTCTGCCGGGAGGGTGACGGAGACAGTGTTTATAGCCTGGCAAGGGGACAGGCTGCCCCAGGGGCTTTCTGCGCCATAACCACCCGTCCCTGCTGCTAGGCCTTCTGCTTGAGCAGGAGGACTCCCAGGGAGCCTGTGCCCAGTGGCTCCAGCTACCTCCTGACACCTGGAGCCTCCTCCTGCAGGCTGAGCCCCACGATGCCCAGGCTGGGGTGGGCTAGGAATGAAAAGATCGACACCAACAACAAGTGAGCGTTAGACGCTGTTCCCTTCCTGGACGTTGGTCCTTTTTCTTGTGCTGGGAGCAGAAGGGGAGCCTGTCCTGGGGCAGCAGTGACGTCATGAACATCACACCATTGGCTTTGTCTCCAGAAAGTGGCATCTTGGGAGGAGAGAAAACTCTGGTATGCTCAGATGTTGGAAAGGAAGGAAACGGGCCGTCCGAAGAGAGCTGAGCAGCTTTTGCATGGTTAAGTAGCTGCGGAAAGTTTTTGCTTTTGTTTTTTCGTTTTCCAAAGTTACACACTTCATGCACCACCCCAGTTGGCCTCTCCCCGGTCCCTTTCCCTCCTTCCTCACCCCTGTGTCCCTTAGATGGAGTGAGGGGAAGACACCTGAGAAACCTGCTGCACGCACAGCTTGCCAGAGATGCTTGCCCAGAGTCTCACAGCAATGGCAGTCCTTCAAACTTTTCTGTAGGGACTTGGCTGGGGCTGCTTGGTGTGATTGGACTTGAGGCCCAAAGATGGAAACACTCCTTACGTAGCCACCCCATTTGTGGGGCCACCTGGGGAAACGGGGCTCCCTTCCCTCCAGGAGCTGCTTCTGCACGTGGAGCATCAGGGACGAGAGCCTCAGGGCAGCCCCCCCCCCCAGCCAGAGCCACCTGTCGTTGCCTTATCCTGGCCCTGGGCCCCGCCTCCCTGCAGGAGCCTTTCCTCTGTGCTTGGAGGGTGGGCGACGCCGGCTGCGGCCGTGGAGAGAGAAGCCCCAGTGGTGGCGATGGGGACCAGCCAGCCAGTGATTATGACATAGGCAGCCCTTCTGAGAAATAACATATGTGTGCGATCCTGGTGTACACAGGGCAGGCCACCGCATGGCACAAATATACCCTTTTTCTCCAGCGGCTCGAGCAGGACCACCAGGAAAGTCTTCCTCAGTGCTTCTGAGATTCCCCCAAGTGCCACCTTGTGCTGCGGTCACCACACAGGGCCTGGCCAGTCTCCCCCTCTCGCCCTGTCTCGCCCTGTCCATGCTTCTTCCTCTGGATGCTCCTGCGGCTTCCTGTGATACGGGAGTCGGATGGGGAATAGGTCGGGGGCAGGGGATGCGGCAGAGCTCTCTGCAGCTTGATGTCACGTTCTCCACTGGACATGAAACACTTACAAAGTGTTGCAAAGTGTTTCATGCTAAGAGCTCCTCAACACCCTTATCTTTACTGGGGCTAAAACACAGTCTGAGAGCGGGGCAGGGGACCGACGCCTTCCCCACATGCTGAGTTCTGGATGTGGCAGGCATGCTTCTCCCGTCCTCACGTCTGTGGCATCCTGCAGGCTGGGACAGGGTAGGAAGCGGGGAAGGGCGTGTGCATTGCTGGTAGCTCTGTGGGGACGAGGTGGCTCTGCACAGTGATCTTTGCCCGTTTGCTCAGCTCTGTCCTCACGTGGCTGCGGCTGCCCCATTACGGCCTGAGACTCGGGCTGCCGGCACCCCTCTCATCACCATCTGCCTGTGCTGGAGTGTGCGCCCCTCTTTGTCTAGGGCTTTGGCACCTGAGTGACAGTCTTCCTCACCTCCCAAAGGCCTGCCCTCGTCCCACGGGACTTCTGTGTCCTTGCGAATGACCCGTCGGAAATCCTCTAGACCTTATTCCCTGTACCCGGTTCCCTCTCGTCAAGTCATCCAAGCTTTTGACCTATTTTTGTCCTGTCCTTCAGCCTCCTCCTGTGTTCGCCGGTGCCCCTCGTGTAGCCTAGACCGGGTGGGAAACATGCCTTCATCCCTGGTCCCTGCTTGCCTCCCACTGCCCCTGTCTGAGAAACCAGAGGTCAGCCTGCTGTGCTCCTGCCACCAGATTCTCCCCGATACCCCTGAGATTGTTGCCACATGCAAATGCAAGGAATCCACACTTGCTTGGGTTCTTCCCGATTGCCTGGCAACCCTCTCCCGGGTTGTCAGCCCCATCTCCCACCCCCACCACCAGTCTGAATTTCTAGTGCCTTCCTCAGTCCCCCATCCCAGCACCTGCCACCCTGTGCACCTACGATGTGCCAAGCAAGACATACAGAGCTGAGCAAGTCAGACGCGGGCCCTGTCCTCATGGAGTGCAGGCTAAAGTTGGAAAGAGACCTGCAATCATTATCAGTGCTCTTGACCATGAAGAGGACAAGGGCACAGGGGGGAGTGAAAGCAGCAGGTGGCACATGCCTTCAGCGGCCAGCCCCTGCCCCATCTGCTCACCAAGGGCACCCACAGCCGCCTGCCTTCCTGCCCCCATTCCCGCTGGGGGAGGGGTCCTTCTGCTCACAGGGTCACCCCTCCTCTGTGCTCTGCGTCTCCCCTGCCCCTGCCAGGGACTTCACAGATGAGCTTCCTTCTCAGACGTTCCATCTCTTCTTCTCTGTTGCCTCCGTCTCTCCCACCTTATTGTTGCTAGTAATGTTAACCATTTGCTGGGCTTAATGCAGGTCAGTCCCATTGACAAGATTCCTCCAAAAGAACCAGCCATGGAATGGCCATGGGTGGGGAGGGCATGTAGAATGGCAGAGAAATGCGAGGCAGGTTAGGGGAGGAGACGGGGCCAGGCTGCGCGCTTTCCGGGAGTTCTCTTGTTTAATGCTCACAATTTCATGGGACAGGTGACGTCACCCTTCTTTAACTTTGGGGGGTGCAGTAACTCCCCTAAGCCTGCAGAGCTGCCGTGCCAGCCAGTCAGCAGGAAAACAACCAATTCTATGTGTCCCACGCACAAAGGGTGTTGATTCGGAGAATTAGAGGCTGGCGCAGCTGCTGGGAGGGCTGGAGGCAGGAAGTCATGGCCGAAGGTCCGTGTGCAGGCCCCACAGTGGACGTCTCTCCAGGGCTCCCCTGGAAGCTGTATGGAACCCCCAGGGGACTGGAGCTGACTGCGTGATGGCAGGTGTCAGCCCAAGAGGCTGCAAAGCTCGCATCTGCCCGTCTGTCTGGCCCCAGCTGCCTCCGGAGAAGAATGTCCTCTTCTCTCTTTTGCCTTCCAAGAGTCACGCGGATGTCTCATTGGCAGGATCCAGCCTGGGACCCTATGGACGAGGGGAATCTGGGAACTCCAGGTCCCGGAGACAATGGTAGAGGGTGGGGAGGATGGCAAGGTGACGACGGACAGTCCAGCACAGATGCCACCAGGCAAAGAGGGGCCTGAAACCAGATCTGCAGGCTCCAGCCCGCCACCCTGTTTCCCAAGCCACACTGAGCCCTGTTGTGCTTCCTCCTAAAGGACTCTCGTCTCTCCCGCCCCTGCAGCTCCCTAGAATCGCCTGAAATCCCTTCAGCTGTCAAGGGACCTGGGCCACCACGGGCTGCGGACTGCGGACTAAACCTTCACACACTTTCCTTCCTCTCGAATAAAACTCCCAGCTGTAGGACCAGACCCAAACACTGAGGTTTCCGTCTCCAACCTGTGACTTTGAAGCTCCCTTAGAAGAGACTCTTTTGTTTAAATGTTACACAGCACCCGGCTGCTGGCCCCGTGCTGAGTGCCCTGTCTGTCTGCCCGGGGCAGGGCGGGTGACACCAGGTTTTGGAGAATGTTGTGCAGAGGAGGAAAAGGACCTTCCTCTCAGCCCAGAAAGCCTTGGCCAGTGGAGAGGATTGTGGAGTGAGTGTCAAGAAAGAGAACTTTCTCTGCTTCCTCCCACTCTCACGCGTGGCTTTCACAGTCCAGTGACCAGAATTCTTTGGAAAGAAATGGGGCCTTGAGGTTTAATATCTAGGAACGGAGATACACAGAAATTTGTGTGCCTTTGACTCCAGTTTTCCGGGGGCCTCATATCTTTTCCCGGAGCAGCTTTGGCCAGAGGACAGGGGACTCTGTTAAGAGCAGTGCCCTGGGCTGGGTGGAGCCTTCTTCAGGGGTCCTCAAAGTTCCCAGTTTTGTCTTCCTTCCCGAGTTCTGCAAACCCCAGGCCAGTATTCGTGTGAGAGAGACACTGGTTCCTAAATTCTCAGCAAATTGCAAATATTGTGAGATGTGTTAACACTCTGGGCCAAGACAAATGTAATTTTGGATTATTAAGTCCACATGACAAATGAGTGCTTATTAATTTTTATTTATCTTGAGCGAATTAACAGGGAGTAGCAATGGAGAAAAAAGTGATTGTCTTTCTGCTCCTTTGCAGAGAATAGCTGATTTGGAGAAGGCCCTAAGAAACAGTAGCATAAAATCACAGAATGTTGGAGCTGAGAGAAACCTTTATTTGCTTTAATTCAACAAATATGTATGAAGTGACTCCCAGGTTCTGGGAATTGAAAAGCAAACAAGAAACTGTTCCAGTCCTCAAAGAGCTCTGAATTTGGTAGGGCAACGACTGGCAGGGAACCCTGCAACAATAGAAGTTTGATCAAGGAATAGAGGTTGTATGAGGTTAGGGGAGAGTATCATTAACTCTTTGCAGAGAAAAAGAGAGCCAGAGAGGGCTTCCTAGAGGAAGTTATGTTTGAGTTGGGTTTTGTTGTACGAATAGGAGTTTGGCAGGGGAAGATGTTGGAGAAAGCCATGCTTGTCAGAAAGAACAAGAACATGGGCTTATTAAACCATGAGGTGAGTTCAGAAATCCAGCAGTCTGAAGGTGGAAAACAGAGGGGGATTAGGGGAGAGGCGTGGGCAGGGGCCAAATCCTGAGATCTGAGCTGAAGATAGGTCTGGACTATTCCTCAGTGGTCAGGAGCCATCCAAGGGCATGAAGCAGGGGAAAGACCACTTCGAGGGACCTATGGAGGGTGCACTGGAGGAGGAAGGCTGGAGGCAGGACACCCTTGTCAGGAGGTTGCAGCGGACGGGGGATGGAAGCCAGGCAGGGACAACGGGAAAGGAGAACGTTTAATGGATTGCTCCAGTTTCCTTTTTGCTGCTGTAACAAAGAACCACCAACTTGGTGGCTTAAAACGATGAAATTTTGTTAAAGTTCTGGAACCCAGAAGAAGTCCACAATCAGTTTCACTGGGCTAAAGTCAAGGCATCAGCAGGGCTGGTTCCTCCTGGAGTCTCTAGGGTAGGATTTGTTCCCAGATTGCCTTTTCCAGCTTCCAGGGGCTGCCTGCATTCCTTGGCTTGTGGCCCCTTTCTTCCTCTGCAATATACATTGCTCCGACCTCTGCTTCCACAGTCACGGCACCTTGTGTCTGGCTGCCCCTCCTGCAGCCCTCTTATCAGTGCTGTTGTGGGTACCCAGGGCCCAGCTGGATAATCTCCTCATTGCAAGATCCTTAATCACATTGGCAAATTCCTCTCTGCCATATATGAGTTGACATTCTCAGGCTCCAGCGATTAGGACGTGGACGTGTTTGGAAGGCCATTACTTCGCCACAGCCCGGATGCGAAGGACTTTGGGGCTATAGCCAGTACAGTTTGGCTGCTGCCTGGGGGGACTGGGATGATAGTGAGAGAGACAACCCCTCTGGTTACTGGTTAGGGCTGCTGGGGCCACCAACTAAGGAAACAAAGGAGGAAGAGCAGATTTGGGGAGCAGGTGTGGCAGGTGGTAGAGGGTAATGTGCTCAATTTTGAGCACATTGAATTTGAGACGTCCAGTGGCCATCAGATATATATATGGAATTCCGGGGAGAGGTCTGGGTGAGAGAGAAATGTGAGTCACCGATGTGCACTTGGTAATGGAAACGGGGGACATGGATCAGGTAACCCCGGGAGAGCACAGACAAGAAGTTCTTGAACTTTACGGCACATCAGAATTGCCTTGGGATAGGGTTGGTAGGTTCAGCAAATAAAAATACAGGAGGCCCTGTTAAATTTGAATTTCAGGTAAATAACAAATAGTTTTTGGTAATAAGTAAGCATTAAGTATGGCATGCTTCTCTAGCCCGCTTCGCTTTGTTTGTCTGAAATTCAAACTTAGCTGGGCACCCTGCATTGTGTCTGGCCATCCTACCCTGGGAGCTTGTTAAAAGGCACGTTCATTCGTGGACCCACTCCCAGAGATACTGGGTCAGTAGGTCCAGGGGGAGGCTTGGGTGTCTGCGATTTAACAAGCTCCCCAGGAGGCTCTCGTGCAGCTGGACCTGGGAGACCACTGCTACAGAGTCAGGCAGGGGAGGGCTTAGGAACAGACCCTGGGAACCGCAGCATCACAGGGCGAGAGAAGGAGGAAGCCAGTACGGGAGCCCGAGAAGGACCAGACGGAGCAGTAGGAGGGGAAACTGCCGCGGTGGCATCACGGAAGCACTTTGAGGATGAGCGTCAGTGCAGGGGCAGGCTGTAAGAGGCCCTTGGTTGACAACGTGGGGCCGGTGGTGACTGAGGCAGATCGGTGGACACTCCACTGCATATACGTGCATCAGCGTTCTCCAACCTGGGCTGTTCCAGGGACACAGTGGCAGTGCCTGCATCTCTCTGTTGGAGGGCTTTCCCCAGCAGGGCTTGGCTGCAGGCAGGCGCGACCTGGAAATGCAGGAGCTCGAGTGCCCCAGGGCGCCCCTCACCGTTGGGGATGCAAGCTGGTGAATCAGTGGCCCTCCGTCCTCTCTCGGAGGGACTTGGAGGGATTGAGCCTCGGCTGCCTGCAGCGATAACCTGCTCATTAATCACACTTGGTCAGCTTTTCTCCCTTCCCTGTCTCACTCTGCCCCTCCCCCCCAACCCTCAGTTCCTGGAATCTCCTCGCAATTATTCTACGTGCTCAAGGTTTGCTTCCAGGGGGACCCAAGCCAGGACCCTGGAGATGGCTGTTTCCATGGAGTCTTGGGGGGGAGCCGAGTGGGGCAGCAATGGGCCCTGGGAGGAGCTGTGCAGCAGGGAAGGGTCTTCCGTGAGCCCCGCCTGCCTCTGGTGTACCCCTCTCATGTGCAGCAGGCACCCCTAGTGCTTGTCTCAGGCCCCCTGTTCCCTGAGACCCCTCTGTGGAACTTCCTTCTAGGCTCCCTGCATCCTGGTGGGCTGCTGCACTGGGATTCTGCCCTCTGCAAATGTGCTAATGCATGCCTTCGTCTACTCCGTTCTCTTCCTCAATAGGTGACGTTCTTGTGTTTCAACGTGGGCCTTCAGCACCTTAGAGGAGGGAGGAGATTCAGCTTTACTGAGCTCTGCCATGCATGCAGCCCTGCTAACTCATTTACTCTTCAACACACAGGGAGTGACTTTTCCCATCTCTCAGAGGAGGACACCGGGGCTCAGGGCAGTTAAGTAACCTGCTAAGGTCACCACACTCGGTAAGTGGTGGCTTGGATGTTGCTCTGTCGTCCCAACAGGCTGCCGCAGATGCATGACAGGTATTTGAGGATGGCGCCCACATTCAACCAAGCCCTTCCTTTCCCTGTGCAGTCCCAAGATCACGCTTTCTTTAGATGACACTTCAAGAGACAGGGCTCCTGAACTCTCTCACCTCTTGGGTGACATTCTTGCTGTGCGTTCCCAGTGAAATGTAGCACCCAGGCCTGGTACCTTTCCAAAAGAAGTCTGAGCCCTGTGCCCGTTACCTCTGCTGACCTGAACACTATGCCTCCTCCCCTGACCCCAGGGTTCCATTCGCTTTTGGAACAGCCTCTGCCCTGCGTGGGCTCATATGAAGCTCAGGGTTACCTAAAACCCCCGTGTCTATTTCACCTGGACTGCTGCCAAGGCAAGATACTCCTGGGGCAGTTCATCGTTTGGATCCCAACTGCAGGGCCCGACGCCGGTCAGGACTGTGGTTTTCACAGTTTGGCCTAACATTGCAGCTATAAAAAATATGATAGGTGTTGGTTTATCTACATGGCCATTTATTGGCAATTAACGAATTCATATTTCTGTGTCTCACATTCCCAAGCAGATTGCTAGTTCCTTGAGGGCAGAGGACCTGCGTTCTCTCCTCTGCGTCACCCCTGGGGGCCTGGCACAAAGGTTGCAAACAGCAGGTGTCCACGAGGGGGGACAAAGACTCCACCCTCAACTCCCAGTCCTTCCAGACGTCAGCACACCCCTCGGGACACCCCGGCAGCTGACTCAGGATGCAGAACATCCCCATCTGCAACCCCCTGTAGAGTGGGGTCCTGGGGCCGTGACGGTGGGCATCCCGGCGGAGGGAAAGAAAGAGCACCTGCCCTGGAGCCAAGAGATCCGCGTCTGCGTCCCAGCCCCAGCCTGTGACCGTGTGCTGTTCTCTCACTCGTAAAATGGGGACAGTAAAAATAGGTAATATGTGTTGAACCCATCCTATAAAATGCGATCAGAGCTTAACATTCATAATCTCAACCCAGTGAATTTGGGATAACTAACATCTCTGGTTTTTAGATGAAAAAATCAGAAATTCAAAGTACTTAATTTATTTGTTCAGGGTCACAAAAGTGGAGAGTGGCAGAACTGGCGTTTGAACCCATGCCATCAGCTCTGCCTCTGGCTGTGACACTGCCTCTCTCACCTTGTGGATTACTGCACGAGCACACGGAAGCTGACAGGTGACGGGACTGTCACCATGCCTGGCACCTCGTGAGCACTCCGTAAATGCTAGTTCTCTCCCCATCCTGCCTCCCCATTTACTCCCCTCCTTGCCTCAGAGCAGAGCTAGGACCAAGGAGTGGAAGGAGAGGAGCTTTGCCTTCAATTCAGTTAAAGGAAGAACTTTCTGACAATTTGAGTCCTCTGGGAGAGACCTGGGCCCTTGGCGGGACTCCTGTCTCAGTCTGGAGGAGCGAGGGATCACCGGGGCCGGGTGGCTGGGGGCCCTCGGGCCTTCGAGGGGAGAAGTTGTTTGTCCTCTGGGCCATCCCAACCCCTATCCCTCCCTTGTCACTGACATGCGATCTGTCACCACGTGTGTTGATCCCACCCTGCCTGCCCTGGCATCCTTCCATCCGCTTCTGTCCAGGCCACCAGCACTCTCCCCTGGACCTTGGCACTTGGCATGTAACAGCGTCAGACCTTTCGGGACCTTCGTGTCCCTCCACGCAGCACTCTGTGGTCTTTCTGATCCTGCCTCTCCCAAGCTCAGGGGCTGTTGGGCCCTTCTGTGACTGCAGGAAAAGGCACCGGGAGACCTTCAGAGGTCTCGTTGCCTGTCACCCAGGCCCCCTCAGGGCCACCAGAGCCTCCCGAGGTCCTTTGCACACGCTTTCCCTCTGCCCAGGACACTCTCTGTCCACCACCCTTTCTCCTCCTCCCAAGCCTGTCCCCCCTTGACAGCTGTCCTTGACCATCCCCTTTCCTCCAGCCCCATGCCAGGTGACAGGGCGTGTCACGTCCACCTCATGTCACCAGAGCCCCGACCTCCTGTCTCCTCTGTTGAGTCTAGCCCTGAATCCAAGACTTGGCTAGACCTCGAGGACGCCGAGGTAAGTGAGCCAAGTTCCCCATTCCCAGAGCTCTCCAGGCACGCATGGGGTGATGTGTTGGCCAAGTTAAGCCCAGGTGCTCTGGGGAAGAGCAGGAGGAAGACAGGTAGCCCAGCCAGAGGGGGTCAGGGAGGGCTTCCTGGAGGAAGAAGTGCTTAAGCGGAATTTTAAGATCTCAGTGGGAGTTAAGCAAGCCAAGAAGGGCAGGAGAAAAGTACGTGCCTGGCTAGAGTCCCGCGAGAGCAAGGCATGCCAGGAGCTGCAGGAGGGCTGGGCTGGGGCTGCGTGGCCCTCGCGGACAGCTGCCTTGCTGGCGAGTGGGAAGGAGGACCCAGGAGGCCTCCTAGGTCTCCGGAAGGGCACTGGCCAGGTGAAGTGCCTTCGTGGAAATGCACAGGAGGACCGGGTTTCAGGGGGACAAAGCGGTGAAGAGGTTGATGAGGAAACTGTCTGATGTGGGGTCCTTGTGGGACCACTTGGTGGGAATTGCCTGGTGGGAAGGGCACCCAAGGTGGAGGCCAGAGTGAATGAGCCACAGGCAGGTGGGACAATGAGGACACCTGGCCGGGGCCTGGGGAAAGAGGTGGGGGACTGGTCAGCTGGAGGAGGTTCTAGAGGTGACCATACCTGACAGGGCCAGACTCTGCACCAAGTGCTCTTCTGAAAATCGTTTATCTTCCCAACAATCCTACACCAGCCCTATTTTACAGATGAGAACACTGAGGTTCAGGGGCATAAGGTACTTGCTCAGGACCATGTGGCTCTGGCCACCACCTGGTGCACAGTAGGTGCTCAATACAAATGTGAGGAAGGGATGACTGACTGACCGCTTGAATGAATGAATGATTGAATGAATGACAGAATTCAAGCCAAGCGGGTCTGGCTTTCAGCTAGAGCTCTGTCCTGTCCTGTCCCTGTTGCCTGAATTCTCTCTGCTTCAGTGACAATGACGATAGTCCCACTGGTGAGGAGGATGAGTGACACAGCTTCCCCTGAGCCTGGTGTGCTGGTGGCTTTGAGCAAAGCCCCCACACGCCTCCGAGCCAGGAGCTCACGGGCTACATGCTTCCCCTCTTCTAGAATCTTCCCTAACTTCTCCTGGGGCAGCCCCATGCCAGCTGCCCTTTTGAAGGTGCTGTTTGCTTTCCCTGCCTCAAGTTTTATCGTTTTCTCCAGGAAAATATTTGTCTTGCTATTATTTTAATCAAGCCTCTCGGGTCCAGCGGGGAGGCCTTGGAGAAGAATGAGTCCTGTTTCCTGTTTGCTGTACTGGGAGAACAAACAGCGTTGTTTGACTTACCTGCGTTTTCCCAGTAGGTGGACCCCTTGGAGCAAACACAGAGGAGACCTGCTCCCTGCCCCTTGGACCTGGAGTTCTTAACTGTGGAGCATTTAAAACTGAAAGGGCAGCTGGGCGCGGTGGCTCACGCCTGTAATCCTAGCCCTCTGGGAGGCCGAGGCGGGTGGATCGCTCGAGGTCAGGAGTTCGAGACCAGCCTGAGCGAGACCCCGTCTCTACTAAAAATAGAAATAAAAACTATTTGGACAACTAAAAATATATATAGAAAAAATTAGCCGGGCATGGTGGCACATGCCTGTAGTCCCAGCTACTCGGGAGGCTGAGGCAGTAGGATCGCTTAAGCCCAGGAGTTTGAGGTTGCTGTGAGCGAGGCTGATGCCACGGCACTCACTCTAGCCTGGGCAACCAAGTGACACTCTGTCTCAAAAAAAAAAAAAAAAAAAAAAAAAAAAAAAACTGAAAGGGCTTTTCTGAGTCAGGCCTGGGCCGGCCAGGCCGTTCTCTCTGGCTCACCCCAGAGCACGGGTTCCTGTCATCGTGTAAGGTGCCCGAACTGGGAGTGGGATTCTCTTGAGTCCAGGCAATTCATTCTTCCTCAGATAGCAGCCCAGCCCTGTACTACTTGAATGGATTGATCTGAGAGTGGAACTGAGAAATGAAAGGGGTCTAGAGATGAGGGGTGTGATTCGATGGGCTGTGACCAGGAAGAAACTTGAACTTGTCGGGATACAAAGGACCCTGGTTTTGGAGCCAGAGAAATCTGGTTCAAATTCAATTATGGGTGAGCTACCTGTTGTGTTTGTGTCACTATGGGTTGAGCTGTCACTTCATCCATTCTGTGCATGTTTAGCGAGCACTTCCTGTGTGCCATCACTGTTTAGGTGTTGTGATGCACCACAGAACAAAACGAGTAATAATCTCTGCCCTTTGGAGCTTGCAGTCCAGTGGAAGAAGACAGACATGCCTGAGACATAAGAAAAACATGCAGAAAGTTAGAAAGGGATCAAAAAAGTGGAGCAGTGATAAGTGTGACTGGAAAGGTCACGGTATAAACAGGGTGGTCAGGTAAGACCTCTTGAAAAGATGACATTTGAGTAACGACTTGAAGGAATGAAATTACCAAATTCCAAGTGCGTCTGATTGCAAAGTCTACGTCTCTCCCAGCTGAATGGGACCAGAGGGCTGGATACACAGTAGTGCTCAGGGAGTATAATTCTTCTCCCACCACTCTTCCTTTTGGCGTCTCTTAGGCATTCATCAACCAGGGAGACAGACAAGAGGGTGGTGGTTGGAGATCCCAGCGGGGCACCATCGCCAGAGCAAGGTGTGGACATGGAGTGGGGTCTGGGGAGCAGGCAGTCACCGAGATGACTGACCTTGAGGTTGGAGGTAACTCAGGCTGTGGAGTGGAGTTGACTGGGGAGGGATGGGTCCCCAGGGAAGCTAGCTGGGCCCATGCATTGATGTTCCCTGCACTCCCTTCATTTGTCCTGAAGACAAATGAACTAAACAAACATTTGTTGAGCGCCTCCTAGGAGCCAGGTGCTTCCAGGTGCTTTCCCATCCATGTAGTTCTCCCAACCGCCCTCTGAGGCAGGCAAGAACATCTCCATTGTACAGCAGAGGAAACTGAGGCTCAAAGGTTGAAAAGCTTATGTGTTGCTGGGATACAGATACGGATCTGTCTCATTTAACAGAACACTCAGTGTTTACTTTACAGTCATGACTAACTTCCCCATCTGAGCAACCACCGACATCACCATCGTCCTCAACATGACGTCGTCATTACCAGCAACACTGCCATCAGCACCATCACCCATGATGTCACCGTCATTATCACTGTCAACATCAACAACGTTTCCATGAACCCCACCATCAAAGGCCCGTGATTACGTGCAGCGGGGTACAGGGTAGAGTCCCAGCCGCACAACTTACTAGGCTTTGGGCAGGTCAGCTCATCTCTCCCAGCTTCAGCTTCCTTATCTATAAGATGGGCATAAACATATCGCCCCAGAGGTGGGAGAGATCTCTGTTTCCTCCACTCTGCTGAAACTGCTCTTGTCGTAATGATCGTCAGTGACCTCCCTAATTGTCATGATACACGCCCTCCATGAGCATCTGATGCATCTGATCATTTCCTCCTCCTGGCTTTGTGACACTCACACTCTGGTTTTCCTTCCAACTCGTTGATCCCCTGTCATTTGCTGACTCTGTCTCTTGCATTGGACCTCTAAATATTTGAGTCTTGCAGAGCTTGGATGTAGCCTCTCCTTTCTTCACACAGGCTCTCTAACTGCTTCCTCCCTAGTCCAAGCAACCGTCGTGTCTCCCTTGGAATACTACCGTAACCTCACAGTACTAGGGCATGGTCAGGGGAACGGACCTTAGAGTAGGCCACAGAGCCCCCCTGAGGAAGGAGGTCACCCCTTCCCGGGCCGATCCAGGATGAGAAGTAATCTGTTCAAGGAGCAGTTATAGGGCTGGTCCTGAGCAGAATTTTTTTGCAGGTAGTTTGAGAAGTCTCTGCCTCCCTTTAACCTTTCTGTTGCTTGCTGGATCTGCACTGTCTCAGGTGACCCAAGCCCTCGGACTCCTCCCATTCCCAAATATGTCCACACTGAGATGTCAGTGACAGGCAAGCTCTTAGAGAGTGGCCCCCACCACCTGGGTTTCGATTTAGCAAAGCACTAAGCAGAGTGCTACAGAGAGATCTCCAGTTAGTAACTGGGGACGTTTGCAGGATACTTTCCTGGTAACTCCAAAATAGCACCCCTTTGGGGGCTACTGTTTCTGTCTCCAAATTGAGGGGCCCATTCGGAGACAGATGGTCCCCGTTGGGCTGTTCTCACACACACGAGCAGAGGAATTCTTTTAGGTCCTCTTGGCCTCGGGAGCATTTTGCATCAGATGCCAGGAGAAACAGATTGCCTACCCCTTATTCTGGGGGCTGTGGGTGGGTGGCTTTGAGAGGAGATCTCTTCCAAGAATGTGTTTTCCCTTACATCTTCAGGATGCGATGCACTTCCCTCTCTGCTCTTTTGAGGCTGGCATAAGCACGAGAGTTGCTTTGGGGGTGATGTCTGTACCGCCTCTGTTCCACTGCTCAGGAGAAATAAGGGGTGGGCGAGTCACTTTGGGCATCATGCTTTGTTCCCTTTGCATGGGGCTACCCAGTTGGTGACACTAGGATCTGCTCTCCACTGCCAGATTAACATTCCTAAAATAGCCCAGTGTAATTGGGCCATTCCCTTGCTCAAGAACCATCCAAAGTCCTCCATTGCCCATAGAAGAAAGTCCCAGGCTTCAGTCTCACATTTGATGTTCCTGAAATCTGACCTTCATTGGCTTTTCTAACCATGACCCTCATTCCTTCCCTACCCAAGGTTTTCCCTCCAGACAGACAAGTCTACCTTCCTCTCCCAGAATGCCTGGCATTGTGGCTGCGTCTACACCATTCCCTTGGTTGAAATGCCCTTCCCTCCCTCCTTGTTGCCTGTCTGAACTTCTTTCTGTTCTTCCAGACAGGCTTGAGGCCAACCTTGCCAAGGCCTGCCTCCTTCCTTGGACATCTTCCTTGGTCCCTCCATGCATTTACTCTCTGGCCCCATAGGACCCCCAGAAGCCCCCTTGTAACTTCTCCCATTGAGGGTGGTTTATTTACAAAGGAACTACTCACCAGGGCATGGGCACAGTGTGGGCGAACCACAAGGGACAGTGCAGCCATCCAGAGCTAGTAACAGTGGAGCTATTGCCACTCCTAGGCCTGAAGAAACAAGGGGAGGAAACTGTTAACAGGACTGGAAGGAGAGAGACCTGCAGAGGAGACCAAGCACTGGGACTTTCCATGGAGAGATGCAGTTGGCTTGGGGAGAGTCCTTGGGAGGGAGTCAGGAGAGTGAGCACCCCTTGGCTGAGACCACTTGGAAGCCAGAGGGCAGCCCCCTGGGGTGGGCAGGAGAGTGGGGGAGTGTGGCAAGGAGTCTGGAGGCACAAGTGAAGGGGTAGGGCGTGATGCCTTATGCATTAGATTTTGGGTGGGAGAGTTGTGAGGTCTTTGAATGTCACAAGTAGAAAGGTCCTGAGGCTCCAACTGTTCAACTACATTCCCAGATAGGAAAATGGAAGGCAGCTTAGAGTGGGTTTACACTCATCTGGAACCACACTGGGCAGCAGTGTCAGAGATGAGACCGGAGTAAGTGTGAACCCCACAGTTCATTTGTCAATTGGTTTTCTGGAACCGATTATCTAATAAGCAGTAAACTCAGTAGGAATCTGAGTTTAAGTCTTTCTGGTCCTGCTGGCCATGTTTGGCAACTGGGAGTCTGTCTGTAAGGAGTGGTTGGAAGTAGTAGTCTGGAAGGGTTCATCCTGAGGGAGAAGCCACAGACAGCGCGTTTTACCCAGTTGCAAGTGAACTGAAGTTTTGAACACAGCATGGTAGCTGCTTTTCAAGTCTTGTCGCTCACCTGGCTCCCCGGACACGCCGTGCATCCCGTGGGGAGCAGCGTGTGTGTATATTTTAAGGGGAGGGATCTAGAGTCGAATCTGAAAGGGCTGATTCACTTCACCCTGAAGCACGGTGGACCCCAAGCAGCACTGCTGTGGGACCCCCACAGGGTAGCACGACACAGAACAGAGATGAACTCTCCACCCCGCCACAGACCGCACTTGGTGTTAGCTCTGCTTCATCCCACTTTCCTCTGCTCTTTTATGAAAAATTAAAGCAGTTGTATAGTTTTGTAATTTTCAAACATTGAAATTTATTACTCTCTCTGTTTCACAGTACACCTGTGACACAGCCAGGGCAGGGGGCACTTTACCCAACTGTCAAATGAAGAAATAAACTCGGGGAGGTCGGATAAATGGTCGAACGTGATGGGACGGGACAGCAGGCTTGACCCTGAAGACCACGCCCTTTGCTGGCGCCATGTTAGGACTCTCCCCTCCACAAGCGCTGCCTCCGTCCCAGTCTCTTCCTACGCTGTCCGTCTCTCCACCTCTCAGCCTCTCCCTTCATCCCGACTACCCCATCGTCTCCTCCCTGTCTCCCCCTCTCTCCTTTCTCTTTCTCCCTGCTCTTCGGAAATGCCACAGCCTCTCTCTGTTCTGATATGCCTAAAACATTGCTCCAGGGACTCTCTTACTTGCTTCTTGACATCAAGATCGACTGTGCTTAGGTCTGTCTGTCGGGAGAGCCTCTGCCTCCGTGGGGAGGGAAACCGCCCGGGTGACTTTCTGCTTCTTGTACCAGCCAAGGGGCTGTTTGCAGGCAGTGCATAAACATTGCCAGCACAATGAGACATTGAGCAATCTTTCCTTGAACCAATTAGGTTCCGACATCTGCTTACTGTTTAATTATCTTTTGACTGAGGAAATGGAAAAGTTGACAAATATAATAGTTTAACCCAACAAGAGTCAGGTTCCTTATTTTTTCCCCTTGGTGAGCATGTTTCTAGAACACTGATTTGCCAACATCTCCTAGTCTCTCAGGGCCACTGGCAAAAAAATATAGACAAATATTTATAGTCCATGAACTCAAGATGGTTTTCGTGTTTAACTGATTTCAGATGAATGACAATGGCCCTTAATGTGGTTACAAGAATTTGCCATTAATTTTCACTTGAAATTGGATCCAGCCAGAGTGTATGACTACACTGTATTCTAGTTCGTAATGATTTACCTTCCAAAAACACGGGCCCCTTCCCGCTGGCTGATGGGCACAACAGCTTAGTGGGGGCACCAATCTCACATTACATGTGAACAAAAATCAAGGTCAGAGAATCACTCCCGTTCTGGAGCTGTTTGCACATAGCATCTGAGGCAGGCGGCTGGGAACCTGGGTGAAGGCCACAGGGGTGAGGCAGGCCCGGCACACCAGCCTTTCCTGGTAAGGAAGATACAAGCTCCAGCTCCAAGCAGGAGACGGGACTGCATTGCCAGGGAACATGGGGGTGGGGTTCAAGGTCTCAGAGCATTTAGAAAAACCTTCTGTTGTCTTTCTACCTTGGTTTTTGAGTGCATCAGGTTAATGTTCTAGGTTATTTGTGAGGTTTCAGGTCTTCCCTCCTTTGGTCTAAAATGTGGATGTGGACAGTGGAACAGAGAGGGACCATGACAAAAAGAGAAAAATTGAGCCAGAGCAATAGGATTCTCCACCGTTGGGAACGTCATTGAACTTCAGTGGCACTCAGTTTCTGTTTAATCAGTATAACCATATAATTTGCTGAGTACTTTTGCTGGGGGTGAATGTTAAATTGGATGGAATGTTGGGAAAATGGGCTTAAACTGGAGATAAGGTCAACCTATAAGTAAAGAAGGGGCTAGACCTCACAGTGGGCGCAGAGGTGGTGAGCGGGTTTCATACCTACAGTGGGTATGAAAGAGTGACAAGTCTTCCTGGGTTGTGTCATGGAGGGGCTGATGCGGCTGCTTTGGGGCCCTGATGGGCAATGTCTGCCCTGGTCATGGGAAAGGGATGGCTGCACCCATGACACATATTCACCATTCCTGGATTGGATGGTCTTCAAGAGCCCTTTCAATTCTGTTTTTCTAATAAAGAATAATAGAGAAGTGAATGAAGCTAAGTCCCCTCTCGGTTAAACACACTGGAGGTTGAGACTTGAAGACCAGACCAGGGGGCCTAAGGCAGTGCTTCTCCAACTTGAATGTGTACACTCGGATCTTGTCAAAATGCAGGTTCTGAATCAGTAGGTCTGGGATAGGGCCCACTACTCGGCATTTCTGGCAGGCTCCCAGGTGATGCCAATGCCCCTGGTCTATGGGCCACACTTGGAGCAAGGATATAAGGCAGTGCCCTGAACCCAGGCCAGCCCCCCCTTCCCTGCAGACCCGATAGCCTGAAGAAGGCTCTATGTATATGCTCCTTTCCAAGAATTTTTTTCACATTTCATCTAATTTACTCCTCCAGACAGCCTTTTGATGTTGGATAGATTATTTCCCACCTGCATCACCCACTTGCATTTGCTAAATGTGTTTTCAGGTGCAGCAGGTTTTAGTGCTTAGCCCAAGGTCCACAAATGGCAGAGCTGGGACCCACATCTGAGTCCTTCCCCTGCATCTGTCTGGCCCTTTGAACACCTACCTGTCAAACCTAATCATACAGCTACTGCTGTGAGTGCCCTCGGCGCCAAAGGGGCAGCTCCTGGAGCTGTGCCAAGAGGTGGGACTAATGCCAGATATGCCCTCCGACCGCGTCAGAAGGCTGAGCTCTGCCTTGGTGGCCCCTGCTCCACCATTTCAGACACTCGTTAAGGCAGGCAAAAAACATCACCTAATCCTGCATTCATGGGAGCCTTCTTTGCCCTTAGGAGGGTTTTAGAGCCAGACAGGCCCAGGTCAGAATCCTGTCACCTTACTTGACCTTAAACAAGTTACTTAACCTCCCTGAGTCAAAGTCCTCTCACCTGTAAAAAGGGGATGATAAACATTCTTGCCTCTCAGAGACGTTGGGAAGCTGAGAATAAACAATGTAGTAAAATGCTACAGTGCATAGCAAAGATGGAACATTCAATTTCCCCCTTTTGCCCTTCTGAAGAACTGTTATGCTTTAGTTTTGCCATTCAGTGCACAAACACAGTATAACCATCTTAGATTCTCCTTCACGCAAGGGTGTAATTCATAATAATGGTTTCAGCGTTTAATGTGCTGCCTTCCCCATATACAATAAAATAAGAAACCATATTCATTATTGAATATCATTCTTTCATGATATAACAAGAAAATAACTATTTAAACAAACTTCAAAACTTACACTCTAAAACATGTCAGCAGCAAGAGCTATTCAGGCAACACAGACAAATTTGAAAATTAGAAGCAAACTTCAAATGTCTCCGCTGTGATTTGGCATGAGCAAAATCATCGATCAGTTTCGCAACTTCTGCTGCCTTGTTTCTGCAGTGAGGGGTGTTAATTCTGCTAAACGTTGTTGTCACAGAGTGTTCCTTAAATAGTTTTTAATTGGTTTTAATTCGGAGAAAAAAATGTTCTGCTGCAGATACAGGGGCAGGAATTGTCAAAAATAAAATGAACAGATAACATTCTACGGAAAAAGTTGTAGACATGCTGTGTCATTCCACACTCCCTTGGCAAACGTATGGCTACTTTTAATTCCATCAATTTCGCTTGTTAGTGATTTTCACAAAGCAGTAATTTAATTGGTGATGCTTCTAATGGATCACTGGGACTTTTTTTTTTTACCTTCTGTATCTTCTTCACAGCAGATTTTTCATCCACATGAATTAATTAGGATGGCAGAAAAAAATGCAAACAAGTCAGCAATACTGCACGTAACCCTGCAATCTTTGGTCAATTTAGGAAATTAACGTTATCAGTTATCTGTGAAAAAAGGATAAGAAATATAAAATCGTTCTTTAACAAAAAATCTGCTGAAGCTCAAAGTACTGTCATCCTGACACTCAGCAAATCAATAGGTGGAAGAAGATGATGCAAAAATCTTTTCATTATCATGGTATCCTGGCAAACTTTCAGCCAAAGCAGTCTTTTTCTTTTTCTTAAATTTGAGGAATATAGTCAGAATTTTTTCACCTATCTAGAACCAGATATTAGCATAGTTCTATATGTATGAATGTATGATTCTATTAAAGAACTCTATTCCTTCAGCTAAGGGAGCAACAGTCGCTCTGACAGCTCTGTCTTTGCAAATGCCAGCCAAGGCGCCTACATTCTCTTGGCTATAAAGGCAGCAGAGGTCAATATGCTTTCTTAGGAGTTGCCAAGTATTGCCAAAGAATAGCCCCAATCTCATTGCATATAGCATTTCAGGCATGCCATACTCTGTTCAAATGGCATCTGGTGTAAAATATGTATTAGAAACTTTTTTTTTCCAAAATAGAGAAGATCTGAATTATGCAGGGGGAAAATTGACAAGTACAGTGATACTGCGATATGTCTACACTTATGTACTATGTAACATGTCCTTGTGTTTGCTTAGCCAATAAGGTATTAAGAGGTGCGGTTCGAAAGTTTCTGTCTAACAGACAGAAGTTTATATTTAGTGGTCCATAGGCCATTGGATACAGACAAGATATACTTGAATATTAATGGAATTCTACTCACATGATTGTCATGGGAGCCGCAATGGAATTCTATTCAAGTGCATTTTTGCTTATTCTCTAATAGTGTCATGTGTGCTTAAAACTCAGTTGCATACGTGATACCCATAGCTAGTACCAAAGAAACTTCCCACTCCCGAGGGCCCCTAGTAGCCCGTGGCCCTGAGACGGTGCACCATCTCCCTTTGGCATGGGTCCCTTGGTTTCCCTCTTTTACTTGGTGATCAAGGTCTCCACGGCCTGACCTAGCTGCAACCCCAGACCCCACCTAACAAAGCCCCCTCTCCAGCCCCGTGGCTGTCACTATCCTGAGCAGGACTTCCCTCTTCTGCCCCTAATCCCTCAGTCTTGTGTTCTCCTGCTTTGCAATTTTTCTCTACTCCTCTGCCTGTGTCAACCCTGCTCATCCTTTAAGACCCAGCCTAGTCCCTGCATCAGTTGGGGCCCTGGCAAGAAACAGATGATGTGTCTGAAAGCTGATTGAGGAGAGTTAAGGAGGGACTGCGTATGAGGGAGTGACCTGGGCACGGGGGAGCAACAAGAGACGTTGCAGTGCCCTGTGACTACTAATAGTGGGAAGCTGCTACTGTCCCTAGGCCCCAGGAGGTGACAGGAGGATCACCTGTCACCATAGCCACAAGTTAGGGCTGCCTGGAAGGAGGCATGGCCTTCACCAGAGGAACCCGGTCATGGCTAATCCAGCCTGGCAGAGAGGCAGCCAGGGGAATACAGGCCCTGCCCTGCCCTCCTGCTGTGCATGCCCTGCTGCTGCTGGACTTTGGCCAAAACCAACTTGGAACGGGAGGACAAGGAGCCCCTCATGCAGCCCTTAGAGGTCAGCCTCCCAGCTGGAGCAGGGTGGAGAGGGATGGAGCTGGACTGGAAGGGCTGCCCTCTGCCTTCTCCTGGGAGCACCCTGATGAATCCAGCCCAGAGAGGCCTCTCTTTGCTCTGAACTCCAAAGCCCTTCCGGTTGGAGTGCACATCTGGCCTTGAGTAGCTGCGATGCTTCTTAATGTTGTGCTGCACGGTTATTGCTGTCTTGTGTTTTCAGTTTGCATCATGTCTCCCCACTTACTGTGGAAGCTCCCTGAGGCAGGGGCCTTAACCTACTCTCTTTGTAATTCTCCTATGGAAACCAGTAAATGTCCTGAATGTCTTGGTGGTGTTAGTTTCGATCATTCTGTCCCTTTGTTGCCACTCCACCCCCCACAACCAAAACACATACCTCCAGGACATCAGGACCTGGACCTGGGGTGCTGGTTGATTTTTCTTGAAGCGGGGGAGGGGGTGGATAGTGACATAAGGGTGAAGATGCTGAGGGTCCTGGCCCTGGTTTGGGGAGATTTCACCAAGTGCAACAGGAAAGAGCACAGGAGGAAGCAGAGGGAAGCAGACGCCCATACTTGGGAGGAGCAGGGATCGACTTGGGATGTGAGCTGGGAGCACAGGGCCAGGAGGACCCAAGCAAGTGAATCCCCACCAGGGGGACATTGGTATGGGCGGGAGGGGCTTGGATGCAAGGTTAAAGAGGGTGCCAAATACAGTCTAGCCCTTCACCTCCTAATAGCCATGTGTGGCTATCTAAATTTAAATTAACTAAAATTGAGTAAAATTAAGAGTTTGATTTCTCAGGCACACTAGCCACATTGCAAGTGCTCTACTGTGTTGGCCAATGCAAATGAGGGTATTTCCGTCATTGAGAACCTTCTAGTGCCCAGCCCGGTCAAGAACATCCTAGACACTTTATGGTCCCAACCATGTGAAAGAACCCACATAGCTGTTTGATTTAATCTGATCTTATCTGTCCTGATGTCAAACATACCTTGAATAATTGTGTGATGCGTCCCCAAACCTCAGTTTTCCCATCCAGAAAATGAGGCTAATAACAGAGGACTAATTACATTGAGGATTCAAAGGTGTCTTGACCGGCCATGGATGCATAGGCGAGCTCTCTAATAAACATTAGTTTCCAGCCTCCCTGACAACAAGGACACTAACCAGCACCTACTGAGAGCTTGTTCAGCTGGCGCCATACTGAACGGTTTATGGCGATTATTTTATGTAATTCTCACAGTAACTCTGTAAGAAGATAGTATCATTGTTCCCATTTTGCAGATGAGGAAATGAAGCTTCGGTGAGATTAAGACAGTTGCTCAGTGTCACGCAATGATGAAGCCAGGTTTCTTTATATTTGCTTAAAACCCATCACACATTGTTCTCTTCTGTTTCCTATCTCTTATCTTCCCTCCTAGGCCATGAGGAACATCATGTTAGGCTTCATCTGAATCTTACAACATACCTAGCATGGGCCCTGGACTGATGTTTGGTTGCCGATCGGTGCATCAATTTTGATAGAGTTTAATGAAAACATATAAAATTTCTTCAGTACTGATTATTGACTTTGACATTTATTCCTCCATGAGAGTCTTGGAAACACATCCAGGAGTGCTCAATCTCCATCTTCAATTCGGGGCATTGCTGGCAGAGGGCTACAGATCCAGGAGATGTCAGAACTACCTGGCTCTTGGGTGGAGAAGGAAGAGGCTGGTTTCTGTTTGAGGCAACTTTAAAAACACAAAAAGAAGGTCATGGAGGTCTGCTTAGCTTTGACTGTAAGCAGCATTAAGTTGGAGTCTGGTGTGTCTTTGGGTAAGTCACTTATATTCTTGGGATTTCAGTTGCTTTACCTGAAAGGGACAAGGCCTTCCCCTCATGGTGCTGGCCTTGAGGACCGAATGGATCTGTGAGACCCTGACCCAGTGCTGGGATGTGGCTGCCCACAGCAAACATGCTCTCGTCCCCCACCCCAGGAAGCTTCCGGGTCGTTCTGATGTCTTTGGCAAAAGAGAAGAAACTTTTATTGCCTGGACCACACATTTTTAAAGAAACTTAAGGTGTGTGTCTAGGAATTGATGTTAACTTCTGCCTTGACTGGTACATCGCACGCATATTAAGATAAACTAGAACCGCAGATGGATGAGGAGATGCCAAAACCACCTTCCATTGCTGGGCTCTGGGCTCCCTCCCTCCCTGCCTGACACGGGTGTCCCTGAGTCCCCATGGGGTCTGCGTACCAGGTTCTGGTTGAAGATACAAGGGAGGCCTGGGGGATTCCTGGGCTGGCGCTGAGCTGATTTAAAGGAAAGAGAAAGCCATGTGAGAAGCCGTGTAGTTTTGGGGTGCGGAAGAGGTGTTGAAGCACTGAAGGCGTTGACTGAAACTGCTTCTGCGGCCTGAGCTTATTAGGAGGCATCAGCCTGAAGAGAAGCCTGGGGCTCACCAGCCTTTCCCTGCCCCTCAATTTCTCAGCAGGTTGCTGTCCATTTCCGCAGGGAGACATTTCTATTGTTTCCTCTGGTGAGTCCCAGCATGAGCTGATCTGTCCCCGGGGTGTTATTTGGGGTCCGTGGGGGATTCTGAGCGTCCCTGGGTGAGAATCAGCACGTTGTCTGAAGACACTATGTGACTAAGTGTTAGACTCAGTGACCTCATCTCCAAGAAAGCTGGGGTGTGGCAGTTTGGCATGGAAAGTACTGATTTTAGAGTTGACCCCCCTGGGTTCCAGTCTTAGCTCTGTCAATCATAAGCTATGCTTCTCTGGGCAGGTACTTCACCTCTTTGATATTTTTGGAGCGTCAAAATTTTGTGTTAGGGTTTTCACCGAAGTTATGCCTTCTAATTCTCACAACGAGCCTCATGTAAGTGACAGTATTCCCATTTCACAGGTGACGAAGCACCGGGCCTTAGAGAAGTGAAGTGACTTCCTCCTTCCATCCCTCCCTCCCTCCCTCTTCCCCCGACCTGATCATTCTCACTCTTTCTTACAAACACATTGTAAGTGCCCGTTGGTTTCACCTACATTACTAGCTTTAAATACATTTTCGAGTTCAAAGACAGCTACTTGGACCGCTTTCCAGCCTACACCTTCGGGCCACGGGCCAGCTCTATCTCCCAAGGGAAGGGGGGCCGCCCTCACCGAGGAGTTCCCTTCCCCCACAGAGTCTGACATGCTGTCCTCTCAGCCAGGTGCTTCCCTCCCGCCTGACTGCGGACCCCTGGTCAAAGCTCCACATGCCCCGCAGGGAAGAGACCTTGTGGCAAGGCCACATGTCCTGGAGGGCCACATGTCCTGGAGGCATGACCCAGCTCAGGAAGCTGGTTGACAGGCGGTCACCCCCAGGCGTGGCCACCACCCAGACTCCCTTGGAGCAGAAGATCAAGGCTTCAGGCTCCTTTTCATACAACAAAGCAGTGGAGAGGAGCAAAAAGGTGTGTTTTTGAAAGCAAGCACGCCTGTCTCTCTCCAGCCTTGGGGAACATTTTGCTCTGAGAAAAATCTGATTCACAGAGTGGGTTTGGGGTTGGGGGCTTCAAAGGCAGGTTGAGGGGTTCAGTAACTACTGGCCAGTGAGCCCATGGGAAAACTGTCCCACCAGCTCTGAGATGACCGTGGGAACCGCCAAACGAGTTTGCTTTTAATTGTCTACCGGCAAACGGGTGGTGAGAAAGCCCTCGCGCTTCCCTCCCCCTCCTCTGCTCCTGAATTGAAGAAAAGCTGGACCATTTGTCCTGCTCTGATGGTCACTCCTGCGGCCTGTCCCCACGATGGCACTTAGGAGGGTCTAAGCTGAGGAGTCAGCACCCACAGAGGGTGGTATTTCAGCCCCAGCCTATGTCAGTGGGGGCTAGAAACCGAGTCCTAGCCCCGAGCAAAATGAAATCCACACCCCCCAGTTTGTTTCCAGGGGAAAACTCTCAGAACTTCCTCCTGTCACAGCTCTGTTTTCCACCAGCCTCAGGTCTGCGTCCGAAAACTCCTGTCCTGCCCACAGCCTCAGCTCTCCCCCTCTGCCCTGACCTCTGTGTGTCTAACGCGGGAATTTCTTGTTCTTACAGTTATAGGCGATGGCCCCGTGGGGAGAGGCAGGAGGCTGACTGAGGAGTGGGCCCAGAGAGGGGAAGGGACTCACTCAAGGTCACACAGCTTGCAGCAGGGCGGGCACAGACTTCCTGGACTCCCAAACCAGGGCATTTTCCCCCAAGCCTCCTCGCCCCACCACAAGTTGCTCTTGAGTGCCGGCTGGTAACCCCGGGCTGCCTTCTCAGTGCCAAACATCACCCCCTGGAACCCCTTGACTTTTTAGACCTCATTCGGAACAAAAAAAGCATGGAAGGGAAAAAAGCAAAAAAAAAAAAAAAAAAAAGTAATAAACCCCTGCGCCATTCCCCAGCCCTGACCGAGACACCATCGTCGCACACGTCACTGTCAGGGGGTTTCCACAGCCTGCACTGATCGGGTCGTCCTGCAAGGGAGAGCGGCGGTTCTGGGGGTGACGCCCGCCCTGTACGCTCATGGCTGCTGTGTGTGCACGTCCAGGAAGAGCGTCTCCATCTCCGGGAGGGCCGCCGCGTTATTTGGTTTTCTCAGGCTATTTTCACGAGGGCTCTGGCCTCCCAGGGACTTGATGGCGGCCCACGGAGGTTATCTCCCCAAACCAAACCTCATCTCTTGTCAGGCGGCTGTGTTTACAGCAGTGCAGACCTCGCCTCGCCTCCCGTGCTCAGAAGTGAGGCCGGCTGGGTCAGCCCTGCGCCCACACTCACTGCCTGCAACGCCCTGCGGCTCTCGCCCGCCTCTCTGGAACGATAACACGGGCTCCAGCAACCACGGGCACAGATTGCCTTCGTCACGTTTATGTCCCTAGCACCCAGCCCAGGTCCGGCTCAGGGCACAGGAAGGCCTGTCAGATTAGAATCTACTTCCATATACTTTTATTCCACTCGGGTTGCTCAGCTCCCCGGCTCTGGGGCCTGCCTTTTGCCTCTGCACTTTTGTTCGAGCTGTTCCCCTGCCTGGAATGCCTTTCCACTGCTCAGAAGCTTGTCAGCCTTCCAGGACCAGTTCACCCCGTGCTGGATGGCGTGCTTCCTAAGTGAAAGAGCTGAGCTCAGTTGTGCTTGTATTCCTACTCAGAAGGGGCCCAGCACATGTCTGTAGCATGAATGAATGAATAAAAACCCTGAGTTGCCCCCAATTTTAAGTCCTTCTCCGAAGCCCCCTAGCCCACGGAGCTCTCCCCCTCTCGTTGGGCTGACCTCGTGGGTGTCCTCTCTTCTCTTGGTCTCCATCTGGCTCCAGCATCCCAGGCTGTGATCGGCTCTCTTGCAGAAATCCTTCTCTGTCTTCTAACACCGTTTGTCTTACTTTCTCCAACTAAACTATGTCCAAAGGAAGTCCTAGAAGAAGGGCCCAGGTCATGTGCAGGGGGGCCAGCTGAGGCAGAAACAGACAGGTAGAATCATGGGTCCAGGGAGAAAAGGAGTCAGGTCCTGCATACGTGCTGGGACAGGTGTGCAGCATGGGTTTTAGAGTTCAAGTCTGCTGGTTTTTCCATCCAGAAGGTACAGAGTTCCCAAGGGCTAGCACTGACTGCGGAGCCAGTGACAGTCCTGCTGGCTGTCAGGGGCACAGGTCCCAAGGCAAAGACAGTGACTCTCACCGAGGATGGGCTGCTCAGCAGGAGCTGGCAGCGGCCGGGGGATGGCCCCAAGCCTGCAGGTGAATCCTGTCACTAAAGTAGTCAGGGCATTAGCAGCTCCTTGAAGGCTGGGATCACGTCACCAGCTCATCCCAGTGTTTGTCCAAGTCCCACTGGATCAGAACCTGTGACATGGGACCTAGGAACCTTCATCTTTAACAAACTCCCAAGGTCGTGCTTAGATGCACTAAAATTTAATGACCACTGTCTCCTACACGTGGTTGGACAACAAAAATATTTCATATGATTGAGATTGGCTTATATGTCACTTGGGGTTCCTCCTTGCCCCTTGAGATTGGATAAGATTGGCTCAGATCCCCCAATTTCTCCCCCATGGAGACCCAGGGAGGCCAAGATTTTGGAGCCTCTCCAAGGCCTACACACAGGATTGGCTCCTGCTGCCTCAGACTCTTGCTTTCGCACTTACTGTCTTCATCCCACACCTCCCAGACCCAGATGGGAAGCTCAGCCTCTTCTCATTTTCCATATAACAATCTGCTGGCACAAAGCATTCGTGGGTGAGGCAGATTTATTTGAAGATATGGGGTGGGGCGTGGGTGGGGATGAAGGAAGGATTTACATCACTGCAATGCAAACAACTTCAAGTTGAACATTAGGTGTTCCCATTCTTAAAATGCCTTTCTGGCCGCTCCACCATCGGACGCTTCCCTCCGGCCTTTCGCTCCAGACAGCTACAGCTTTGTGCCATCTTGCTGCTCCCCAGTTCCCCCCTCTCTGGTTATGTCTCCCCTTTCCCCCCTCTCCCCCCCTCATTCCTTATAGAGCAGGTTGGCCTTGGCCCCACGGCCTTGGCTGAGGTATGAACCACACGCCTTCAGACCTCACCATCTCCTCTTGAAGGTCTCTCCAAAATTGAGATCGTTTCCTCCTTAGGGGAATCCTTGTACCAGCTGTAGGTAAGAAAGCTTCACCTCTCACCTAGATGTGGAGCATGGAAGCCGGAAGGGATCTGAGATCATGAGTCAAACTCAAGTCAGACGGTCATTGGCCCGAAGTCTCTGGCAGGTGACAGGCAGAGTAGAAACCAGGGTGGCAAGATGCTTAGGTCAATCTATGCATCCTCAAGTTCGAGAATCACCCCTCCATCAGGTGGACTTGAAAACTCAACCCAATTACGTGACAATAAACCTTATGAGAGAGTGAACATAAGTCATTTATACTATAGTATAAATTAGCCTGGGCCCCTGGCTTTCGTGCTGGGGTCTCTGTAGACTGATTTCACGAGCAGCTCAGGACACCAGAGCACTCACACACACAGCAGGGCTTCGGGGTAAGACTTCACTGTCCACACAGATTCACTGATGACACTGGTTGGTATTTCTTTATCACCCCACCCTGACTGAGACGTTAACTCTCATGAACACAGCCCTTCTGGCTCTGCACGGGGCTTAGGCTGGCAGACAGAGATGGGATTCCAGCCCTACTTCTGCCATGAATATGCTGCTTGATCTTGGCTATGAGTGGTCTTCTCTTTGGGCCTCAGTTTACTCGCTGTTAATAAGAGGTCTGCTTTGGGCACTGCCCTAGTGATTTGCAGAAATGTCTCAGGAGCCTTCAAGGGGTGGCACGCATGGCTCCAAGTGTGTGTGGTGTGGGGGTGGGGGATTCAGCCCCCACTCCCACTGGAGGCAGCTCTGCTCATGTCTGTTCTAACAACTGGGGTTTCATGAGGACGTCTAATCAAAGAGGGATTCCATTGCTTAAAAAGTACTTGAGAACCTCTGGTCCAGCTGACATTTGGGGCCCACGGCTCTAGAGACCAGTGAGCCTTCATGGCTGTGGTGAGGCGGGCTACCCTGCAGGGCTCCGCGTGGCTGTGCCTTCCATGTGGCCACCATTAGCAAATGGGGACATCCACCGAGAGGCACCTGGGGCAGCTGGGCAGGTCCCCATTGTGGTGGCTGTTTTGGGGACTTTCTGAGTATTGGTAAGTGTGAATCAGGCCCCAGATTTTCCGTTTCCTCTGCTCATTACACCCTTTCAGAAGAGTGTGTAAGTGTGTGCTTCAGCAAAATGCAGGTGCTAAAAGTTCCATGGCTCCAAAAGGGGTGTGGGAGAGAGCAGAGGGCTGGGCCCAGGTGGGCACCCCGCTTTTCCACTGTGGGCGGTACCCGGAGGGTGAAAAGCCTTTCTTGCCTGCAGCCATTCTGAGGGTCAATTCCATGGTCCGCCCGTGTGCTCCATCCAGGGCTCCTGAGTATCTCCTCTTGCCCTGAGCGTCTGAGGTTTGGAGCAGCCGGGGCTTGTGCAGGCTGCACCCATGTTGGATGTGGGCTCTGCTGGCCAGCAGTGTGGCCCTGGTCCCTGCCCATGCACAGGTGCAAGCCTGGCCACTGTCACCTTCCTTTGGCCTCATTCCAAGATTATACAAAGCAAGATAGTGTATGCACAGCACTTCAGGGTGCACCCATTGCTTTGCTGTGCACGCTCTCGTTTGACCTCACGCAGCGCTAAGAGGCAGGCGAAGCAGGGACCACTGTGATGCCACGCGAGAGTCACATGGAGGGTATAACCAGGTCTTTGCGTTCTGAATCTGGTGCTCTTTGCTCTCCACTCCACTCCACGACCTCCCGGCCTCAGCTTCTGTCCTCAGCCTCGTTTCAGATTTCTCCATCATCATTAAAGACATTTTCTTGGCACTTCTCACCCAGCTTAAGGTATTTGTTCCTATAGTCATTCATTCATTCACTCGCTCTCTGAATCACTCACTTGTTTATACCCTCACCTCACTTATTCAGTTGCTCACGCCATTCATTTAGCTGTTCATTCATTCACGTATTCATTCATTCATTCAAGGCCTTGTTAAGTGCTTTCTATGTGCTCAGCTTACAGTAGGTGCTTTAGGGAACACAAAGAATGCTAAAGTGTGATTCCTGACTTTGCCAAGCTAATGCTCTAGTTGAAGAACAATGGAAAGGCATGTAATAGGTGATTTCGTGGTCACAGAGGATATATTCTTGCTATAGTGACAACGGCAGGATACTTTCCAGACAGCCCTCATATTTTTATTTGTTCTCACTCTTAAGAGCTAATAGATATTGCTTATTCTATGGCTTCCAGAAGTCCCAGATATGTGGGAGATGCTGGGCTGAGTTTTAGGTCTCCTTGCAGAGCTGGAATCCTGGGGCTCCGTAGGAGCTTAGAGAAGGGAAGTACTGATAGTTGGGGTGGTCAGGAAAGGCTTCTCGGAAGAGGTGGGAGTTGAACTCAGCTTGGGAGGTTGGGGGGAATTTGTGAACCCGAAGCGGGGAGCATAGGCCAAGGATGGTGTGGCGGGGGCAGGGGGCAGGGGGCAGGAGTGAGGGCCTGCACTCATTCAGGGGCTCCGGGCCGGTAGCCAGGCAGGGCTGCAGGAGTGCACATGTGCGAGAGAGAGAGAGAGAGAGAGAGAGAGAGAGAGAGAGAGAGAGAGGGAGAGAGAGAGAGAGAGAGAGAGAGAGAGAGAGAGTGTGTGTGTGTGTGTGTGTGTGTGTGTGTGTGTGTGTGTGTGTGTTGGGGGGGTGGCCAGCACTGAAGCCGAGCGCAGGGGTGGGTGGGGGGCTGGGCAGGGGGGTTACGTGCAGGGGCTGTGGAAGCACCGCCCTGGGCCCGCTGCCCTTGACTACTTGGCTTTGCGTCTGACCACCCTCAGGGGCGAGGGGACAGCAGCTCTCAGCAAATTTCCTTCCGGCTCTGACAGCAAACATGGGCTCTGCTCTTTGAGTGGGACATAAGATGGCTTTCGCCTCTTGCAGCCTGTGGCAATACGAGCATTATCAAATGCTTTTCTCTCCCCTTTATAATGTTTTTGTTTCTTGTAGGAAAGACAGAGAGAGAAAAACTATGAGCAGAGCAGGAGAAAGAGGTAGAGAGAGGAGAGCGAGAGGGAAGGAGCAAAGGGGAGAGAGAGAAGAGAACGGGTAGGAGAACAGGAGAGAAAGCAGAGAGGAACAGAAGAATGAGAAAGGCCAGCACCATCTTCTCGATCCTCTTTAGAGCTTTGACTATTTCTTGCCAAAAATACCTGGGATAAATATCTGGATTCCTCAGAACCAAAATGCCCTGGAGGACCCACTTTCCAGGGTTAATTACAAAGTGACTGCCATTGCAGATGGCTGTTTCTGCTTCTGCAGAGAGGCCAGAGCAGCGCCTGGGACTTGTCCTTCCCGCGGGCCCCTGTCTGCTGCGTGTTGCCACGAGCGCCGTCTCCACGTGGCACTGAACCTCTCACATGCTCCGTGCACAACCAGCACAGCCACAGGTGCTGATGGCAGCAGTTGTCACAGAGATACGTCTCTCATCCCACCGCAGCCACCGTGAGGACACCCATTCTTGAGACAAAACATCCCGCACGCGTACACCCCCTTAAAAAGCTTGAGATAGAAGATATTTCTTTAACCTGATAAAGAAAGCGTGTCTTAAAATAGGGAGAAGACAAAGATATCCTCTGTCAACAATGCCTTTGAAAAAATTTTCCTAAAACTTCTAGCCAATGCCAAATTTTATAAAGTAGAACAAAAAAGCACCTTAACTACTGAAAATAAGAGAAAACTATTGGTTTTAAGTTGTATAATCATATATCTAGAAGACAAGAAGAATCAATAGAGAAACTCTTAGAATTTCTAATAGAGCTTGGGCAAACTAGCCAAACAAGGGGTAACCCTAGAAATCTCAGGGCACCATCTCTCTCAGTTTTAGCACACAGTTGTACTAAATTTGACTCCAGAAACCTTGAAGAATCACATGGCTCTTAACTGTAGGCTTTCCGGAAAGGGCTTGTCATGCCCAGAGGTCTTGAACATTCTGTCGCATAGAAAGTTTTCCAAAAATTCTCTCCAGACATTCTTTCCTCTCTCTAAAGCTATTAATACATACGCATGGTGGCAGCTAATACATCGTCACCTCTCTGTTCAGAGGGTTCTTTCATTGCTGCCACCTCCTCTTTCACTTGTTTTCTGTCCTTCGCCTCGTGGACCCACTGTCCTGAGTCCAGTCAGGTGTCTCTGTGACTCCTGGTTGTCCTACACCTTCATTGAGGAAAAGACTGAACCCCTGGGAAACATAGCTTTTCTTTCCCTGTGACAAATTTTCTTGTGAATAACCACTGGGAACATTGCTAGTGAATATATTTTCCTCTCTGATACATAAGATAGACATATAAAAATCAATAACTTTCTTATATACTCACAATAACCAGTTTAAAGTTAAAGGCAAACAAAGACATAAACTGCCTTTGAATGATTCTCAGTGAGAATTGTGTGAACCTTTCATAAAGAAAGTGACAAGGCCGGGCGCGGTGGGTCACACCTGTAATCCTAGCACTCTGGGAGGCCAAGGTGGGAGGATCACTTAAGGTCAGGAGTTCGAGACCAGCCTCAGCAACAGCGAGACCCCGTCTCTACTGAAAAAAGAAAGAAGTTAGCCGGGCAACTAAAAATAAATAAAAAATTAGCCGAGTGTGGTGGTGTGCGCTGGTAATCCCAGCTACTCAGGAGGCTGAGGCAGGAGGATCGCTTGAGCCCAGGAGTTTGAGGTTGCTGTGAGCTATGAGGACACCACACTAGCCCAGGAACAGAGCAAGACACTGTCTCAAAAACAAACAAATAAACAAACAAACAAACAAACAAACAAGATGACAAAACTTAGTTTTGTGTAAGAGAAGATTTTAATAAGTGGGGAAATATAATGGGTTCTTGGCTGGGGAAAAGGAACAATGAAAGACATTAGTTTTTCTTGAATTAATACATAGGTAGATCTAGCAAAAATCTAATCAAAATCTCAATGGAAACTTTTGGTGATTTGACAAAACAACCTTACAATGAATCTGGAAGAATAAGAAGTTAAAAATAGCTAAGAAACTTTGGAAAGAACAAGAAGACAGAATTTCCTTTAACATACATTAAAATATATTTTAAAGCTACAGCAACCATACAGCACAGTACTGGTTCAAGAGCAAGCCAGCATCTGTTGGACGCGACTGACCGCTCTAAAGCCAACCTTACCATGGGTACAAAAGCAACGTGGCATAAAAAGAAGTGTTGCAACTCAACGGGAAAGGGTTGTGTTAACAAACGGTGCTGAGAAAATTGACTACTCAGGAAACAATCATTTTAGATCTTTAGCTTTTTCTCAAGTAAATTCTAGATAAATTACAGCATTAAGCATAAGAAACCCCATAACAATAGGTGAAAATTTAAGTGACTGTTTCAATGATCTTAGAGTGGGTATTACCCATCTAAACTTAACAGCAATTGGAGAAATCACAAAGGAAACTGTCAATAGAATTGCCTGCACAAGACTTCTAAATATATATTTTTTAAAAAGAAACTATAAAAATAAAGAGGTAAATGACAAATTGGGAAAAATATTTGCAATAGGTGTAGTAAAAGGCTAACAGCCTTAAGATATAAAGAGCTCTTAGAAAGCCTAAAGAAAAAGACTAACATCCTAGCAGAAACATTGGCAAAGAACATTTACAGAGTGAGGCATACAAATGGCTAACATTTGAGAACATGTGTAGTTTTACCATTAGCCAAAGAAATGCCAAATAAAACAATAATCAAATCCCATTTCCACTTGCCCGGTTGTTAAGATTGATGATGAAGGTGATGATGATGATGACAACAAGTGTTAGTCACCATGTGATGAAACTGGAAAATAAATTGGCATGACCTGTCTGGAAGAACTTCAACAGTTTTTGTATTTTTTGACTCAATACCTCTACTTCTAGGGATCCGTCCTAAGAAACACCGGAGATGGGATGAGAATGTCCGTCACAGCACTATTTATCAGACATAAATATTGGAAATGATTGAGATGTGTAACAATGAAGGAGTGAGAAAATATAGTATATTTCTGTTGTTAAATACATTTTTAAAAGCATATATTCAAAGAATATTTAATAAAATGAGAATGTGCTTACAACGGAATGTTAGCATTTAAAAAACTACAATTAAAGCTCTGTGCGTGTGTGTATGCATATGTGTATGTGTGTGTAGTGCATCTTGATTTCCTACTTTTCTGCACGTAGTGAGGAGAACCAGAATTCATATGAGCTGTTACTTAACTTCATGCCCTCCCTCCCTCACCTGTAAGATGGGATCATATGCTTGACTGTCAGGGCGGGGTGAAAACGAAATGAGGTATCCTACATGAACATGATGTTGGTTCTGATTTTTCATGCGTTTGTATCTTCTCTCCCCAGGGAGGCTGGATTTTCCTAAGAGCAGGAACTGCCTGGCTCCTTGACCTATAAAAGGTGGTGTTGTGCCCTTAAATGTTAAGGATGGGGCTTGCAGCAGTGTCTGGCTTCGTGTGGGAGCTCAATGAAGAATGAACGGGGAGATGGGCTTATGGGCAGACTACCCGCAAGACAGGCTGGGTGACCAGCTTGAGATGGTGTCCCCAGGACTTCCCCCACTGGCCTTGGAGCCATCAAGGAGGGAAGGAGAGAGGTGAAGTTTAAGGGATGCAGGAGGAGAGAGACCACAGCCTCTTTGTCCTCCTTGGACAGCCTGGGGGAGGATGGGGCTCGCAGCTCTTCTGTGTCGCTGAACAAGTCAGGGTCGTGGTCCCAGGAGCCTGAGCCTGGTCCTGTGCTGCGTGTTTTACCTGCATGATATTACTTGGGCCTCATTTTCATCCTAGAAGGCTAGAATTATTATCCTCACTTACGTACAAAGCAATGGCCTTGGGGAAGGAGGAACATTTGTCCCAAGGTCACACAGCTTTCCAGAGGAGGAGTCAGGATTCGAACCCAGGTCTCTCTGACTCTCAAGTTCTTGACCTTGAAGCTATGCTCTACAAGTGTTTCTCTCCTTCAACTTCTCCCTTTATCGTAGAAAAGAAAGAATCCACTTTTGCTGCGTGTGCAACTTGGGAGGCATCTGGGCTCTGCTCCTAAATCATAGTCTCAATATGAGTGTTGTGGTGGGAATGGGCCATTGGGTGGTGACAAGTCCCTGCCGTCCATCACGCCTGCGGCACTCTGACACGCAGTGCTGGAGTGTAATCAGAGTGATGGTGTCCTGAGCTGTGGGGGACGTTCATCATCCCGGGGCTGGTACCTTGACATATTACCTTAGCTTGCTGTCAGCGGGACGGCCCCTTAATGTATTTCCGTAATACATCACCCACTAATGGTGACCGGGGAGGCCCACCGGCACCAGGCCGCTGGAGCCCTTTCCGCGAGTCTCCCTGAGTTCTTGGTCTCTTAAATATTCAGGTGTTTGTGAGCGTGCGTGTGCCTGGAGAGAGAGTGTTGAGAGGGAGGCAGGAACGGTGAGACAGGAGAATGAAGAGAAGATGAGAAGAGGGAGGCAGAAAGGGAGACGAGAAGGAAAAGAGGAAGGAAGAGATGGGAAAAGCAAGGGAAGAGAGAAGAGAGGAGGAAAGGATGGGAAGAGGGAGGGAGAGAAGATGCAAGGGAGGAGGAGGAAGGCATGGCAGAGAGAAGGGAGCGGAGCACAGGAGGGAGAGAAGACACACGGGAGGAGGAGGAAAGGAACAAGAAGAATCAGGGCTATGTTGAGGGGCGTAAAGACCAGAGAGCAGCAGGAGAGAGCAGAGAGGTGCCCCAGCTCCAGAGTTAAGTGAAAATGGTATAGGAGGAATCTTTTAATTTGGTGGTGGCCTTGCTCTCCCAGGGGCTGGAAGGGCTTTGGGAAGGGGTGTGGGAGGAGGTAGGGCTGCTGGAAGGGCTTGGGGCCAGGGTATGAAAGGGCACTTTGTGGTCAGCCAGGCTCTTTCACTTTCTGCCTCCATTGCTGCTGATGTCACCTTGGTGGAAAAGTCCCCAAAACTGCCTCTTCCCTCCCAAATCCCCATGTCCATCTCTGCTGAGACAACCCAACAGCACCACATGCTCAGAGGACCCCGAACTGTGGTCATCGCTCTTCCCTGGTCCCCCTTCTGGCTTGCCCCCTGTGACGAGAGGCCTCGCCAGTGTCCAGCACTCCAGTTCGCACGGGCGTCTTGCCGCGTCGTTACCCGCGTGGCCCCACGTTCAGCCCTGTCACTTTTGAGAAGTAACGTATCCTCTTGGGCTTCTTACCAAGTTCTCTTTGCTTTGTTCACTGTCTGGGTCCTCTGAAAGCACAGAGGGTCTGGAAGCCGACGCAGCAAGCAGGAACTGTTTCGCCTGAGGGTGGATCATCCATCAGTAATTTTAGCTTCTGTTACTTGTCCATCACCGTTGCCTCTGGCCCATGAATACTGTACCTGGGAACCAACGTGAAGGTGCGACAGGGAAGTAGGTGCAAACTGAGCAGCCAGGATGGTCAGCAGAGAAATGGGGAGCGGGCGATTGGTTCAAGAATGAGCCCGAGCGTGGAGGGCGTGAGCTGGGGCACCACCTTCAGGTGGAGCCTGGCACATGGTCTGGCCTGGCCCCCGCTGCTAAATAGGCTCTGTCAGGTCCCTGCAGGGTTGAGGCTGAACTCCTTGCCTCGGCATTCAGGGCCCCGAACAGGCTGGCCTCAACGTTCTGTTCCTGTCCTGTCCCTCACTGCTCCCCCCATGCCGACCCCATTTCCTGCAGCCAGGTTCCCCTGCCTGCCAGCCCCCTGTGCCAAGGCTTTCCTGGGGCACCTCATCCCCTCCTTTCTTCCTATCTAAATTCTACCTTTGAAATCTCTCCTCTAAGGAGCCCTTTCTCTCCTCCTGTTCTGCTAATCACGTCTCTCGTGGACTTGGCCACAAGTTGCATGTGTATGTGTTTTATCTCCCTGGCTCAACTCTAAGCCCTCTGAGGGCAGGGACCCCATCTTCTATTTCTCTATAACACCCCCAGTAGGGGTGGAAGAAAGCTCTTTCTCGTGAACACATGTGAAGCAGCAGTCGTGTGAGTCCCGAAAGGAAAGAGGGACTGAGGTAAGGCCTTAAGATGAGGCAGAGTGGCCCTGGCCAGGCCACTGAACAAAATCCTTTTCATCACCTTGGGCCGCATTTTCCTCCTGTGTGAACTGAAGGGATGGGATGAGATCTATGTCCCATATTTTTAAAAAATCTAAGCTTTTTAGTTGCAGATAATTGTAGAGTCACATACAATTGTAAGGAATGAAACAGAGAGACCCTGTGTACCCTTTACCCAGTTTTCCCAGTGGTGTCGTCTTGCAGGGCTATAGTGTAATGTCACACCAGGATATTGACACTAGCACCAGTCAAGATGCGGAACGTGTCCGTCACCACTTCTTGCTCTTATGAACCCCCACATCCTCCTCACCCTCCATCCCTGTCCCTGACCCTTTACAACCCTCATCTATTCTCCGTTTGCAGCATTGTGTCATTTCAACAGTGTAAAATGCAAGCAACCATCCGTCTGCAGCCTTCGTGAGTGCCTTTCTTCACCAGCACAGTTCTGTGGGTGTTCACCCAGGTTGCCGCCCGCATCAGCAGTTCATTCCTTTTTATTGCCGAGTCGCTTTGTGGTCTGATGTGCCGTGGCTTGTTTAACTGTTCACCACTAAAGGACATCTGCATTGCTTCCAGTTTTTGGTTAACACAAATAAAGCTGCTATAAATTTTTGTGCACAGGTTTTGGTGTGAACATAAGTCCTCATTTCTCTGGGATAAATGCCCAGGAGTGCAATTGATGGATCATATGGTAGATGCATATTAAGTTTTTAAAGAAACTGCCAAATTGTATGCTAGAGTGGCTGTGCCACTTTACACTCCCACCAGCAATGTACGAGGGATCTAGTTTTTCTGCATCTTCACCAGTATTTGGTATTGTCACTGTTTTTTATCTTACCCATTCTGATAGGTGCACAGTGCTATCTCATTGCGGTATTAATTTTTTTTTTTTTGAGACAGAGTCTCGCTCTGTTGCCCGGGCTAGAATAAGTGCCATGGCGTCAGCCTAGCTCGCAGCAACCTCAAACTCCTGGGCTCAAGCAATCCTCCTGCCTCAGCCTCCCGAGTAGCTGGGACTACAGGCATGCGCCACCATGCCCGGCTAATTTTTTCTATATATATTTTTAGTTGTCCATATAATTTCTTTCTATTTTTTAGTAGAGATGGGGTCTTGCTCTTGCTCAGGCTGGTCTTGAACTCCTGAGCTCAAAGGATCCACCCGCCTCGGCCTCCCAGAGTGCTAGGATTACAGGCGTGAACCACCATGCTCGGCCTGATTTTAATTTTGATGTTCCTAATGACCAACGATGTCAAACATCTTTCCATGCACTTATTCGCTAGCTGTATATCCTCTTTGACGAAATAGCTCTTCTTGTGTTTTGTTCATTTGTAAATTGGATTGTTTGTTTTTCACTGTTGAGTTTTGAGAGTTCTTTATATATTCTAGACACAAGTCCTTTGTCAAATACGTAGTTTGCAAATATTTTCTCCCATTTTGTAACATGTCTTTTCATTCTTCTAGCAGGGTCTTTTGAAGAACAAAAAAGTTTTCATTTTTGTTGAAGTCCAACTTATCAATTTTCCTCTTATGGATTATGCTTTATGTGTCAAGTCAAGAACTCTGTCTAGCCTTAGAGCCTCAAAAGTTTTAACTGTTTTTTCCTAAAAGTTTTAGGGTTTTGCATTTTCCATTTTGGATTAATTTTTATACAAAACATAAGGCTTAGGTCAAGGTTGGATTGGTTATGTTTTGTGTCTGGATGATGTCCAACTGCTCCAGCACCATTTGTTGAAGAGGCTACCTTCACTCCGTGGAATTGTTTTTGTGTCATTGTATTTGTGTGGGTCTGTTCCTGGTGTCCCTGTTTAGTTGTATTGGTCTCTGTGTCTATTTCTCTGCCATTCCTACAGTCTTGATTAGAGTGGCTGTATAAGTCTTGAAATCTGGTAGACTGATTTCTCCTACTTTATTCTTCCTTTTCAAAATTGTCTTAACCATTTAAGTTCTTTGCCTTTCCATATATATTTTAGAATAATCTTGTCTATATCTACCAAGAAATCTTGCTGGTATTTTGATAGGAACTGTGTTAAACTTGTATATCATTTTGGAAAAGTTGACATTTTTACTGTGTTGAGTCTTCCTATCCAAGAACACAGTGCGTGTCTTCGTTTATTTAGATCTTTGATTTCTTTCATCAGCATTTTACAGTTTTCAGCATACATGTTTTAACTCCTATACATGTTTTATTAGATTTACACTGTAAGTATCTCTTTTTTTTGAGCAATTGCGAATGGTATTGTGTTTTTAATTTTGGTGTCCACATGTTCATTGTTAGTATATAGAAATACAATTGACTTTTGTATATTTATCTTGTATCCTCTGATACAAGGTCACTGATTAGTTCTAGGAGTTCTTTTTCTCATTTTGTAGCATCCTTGGAATTTTATGTGTAGACAATCTGTTACCTGCACATAGAGACAGTTTTTCTTTTCTGATTTGTATGCTTTTTATTTCCTTTTCTTGCTTTATTGCACTGGCTAACACTTCTAGCACTATGTTGAATAAGAGTGATGAGCATGGACAGCTTTGCCTCTTCTCAGTCTTAGAAGGAAAGCATTTGGGGTTTCACCATTAAGTACAGTGTTGGCTGAAGGTATTTTGTAGATGCTTTTTATCAAGTTGAGAAAGCTGCTCTTCTATTCCTATGTTTCTGAGAATTTTTATCATGAATTGTTGCTAAATTTGCCCCAATTTTTTTGCATCCATTGATATGATCATGTGATTTTTAAAATTTCACTTGTTAATATGGTTGGTTACATTGATTAATTTTCTTGCTCGCTCTTTCTTTCTTTCTTTCCTTCCTTCCTTCCTTCCTTCCTTCCTCCCTCCTTCCCTCCCTCCCTCCCTCCCTCCCTCCTTCCTTCCTTCCTTTCTTCCTTCCTTCCTTCCTTCCTTCCTTCCTTCCTTCCTTCCTTCCTTCCTTCCTTCCTTCCTTCCTTCCTTCCTTCCTTTCTTTCTTTCTTACAGGGACTTGCTCTGTTGCCTAGGCTGTAGTATGTTGATATGATCATAGCTCACCACAGACTTGAACTCCTAGGCTCAAGCAATCCTCCCACCTCAGCCTCCTGAGTAGCTGGAGGCACACACCTCCATGGCCAGCTGATTTAAAGAAAAAATTTTTTGTAGAGATTGGGTCTCACTGTGTTGCCCAGGCTGGTCTCAAACTCCTGGCCTCAAGTGATCCTCCCACCTTGGCCTCCCAAAGTGCTGGGATTATAGATGTGAGCAACTGCACCCAGCCTACATTGATTAATTTTCAAATATTGAACCTGTGTGCATCTCTGGAATAAACCCCACTTGGTCGTGGTGTAAAATTCTTTTTACATATTGCTGAATTTTATTTGCTAATATTTTGTTAAGGATTTTTGCATCTATATTCCTGAGGGATAACTGTCTGCGTCTTTGTCTGGTTTTGATATGCAGGCACTACTAGCTTCATAAAAGAATCGGGAAGTGTTCCATCGTCTTCTATTTTCTGGAAGAGATTATGTAGGAATTTATGTCAATTCTTCTTTAAATATTTGGAAGAATTAACCTGGAGAGTTCTTTTTTGGGCCTGGAGAGTTGTTTTTTGAGAATTAAAAAAATTATCAATTGAGTTTCCTTGAATAATTTTGGGTTATAGCTATAGTTGTAGGAGTATTCAAATTATTTATTTCATATTAGGTGAATTGTGGTCGTTGTATTTTTTAAGGAGGTGGTCTGTTTCATCTCAGTTGTCAAATTTATGTGTCCAAACTTGTAGTATTCTTTTATTATGCTTTTGATGTCTGCAGGGTCAGTAGTGATATCTCCTGTTTAATTTTTGATATTGGTAATTTGTGTCTTCTCTTTTTGTCTTTGTGAGTTTTCCTAGAAATTAGTCAATTTAATTGATCTTTTTGAAGAACTAGCTCTTTGTTTCATTGATTTTCTCTACTATTTTTCTGTTTTCAATGTCATCAGTTTTGCTTTTATATTTATTTTTTTCCTTTCTTCTGCTTGATTCTAGTTTATTTTAACTCTTCTTTTTTGAGACTCTTGAGATGGGAGCTTAGATTATTGATTTGAGACTTTTCACTTTTTCTGAAGTATGTACTTAGTACTATAAATTTCCCCCTCAGCGTGACTTTAACTGTGTCCCACAAATTGTGATATGTTATATTTTCATTTTCATTTAGTTTTATGTATTTAAAAAATTTTCCTTGAGACTTCCTCTTTAACCTGTGGATTATTTAGAAGTGTGTTTTTTAGTTTCCAAGTGTTTAGGAATTTTCCTATTGTCTTTCTGTTTCTGATTTTTAGTTTGATTCCATTTGTGGTTGGAGAACTCTGTGATTTCAATTGTTATAAATTTAGGACATGGTCTATCTTGGTATCTCTTCTGTGGGCACTTGAAAGTAATTGTGTTCTGCTGTTGTTGGGTGGAGTGTTCTGTAAATGTTGATGAAAACCTGTCATTGATAGTGATGAATTCTTCTATATTCATGCTTGTTTTCTGCCTTTTCATTCTATAAATTGTTCACAGAGGGATATTGAAGTTTTGAATTTTAAGTATAGATTTGACTATTTTTTGTTTTATTTCTATTCATTTTTGCTTCACATATTTTGTATCATTTTTATTTGGTGAATTCACATTTAAGATTTCTATGTCTTCTTGACAGATTGACCTTTTTATCATTATATAATGTCTCTCTCTCTCTGGTAATTTTCTTTACTTCAAAGTCCATTTTATCTGATTATTAATATAGCCACTCATGCTTTCCTTTGATTAATGTTTGTATGATATATCTTTTCCTATTTTTTTTTTTACTTTCAACATGCCTATGTCATTATATTAGAAGTAAGTATAGTGTAGCAGCATTTAGTTGGATCATACTTTATGATTTATTCTGTTAGGCTCTATCTTTTAATTGGTGTATTTAGACCATTTACATTTAATTTGATTATTGATATGTCAGGGTTTAAATTTGTTATTTTATTTTTTGTTTTTTGTCTGTTTTGTTTCTCTGTTTTATTTCTTGTGTTCCTGTGGGTTACTTGAATGTTTTTTAGAATTACACTTTGGTTTATCTATAGTGTTTTGAGCATATCTATTTGTATAGATTTTTAGTGGTTGTTCTAGGTATTATGTTGTACATACATAACTTTTCACAATCTACTGGTGTCATCATTTTACCAGTCCAAATGAAGCATAGAAACCTTAACTTCCTTTATATCTCTTTACTCTAGCCCATTTTTAATTGTCTTAATTATTTCTTCCATATCCACTTAAAACCACATTAGACAGTATTATAACTGTTGCTTCAACCATCAAACATAAATTATAAAACTAATCAATAAAAAGAAAATCTATTGTTTTTACTGATATTTATGCTTAACATGTTCTTTGTGTCTTCCTGATGTTCTAAGGTTTCTTCTTTTATGGTTTCTTTTCTGTTTGAAAAAATTTCTTTAGTTATTCTTTTACAATAGGTGTGTTGTTAACAAATTCTTAGTTTTCCTTCATCTGTGAATGCATCGATTTCTGTGAATATCTTTCGTTTTTGAAGGATATTTTTGTTGGGTATAGGATTCTGGGTTGGCACTTCTTTTCCTTGGCACTTGAAAAATACTGTGTCACTTTTCCTGGCTTCCATGTTTTCTGAGGAGAAATCCACTGTCATTTAAATAATTTTTTTCTTCTATAGGTAAGGCATTATTTTTTCTCTGGTTGCTTTCAAGATTTTTTTCTTTAACTTTAGTTTCCAGACATCTTGGTGTGGATTTCATTGACTCTATCCTATTTTAGGTTCACTAAGTTTGGGAAATTTTCAGCAATTATTTCTTCTATTTTTTTTTTCCGGCCTGTCCTCTTTCTCTTTTCTTCTAAAACTCTAATGACATGAAATTATACCTTTTTTTATAGTCCCGCAGATCTCTGAAGCTGTGTTCATTTTTTTTAGTCTATTTTCTCTTTGATTTTCAGATTGAGTAATTTCTATTATTCTATATTCCTGCTCACTAATTCTTTCCTCTGTTCCCTCTATTCTACTGTAAAGCCTAATCACTGAGTTTTTAATTTTGGTTATTGTATTTTTCAGTTTTAAAATTTCCATTTGTTTCTTGTTTATATCTTCTGTTTCTTTGTGGAGGCTTTCTGTTTTTTCGTTTGCTTCAAGCATGTTCATAATTGCCATTGAAGCATTTTTATCATGTATCATGGCTGCTTTAAAATCTTTGTCAGATAATTTTCACATCTCTGTCATCTCAATGTTGGCTCTATTGTCTTTTTCCATTCAGTTTGAAGTCTTCTTTCTTAGTATGATGAGCAATTTTTAAATTTAAACCTGGATATTTTTCATTATCTTATGAGACTCTGGATCTTATTTTAAACCTTCTAGTTTAGAAGGGTTTTTTGTTTTTTTTTTTTGACATTGCTGTAATTGGGTGGGGATTGAACAGAGGGGAGAACACTGCCTTGTTACTGCAAGGTGGAGGCGGAAGTCCAGGTTCTCCACTCAACCCCTATTGCTACATTAGAAGGGGACCCTCATTAATGTCTTGCGGGGATGAGAATTTCAGCAGTATCCACTGATTCCAAGGTGTGGATGACCTTGTTACTGCTGAGCAAGGGCAAAGTCCTGACTCTCCACTCACCTCCTCCAACACCACCCCAGGGGGGAAAGAGAGGGAATACCTCATTACTGCCACGTGGGTTGGAAGTTGAGGCCTCCCACTTGAACTTTGCTGGCATGGGTGGGGATGCAGTATTTTTCTGTGCTGTTTGGTTGGAGTGGAGCAGTTATTGCTTAAATGTCTTCTCTCTTGCTAGGCTATCCTTCTACTTGCCCTTTACCTAGAGAGAGTAGGCTTTTCTTGGGACTTTTCTTGCCTTCACCTGTTGGAATTTCTGGGTTGTTGGCTTCTTCAGCCCCAAGTCTGGGATGCAGCAACAACAAGGAAAATCCAAGGAACATCATTCTTGTGTAGGTCATTGGGTCCTGAGGTCCTAGCCTGTCTGCCTTCTATGCACCTTTCCGAGTCTTCTTATGCTTGTTTAGTACATAATGTCCGAGGTTTTTTGCTGTACTCAGCAGGAGGAATAGGGAAAAGTGCATCTACTCCATCTCCTTGGAAGCGGAGTAGATCTGGCCTTTACTTTTAAGGTGCTGAGCCCTTCAAAAATATTGTAAGTGGAAGCCCAAAGTTTTAAGCAGAAAAAAGATGTTTCCGTTAAAGTGCAGGTGGGGGCTGCAGCCCTGGCCACTAGTCTCCTACCGCTGTTAGCCCTTGGAAGGACCTCCCGAAAGTCCTGGGATTCCACAGAGAATGCAGCCTGAAAACCAGAGTACTAAATCGTCCTTTCTGTTCCTGCAATGTGGGACGCAGCCCTGGAGAAGTGAGGCTCGGTGAGGGCTTGGGAGTGCAGGTGGGTCTGGGGAGGCAGGTGCTGTCTGGCTGTTCCCAAGTGATCACTGCTGCCCACAGGCGCCATCTGCAAGTTAACGCGCCATGCACTGGCGTCCTTCTCTTCCCTTTCTCACTTTCACGCTCCCTGAATGGTGCTTCCTCTGATTACCTCTCAAATGAACTACTTTCCCTCAAATCCTCATCTCAGGGTCCACTTCTAGGGGCAGGGAGTCAAACTAAGATGCACCCAGATTTAATCAGCATAACCAACCAGTGCCACGCGTGTAAATGATGGTGGTGAGCCGACTGGGAAATGACAAATAAGCGCCATCTGTCTCCATGGCACCATCCTCTGAGCACACTTCTTGTCACCGTTTCAGACTCAATGAGTTCCTGTCCCCACCTGCAGTGCCCCGGGACCCAGGCCCTGGTGTGTGGAGCAGTGTTCTCCCAGCCACTGGTCAGGGACAGACAATCAGATGTTGGTTCAGGGATATCTGTCAATGGACTTGCACGTTGTTGTTGTTGTTATTTGTTTTGGTTTACTCTGAAAGTGCCTTTTCACAAAACTGTGATTGCAGAAAAATTTTCTAGTGCTATGGGCTGCTTCCCTGTCTTGGGCCTCACTCAACCTGTGACCCCCTGCTGGGGTTTTCTTTGCTGTCCCAAGGCCTTGAGGGCTCACAGGAACATGCCACAACCAGGAATCCCCGCTGCCCTGCTCGGAGGCTGGAGCAGGAGGGTGAGGAGGTGCTGGAGCTGCAGATCCACCCTTGTCTGGCCCCAGGGCTGTCCTGCACACTCTGCAGGGTTCCGTGCCAGTGCGGGTTTGTGGATTCATCATGTGCTTCTTTGTCCTGTAGCGGGGAGCAGACAAAATCCTGAGTCTTCTGAGTCATCTCAGCTCTCAGTCCCCAAGTGGCTCTTGTGGATGAAGCCCAGGCTGTGGGGTAAGCTGCCCTGTGAGAGGTGACTTCAGAGGACCATCGTGTTCTGTCAATAAAAAACAAATGCAGGCCGGGCGCAGTGGCTCATGCTTGTAATCCTAGCACTCTGGGAGGCTGAGGATGACGGATTGTTTGAGCTCAGGAGTTTGAGACCAGCCTGACCAAGAGCGAGAGCCTGTCTCTACTAAAAATAGAAAGAAATTATATGGACAGCTAAAAATATATATAGAAAAATTAGCCGGGCATGGTGGCACATGCCTGTAGTCCCAGCTACTCGGGAGGCTGAGGCAGGAGGATTGCTTGAGTCCAGGAGTTTGAGGTTGCTGTGAGCTAGGCTGATGCCACGGCACTCACTCTAGCCCGGGCAACAGAGTGAGACTCTGTCTCAAAACAAACAAACAAACAAACAAAGAAAAACAAATGCAGACTTCAGTAAGGAGAGATTTATTTGACAGGATTTTTCCAAGAGAGCAGAAAGACTTTTGCAACAGGGAAAATGATCTGACCATGAGCTCTGCAAGCACCTCAGCTTAGACAGAAAGAGGCTTTTCTCATGTAAGGAGGAGTAAGCAAGGCTGGAAAGAACAGGCATGGGGAGGGGAGGGGAGAGCCGCGGGTGACAGTGGGACAGTGGATCAGAGAATGTGTTACCCCGAGGCCAGCCTGTTCTCTGGCTGGACATTTAGGAAAGGCTGTTTGTTGGCTCAGGCGGAGGGTGGGTTAAAATTCAGAGGCCTGGATGAAGGAAGGAGAGAAATTTAACCCAAGTTTGGTTAACAAGCGCTTTGTTCCAATTGACTGATGGGGACAAAACAACAATTCAGCTAATCATTTATGAGACAAAGGTGGGAATTTGAAGGGTCTCAGTCTGGTCTCGACATAGGTTGATGAGGGGGCATCAGTGAGTCCTATCTAAGTCACATGGGAAGGGCCTTTCATTGCCCTTTCCTGGAACAAATCGGGGCGGTGGATTTCTTTAACTCTTGCTAATTTCCCGAATCACAGAGCTCAGGTAAAATTCCGTATTGTCAGCCCCATCCTGGGGTTTGAGATGAATCCTGCAGGAAACATAGACTAGACCTAGCATTTCTCCATGAGGGCGGGTTCCCCATGGGAGCTGCTCTCAGCCGGGTAGAAGCTCCCTCTGTGCCCTGGGGGGCATGGGCTGGGCGCTGGGGGGCTCCCCAGGCAGCAGCAGGGTTCCTGGGTGCTGCTCCCAGCTCGAAGCTGAGCTTCCCTCCTCCCATTCCCCCCACGCTGCGGCTCCTGGCCGCCCCCTTCTCCGCCTGCCACACAGCTGTTTTGCCAACATCACTGCCTGATTATCTTTCAAGTGGCTTCTTGGAGCAGATGTTCCCGGTTCCTTCCTGCCTCGAAAACAAACAGGCGCTGTGTTGTCATTTGCTCTCCGGGGGAAAATCCCTCTGCTGCCACCGATTCTTCTTGAGAGGTTCGGAGATGTCTGTGAAGACTCCCCGGGCTGCTCTTTGCCGGGAATTTGGCTCCAGATGGTGGCAGGGGCTCCTCAGGTCTTCCAAGGTGTGTGTGGCCCCTCGAGGGACGTCGGGTGGGGAAGCACACTTTTAGCAGAGTCAAATTCTCATCTGAGTGGTCCTTGCTTCTGTCACTAAGTCTCAGTCCTATTTAACCTGAAAAACATCACCATCTCGCCAGCTTTGATTCTGAAGGACCCTCTGGGGGTTCGTCCCCGGTTGAAAATCCCTTTTGGTTTCCAGTAGTTCCACCAACAAGAAGATGTCGTTGGGCTTGCTTTTTGGAGGCTTGTGTTATGAAAGCAATAGGTGTTTGGTTTCTGTTCTATGAACATGAAAGTCTAATAAGAACGTGTCTTTTAAAATGTGCCCATTTCATCTCCTCACCCCCACTGAGAATCAGGGCTCCTGGTGGCCCCGGCAGCTGCTTGTGGGGGTGGGCAGGATGACCTGTGTCACGCCAGGAAGGCCTTCTTGCTTCTCCAATTTGCTGTGTGCAAAAAATTGCACCCTTAGCAATTTACTCCTTGGAGGTAAGGCCTGAAGGCTCAGGGAATACAGACTGACCACCCCCTGCAGACCGCCCTGGGGGCGGCACATGCTGGGGCACACCTGGGGAGGAAGGGGGGCTTTGGGAAGACCTCAGCGGCGAGGTCTCCCTGGGGGACAGGGACATCTGAGGATGCTGAGTTGGGTGGTGGGCAGAGCAGTGCCTGGATGCCAGCATGCCTGCTGGCTTTGGCCAGAGGGCTCTGGGCACTGGTAGCAGACAGGATAGAATAGCATGTGAAATGTGTTTGAGGACCCATCTCCAAATGTCCCATTGATTTGGGACTATGTCCTGGCCTGTCATCCATTCTGCAATCCCGGGCCACTCCCCAGCTCTGTCATCAGAGTGCCCTTCTCTGCCCTGCTCAGTCCTGCTCAGTCCTGCCTTCCTCCGCTCCGGCGGGCCCCAGCACCGCCCTGGAGGTGCGAGTGTTGCCTCATCTCCCGGGCATGCTGCTGTGCTCATCTTAGCAGCTCGGTTATCGCCTGGCTCCGATCGCCCCTTCCCTCGTGGCTGGAGACAGCACCGTCTCCCATCTTCCTCCTGTTTCTCTGGCTACTCCTTCTCTGTCTCCTTTGCTGGCTTCTCCTCGCCGATCTGCAAGGGTGCACATTGCTCAGTGTGACAGGGCCTCTGCCCTCCTCTTTTCGCTCTGTAGACCAGTGTTCTGAGCATGATAGACGTGCTCTTGGGTGAGTGCTAAACATCAGGCTCCTGAGCCCATCCCTAGGCACGCGTCTCAGTGGGCCTGGGACCCTAGAAATTTGTATGTTTAGCAAGCCCCCCCAGGATTCCTAGGCCAGTAGGCCATGGGACATGCTTTGAGAAAGGTCTGCATGGCACTCCTGCACAGATGACCCCACCCCGTCTCAAGCATGGCAGGTGTTTGCATGCGGACGCCCCCCACTCTGGATCTCCAACTCAGACCCCCCTCGGAGCTCCAGGACTGTGTCTCCACATCCACTTGACACCTCCATTGGATGCCACCTGTGCACCTGACCCTGGGCATCTCCACAAGTAAACTCTTGATTCTCTTCCCCAAACCATCTCTGCTCGGTGCCATCTCAAGAAACAGAAGCACCGAGCCGCAGGGGCTCCTCAGAGCTCCCTTCCTGCCAGTCTGTGTCCAAAACATCAGCAAGGCCTGCCGGCCGTTGGCCCTTCAGAGGATTTCTCCACCTACTGCATCTCTCCGTGTCTGTTGCCACTGCCACTCTGCTCCCAGCCACCATCGTCACTGCTTGGATGGCTGAATGGTCTCCCTGCCCTAACTTACTCTTCTACGCTAGCTAGGGAGGAAGTATGACACACAGCAGACCCTGCTGCTCCTGTTAGTGGCTTCTGAGTCCATTAGAATGAAATCCAAACTGTCCCAGGCCCTGTGACATCTGGCCCCTTCCTACCTCTCCCCTTTGTCCCGTGTCACTCTGGGCCTTGCTCCCTGGGCTCTGTTCACACTGAATTTCCTTCTGTTCCCTGAACAGGCCAAACACTTTCCTGCCTCAGGGCTTCTGTACATGCTGTTCCCTCTGCCCAGAGTGCTCTTCCCTGGTTCTTCAAGTGCCTCTGGATCCTCCTTATTCACTAGATCTCAGCTTTCCTGACTTCCTTATTATTAACATTATTACTTCCATTCCATTGTTCTTGATCCTGGCAACTTATTCATTCTTTTGTGGTTTTTTCTGGACGCTCATAATTTGTAATTATACGTGTACTAATGCTCACTTATGTCTTTTTTTTTTTTTGTCTTTTTTATAAGACAGTATGTTCTAGAGGGCAGGGATTGTGTCTCTGTTTTCCTTGCCTACCACAGAGCAGCACTTGACAAGCATTGGTTGAATGAATGGAGTGGATTTCATTTCATTCATTTGTGTACCATTTAGCTACATCCCTGTGATTCTGTGGCACTGTCTTCTGTCCAGACTTCCTCGAGTCAGTTCCACCTTGTTCTAGTCTGTTGCATCTTGTTCCACCTGGTTCTATTCTGTTCCATCTGCTGTATTATGTTTCATCCTCCACATTCTATCTGGTTCCATCCTGTTCTCTGTGGTTCCAGTGTTCTTTTCTGTGGCAGCCTGTTCCATTCTGCGCCACCTTGTTCCAGTCTGGTTCACCTGTTCAGTCTGTTCCACGCTCCTCTATTCTGTTTTTTCTTTCCTGTTTCTTTCTGTCTGTCCCACACTATTCTCTGTGCTTCTATTCCTTTATATCCTGTCCTAATTCACTCCATTCACTCTGTCGTGATAGATTTCATCCCACTGTGTTTCACTCTACCATATTTCACTCCATGCTTTCCTCCAGATGTTTGGAATATCTGCCTCATACCCAGTCTTTTGCTAAGGATCCCTGAGACGCTAAGAGAAGGGGATGCCGTCCTGGGCCTGAGATCACCCCCTGAAGGGTGAGAAGACGGCAGAGAGGGGAGAGACTGACATCTGAGTCTTAGCTGAACTGTGCTGGGAGGGCTCGGTTAGGAAGAGAGGGTGACAACATGACAAAAAGCAGGGAATGAGCCTGAGTGTTGTGTACACTGAGGACTTCAGCCTGGGACACTTAGGAAGGAGCCTAGGGTCAGGGCTGGGACAGGGTGCTGGGTCATGCGAGACGGAGCTGCGAATGTAGGTTAGTCTCTTTTCCTGTTTGAATTGGTGCTTTGATGTTTTCAAACAAGGGCACCCCCAGGGCTCAGAATCGACTGTTGGAACATCATCTAGCCTGTTCCCACCAGGACATAAGGAGAGGCAGTGTGGGCCAGTGGAGTGCAAACCCTTGGACAAGTTGCTTAGCCTTTCTGAGCCTCAGTTCTCATATCTTTAAAATGGGGATAATAAGACCTGCCTTGAGTTTTGTGAGGATAAATAGCTTACACTCCTGTGCAGAGAGCTGGGCAAGCGTTCAGCGCAGTGCCTGAGCCATCACAGGTGCTCAGACAATGTCCACCCTCTCCCAGCTTGCCACTGTCTACTCCAGTCCATCCCAGTTTTGCTAGGCTAGCTCTGAGTCTCAGTTTCCCCAACTATGAAATGGGGACAATGTGCAACAAGCATGAGGTGTTAGAGAGGCACTGCAGAATTCTTGCTTTGAGCTTAAAGGGACCAGATACACGATCGATGTTTACTGACTGAATGTCTGATTGTGGCTCTCTTATGCCCGTCATAATAACACAGTGCAGGGCTAAACACAGAGAAGATGCCTAATAAATACCCATGGACTCAAAATAAATCTAAAAAGAATCTGAAAGAGTGGAAGGTGGGCGACACCCTCTCCAAAGCAGACCAGACAGGTGGATGCTGGGACTGAGCTGACGAAGTTTGCGCCAGATCTCCAAATATATTCAGAATCAGGGAATTAGGAGACAATGGAGGAGGCTGCCAAAAAGAATTTATCTCGGAAGTGGAGCTTGGGGAATAGCACTAATATTTTCGGAAATTGAAACTCCAACCATGAAATTGCCTATCATTTATCATACATGGTCTCTCAAAGGGGAAACGGAAAAGCATTTAGTCTTATTGCTTTTTAAACACATGATTGCTGAGCACAGCCGTTCAGCCTGTGGTTTTAAGAGACGATGTGTCTGAAAGGGTCTGGCCAGCAAGTCCCTCCAACATAATGCGGCTGCTCTCTGCAGACTCTCCTGTGCTCAGTGTCCTGGGCCACGCACGGTGAGGGTCTAACCCAGGCCAGGCTTGTGTGGTGCCAATTCTGGCATGCATAGCAGCCTCCAAATCCCCTAGAATTGACCCCAGCCCCTTCTTTTTTTTTTTTTTGAGACAGAGTCTCATTCTTTTGCCCTGGCCAGAGTGCCGTGGTGTCAGCCTAGCTCACAGCAACCTCAAACTCCTGGGCTCAAGCAATCCTCCTGCCTCAGCCTCCCGAGTAGCTGGGACTACAGGCATGCGCCACCATGCCCAGCTAATTTGTCTATATATATTTTTAGCTGTCCATATAATTTCTTTCTATTTTTTTAGTAGAGGCGGGATCTCACTCTTGCTCAGGCTGGTCTGCTCGGCCCTCGGCCCCTTTTTGATGCCTAATAGCTGCCTCACTATTACAGTTGCCCATACTTTGGGTTCCAGGCTTTTCTTTGAAAGGGTCCTACTGATGGCTTCCACTTTGACCTCTACACTGATGTTTATCAAATTTCTCTCTCCTAGACCTACCGGGGACACTGGGTCTCCACGTGGGTCTCTCCACCTGAAATGCAGCATGTTTGAACTGTAGACACCATTCTCCCAGCTCCCTGGCTTGGCAAAGGGCATCCCTGTTGCCTTGACAGCTGGAATGGGCTCTGGGGCGCAGTCTCAATCACTCGTGTGTGTTAGCAGCTTGCAGGTGGCCTTCCACTGTCATGTGGCTCATCAAAGCTGATCTCCCAGCTCGGGTCAGGCTCAGAACATCCACGTAAGTGGGTCTGAGATCAGAGAACAAGAAGGGAGGCTGGGGGCTTTCTGCAGCATCTTTTGCACAGTGAACCCACTGTTTCCATTTGGACCGATGTCCATTTAACATGGTGAGGGGATGCAGGAGGAGGGCATGGGCTAAAGCCCTCTCAAGCCACCCTTCTGCTCCCGATAAGCTCGCAAATGGTAAAATTTTACTACCATTTACAGATGAAGAATCTGAGTCTGCAGGAGACTATGGAACTCATCCGAGGCCACAAAGCTAGACGTGGTGACCGTGACACTCTCACCCAGGTCTTCTGATGTCCAACACTGTGTTCTTTCTTCTGGACAGACGAGTGCCCAGGACAATGGCCAGTACGTCTGACCGGGAGTCGGAGGGTAAGCTCTCTCGTTCCCGCACGGCCATGGAAAGTATTCCCAGCTGCTGCCTCCTCTTGACTGGGCCCTGGGGAAGGGGGTGTCTAAGAGGCAGCTCTCCCTGGGACCCCACACTCTCCCTGGCCATTGCACTCTCACCCGGCTTCAGTGACCGTCTGTGCGCTGTTGATACCCAGATCCCCAGCTCTAACCCCATCTCTCCACTGAGCTCGGCAGCGAATAGCCAGCTGCCTCCTGGACGCCTCTCCTTGGAAACCCTACGGGCACCACTGAGTGAGTACGTGATTTTGGGAATTCCAAGTCCCATCCCGCTAATCTTCACATCTAGTCCCCATCCACTTCCCTCCCACCAGAAAGGCTCTATCTAATTAGGCTTTATTGATTTCCTCCCACGTTTCTCCCAGAATCACCACCACGATGGTTATGTAATAAACGTGTCTCTGCATTCTGCAAGATGACTGTTCGTTTTTGCATGGTCCCTCATGAGGAAGTGGATGATTTTTCATCTTCCCAAACTGAAACTCTGTACCCACAATAACTCCCCCTTCCCATCTCCCTCAGCCCCTGGCAGACACCATTCTACTTTCTGTCTCCGTGAACTTGACGACTCTGGGTGTCTTTATAAGTGGAACCCTGCAGGATTTGTCCTTTTGTGACTGGCTTATTTCACTTAGCATAATGTCCTCAAGGTTCGTCCAAGTCATAGATCAGAATTCCCTTCTTTTAAAAGGCTGACTAATATTCCATTGTATTCATGTATATTCCACAGTTTGTTTATCCACGGATCCATCAGTGGACACTGGGCTGCTTCTACCCCTTGGGTATTGGGAATAATTCTGTGAACATGTGGGTGTATAAATATCTGTGCAAATCCTTGCTTTGTATATACCTGTACATGGTTTTTAATTTTCTATTTTAACAGGCTTATTTGGATATATGTCTGTTACTATAAGAACAAAATATACCTAAACTGTACCGAGTGGCCCTGTATGGCTGGCACCATTCTGGGTTCTCTGAATACGTTATGTTATTAGAGCCATTGTACTCTCTATGTTACCGTTGGGAAATTGCTCTTTTTGGAAGAAGGTGAAGTATCAATTCTAACAAAGCCATTAACTGATCGAGCTGCTTCTACTTTCCCACATCCTGGCACATTCTCAGCCTGCAGCAATGTGACTCCGCCCCAACGCCATGGAAACGGCTGTGGCGAAGGCCACTGGTGACCCCCATGTTGCCAAGTCCAGTGGAGGACTTTAGCCCTTCCCTTACCTGCCGCTGGTCTTGACCCTCTTAACTGCCCGTCCTTCCTGAACCTTCTTCACTGGCACCTGGGGCAGCACACTCTGCCCTGGTTTCCTGTTTCCTTTCTCTTCTGTCTCTCTGAAGGGTCCTTTTCCTCTGCGGACCCTCAAAGGTGGGTGCTCTCCTGTCCCTGAGCTGCTTTTCTTCTCCCTTGACATGGCCTTTCCAGATGACTCCTGACCTTCCATGTCATTGTGGTCACCGCCTCTCCTTCCTAATGACTCCCAAATCTGTCTCTCCAGTCCTGGGCCCCACCCCGAGCTTCACACTCGTGTGTCCTACTGCCAGTCTATCGCATTCCTCCCCAGACTGCTCCACAGTGACCGCGGCTTCAGCACGTCCAAAGCGGAGCTCATCATGGCCCCCCTCCCCCCAGCCACCGCCCAATCTTAGCAAATGACATCGTGCACCCAGCTGCCTAAGCCACCAAGCGAGGGACTGTCCAGTTTTCCACCACACCTCAACCGTCCCACCTTCTCGGTGCTTCCTAGGCCGATACTTCTTTATTGCTTCTCTTCTCTCCCAGTTCAGGCCTCATCCTCCCTTGCCTGGAAGATTAGAACCGACTCTGGCCTGGGCCCCTCACTATGGTCTCCCCATATTCAAGTTAATCTTCCTCCACAGCTGGATGCATTTATCTCAAATACAGCTGACTCTGTCACGTCTTCTGTTCTTAAAGTCCCCGAGTGTCTCCCTGGTAGCTGTAACCGAGCAAATGTAGAGTCACTCAGCCTGGTCGGTGTATGACAGAAAAGGAGCTGGTGACAAGGGAGCGCAGCGGGGTGGGACTGGGGGAGGGGAGGGCTCCCTGCAGAGCACAGAGCCAGAGGCCAGTACCTGGTGGCGCTGCGCTCTCCACTCTATCTGCAGAACCCGTCTCTTCTCCCTCCCCACTGGGTCAGGCCTTCCTGATCTCTCCCCTGGATCCCTCCAGTGCCCTCCTACTTGGTCTCCCTGCCTCTGCTGCTGACCTCCATCCCATCCCACCCACGGCTGCCAGAACGTCCTTCCTAGCCCACAGTCCGATCATCTTGCTTTCTGTCCACAACCCTTTGAAGACTGTTCAGGACGCGGCCAACTGCTTGGTGTGACCTCTGAGGCCCTTTAGTTAGGGTCTCTTCTTTCCCCCCTGCCCTGCCCTCCTGCTGTTGGACTCCAGCCTTGCCCGTTGCTCGTGAGTCCCCAGGCCAGGGGCCCACGTGCACATCTCCAGGCCTTGGGCCATGCCCCCTGGTCACCGTATTGCCCCCTCTGCCTTCTTTGTTTCCTGCTCACACCCGAGGCCCATCTCTGCGGCGCTGCCTCCCGTCTTCCAGGAGGGCTGCGTGGATCTGGTTTCTGTACCCTCAGGGCCCTCTGGCTACCCCTGCGCAGCCTGATACATCACAGCTGGCCGCGGCCTCTCTCCGGGCCTCAGCGAGCCCTCGAGGGTCGGAGACGCGTCTGGCTCACCTCTGCAGTGTGGCCACGCAAGGGGTCAGGCAGAGAGCTCCCAGCAGCTGTTGACAGAACACAGGGTTGCGACTCTGAGCCCGACCCGGGAGAGAAGGCGTGTTCCCGCCCTCAGGGGGCTTCCCGTTCATCCGTCTATCTCGGTGGCGTTGCTTCTCCATTTCCGCCTTACTGTGTACCCCATTTTTATTTAGGGCAGCAACAGGCCCATCTTAAACAAACAGACAAACAAACGCATTCTATTTCCCAGGTTCCCCAAAGCCACGGTGTCCGTGAGACATGGCCTGGCCAGTGAGCTATAGGCAGAAGCCTCCTGGATGGGGAGCCCCGAGAAGTTACTGTTGTTGTGATGAAAAGGGACAAAGGTGCGGGCAGGCCCCATTTTGCTCTTCGCCCCTCCCATCCTCCTGCCCGGATGCTGCTGCCGGGACACCTGTGCGGGACAGGTGAGAAGGAGCCGGGTGCCCTGGGAGGGATGGGGAGTTTCCATTCTGTTCCTACGTGGGGAGCCACTGGAGGGTTATACGCAGGTTGTGAAAAGCCAGCTGTGGCTGCCGCTTGGGGGGCGCCCTGGGAGGGGCGAGAGTGGAGGCAGGGGCTGGTGGGGGCCTCCCTCGGTCCAGCTGCGAGGTGGTGCTGGCCAAGGCTGCGGTGGCAGGAGTGGAGGTGGAGGACCGTGGGCAGACCGGGGTGTGTGTTGGGAGCAGGGCGGGCAGGGACCTGCTGGTGGCTTGGGAGTGGGGGGTGGAGAGAGGAAGGAGGGCCAACTCTGGGTGGTTTTGCTAAAGCCCCTGAGTGGGGGCAGGGGTGGCACTGACAGAGGTGGGCAGACTGGTGAGGGAAGCCAGGCCGTTTGCTCTCCAGCTATATTTTGCTATGTGGGTGCGGGCGCTGAGTAGGTGGGCAGTTGGATTTAACCATGGTTGGGCGAGGCTTCTAACTGTGAAGAGCGGAGAGAAGGAAACACAAATGAAAGAGGGATGAGAGGCCCACAGAGGGCTGGTGGCTGTGGGCTAGCCGGGGGTCTGGGGCCGGAGCGCTGGGTGCAGTGGGGGATTACTGGTCATCCAGAAGGACAAGGGGTGGCAAGGGGTCCCCTGCAGGACACTTGAAGAGGAGACTGTCATTTCCACAATGGTCAGGTGAGGGTGCGATGCCTAGGTAGCAAGTGGGGAGGAGGGCAAGGAGTGGTTGGAGACAACTAGGAAGAGGAACAGAAAGGCCCTTGTGTTGGATGGATCCTCAAGGTGGATGTTGAAGTCACCAAAAATGATGACAGGATGGCAGTGGGGAGGAAGACAGAGGGCCGAGGTTAAGTCTGCAATAGATGAAGCGTGTGACCCAGAGGGGTGTGGGTGACCCCGCAGCAAGGACAGTGGTGAGAGGCAAAGCTGTTGACATGGGATTCAGAGGATCTGTACTTTGGAAGGGGGAGGGAGGATAGCTGTTTTGGGAGAGGCAATCCCAGGGTATGCAGGGTGTCGGGGAGACAACAGGGAAGCGGTGTGTCAGGGGCAGCCAGGCCCTGACTGACGTTAAAGTGAGAGTTCAGAAAAGACATTGAGGATGTGGGGTGTTCGTGATGACAGGGCCTGAGCCCCCGGTGCCGAGAGCAGGGTGCTCCTGGGGGCTGGAAGCCTCGGTTCCTGAGGGAGGCTCAGATCCCACTCCCTGGAGGGACGCACCAGCCCCATATCTCTGTAGCTTCTGCTTTCTCAGCAGCAAAATGGTATCACAGTCACTTGCGATTGGTTGACAGGATGCTGTGGGGTGAGGGGCGTGGGTCCAGCCTGAGCCTGGTCCTGCAGGAGCTCTGCCGTCATGCTCTGGCCGGTGGGCGTGCGGCGTCCAGCCAGGCGGACCCACCAGGTGGTGGTGGGAGGTTGATGGCCTGCTTGTTGTGAGAGGCCCTGCCCCCCACGCTGTCTGGGTTTTGCAGGTGAGACACGAAACAAATTTCAAGGGCGACTGAGCACTGGAAGCTGTGCTGAGGCTTGGCAGGCACCTGCGGCACAGGTGTGCGGGCAATTGTGACACATGGGGAGATGCACGGGAGCCTGGGCTGGCCCCGGGGGCAGGGGTGGAGGGGCTGGGCAGAGGTGGGGCAGGTGATTTCACCTTCTTGCAATGGGAAGAAACCTCGGGGCATGAGCCCAGGTGGGCAGGAACATCTGCATCTGTTTAAATTAAATTAATTCGGACTCTGGGTCTCTCTGCCGCTGGCTCCATAGGGATGCCCATTGGCCTGGGCCTTGTAGTCGCTTCAGAGCCTGAACGTTGCTGGAAACTTTGCCCAGGAAGGTGATGCCTGGGCCCACCCAGAGCACCCTGTGCCACGTTTGCCTGACCATTTTGCAAAGGAGCCAGTGCAGACTCAGAGAGGCCTGGGCTGCTGAGCTCAGACGTGATGGCTCACCTAGCCAGGCCTCTAGTCTGGGCCAGATCACCTGTGGACAGGTGAGGAGCCCCACTTGCAGCCAGGAAGGGGGCGGGGGCTGTGGGCAAGGGAGGGCATCGCTGATGCTGGGCAGGGAGGAGAGGCTTCTGGAGGAAGCGGGTGTGAGCAGCACCCGGGAGGATGGGCTGGGCATTCCTGGGGGAGGGGACAGGGTGGACCCAGGCCTGGCAGTAGGAAGGGCCAGCACGTTGTGGCACAGTGAGCTGTTTGCTGCGTCTGTTTCCAGGTCACAGGATTAACTTCAACTTGGCTGCTTTTGTGCAGCTGTATTTAGGCGACCTGTCAGGCTGGTGTCAGGCCAGCCACCCTCTTTAGTCTCTAAGTGTGTCGACTGGAAGGGAAGGAGCTTTCATGTGGCCTGCACAGGTGCCCTGTGCTTTATACACAAACCTGTAGGTGGTCTCACTTCGTCTTCCCATCGGCCCAGGAGCAGATGCTATGGGCTCCATTGTGCAGATGAGGAAACCGAGGGTCAGCTGAAGGCCTTAGGATTCGCCCTCGTCTCTGCCACTGCCCACAGGGTGGGAGCATCCGTGAAGGCAGGAGATGGCACCTATGATCATAGCGGCAGCCTCTGGGAGACTGAGGGTCATCGGTCCCTCTTTGGGAGACTGAGGGTCATTGGTCCCTCTTTGGGAGACTGAGGGTCATCGGTCCCTCTTTGGGAGACTGAGGGTCATTGGTCCCTCTTTGGGGCTGTCTTGTGGGGCAGCTACAAAGTCAGATGCCTGGGCCGGGACCCCACCTCTGCCCCTCTCTGGCTGGACCACCCTGGACTGCTCGGCTCCCTCTCTGCCTCCTGTCTCCCCTTCTCTAGCACCCAGGCTTGGGCAGAACAATTTCTAAGCCCCTTCAGCTCTATGAGCTGGGGCCACTGGGCTTCATTTTTTGCTCCCAGTCTGTTCCAGGCTGAGAACTTGGTTCATTCCTGCCTCTGACCCTCCCCAGCCATGGATTAGATGCTTCTCGGGTGTCCTCTAGATCAAACGTGTCAGCAGCTGAGACCTGTCTCAACATAGCCTCATGCCAGGGGGGTTTTGTCTCAAACGGGCTCTACCCTTTATGAGCCTTTTGGGTCTGAATCCCCATTGGAAACAGACATTCATCCAACCGCACACATGACGGATCTGCCAGCTGCCATTGACTGAGTGCCTACTATGTGCAGACACACAGTGGGAGCTCCCGCCGTATACTATTTTGCATTCTTTCCCTCACCCTGCCAGGAATGGTGTTGTTTCTCTGTTTTACTGATGAAAATCTACAGCCCGGAAGGGTTAAGAGACTTGACTGAGCTCTGAGCTCTCACAACCTGGAAGTGGCAGAGCAGGGATTAGAACCCAGAACTCCATGACTTCAAAGGCTGGGCCTGTGCCATGTGACATGTCAGTGAGACGCCCATCCCTGGCTCGGCCCCAGGGTGCAGAGACGTCACGTTAGCAACCCTGCCCCCAGGGTGCTCTCAACAACGTCTCCTCTTGGAGGCTGTGGGATTTGTATTCCTGGGCCATAGACCTCCCCAGGCCACTCCCCAGCGGGGACACTCAGGCCCACTAGGTGGTCTCTCTGTGGCACTGGGGGGACGGGGCCTCCCTCTCCGGCTCGGGCGGGCAGGCAGGCGTCTGCTGCGGCCGTCTCCAGGCAGCCATAGGATGAATAGCGGATGGTTATTAGCTAAATCATAACATCGCTCATGCCATGCATAAGTGATGAGCCAACTGGTGCCAGGCCGCGATGAACGGCAGCGGGCACCCCCGCCTCACCCCCCAGCCCGGAGAAGCCACCACCGCGCTGCCTCCCTGTGTTATCTGGCACATCAAGTGCTACGACAATGAATATAGATTGACCTTATTATAGCAGCCGGCTGCTGGTGCCAGGCGCAGCCAGGCATACTTTGCACAAATTAAAGGTGTCAGCATGTAATTTACGGTTCATGGCAAAAAGGGGTGGTGGGGGGTGGGGGAGGCACCGGGGCAGGTAGAGGGAAGGTGGGCCAGCTGCGGGGCTGGCACCAGGGGCCCACGAGCTAATGACAGGAGGTGCAGCGAGGTGTTATTTTCATCCCCGTTTGCTCATTTTTAGCTGTTCCTTGCTCGAGGAGGGCTGCCCCCTCCCCTAAGCTCCCCCCTCATGCTCCCTGTGCGTGTGTGTGTATTTTTCAGCTAAATTACTGGTTTTACCTGAAGAGCGTAAAGTAGGTGTGCTAATTTACGGCTCGGCAGATAAAGCCGCAGTGTGGGGAGCTGTCTGGGAAGCCTGTGATCCGACATCATTTTCCTAACACGCCCGAGAGCGGCTTGACATCTCGAGTTGGGCCCGTGATTAAAGTTGTAGCTTCTCCCCCCTCCCTCTCCCTCTCCAACACGGAGAACAGATTAAACTCTAAGTAATAGATCTCGGTTTTCCTGCCATCCCACTGATATACACAGTACACAGTTTGACACAAAGAGTAAGTTATACATCACAAACAACAGCCTCTGCTCTTTGCCGCCCAGAATTAATTTTCCATTTGCTCCGCTTCCCTCCTCTCCGAGCCCGGTTTCCTGTCCAGCGGGGCTCTCTCCTCTCCCGTGAAGGCAGGGAGGAAGAGCGCAGGCCGGGGCTGGAAAAAGGGGCTCAGGACAGTTCGTTCAACCCCTACGGTTTAAGGATGAGGAAACTGAGGCCTGGAGAGATGTGCCTTCCCGATGTCACCCTGCGTGTCTGTGGCAGAGATGGGGCTCAAGCCCTGTCCTCTGTTGGATGGGTCAGGCCCCTCCGCCGCGCCCAGCCCGCAGAGTGCCCGAGGTGGGGCTGGGGAGTGACCAGGCTGCCCGGGGAGCTGCTCGTCCTCTGCTTGCCCGGCCACCCGCGCAACCTGCCAGCAGACTCCCTGCCCTGCTCTGTGCCCCAGGAGGGGCCTTGAGGAGCTGCCGATGCCTCTGGCAGCTGCCTGGCCTTGGCCATGGGAGGTTCCGGAGTGAGCTGGGAGGGTGGGAGGAGAGAGGGGATGGGGCCGTTTCTTCGCTGCTTCTCCCTCCGGGATGCCTCTGGGAAGAGCCGCCTCCCTCGGGCACTGCTGCTCCTGTGCCCCGTCCCCTCAGCGCCAGCTCCCACCGGGCTCTAGCCTGCCCTCCTGCCCTGACCCTGTGGGTCTGGGGTGGGAACAGCCACCTGCTGCCCTGGTCTCCGGGTGCCTTCTGGGTTCCCTTAACCCTGCCCGCCTCCCTCACCAGCCCCTCCATCCGTGTCATCTGCGTGTCTTCAGTGGACCATGGCGGGGGTGCGGGGGGGTGGTTGCTTCCTGCAGGGACCCCGAGTGACACCTGGGACACACATTCTTCACTGAAGACCTATGCTGGCCCCGCCCTCTGCCTAAAGGCACACGCGAGGGGGGAAGGTAGACAAACCTCCCGTGGTGACACGGTGTCCCTCCGGGAGCATTCCCCCACTCACCGGATGTCCTTCTTGGGCCTCTGACACCCCCGGGCCCCACAGTACGTGCTTCCTACGCGTCACCTCCGGGGAGACTCACGTGTGGCCCTGTGAGCACTGTCTGGTCAGGCCCATGTAAGAGATGTGGAAACGGAGGCTTGGGGAGGCCGGGTCACCTCTCCAGGTCACCCAGCCTGAGGCAGGACTCCGGTTCTGAACTTGGGGCTGGCCGGCCCCAGTGCTGAGCAGCTTCCTCTATGCTATGTGGGAGGCTTGTATAGCTGGGCTCACATGGGACACACACCGACACATGCCACACACACGCACATGCACGCATGCACATGCACAGGCACGAATGATTAGAGGCCTTTGCGGAGCAGCAGAGGAGCGTGGGGCAGGGAGGTGGGGCCAGAGGTGAGGAGGGCTGGAGGCTGATAGGGCTGGGTCAATCAAGGAGGGCTTTTTGGAGGAGGTGGATGAGTCCTGAAGATGAGTTAGACTCTGAATGGCAACATGCAGAGCCTGGAGCCTTCCAACCACCCCTCAGTAGACTGGTTGCACCAGAATCACTAGGTTGGGTGGGAGTTTGGGGAGTGCTTTAAAATGCAGACTCCCAGGCCTCATCTCTGAGTTATTGAATCAGAATCTCTTGGGTGCAGCCCAAGAATCCGCTTTGTTTTGTTTTAGGGCAGTACTGATATGCCACTAGTCTGGGGAGCACAGACCCTTCCTGTAGCCCCCGTTTCACATGGGGAAGTACGTAAAGAAAGTACCAAGAGGCTGAGGGACTTGCTCAGAGTCTCACGGCAGTGGTTCCAAGGCCAGGCTAGGACGCCAGCCTCTGGGTCCCCGCACGGTGCCCGACAACTGCTCGTCCCCCGCCCCGGGCTTTTCAGTGGGCAGGGCGGAAATGCAGCTTCCCTAGAGAACGACCCAGCCTCCTCCCTCACTAGCCACTCTGCAGCCGGTTCTCAAGATGGCAAGTGGGGGGGCGGACGAGGTGGTGGCAAAGCGAGAAAGCGCCTGGAATAACATGACATTTAGAAATGTGAATCACTGGCACTTGCTGTTTTCTCCTGTTCCCCCTCGCACCCCGCCAGGCGCTCTGTCTGAGCTGCAGGAACGCCAGGCCTGGACGTCCCCTCGGGGAGTGGAAGCAGCCAGAGAGGCTGCCCGCGTGCAGACGGGATGGAGTGAGATGAGAGCGAGGCCAGGGCTCTGGGCCTGGCGCTGCCCCTTCTTGCTGTGTGACTTTGGGCAAGGCACTGTACCTCTCTGGGCCTCTGCACTGGGACACTTACCATCAAGCCTGTCAGTGCTCTTGGGCTGCCACACAGTGGCAGGGACCCTGCGAGACTCACTGTATCCTGAAGCCCCTCTTTTGCCCTGCCATCCTGGAATACAGTGTTCATGTTCTGTTCTTTCAGAACCCAAGGAACTGGAGCCAGGATGGTGCAGGTGTGAGGGTGCTGGGCAGGGAGAGGCCAGAGCGGAGGGAGCCGGGCAGGGCTGGTGAGGGAAAGGTGGCAGCCCAGTCCCTGGGTCTGTGTCTCGGCCCCCGGGCTCCTCCTCCACTTTCCTGGAGCTAGTGATTCAGCAGAGGTCAGCTCCTGGCTCCGTGTCAACATGCAGGTGCAGGCAGGGCGAGCCACTGCCCTCTGCAGTGTGGCGGTCCCTGGGCATCCTCCTGCTTGGCGGGGCAGCCCCGGCTCCGCCGAGTGAATCAGCTCTGTGTATATTGCAGCCCCATCTCCGGATAAGGGCTGAAGCACCCCATGTCCCCACAGTCCAGCACAGCAGGTGACCCAGGGACATCCACTGGATGGAATCCCCCAGCCTGGCCAGGGCCGTCTCAGCCCCAGCAGGCAGGAGCCCTGGTTGCAATGGGTGTGCCTTGAGGTCAAGGCTCTTCCCAGGCCCACGGTGACCACGTCTGTGAGACGGGGGTAGCGGCCAGGCTCACGGGCAGAGGAGCCCTTTTTGCTCTTGCTCTCCAAGGGGTCCCTCTGCTTCCGCAGGAGGCCAGGCCAGAGCACAGAGTCAGGGCGGGGGACAGCTGTGCTTGTCCCCTTTACCACAGTGTGCTCAGTGACTCGGACGGGGCTGGCACATAGTAGGTGCTCAGCTAATGTCTACATGGGGAAGAGAGGAGGGAACAGAAAAGAGGCAGACAGATGGGCCAGGCGGCTGTGTGCCGCCTGTCAGTCAGCTCTGCCCTGGTCTAGCCCCTCCCGACCCAGCCTGCTCCGGCCCAACTCTCCTCTGTTTCCCTCCTCCTGGGATGGAGGTTATCCTGGAAGGAATAACCTTATGGGGCACTGAAGAGCACTCCCTACTAAACAGAGCTCCATCCGAGAGCCAAGGAAATTGGGCCGCAAGTGTCCAGACCCCTCCTCTGAGGAGCCCTCCGGGTAGCAGGAGGCACTCCAAGCTGAGCCCAGCCCCGAGCCTCGGCAAACCACCCAGCCTGAACGCCCCACTGAAGGTGTCCGAGCTGTAGACCCCCATCTATCTAGGCGGGACAGTGCTCAGTTCAGGCTGAGTGAGGTGGTGGCGTGGGGCAGGGCTGTAGGGGAATGACATATCCTAGGAGGTGGGAAACCGAGAGTGGGGAGAGTTTCCAGCACAGCAGCCTGGCCCATTTGTCACTGCACACCGGGTTTTGTCACCTGCCTGCAGCTCCTAACCATTGCTCAGAAACAGTCCTCTGCTTGCTGTCACGTGTGGCCAGGCGTGTGGTCACACCCTGCGCCAGTTGGGGCTGGGCTCCACCGACATCCCGGCCGTCTGCCCCCAGCCCAGGCAGGAAGTGCTCCCAGGTGCCTCTGTAGGTGATGGGCCCTGCCATCAGCTAGCTGGGGGCTTTGCCTCACATTTTCTTATTTTTTTCCAGGTAGAGTTTTTCCTCTTTGCTCCCTGTCCCTCTTCTTGTTTCTCTCAAAGGCCATCTGGGAAGAGAATACGGCCCAGAGCATTTCCTTTCTCTCCTTGACACGAACACTGTTCCCCAAGGGTGTAGCAACTTGGCTGGCATGTTGGTGGGGAGGACATGGGGACGGTGGGCCCTCGCTTAGAACCAAAGCTACAGGGGGCTCTAAACTCAAGAGGGAAGCTTGGAGAGCGACAACCAGGTCATTTTACCAATGAGGAAGCAGCGACTCCAGGGAGGTTGAGTGACTCACTTCGTGGCTTCATACTCCCGTTTTGCAGATGAGGGACCAAAATCTTAGACCTGCCCAAGGTCACACCATAGTGGCGGAACTCTGCCTGGGCCTACATCTCTGGGCTCCTTGCCACATTCTGTGACATCCTACTGGACACCTCTAGATGTACAGTCTTGATAAAGCAGTTACACTGATCTCTGTTTTAAAGGGGAGGACAATGAAGCTCAGAACAAGGGCAGACTTGGCCAACAATGACACCTTCAGCTCTGCTGCAGTCAGACACAACAAGTCCAGCAGAGGCCGGGTCCCAGCTCCTCTGGGCAGCCCGTCCTGACTATTCCAGCCCACACGGAGTCCTTCCTTCTCCAAAGTCTTGGCACACTGCTTTTGAGGGATGGGCAATTAATGATAAGAAGGAAGTAAGGAAACATTCATGGGACAGTCGGTCCCTGCCGAGTACTGTGCTGACACTGTGGGGTCCTAGGGACACCTTGTGAGGGACTCGTGATGATGCTCATTTTACAGGTAAGGAAACTGAGGTTCAGGGACTCGGGTCCCAACCCAGGTCTGTCTGACTTCCAAGTTCAATGTGTTTTTCTCCCCTGTTCAACCCATGTTCTAAAATCCTTTGCTGGGTGCTTTCTTGTCTCTGCAATTTTGCTCCAAGTTCATTGACTATAGAGATCATGTCCTTGCTTCTGCCCCTGCTGCTGACCTGGGCTTGGCCCAGGTGGAAGGTCTTCGCACACTCCAGGCCTTGAGAAGGAAGCAGAGATAGGGCAGAGGCAGCAGGTGGGGTTCCAATCCCCCCCAGCCACTTCCTCGTACTGTGACCTCAGGCTCTTAATTCATTTCTGAGAACCTTAGTTTTCTCATCTGTGAAATGGGGTGGTCCTAACCGCAGAGTCTCAGGCTCACTGTGTGAAGGTGGGCTGAGGTTAGGCATTCTGAGTGTCAAAGGCCCAGCATGGAGCCGGGCCCATGAAGTGCACAGTACAGAGTGATGGTTGCTCTCACCAGCTCATTTCACGGACCATCTCTGGGGTACCCCCCACCCCCAGCAACTGTAACCCAGCCTTCCCGTCCTGGTAGAAGTCTGCCTCTCCCTGGGCCCCGTGCACGCAGGGCCGGATCTAGCTGATAGGTACACAGGGGCCTGTGTGTCTGTGTCACGCACTGTGGGTGGCGGCTGTGAAAACAGCACTCGGCGTGTCCCCACCTCGCCTCCAGACCTTGTTAGTCCTGAGAGCTGGGGCTGGGATCCTTGGTGCCTCCAGACACCCAGAGGGAGGTGAGGACCGCAGCCAAGACGTGGGCTTCCCCGGCTGGCTTGCCTGGAGTTAGGGAGGGGCCTTTTGAGATGAGCTCCAGGCTTCACAGCCAAGGGGGTGGTGGGAGGCTGATAAGGGATGCAGAACATAGCCCTGGGGACAGTTGCAAACACACCAGCCGCATCTCAGTCACCACCAAAGCAGCACTTCCCAGGACCCCCATTGTGAGGGAGGAGGGACCTGGGGGTGGGGAGACAGGAGCAGCCCGAGTCAGGGAGCAGGAGGTGGGACGGGGTGGGCTGTCAGCACCACCTGAGCTCCCAGCCAGTTCCCCTAAGCCTTGGTCTTAAGCAGCAAGGGCTCCCCTGGGGTGCTCAAGCCAAGCAGGCCTCTCAAAGGGGAGTTGGGACTTGTCTGAGGCGGGATTGTGGAAGCTGTGGGTGGTGTTTTCGTCTTTGCACTGACTTATCACGTGGGGTGAGGAGGAGGAGGTCGAGATGCCTCCTCACAGTGGCAAATGCAGCCCCGCCCACATCCCACGCCTTTCCCTGGCCCGCCTGCCCCAGGCTGCCCTTGTCCTCTGGCCCCAACCACTCCGGCTTTCCTCTGTCCCACTGGGTAAACCAAACACCTCTCTGCCCCCGGCCCTTGGCTTGGCTGTGTCCTCGGCTTGGGATGCTCGTCCCCCTGATCTTTCTCATCATGACCCCCCGGCTCATGTGGGCACCCACTCCCCAGGGCAGGTGGCCCTCTTTTTTGACCACGTAGCACTGTCTCCATCAGGATTATCCTTATCAGATTGTTTCTTGCTTCTTTTTTGTCTCCCCCGCTACAACGGAAACTCCCGGGAGTTGAGACTTAGGATGTTTAATCTCTGCCAGGATCCCAGTGCCTGGCACTGAAGGTGCTCAGTAAATATCTTCTGAATGAATGGAAGCTCCTGCCATCCCGCTAAGCTGGAGACATGATGACAGAAGTGGAGGAATATGAGGTTCATCTAGAAAGTTCTTCTGACTTTTCCAATGGTGTTCAGGACCCCTAGCTCATTAGATCCCCTGGGTAATCCACAGCTCTCCACCCTCACCCCATGCATAGGTTAAAGTACTGAGACCCAGAGAGAGAAAGCCTTACTGTTCAGGTGACACACCTGGCTGGCGGGGACAGCAGGAGTGTGTCCTCTGTGTATAGTCGGAACAGGCTTGTGAAATGAGGCACAAGGAGGGCACGTTTCCACCTGGGACATGGAGCCTCAGGCTCACAAGTCCTGGAGGTGCCCAGGCCCCTCCTGCCTGCAAATGAGGAGGCTGATGCTCGCGGAGGGGCCGTGGCTGGCGAAAGGTCCCACCGTGAATTAGAAGTTGTCTTTGGATTCTAGATGTGGCGGTCTCCTTACTTGCCAGGCTAGTGGAGCAGGCCGGGGAGGTCAAGCTTGCCAAGGTCAGCACGGTGCTAAGAGGGTCTCAGATGAGGATCCCAGAAAGGGTCCCGAGCAGAGAGGGCCAGGGAGGGCTGCCTGGAGCCCCTCTGTGGGAGCCCCCGGGCAGGGGTCAGTACAGGGGGGAGTGCTGAGCAGCGGTCTGTAAACTTTCAATTTCTGCCTTATTATCAAGAAAAAAAAATCAGATCACACAGTCACCGATATGTGTATATGTATTTGTTTATTCATTATGTACATTCAAATGTAGTAATATGTATGAGGATGTGCAAAAATAGAAATTTTGAAATGCGATTTTAAAATATAAATAGCATTTCTGTTATTTTCTTCTCATGCGACAATCACGCCCAGCCCGGGGGGTTTGTGCACCCCTGTTGGAGAGCACTGACTAGGACCACGTACTTTGGAGCCCAGCAGACCTGTGTGCGAATCTGTGTGGCTTTAGGGTAGCTTCTGGGACACAGTTTCTACCTCTGTAAAGTGGGATAATAATTCCTACTTTGCTGTGTGGCTTAAACGGGGTAATACGTAAAAGGTGTTTGGTACGGGGCTTGGCAGCCTAGAATAGCTCCTATATGGTAACTATGGTGATTATTACCATGATTTGGCTTGTCCTTTCTTGCTAAAATTAATGAAACTCAACTTCAAATACCATGGGCCGCAGGCTTGTTTTATGAGCCGTCCGTTGTCACCAGAGATGTCGGGTTGTGAGCCTGTAACGAAGGTGACAGTTTCCCTTGGCTGGATCTGACGCAGACAGCTGCCCTGGGACCGGGCTAAGGCAGGGCAGCTCAGCTTCCCCCAGGTTGGGGCTGAGAGGCCGGTCAGATTTCAGCTTTCTCTGTGTTCCTTTTAAAAGAATTGAAGTGTCAGCTTGGGTTCATGGGCTGGTCACGGTTTCTATCCCTCCCTAACTTCATAAGGCAAGTCCATGAATTATACAGTGCCGGAGCAGACGGCGCTAAGTAAGGATGCATCACAAGCCGGGCTTAATAAGGACACTCCAGCTATTCTTGGAAGGCATTTGCAAGTCAAAAATACGGCACATGGAGATCTGATGTCGACTTCAAATTCTGAAGATTTCAGCTGGGTCAGCACTATTTTATGTTAAATCCCATCAACAAAAAATAAAGAAATAAGGAGGGGGTACGGTACATTGTTTTGCTTTGTTTTTAATTTTAACTTTCTGGTGATAGCACAAATGGTCAAATGTGCCTACTTCCTCCCACCCGCCCCACCCCCGTCCCCACTCCCACACCCCCTCCAAGTAATGTCAACACACAGTCTCATGGACTCATATGGTGTGGGTAGACAGTCCCTCGCTGTGGAATTAGACAATGTTCTTACCATTATCATTTTGTGCTAAAGAGTGAGAAGATGAAAGTGTTTCCGTTTCCCTTCTTATTTTCCACTGAGGTTTTGTATGACCCATACCTGCTATTTTCTATGACACGCATGTCCAAGTGTTAGAAACTCACCTGAGGAGGAGGAAAGAGAAGAGGAACTCGTATTTTACCGTGTACACAAACTAGGGACTGAGCTCTATTTAAAACATCAAATTGCGCTAGCGGAGAAGAACCACAGTGAAAGTGGGGAGGCAGTTCTGCTCTAATCCGGGGGTCCTGTGCTGCAGACGAAGTGTCCCCAGGTGGGAGGGCTGACCATTCCGGATGGTTCTGTTGGCACTTCCTGGAAAATCAGCTGCCTCACTTAGAAGATGTTGGGTCTGGGTACAGCAGGGCTCCCACCCAAGCTTCCCTCCATGGGTTGACATGTGGGTTTGTTTGCAAACACAGCATTTAAGGGGCAAGCCGAGCGACGCCAGGCCCCAGGAGGTGAAGGAAGCACAGGGCAGGAGAACCTATGAGGCCTCTGTGAACCTCTTTTTCTGGCCATTGATGACAACAAAGCAATCGTGGTTTCCCTAACTCACCTCCTCGGAAACTGGAGAGCCGGTAGTATCTCTGTGTACACAAGGGCCATTTATTTTGGGAACCCTTAAATGTAAACCCATTATGGCAGTCACGAGAGTATTTCAGGCAGCAGCAGAGTGCAGGAACAGCCTGTGAATTGGAAACCTCTTGGGCTGGAAAAGTCCACATGCTCAGAAGGAGGTGTGGAGACCAGCACGTCTCAAACTTAAATATGTTCAAGAATTCCCTGAAGATATTGTTAAAATAAAGACCCTGATTCCGGGAAGGGCCTGAGATGTGCCAGTTCTAAAAAAGCCCAGGCGATACTGATGCTGCTGGTTTGCCGACCCCGCTTTGAGCAGTGAGGGTGTAGACTGGGTCCCTTCTTCTGGGAAGCCTTGGGTTCAGGCTTCTGTGGGCAGGCCCTGGGCCAGGTGCTGTGACGGGGGCATGTGGCTTCACGTCTGAGTCCAGACTGTGCACTAGATGCATGCGGTTGGCCCACACAGGGGGTGCTGGGCAGACACGGGCGGGGGATGGAGCACTGGACAGACCCTGAGTCAGGTTCTCCGGGCACCGCCTGGCTCCACTACTCAGCTGTGTGACAGTGAGCAGCCTGTCACAGCTTCCTTTTCCTCATCTGTGCTGCCTGCCCCGGGGTGAGCGGGCGCCCCTGCAGCCGCCCATACAATTGCGTAGGGTGAGATTCGGGGCTGCGTGATGCTCCAGGCAGCGAGCAGTTGTGGAAAGAGCCGCATCACGGTGAGTTCAGATGCCGGTTCCAGTGCCAGTGGAGTGTCCTCGGGCCACTTCACTTATGTCCCGGAGCCCCAGTGATGAGGACATTGGCTGGATCACTGATGGGCATTTGGAGAGTGGGGTGTGGGTGCGTGTAGCCCTTTTTATTTCCTCCTGGGGTTGCAGAGTGGGTTTCCTAAAGATCAGACTGTGGCAGCTTCAAGACTGACTCTAGCCAGGCCCCCGGCCCAGGCCTTCCAGCCAAAGCTGCCCTGTGCGAAGGTTGGAGTCAAAGCCCACAGTCACGTGGGTGAGCCTGTCTTCAGTGGGCTCATCTTGAAGGGAAAGTCGGCCTGCAGAGGAACGTAGCTTCTACCTGGGCAAATCTGACAGGCACACCGTGTATTTCCCCACTGTATCCCTCCGAGATACAAGGGAAAACGCAGTGATGCACGTGCTCCCTCCTGAGTGGGGACGACGTGGGCCCGAGGGAGACAGTGAGAATGAGCACCTCCTAAGCCACCACACGTCCCCATCCGCTCTGAGAACCTGCCAGATTCCTCCTTCCATGGACACTTGTCCATCGCCCTGGGATCCGTTCCCCTCTCCTGCAACAGCCCTGGTTTTATCTAAGTCTCTGCCATCTCCTGCTTCAGTCCACAAGGTCTGGTTGGGGCTCAGCCCAGCTCTTGGAGTGGATCCCGCCACCCACGCCACCTGGGCACGTGACATGGGCTAGTCCAATCAGAGCGAGTCTCTGGATATTTGCAGACATGTCATCCTCCATCTCCCCGGTCATCAATCCCTGCATCCTGGTCCCAGTGAGGCCTTGTCAGCATCTGGTCCTGGGGTGTCTTCTGAGATTTGCCACCCAGTGTGGTCTTTGGACAGTTGTTCCCACCTTGTTGACATTGGCTGGGACACACAGTGTTCTCATCTGATGCCACATGATATAGTCTCCTAGTGTTGCAGTTCCCTGGGAGGCTCTACCTTTCAGGTGACACCCTGTCTCTGCAGGCGTGGTGAGTCCCATCTATTCTCCCTGCATAGGCCGAGGGTGGGGACTCTCTGGGTCCACGCTGGGGCTCCTCCACCGGGCAGAGGTCCCTCTCGAAGGTTTGCTGTCATCCCAAGGCCTCTCCCTTCTCACTTCTCAAACTGGTCGGAGATTCGGGGTCTGTTACTTCCTCTCCCACTGAGATGGAACTACGAGAAGCTCCTTGTCCCGGCCTCGAATATCAGCGGCACCCTCTGCTGCTCCCAGTTCTGCCTCTGCCAGCCCCACCCGTGTTGGGTGGCCCCTTCGTAATCTCAGCAGCATGGCAGTGTGGCTCTCCAGCAATCCTTGTTCTAATCTGGACTTTACGCCCCAATTCCTTCAGAGCTTTTCTTCTGATGATGCTAAAACTAGGCTTGTAGAACTGAAAAAAAGGTTCTTGCAAATCAAAAGCCTCAGCTTTCAAGAACTTGTCTCTGCTATGAGTACCAAAAATCTTTTTAGAAAAAAAAAAGAAGAGTTGACTGCTTCTTTTCTCTTTGCATTTCACATTCCTAATATAATAGTCCTAATCTTTCTTAAGGCCAAGGTAGCTTTGACTGGGTGCACAGGTGTGGGGAGCACAGTCATACCGCTGGGGCACTGATAATACTCAGGTCCCCAAGGCCTTCCTAAGTTCTTGCGGGGGAACGAGAGGAACCAATTTTGGAGATGCGGCGCCCAACTTCTAGTCCCAGTTCTGCCACTTAATTGTTGCATGACCGAAGGAAGTCACTTAATTTTGTTGAGCCTTACTTTCCTTATCTATAAAGAGAGGAGAGTAACAACCATCTCTACAGGTGTTTAGGATCAAGGGAGATCATCTATATGAAAGTGCTTTGCAAACTACAAAGTGTAGTATAAACATGAAGCATTGCTATTTTTCAGTTTTTACTCAGTTTTGAACTTCTTTGTGCAGCCTTCTCTGTGGCCCTGCCAAAGGCTTCTCTTTCAGTCTCCCACGGCAATTTGTTCACAGAGCTACGAAAGTATCATATTATCCTGAACTTATATTTTAATATGCCTGCTGGCTTCTTGCACTGTATGTGAGTGCGTGGAGGGTAGGAGCCACACCTACGCCATCTCAGCGTCTCCAGCCCTTAGCCAGTGTCTGGCACAGAGTAGGCACCCAGTGCATATTTGTTGATAAAGGGGTGGGCACTTAGTAGGCGCTTCATAGATTCATGACATGAAAAAGAATAATTAACCGGGAACAGCAACGGGCCGGGGCTGCTTTAGACTAGTGGTTCTCAACTAGGGGCAAGTTTGTCTCTTTCCTCCCAGGGGATATTTGGCAATCTGAAAACATTTTTGGTTGTCATAACTTAAGGGGTGCTACAGGTATCTAGCGGGCAAAGGCCAGGGATGCTGCTAAACATCCCACAATACACACAACAGCCCTCCCCCTGCTGAACAAATAATTTTCCAGCCTAGAATGTCAAGAGTGCCATTATCTACAAACCCTGTTGTAGACTCTCTTTTTAAACAGCCCTGAGAAATGAATCCTATGAGTCCAGAAGGCAACCAGTGTAACCTCAGTTAAAATTGGACTTAGGGTTTGAAAACTATTTCTTGATTATCTTTGATGAAAGGGAGCAGGTAGGGATATGGTGGCTAACAGTGGAGACTGTGAAAATTATTTCTACCTGGGTGTGGGAGAGGAGAGGGACTTTGGAAAATGCCCAGCTGAAGAGAGAAGGACGTTGGCATGGAGCAGGGTGTGGTGGGGCTGGAGTGGGCTGGGAGGCACAGAGGGAACCTGTGCTTTCTCAGTGGGAAAGTCAAGCAGGTGCACTGAGTGCTATGACTGTCCATCAATTCCCCATCCTCCTTCTGTGGCAGGAATCTTCCACCTGTTGAACTCAGACATGAGCACGTGACTTGGTTTGGCCAATGAAATGAGAATAGATGTGACATCCACTCTGGGGAAGCCAATTTCAGGGTGGGTATATACTTCCCCATGTTCCCCGCTGTGGTTGCTTAGTCAGCTAGCCCCCCAGAATGACATAACAGCAACACAGAGCATGGCCCGTAACTGCTGTGAAGATGAGAAAGACACGAACCTTGGATGCCTCAGACCATTGCCATTTTGGGGGTTATTTGTTATTGCACCATAACCCGTCCTACCCTGGTGAATATACTATTTAGAAAGCAATCCTGGGTAACTGGAATCAGCTTGTCATTCCCTTCCCCTTTGAAATGGTTTGCACAGGGCTCTCTTGTGCGTCTTGACTGGAGAGGGACAAATGTAGAGTGCATTGAACACCTGCTTGTCCACCTGCCTTCTCGGAGCTCAAGGAGTCAGGAGGTCTGGTGGGAAGGACCGGGCAGTCAACTAACTCTCCACAGCCCCTTTGCATTATTGGTTTAATGCCAACCTTACAGAAAGATAGAAGATGATTCTATTTATTTAGTCATCACAGATGTCACTATTATCACAGATGACATTAATTTTTAAGAGAAAAAGAAGAAAATATGTCACATTTCTGTTTTGTGCATATGCCGATTGAGTGAAAAGTTTATACCAGATGCCAACTTAAAATAAGGCCATATAAATATTTAATTGTTTGCATGTATGTATACATTTCTGTAGACACAATACGTGTCGATATAGACAGGGAGCACTGGTGCTCAGCAAGGGCTGAGTTTGCTTCCCAGTGGACATTTGGCAATGTCTGGGGAAGTTCTTGGTTGTCCCAGCTGGGGGACTGGGGGTGCTACTGGCATCCAGTGGGTAGAGGCCTGGGATGCTGCTAAACATCTTTCAGTGCACAGGGCGGTCCGTGTAACCCGGTCCCAAATGTCAACAGTGCTGTGATTGAGAGATCCTAGCCTGGACGTACATCTAAGCCCAGGAGTTTTGTGGGTGATGTGAGTGAGGCCATAGTGTGCCGGCACCTCTCTTTAGAGTAGCGTTGACACACATCTGCTTGACTCATTTAACATCCCCATCTCGGCTGACTCACCAGACGAAACCACAAGTCGCAGGCTGGTGGGAGGGCAGCCCTCGCAGGCTTTATGAGACAGTCTCCATGGCACCTTGTGCTCCCCCGAGAGCAGTCGTGGGGTCTGGTGCAGCTGTCCTGCTCGGTTCTCAAGATGACAACTTTTGGTTTATACCTAATGTGCTGCGTGGCACACCTGAGCTGGAAACCACACCTGTGGAAAGGTAAAGGCGTGGGAGGAAGGGAGTGAGAAAGGGACTTGGAGAGGGGAGGGCCAGTCATTGTACAGTTTTCTGAAGATACGAGTATAGCAAACCATTTAAAACATTGCTCCCCAGAGAACTGCTTAGGCCTAGTTTGTATATGAAGACATTGAGATATGTGATTTTATAGCTATGTGTAAAATATTTATATACGTATTTATATATGTATATTCGCGCACACATTAGTAAAGAGGTGGAACATTTTCTGTCCTAACAGTGGGCACCAAAATTCCACATGGAATGGGAACTGTCTTTGAGAAGTTCCCTGATAAGTCCCTGGACGGGAGGACAAGTTGTTAGCTGGATGCCCGGGGAACAAGCTGGACTGCTGCTGCTGCAGGTGGGAGAACTTGAATGTGGATTTGAAAGGAGCTAGGGGGCTCCAGCTGTCACTGCGGAACTGGACATACGCCACCAAATGATTAGACCAGCGGCCAACTTCTTTCCAAACCTTGCTGCCAGAGATCCTAGAGGAGCACTTAGGCAACATGGGGCAAAGAACCTGAGGCAGACATAGACTCACCAAGTGGCCATTCTACAATGTTGTAGAAGCGAGACTAAAACTTTGAGGAAGGCAGATCCATGAGACTTATCGTGTATCTACAGTTTCAGTCTCTTGAGATCCTGGGGTCTGGATCTGAGGCTGGGACAGGGTGGAGGGAGGCAGGGTTTAGTCACATCCTGCCCTGTACTGCTTCGTCCTCCGGCAGGTGCTCCAGGGCTTGTGAATGGTGGTGTGGGCCCCCTGGTGGTCTCTGAGCCACCAGGTAAGGGGAGGCCTGTGAGGTGTGGCAGCAAGGCGCTCCTTGGACAGATTTGGCCACGTTGAGCAGTATCATTCTAGGTGTATACCTTGGAGATGTTGCGGGTTGGGTTCCAGACCACTGCAATAAAATGAATACTGCAATAAAGTGAGTCAAATGTATTTTTTGGTTTTCCAGGGCATAAAAAGATGTTTATACCATACCCTAGTCTATTAAGTGTGCAATAGCATTATGTTTAAAAATATAATGTACATATCTTAACTAAAAATGCATTATTGGTAAAACATGCTAATGATCATTTGAGCCTTCAGTAGGTCATAATCTTTTTGTTGGTGGAGGCTCTTGTTCAATATCAATGGCTGCTGACTGATCAGGGTGATGGTTGCTGAAGGTTGCAGTGGGGTATGGCAATTTCTTAAAACGATGACAATGAAGTTTGCTGCATCAATTGACTCTTCCTTTCACAGGAGATTCTTCTGTAGCATGTGATACTCTTGGATGGCATTTTACCCACAGTAGAACTTCTTGCAAAACTGAAGTCAATCCTCTCACCCCCGGCTGCTGTTTTACCAATGAAGTTTATGTGATATTCTAAGTCCTTTGTTATCATTTCAACAATGTTTACAGCATCTTCTCCAGGGGTAGATTCTACCTCAAGAAACCACTTTCTTTGCTCATCCATAAGAAGCAACTCTTCATCTACTGAAGTTTAATCATGAAATTACATCTTTAGGCTTTGCTTCTAATTCTATTTCTCTTGCTATTTCCACCACGTCTGCAGTTCCGTCCTCCACTGAAGTCCTAAACCCCTCAAAGTCATCCACGAGGGTTGGAATCAACTTCTTCCAAACTCCTGTTCATGTTGATGTGTTGACCTCTTCCCACGAGTCACAAATGTTCTTCATGGCATCTAGAATGGTGAATCCTTTCCAGAAAGGTTTCAATTTACTTTGCCCAGATCCATGAGAGGAAATCACTATCTCTGGCATCTATAGCTTTACTAAATGTATTTCTTAAATAGCAAGACTTGAAAGTCAAAAATTTTCCTTGATCCATGGGCTGAGAGTGGATATTGTGTTAGGAGGCATGAAAACAGCATTAACCTTCTTGTACATCTCCATCAGAGCTTTTGGGTGACTGGGTACATTGTCAATGAGTAGTAATATTTTGAAACAAATCTTTTTTCTGAGCAGTAGGTCTCAACAGTGGGCTTAAAATATTCAGTAAACCATGCTGTAAACAGATGTGTTGTCATCTGGGCTTTGTTTTTCTGCTGATAGAGCCCAGGCAGAGTAGATTTAGCATAATTATTCGGGGCCCTAGGATTTGTTGAACAGTAAAGGAACATTGGCTTCAACTTAAAGTCACCAGCTGCATTAGCCCTTAGCAAGAGAGTCAGTCAGCCTGTCCTTTGAAGATTTGAAGCCAGGCATTGACTTCTCCTCTCTAGCTATGAAAGTCCTAGATGGTGTCTACTTCTAATAGAAAGCTGTTTTATCTACCTCAAAAGTCTGTATCTACCATCATCAAAGATCTTAGCTAGATCTTCTGGAAAACTTGCTGCAGCTTCTACATAAAAACATCACTTGCTGTTTTATCTTGCACTTTTATGTTCTGGGGAGGACTTCTCTCCTTAAACCTCATTAACCAATCTCTGTTAGCTTCCAACTTTTCTTCTGCAGCTTCCTCACCTCTCTCAGTTTCATAGAATTGAAGAGAGTCAGGGTCTTGCTCTGGATTAGGCTTTGACTTAAGGGAAGATCATGGCTGGTTTGATCTTCCATCCAAATCACTAAAACCTTCTCTCTATCAGCAATAAGGCTGTTTCGCTGTCTCATCATTCACGCGTTCACTGGAGTAGCATTTGTAATTTTGCTCAAGAACTTTTCCTTTGCATTCCCACCCCGGCTAAGCATCTGGATCAAGAGGCCCAGCTTTTGGTCTGCCTTGGCCTTCAGCTTACTTTCCTCTCTGAGCGTAATCATTTCTTGCTTTTGATTTGAAGTGAGAGATGTGTGACTCTTCTTTTCACTTCAACACTTAGAGGCCATTGTAGGGTTATTAATTGGCCTAATCTCAATATTGTTGTATCTCAAGGACTAGAGAGGCCCAAGGAGGGGGAGAGAGACAGGGAACAGCTGGTCAGTAGAGCAGTCAGGACACACACAACACTCACTGATTCAGTTCATCATCTTATATGTGCACGGTTTTTGGTGCCCCAAAATAATTATAATGGTAACATCAAAGACCACTAATCATAGATCACTATAACCTATGTGATAATAATAAAAAAGCTTGATAGACTTGTTCAGTGCAGGGTTGCTGCAAACCTTCGATTTGTAAAGAATGCAATATTTGTGAAGTGAAATAAAGTGAAGTGCAGGAACATGCGGTATGTCTGTAATAAGGTCAAGTGCTCCTAGTTTCTCTTCACTCACCTGCAGAAGACCTTGAACCTGGGACTCAGGTTCAAAGGTATTATCTGCTGGTCCTCAGCATCAATTCTCACCTCTTTCTCAGGTGTCTTCTTGTACTACAAAGTTTGCAAAGATAAAAATGACATTTCTCAGATTCCCTTACAGCTGTTACTGACAGTAAATTTTGTTCTGCCGATTGGATGCCATCAAGCTGGGATCTGAAGCAGAAGTGAGGTGTAGGCGACCTTCCTGTTGCTTTGAACTGTCTTCTGTGAGCAGTCAAGGGTGGGAGAGGTCGGCCCCATCCGCCCCAGTGTTTCAGCATCCAAGCCCCAGCCTTGTTGGAGGTGAGGAGCTGTGATGGCGTTAGGATCCCAGCCCCTTGCTCCGGATCCCTGAGCCATAGCTAAGTGGCTGTGTCCTTGGGCAGAGTAGGGCCTCCTGACTCCCCACAGTCCTGGCTGTGTCAGATGTAGCATCTCCCCCGGTGGGTCAGTTCTGTGGTGTTTGGAGAGACATTCTTGGAGGCCCAGGCAAGAGCCTGGTGCTCCAGTCCTTCCAATTCTTTTGATTTTGATTTTTTTTTAAATCCCTGTATTAAATCTCTTTCTGTTGAAAACGGCTACACTGGTTTCTGCTTCCTGGCAACTCACACAGGATTTTATAAAGACAACCCGAGGCCGTGTTAAGAATCACTGAACTGATACACCGGATTTAGAACGGCAGACAGTTCATGACACACAGAGAGCCACAAAGGAGGTAGAGTGGGTTCCATTCTGGATCAGCGTTCCCTCCTCTCGGAGAGCTGAGATAAGCCTGGATTCTCATGGACAAGGGGACTGTCCCTACTACTCTGGGCCCCACGGGGTCCCTGTCTCCCAGGCTGGGCTGGGAGCAGGGTGAGGCAGGGGTACCCAGGTGCAAGCTTCACGGAGGTGCCCACCCTCAGAGTGTGCAGCGCAGGCTGGCCCCTGCGAGCACCTCCTGAGATTTTGCACCCTGGGTGCCTCGCCCTAGTCCTAGTCTGCTCAGAAGTCTGAGCCGGCTGGACCTGGTTGGCCTCAGTGCTGAGTGCAGAGAACTCTTAGGCTGTGCTCATGTTCTGGCTTAAAGACCAGTCTGTAAGTGGCTTCTCTGGAGGACTTGCAAGTCTCCCTGCACTGCGCACTGTGCCCATGTGAGGCTGCAGCTCCGAAGACCCTCTGCATTCCCTCGGCTGTATTAGCCTTACCCTGCCGCCAGCATGGATGGCTTTTGGCCCCACACTTAAAATGGGTCCCCACCAGCTGTGCCAACATGACATTTCCGTGTAACGTCAGACATCCCCAGGGGAGTGCCCAGTGCCCAATTATTAGGCTGCCTGAACAGAAGCACAGCGTGCAAACAAGGGAGGGGAGAGCCCTGCTGCACCCCAGCCGTCAGAAACACCTGGAGAGGCTGCCCTTCCACAGGGGAACAGAGCGGCTGGAGTCACTGAAGGGAGAGCAGTTGGAAAACAGCTGAGCAACACACAGGTGCAGAAAAGATGTTCAGCTTTAGTAGAAAGTAGAGAAGTATGAATTACAGTGGCAGAACAGGAAGGCACTTTTTCACCTATGGGAGTGTCAGAAATGAGAAGCAGGGACGATTCAGTAGAGGGACTAGACCTGAGTGCTGTCTCTTCCTCGGTACCACTGATGCCATTGGCTAAGGGGACGCAGGGACAGCACTGCCTAGAGCAATGTCAGTGTTTTCTTACAGGAGGAAAATGTAAGTGGGTTCTTCTCTCTCTGCTTCATAATGGCCGCAGACCTAGTAAGAGGCAGATGGCAAAGTTGCGGTGTCTTCTTCCACCCTGTTTACAGTCACCTCTTACCCGCTTGGAAGGTTCATTGGAGGAGCTCGAGGGCACAGTTGCTGAGGCTGTGCACGCAGGGGAGCAGGACTACCTTAGCTCGGAGGTGAGGCAGTAGGATTGCTTGAGCCCAGGAGTTTGAGGTTGCTGTGAGCTAGGCTGACGCCACGGCACTCACTCTAGCCCAGGCAACAGAGTGAGACTCTGTCTCAAAAAAAAAAAAAAAAAAAGAGCACACTGCTCTGCTTGCATGGGCCCTGAAGGTAGCCCAGTCTGGGTTTCCGGGAAGCCCTGGGAACTACTGGGAACACATCTGGAGTAGAGATGGAGGAAGCCAGGCGATCACCTGCTGCCGTGGGTTCTGAGCTTGCCTTACCTGTTATTACCTGATGGAGGTGTGGCCCCTGGGTGCCAACTGGGGGCAGGGATGCGGGGGTGGGAAGGCTAAGGGGAGATGTGAGGAGGAGAGAGGGAAGCTCTCCATGACAGGGAATTGTGTGCATCTCTGGGAGCACAACCACAACTAGTAAGGCAACACTAGCGACCCCCGGAGAAGCATTACAGCGTGTACACCACAAATGGTAAAAGAGAAGTTAGGAAGGGGTGCTTTCTCTTTGAGGAGGTGGCATAATGTGGCTCTTTAGTGAGAAAATAAGTCTCAGTCTTGCAATGTGACTTGAACCTATTTGCTTAGCCATACTGAGTGCCAGTGTGCTCACGGTAGGGTGGTGGCATTGTTATTTAGGATGTAAAAGTTGAAATGGGAGTAGCTAAAAAGCTATGTTGAGATGTTTCAACCATGATGCAAATGCAAAGGGCTGGGTGTTCTGTTCTGTCATCTTGTCTGGCTCTTCCTTCTCCAAATCTCCAGCCTAATCCCCTCCCCACCCACCCGACCTGGCTCTTACTCTGTTCTCAACCTCACTGACTTTCATTTAGGTTATAGAAGGATTTATATTGTTGCCTACCCCAGAGCTGTAGCACATGTTGTTCCCTGTTTCTGCAACACCCTCCCATCCTCTTTACACCTGTTTAGAAGAGCTCATCCCCCAGAGCTCAGCCAAGGCATCACCATCATCTATGACTTCCATGATTAGCTCAACTCTTTTTTTACTTGTAGCCTTATAAGCAAAAAAATCATCTTTCTTATTGTACTCATCTCAGCTGTGATTTCATATGTATTTGTATAAGATGATGATTAGTTCTCTCATTAGCAGCATGTTGTGAGGGCAGTCAGGTGGTCCTGTTACAAGGCCCCCGTAGGGAGGAACTTAAGCCCTTAGGCAGCTCCAACTCACCAGCCATGTGAATGAGCCACTTTGGAAAAGGATCCTTCAGCTCCAGTCGAGCCTTCAGATGACCGTGGCTCAAGCTGTGTGTCTGCAACCCCATGAGACATCTTGAATCAGAACTGCCCAGCCAAGCCAAGCCGCTCCCAGATTCCTGACCCTCAGGAACTGTAGGAGAGAATGAATGATTGCTATTGTTTTAAGTCCCTCAGTTTTGGAATATCTTCCATACAGCAATAGACAACTAGTGCAGATCTAAGTGCCTGGAAGTGTGGTGCTGCCGTAATAAATGTGGGAGTGGCTTTGGGACTCGACGTGACAGACACTGTGAGGGAGGGTAAGTGAGAGGTTAAAGGGACTTCAATAGACTGTTTGCAGAAGCCTGAAGGCCGCAATGAGGATGCGGTAAGAGCTTAAAAGAAAGTGGGGAAATGTTATTGGAAATTGGATGAAAGGGTTTTTATTGTTGTTGTTATATAACAGTAAAAAGTTTAGTGATGTCACCTGTGATCATCTGGAAAATAGAAATGTTCCTAATGAACTGGGTGATCCAGCAATGGAGAGTTCCAGGCAGCACTGGAGAAACCTAGAGTATGATTCCTGTGCAGTAGCAGGTCTGAGACCTAATCAAGAATCTACCAACATCTGCTCTGCTGGGTTTCAGAATTGCTGTGGACCAGTGACCCCCCTAGGCCTCCGGCTTTCCCCCTTTTTGAATGAGGAGTGGGAATCTAGAGCAATGATGCTGTGCCTGTCCCACCATTGCAAGTTGGGGGTGTCAGGGTGCAGATAATTTACCTCTTAGTTTGTAGTTTCCAGGTCACAGGAGTGTCATCTACACCTGCACCGGATTTAAATGATAAGGTCTTGGACCTCAAGCTGATGTTGTGATAGGATGACATCTTGGGAGCATTGGAAGGCCTGGGAGTCTGCTAATTTTCATGTAAGAGGGATGTGAATTACTGGGGGCCAGAGGGCAGACCAGGATTGCAAGTGTCTGGGGTGGTCCCCAGTGAGCCTCACATCATGGCACTCATTCCCTTCCACATGAATTAGACCTCTGTGACTAATGGAATACTGTGGAAATGATGGTGTGTGTGACTTCTGAGATTAGATGATAAAAGATACTGCAACTTCTGTATTGGTCTCACAGATGGCTCACTCTGGGGACGTCTGCCCCCATGTTAGGAGACACTCGAGCTGCCTGGAGGCCCATGTGAGAGGGACTGAGGCCTCCTGCCAACAGTCAGCCACAGCTTGCCAGCCATGACTGAACCAGCTTGGGAATGGACCTTCCAGCCCCGTCAGGGCCTCAGGGATTGGGGCCCTGGATAACATCTTGACGTTTTGACTGCCACCTTTTCCTGATTAAACTCCCTTGTGCTGGCCTCATGTTCATGTATCCGAGCAGGGCCAGGTTGAGGGTGAGGTGAGGGAGGTGCTAGGGCTTCCGTCCATGCCCCAGGTGACTTGGCATCTCATCCTTGTCCTGCCTCGTATCTGGTTTCTGCGTGGTGCGATGAAAGGTCAGTCATGATGGTCTTGTCCTTGACAGAGCAGCCCGACCCTGCCACCCCTGCCCCTGACTTGGCTTCCCATGGAGAAGCCTGCAGCAGAGCCGGGTAGAAACCCCTGTGGTCCTTTAAGAAAGCAGATATGAGAAGGAGTGGAGGGTGACTGGGCTCCACCAAGTGAGGGCAGTTCTCACAGAATTCTGGAACCCAGCAGGTCCCTGCACCAGCCCTGAGGGGAATGGAGAGGTCTTTGGTGCTGGGGAGCATCAGGTGGTTGGTGGGACCTTGACTTTAGAGAGCAGATAGGTGTCAGGTGCATGGGTGGCCCCAGAGACAAGGGCTTTCCTCGGGGTGGAGAAGGGAAGCCCACTCGGGGCATCCGCCTATGGAAGCAGAAGGGAAATGGCACTAGCACCACGCTGGGCCATCCCCACGCCTGGCACTGTGCTTTATCTCGTTCAGCTCTTCTGACAGCCAGGCGAGGTACACACTATTTCAGGCACTCTGATTCCTTACCCCGAATTCCAAAAATTAAAAAACCTGTGACAGCTGAAAGATTTTTATGACTCACTTAGTGACAAGTCCTGCAATGAACTGATGTGAGGCTATTTATGGTCTTAATTATCCCATTTTCTGGAAATATCTATATGTTACCCTAAGAAATATTAATATATTTTATTATGGAGTGTTGCCCAGAATCCACTGAGTATTCCATAATATACTGTTATGCACCATAGAACTTTTCTAAAGTCCAACATTTTTGAATGTTGAAACATCTGATCTAAAGTTACAGTGAATGTCTTAGTCTATTTTCTGCTGCTGTAACAAAATATCCAAAACTGGGTGATTAATAACGAACAGATATTTATTTGGCTCATTTTTGTAGAGGCTGGGAAGTCCAAGAGCATGGCGCTGACATCTGGGGAGGGTCCTTGTGCTACGCCATCCCATGGCGGAAGGTGGAAGACAAAAGGGTGAGTGGTGAGCCAGAAAGAGGGTGGGGACTGGACTTATCCTTTCATCAGGGGTCCACCCCTGTGGTAACTAACCCACTTCCATGATGATGGCATCAATCCATTCATGAGATCCCTCATGACCTAATCACCTCCTAAGGGCCCCACCTCTTAGCATCATCATAATGGCAATTAAATTCCAGCATGAATTTTGGAGGGGACGTTTGAACCATAGCAATGTAGCAGTGAGCCTGCATTTTTTTTCCATTTCACATACAAGAAAAACTGAGGTTCCATGAAGAACAAGTATCTCACCCAATACCACAAAGCTACCAAGGGATGTGGCAGAATTGAACCCAGGGCTCTCGGACAGTACGCCCTGCACTCTCAACCACCAGAAACAGGCCTAGTGCTTCTTAAATACAGTGAATTCAGAAGTCATCAGGGCTGCATTTTCTACCTGCGCTGTGACAGCCTTTCACAAACGCTTGTTCCTGGGACAACACTGAGACTCTGTTGCCCACCCCACCCGCCCACACCCCAGCCACAGGTCCCTGATTGGATCTGGCACTCTGAGGTCTTTGTCGAGCCCTTTCAGTTATTTTTATAATAAACTTCAAAAAGCTTTCTGTGCTTTGGATATTTATTGTTTCTGGACCCAGTGGCAAGCAGAGATTTATCCACAGAAAGCCTGGAGTATAATGAAGCCTTTAGTCCTGCAAATGTGTTCATGTGACTGAAACAGAATAAACTCTTGGGTGTTTCTTCTCATTGTTCCCCTCTACATCATACCGCCCTCACCCCAAACCCTTGTGTACCCTGTGCCCTTGCCAGAACTTCCCCCTGGTCCCATTCTTGTTTGGTAATTAATTCATCCAACAAACATTTATTGAATCCCTGTTGCTACTGACAATGTGGTATAGGAGGTTTCATGGTTTATTAGAACACTGGTCTGACAGACAAAGATTGAGGTCCTGGTGCTGCGAGAGTTTAGACAAGGCCTTTCTTTACTCTGGGCCTCAGTTTAACCATGTGTGAAGAGATAATTGAGAGGACGCAGAAAACATGTCACAAGGGTATAGAAACCTCGTACAAACAGGACTGAACAATAAAGAAGTGTAGGCCTTGGAACAGTCTGACCAGGGCTCCAGCCATGCAGTTCTCCTGATCCAGTTCTCCTCTGGGTATCCTCTTAATTGGCAGGGTGGGTCGCCTCATGATTGCAAAAGGGCTGCCAGGGGCATCCGCAGCCACATGCTTCACAGCCAGGGAAAAAGAGGGGGAGTATTTCAGGCATTAAGCACAGTTGCCAAATTGGTTGCTTAGAAGCCAGGTCTATTCTACACTGGTTCCAGTGGGTCAGAGTCTGACATGGAGAGGTTATTAAATATGTTGACCATCACTCTTGGAAAGAGAATGTCATTTCTGATAATCATCAAACAAAAGTCAATATTTCAAGCTTCTGGCCTGAGTTACCTGAACCAATTCCATGGCAGGGCACTCAGGATTGCCCCGGTTGGCTTGGAACAATGAGGCCCACTCCTAGGGCTGAGGTTGAGGTCAGTTCTGCTCAAAGTGTGTGCTTACTACAGACGGGTGGGGAATGATGAGATTTTTGGGTGGGCATGCAGGGTGCAACCAAAGTGTGCCCCACCAGCTCCCTTCCCACTTGAACTTTCTTTGCTTCTATGTTTCAACCCCATGTTCATGACATTGCAAAGGGCACCCCCATCTTAACATTCCTTTTCACCACTCATTTGGTTTAGTTTAGTCACACCGTCTGGGGAATCTGCCATCAACTTCTAACCTTCCAAGAATGTTCCTCCAAATCTGCAGGCAAGAAGAGGTGGAAAACTGAGATACTGGGCATTGCTGGTGTGTGGTGTCAGCCTGGGCTGAACAGGGACAGGACTGCTGAGGGTGACATCCGTGCATCTGCAGGACTTCCCCTCTGCCTGGCTCTCAGATGGCACTGAATACAGGAATTTTAGTTTTCCAAAATGTCACAGTAATAAGTGGATTATTAAAATCTTAGAAGGCTATGTGCAAAAATCTCCTTCCTGTCTATTACCGCCAATTCCCATTCCTAAAGTGAATCACAGTCACCTACTTTTTGTGTATTCTCTCAGTTACATTCTATACATATCCCAAAAGATACATAAGCAGTATTTACATATGTGTATGTATGCAGTCAAAGCTGCCTTCTCTACATAGGGATTATGGTGTAAACAAATGTTTGTTGAATGAATAAATGAATGCCTAACACCAACTGGGGAGCTCTGATGGCAGGAGGCTGTCACCTAAGCCACCCGCGACTGTCAGTCAGGAAAACAGAGCCCACACGAGTTATTTGAACGGAGAGATTTTAATATAGAGAACTGATGGAAGAAGGGTTGGAGGACCAGAAAGACAGAAAGCGGCCATTCAGGACATACAGAGACAGTAACTGCAAAAAAGCAGCTCCCAGTCATGGGAAAGGGGAATCAAGGAAGAGACTGGGGTTACTATGAACAGAACCTAGAAGCTTGGAGAGGAAACTGCAGAGCTAAGATCTAAAACTCGGAGAAGAAGGTGCTGGCTGGTGGGTGCTGATGTCTTGACGTGCCGGGGCTGGTTCTGAGAGCGTGAACTGGAATTAACTTCAGGGGTAAAAAAGTCTGGGGTGGTGACACCACCAGGAATAGGAAGCAAATGGGAGGGCTGGAGTCCCTCCTCCTCCCCCCTCCCCTTGTCCCCCCAGAGCCAGCGAGGGGGCACCTGGCAGGGAGCAGCTGGCGAAGGGCAAATGTGGTTTGCAGACTCCTTCTCCAGCATCACAGAGGAGAGAACAGAAGGGTAGTCTTGGGGCCGAGGGACCAGTGTTGAATAACCAGCGCACATGGTTTCTGTTCATTTGGAGCCTGTATGCAAATTCCTTGCGGGAAGAATGGCCCTGGGTCAAGGTGCATGGTTTGGTGAGCAGAGAAACACGCCGCACAGTACCAGGCGCAGGGCTGGGCAGAAGAATGTGGGCTGGATTTTAGCCCCGAGTTGTCCTTTTGGCCAGGTGTGCTGGTGTAGGGTACAGTCTGTCTAGCTGTCGGCGTGCAGTGCGTTCTGTGACTTGAGGGCCTTTAACACACACACACACACACACACACACACACACACACACACACATGCACACACACACACACACACACACGGGTTTAGGGTGGTACATGGAGACGACGCTGTGATCCCTGGTGAGTGTCTGATAGCTCACGGGGCACCCGCCCTTCTCAGCATCGGGACGCAGGGGCTGACTGGTACAATGTGCTTCTATAGACAAAGCCACAGGAAACACAAGCATTACTTTCTCAGTCAATCCAGGACAGGAAGCTATTCCTGAAGGGACTGTGTGAACAAAGCTGGGGAGTTAGGTGTCTCGGGCAGTGGGCATTAGGGAACTTTGAGAGGCTATTTCAGAATTCTTCATAAGAGAGGTTTCCAATTGGATGGGATTCTAGAAATGAACTAGCAATGATGGTCACGATAACAATAGCTGTCTTAGCTTAGGTTCCCGGAAGCAGGTTCAGATGGGGTGGTGCGAGGTGCTGGGGAGCACTGGTGGGAAGCATTGGGAAGGGAGGGAGGAGGCAGGCAGGGCCGGGGAAAAGTGACAGCCGTGCAGCTGTGTCTGAGGCCCGGCTGGCCCTATGGGGAGCTCCAGGGCTAGGGGACCCTTCAGAGTGGTCTCCAGTTTATGTAGTGAGGCTGGGCTGGGTACCCACATTTGCCGCTCATTGGCTATGGGCCCCCTGGCAGGAGGCGTGACCTTGGCAGGGGAGGGGGTATAACTTGCTGCCAAGGCAGATTCTGGTGAGCGATGAGCATGACCTTCCCATGGGCTGCAGGACTGGTGTGTGGGCTCTGCAGAGGGGAAGCTGGGTAGCCTATCACAGCATCCGCTATGATAGCGCTGATGATGGTGACAATCGCTGCCACCTGTCAATCACCTATGCCAAGCTAGATGCTTTGGCCGTAAACCTGGTCCTCCCCAAGTCCCCCGCACTCCAGTGAATGGCACTGACATCCAACCCCAATGCTCAAGACAAAACCACTGGAGTCATGCTGGATCCGTCCCTGCTCTTCCCTCCCCACGTCACTATCCACAGTGGGGGTTATTGGTCCCACCCCCACGATACAGCATGAATCTGTCCACTTCTCTCCATTCCCACACTCTGGCCCAAGCCACCAAGTCTTGCCTGGTCAGTTGGGGCAGCTTCGTAACACACTTTCTCCTTCCACCCTGGTCGTCCTGCCGGCCACTGTCCGTACCGCAGCCAGAGGACCTCAGACGACCACTCTCCTTAATCAAAAGCAGAGCTCTGTAATGGCATCTTGTTGCACTTAAAGTCCAAACTCCTTACTAGGGGATGCAAGGCCTCACGTGATTGGCCCTGTCCCCTTCTCCAGTCTCCATCTTTCTCTGGTCTTCTTGTGTTAGCCACACACTCTCTCATGGGCTCCCTGGCCAGCTCATGCCCTACAGCCTTTGCGGCGGTTGTTCCCTCTGCGTGGAGTGGCCTTCCCCGGAGCTGGCCAGGGCTGGTCCTTCTTGTCGTTCAAGCCTCAGCTCACACATCACTTCCTGAGTTAGGCCTCCCCTGACCACTCTTGTTAACTTCCTACTGGAGACGTCAGTCCAGCCCGGCTTCGAGGGCCAGGCCCACCTCTTGCAGCCTGGGCTCTGTTTGCAGATCAAAGCTCCCTCTGCATGATACCAGCCTACAGCAGGGCGTCTCTTCTGGAGAAAAGTTCCCACATGGTCTGTGTTTCAGGATCCCAGCGGTGTCTGGGGACCTTGCTGGCCTGGCTACAGCACATCTAACCAGGTATTGGGTAGGAGGAACTCGGCCTAGCTCCCCAAAGTGAGTCAGCTACCAGGACGACCAGGAGTGGGGAAGAGAAGCCCTTCACTGCTCAATTTGTAGTTGCACCGGAAACCGCCCAGCCCTTTGGTGGAGCAGTGCAGGGGAATTTGGTTACTCTGTGTACAGGCCTGGGGCAAATAGGGACAGAGATGAGGTTGGAACATTTTTAACACGTGTGCTTTCTTTGGTCATTAAAAGAGAAAAACAAGCTCTTGCAATGTCTGAAGGAAACCATCATCCGATTTACAAGCAGTTACTGGGTTTTGGCCGTGACCAAGACTTTGAAGGACTTGGCTAAGCTTTGGGCCCACTGGAGAGTGATGAGGTCCCTTTTGTCATGGAGCTGACGTCTAGGAATGGGGACATGGCAGAGGAAAGGGGGCACAGGAACCGCACTCATGGGGTCTGCTTGCTGCACCAGGCTCTATGTTTGGGGTCTCACACACGCAAGCCCCTAACACACAGCAGGCCGAGTGTGCCCAGAGCCACGGGCGGGGCCGGCAGGGAGAGCTGATTCCCAGGCGGGGGACGGGGGTTCTGTGCAGCAGAAGTGCTGAGAAAAGGCTTCCTGCAGGAGATGGACTTGGAACGGGCTCCAGATGCACTGCGGGCTCTGAACAAACACCACTGAAATAACGGCCGTCAAATCCATTCCTCCAGCACAATTCTGCTTCTCTGTCCCTTCTTTCCCCACCATTTCCTTCCCTGGCTGGGGAGTCCTCAGGAATGCTTTGCTGTGCCCCGTCAGGCCTCCGGAGGCCACCCTACCTGGCTGACGTATTATTATCTCCAGCAAACATGCGCCGCAGGCGGCCTCTTGGCTGGGAAGCACGTTGGCACCTTGGAACCGCTTCTTGGAAAAAGCAAACTGCTGGTGTTTGAGCCTCCTCATTGATCCCTTTGGAGGCGGCAGAATCGGCTGCCCAGAGGGATGAAGGGGTGAAGCTGAAAAACACGGGGCTGGCTTCAAAGCGGAGCATGCGGGGGGCTGGGAACAGTTCTGCTTTGTGAACAAAGTCAGGCGAGAGGCAGAGAGAGAGCAAGCGCGAGGGAGAGAGCTGGCTCTTGCTAATTTGAAGTTAATTTTGAATTGCCTTGAAAATCACCATGCGGCAGCATCCCGTTCTGCCTTTGATGGTCGAAAGAAACCAGCTGCTTTTATTCCTCTTCGGGGCTTGTTTCCCCCCAGTGGTGAAGCAATCAGGCAAAGTGCAGTGGAAGTTGCAGGCGGGATAACTTCTCGGGAAAAGGTCAGGCTAATTGTTGGTTGGAGCAACAGAGAAGAGGCCCGCACCAAGGTGTGGGATGTTTCTCCCTCCTGCTCCATCTGGCCCCCATAATGTCACTTTGACATCTTCAAAGACAACCGCCTAGGCAGGCTTTCACTAAACAGTGAGGCCCCTTGTCCTGACCGGCGTTCCTGCACCACGCTAGGCATTTGGGCAGGGAAGACACTGCCCCCCTTGCCCAAGTAGGACTACAGGGGTGGCAACCCTTGACCCCCTCCCCCACAAGACGCCCCCTAACACTGCTCGAGATCTGCAAAATCAGCAGTGCGTGTATTCTGCCGCCTTGTTCTCACCATCAACTCAGCTGTAAAAATTGGAGGTTTCTTTGAACAATAAGCAATGCATACTTATCTCTAGAAAGTCTAAAATGTACCTTTGTATCAAATATAACCGGCCAGCTGGGAAGCTTGCCTGTGCTGTTTTGGGCCCTTGCAGAGCTGTTTTGAATGAGCGGCCTGCTGGCGGGATGCCCGCTGCCTGAGAGGAGGAGCAGGGAGGTGCTTGACCCCGTGATGGGTAGAAGATGGAAAAATTGTCATTTCAAAACAGCAAGTGGTTTCTCTCTTGGTAGAGGTGGAGACTTTCATCTTTAGGGGAGACTTTTCCTTTGTGTTGTTGAAACTATCAGAATGGACCCTTGGGGACAACTGGGAAGTAGTCTGAATGCAGATGTTTGAGATGGGAATGTGGGAGATTAATTTGTTGCCTGTGGCTGTGCCAGAGTGAAGTCTCTCCTCTTTGTCTCCTTCTTTCCCTTCCTTGCTGGCTTTTTTTTTTTTTTTTTTTTCTGATTGTTTTGTTGCCCCGGCTAGAGTACAGTAGCATCATAGATCACAGCAACTTCAAACTCCTGGGCTCAAGCGATCCTCCTGCCTCAGCCTCCTGAGTAGCTGGGACTACAGGTGCATGCCACCATGCCCAGCTAATTTTTCTATTTTTTTGTAGAGAAGGGGGTGCGGAGGAGCTCTTGCTCTTGCCCAGGCTAGTCTCAAATTCTTGGCCTCTAGCAATCCTCCTGCCTCGGCCTCCCAAAGGGCTAGGATTACAGGCATGAGCCACCACGCCTGGCCCCTTTCTTTGCTTTTGGCTGTGCTTTGCTCAACTCCTCCTGGTCCACACCTTAGTAATGCAGTTTGGTCATTGAATGCTGCTGTCCCAGAAAAGGAGCATCTCCCCTGGGCTCCTTCCTGAGTAATGATAAGGGGGAAAGGGGCGAAGGTGGGGTATTCAAATCTATTTGGAAACTCAAGGTTCTGTCCTGACCGTTCCTAGGCATGGGGCATCTCTCTTTCCTGTGAGAGCCAAGAGAAGGCCTGGAGGAGTCGAACTGAATTCTGGTTCAGCCACCTGGATGCTCTTGTTGGATTGGCCTGGCCTTAGGTCATTAGGAGAGTGACCACTTGGATACACACACAGCTTACCCAGCCTCCTACTGTGGCCCACATGGGCCAAAGTGGGGGACTCAATGGGTCTCTTCATGGCTTAGGAAATGTTCTTGTCACTCTTGCACCTGAACCTTCTGGACTCAAGGTCTGAGTAGGAGATTACTGGGAAAAGGGTAATGTTATATCTATTGGGAGGGCGGTGGAGGAAAGGCAATGACCTTGGCACGCAGGGAGGAAATACCTTAGACCCACACCTGTACCTGGAGATGCGAACAGGGAGGGATGTTGATGAGATTTGTCGTTCAGAACCACTCCTGGAGTCTTCCTCACCAGAGAAAATGCCCTGGTGCCCCTCTCCTAAACTGTGGAAGTGCTGGCTGCCAGACCCCTCTGGCTGGCCCTGACCACGATTTCTCCCCCACTCCCCAGACCCCAGCTTCTGTACCTCCCATGCAAACACCTGTCAACGCCTCTGGATGGCTTCCCCACCCCCATGCTTATAGCCTTTGCCAAGTCATTTCATGGGACAAGCCAGTGTCCCCTAACCAGGGGTGTGGAGAAACAGGGCCAGCTGGACAGACTGCCCTCAGATAGACTCTCCAAAACTGAAGGGTACACTTGACTCAATTATTCAAACTGAAAACCCTCCGGCTTACCACCCACTGAGAGGTGGTCAGCCTGTGTCCCAGACTGATGTAGTCCATCCTGAGGGGCCTCAGCAATTGCAAACAGTACTTTTTCCCTAGGGGCACCTTGTACATCCATGGGACTGTACTTCTTGTGTGGAAGGCAGATGTTAACTTGTCTCTCACCTGAAAACACAGCTACCTGCTCCTTAGGAATAGTCACAAGAGACCGTCAAGTGTTTAAGGAAACACCGCTGGTACATCTCAGATGACTGTGGTTACTCTGGGAAACTTCCCAAACAGACAACTGATTTGTTATTTATGTGTACCCTGTGCACAGCTTTTCCTATAATGGGACTCCTCTGATTAGAAAAGGTAGCGTGAAATCTGTCCCTAACTTAACTGACCCCGCCTTGGCCTGGGCCCCAGAAGACGACCATGTCAACCTCAGCTCACCGACGAGGGTTGTTAGGGACGATACAATTATCCCAGACTTCTTCCTTGCAGGTCGAGGTGGAGCCTGTGCAATCTCTAATCCATCCTGCTCTACCTGGATCACTGCCTGGGGCCAAGTGGAAGGGTCAGCACAGAAATGGAAGGAGGACTCCACCTGGCTTTCTAAGGTAGACCCAGGTTCTTTATGGCATCTGCTCCCATGGCTGTGTCCAAGGCTCTGGGGAGGACGTGGTCAAGGTCAATGCTGTAGGCTGGTCTCATCTCGCTGCTTGGATTCCTGTTGGTAGTACCTTTAGTTAAATGCCGTAGGATACTAACTGAATGGATCTGGTCCCACCCTCTGTTGGTCACGTTAATCAGAGTGACTGATGGAGTGGTGTACACAAGTGGGGACTTGCTGGAAGCTAAGACCATGAAGAGGAAGGGTGGATATTCTCAGGAAACGAGTCTCCGTGGGTCTTTTGGGTTTCTGCGTGTTTTGTGAGCAGCAGCGCTGCCTGCCTTTGTTTCAGATGATCTTTTCAAGGATGCTGTGTCACAAACAGCCTTGGAAGAGAGTGTGTCCCTCTGGAGCCAAGGGCAAGCCAGCTTAGTGTTCGTTAGAAAAGAGTCACCTTCCCTAGGCCGGGGTTCCTCCCCCGCAAGGCAAGCATGTGCCTGTGCTGTCCGGCCCTTTGTGTTGCCCTGTGGGTTTGGAGCTTGGGGACTGTCGGCAGGAAATGCTGCTACTCAGGCTCTGGCTGTTTGAGTGAGTAATGGCATCCTTTGTTTCTGACCCAGGAGGCTTGTTTCTTCTGCTGGCCTCCCTGAGACTATGGCAAGCTAACCTGGCAAAATCTCAGGCACCTCACGGTTCTCGACAGCCATGTCTGGCTTGGACCACCCTTGAGTATGGCATGTACGAGAATGTTATCCATCACGTGCGTCATAGGAAGACAAAAGTCAGAGAGGACAGCTGCCCCCAACTTTTCCGGACTGATAGGTGTGGGGTCACAATCCACCACTCTCCTTTGCCCAAAGTGTGTGGTCAGTGCTACATAAAGATCCGGGGGGCTGGCTGGAGAGGGCTGGAGGGGCGTCTGGGGTCAGACCACTTGGATTTCTACCAGGATCCTGCATGCAATGCAGCCTCTGTTTCCCCACCTGTCAAGCAGATAACAATAGCACCTAATTTTGAGGGGCTTTGTGGGGACTAAATAGACAGGCTTGGCACGGGAAAGCCCTGACAAAGGGCTTGTTATTGTTGTTTCTGCCATTGCTCCTGTCCATAACATTACTGTGCCCACCTGGGCTCAGCCTTTGTGACGCTGCCTCTCCCTCTTAGCAGCCTGTCTTGAATCTAAGTTTATCTTTTCTGCACCAAAGTTGGCCAATTTACATGGCACCACCCCCCCAGCACAGTCGCTGGATGTGCCCCTAATCTAATTAGACTAATTTCAATTTCCTGGATTTAATTACTTTTAATTTAATTAATTTAGAATGCAGTACACTAGGTGATTAATTAGGAGACGTGGCTGAGGGATTCGGAAGGTGAATTGCAGCACGTAAGTGTTTAAATATTATTGTGGCCACATCCACCAGTTGTCACTTTACACAGGAGGCCACCGAGGCCTGGGGGAGGGGCAGGGCTTAGAGATCTGGGGTGGCACGAGGACTCAAGCGGAAGTCGCAGGGCACCACGCACAGGCTCCTTCACTTCCCTGCTCTCAGCAACTCTCGGGGAGGCCAAGAAGAGGCTGTTGACCCCAGTGACCAGCAAGTTGGAATGAAGGCGTGAATTGTGGTCAGTGAGGACAGACTTTGCCTTTGAACAGAGTGAGCTGATATTTCACTGTGTGTTTTTCACATGGTACATAAGCAAACCACATGGCTCCCTCTGAGCTAGCACACACTTCAGTTGTTCTTTCTTTTTGCTACACACATGTATTGAGCATCTGGAATAAGGAATAATCATCATCATCATCATCATCTTAACAAGCACAAGGCTTCATAGTGCTTTTACATGAACTCATTTGATTGCCACAGGAGGGAGGTACTGCTGTTCCCACCATCCAGAGGACAAATCTGAGGCCCAGATCTGCTAATAGCTCTGTCAGGGTTATCTATCATTTATGTTGTACAAAGGGACAAGTCCTAGTGAGTTTCGGGCTGTGTCAGGCAGGCGGGGGGACACTCTAGGGCTGGACTTGGTTCTGGGAGCCCTTTGGACATGCAAGTTTGCCTCTTCCACCGCCGAGAGGTAGTAACAGCAATAGCAAACGCTGGAAGAGCCCTCGCTGTGGGCCAGGCGTGCCTGTCCACGTGCGCCATGTGCCGACTCTGGGCACAGCTGCCCCACCCACCACTCAGTGCAAGGGGATTGCCTGGGGCTTCCCCATAGCTCAGCTACGGAGCCAGACCCTAAAGGCCAGGGCCAGCCACACTCCCTCACTGCCTTTTATCCCCTGGGCCATTGACTTGGACAGGCCATGGACTCTGTTCACCAGCCAGACTTCAGACTGCAGTTGTGAAGGGCCCTTGGAGACAGAGCTGACCCAGACCCTCTGCCTGAGCTAGACCGTTCACTGAAATTCAGCTCCAATTAGCAGATGGGTCCATTAGGCATCTTCAGGGCTTTGACTCCTGTTCTCCTGGAGTGTTGAGCCAGGACACAGGTAAGAAAAGGGGCCAGCATGGTGTAGAACTCCATTGTCCCATGCACACGCAATGCCTGGTAGGCCAGGCCCTCTTGCCTGGAGAAGTAAAGACACAAGAGCTGTCTTCAGGATATGCCTGAGAGGGGTCTAGGGCTAATAGGTGGAAGCTACAGGGTGACTCTCTCTAAAAATGAACTTCCCAATAGTCTGAGCTGTCTTAGCTGGAATGGGCTCCCCAGCAGGACCTCATTGGGGAAGTTAAAGCAGAAGCTGATTATCAGTAATTTTCTCACTTGTCTTCTCTTCCTGGAAGGCCCATTCCTATGTCTGCCAGTTAACTCAGCCAGGCATCGCTTCTTCCAGGAAGGCTTTCCTGCAAACCCCAACCCCATTCCAGATTGGAACAGGTGTTCCCTGAGTTCCCATGATGCCCCGTGCATATCTTTATCTTTGCACTCAGTGTATATTGCAGTGACCTGCTTATGAGTGTATCTCCCTCGCGTCCTGTCCTTGTCAACCCCCTCAACAAGGTAGACACAATTTCCCCCAGTTGGAGGTTGGAGAACCTGGGGCTCAGCATGGCTTAAGATCTTGCCCATGATGGCAGGGTCTGGCTCCTAAGCTGAAAGCCCACAATCTGCCCAGTGCAGGACACCGCAGGGGTCCCAAATTCTGTCATTTGTGAGGGCATGGGCTTGTGTGAGCCCAGTGCAACTGAAGCAGCAGGGGCAGTGCCACCAAGGAGTGGCACGAAGGCATCTTTGGAGCGATGTCAGCTTAGCAATCCTTGGGACGCTATGTGCATGGCCAAATGATACACAAATCCACCTCCCCAGCACACGCTTTCTGAATGCTTCTGAGGTCATGGAGAAGCCAGGGAGAAATGAGAACCAGGCCGGCCAAAGCCTCGCCTCTCCTGGCTCCGTGGAGCCTGCTTGCCTCAGAGCCAAAGTCCCTCTTAACACCCTTATTTCTTCATTGAACAAAGGTGAGGAGAGCCCAGCCTGTGGTTTGAGGCTGGATTCCATTTCTATTAAGACTGCCGCTGGCCCCGAAAGATTAACTCCACAGTCACCCCTGTGAAAGCTGATCCGAATGGAAAATGGAGCTAGAAAATCCTGCCTTCCCCTCCCTCACACCTCGGCAGATTAAGGGGAAGGCCTGATGCTGAGTTATGGGGATTTATGGGAATGTGCAGTTGCTGGCTTTTAAACGCTCACTCTTTGGGATGTTGGCAACCTCGCTTCCCATAAATCGTCGCTGGTATTTCTTAGCCTTTCCTTGCCAGCAGCCGCGGAGGCCTGCAACACCTTTTCCGTGCAGTAGCCTGTGAAAATATTGAAGTCAGGCCCAGAAAAACACCAGCATAGAAAGGGGAAACTTTGATGTTTGCTAGTTCTTTGCAGACAACCCTTGCCAAATCTTAATTTTTCCAGTTTACAAGTAAGGGATTCTGACCATCTGTCTGCTGTCAACCGATGTTTGTTTGGATGAAGATTTTATTTTTTTTCTCCCAATCTAGCACTCCTGTTCTTACAAGTAGTTTATTGGACTTCATAAATGTCAGCTTTTTGCAGGCATTTTGTAAGCAGCTTATGATTTAGTATTTAATCAAAATTGAGCAGTCAGCGTCTGTAATCTATCTGAAGCAGGAGTAACAATGAGATGGAAGCTCAGAATGCACCAGAGCTACAATTTATGTCCCCCCAACTATCTCTAGAAGAACTAAGTTTGCACCTGAAGGTCTGGAGTGGGTAGAATGATGGAGGAAATAAACATTTATTGAGCACCTATTGTGTGCCATTTTATGATCCAGTCAGTTATCAATTGCCAAAATAATACTGTGCGACAAACCATCCCAAACTCAGTGGCTCAAAAAAAAAAAAAAAATCAGAAATTTGTAGCTTGTTGATTTAACGAGTCAGCTGGGCAGTCTTTCTGGCCTTGGCTGAGCTCTTTACCTGTCTAGGGATGGGTTGGCTGCTGGGTGATCTTGGCTGACCTCATCTGGGACAAGGAGGGCACCTTGGCCCCACTCCGTGTGTTCCTCACCCTCCAGCAGTCTAGCTAAGACACGTTCTGATGGCGACGGCAGACTGCAAAAGCAAGCAGACCCAGTCTGCAAGCACCTTCCCAAACGTCGGCTCATGTCACAAGAAAGGGACATGGTCGAACTCTGAATCAAAGAGGGGTTGTCTTAGTTTATTTGGGCTGCTGTGACAAAATTCTATAAACTGAGTAATTTATAAACAAAAATAAAATCATTTCTCAGAGTTTCAGAGTCTAGGAAGACCAAGATCAAGGTGCAGGCAGGTCTGGTGAGGGTCGGCTTCCTTGCTCATGGATGTTGTCTTCTCACTGTATCCTTACAAGGTCGACCGGTCAAAGCAGCTCTTGGGGGTTTCTTTTATAAGGCCTTAATCCCACTCATGGGGCTCTGCCCTCATAACCTAATCATATCTTACAGTCCCTACCTCCTAATACCATCACGTTGATGTTTAGATTTCAGCATATACATTTTGGGGGAAGGCAAACATTCAGACCATAGCAGTGGAGAGACTCCATGTCTTTACAGTAAGAGGAATTACAAAGTCACAGCAGAGTCCACGGGCACAGGAAGGGTGAAGACTCAGGGCCCCACTGAAATCAATTCATCACGGTGATGTTGGCAATTCCATGAAGGGGGTCACTGTTACAAGCCCTGTATCCAGGTGGAGAAATTGAGAGATAAAGTCATTTGCCCAGGGTTTCTCAGCAGTCAGTAAAGAAGCCGAGATTCTTCCTTAGCCTAACTCTTCTACTGTTTGCCTGTGACTCTCTGCATCTACTTTTCTCTAGGAATGGGTAAAGCAAGTGTAGTGGAAGGCTCCTAAAAACTATTGATCCACGACCCTCATTTCAGGGGTGGCAAAACTGAAGCCTGGAGAAAGGGGGTGGCTTGCCCAACATCCTCCTGGGCAGTAGCAAGATGTGAGAAGGCCCAGCTCTCAGGCCAGTGCTCCTCCTGGCCCAGGAGAGCTGTGCATCTGCAGCCTGTCATAGGCCTGGCTTCTGCAGGAAGTGCCGACACCCCAGGCTCCCCCTCCCAGACATGACACAGTATCAACTGGGCAGCATGTGCCGAGACCTGGCTTGGTCATGGCAGCTTGAAGGAGCTGTAGCAAAATTACTCTTTAAGGGGTTCCCAGATGGAACAAGGATGGTGAAGGCCTTTGCTAGGTTTCCTAGAGAAGAATGCGAAATGCTGAAGGCCTTTTATGATGTTATTGTTAAATTCCTTCCTTGGACTGAACTGTGTGCCCCACCCCCAAATTCATATGTTGAATCCCTAGCCCCGAATGTGACTGTATCTGGAGATAGGGTCTTCAGGAGGTAAAATTAAATGAAGTCATAAGCGTGGGGCCCTCATCCAATAGTACAGTGGAAGAAGTAGAAGGGGTGGGGAGGAAGAGGAAGAGGAGGAAGAAGAAGAAGAAGAAGAGAGATTTCAGTCAAGTGAGGACATAGCAAGGTGACTTCACATTATAAAGTTTGGTAAAAAATGTCATGAGAGAAGCTCGGTATTTCTAAGCAGCAAACTCTCCAGATGTCCCGTGCCCGAGCCCTGTCTGATCCGGGCCTCCTGGCTCTCCCCGCCCAGGCAGGGTTCATCGTCCACTTCTCCATCCTGACCCCTCTGCTGGCAGCACAGGGCATGGTGTCAGGGAAAGAGCCAGTCGGGCCCAAGTTAGCCCCCAACTCAATGGCTGTTTATTTCTGGGCAGTCCAGAAGCCTCTCTGAGCCTCAAGTTCCTCTGTAAGGAGGGGACACTGGTTATAATGTGATTGCTATAAAAACCCGCACGGTCACACCCAAGGGGATGTCTTGCTTGTGCATATTCAGTTGATATTCTTTTATCGTCCCTTCCTCTCTGTTGGACACCCTCCCTACTCCTGTCTATCTGAGTCTTCATAGCACTTTTCTACCCCTTCAATAATTTAACATCAGTGGTTTATTAAACAGAGGCTTCCTAATGGGCTGTTATTGACCTGATAAAGAGAAATCTTCCGCTGTGGGGCTGCCCAGGTCCTCGAGGGAAGAAAGACAGATGGGGAGGCTGCGGGGACGGTGTCCGCTGCCCAGGAGGAAGTGGCCTGAGAGCAAATCCCATTTCTGTCACCTTCATGCCTAGGGAAGCTTCTCGGCCTCCTGAAACATCATCAACACGGGGTTCGTATCACCTTCACCGGCAAGTTTCAATGAGGTTGAATCAACATATGCATAACTCCCAGCTACTCTCCACTCCCCACTCTGCAGCTGGGGCTCAGGCCAGCTCCAGCCCCCGGGAAGGGGTTAGTTACTCACCTGGTCTGTCTGTGGGGCCACAATTCCAAGGTATTTCCCCAGAACTGGGCGCGTTGCTTGAAGCATCACATCAAAGATTCATTCCTTTGAGTCTAGATGAGCAACTCCACCTCCTAGAAGTGTCTCTGATAGAAAGAATGCCTCTGGGTTGGGGAAGTCTATGCACCCCCGGTGGCTGGTGACTAAGTCGCAGGGCAGGGAAGTGGAGGGAGACCCGAGGGAGGAGCTGGGACTCCTGGTGCTAATACTCTCGCTACGTGACCTTGGACGAGTCACTTCGCATCCCTGGACTTTGGTTTTCTCAGATGTAAAATTAGGGGTTTAGGTTGTATGGAATCTAGGATTTGTTGCACCTTTAAATGTGGTGATGACAATTAGCTCAAAAGATTAGCGTTGAGATTCCTAATGGGGTCCCAAAGACGGGAGCTCCAGATGGGTCAGTTTTGATGAGGGATGAGGTGAAAGGGCTGTGCGGGGCATGGGCAGCCTGCCTGGGTGTGTAACCTGTGAAACTTGGTGGTTCAAGTCAAGGCCTGCTCATTGGCCAACTGCTTTGCTGATTCGTGCATTCTCTATAAAGCTTTCTCTGACCATACCAGCACAAACTGCTCTCTCCCTTCCCTGACCTTCTACGGCCCTCACCTGCATCCTCACTGTGACATCTCCCGCATTACTCCGATGGCCTTGGCCATCCCCTGATGGCCCTGCACCTGCTGTTCCATGCTTGGACTCACTCTGAGCCCTCTCACTGAAAGGCCCTTCCTCTCTGTCTCTGCTTCTGTTTCCCAAAGTCCTGACAGTCACTTAAGGGCCTGCTCAGAAGCCACCTCCTCCAGGAAGTCTTCGCAGCCTTCTTACACAAGACTCTCTCCCCTTGTGCTCGCTCTATGCCTATTAAGTGTACGTCAGTGTCTTCCCAGTGACATAAGACAAGGCCAAACCCTTGGCTCAGCTCTCCAGCCTCATGTCTCGTCACTGTCCTCCCCACCATCCCAGCTGTAGCTATGCCAGGTGTCTTCCACCTCCGTGCAGCTGCTTAAGCTGATCCTTCTTCCTGGGAGGTCTGTTCCTTACCCTGTCCCCATGGTGAGGATACTCAATGACTTTAAGACTCGGATGATGTCCCTGGTACTGGTAGGACGTTATTGTACTCATCTTTGGGTTTGTAGTCTCTGTTTTGCAGTGAGCCAGTCTTGTCCATGAATCCAGTGACACTGGGTTATTTGTCTTTGAGGTCACAGTGCTTTGCATAGGGCTTAGCACATAGTAGGTGCTTGGCAAATGTAACATTGAAGGGAGTTCTCACACATGTCCGTCACAGCACCCTGCAGAGGCTGGGCCCCATGGCAGGTGTGTTGATGGGGTAGCTGATCCAAAGCTGTGTTTGCAGTAGTTCTGGGCTCTGGGATGGAGCCTTGGAACTGGCTAAGCTGGGGAAATGGTTCCTGTGGTAAATGTGCGTGTGTGTGTGTGTGTGTGTGTGTGCATGTGTCTGTGTATGCATGTGTGTGTGTGTGTGTTCTCTGTGGGCATGTCTGCTGGGGTTCTGGTGGTCTGCCGTGCATGGCCTGCCATGCCTCTCCCCTGACATCCAGAGGTTTCCTCCTGGGCACTAGAGCACCAGCCCACCAACTCTAGAGTCAACCCCAGAGATGTGCCCGGAGGGCCCTCAACAGTCCTGTAAAGGGACAATGCTCTACAGGGGACCAGGGCTTGGGGCTGGAAAGCTCTGAGCCATGTGACCCTGGGCAGGTCTCTGGTATCTCGGGTGCTCTGGTGTCATTACTTATGCAGGGCTTCCCACGTGCCAGGTTCTGGGTGAAGCCCCTGCTGTGGAGGCTCTGATTCAATCTTCATAAACACCCTAGTTTGCAGAGAGGAGACTGAGTCATACATTACTTGTCTTAGATCAAAAAGCATCTGAGAGAGGATCAGGGAGGTGAAGTCAAGCAGTCTTAGCCCAATGTCCATGTTCTGTCCCACTCCCTTTCACACCATAACGCCTGGTAGTGCCTCCTTGCAGGGTACTGAATTAATGCAAATTAAACGACATTTATAAAGTGACTGGCACTCAGCAGGTATACACTCTGTGGAGGCTGATTTTACTGATGTCTAATTCAACCTTCTCATTTTAAAGGTGAGGAAACTAAGGCACGGGTTAGGTAGGTGACTTGATAGTCACATTGGGTTGTGTGGACTCAAAGAAGTCAGGTCTCCTGTTGGCCAATCATTTTCATTTTTCAGTATTCTGTGCCCCATGGGATAAAAATTAGAAGGAAAGGGAGCCTCCTATTTTGGAAGAATGGAGGCAAAGAGGAAGGTGGGGTGGATAGGCAGTTAGGAAATCAGAGGAGCCAGACTCTTCCCCATGACTCCCCAACCACCCATGAGCTAGGTCCTATTTTCCCCAATTTGCAATTTGCAGATCTGACCTCAGAGAGGTAGGGGACTTGCCATGGCCCTTCCCTGGTGGAAGAGGCCAGGATTTGAACTCTGGCCTGTCTTCCTTCAAGTCTAGTGTTTTTTTTCTGCATTGCCAGCCCAGAAGGAGGGCCCAAGATCAAGGCCACAGTAGACACAATTGTGGCTGCCAGTTGTGATGCGGGTGGGTGGAGGCTGTTGATGTCGCTCCTTCAGAGCATCAGGAGAGCTCCTGGAGTTGGGGAGCAGGCACTGGGCATGGGAGGGGAGGGTGCCCTAGGGGAAGAGTCAGGTCTTGAAATAGAAAGGAGCTGGATTTTTCCTTGGAGTACCAAGGAAGCCAAGAAGAGCCATTTGGTCTCTGTGCATCCAAGATAGCCTCCTGGGCTGCTTCTGCCTAGTAGGGTGACTTTCAAATGACAGAGAGAGTGACATTGTGTCCACAGGTTTGGGGGTCATATGCCAGTAGCAGACAGGCAATGTCTTGGAAATCGCAGGTTCTATTTTAAAAATTCATGCAGAATTTAAAGAAATATACTTCTTTCCCGTAGTATACCCACCTGTGCATGTGTGTTTGTGCACACGTGTGTGTGTGCACATACATCACAATTCTCTAATCAACCACTGCTTTAGGACGGGCTGTAGCTTCCTATGTGCTCTGGAGCCCTGCCATGTATTCATTACCCCCACCTGGGGTATGTGTACCCAGTGGGTCAAATACTTCCATTTCCTGAGCCTGGGGAGGACTTGGACAGGCAGTTAAGGTATAGGTAGGCATGGTTCATGGTGATGATCTGCTCAGGGTGGCTTACCTGAAACAGGCCAGGAAGTTAGGAGACTTGCCCAAGGTCACCCAGTGACTATGAGATCAGAACCCTGGGACCCAGGTCTTGGTCCAGTGACACCACCACACGTCTCTGGGTGACAGATGTACTCAGTCATACCTATTGCCTATTCTGCCTACCTGGCACATTCCTGGGAAATAGGGCTTCTCCCTGGGAGCCCAGCATCCTGACAATCAAATGTCACTTGCCCCTCTCCCCATCTCTGTCAACCAGAGTGTCCAAAACACTGTGATTCCCACATCTGCCCTCTCCTATGCACCCTTTGGATTACTGGACAGGCAGATCAGAAATGTGTGATCCATTTGGACTTCAGCAAGACATTTGATAAGGTGTCTCATGGTGGTCTCGAAATGAAGAGATTGGGCTGGATGCTGGTGGAATGAGATGGATTAGGAACCAGTCACAGGGCCAGGCCCAGATGGAATGAATAACTCTAACTGCATCAGCCTAGATGGGAGTCTCTAGTGGTATGCCAAGGGCTCCGTCTTTGGCCACGTCTTATTCAACACTTTTATCAATGGCTAGAATGGAATTACAGGTGGAGGAAAAGGATGGACATTTATTAAGAAACTCCTGTCAGCAACCACTGCCAGTATTTTATTTTATTTTTGGAGAGAAGCAAGAATATTGCTTTAATTTAACATTGGCAATGACACTGGAACAGCACAGGGAAGAGGTAGTGGAGAGAGAAGATGGCTAGGCTTCCCGTTCCCTAAGCAGCCTTGATTTTAAGGGCAGAGCGCCAGCAGCCGAGAAGGGCCTCACCGAGCCCCTCCATGGAGTGGGAAGGGGCGGGGAATTGTCAATCAGAGGCTCTACATTTAAAGAAGGGCTGAGGGCAAGCCCAGGAGAGGCCTGGCAATGCGGGAGGGGCTGAAGGGCTGTGGGGAGTCCCCTAGCCCGGGTCTTTGGCAGTGAACGTGCCCCTGGCCCTGCCCAGGACAGAGTCCTCGGCGGCACCATAGGGCTGCTCCTTGGATGTGATCACCAGGACTGGAACGGAGCTGTGGGCGTCGAAGGTTAGCTGCACTGCCTCTACCAGGTGCTGGTTGACGAGGATGAGGCTGACATCATCCTGGTTTAGAAACTGCGGGAAAGTGTCTTCGATCTCATTGACAGCTGCATCCTTCCCCACCGCCGGGAAATTAGGGTGGCGGTTCTTGTTAAGCTCCGCTATGCCACACAGCAGGAAACCAGTCACAGTGTCCTCATCTCTGATCACCGCGATTAGCTTCCCCCTCCCCGCCATCCCCTTACCCAGCAGAGCTCACCCCTTCAAGCCCCCAAAGTCACTGAAGCCCCACCCCACAGTGCCAATATTTTGGATAAATTATTTCTTTTACTCTTCACAGCCTGCCTGTAAGATAGGTTGTATGACATTTTTTGCAAACCAGGAAATGAAGACTCACGAGAGAGTAACTTGCCCAAGGTCTCACAGCCACCGGTGGATGTAATAGGATTTGGAGCCTAGATGGGTCTGACTCCGAAGGCTGGGGCACTGATGCACACGTGGCCCTAAATGTCTCATTACTCAGGGGGACGTGGCATGGTGGGGGGATGGGCAATACAGGAGGTGACAGGCAGGATCCCGAAGGGCCTGAAATTAGCATGGGGCCACCACAGGGACTGCACAGCAAGATGAAAGGCAGTGAGACTGCTCAGACTGGGTTCACAGTACCCACCAGACACACACAGGATGTGGGCTACCTGGGTCAACAGCACAAGTGAAAAGGTGTTGGGTTTTTAGTTGGCAGGAAGTGTCATATGAGTCAACGGTGGGATGTGGTGGCCAACAAAGCTAACGTCACTGTGGCCGCCATGAGGGGAGGGACCGTGAGCAGAGCGAGGGAGGAGATACTCCCTAGTCAGCTTGTGTCCAGGAAGTGGGGTTCGGGCCTGGCAGCTCAGTGGGAGAGGGGCACCCACACCCTGCCAGGCTCTTTGGGGCGAGGTCCTCATCTTTTGTCATTCCCAAGGCTTATTAATATCTTTCCGAGCAGTTATGGCCACTTCTTGATCTTTATGCATTTTTCTTACTTGCTCTGGGAATACGCTGCTCAGTTTTGAAATTTTATTGCTGTAACCTGAGTAAATGTTGGGATTCCTTGTGACCCAGTCTGTCCGTTAAGTTGTATCAACGGAGCACAGTCCAGTAACAGAAAGAAAGTGAAAGAGATTTTCAGTCTGTGTGCACATCTCTCAAAGAAATAAAAAAGAATGAGGTCCCCTTTTACTTCTCTAACTTGTTACCTCGTGCTTCCAAACTTCTCTAGGAACGTCAGCTCTACAAAATACCTCCAGCTCTCCTGAGGTCCAGTCAATCTGCTAGGCCATCTCCATTGTATAGATGGGCTTAACATTTGTGTTTCCTTTTCTTTTCCCTCCTTCTCCTCCTCGACCTCATTCTTTTTAACTTTTCTTTCTAGTTTACTTCTGACCCAATTTCCTCCCTGCAATGGCGAACTCAGGAACTGACCTAGCAAGCCAGAAGACTGCCCCTTCCCTCCAGTGTCTCCAGTGCTGTCCCTCTCCCCTGGCCTCCGGAGAACTGGGATGGCCAAGATAGAACCCGTCTTTAATTGCTGGGGAGGAGGCACGGACCACCGTTTTGGTGGTGGGGGGAAGCAAACACAGTGATAGGAGGGGTGATGCTGAGGCTGGGACCACTCTACACAGTGACCTTGTCCTCATCCCATGAGCACTACGGGTAGAAGAGCCTGGCCACGCATGCATAACAACCCCCAACACAGACTGCCACATGATACCCACTTGAATGAACAGTGACAGGCAGAGACCCCCCTTTACCCATTACCTTGCGTGGTGCATTTCCATGAACTTGCATGGCTCCTCTTCTTTGCAGAGTTGGCGCTGGTTCCTGTAACGGCATACCTGAGACCTCCTGGGAGACGGCAGGCTGTGGGAGAGACGGCACTCCCCACATACTCCATGTGCTTCCCTGTATTTCCCAGCCTCCTAGGTGTGGCTTCTTCTGACCAATACAGGCAGACCTCAGAGATGCTGCAGGCTTGGTTCCAGACCACCGCAATAAAGCGAGTGTTGCAATAAAGTGAGTCACACATATTTTTTGGTTTTCCAGTGCATAAAAAAATTGTTTACACAATACTATAGTATATTAAGTGTACAATAGTATTATGTCTAAAAGTACAATGTATGCATCTTCATTAAAAATACTTTATTAGTAAAAAATGCTAACAATCATTTGAGCCTTCAGTAGGTTGTAATCTTTTTGCTGGTGGAGGCTCTTGCTCAATGTCAATGGCTGCTGACTGATCAGCGTGGTGGTTACCGAAGGTTGGGGTGGTGTGGCAATTTCTTAAAATGCAACAACAATGAAGTTTGCTGCCTCAATTGACTCTTCCTTTTACAGGAGATTTCTCTGTAGCATGCTATGCTGTTTGGCAGCATTTTACCCACAGTAGAACTTCTTGCAAGATTGAAGTCAATCCTCCCAACCCCTGCTGCTGCTTAAACAATGAAGTCTAGGTGATATTTTAAATCCTTTGTTGTCATTTCAGCAATGCTTACAGCATCTTCTCCAGGGGTAGATTCTACCTCAAGAAATCACTTTCTCTGCTCATCCATAAGAAGCAACTCTTCATCCAATGACGTTTAATCATGAAATTACAGCAATTCAGTCACATCTTTAGGCTTCGCTTCTAATTCTATTTCTCTTGCTATTTCCACCACATCTGCAGTTCTTTCCTCCACTGAAGTCCTAAACCCCTCAAAGTCATCCACGAGGGTTGGAATCAACTTCTTCCAAACTCCTGTTCATGTTGATGTGTTGATCTCTTGCCATGAGTCACAAATGTTCTTCATGGCATCTAGAATGGTGAATCCTTTCCAGAAAGGTTTCAATTTACTTTGTCCAGATACATCAGAGGAATCACTATGTCTGGCATCTATAGCTTTACTAAATGTATTTCTTAAATAGTAATACTTAAAAGTCAAAATTTCTTCTTGATCCATGGGCTGAGAATGGATATTGTGTTAGCAGGAATGAAAACAGCATTAATTTCCTTGTACATCTCCATCAGAGCTCTTGGGTGATCAGATACATTATCAGTGAACAGTAATATTTTGAGAGAGATCTTCTTTTCTGAGCAGTAGATCTCAACAGTGGTCTTTAAAAATTTGATGAACCATGCTGTAAACAGATGTGCTGTCATTCAGGTTTATTTTTCCATTGACAGAGTTCAGGCAGAGTCGATTTAGCATAATTCTTAAGGTCCCAGGATTTTCAGAATGGTAAATAAGCATTGACTTCAACTTAAAGTCACTGGCTGCATAGGCCCTTAGCAAGAGAGTCAGCCCATCCTTTGTAGTTTTGAAGCCAGGCATTGACTTCTCCTCTCTAGCTATGAAAGTCCTAAATGGTGTCATCTTCCGATAGAAAGCTGTTTTGTCTATCTTGAAAATCTGTTATTTAGTGTATCCATCTTCATCAATGATCTTAGCAAGATCTTCTAGAAAACTTGCTGCAGCTTCTACATCAGCACTTGCTGCTTCACCTTGCACTTTTATGTTATGGAGACGGCTTCTTTCCTTAAACCTCATGAATCAGCCTCTGTAACTTCCAACTTTCCTTCTGCTGCTTCTTCACCTCTCTCAGCCTTTGCTGAATCAAAGAGAGTTAGGGCTTTGCTGTGGATTAGTTTTTGGCTTAAAGGTATGTTTTGGCCGGTTTGATCTTCTATCCAGACCACTCAAACTTTCTTGATATCAGCAATAAGTCTATTTTGCCTTCTTATCATTCATGTGTTCACTAGAGTAGCACTATTAGTGTCCCTTAGGAACTTTCCCTTTGCATTCACAGCTTGGCTAACTGTTTAGCACAAGAGGCCTAGCTTTTGCCCTATCTTGGCTTTTGGCATGTCTTCCTCACTAAGCTCAGATATTTCTAGCTTTTGGCTTAAAGTGAGAGATATGTGACTCTTTTTTTCACTTGAACACTTAGAGGCCACTGTAGAACCATTACTTTGCCTAATTTCAATACTATTGTGCCTCAAGGAACAGGGAGGTCCAAGGAGAGGGAGAGAGGTGGGAGAACGGCCAGTCAGCGGAGCAGTCAGAACACATACAACATTTATTGATTAAGTTTGTCATCTTATATGGGCACAGTTTGTGGCACCCCAAAACAATTACAGTACTAACATCAAAGATCACTGATTACAAATCACCGTAACACATATAAAAATAATAACAAAGCTTGAAATATTGTGAGAATTACCAAAATGCAAAATGTGGCACAGAGACATGAATTGAGCACAGGCTGTTGGAAAAATGGGGTTGACAGACCTGTTCCACGCAATGTTGCCACAAACCTTCAATTTGTGAAAAACGCACTCACTGTCTGTGAAGTGCGAGAAAGCAACGTGCAATATACAAGATACGCCTGCAGACTGAGACTGACGCAGTTACAGGCCGGTGTGCCTCCTCCTCCTCTTTCTTGGTGATGATGGTCACTTGGAGGCCCCGTGTTCCCGATGGCACGCAAAATTGGGAAGGGCCTCCCACTCCGTGGCACGCTATGTGAGCAAGAAACAAACTTTCGTTATATCAAGGCCCTGAGACTTCAATGTTGTTATTGCCTGGTCTATCCCAGAGAATGCTCAGAGTGTCAGAATTAACGGAACGATTTCTGCTCTTGAGTTCTTTAACGCCATGAAGGAAAAAGCTGTCTCGAGAGCCACCCAGGCAGCTGATTGACGCTTCCCTCACTGTCATCATCCAGCCCAGATGGCACTTCCTGTTTGGTAACACCTCACGTGGCTCCTTCGTCCCCCATCAGCTCTGCCAGCCACCATCCCACACCGCCAAGTGTGCACAGTATTAGAGGTTTGCCAAGAACACATCCTTGTGTCTGCCAAGGAGTGTCTGTGTGAGGAAGAACGCTCTAACGGAGGATGTTCAGAGACGAGAGGGGCTGCCTCGGGAGGCAGTGACTCTGTGTCTCTAAGGTGAGCGTGGAGGCCAGACGGGCAGATGAATGCCAGCCTCAAACCGCTGGGGGTGGGCTGCAAGGGGCAGGACGGAACAGATGAGAATCCCCAGCTGAATGCCTAACTCAACATTATTTTGAAGTGTATGAATGAATAAATTTTGGTACTAAGAAAATAAAGAACTTAGGAAACAAAATAGCCCAACTTAATGAGCAAATAAGAATTGTCACATTGAAATTATTCTTTCCGAAAGGTGCAATCTCATGAGATCGATGTTCTCAGCTCTCGTGAGGTTGACGAATGGCAATGAGTGGTCAGGCAGGCATGTGGAACATATCCGTAATTTCCGAGTCAGCCACAGAGGGGGCTGTGCTCTGGGAGAACTCATGTCCTGGAGACAGACGGAGCCGACGGAGCCATCGTGCTAACAGGCTCCTGATAAGGAGGCCCAGTGCTCCATCATGCACAGCGTGCTCCCCCAACATCCTGAGCATGCAGAGATTAGTATCCCTGAGCTTATTACCATGTCTTATCCATTATCACACAGCTCTGAGCTTCTTACCATAGCCTCAGGGGAGAAGAACTGCTATTCCCATTTCACAGATGGGTAGGAAGGCTTTCAGAAAGTTTCCCAAGATCACATAACAAGTAAGGGGGAGATCCAAGGCATGAACCCAGATCCTTTGACTCAAAGGGATGGATTTTAAAATAAAGAAAGCACATCTACTCCTGGCACTGGAAGCTGGGACCGCAGTTGGTTCACATGCCCCTGAGGAACTTCCACTGTTTGTGTGTGAGGAGATACTACGGGGACAAAATAGCTCTGACCTGCCTTGGAGGCAAGCAGGGCTTTTCCTGGGAAAATCAATGGACTTGGGGACAGAGAGTCTTGGAGTGCAGGCCCTGACTCTGTCTGACCCACTCCCCCCACCACGGAACCTCAGTTTCCTCATCTGAAAATGAGAGAAAAGACATGGATCTGGTCCACCATGAAGAATGTCTGTGAGGACCCAATGAGAAGATGGGGTGAAGATGTTTTGAGGACCCAGAAAAGCGAGGGTTTGTGTTTCAGTTAGGAATGCATTCAGCTGCAAGTAACAGAGCAGCCAGCTACGGCTGACACTCCATTTTCCCCATGATCTAAGAAGTCCCGGGTGGGCAGTACAGAGCGGGAGAGGGTGACTCAGTAGTGCCAGTGGGGGCCTACTCCCTTTCCACTTTTCTGCTCAAACTCCACCCTCATATGTGCTACCTGATAAACACAGGCTGGGTGCTGCCCCTTCAGGCTTTATGTTCAAGTTCCAGGCAATAAAAAGAAGAGAGAAGGAGGGAGAGTTGGTGCCTATATTAGAATGCAAACATTTTCTTAGAAATGCAACAGCTGTAATGGTGGTCAGAACGGTAAGCAAAGGGCCATCGTCTAGATACAAGGGAGGCTGGAGGAGTGAGTATTTTTGGCTGGACATTCCACAGCCCTAAACACATTCAGGATTTTGATGGGAAAAGAGGGCTGGATGGATAATGGGTGGCAGCCAGTGGTGCCTGCCACCTGGTCCGATACCAAGATGGTGCTGAACTCACAGGGACCTCTTAAATTTAGTCGCTGGCTTTGAGTGAAAGCCGCTTGGGTTGCCTCCTCCTTCGAAGGAAACATGGATTCATCACATCCTCCTGTCAGAAGGGGAAACCAAGGCAGGCTGAGGCTGGGAGGAGGGAGAGTGCAGCTGCAGGTCTGGACTGCCATGCGGATAGAGGCTCGGGGGAGGGGGTGCTATCACTCCCACTCCTTCGGTTCCCCAGCCCCGTGTACAGACGGGAGGGCTGAATCTGAGGAGCTCATTAATCGCCGCTGTGTTTGTGCGGCTCACCCCGAGATGTCTAACCACAGACTTCCTCTTGACTTCTGGCAACAGGGAGAAAACAAAACCACAGCAGCTTTCATTGCTGAAAAACACAAAACTGACACGTTTGCTTAACGAGCCCAGTCGGAGGAACTTTACTTCAGGGAGGAAATGCTGAAGACTCCAGGCCAAGCAGCCTTGTTGGGCAGGGAAACGGCCAGACCCTGCAGTGAGATGTCCTGAGTGGACAGTTTGGAGGTCGGCGAGAGACAGCCATGAGTCCAGGGGCCAGTGGGCTACCGACAGGTGGCCTGGCAAAGCACCCAAGCTCAGGGAACCTGAAGCCGCCTCCTCCCCCGCAACATCAGTAGGGCTCTTTTGCCACTTCTTGTTTCCAAGAATCCATTTGTGCATTTATTTTTCCTTTCTCTTATTTTCCGTTATTAATTCCAGCTATTGATTAATTCTCATTTCATACTTTTTTTTTGCCTTGCTTGTTTTTCTAGTTTCTTACGATGTGTATTCAGCTCCATTCTTTTTAGTCTTTCTTCTTTACTGAGAAAGGCATTTTCTTAGTAAATACATTTTCCCCTGAGTGAAGCTTTTTTTAGGATCCCATAGGTTTTGAAATAAAATGTTCCCCTTTTCATCTGTTTCTAGATGGTGTTTAATTTCAGTTTTAATGTTTCCTTTGAACCATGGCTTATCCAGAAGTATGTTTATTAATTTCTGAGTAGTTAAGAATATTTTCAACCATGTTATTATTTTTTTAATTTAAAATTTTTGCATTATGGTAAGAGATTGTAGCCTGTAAAAATCTTTTAATTTTAAATTAAACTTTTTTGTGTGTCCAAGTGTGTGTGCAAACTTTACAAATGTTCTGTGGACAAGGGAGAGCCCAGCTGTGGGACTCATGCAGGAAAGAATGGGGTTCTGGAATGTCATTGTTCTGGAGACATACTGCCCAGCTTCAAATCTGCCTTCCACCCCCGCCCTCCCGCCCACCCCCGTCTAGCTGTGTGTCCACGGACGAAACACACAATTTTTCTGAGCTTTATTTTCCATCTTTACAATGGGAACAATAAGAATATCCACCTCCTGGCACTGCAGTGAAAATTATATGAGATTATGTATTTAAAAATACCTAGACTGAAGTGAAGGATCACAAGAATGGAAAAACAAACACCACATGTACTCACCATTAAACTGGCGCTAACTGATCAACACTTCTGTGCACATATAGGAAGTGACATTCACAGGGTGTCGTGCAGGTGGGAGGGGGAGGGGGGGATGGGGAGATTCACACCTAACGGGTGCGGTGCACTTTCTGGGATGGGCACCCTTGTGGCTCTGACTTGGGTGGTGCAAAGGCAATTTATGTAACCAAAATGTTTGTGCCCCTGTAATATTCTGAAATAAAAAAAAAGTACCTAGAATGGTGCCTGGCACAGAGAAAAAAACTCATTAAATAGAAATACTGCTATTTTTGTTGTTATAGTGTTGTTTTTACAAAAAAGGAGAAATCTTCACTGTCTGTGTGTCTTAGCCACCTGGGGCCCAGAGAGATAAGGCCACCTGCCCATGGAAACACAGCAACTTAGTGGCAAAGCCAGGCCTCACACCCAGGTCCCAACTGCCAGTCCCTCCCGCTCTGCCGCAGGCTGCTCTGGTTTCTCGCCTGAAAGAAGAGCTAGTTGACCGAAGGTTGGCCTCTGTGCCGGAGCTAGAAGCTCTGGGGAGGCAGCAACCTCTAAGCGTCGTCATGTTATACCTTCGTGGTCCCGGTAAGGGAACTCTGAGGTCAATAGATTCCAAGAGAAGCTACAGAAAGAGGGATGGCCTGGGAGTGGTGGGCTGCTGTGGGCGTGGCTGGTTCATCACTCAGGGTAGGAAGCAGGGGAAAAAGTGAGACGATCTAGGGGAGGGATCTTCTAAGGCACCCCGGGGAGGTGTCTGTCTGCACCCCTCTGGCTCTCAACACTTCATTGCCAGTGCGCCTTGCCTCCCCAGCCGTAGGCCTGGCCCTGGCAATGGCAGGTCCTCCTGGGGACCCCGTCTTCATTTGCCTGGCAGGTCTCGGTGGAGCAGAGCTCAGGGGCAGGCGCCCGTGTTACCGAGCAGGGTGGCTCCGCCGCGTGGGTATGCTCACAGACGCTGGAGAAACTGGGGTGACAGCCTCAGTGGCACTGAGAGGCCTAACTAAGAAGGAAGGCAGAATAGGGTGCAGTGCCGGCTGCACCTGCCGGCTGACATCTGAGAGGGCTGGCACTGTGCCCTGGAGCAGCCAGGAGCCACAGAGAACTCGGGAGGCGTGGGAGCTTCTCTGCAGTGGAAGGCTGGGCAGGGGAGGGAATCACAGGGCCGAATTACAAGGTGGGGCCGGCTCAGCTATCGGATCGAGGCCATTGATCTTGAGAGCAAGTGACCACTTTTTGGCCAAAGACTCCCTGTATCCTCAAGCATCATGTAACCATGCTGTGTCTAACCCACAAGCGGACAAGGATGCTGGGAACAGATACCATGGTGCATGACTAAAGCACATATATGAATAGGCAGCAGATCTCTGACCTCAGACATGCACACATGCTAAGGGTCAGGCTGCTACAAGATAATGCTTGGGATTAGTGGCTGATTTCAATAGCTCTTCCACGCAAATTTCAAAAAAACAATGTATGGCCCCTCGTGATTATTATGAAAATTAAATACGTCAACACATGCAAAAGTGCTGTGTAAATATCAGCACAAGTAGAGAAGAAAGTTACAGTACATATAATTTGGTTAGAAAATGCTAGCTGATTCCTTGCTGTGTTCCCAGCCCTGCATCAGAAGCCTCGGAGGAACCAGGCAGGGTTCGGTCTTCTTCCTGTCCTCGTGGGCTTGTGGGCACTCCCGTGTGAAACGCATCGCAGTCATCTCTCCCCCCTCTTCCTTCCACCCTCCTTCCTTTTTAACACACCTTAATTAACCACCTAGTATAAGCCAGGTTCTGGGCTTGGAGCTGAATAATGAAACATATGATATAGAAATCGCTGTCTATCAGGGGAAAGGCTTGAGCAAATGGACAGGTATTAACATCACACCCAGATGGAAGCCATTTCTCCGAGAGAGAAAGACGCAGGTTCAGTGGACACAAAGCAAGGAGGCCATGAGCGACAGTCCCAGGGAGTTCCCGGAAGGCTTCAGATAGAAGAGGGTCCTTGGAGTGGCTCTTGATGAGAGAGCGGGAACAAGGAGCAAAGTTCTTCGGGGAACGTGGGCAGAGGGAGGGCACAGCATGCACAAAGGCACGGAGGTAGGACACCCTTTGCGCCAGAGCATGAGCCCACACGAGGCATCAGCGGCCAGTGGCAGCCTAAATTCCAATCCCAGATCCCGTGGTGCGGACCAGAAGTCTCACTGGGGCTCAGTGAAGTTGGCGGCCCTGCGTGGATACACACGTTTGGATGAACTCGTCCTGCTGTTGGCACACAGCACAGCCCAGGAAGAGTTCACCTGCCAGGTGCTGCGTGCAGGGCAAAGAGCACAGAGCGCGAAGCAGGCAGGAGCCTTCTAATTCAGGCCTGGCACTTCCTGGCTCTGTGACTTTGAGTCACCTGGAACCTCACCGAGCCTCAGTTTTATCATCTTTAAAGTAGGGACAGGTGATCTGGGCATTCTCTGAAAACCCCATCCCTGGTTGAAAAGATGGGGCGGGTGGGCAGACAGAGGCCAATCACACTGCACGGGCACTGGGGAGATACACAGAGTGAGCTGTCACTCGCTCTGGGTTTTGATAGGCTGAGTGGGGCCGGGGCGGGGGCGGGTATGTGAGCCCAGAGGAGGGGCCGTTTGCTCAGCCTGGGAGGTTTAGCATTTTCCTGAAAAGCAGAATTAGGAGCCCTCCTGCAAGGCAGGTGGGAGTTAGCCAGGCTCAGAAGGAAGCAAAGAGAATTCTAGGCAGAGGGAACAGAATGGGGAACTGCATGGAGGTGACCAAGAGCAGTGCCATCCACCTAAGACACAAAAGCTGAGATGGGCAGTGATGAGGCTGTGGAGGGTGGACAGTAGCCTTGAAGGCCTTGTCAAGGAACCTGGGCTTTACCTCCTGTGCATCAGGGAGCCATTTAAGAATCAGAAGCATGAGAGAAAGGATTAATCAGGTGCTGTCACCAGTATGGCAGTGGTGAGTGGGCCAAGGAGAGGCAGGTTGCAGAAGTCCTAGATGCAAACATGGAAGGTACTTCTCTGAGGTTGAGCCCGTCCTATGGCAGTGACGGTGCAAAGCAGATACCACAGTCCAGAACTCCACTGAGGCTCCAGGGACAGGAGGGCCTCAGCACAGCCCTCCCCCACCCCGCCCCAGCTCCAGAGAGGCCGGGGACGCAGGCCTTCAGAGGAGCCCCTCTGCAGGGGTGGCCTCCTCAGGGCCTGGTGGTCTAACTGGGGCAGTTCTAGCTGCGCTCACGAGGCTGCAAGAAATAGCTTTTTTTCTCAAGCAAAACAATGACCTCGTGGGAAGGATATGGTGGTATTTCACAAAACCCAGGGGTGAAAAATTCAGCCCGGCCTCTGAGGAACTGGAATCAGGAACTGCAGAGTCACGCCTGTGGTCCCTCTCCCCTCCCTCTGGTTCTCTTCCTCTTTCCTCCCTGCGTTTCTGGCCAGCTCTCTCTGGGTGGAAGGTGCACACAGCTGCGCGGCTCCTGCTTCCCACCCGCGACTGTGCTGTGAGGCTGAGGAGGGCACCTCAGTCCCGGCTCTACTGTCAGGGCAGAGTCTGGCTGAGCCCAGGCAGCAGGTCAGCTGCCTCAGGCCAGGTCTCCTCTGAGGCCAAGAAAGTGGGGGTTGTCTCCTAGACAGCATGGCCCCAGAGCATGTTGGAGGGTGGCTCTCAGAGGAGGGATGATGGCACTGGATTGGCCCCCGAAGGTTTTCTATTCCTAAGCCGGGTAGGGTCAGCCAAAGGGCGTTTGGGTGAGCCTGGCCTCAAGGTGCACAGTAGCGAGCCGGAAGCCACAGGGGTCTCCATTGACCTGCTCAGGACAGGAGACAAAGACGGTGAATATGAAACACAGAAAACCCCCCACGCTTTGCCATTGTGATGGTGTGGCCAGAAAAAGAAAGGGGAGCTTGCCTTTGGGGGAGGTAATGTTGGAAGGCCGGGCACCTCTGCCGGAGGCCAGGGACCCAGGGGCAGTGGCAGCTCTAGGGAGAAAGGGCCAAGTCCCGGGGCTGCAGGCTAACCCAAAGCAGCCAGCAGCCCGGTGCACAGGGGCTGTGGCCCAGAATTTCTGGAGTGGGCCTGTGGTGTTCCTTTGTTTCTCGATTTCCCTCACATTTCACACAGCACCAGCTTGAGGAACCAGAGCCATTTGGTTGTTTTCCCCAAATGTGGAAGATTCTTTCCCTTTTGCCTCTCACGTGTTGCCAGAAGCTGGGCTTCCTGGGGGTTCTCATAAACCCAGGAGGCTCTGCAATCATTTTCATATAGAGCGGTTTCCTTAAATAGCAAAGGAGGCCAGCTGTAGCCGATGGAACAGAAAACAGCATCGGCTCCTATTCTTGCGCGAGCAGCCCACCTCCCGGGAGGGAGGCGGTGGCGGAGCTTACGGCCTCTGGCCTGGGCACCCGCGGTTCAACTCCGGCCATTACTGCTGACCAGTGCAGAGCTCAGGCGAGTTACTCGATCTCGCCAAGTCCCGGTGTTCTCACCAGTGAAACAGGAATAATGATAATGCAAAGAGAGGTTGTTGTCCCCAGGATTTAATGAGACACCTGGGGAAAGCACTCAGCACGGTGTCTGGGCAGGCTTGGTGACATTAATGGCCTTAATTATCACTGACCCTGCTTTGGCACACACTGCAGGGCCTCAGCCCTGGTTCCCTGTGCTTTCCTTGAGGGGTTTCAGTGGACTGTTTTCACGCATCGGATGTGCAGACACCCTGCCCCCCCAAGTGCATTGTGAAGTCTCTCCACATGTTGCCACCTGTGTGATTTTACTTGGGCTCTTTCCTCCTCTATAAATACTCCTTGTAAGAGTCACCTGACCAAGACCTCATCGTTCCTCAGGGTGCAGCTCAGATCTGCCCTCCTCTACAGCTTTGCAGTCGACCCAGGAAGGAGCTCTACCCGCAAGGCTCAGAATTTCACCGAACCTGTGTTAGAGGAGGCATCACGTGTGCAACAGTAAAGCCTCTGGGGTGCAAGTTCAATGCACACCTCTACCGGCGTGACCTTGGCTTTCCTGTGCCTCGGTTTCCTTATGTGTCCCACGGGAATAATACAAATAGTCCTTTCTGTATAGGGTCATGAGAATGAAACGAGTTGATACCTGTGAAGCACTGACAATACTGCCTGGCAAACGCTCACTAAAGGTTGGCTATTTCTGTGAAATAATCTCCAAAAACATGAACGTTAATGACTGTATAAACTTCTATGGTGTGGGTAGGTCATAATTTATTTAGCAAACCCCCTGTTGGGCATTTAGGCTGTTTCCAATTTTTCGCTATTATAAATAATGCTGCAGTGAACATCTTGTATATAAATCTTTCTGTTTATCTCCGATTGCTTCCTTAGAAGTACTTCCCAAATCGTGTTTGTCTTAGAACAAAGTCTCGTCCCCAGACTTTTCACTGATGCCCTTTGAAATAAAAGTAAAGCTTAGTTTCCATCAGAGAAAGAAACATATGGAACATGTTAACCAAGAAGTGGTTCAGGAGGAAGGTAGAAATAGGTTCAAGATGGGTTTGGATCCATTTCAGGATGTCTGACCCAGAGTGGGTTATAAAGCTCCCCTCTTAGCCCCCTGCCCAGAGGAGAGGCAGAGTCTTAGTCCTCAGGGACCACCGATTTCTCTCTTTGAGGCGATTCCAAGGGGCTTTGAAGTTGTTGGTGTCAGAGGAATGATGACAGAGCAACAAACGAAGCCAGTCTGGAGGCAGCACAGCACTCCTCCAGCCAGTAGGGGGCGATGTCGCCTGTTTCTGTCAGCCGGTCGGGACTTGGGGGAGGTTTTGCCATCAGGATTTCCTTTGTTGTTGCCTTAAACCCTTGGCTTACTTTATAAAATTTCTCCTGTCTGCTTCTCTCCCCTTCCTCCCTCCTGCACTTCCCAGCGCCACTTTGGACGGCCATTTACTGCCAGTCACCAGGGCTGTGCTCAGACTCGGGTCTGGACACGCTCCCCTCGGAGGCTCTGCCTCGCACACATCAAACATGTTAAACATGATTTTTTTTTCCCTGTGAAACATTATAGGAATCCTTTTTATAACTCTGCTTTTGAAATTATTTGGCTACAAGTAATTCATTTGATGTACGGTTGCCTTTGATTTCTCAGCGATTATCAGGGATACTCAGGAATTCTCGCAAAGTGAGAAAAATCTAACCTGCACATCAGTTTTCAAATATAATGAAATTTTTATGAATACTAAATGAAGCCATTAATGAGGTTGATGTAATAGTTTGTTTTGTAGACACTCCATTAAAATTTTATTAATTTCTATTGCAAACCTTTCCCTTGATGTTTTGGATCCAACAACTTTGTTTTCAGGTCTCATACTTTTCCGGAGATCTCTGAAAAGTTCTCAGGCTCTCTAGTGCCACGTGGGTAAGCTGGCCCTACCAGGCTTGGCTACGGAGAGGGGAAAGGCTGAGTGCAATTTGTGCAGGGCTTCCAGGCTGGAGCATGGCAGATGGACACTCTACTGTCACAAAAGAGCAAGAGCACTGTTGTCATGGAATGTGACCAGTGCGCAATGAAACTGTCATCTTCCCTGTGTCCACTTCTGGGGAGGAGGGGGCAGTGAGGATTTGAGAGGGCAGGTGTCACCCAAGCCAGAACATGAAAGCGAAACAGGGTTCTTCTTCTAAGCAGATTGGAGAAGGAAGGGCATTGCAGGCCGAGGAAACAGCACATGCAAAGGGGCCGGATGGGGAAAGAACCTTTGAGTAAACAACACCGGCTGACCACTCAGCTTGGCCCAGGCTAATTCCTAGGCCCTTGTTTCTCCAGACAGCTGCCTTGGCATCACCTGGGGCTTGTCACAAATGCAGACTCGCAGGCCCTTTAGACCTCCCAGATCAGAACCTTTATTTGAACTGGATCCCTGGGTGATTCTTGTGTCCATCAAGATCTGAGAGGCTCTAGCTCCAGCTGGATCAGAGAGAGGCCTCCTGTGGGGATTGGGGCAGAGGCGACGGTGAAGCTGGGAACTGCAGCTGGAGCAGAGCAGCCTCTGTTCCTCAAGGTATTTTCCAGTTTGGCCTGAAAGTCCAGTCCCTGAAGGCCCAGATAGTTTCACTCATTGCTTGGAGGGTTGGGGTTTTTCTTGCTCAGGGACTTTTCCACTCCTGGGCCCACACTGTCCCTCTGCTGGCCTTTGCTCCAGACAGCCTGTCTTGACTGCTGGCTCCTTCAGCCAGCGCACCACTGATTACCTAATAGAGTGTAGGCTACGTGCATAATTTATTCCTGTGAGTAATTGATCACATTAGGATGAACAGGGGCAGCACCAGGAAGAGAAGGGAGAAGAGACATGAATAACAAGGGGAAGGAAACCGAGCTACAATCAGCTAATTAGAAGTCTCGCTGAGGTAGCTCTTTAAACATAATGGTCCATCTTGCTGTTGTTGGTTGACCACACCCTCCCTGGCCCCCATGGGTGACGGGGCTTGCTGAGGAGTTAGGAGTAGTGGAAAGAGCTCTAGACCGAGTCAGAAAACTTGGCTGCTAGGCTAGGTGATCTTAGGCAAACCATTTCTCTCTGGGCCTCAGTTTTACCAACTGTAAAGTGGGGAGGGCTGGATCAGTGGGTTCCTAACATGGCTGATATCAGAATCACCAGAAATACCTTTAAAAACATAGATTCTGATGTCCCATCTCCTACAGTAGGTGTAGGGTGAAGCCAGGAGTCTTTGTTGTAACAAGCATCTCATATAACTTTGACACAGCCGGTCCGATGGCAGTGGGGAGCCACTGGGTTGGAAAGATAATCTCTAAACTCCTGCCCAGTGTCAACGCTTTCGGATTGTCAATGAGGATGGATTCTCTCATAACCTCTTGCAGGGCAGTCATCAGTACAGTCCTGTGGGCAGAAAAAAAGATAAGAAAGACAAGAAACTTGTCTTCCCCTCCTAGCTCTGTCACTACTTTGTTACCTAATGAAAGTTCCTCCCTGAGCTTCATGTAACTCACCTATATGTACCCTGCCAGATGTCACAGGGCTTCCATCCAAGCACCATGTCACTGTGTGCAGAGGTTCCCAAGCCTGGGGAGATTTAAAAAATACAGATACCACGTCCCCATCCACTACAGATTCTGCTTCAGTACATCTAGGGCAGTTCGGGACAGTGTGTGTTTAGAGGCTGCCAGGTAATCCAAAGATCAGCCTGTGGCCCGGCCAAAGGCATTGCTCAATGGGACAGCTGATGCCCCAGTGCGCCATGCAACCAGGCAGGGTCTAGTTCCGGGAGCCCACTGCCGTGTCAGCAGGAAGTGCGGACTGCAAAGAGACCCCGGCATATCCCCAGTCGTCTTTTGGCTTTCAAGTGAGTTTAGACAAATCCTGCCACTGGAACGCTGCACAATGTTGCATCAGAATGAACAGAAGATCTGTCTTTAAATCCTGGTGCCGCTACCAACAGGGTAAACTGGGACAAATCACGGGAGCTCCCTGAGTCTGTTTTTTGTCTGTAAAATGGAGTCAGCTGTAATTCTCACCTCCCAGCCCAGGTGTGGGGGTTCAGTGGATCAACGTGGAGACTGTACTCTGGGAGTATTCATGTTCTGTGCAAATTGTCCACTCCCTCCCTGCTGCCTTCCTACCTCCTGTACTGGAACCGGTGGGAACCGGCTTGATGAAATGTTAGTATGTCTCATCCCAATGAAACCAGGGCTTGGAGAGGGTGTGCTGTGGCATTGAGACAGAGGGCCAAAGTTCCAGGAAAGAAACAGATCCTCAGCTTTTTGTCCAGGTGGTAGTTTCTGGAATTATTCCACTCTGCATAGCCAGCTGCCTTCTGCCCAGTACTTTTGTGCTTTCTCTAATCTTTTGGGACCTTTCTTGATCCCCTAGCTGGTCAGCAGAAGCCTCGATGTTGGCTAGCCACTGAGCTGAAAACTAGCCCCGGCAAGACTGAGATCTCTTGCACCTGACCCCTTCTCCACATCCTCTTTCTTTCTTTGTCTCCGGCCTGGACTATTGCAGAATCCCCTCCACTGTCTCCCTGCCTCCACGAGTGCTCCTGCAGACACGCTCTCCTCATAGCAGCAGATTATGCCTTTAATTTTGACTCCGTTGCCATTCTCAGGACTGCCCTAGCATGCCTTCTCATTCTCTTACAAGGAACTCCGTATTTCTTCCCTTGGTTTACAAAGCTCCACACAATCTGGCCGTCTCCTTCTCATCTTGTGCTGTGCTACCTACTCTTATTTGCTTTGTGAGGCAGAAAAACTGCTATGTGTTCTCCTGCCCTGTTTTATTTTCTTCCTTTGCACATGGTTAAGCTCTATTCCTCAGCTCCTCTGCAGTCAGATGGAGCCATAGATTTGAGTTCTAGACACCACCTTCAGGCTCTGTCCCCAAAAGTCTCGGGCACTTTTCCCCTTCACCCTTGGCTGCATGCAGAGGCTACCATGGACAGCCCTGCAGAGACCCTGTGGAATGGCAGAGGGGCTATTTAGAAGGAGCTTGGGTTTTGAATAACTAAGTGAAAAACCATCCACCAAACACCTGACAAGAAGGAGGATATAAATTTTTATTGCCTTAAATGGCTGAGATTTGGGGCTGTGCGCTGGCAGCCAGCATCGCTTGCCCTGACTCTCGACCTGTTCTCGGCTCCTGGAATATGTCAAGGTCCATCCTGCTTCTCCGGTGCTGTTCCCTTTGCTTAGGGTGCTTTTCCCTATCATTCCTCATGCGCTTGTCTCCTCCTTAACCTCTAGGCTTTCACTTTAAAGTCATCACCCAACTATTAGCCTGTATCCGTGTCCTGCTGGATTTTTTTTTACAGAACTGTTTTACAACCTGTGTGGTTTTTAACGTTTGTTTTTCATGGTGTTTTCCCCTAGTGTGTAAGCTCCCACGGCATGGATCAAGTCTGTCTTACTCACCTTTCTGTATCCTACGCCAAACCAAGTATCTGACAAAAAGTAATCATTCAACAGCCGTTAGCTGATAGATTAAATGAATGAATGAACCACATATGTGTATGATTTAGTTCAATTCAATTCAAATTTTTACTGGCATCAACGTTGTGCAAGGCACTTTGCGTGCATCTAATGCATTCTCTATTTGCTTCTCACTACAGCCCCAGTGGGGAGGTGAGATTATTATCCCTATTTTACATATAAGGAACCAGAGGCGCTATTGGCAACCACTGCACAGATCCTTTACATATGGCACCCTCCAATCACCATCATGTTCCTAAAAGGTAGGAATTATTATCTCCGTCTTGCAAAAGGGAAAACTCAGGCCCAAGCAGACCAAGTCACTTTCCCAAGTCATGCAGCTGCTGAGGCCATGGAGCTGGGATCTCAATCCAGGCCAAGGGGAGGGAATGGAAGAGGATGGGCACACGCCTATGTTACAGATCTATTCTTCCTAAAGTCCGACAGCCTCATTAGAAATTCCCAAAGAGTATCCCGAGTGTGGGAGAAATGAAGAATGGAGTTTCTCCAGAGTCCTATGAGCTTGGTGTGCAGTGGGATTTTGTTTTCATTGCAGAACCCTTCCTCCCCCCAACCATGATGCCTGGGATTAGGAGGCACTATCTTGCGTCCTGGGAACGCAGCTCCAGTGGCCTGTATGAGCCCGGCGGGGCTGGCCCCCACCCGTAAGCTGGAGACATGAGAGCCCAGGTTCGTCTGGGGAGAGCAGCGGGAGCTGTTGATAGGCAGAGAAAATCTGTGATTCATTATGGCAGACGAATGTACGAAGCCATGGATCCTTTTCGAGGGCTGGGCGAGCTGAAGAGTCTCCCTCTCTGAACGCATCTGGAGGCTGCACAGTCCCTTCTGAAACCAGCAGTAAACTTTAATGGCTGCAAGACTTGTGACTTGGCGGGCTGTCGATTGGATGGCGCATAGAACTCATGAATTCTCTGGGGTGGGAGCTAATTAGGGTGCAATTTTTCAATTATGGAACATTAAGCAAGCCTCTCCCCAGTCCCCCCACACCATCCCTCCATGGATACACTCCATTTGTCTATTTTCCTTTATTTCTTAATCATTTGATGATATGACAACAATTATTTGTCATTTGGAAGAGAAAATTGTCACAGAGCTATTGTTTCCCTCTTGCAACCCCAGCTCTTCTGCGGCGGCGGTTGCATTTGATAAATGTTTTGCATTCCCGCTGCTCCTCCCTCTCTCCCACCCAGGGTTGGTGTGGCAAGAGGAAAACATTAGCCTGTGACGTGGGCCTGCTCTGATTGAAACGCCATTTGTGAAAAGGCTTGGAAAGGAGCAGGCTCGAGTTTAAAAGAGCCGCAGCCCAGAGCTCCGGGCCCACCCACGTCACCTAGGTTGAGACTGCGGGACATTTGCTTTGGGAAATTTGGTCATTTCTCTGAGCTAATAAGCCAGCTTCCGATTCAGGAATGCAAAACAGAAACGGAACAAAAAGAAAAAAGGCAAAGAAAAAAGAAGCATGCCACTAGAAAATGGGAAAACTTAAATGGCTTTGTTTAAATGTCATGGTGTTCTCAAAACCCTGTTCTCATACGGATGCAAGTTAATTAAATGGAAAAATGTCAAATTAGTTGCTTAAAATATTAATGGCAGGAATTATCCCAGATTCTAGAGCAGGCAGAGTAGAGGCAACTAACCTTTCAGGGCTTAACCCTTTTGTTGGTTGTTCTTCTCTCGAAAAAACGGATGTTGCTCTCACCCATGAAAAGACTAGCGCGTGCTAACGGCTTTTGTAGGTTTCAGGATGGGAGCTCGCCAGTGGGTTTGCACTCTGGGATTCTCCCAGTGACACAGGACTCATTAGTGGCATTTATTTCCACAGTGTCGACTTCGCATGGGAGATCTGAGTTCCCTGGAAGGGCCTAATAATCACGCATATGTATGTTCTGGAGTCTGGGTAATTTTCCATTTTTTTCTTTTGGTTTTTGAAGGGTATTTTGATTTGAAGAGTCCATTAAAATGCAAAATTGGAAAGATTGCACAAAAAAAGGGGTGTCAACGTACTTCCCATCAGATGTTTATTCAGTACCAATGGGATCCAAAGCCTGTGCTATTTGAGCAAAATGATGAGAAAAGCGAGAGCCACTGACTCAAGGGTTTAGGATCTAGCCTCATGTTAGCATTTGGGAAACCAAAACCCCAAGAAAACAAGGAACATTCCCAAAGCCACATAGCTACTGAGTGGTGAATCAGGCTCCTTTATCATGCAACACGGTTCCTTCCTGACACCCCCCAAAACACACACCAGGGACTTGTATCCTGGAGGACAGGGCAGGTAAATGCAGGACAATGCATGCCACAAGCTGACACTGCAGAAGGAGGGGCAGAAGTGGAAAGAGGAGTGATGGGTATCGGGGAGACCTTACCCACATCAGCCAAAGAGCATCTGCTGCCCACCGTGGCAGCCAGCTGTGTATAAGACTTGGTTTCTCCCCATTGGCAAAGGCCGGCAGGCAAGGAAGGCAGTACTGTTTATTGAGAAGTTACGGCTGGTCTCTGTATCCTTAACACGTTCAAAGTTATTTCATATAATTCAATTCTCAGTTCCCAGAAGGATGTTATCCCCATTTTATAGATTAGGAAAGTAGAAGACCTCCAAGCACAGTAAGTAGCTGAACTAAATCTGTAAGAATTTATAATCCTGCAAATGGGAGAGGGTTGGGTAAGCGATGGGGTATCTGTTTACCGATAACTGCAGAACTAACAATAGAAATGCCATATAACAGGTGTAGGACCCAATGTCTAAAAGTAGTCCCTGCAAAAGCAGAAAGAAGATATTCTGAGATGCTCTGTGGAAAAACAAAAAAATCCAAATATTTTAGGGGAAACTCTTTATTTTAATCCTTTTCTTTATCCATCAATGTGGCATGTGGAATCATGGCCCCCAAATATAGCCATGTCTAAATTCCTGGAATGTATGAATGTTAACTTATGTAGCCAAAGAAACCTTGCAGACGTGATTAAGGTAAGTCACTTGAGATGGGAGATGACCCTGGATTATCCAGGTGGCCCAATGTAATCACAGGGGTCTTTATAAGAGGGAGGCAGGAGGATCAAAGTGAGGACTAAGAGATTTTATAACAGACGGAGCCATCAGAGTGATGTGCTCTGAAGGGGGAAGAAGGGGCTGTGAGCCAGGGAATGCAGGGGCCACTAGCAGCTGGAAAAGACAAGGAAAGGGATCCCCCCTGGGGCCTCCAGAAGGAACCGTCTCTGCTGACACCTTGACTTTAGCCCAGCGAAGCTGATTTTGGACTCTTCCTTCCAGGGTTGTAAGAGAATAAATGTGTATCATTTTAAGCCACTCAGTGGTGGTCAATTTGTTACAGCAGCAATGGGAAACTAACACAGCCAGTTATTGCTGAGTAACAGACAACCTCAACACTGCTCTCTCACTCCTGGGCCCGGGTTGGCTGGAGCAGCTCTGCTTCCGATTATGGGCTGGTTTTACCTCTCTCCACCCACTGCGCTCACAGGCAGTGGCTGCCTGGGATGTGCTCTGCTCATGGCAATGGCAAGAGCAGGAGAGAAAACCATCAGATACTTGCTGTGCCTGTCACCACTTCAGCTCTGAGACGTGCCACTGACACCCACCTTCCGTTTGCCAGAGTAAGTCGCACGGCCAAACTGCACATCAATGGGAACTGGAAATCCACACAGCCCGGTCTAGTGGGAGATGCTGCAAAGTCACATAGCAAGGGGTGAGGAGGTATGATTCCAATACTGGAAAAATGCAGTGAAAAGTTGGGAACAACAATCCAATCTGCCACACTTCTACTCAAGATGCATGATGTGCGTTAACATGTTGAGAGCTCTGAGAAGTCCTGCTACGCATAAACCTGTCTCCCTTTTTAACACAGTGTTCCCAATGCTTCTTTGAGCACAAAATTCTGCATCATCCCATAGAACTCATATTTTGCTCATGTAGGCAGTTCATCTTCAGAAGTCTGAGGGAGGAGGAGAGGGCAGTGAACTTGACCTGGCCTTGAAGAATGGATTCTATTAAGCAGGTTGGGGCGCGGCACCAATGGTAGAGAGAAACGGAAATGTTTTCGTGTGGGTTTAAGGAACTCTTTCTCAAGAGAATCTGATCAAATACGCTACTACTGTGCAGAAAAGGAGAACCCGTAATGACATCTGTGTTATCTCAGGGGAACACAACTGTCTTGGAGTCCAGTCGTCGACACCCAAGGGTCTATTTGAAATTCTTCAGCCACAAAAGGTGGACACTGACTTCTAAGCCGAGGGTCGGTGTGCCGCCCGCCAGCTGGACTCCTGCAAACGTGCATGCCTTGGGGAAGCACGGCTGGATCAGACACAGAGAGAAGTGGGTGAAACGGCCTTCCCACAAAAGTCAGACCATCTAGAACCTATGAATAGAATTTCTCCTGGAATGCAGACGAGAACTTCCCCCCATTGTCATGAGGACCCAGGCTAGGATCGGGCAGAGGAGCAGGGAGCAAGTTTCCCAGGACGGGTGCCTCTCGACCCGCACTGGGACAGGCAAGCACAGTGGCTGTGCTGCAGAAGCCATGGAGGGAGCCTCCGCCCCGGGCCGGGCCTTCGCTGCTCGGTGGGGCCCAGCCACCCCCTCCACCTCGAGGCGCCATGGCAGGAGAAGGGCCAGCCGTGCTGCGGGAGTGGTGACTTATTTGACACATGTAATTAGCCTATTTCCATGTAACACATTTTAACGGAGGCCATTACAGCCTAATAAAAGAAACAATAGCGCCATAAATCCCAGGATCAATAGGAGGGAAAGCAATGAGGCTGGGAGCCGGCTTCCCCGGAATGATCCAGAGGGGCTTCAAGAAGGAAATGCCCCTTGAAATTGAAGGACAGGGGAGAGAGACCTGCCAGCTCACTCACACACGCATTCAGCAAAGGTTTAGAGGGCGCAGACCAGGTGCCAGGCTCTCCCTCGACCCCCCAGGAGGCCCAGCAAGGGCACAGGCCAGTGGAGGAGAAAGCACAGAGCAGGATTGGCTCAGAGTGGCAAATGCTAGGAACAAAAGCAAGAAGGGCCCATAGGAGGCAGCGGCTTTCCAGAGGCAAACGTCTGAATGGTTTGGAAGGGTCAACGGGAGACTTCTGGGTGCAGAAGAGGTGGGGGTGGGGCAACGCTAAGCAAAGGATAAGAAGCAGAAGGGCCTGGGGAACCTGGGAACCAGAAGCGAGAGAAGCCGACAGCAAGATGCAGAGCGGAGGGCGTGTCTGGTTAGGAGTGCAAGGCGTGGTGGCCGGGGCCTTCTTTGCCAGGCTGGAGGTTGCGTTCTTTTGAAATCCAGAGAAGCTGAAGGGGACTGGAAGGCACAGGTGTCAGAGGCAGGTACTGCCAGACAAGGTGGCGCGTGAGAAACCTGTCCCCACACCTGAAAGGAAGGGACTTGGTCAAGAGAAGCCTGCACGGTGTTCTGAGGGGCAGCTGCAGCATTCGCACTCCAAATGGGGACGCAGACGAGGCCATCAGCTCTTCCTGAGGCTCCAGGCCAGTGTGGGATGCATCCCTGCGGCTCCTTAGCCTGGTGCCAAGAGTCCCCTGTAGAACGGTCAAGGCCCCTAGCTCAGTCTGCGTTCCCATCAGTGATGACCAGAAACCTCCAAGTCCGTGTGTTGTACCCGGGAGGAGAGCTGGGTGCCTACCTTGGCCATGAGCTAGTGACTTCACCTCGGCTACTCACGCTCTCCCCAGATCTCTACTTCTCTATGGTAATGAATTTTCCTCAATCACTCTCGCCTTCACCCAAACATCCAATCAGTCACTGAGTCCAGCGGATTTCCCCTGCTCCAAATATGCTTCCTTCTCCCAGTGGAGGCCACCATCCTATCTCACTTGGAAATCACCGGAGCCCCTGACCTGGGATTCTGACTTCCAGCTTTGACTCCCTGCTACCCATCCATGGGCTGCACCTGGGGTCTGCAAAGAGACAGCTAGTAGATATTTAGAGCTGGTGAGCCACATAGGTCTTTGTTGCATGTTCTTGTTCAGTGGAAGCAACCCAGATGTCTATCAGCTGATGAATGGATAAACAAAATGTGGTATGTCCATTCGATGGAATATTATCCAGCCATGAAAATCAATAAAGAAGAGATCTATTGTACATCACGGTGACTATAGTTAATAATAATGTGTTGTATACTCGAAAATTCCTAAGAAAGTAGATTTTGTGTTCTCAGCACAAAAAAATAAGCATATGAGATAATACGTAGTTATTATTAGCTTGATTTAGCCATTCCACAATGTATCTACATTAAGATTTTAAAATATCATGTTGTACACTGTAAATATGTATAATTTTTATTTGTCAATTAGAAAAAGAAAGAAAAGCATGACATACATGCTACAGCACATATGAACCTCGAAGACATGCTAAGTGAAAGAAGCCAGTCACAAAAGAACACATATTGTATGATTCCATTTGTATGAAATGCCCAGAATAGACAAATCCATAGAGACAGAAAGTAGATTAGTGAGTGGTTGCTTAGGGCAGCTGATGGAGTGGGGAGATAGGCGGGTGACAGTTTCTTTTTGAAGTGATGAAAATGTTCTAAAATTGACTGTGCTAGTGATTGCACAATTCTGAGCATTCTAGAAGCCACTTAAATGGACAAGTTATATGGTATGTGAATTATATCTCAGTAAAGCTGTAGTGGCTGGGCATGGTGGTTCAAGCCTGTAATCCTAGCACTCTGGGAGGCCAAGGCAGGAGGATCATTTGAGGTCAGGAGTTCGAGGCCAGCCTGAATAAGAGCAAGACCCCATCTACAGTAAAAATAGAAAAATTAGTCAGGCATGGTGCGGCACACCTCTAGTCCCAGCTACTCGGGAGGCTGAGGCAGGAAGATCACCTGAGCCCAGGAGTTTGAAGTTGCTGTGAACTAAGCTGATGTCACTGCATTCTACCTGGCACGAAAGAGTGAGACTCTGTCTCAAAAAAAAAAAAAAAAAAAAGCTGTAGTAAAAAAGTGAAAAATATTTTTAGCTCATAGGCCATACAAAAACAAGTCACGGGCTGGATTTGGCCAAAACAAATTTGGTCATTTGTTGCTGCCAAAATGAGCTGTCTAAAATGCAGATCTGATTGTGTCACTCTCCTGCCAGGAAACCTTTGGTTGTGTCCCGGTTCCCCACAGGATAAAGTGCTGACTCTTTGGCTGTCGTTCAGGGTCTTCCACACTTCGTCCCCAGCTTATAATTCTTGTCTCATTGTCCTTCCATCCTTCTCCGCGCTACAACCGTGTAGACAGATATTCACACATTTGTTTCACTCTGATTTGGTTCTGTTGTACCCTCTGCCTTCAGCATTTTGGAAAGTCCCTTCTCATGTCTCAAATTCTCACTCAGGTGTCCCTTTCCTCTATGGCATCTTTCCCAGTTTCCCTGGGAGAATGGATTGATATTCTAGCATGTGTTGTCCTGTGTTATCTATATTTGTTTAAATCTACACCTCCCTTCCTAAGACCGCGAGCTCCTTGGCAGTAGGGAAACAGAAACTGTGTCTTTTCTTCGTGGCCCAACCGCTCCTTAGCACAAGTGCCTGGCATGCAGTTGGCATTCAATAACTGCTTTCTTGAAATGAATTGAAGTCCAAGGAGTAGCAGACGAGCTAAAATACATCAGAGAGATCGAGCAACATCATCTTGCTGAAGAGCCTCTTGGAGTCTCTCTAGTGATGTGAGCCTCTCATTTTCTCTGATAAAACCAGGGCCCAGAGAGGGCACTTCCTGGCCTGGAGTCACCCAGCAGTGAGGGGCTGAGGCACCTCTGGAGGCTGCGTCTCCACCCTGCCCCTCTCGTGCACACACCTCCGTGTCTTTCTGTGATGCCCTCCAAGGCCAGCACGCTGGGCTCTGGGCTGACTGCCACAGCCAGGTTTCACAGCCATCTCCTGGGCTCCGCTACGCTGAGCCTCCAAAGGACCCGCAGCCTGGTGGCCTCGCCCCTCCCACTCTAGGCACTCTCAGCCTCCCGAAAAGGGGCCAAGCATCTCAGGAGCGGCCAGAGATGCCGGCCAGAACCTCCGGGCATTCCTGGCGGCAGGGACAGACCGTACAGCCCAGCCTCTCATGCAGCTGGAGCAGGGGGCTGGACTCTGGGCACAGAGTGGGATCCCACAGTTTGATTTATTGCATCGGGTACTTGCTCCACACATGTTTTTCCTATGCCTGGGGCTACCCCAGGCTGACTGCGGTTTTCTCTTCCTTTCATTGTGTGTGTGTGTGTGTGTGTGTGTGTGTGTGTGTGTGTGTGTGTGTATGCACATGGTGTGTGGTGTATGTGTGTGGAGGGGGGAATCTGAGTCAGTTGCAGGGTCAAGGTCCTTACAGGCTGCTGAATAATTAAAGACAACCCTGGGATTTCGCAAAGTCTTACTCCTTCCATGCAGGCTCACATATGGCCAGCTTCAGCCTCCTCGGCCTGCAGCTGAGCCCCTACTATGTGCCAGTCTCTTAATCCTTTAAACCTCACAACAACTCTGTGCTGTAGGAGGAATTGCCCTTGCGTTAAGAGCAAGGGAACCAAGGCTTGGAGAGGTTATGTTATGTGCCTAAGGCCCCTAACTAGCAAGAGGAGGAGCCTGGATCCAGATGTAGGTGTTTAATTCCAGCCTTTGTCTCTGACGTGCAAGGCCCTGTGCCCTCCCGTCTTTAGGGAGGGCCTCCTTCGTGCCAGGTACCAGGCTTCAGCCATCACTAACATGTCATCTCCACCTTCATTCATATTTGGATGGCACCATTTGCCCACCAGCCTTATGGCTGGCATTCCTAAAGCTGATCAGACTCCAAGCTATTCTCCTGGCCCAATGTTATGTTTTCTATTGATTCTCTGACTTCTCAACCTTAGAGATCCCAGTTCCAACCTCTCTCACTTTGTGGAGGAAGAAACCAAAGACCTGGGAGGTCAAGCAGCAAGCCCAAGACCACCTCGCTAGCTGACGACTGCTCTGGGACTTCCATGCTTGTCGCTGGTCCCCCAGTGCAAGCTCTTTTTGTCTTCCTGGGATGCTTTCATGGTACAAGCTCTCTTTGTTTGTGGAAGCCTACAGAAGCACATCTAGTGATTTTAGCTGGAAGTAGCTTGGATGTGGGGAGGGGTCTTCCTCACCTCAGGTTGTGTTTTTGTCTCTGTGATGCTCCTTTGTCTCTGGAGTGGGACTAGCACCCCAGACCAGGAGCTCGGGATGAGGATTCTGCTCATGACTTCCACGATGCTGCTTTCAGGTGTCTTGAGCCCTTGCCCAAGCCACCCCTGGCATGGACACAGGGACAAACTGGAAGGGACATTAGATCTCATCCATTCCACAGATGTGACACTGAGGCCAGAATGGGTAGAAGGGACTAGCCCAAGCATACACAGAGATTGGACTAAGAGATTACACAGAGATTATACATCTAAGACTTAGAAATCGGTGCCTTTGCTGCAGGGTATGGCTGCAGTTTTCAGGGGCCTTCTGCCTTTTCCTGAGCATCCGCAGTGGAAGAATGAGAACTTGGATCCTCATGAAATGAGGAGAAAGATGCCAATTTATTTGAGGAGGCGAGTCCTAGCGCACCATGTTTTCTGAATTGCGAAGTAGTGAGCTTGAGAGGTAGTGAGCTCCCCGTGGCAGGAGCGGGCCAGGTAGAGGCTGTGTAAGCTCCCCAAGGGGATATGGTGCAGGGATCAGATTGAAGAGGGCTCAGTGGCTTCAGTGCCTAAATCAAAGAGCCTGTGATCCCAGGATCCAAGACTCCTGCCTTCCCATGCAGGCGAGGGGGAGAGCAGGAAGTAAGGGTGGCTTTCAGTGATAGAAAAGTCCTTCTGCCCAAAGAGCTCTCATTACTGGCCATCAACCAAAGGTTTTGTGGGGTGTTTTGTGAAATGTAGGTCCAGGGCTCATAATTTAAACTTAGTCCCCAAGGGGTGTTTAACTAGATGAAAGGCCACGGCACTTAGTGGATGCTATGGAACCTCCTTCTGGGGAAATGAGCCCAGGAAATGGGTGGAGATTGTCCCAGACACTCAGCTGGAATTGACGGGGCAGATGAAAGTGCAGGAAATTGCCCATTGCTTAATCTGGGACAGCAGCCTGGACATCCTCATGGACCAGGGCTATGGACCTCGGCATCCCGTGGACCTCGGGGGGTGGGGTTCAGGGAGGTCTTTTTTTGTAGGTGAAGTAGATCTGGATTCTTCTCCCAGCCCTGCCTCTCACTGGCTGTGTCTGTGGGTAAGTCACTTGGCATCTCTGGGTGGGTGTTTGCGTCTGTGTAATGGAGACTGTGACTCTTCCCTCTCGGGGTTGTAAGTACCCCCTGAGAGCAGATATGACGTTCCTAATGCAAAGCTAGGGGAGGAAGTGGTTTGAATCCCACATCTTGATTTACTGAGTGGGGTAGTCACTCTTCACAGTGTGTTCCTGAGCCCAGACCAAATGTGGTTTCCTCTCACTGTGTGTGTGTCTGCATGCACGTGTGTGTGTCGGCATGCATGCATGTGCCTGCGTGTTAGTGACCCGCTTTCACCGACCCTGAGCTGTATGTCCACTCTGAGGAGCCCAGGACTGTCTCAGGCCTGCCCAACATGCCAAGATGTTCTGGGACGCAGCCAGTCGCCGGCATACCTGGGCAGACAGCAGTGGGTGCTAATGGGGTGCGTCTCTCATGCTGCTGGGGTGGGGGAGGTGTTGCCCCTGGAAAAGCAAATAATGACGCAAGTCACAGAAAATAAAACAAAATCAAGTAATTCGAATTCCCTTCATTTTAAATTTATCTCCCACAGATTTTCTTAAATCTTTGGTGTCTGATGTTACCTCTATTTTAGAATCTGGGGTAGGCCTGGATCTGATTTAGCAGCAAATCAGCTAGTTATTTCTCTCACTGTCTCTAGGTCTTCTCAGGGAGCACCTTCGCTTCCGGGATGTCTGCTGCCAGAGAGCGACCCTCGAGCAACCCTCGAGCCACTGCTGCAGAGAAAGCTCATTTGTCAGGAGGGGGAACCTGGGGTCTAGCTGCGGGTCTCCTCCTGTCCACCTTCTACCAATGGCCCCACCTCGCTGCGCCTGGGGAACCACAGTGCCTGCCCCCTCCCACCCCACAGGGCTGGGGCAGGCTCTAGGGCACAAGGCGGGTGGAAGAGCTTCATGAGTGCCAGCGCAGTGCACTCTGGTTGGGTTTTGCATGAGTGGATTCAACAAGGGCAGAGTGACAACTCTGTGCAGGTGGTACCCTGGGCTCAGGGACCCAGGGATAGGCAGGACCTAACCTCTGCTCCTGGAGCTCACAGTCTATTCTTGCTTCTAGAAGTGGACTTGGATTCTGCGTGCCTTCTGTGCCCAGTTGGTGCAGTGTGCTCACCTGTGATGTTTGGTGGTGGAGTCGTCCCCATGCTTGCCTCCCTCCTCCCCACACTCTCCCCGGGCCCACACTGGCTCCGTAGGAATGTGGAGTGGGACGGCCCCCATACACCGTGGTATCCAGACGCCAGCTGAGCCAGTGAAGCCCAGGGGAGGGAATGACTCACCAAGACTGGGTCTCCTGCCTGTTTTGTTGGTCTTTTTCTTTTTAACCTCTTGCAGAGATTTAATGTATATTTATTCTTTTTTAAAAAGTTTAACAAAAGTTTTTTTGAGACAAAGTGTTGCTCTGCTGCCCTGGGTAGAGTGCAGTGGCACGATCACAGCTCACTGCAGCCTCAAACTCCCGAGCTCAAGCGATCCTCCTACTTCAGCCTTCCAAGTAGCTGGAACTAGAGGTGCACACTGCGACACCCACCCAGCTAATTTTTAAATTTTTTGTAGAGATGGGGTCTCACTATGTTGCCCAGGCTGGTCTTCAACACCTGGCCTCAAACGATCCTCCCACCTTGGCCTCCAAAAGTGATGGGATTACAGGAGTGGGCCATCACAACTGGCCTTGGATTTATTCTTATTATGTGGGACATATTTAATGTACATTTATTCTTAATATGTGGGACACACAGTATAACAATTTCATACTGAATAAATGATGTGTATTAAGGCAAAAGGAGGAAAAAAGGAGGTGTTTTGGCTACATTATTTGAAATACAAACAGGTTTTATCACTGAAAAAAATTTTAGCTGTGTTTCTTCATGGGGAACTTCAACTGAAACTGGGACTTCTCCACACCTCAATTAGAAAGAAAATACAATAAAACAAAAACCTAGAAAAAAATTCACTAAAAGTTCCTTAGCTGCTGAGACAGCAAGGCCTGTTCCGCATTGTGTCGTAGGAGATTAAACAGCCGTGGATTTCTTTGTGCAGAAGGAAACTTGCTAACCTGTGATTCTATAAAAGGATATCTGGGATGGGAACCCAGAGGGCATGTGCAATGTACAATGTCATGTGCATACACACGTGTGATGTCACATGTGCACATATGTATGTCACATGTGCACACAGGTACACCATCGCCTGTCTACACACATGGCAGTGCAGCCTCTGCAGAGTTCATTTCTCTCCCAGCAACGAACTGCAAAGCGGAAGGACCAGACATGCCCAGCGCTTGAGTGGCCCAGAGCAGTCACTATGTCACTGAGGGCCTCTGGCTGGGGGGAACAGCTGGCCTGGCACTGGGACGTCACCACCTTCTGGGGCTCAGCAATAGTCACGAAGGGCCCTCCCCAGGGCCTGTGAACTCGACTTGGAGGAGCCAGTGCCTGGAGAGAGCCTCCTAGTTGTCTACAGCCCACGCAGACCAGAGCAGGACCAGCTGCCTGGCTGGACGGGGCCTTCCTGGCCTTTGTCAAGGGAAGCCTTGGTCCTGGTCCCCGGCTTTCCCCGACTGTCTCATTGAGCTCTTCCTCAGAAGACACTGACTGGAGACCTGTGGGCCTTCTGTGGGCTGAGGGCAGGTTTTATTTGACCAGAATTTTTTCCGATCATTTCAATGGCTGCCAGTATTGGAACACTGGTTGTTTTCTCTCTCTCTTTCACGTACACACACACACCCACACACACACCCACACACACACACACACACACACACACACACACACACCCAGGCTTTCTTGAAAACTTGGGAGATCTGACCACACTGGGCCGGGTTGGTGCACAGCCACCGTCACTGGAGCCGGTGGAGCCCCTGCTGCCCAGCCAGCCTCCCTCTTCCCTCACTTGCCTGGCCCTGTGGCATTTGTGTTTGTGACCCATGCCCGGCTCTGTCTTTATTTTATAGGCGAGGAAGCTGAAGACCAGTTTAAAAGTTATGGAAGTTGAAGCTCTGAGAGCTTCAGTTTTTTTATCCCTTTGCAAGCAGCTCCAGGCTCCAATGGCCAAAACCAGCCGGGCCTCACCATCCCCCACTCACTGTGCAAGGCGCCCCCCACCTCCCCCGCAGCCAGTGCATTTTCCCAGATTAAAGATTCCAGGCAGGCTGTGGCTTATTTTCCACCCAGTGTCTGGGGCATATTTTCTCCTTCAAGTCATTACAAGTTTTACATCCCTAGCAACTCAGGGTCTTGCAGGCAGAGTCTGCTTTTCCCGACAGCCCGGGAGTGCTCAGACACGAGGCTTCCTCTGTTCCGTTTCCATATGCCCTCTCTAGCCTTTGGTCTGGGTGCAGCTTGTCAACATTAAATAACCACCTCTTGCGGTTCCCTTATAGCGATTCTTTAGATCTTGGAAGCCAGGCTGTGGAGCTCTGCATATGTATAGAGCTAATTTTCACACAACAGGCTGCAGAGCAGATGGGGACCCAGACCAGCCTCCAACATTTAGCTGAGATTTAAGACATGGGAAACTAGGTGGCTTTTAACCAGCCCACATTGCTGCCAGCACTCAACCTTAGAGAGTTTTCATGGGGGGTGGGGGGAAACACCCAAAACCAAAGAAGAAAAAAACCCCTAACAACAACAACAGACACACACACACACACACACACACACACATGCACATACACACACAACCAACAAAACCACAGTTTTCCTTGCTCCCCCAAACCAGATGGCAGATGGTATGGAACCAATAAAACACAGATTCGAACGTTTGTTTATTTAACATTGAATGTAATATGGCTTTGTGGTCCCTTGCAAGGAAACACCAACCTTCCAACCAGAGAAATGACGGATTTCAGTCAAACCTCAGGGCGGCCCTTGGCGGAGCTGCTCCCGAGGAGGCCGGAGGAAGGCAGGGCCGGGGGAAGCTCAGCGCTGGCCGGGCAGCCTCCTGGCCTACCTGCCTCTCTGGTGGAAAACCTAGGAGGTCTTGGGACGCGCTGACTGACACTCCGTTTTTGCTGCTTGCCGTTCCGGCGATGCTCAGTTCGAAAGGCAGCCAGCCACAGGAGGAAGGTGTCTGGGTCCTTTCGGAAACAGCTGTGGAAGACCTGGCTCTGGGCTGCCAATGCCAAAGAGCATGAGAAACAGGCCTGAGCAGTTGAGAAAAGGCTCTTTCTTGGCGCCTTGGGTTTGTAACATCAGAGAATGCGAGTTTTGTGATGCAGTGTGGTTCCCTTTTTGCTTTGGCTTTCAAGAGACTCGGAGCTAAATTATATGCTCAGTTGAAATAACTATCTATATTAGTTAAGGTTCTTTTGGTCACAAGTGGCAGAAACTCAATCCAAACTTTTTTTTTTTTTTAAGAAAGATAATTGATCAGGTCAAGTAAGTGCAGATGGCTTCAGAGATGGCCGGGTTCACCCTGGATTCAACAGGACTAGGGTTTCCCTTTGTAGATCTCAGACACACTCTATCCACAGGGCAGCCACCCAAGCCCCTGACTGCCTCCAACTCACATCCTCCCAGTCCAGCAGCTCCAGCAGAAATAGAGTCTTTTCCGCCAGCTCTGCCAGCAAAGTCCTGTTGGAGGAATCTGACTGGTCCCGCCTGGTGAACATGCTCACCTTTGAACCAATCACAGAGGCCGAGACTTGACGTACTCCGATTGGCCAAACCTGGGCGTGGGACCATCCCTCTAGGTAGGAAGAGGGCGAGACTGGCTCTACCCTAAGCACATGGATTATGCTCCTTATAGGGAGGAGGAAGGAGAGCTATGCAGATGGATGACTACCTAGTCTGGGCTTCTGGTAGAGCTTTCTATATTCCTCCCATAATTCATATCTGCCTTTTTTAAAAATGATGTTGTTAAATATGTGTCTTTCTTGCTAAACAATCCTAAAAGTCATTAAAAATAGGATGAATTCATATACATGAATGAATAAACAAGTGAAAGATTGAGTAGGCTCCAGAATATACTGGTCAGGGCAAAACTGCGCCATCATTACTCAGAATACCGCAGCCAGAGTGAGCTGTAGGGCTGCACCTGTTCCCCACACTTGGGTTACATAGAGACCATGCAGACCTATGGCTGGGCTGGGCTACCTCACTCAAGGCCTAGCAGTGACTTGTCTGCAGAGACTGGAACCCAGAACCCTGCTATCAAGCCTGGGGCTCTTCCTGCCCCTGTCTGACTATTGTCTCTTGTCTTCCTAAGTCTCTCTCCCTGGGCTTGGTGCCACTTTCTCTCCAGGCCCCTGTTCTGCAGTCTTGCTATGTATTGACTGGCAAAAATTTCTTACTAATATATTAAGTCATAAGTGTGAAACTGAATTTCCCAGGATTATTTGGGCCTTCCAGATCCAAAAGACTGAAAAGAATGAATCTTTAAGAATGATATCTGTATCAGTTTGTTAATTGTTGAATAACAAATCACCATAAAAGTAGCAACGTAAAAGAAGAGGCACATTTATCATCTCAGGTGTGGCTGAGCTGAGTCCCCTACTCAGGGTTTTCTAAGGCTAAAATCAAGGTGTTGGCTGGGTTGCATTCTCATCAGGCGGCTGGACTGGGGAAAGAGTCACTTGCAAGCTCACTGAGGTCATTGGCTGAGTTTGTGTCCTTGTGGCTGTATGACTGAGGGCCCCAGCTTTTGCTGGCTATGGGCTGGAGGCTGCCTTCAGGAGCCCACAGTTCCTTGCCACAGGGGCATCCTCAGCATGAGTGCTGACTTCATCAAGCCAGCAAGGCAAGTCTCTCATTCCAGACTGCCAACACGAGTTTTGTATAAAGCAACAAATCAAGAGGTTGGCATCCCACCACCTTTACCATGTTCTGTTGGTTAGTCAGATTCTGCCAGGGGTGGGAATCACTAGGGCGACCCTAGGGTCTCCCTGCGCAATCTCTCACACCTTGGCAAACCACCCATCACACACCTGTATCTACAAACAGGAAGCCCCTACTCCACCCAAGGCAGCACACTGGTCTCTACCTATGGTTGAGTGGGCGTGATGAGGTTATAAACACACCATGGCCCTACAGTAACGTGAACGCTGAAGGCTGCATGTTTGAAGGGTCTGGGGGCCACAGGGTCTCTTCTTGAGCAGGGAAGGTAGGAGGAGGTGGTCAGAGCAGGCCTCCCAGAGGAGTTGACACTGGCCCCACCTTGATGTGTGAGTGTGAAGTCGACAGGAATACACACAAAGGGTGGCAGAGCAGGCCGTGCTTGGGGGCAAAAGAGCAAGGTGAGTTTGGGAAGCCACCAGTAACCCAGTGTGACTGAGGCTAAAAGCCCCCGGGTCATGGGGGTGAAGCCAGGTCATGGAGGGCAACAGAAGCCAGGTTTAGAAGTGTGCCTTCCGCTGTGATCCGTGGAGGGCCACCGGGAGGCCGTAAGAGGGGAACTGGGGCAGGGGCGTGATGGGCTTGGGCTCCAGGGAGTGAGGAGTGCCAAGGAGGACAGGGCAGTGTCTATGCGGCTGAAAAAAGCCCGGCTCGTCTGTGCTAGGGAGGAGCCCCCCCTCTCCCCCCAGAAGTCCCCGGGGAAGGCAGGCCTTCTGAGAGCAGTCTCAGGCCGTCAGGGTGTCAGAGCTATGAGTTCTGCAGCCCCGCAGCTGAGTGAAAGAAGAAAAAAGTCCCAACAAGCCCCATTTCACTGCCCTTGACCTTGCAGTAGAGCTCTAAGTGCAAAATCTGTCATCTATTAATCTGTTAGAAGCTGACAAAAGGGACTTTGATCAGGGGTTGTTTTCCCCCCTTCTTAAGTTTCCTGATGACACATAATAGCGCATTTCAGCCACAGGCCCGGAAACACGGCCATCACTCTTTGCTCGCTTCAACCCCAGGGCCCTCCTCCCACGCCCCCCCCCCAGCATATTAATTGGCCTGTAAGTGGTTCCATGTGTTCCTTTTTATGTGTCAGTTGGAGCCCGTTATTTGAACTTCACAGCTATTTGGGAACACAGAAGGGATGGATGTTCTGGGCCCGCATTGGGAAATGGAACCATCCAGAACACGCCGCATTTGCTCCCGCCTCCTGGCTTTTGTCTTTCTCTATCCCCTGAGGTCTTGCTACCTCCCACCCTTACCCTGACTCCTTTCCCATCGCGCTCCTGAGCTAGTGCCCCGTAACTTTGCAGACCACGGAAGGTCACAGCCAGCAGGGACCTTAGGGAACCCCAATCTGTAGCTTCTTGTTTTAAAGTTCAAGAAATTGAAGCCTAAGGGAGGCAACAAAAATTCTGAATGAAAACAACATCTGTTGAGGGTCTGTTATGCACAGGTTTCTTACATGTGTTTTCTCATGTTATACTCGGAAGGGCTCTCTGAGCTAGGAATCACGCTGCCGTTTTTCAAATGGGGAAACTGAGACTCCTGGAGGCTAAGCAGAGAGGCAAGCCAGATGGCCTAGGACTATATCCTGTCTCAGATGTTTCACAGCTGTGTGATCTGAGGCAAGTTGCTTAGCTTCTCTGTGCCTCAGGTTGCCGGTCAATAAATGGGGCTAGTAACAGTATTTACTTCAAAAGGTTTATTATGAGGATTCAATTTATTTAATAGTTTTAGGTGCTTAGAATGGTACCTGGCATACAGAAAGCACTTACTAAATGCCAGCTGCTGCTGCTCTGACAGGCAGTGTAGCTCTGTGGTTTAGAACACTGCTTCTGGAATGAGATGTTCTTGGCTTAAATTTCAGCCACGCCAGTTACAAGCCATGTGAACTTGGGTGAATCGCTTATTTTCCAGTGACTGGTCCCCCATCTACAAAATGAGGACGCTCCTGAAGATGGAGACTCAGCTCCTCAACAGGATGGCCGAGTCCCCACATGGTCACCTTGCAGTGAGTGCTGCCAACCGACAAGCCCCACTTGCCCTACGGAGCTTCTCATCAGAGCTTTAGTGACCCGTTTTAAATGTAAGTGGAGTTCAAAATATTATAAGTAACACCATTAGAGAGATGAGGAGATATTGCACCCAAAGAAACACAAGAGTGTAAAAAGAAAGAATGGGGGATCAAAATGAGAATAAAACAGAGCTCTTGAAAATTAAAATTAGTAGACCCAATTTTTTTTTAAGTAACACAATGTTCAGAACGTGAGCAGAACTCTTAGAAAGTAAAATGAAAAGATAAACAGATTGAGAATAGGAGAGAAAGGTAAGAAAATTGGAGGATCCACGTGGCATATCCAGCAATCAAAGAGTTAAGAGTTCTAAAAAGAGAAAAATGGAGAAAACACAAGGGAGGACAATATTCAAGGAAATAATACAAAAATAAAATTCCCAGAACTGAAGTCACGAATTTGCTGGTCTGAATCCACCACGTGCTCAGCACAGCACATGACGAAAATACCCACATCAAGGCAAATGATTGTGAAATTTCAGAACACCATGGATAAAGAGAAGATATTGAAAGCTTCCAGAAGGGAAAAAACGAAAAGCAAACAAAAACAAAACATGCTTAAAAGATCAGGGTCCAGGATGGGGTTAGGTTTCTCAACAGCAGCTTGGGAAGCTAACGTAGACCATAGAATTCTATACCTAGCCAAACTGGTAACTAAGTGTGAGCTTCTCAACAACAACACTGAAAACCAGAAGCAAAGAACCAGTATCCCTAAAGGCCTGAAGAAAAGTGATTTGAGATATAGAATTTATACCCAGCCAAAGAATAGCCCAGCAGGGGCTCTAAAGACATTGGAAAAATGTGAACACCCACACCTGGCCTTCCATCCTCCCCGTCCTAGGATGCTGCAGGAGGGACTGCTACTCTGAAACGGAGGAGTCAACCCAGACGAGGAAGACATAGAACCCACAAGGCAGATAATCGGATGGAGGAGAAACTGGTGCCAGGGTTATAGCCACGCCCAGGCACAGAGCGCCATCTCTCCTGCTGGTAAGGCCCCGCCCGCCTTACCGTGGCTGGCGCTGGGGAGCCCCTGACAGCAGACGCCCGTTCCAGCTCCACCTGTCTTTCCCAGCTACCTCGCCCCACTGCAGCTCCTGGGCCAGCCTCCTGCTCCTCCCTCCACAGGGCACACAGAGACTTTGGGAGCCCCGGTGCTCCATGGGAATTGAGGAAGACTCCGGTACTGTTATCTGTTGTCTCAGTTTGGGTGCCCCATCCCAGTGGCCTCAACTCTGAAACAGAGCAATAACAGCAACAACATCGCAAGGCCAATGTGAGGATGAGACGAGTGAATAATATTTGCAAAGCACTTAGGATGGCATCTGGCACAGAGGAATGCAATGTTGGTATTTTTTAAAATAAAATACATTAGGTAGTGTCATGAAGGCGAAGTTGTAGTGGGTTGGAAATAGGTCACTTTGAAGTCTGCCACAGCTGAGGTGGACCCACCCGCTCCCCACGGTATTTACCTAGTCACATCAATCCCTGCTGAACACCCTTAGTGACTCATCATTGCTCTGAGGGAGAAGTCGGAGTTCTCTCCTCAGCCCACTAGGATCTGCTCTGCTGTCCCCTCCAGAGTCACCTGGATCCAACCCTCCCCTGCCACCTGTCCTCCAGCTCTGGAGACCTTCTTCAGTCACCCCATCATAAACTGTGCTCCCTGCTGCCCCAGGACCTCCACCCATGCTGTCCCTTCTTCCTGCTGGCTCCTCCTGCCACCAACCCCTCCTTCCTTTAGCTGCTTCCTACTCACCCCTTAGATCTTGGCTGGGTCATCATTTCTGCAAAGAAGCCTTCCCTGGACCCAAAGGAGCTTAGAAATCCCACGATGGATTCTCATAGCCCAGGGGCAGGTTTGATTATTGGATTCAGGATGACATCTGCAATGGTTTGTCGTTTATTCATTGGTTCATTCAGCATAGGCTTACTGAATGCCTATTATAAGTCAAGCCCTTTTCCTGGCCTTAACCACATAGCAGTGAACCGCCCAGACAGAACCCCCAGCCCTGTACTCTCTAGCAGTTATTTGATGTCTTCATCTTACTAACCATCCACAATGCAAGGGCAAGAACTGGGCAGGTGGGAGGGGGAGGAGGCGCCGGGTATATTCACACCTGATGGGTGCGGTGTGCACTCTCTGGGGGATGGGTACGCTTATAGCTCTGACTCGGGCAGTGCAAAGGCAATGTATGCCACCAAAGCGTTTGTACCCCCGTAATATTCTGAAATAAAAAATAAATAAAATAAAATAAGACGATTCAAGGGCAAGAATCCTCTGTGAGCCTTTGCTCACCACTCTGTTCCTAGCATCTAACATGTACCTGGCAGCAAGCAGGCTTTAATGCGTATTTGTTGAGAAATAAGGCAAAGGAACATGGCAGCCTTTCCTGAGAGAGGAAATGGGATTGAAGGCATGATCCCACTCCTACTGAACACAAAGAGATCTCCCCGGGCACCAGCAGGAAACGGGAGCTGACTAGCAGTTTAGCAGCAGGTTACAAGAGGCAAAGAGAAGCCCCACCAAGGCAGGAAGTGGCTGCGGTTTCTTTGGTGAAGGCTCCTCCCCAGCTCTTCCCTTTTGCCCCCCACCAATCTGGCTATGCTGTAACCAGGCTAGCCTTCCAACTGAGGGGGGTGAGGAGGAGCATCCGTGAGCGGGCACCCCGTGACTAATCTGGAGAAACAGTGTCAGGCCTGGCGGTTCACCCCAGCCTTGTTTGTGTCTAACTTCCCCAGGGGCAAACTGGCCCCTTAATTTCACTCTGAGGTTTAGGGTTTCCCCTAGGGCTCTTGGTGAGACTCAGCTATAGTGTTTCACACAAACTTGGGAAGTCATGGAGTAGGAAGTAGGAGAGGGGTGGGGAGTAAAGGTGAGACTGGGTGGGGGCACTCAGGGGACCCCTTTCTCCGAAGAGCTTTGGCATAAGGCTCAGGAGCTCAATTCTTCCTTCCCAGGCAACTTTGCAGAAGGATCTAACAGTAACACCAGAGAGGAAGGGAGGATTTAGCTTTTTAAAAAATATTTTTGCAGGGGAAAGGTGGGGAGAGGAATGAGAATTAGGATGCACATGACCCTAAACATGTGGGAAGTAATGGGCTCCTTCCTTTGTCCCGAGCCAGCCATAGCACCTGACTATACTGCGTGTTTCGCGAATGTTTGTCAGTGAGTTGGAAGAACATGGATCTCAAAGCAGACCCACCTGGTTTGGGGCCCGGCTCTATCACGTCTGTCCCGTGAACAGTGGACTTGTTTTTTCATGTGTCCACTCTGGGCCGGGCTCCTGCAGTGCAGACACAAAGGAGATAAAGATAGGTAGTGCACATTTGTCTTTGAGAAAATCACTTGGTGTCTCTGATCCTCGTATTTCCTATATGAAAATCTCTCTGCCTCCCTTAGAAGTGTTAGGAGGACTACACTGGACGGTGCTCTGTCTGTGACAAGGGCTGTGGCATAAGCAGTTCAATGGCAGAAGCCCCCTTAAGCAATCTTCAGCCAACCAACTCGCCAGGTTAATGGGGCTCTCCTCGCCCCTCGGCAAGCTCTGTGCCCAGGCCCAGGATACGCTACACCCTGGAAGCTAGCAGCGCCCAGTGAAGGGACTCTCCGATTTTCCAGAGCACGGCTGTTCCCAGTGGTTGAGCCGTGTGTGCTTACCAAGAGTTTGTTGTGTTTGTTCTCAACCTGTACCTGTTACTCTGATTAAATAATGCCATTAATAATTTCATAATGCAATGAAGTATGAGTGTGAAAACAGAGTTGCTTCTTTGCGAGCTAAGGTGAATGCTTTGGAGAGAATCAATGCCTGCTATAGACAAATGACTTTCCAGTGAATTAAGTGTCAGAGAGATAACTAAAGGTTAGAGGGGAAAAACCATGAGCATAGAGTCAATGGCATCCAGTTTTATGATCTCCTCCACTTTAAAGAAACAGAAACTAGAAATTATCAGCGACACTTTGTGTGTGTGGTTTATTGGGGAAAGATAACAAAGAATTCCAAACAGCTGACCCAAATGATCCCAGACTCCCTAGGGCTGTTTTGGCCAAGTGGCCCTGACAAAGGTGGATCTCGTCAGGTTCAAGAGGGCTTGTGCAGTACCACCGAGAGCTCTGAGAACCTCAGAGCTGGGAGTGGATTCATGGGCCGTGGGCTCAGCCCTGCTGGGGTGGGCATCTCCACCACAGTCCCCCTGCCAGGTGGCTGCCCAGGCTGCCTAGTGATGCCCCAGTGACTCAACACCAACACCAGAGCCTGCTCAGTCTGACTTGTATTCTGGTAAGTGAGCTTGACTGACTCACTCCCCTCTCCCCTTTTTGTGCTCTTTGATGTGTCCTCCTCCACCTCCAGAGGAAAAATCTCCATTAGCTTTTTCATAACAGGTCCAGAAAGACACTAACACCATAGTATGAATTAGCTAATATATTCTCAATGTATGTATTTTCCCAGCAAGACAGCGTCTGCTTACCCTTTCAATTTCTTATTCTTTCCCAAGGCCTCCCCACCTCTCCCAACCCTGTGATTCAGCCCTTTCTTCCAAAAGTCCTACCCTAATAGGCCCCATTTCTGCACATTTCTGGCAAGATTCTAACTGCTCTCTACTTCAAGTTAGGGGAAAATATTGTACCTTGGATCAAGACAAATTCTAATTCTAGTACTTTCTAACTCTGAGACTTTGGACTACATAATTAACTTTTCTAAAATCTATTTTTTTCTCATTTGTATAATGAAAATTGAAATAGCTCATTGTGATGGTTCATTCCTTCAACAATTTTTTTTTTTTTTTTTTTTTTTTTTAGTACCTACAATGGGCCCAAGCACTGTGCTGCTATGGTACTGTGGATACTTGATTGGGAAAACCAGAGACCCTCTGGTACAGCTGCAGAAATGAAGCTTTGCTGGTTGATTGATGGGCTAAAGCAGGGGTTGGCAAAGTTTTTCTGTGAAGGGCCAGAGAGTAAATATTTTAGGTTTTACTCTGCCACTGTAGTGCAATAGTAGCTATGAACAACCCAGAACAAATGGGTCTGGCTGTGTTCCAATAAAACTTCATAGAAACAAGCAGCAGGCTTTGGCCTGCAAGTAGTAGTTTACCTACTTCTGGGCTAAAAGGCTAAAGGTTAATATTTTTGGCCTGGAGGCCAGTTCCAGATCACTCTAAGAAGGGAGCTTCCAAATGGTCCAATTGTGGCCTCAACCTGGCATGCTAAGAGTTCTTAGGGAGGGTCTCCAAATGCCTTTTTTTACCCTCCACTAGGCATCATCTCTCTTGCCCATGTGGAGGTGGATGGATTAGATCTCATGCTGGCTTAATTACTTTCCTAGCCTGCTTCCGTAAGGGCAAAGGGTGGATTCGATAGCATTCATGGTTCCTTATAACAGATGCAAGAGACATGAAAGAGACAACCCAGCCTGCACTGCTGCGGTGGGAGGGAAAAGTCATTTCTCCTCTCTGAGCTTCGGTTTGCCTCTCTTAAAATGAGAGTGTTGAACTCGTGGTTTCCCAAACTTGAACACTCATCGAATCACTCACGGTGCTTGTTCACAATATAGATTCCTGGACCTTACTTTAGACGAATTATCTCAAGCTGTGGAGATAGCCTGGAGATTGTGGACTATTAACAAGGGGCCCAGATGAGTTTGAAGGAGGCACGTTCAGAATTAGGCCCCTTCCAGCGCTGACATTCAGTGGTTGTCGCAAGAGTAAAGGAAGCCGGTCTGCCCTTGCTGGGCTGTGGTAGGACAGAGAATGGCGGCGGTGGGATCATTATCTCGTCTGCAGGGACGTGGCAGGATGTGGCTGACCTGAACTTCCTGTGGATGGGGGAACTGGAGAACAGGGGGAGGGATTCGCAGCCGGCAGCAGGCTCAGCCCACATGTGGCCTTGGGCAGGTCACTTCGCCTCTCAGAGCCTCAGTTTCCTTATGTTTGAAATGGGGATGCTGAGGCTGTTGGCAAAGACACCATGAAGAATAAACACACCATGATTAGTAAAATATCTGTCTCAATGAGTGGTAGGAAATTCTCTTTTAGTGGAATGAGTGTCCCCCTCAAAACATCCAAGGGCCGAGAGTCAGGAGGCCTGTTTCATGGGCTGGGTTTCCCCATCTGGGGTGAGGGACACCACTGACCTTGCTGGGCCCCACTTTGCCCAGGAGAATGGGAGGTTAGGTGGGAACCTGGGGTTCCCTGCCCCTTTCTCAGGATTCTCTACGGCTGGATAAGACTGTGGAGTGGGAGGTGTCCCGGTGCCATCAGGGACGTGGCAAAAAGTGTCCAAGGCCATCCCTGTCAGGTGGTAGGGAGAGGGTTGCTGACTTGTGTAATGTCCTTGCTCTCTACTGGTTCTTTTTAAGACAGAGGAAGAAATAAAACAGGATCTCTGAAAGACATCCTTGTCAAATACAACTTTCTCCCTTTGCTTGATTTTCCTCTGAGTTTATCAATCGATTGGGAAACAGTCACTGGATACCAACTGTGTACCCAGCCTTGTAACATGTCTAGGAGAAGGGGGTTCCGGAGGATGCCGCTGGGTCCCTCACCGTGAGAGGCTCACAGTCCGGTTTGGAAGATAACTCGTGTGTGCGTGGGAAGTGAAATAACAATGTAGTGATGATGACGATGACAGCGATGATGATGATGATGATGATGTCGGTAACAATGGAGAGGACGAAGATGCTAATGGTGTTGACTATTCTCCATGTATGCATACCATCGTACAGCTCACAAAGCACGTTCAGGATCATTATCTTATATGATATTTAAAACTATTATAAAAAGAAAACTGATTTCATCGATGAACAAACTGAGGGTTTTAACTTCTCAGAAATCACATGGGCAGAAAATAGCTGAATTGGACTCCAGCTTCCTTCTTTTGGCCCTAAGAGTGCCGTTACCCCCAAGACACCACAACTTTCTTCCTTTAAATTGCAACAGAGCATGGCACGATGCACATCTTCATCAGATAGTGACACAAATAATTGCCACATGGGAAGCGAGTGGTACAAGACCTCAGAGGGCAGGCAGGTCAGAGGACCGCGGGCAGCCACGATCAGAAAAGGCTCAGTGGTGGAAGCAGCAGTCACATTGAGCCTGGGAAGGCTGCACAGCATGCGCGAGAGGTGGAGGTGAGAGAAGGGGTGACATTCTTGGCAAAAGGAAATGTGTAGGTAAGAAAGGCAAGGACAGAGTTCAAGGTTTGTCAGGAAGCAGCCAGACGCCACACTGACCAGAATGGGGTACGTACAGTGGCTTCACTGGAGAAAAGAGCTGGGGATGGCTTCTTCCAAAGAATTGGAGTAGTTCTCTCCGCTTTGCCATAGGTGGGAGGGTGTCACCATTTTCTCTTTGATACCCTTGTCTCCTTCAACCCCAAGTCCATTCATAATCAAACCAAGGAGTTATCAAAGCAAAGAACAGCTGTCTGCAGTCTTAGCCCAAAGACGGGGTCTGCCACTTCCAACTTTTTTCTTTAAAAAATGTCAGAATGCTGTTGAAAGAGGAACAGCATTGAGGCAATGACAGCTCTGACTCACAAAGAGCACATCAAAGAAATAGCAACGATAAGAGATTGGCAGTAAGTGTGCGTGTCAGCACAGTTTTCCTGACGAACTCTGAGGCTTGGGGGCCCCTCTGGGCAGCCTCGTTGTGGAAAGAAGCATGTGGTTTTCAGAAACTGGGTGACTCACCACAGAGGCAGTGCTCAGGAATGAAGATAGAGCCCTGGTCCACTGTGGCTGTCTGCCAAGAGCCCAGGCCTGGGGATTTGGGTTGCTGCACATCTCAGATCATCAGCGAGCCGAGATTCATCTGTCCATCCGTCCAAGCATCCATGCATTTATCCATCCATTTATGTCTCCTTCCATCCACCCAACCATCTGTCCATGAGTCTTTGCCTTCATCTATGCATCCATCCATCCATCCATCCATCCATCCATCCAATCAACCCTTCACCTATTTGTTCAGCAAATATAATACCATGAACACATACTTTGTGTAGGCCCTGAGCTAGGTGTAACGGATATAGTGGTGACTAAAACAGACCCCAGACCCAGTTCCTACCTTCATGGGGCTTGCAGTTTATTGAGGGAGAGAAGTATTGAGCAAATAATTACCTGGGCAACTGAACCACCACTGTGATTACTGCTGTGAAGGAAGACACTGAAGGCATGTAATCGGAGCCACTGACCTGGTCTGGGAAGATGCTCAAAGAAGGATGAGATTGATAACTATACAGTCAGCCTTTCGGGACCACCTCTCCGCCATTAGGGAGGATACAGAGGTAGAAATCAATGTTTTCTTTCAATCTAATCTCTCTTCTCTCTCTCTCTTCATAACCGTACCATGATGAGTTAATGAAACAATCATGGTTTTTTGAGTCTCAGAGACCTGAGTTCAAATCCCATATTCTCAATTTACTATCCCTGTTATTTTGAATAAATTACTTACCCTCTCTGATCCTCAGTGTCTTCTATCATAAAGCAGGGATAAGAATAATGGCCTTCAAGAGATAGTTTAGAATATAAATTGAAATAATTTCTATCCACTTTCTGGCCTACAGTATATCCTCAATAACCTTGGCCAGGTTTTGCATTTGCTGTCACCTGTATGCAACTGCACACAAATCTCACAGTATGTTTGGTCTCCAGGGATGGCTGGAACACCAGGCCTGTAATCTGAACTGGCTAGTGGAGTTCTAGAACATACCCATCTTTGATGAGAGTCTGAATTGCATCATCTCTAAAAGTTCCTTGCTGTCCCAAACTTCTAGAATTCTAGAAATCCTTCATGAAAAAAGCAAAACTCTAGATGGGGCATAAGATGCCCTGGAATCTCATTTGCCTTTGTGAGTCTCAGTTTCCCCATGTGTCCAGTGATAGGGTTGGAACTAAGAGGGTTGGAACTCAGTCTGACAGTCTGAGATGGTGTGATTCTCTGGGAGGCCAGAAGTCCTGGGCAGAGCTGTCACCTGGTCATAGCACAATGTCAGCAGAGTTTATTTCTGCCCCTGGTCCTTCCCCAGCCATGCTCTCTCTGCCAGCTGACTGCAGGTGCCAGGGCTCTCAACTGCCCAGGTTCCTCCAGACAGAGCAGGGAGCAGAACCAGCCAGCCGCTCAGTGCACTGACGCTGTGAAACACGAGCCCTGACATGTTCCCCTCTCCAGCAGACTGTGCCTGTGGGAAGGTGAACCTGGGGAGGACAATGCTTGACCCTCTGAGGTCCATCGACCACGGAGGAGCTCCAAGCCTTGGGATGGAGAGACACTGGGCTTCATCTCATCCCACACCCAAGAGGGAGCTGTCTAATCTGTGCATGGGCAGGATGCCAGCACTGGGGCTGGGGGTGGGGTGGGGAGGGACCTGGGGGTTGGGGAGAGCAGGTGTTGACAGGTCTCCGTCCTCGCAGAACTGTTTTGGGTGAGAGACGGAGCAGTGCCAACTGACATCTGGGCCTCGCTGCTTCATGTCTGGCTTCCAGGGACCAGCCAGTGTGGACCAGGTCTAGGGGCACCTTGTCCTAGAGTCCCTCTCGGCTTGAGCCTTCCACAGGAGTTCTCTGGACAAGCCCAGCTTTCATGTGTCCCTGGAAGCTTCCTTTGCTGTGGACAATGTCTCTTCTGAAACCTTATTAGAGCAATGGATGGGGCCAAGTTAAATCAGCAGAAATCCTCTAAGCATCGTGATACAGACTCAACTTCCTCTTGGCAAACGGCCGGGGCCTTATCTTTTTTTGTTTTGGGGGGTGAGGTGGGTAGTCTTCCTTGTTTTTAGGAAATATCATCTAGTTTCCAAGAGGTCAGAAACACATGTACAGGAGTGCTGTGCTCACACCCATGCAGAAGTTAGAAATTGAGCCCTATCATGATTAACATTGATTAATTTCCTATGTCCCCAGCCTCATGAGAGATTTTTACAGGAACATACAAGAAGAGAAGACAGGGGATCGGGAGAACACATCAATTGTCCCTGAGTCGGTGGGGCCCAGCCCAGCTGTGCACACAGCTTTTCCTGATTTCTCTCACCTGATAATTAGTTGTGCCTGGTTAAGAAGCTCGTTAGATTTACCTCAGCCGTTAGCTCTTGGAGAGATCCAAGGATGGTGTTATTTCTAACGTTCTTCCTCTTTTTATGTTCCCGTTCGTTGTAGACGACAGCAAGGTAACTTGGTGGTCTCCTGCTCGTTAGGAATCAGAGCAAGGATTTAAACGAGGAAGCACATGTGTCTTCAAGTCAGCATCAGCGTCTTGTTTAGATCTCACCTAACTTGGAATCGAATACCTCCCAATCCACAGGTGTTTCCCACTGAGGATTTTTTTTCTCAGTATCTGGCCATGGCGGATGCAGCCAGGCCGCCGTTGGCCGTGGAGTGGCTGGAGAGGGAAGACCCCGAGAGCACGCCACACAGGACAGCCTGCCAGGTGGTCACACCAAAGGGAAGAGGGGGGATCTGGGGATGGTCCCCGCAGGTGAGAGCAGAGCACAAAGCTGGAGGCAGGTCAGTGCCACCCAGAGGGCCGAGGTGGCAGTGGTAGCAGGCAAGGGGCCTTGTGGCTCTGCCAGGCCTCCTTGCTGGTGTCCTTCCCTGCTGCTCCCCCGGGGGCCCGCTCACCTTCATTCCGGAGAGAAGACAGGTGTTTGGATCTGCCTCACCCTCTGGGGCTCTCGGCTCCCCTGGCCTGAGCCAGCTGTTCCGCTGGGGGTGCCCAGGCCCCAAAGGCTCCTTTACTCTTTGTTCTCGCTTGTGTGAACTGTCCTTTTGATTAATTTTTTAAGCTGTTTTTTTTTTTTAATCTTTTGAGTCAGGTTCATTGAAATACAATTCAGTGAAATTCAACCTTTCAGGGTATACAGTTCATTGTTTTGACAAACATCTACCATCCTATGACCACGACCAGGACTGAGAAGCAACATCTGCACCATCCCCACACGCTTCCTCCTGCCCCTTCGGGGTCACTCCCCTGCTCAGCTCCCTGTCGTGTGTGATACGATGCTTGTCCCTACCGTGTTTGCCTTACCTGGAATGTCTCGTAAGTACAGTCATTCAGCCTGCTGAGACTGGCTGCTTTTGCTTCGCATGATGTTTTCGAGGCTCATCCGTGTTGTAGATCAGTAGTTGATTTCCTTTTACTGCTGAATAGCGTGGAGGGTCCTGAGGGGCTGGGCTTGGGTCACGTGTCCCTGAACCTGAGTGGCAGGCTGTTGTCTTGTGTCCACCTAAGTTAGGGTTTGGGGGTGGAGGAGGGAGGATTAGGACATCCGTTCAATTCCACCTCAGAAACATGAAATGACAAAAGTAGTTGTGCTCCAAATTAAAAGGTGTTGGTCAAATAACATCTACTTGCTATAAGAACATTCTAGAATACAATGCTGTAAGCAATAGAATAAAGGGCTGTTCCAAGTGCAGTGTGGGGTGTGATTAATTTCTTTGATAAGATTTAGGGATAACTTCATAGAAATGGGTCTTTCCCTAATCTAATCATCGGTCTTTTGGTTTTGTTTTAATTAAACAAGTAATATGGCTTTATTTAGAATAATTAGAAAGGGAAAAAAAAATCACCAATAATTGCATGATCCCAGATGCCACTATTAACATTTTGAGTTCTAGGTTTTTCTTTTTCTGTTTGTACACATGTGTTTGTATTATGTATATAATATATATGTTTTTTTCTTTCAGCTTTTTTATTGTGGTAAAATACACATAGCGTAAAATTTACCATCCTGATTATTTTTAAGTATACCATTCAGTGGTATTAAGTACATTCATATTATCGTACAACCATCACCACCATCCATCTTCAGAACTCTTTTTGTCTTGCAAAACTGAAACTCTTTACCCATTAAACAATAAATCCCCATTCCCCATCACCCAGCAACCACCATTCTACTTTCTGCCTCTGTGATTTTGACTACCCTAAGTACCTCGTATAAGTGGAATCATACAGTATTTGTCTTAGTGACTGGTTTATTTCACTTGGCATAATTTTCTTGAGGTTCATTCATGCTGTAACGTGTGTCAGACTTTCCTTCCTTTTTAAGGCTGACTAATATTCCATGATATGTCTATACCATATTTTGTTTATTCATTCATCTGTTGGTGGACACTTGAGTTGCTTCCACGTTTTGGCTATTGTGAGTAATGTTGCTGAGAATTTGGGCACACAAATGTCTCTTAGAGACCCTGCTTTCAGTTCTTTTGGGTCTATACCCAGAGGTAGAATTGCTAGATCATGTGACGATTCTATTTTTAATTTTTGAAGAACAAACATACTGTTTTCCACTGAGGCTATACCATTTTACATCACCGTCAACAGTGTACAAGTGTTCCAATTTCTTCACACCCTCACCGACACTTGCTATTTTCTGTTTTTTTTTTTAAATTTTTTTTTTATTTGTTTGTTTTTAAGTAGCATTCCCAATGGGTGTGAGGTGGTATCTCATTTTGGTTTTGACTTGTATTTCTCTAATGCTTGGTGATGTTGCACCAATGGCTCATTGGCCATTCATATATCTTCTCTGGAGAAATGCCTGGTCAAGTCCTTTGCCCATTTTTGAATCAGGTTGTTGGAGGTCTTCTTTGTTGTTATTGTTGTTGAGCTTTTGGAGTTCTTTATATGTTCTGGATATTAATCCCTTATCAGATACATGATTTGCAAATATTTTCTCACGTTCCATGAGTTACCTTATTACTCTGTTGATAGTAGTGTCCTTTGATGCACAAAAGATTTTAATTTTTATGAAGCCCAAATTATCTGTTTTTTCTTTTGTTGCCTGTGCCCTTGGTGTCATAGCTAAGAAATCATTGCGAAATCCAATGTCACAAAACTTTTGCCCTGTTTTCTTCTAAGAGCTTCATAGTTTCAGGTCTGTGATCTATTTTGAGTTAATTTTTGTATATGATGATGGGTACAGGTCTAAGTTTATTCATTTGCATGTGGATATCCAGTTTTCTCAGCACCATTTGTTGAAAACATCATCCTTTCCCCATTGAATGGTCTTGGAACCCTTGTTGAAAATCATTTGAACATATATGTGGGGATTTATCCCTGGTTCTCTGTTCTAATCCATTGGTCTGTGTGTTTGTCTTCATGCCAGTAATACACTGTTTTGATGACTGTGGCTTTGTAGTAAATTTTGAAATCAGTAAGTGTGAGTCCTCCAAATTTACTCTTCTTTTCTAAGATTGTTTTGGCTATTAGGATTCCATATAAATTTTAGGATGGATTTTTCTATTTCTGCAAAAAATGTTTTTGGATTTTGAGAATGTCTGGTTTGTTTGGGTTACTATAAGGAAATACCATAGACTGGATGGCTTAGAAACAACAGAAATTTATTTCTTGCAGTTCTGGAGGCTGGGGAGTCCAAGATCATATTTGGTGTCTGGTGAGGGCTCACTTCCTCATTCATAGATGTCACTATGTCCTCATATGATGGAAGAGGCAGGCAGCTATCTGGGGCCTCTTTTATAAGGGTACTAATCTCATTCATGAGGGCCCTACCCTCATGACCTGATCACCTTCAAAGGTCCTACCTTCTAATCCTATCACATTGGTGATTAGGTTTTAATGCATGAATTTTGGGGGGAACATAAACATTCAGACCAAAGCTGATAGATATTGCATGGAATCTGTAGATTGCTTTGGTAGTATTGACATCTTAACAATATTAAGTGTTCCCCTGCATGAACATGAGATGTCTTTCCATTAATTTATGTCTTCTCTAATTTCTTACAGCAATGTTTTATAGTTTTCGTTATACAAGTCTTTCAACTGCTTGGTTAAATTAATTCCTAAGTATTTTATTCTTTTTGATGCTATCATAAATGGAATTGTTTTCTTAATTTCCTTTTCATATTGTTCACTGTTAGTATTTAGAAATGCAACTGATTTTTATGTGTTGACTTTGTATCCTGTTACTTTGATGAATTCATTTGTTTTAAAAGTTTTTGGTGCAATGTCTAGGGTTTTCTATTACTATATATCAGAATTGTAAATAGATAATTTTACTTCTTCCTTTCCAATTTGGATGCTTTTTATTTCTTTTTCTTCCTAGTATTGGCTAGGACTTCCAATACTATATTAAATAGAAGTGGTGAAAGTGGGTATCCTTGCATTATTTCTTATCTTAGAGGAAAAGCTTTTAGTCATTCACCATTGCATATGATGTTAGCTGTGGATTTTTCATATATGGTTTTTATTATATTGAGGTAGTTTACTTCCATTTCTAGTCTTTGAGTGTTTTTATCACGAAAGTGTGTTAAATTTTGTCAAATGATTTTTCTGCAACAGTTGAGATAATCATGTGGTTTTTTTTCCCTTCATTCTGTTAATGTGATATATTATTAATACATTAATTGATACTCATACATGAACCATCCTTGTAGTACAGGAACAGATTTCACTTGGTCATGGCACATAATCCTTTTAATATGCTGCTGAATTTGGTTTGCTAGTATTTTGTTGATGATTTTTGTGTCAATGTTCATAAGAAATATTGGTCTATAATTTTCTTGTAGTGTCTTTGTCTGGCTTTTATATCAGGGTAATGCTGACCTCACAGACTGAAATAGCAAGTGTTCCCTCCTCTTCAGTTGTTCAGAAAACTTTGAGAAGGACTGGTGTTAGTTCTTCTTTAAATGTTTGGCAGAATTCACCAGTAAAGGTACCAGGTGCAGAGATTTTCTTTGTTGAATTTTTTGAAAATTTTTATTACTGATTCAGTCTTCTAACTAGTCATAGGTCTGTCTAGGTTTTCTATTTATTTGTGCTTCAGTCTTGGTAGGTTTTGTCTTTCTAGGAATTTTTCCATTTCATCTAGGTTATCCAATTTGTTTGTGTATAACTGTTCATAATACTTTCATAATCCTTTTTGTTTCTGTAAAATCAGTAGTAATGTCCCCAGTTTCATTTCTGATTTTAGTAATTTGAGTCCTTTCTCTTTTTTTCTTAGTCAATATAGCTAAAGATTTGTCAATTTTGTTGATCTTTTTGAAGAACCAACTTTTGGTTTCATTGATTTTCTCTGTTGTTTTTCTATTCTCTACTTTGTTTATCTCTGCTATGATTTGTGTTATTTCCTCCCTTCTGATAAATAGCGTTGAGTTTTGTTTCTTCTTTTTTCAGTTCCTTAAGTTGTAAAGTTAGGCTATTGATTTGAGATCTTTCATTTCTTAACATAAGCATTTATAGCTATAAGTGTTCCCCCTAGCACCACTCTTATTGTGTCTCATACCTTTTGGTATATGGTATTTTTGTTTTCATTTGTCTTTAAATATTTTCTAAGTTTCCTTGTGATTTCTTTTGTAATCTATGGATTGTTTAATTTTCACAAATTTGTGAATTTTCCATTTTTCCTTCTGTTTTTTATATCTAACTTCATCTCATTGTGGTCAGAGAAGATACTTTGTATGATAGCTACCTTACAAAACCTATTGAAACTTAATTTGTGGCCTCATATATGGTCTATCCTGGAAAATATCCCATGTGCACTTCAGAAGAATATGTATTTTGTTGTTGTTTGGGTATAGTGCTCTAAATATGTATGGTAGATCTAGCTGGTTTATAGTATTGTTCAGCTCCTCTGTTTCCTTGCTTACCTTCTATCTGGTTGTTCTCTCGATTATTAAGAGTGGGGTATTGAAGTCTCCAACTATTATTGTTGAACTGCCAGTCTCTGTATTTTCATTGAAGAGTTTAGTCCATTTATATATTTACATTTAAAGTAATAATTGATAAGGAGAGACTAACTTCTTCTGTCATTTTGCTATTTGTTTTCTAATGCCTTATAGTGTCTTCTGTCCCTCATTTTATGCATTAGTATATTCTTTTGCATTTAGTTTGTTTTTGTAGTGAAAGATTTTATTTCGCTTCTTTCTTTTTTCTTTTTTGTATATTCTAGACCTCTTTTCTTTGTGGCTACCATGGATATTACATTTAACATCCTAAAGTTATAACAGTTTAATTTGAATTTATACCATCTTGACTTCAATAACATATAAAAGCTCTCATCCTATATAGCTCTGTCCCCACCCCTTTCAGTTATTGATGTCACATAACTATATCTTCATATATTGTTTGTCCAAAAACATAAGCTAATAACTGATTTAATGTATTAGTATCTTAAATTATGCAGAAAACAAAATATGTAATTACAAACCAAAATTATAGTAATACTAGCTTTTAAATTAATAACTTTAAAAAATTGTATTAGTCTCTTAAATTATGTAGAAAACAAGAAGCGGAGCTACAAATTGTTGTTGAAATAATACTAGCTATTCTAATTGCCCATATACTTACCTTTACTGAGATCTTTGTTTTTTTTCATGTGGCTTTAAGTTATTGTCTAGTGTCTTTCCATTTAAACCTGCAGGATTCCCTTTAGCATTTCTGGCAGAGCAGTTCTAGTAGAAACAAACTCCTTCAGCTTTTGTTTAACTGGGAATGTTTTAATGTCCCCCTCACTTTTAAAGGACAGTTTTGCCAGATATAAAATTCTTGGTTGACAGATTTTTTTTTTTTTTTCCTCTAGCACTTAGACTATAACGGCCCACTACTTTCTTACCTCAAAAGTTTCTGATGAGAAATCTGATGATAACCTTGTTGAGGATCGTGTGATGAGTTGCGTTTCTCTTGCTGCTTCAAGATTCTCCCTTTGTCTTTGCCTTTTGACAGTTTGATTACAATGTGTCTCAGTGTAGTCTCTTTTACTTCATCCTATGTGGAGTTTATTAAGCTTCTTGGATGTTTATATTTCTGTTTGTCATCAGACTTGGGAAGTTTTTGGCTGTTATTTCTTCATATAATCTCTTGCCCCTTTTTCCCTCTCTTATTCTTTTGGACTTCCATTAATGCATATGTTGGTCCACTTGATGATGTCCCACAGGCCCCTTAGGCTCTGTTCACTTTTCTTCAATTTCTCCCCCCTTCTATTTTTTGGACCCAATAGTTTCAATTGTCCTATCTCCAAGTTCACTAATTCTTTCTTTTCCCTGCTCAACTATGCTTTTGAATCCCTCTAGTGAATTTTTCATTTCAGTTATTGTACTTTTCAGTTTTAGAATTTCTTTTTGGTTTCTTTATAGGTTTTCTATCTCTATGTTGTATTTCCATTGTTTTCTTGACTTTCTCTATATCTTCCTTTAGTTCTTTGAACATCTTTAAGACTGTTGTTTTAAAGTCTTTATCTAGGAGGTCTACCATCTGGTCTTTCCCAGTGACAATTTCTGTTGGTTTATTTTTCCTTTTGAATGAGCCATACTTTCTTATTTCTTTCTATTCCTTGTGATTTTTTGTTGTTATTGAAAACTGGACATTTTAATTCAATAATGTGATGAATCTGGAAATCAGATTCTCCCCTTTCCCCGGGTTTTGCTGATTTTTGTTTATTTTATTTTATTTTTTATTATTGCAGGCTGTCTGCATTTTGAAGATTGGGCTGGGATATAAACTTAAGATCTTCTTAGGTCTTTTCTGAGCCTGTGCCTTTCCCTATGTATGTGCAGTGACTGTCTACTTTCTCCCATAAATGCAGTTGCTTTAGAATGTCCTAGTCTTTAATATCTGTCTCTCAAAAGGGAAGGGAAGAAAAATGAAGGGAGAAAAAATGCACCAGCCCTTTAAGTCCCCTGAAAGTTGCTTCAGCCTGAGTTGGAGGGGCCTGTGACACAAAGGGGAGGTGCAAAAACAGTGGCTGCTTGCCTCTATGTCTGCACCTTCTTGATCAGAAGCAGCCACTGGCAATCAAAATACAGACCCCATATTTGGAAGACGAAGTCCTTTTCATCCATCTTGGTGCCCATAAGCTGTGTTTAAGTTGTTCCAGGAACATGTGCACAACTGTCTGCCATGAGGATGAGGGTGGGGGTTGGGTAGCTCTACCAAGCTAAGACCTAAAGTTGACCAGAATGAACTGCAATTTACCTTCCAAGCCTTCCCCTGGAAGTTGCAAGCCTTCAATAGACTCCAGAGTTTAGTTACATCAGACAGATTCTGACAGTGCAATTGTTGTCTAGATGGGGAGACAGATTCCTAATGCTTCCTACTGTGCCATCTTCCTAGAATTCTCCTTGAATGTATTTTTAGAAATGGGATTACATATGCTATTTTTAACTTCTTTCCATCTAATTAAGTCCATAGTCATTAGTATCTTCAATTCTTGATGGCTGAGTGATTTTTTCATTGGATGACTACACAGTAATATACTTAAGTACTCTTCTATTACTGGACATTTTAGCCTATTTCCACTTTTTTATCACTCTAAACCACATGACGATGAAATACCCACACATATGTGTGTGTGTATGTATATGTATTTCACACACACAGAGTTATACATATCTTTGCACACTTGTTTGATTATTTTGCTGGGAAAGAGGAAGGGGAAACTTTGAGGTATAGTTGGAACATTGAGAGGACAGTAAGTGCACGAGGGAGGTAGAAATTTCTAGGTAGAGAGAACAGCTTGAGCAAAGACCCAGAGGGTGAAGGTGCATCTCACATTCAGAAAATGTTGCAAGTGTAAAGATATTCAGGCTCTGCTTTCTTTCAAAGTCTCCCCTGACCAGTCCTGCCTGCAGCAAAATATCCGTACACTCATGTCCTGGGCCATGCTGCCCAGGACTCCTCCTCATTGGGCAACCAACTCCCCTGCAATCCTGGGCTATGCCCTGTACCATTGGCAACACACACACACAAATTATTCTAAGAACCCAAGTGGTCATAAAAGGCTGGGACATATTTTAAAGACAATCTCTTTATGTCTTAAAATAGTGGCCGGCCAAAGGAAAAATAGTTCATATGTGTCTAATTCACTTGTGTAAGAAAATAAGATGATTGGAGGGTTCCCCTCCCCTCCAACCTTCATGCCTTTCTTTTTAATTTAAAAAGGGCTATTTGATGTCCGGAAACCCTTAAAGGCTTTTTATTGCCCTTGTAGACCTAACAATAAAAGAGTCTAAGAGGCCGAAGCTGTTGGCAGTTTTGAGTGGAAAACCCAAGAACCAAGAAAAATCTAGTTAGATGGAGACTGGGAATCTCAGAATTTTGGGAGTGGCTTAGGGCTAAAGTCCAGGTTAGTGTTCTGGGAGGGAACAAGGAGCAAAGAGGAGGTTGTGTCTGCTGTGTCATACAGCACACTGTGCCAGCGGCTGCCTGCCTTCCCCACAGTGCTGGAAACTCCCCACTGTGACTCTCAGTGAAGATCAACAAAAAGGCGCTCAGGCCCTCCCCCGTGGGCACATGGGACTCTACACCAGTGGTTCTCAGCCAGGAGTGATTTTGCCCCCAGGGAAACATTGGGGAAAGTCTAGAGGCAATTTGGGTGGTCACAACTGCGGGGCATGTGCTACTGGCATCTGCTGAGTGGAGGCCAGGGATGATGCGGAACGTCCTACAGCGTCCAGAACAGCCCCACGACAAAGGGTGATCCAGCCCCAAGTGCCAATAGTTTGGAGGCTGAAAAGTCGGGGTATCTCCAGGAACATCCATTTTATACCATGGTAAATAATTTAAAATGGTATTTAAGTGAAAATAGATACATCTATTAACGTGTAGGTTTTTTTTCTTCCCTCCCAAACTCTACCGTCCCACGACCACCACCCTCCCCACCATACCCTCGTCCCCCAAAACACATCCTCTCTCTTTCTGGGGCTTAAGGCTCATTAGAACCTCATTCTGAGGCTGGCAGAGCTGACGTAAGGAAGGAGCGATTGGTGACACTTGTCACGCAGGCCCAAGGGCCACTGGAGGTGCGCCAGGAGGCTCCTCCTGGAAAAGCCAGGGCACAGAATGGCTGAGCCCGGTTGAAGGTGAGGAGGAGGAGGACTACTCTGTGCTGGGGACAGTGTGGTCCAAGCCAAGTGGGGAGTTAACAGGGCATGTCCACAGGGGCAGGATGCATTTGATGGGCAGGGTGTGGGCAGGCCCCAGAGCGGAGAGGCAGGATGTGCAAGGTCGCTGTGGCCCAGTGGGACGGGGCTGACCACAGAGCTGAGGGGCTGCTTCTCCCAGCCCCCAGCCCCCAGGCACACAGCCCATGCCCGAGGGGGGTGCAGCAGGCCTGCAGTGACAAAATTGAGTCCAATGAGAGGGAAATTCGCTCTGCCCCTCATCTGAGTCTGTGTGCTATTGTCCTGTTAATAATAAGAGTTTTTCTTCTTTTATTTTTTTTTAAAGGGACTGTAACCATCTTCCCCTTCTGATGTTAAGGGTATAATAAGGGGTTACAGTAGAATACAAAGTGACCACGAATTCTGAGAAAAACCCACAGGTTCTTTCAAATAAACCTCAAGCTGTAGTTATGGTCCCAAGCACTTTGGAGGCAGGAAGTCCTTCTTCTGTGCCCCTGGGGGAGGTGGTGGCAGTCCGAGGAGGCTGGGTAGGGCCCAGGGCCCCTGGTCAGATACTGGCTGTCCGGGGTGGGCGTGGAGGAGGGGAAGGCGGCCTGTGGGCTGTCGCCTTCCTTGGCTGGAGCTGGTAAAACAAATTAGCTAAGAGGTTTCCAGTTTCCCAGAGGAAACCAGGACTAGAGGAGTCTTTTTCCATAAAAATGGAACTTAACAAGGGGGCGTGGCCCTCCCATCCCGGGCTTCTGTGCACTACACGTGGGACTGGCTCCTTCTTCCTGGGCTCATCTGCTGCCCTAGGCTGTGATCTGGGGAGCGGCCCCCTCAAACACGGGCATCCAAGTCCCGGTGAGGCTCTGCTGCTTTCAGGGAACTGACCCACTGCAGTCCCTGACAGGGCAGGTGTGGGACCACACGGGGGTCTCAGGGCCCTGGGCACATGAGGGGATAGAGCTGATGAAAGAAGAGAATTGAGGGGCTGCAGGAGAGAGCAGAAAGCCCCTCCATCATCATGGTCCTAACTCTTTGGGGGCTTGAGAGCGGCTCTCGGGGGTCGCCAGCAGGGTAGGCTTGAGTGCTGACCCTGCCCGGACGGTCTGTGACTCTAAAACAGCCCACACTTCCTCTCTAAGCCCCAGCTTCCTCATCTTACAAATCGGGGCACACACTTGTGACAGGACTGGGATGATCGGGGAGAGTGACCCTGGGAGGGCTCTGTCCCAGGAGGCCAGTTCCCCCATGCTGGCCTCGGGACACTCCAAGATAAGCCCTGTGGGTCTGGTGCCACCTAGCTTGGGATGGCAGCCGCCCTGCACTGGGGAGCCGGAGTGAGACCAGCGAGAGGAGCAGGGAGGTTGCATGTGGGGAGTGAGCCCTGCTGCCCTGGGAAGGCAGGCCGGGTGGGGGGAGCCAGGGTGCTAACACAGCGGCTGTGGCTCAAAACCTAAGTGTCTATGCTCCTGAAAGGCTGAGAATTACTCCATAAATAACCTAGGAAACCTACGGGACATGGCAGGGACATGGGGACACAGAGAATCACCCAGACCATGTGGGATGAAAGAGGCGAGCTACTCAGGGAGTAACCCTTCCTCCTGCCCCACACCCCAGACCCCCCTCAGTAAAGCCCACCTGGTAACTTTGATGCCTTCAGCTGGTCTGCCTTGCCCCGCTCCTCTCCTTGCTCTCAGCCTCTCCCCCGCCATTCTTCTGGGCCCTCCTTAAGTACACTCTTATGCTGTGCCCCCTGCTCAAGAACCATCAGTGGCTCCCTGTGGCTCTTCTAATCACATCCAAATGCTTCTCTGTGGCTGTCTAGTACAATTATTAATTAATGAGTATTTATTTTTAATTACATATTAGAATTGAAAATGTAGTACATGAACTTGAACATAATTAAACAACGCAACGGTACACAAGTATAAACAATGAGCAGTGAGTCTAATTCAGACCCTCAAATATTCCCTCTGTGGGGATACCAGAAGTGTGCTATACATATCAAATGATATGTGTGAATGTTTTTTCTTACAAAAATAGGACATTATATACTTTGCTCTTCACCTTCATTTTACTGCTTATAAATACATGTTTGAGATTACTCTGTGTTAGTACAGTGTTCCGTTGCACAAAATGCACCACAATTTACTTAACCAGACCCTAACCGAAGACTTGGCTTCTAACCTTTTGCTAAGATAAGCAACACCTCTATGAACATCCTTGTACACACCCCCTTTGCACAGGAGCAATGCACAATTGTATCTGGAAAACAAACTCCTGGGAGCGGAGCTCCTGGATCAAAGGGCACGTGCGCTCAGAGACGTGTAACCAATCACCCTGCAGGGCCAGGCAGAGCCACCCCTCCAGTTAGTCACCCATGTCCTCATCAAACGCCCTGTGCTTTGCCAATCTGCTTAGTGAAAGTTCTCATTTTATTTTGCATTTCTTTAATTTTGGTGGAGGCCGGGTATCCTTTCATCAGTTTCCAAGCCATCTGTACTCCTTTTTCTGTGAACTGGCTGTTTTCAGCCCCTCTGACCATTTCTCTATGAGGGTTTGAAATAGATATTCATTGATATCCAATTATGTGCCAGATAAGTCAGAGACGGTCCCTGACTACCCTCCATGATTGAATTTGTTCTCCCTTATCGACCCTTACCCATTACCCTCCCCCTCCAAACCCCAGCTCTAGTCGGGTCTCTTGTTGTCTCACTGACCGTGCTCGGCCATCCGGAGTCAGCAGGGCAAAGGCGTGTGTGAGGGTGAGGGATGAGTTCTTCTCCATTTCGTGTGTGTCATCCTTTAATTTCTACTGGAACTGACTATAAAGTAATGCTTGTTCTTAGTAGAACACACAGATGCTATAGAACAGCAATCATGAAAATTTATAAAAATCCCATGGGATTCCAATCACCCTGAGATAAACATCTCTGGGCTACTGTCTTCAATATTCTCTGCATATATGTGCCCTCTCTGTAAAACTGGGATCATACTGTACTTATAGTGTAGGGGTTTTTTTATCTTTTCTACTTAGTACTATGTCATTGCAAATTCTAAAATTATTTTTATTAATCAAAAAATGCTTTCATATGAATGTTCCAAAATTTATTCAATCAACCTCCTGTCATGGATTTTGTTTTGCTCCTCCCTCCCTCCCTGTTTCCTCCCTCTCTTCTACTTTATACACAAATGCTTGCTTATATCTCTATTTTCTTCATGTGGATTTCTGGGAGGACAATTACCAGATCAAAGGGTGGAACATTTTATGGCTCTTGACTTGGTGACTCACTAGGTCAAAACCGATTCAAGCTCCTTCCAGTTTGCCTAAATATTGGGCCTCCCTACGACATGGATTCTAAGTGTGGTTTAGGTTCTGCTAACGAGATGAACTTCTGCAAGTGGGATTCAAAGCTGTGATGTAGGGGAAGGCAGAGGGCTTGGACCACCCATTTTGCCAGCACAGATCAGGGCAGAAGTGTTTTGGTTCTGGAGCCAAACGTTATGGGGGCCATTCCTGTTCTGGAACTTTCTGATCAAGGCAGAAGCGACAGTTCTGTTGGCAGTCAGTCCTGCATTGTGCTTTTGGGACTCACTCTTGGAAGCCCAGCCTAGGATGCATCCCCCGGACCTCCCTGTGATTCTGCGAGCTATCTTTTCTCCTTAATGAGTCCCTTTCTGCTTAAGCTAGCTGAGTGGATTCTGTGGTCTACAACTAAGAACACTGACCAGCAAAGTCCCTGCTTGCCAAATGTCCCCCAGGAAGGTCGCACCAATCTGTAGTCCCACTAAGCATGAGAAGACATGATGCTAACAGCATTTCAGGGAAAACAGGTGCTCTCTTCCGGGGACTGGTGGTCAGGGGAGGCCTTCTTAAAGAAGTAACATTAGAATGGGGATCCTGGCCTGGGTGGCCAGTACTCGTGCTTGGTTTTTGAGCACTCCCCGTGTGCCAGAAGCTGGGCCATGCTCTTTACACACATCAGTCTCATCATCCTTGCAACCCCTTTGTGAGAGATCCAGTGTTATCTCTATTTCACAGAGAGGGAACGGGGCTCTGAAAGGTTGTTTGACTTGCCCAAGGCCACACAGCTAATGCACAGAGAAGGTCGGACACAAACCCAGGTTGGCTGGATCCCAAGTTCGATGCTTGGCTCGTGGCATGGATCTACCTGCTAGTCCATTTCCACTCCCGGGGCTTATCTGCCTTCCCACAGACGCTCTCACTGCCCCCGGCTGCCTCGCCGAGGTGAGGGCACATCACAGCAGCTCACTTGGCACCTGGTTCCTCTGCTGTTTGCGGGGAGCCCCCCGCCCCAGGGTCGGTCTTTCTGGTCTCCAGGTCCCCTGGGTAGCTCTTAAGCCTTTGGCAGATGCTCTGTGAATATCCACTGAATGGGCCAAAGACGGCTCTCTGCCCCCAGCTAGTTTCAGACACTCAGGGGTCAGGGAGTATTACTGGGCTGCCGGGAATACTAATAGCTGATGTTCACTAGACACCTCCACTGCACTGAACACTTCCCGTCTGTGCTCTCCTTTACTCCTCCAAACCAGCCTGAGAGGTAGGGTCACAACCTTTGTTTGGCAAGTTTGGAGAAGTCAGATAATTTGGCCAAGGCCACACGGTTGGTAAAAGCCAAAGCCCAGACACAGCCCAGCTCTGATAGACTCTAGAGCCCCGGCTTCAAGCTGTGGTCACCTTCCCCACAGAAGGGGGGAAATGGCCACCGTGCCATGGAGAAACCTCTGGACGCCACCTTCACTCCAGGTTAATCAGCACTGACCTCCCCTACGAAGGCGGAAGGGGACAGGTCCCCGACACACTGCACTGGGAAGGACGCAACATCCCTTCCGTGATTCTCCTGCCAAAGTGCATGCCCCGAACCTGATCACGAGGAAGCACCATCAGACATGGCCCGAGCGAGGGACACGCTAGGACATCATTGGCGTGCGGTCCTCTCAACTATCAGGGCCATGAAAGACAAAGGAAGGCACAGGAACTAGTCCAGACTGCGGAGACAGACATGGCAGCCAAACGCGAGGTCTGGTCCTGGGCTGGAAGGTGAGCCGTACGGGACTTGACAGGGACAGCTGGCAGATCTGAGTGTAGACCGTATACCCGCTAACGGCGTCAGACCCTTGGCAGTGTCCTGCGTTTGTAGTTTGTTGATGTGGTCGTATGGGAAAATGTCTTTGTTCTCAGGAAATGCAGAGTAATCATAACAATAGGGACAGTGACCTATAAACAGACAGACAAGGCAACGGTGGCCAACGTTCAACTGGTGAAGCTAGGGGGAGGCACGTGCGGGTTTGTTGTCCTGTTCTTGCGGTATATACTTAGGTTTGAAAAATGTCACAATAAAATTTGGAAAAAAATGATCCTTCCTGGAACCAATGCTTTAAGCCCCAGAAAAGAGGGCAGGAGAGGGGGTTCCCACTTGCTGAGGACCCGCCGTGTGCTGGGCACTCACTTACTTATTCAGATGGACACCGGACCTCTGAGAAGTAGTGTTGTTGGTGCTTATTTTACAGATCAGGAAACCGATTCCCAGAGACCTGAAGTAACCAGCCGAGGACACACAGCAGTTGGTGGCCTGGCAGGCCTGCGTTCCAGAGCCGCCTGACCCCTAAGTCCACGAGCTTCCCCCCACCTCTGGCTAGAGGGCATGGAGGGAGGGTGTGGGTGGGGAGGACAGCCTCACTGCTGGTCCCAGGCGGGCCCCCATGGGCCTGAGGGGCAGAGACCGCAGCCACCACAGGCCACTGTTGGGGGATGACCAGGGATGGGGAGGATGCTGGGAGGAGCCCCAGTCGTCCTGTGCTCTCAGCTCCAGGGCGCAGCCCTTGCAATCAGGCTTCTTCTGCACAGAGCTGCAGATGAAGGAAGAGGAACAGAGCCGGAGCCAGGCGGGAACTCAAGGCAACTTGCTCTGGATTTTTGGGGGAGACAATGGATGGCAACTAGATCTCAGTCCCAGCCCACCTGCTGGCAGGTAGGGCAGAAGGGGAGGGGTGAAATGTCTGTGTTGTTTGCTATAGAGCCTGCTAGGGAGCAATGCCTGTTCCCCCACTGTCCTTGGGACTGAGCCCTTCCGTCCTAGCTCGGGGCTCTCCATTCCTCAGTGGGCTTGGGGCCTGGTGCTCGGTGCTGTGGGCCCCCCTGCAGTTAGGCTTCCCTGGATGAAGCCCCTCGTCCTCACCTGCCTGGGAGAGGGCTGGTGCAGGTGCCTTTCATGGCAGGTTGTTTGCACTTGTATCCCTGATAGGCAAACACCAGCACTGTGCATGGGAGCACTCTCCAATTCCCACCCCTCTGCCTGCCATACGGCCTGACAGCCCTGCATTGGCACGGCGCCTTTAGTTCAGGCAATGAAGGCCTCTGCTAAAGTGAAGTATGCTGCCCAAGGTGGGGAGCAGTCACAGGAGGAGGGCTCTGCAAAGCCCCCTTCCACTCTCTGATCCCCAGTTTCCTTGTCTGTAAAATGGGGATACTCCTGCCTAACTGGGCTCCTAGGGAGCTTTGAAACTATCAGTGCCCAAGCTCCCCCCAGATCCCTTGAGTGCGAATCTCTAGGAGTGGGACTCCAGGTGATTCTAATACGAAGTCAGGCTTGAGAATTGTGGGAAAGCGGTCTCATGTCCCTGGCTGTGGGCACTGCATGAGCCTGTGTGTAAGTAAGGCCATAGAAGTTTGTCCCATTTAGGTCACCCCACTCACTCCCCTGGAATTGGGAAGCCTACGGAGGGATGGCTTGGGTGCTGTGAGAGAGGCTGGAGCTCCTTGGAAGTATTAGGGAGACGTGTTCAGGGCCCAGGGTGGGGCAGATTCAAGTACGAGGGGGTGGGGAGCACACAGGTGGCCAGATGGACAGTCAAGGGCTGGGCTAGGTCCAAGGATGGGGGCGGTCTTTGCATAGTTCAATGATGTGTAATTGAACTTTGTATAGTTCAGTGTGCCGGGCACATGGTAGGAGCCCCATGAATATCTACTGAAGGAACAGATGAAGACACAGGTCCAATGTCAGTCAGAGCAATATGTGTCTTTCACATGCTTCCTGGTATGGTTGAAGCTGCTATATCCCACGGAGGCATTCGCCAATAAAGTGACATAATAAATAGTGACTGTTTTTAGCACCTGCACTGTCACCGTGGCATGCCATATTTCATCATCTTAACATCCTTCAAAGCAAGTATTACTGTTCCCATTTTACAGACATGGGGACTGAAGCTCAGGAAGTTTAGGTACCTTGCCAAGGTCACACAGCTCAGAAAAAGCAGAGCCGGGATTCACAATCCAGTCTGGAGGTCCCCAAAACCTGCCCTGGAGCCTTGGTTTTGCAATCAGACCCTGTCTGGGTGGGTCCTCAGATACCAGCACAGCGCAGCTTCTTCTTTGGGCACAGAGGGAGCTGAGCTCTGGGGGGTGGCATTGAGATTCCCCAAAGCCCACTACCAAGGACTGGCCCAGCCAGGGCCAGCAGACAGATCTCTGGACTCCTAGTCCAGTGCTCCCATGAGAGGCTTTTATTGGGAGGCAGAAGGTGCTGCACAGATGCTGGGCTTTGGGATCAGGTGGGGCCACCCTGGGTCCAGCTGTGAGTTGAATGAGAGTGTTTTTGGCCGTGCACTCCTGCCACTTCTACCTTCCCACATCCTCTTGTGCCTCAGCTGTCTCACCACCACCCCACTTATGCCCATGCACACTGGCCTTCGTGGTGCCTTCTGGGTGGCCGGAGACCCCTCCTATGATGACTAGTCCCCCCATGATCCCTGCCCTAAGCCTTCTGGGAGAAGGGCCTGTTAAATAAATTCACAAGGAAGAGTCAACAGCTATGACATTACATAGCACCCCTTTATTTAACCAACAGCCACAGGAGATCACGTCACCCCACCCTCAAAGCAAAGCTGTGCTGGTGGGACTTGAGGCACTGCGGGAGAGAGAAGTACTGGCATATAGCCGATGGAGGAGACACACACTGCAGTCTGAAAGTCACAGTATCGTAAAACCTCAAGCCACCCAGTGTAATCTCCTTCTCCAGCCTGAGACTGGAATCTCCTTAAAGCATCCCCACCACTGGTCATCTGGTTTGATTACCTCTAGTGTCAGGGAGCTCACTATCTCACGAGGCAGTCCATTCCATTCCATGTTGGGCAGCTGCTCAACAGCTTTGTCATGCAACAGCTATCATCGCCTGTTCTTTTCCAGGACTCCGGCTGGTCTATCTGAGGGTGGCGGGTTGGGGTTGACTGTGCTCCAGCTGGAACAGGTGTGTCTTTCTCCCTGTGACAGCATGGAGTCAGTCAGGCATCCTCACGCCTGAGGGCAAACATTTGTCGCCTCTCCATGGTGGCGGCAGTCGGCCTGCCTTATTTTCCCACGTCGGAAGGATCCAATTATAGCAGGTCCTGTCTTGGGTTACATGTCACGGAGTTCTCTGACATCAGGTTGTATTTAAAGGCTCGGAGCCAGGACTATCCCCCGCCACGCCCCAGCAGCCTTGGCTGACCTTATTTCCCCCTCTCTTCCTTTTGGTGGTGGGTAAATCCAGCCCCCGAGTCTCAGTTGAATGTTATGTGCCATGAATGGTGGTGACAGAGGTCTGGGACCTGGCCCTGTCGTGCAGTGGTATAGAGCAATGTCTGGAAAACTGTGCCTGGAAAAGAGACACCACACCAACCACAGATGAGGGAAGGTCATATAAACCAACTCAATAACTGCCTTTTTATCCCTTTATGATGTTTGCCACACTCTACACTGGGGTGAACGACATTAAATCAAATAGAATTCGGTGCATCAAGATTTGGTGTAGGCACTATGTTCTGGGATGGGTGATGTAATATGCGAGGGCAGATATCATGGGTTTTGAAGAGTGGTTGGTAGTTATGCAAAGTGAAGTGGTTCAGCTGCTGTAACTAAAGACCAAAATAACAATGGCTTAAACACAACGGAAGTTTATTTCTCCCTCCTGTAACAATAATAACTTAAGCCTTCCAGGGCTTAAATGGCCGTTTTATGGTTTGGAGACCCAGGCTCCAGCCAGCTTGTTGCTCTGCCATTCTCAATTAGCAATTTTCATCCTATGGTCCAAGATAGCTGCTCGAGATCCTGCCATCACATCACTGTTCCAATGTATAGGAAGAGGAAAAGTGGAAGTTGAAGGAATGCCATTTCTGTTAACGACAGGCATGACCCAGAACTTGTATATGTCACTTCCCCTCATGTCTCACTGAAAGAACTTTGTGTGCACACCCACTCCGGCAAGGGAGTCTGGCAAATGTATTCTTTAGTTCTGTCACTAACAGCCAAGGGGAGAGTGGCTCCTTGGGGCTTACCCAAGCATTACCTCCTGCTCCAGGTGGCAGGAGGTTGGCGGGAACTTGGCCTGGGTATGTGGGGATGAGGAACTCAGTCTGTGAGGAGCTCACACAGGGCGTTTGTGACAGGAAAACTCTAGCAGAGAAGTCAGGGACACACACCTTAATTACCACACAGAGCTCATGAGGCAGCTTGTCCTGAGGTCCCAGAGTTTGTAAAGGGACCTTGGGGAGCTTGGGAGTAAACTCACAGAATGCTACACCTGAGCTTTGGCTTATAAATAGACCCATGTCTCATACATTAAAAGTCTTTAAAATTGTACTGCATTTTAAGTTAGCCTGGGCGAGAGAGGTCAAAAGGGGTTTCCAACGTAAATCAAAACCTTGTTGGTCATTTTGCAACTCAGAGAATCCTTTGGTGAAATAAAAAGTTACTTGTCCATTGTTTTTTTCATGTAAATCCCCATATCCGGCATACCTTTTCGGGGACAAGTTTATATACCTCTTACTGCAGGCAAGAATCTGCTGGGGACATCTGTTATCTCATTTTATCCTCACATGGACATCGTGAGATCAGCATATGATCCCTGTTTGAAAGATGCAGAAACTGAGGCTTCGGGATTTGCTCAAGTCAGCCAGCCCCTTTTGTGGTGAAGCTAAGCCTTTCGTGTCTTCCCACACCACTTCCCAAGAAACAAGTGGCTGTCTGCAGCATGTCCCCACACCAGACCCTCTCATGGATCTATGGGAAAAAAAAAAAAATCTGTGGTCAAATAAGACTGGAAAATGATACGTGCTTTATTTATCTCCACTGGAGATTCACAGAGCACAGTAGAATATTGACAGTTCTGATAGGTCCTGCAAGACTTTGAAGCATTGTTGACTTAAACCGTTGCTGTTTAAATGCTTCTCTCTGACGGGGTTCCCCCAGCTGGAGAGGGCAGAAGGCTGACTGCTATGTGACCCCAGGTAAAGTCTCAGATCATCTGAGCAAGTCGCTTAACATCTCTGCTGGAGTTTGGGGGAAAGACTAAATAGTACTCTGGAACTTTGCCCACGTAGTTCAGAGCAGGGGTTTGCTGCAGGGGTCGTTCAAATGGGTATCAAATGTTAGCTTTATTCTAACAAGGCCACACAGGCGGGGAAGCTCAGGTCTGTGGGGGGACGGGCTGCAAGCCTACCTCCTGCTTCGGCCAGACTTCCCTACCCAGGCGCCGAGCCCCCGGGCTGCCCACGGGCCCCACCCTCAGCCCTTGCCCCCAGGGTGTCCACACTGCAGGCAGGCAGATCCCCAGTGGGGAACTCGGATGGAAGAGGAGCCATAGGCTCAGTTCCCTCACCCAGACTCACCCTTCAAGTAAGTCGCTGCTCCTCCCAATGCACACCAAGCCTCAGTTTCCTTACTTGTCAAATGGGATTAATGAAACCCACACTATCTGTCTCCCAGGGCTGTTAGCGGGGTGACGCAAATAGCATTGGGGAAATGCCTTGAAGAATTTTAAGTATTAAATGACTTTATTTGGGTATCTGTTCTTTTCTCATTAGGTTGAAGTTTATGTCCAATCATTAATTCATTCACTCATTCAATAAAGAGCCCAGGTGTCAAGCACAAGCACGGTGCCGGACAGCAAGCACAGCACTTTTGCTCAAGGGGAAAGAAAACTTTGACCTCATCTGGCCAGAGTCCCGTCAGCAGATGAAGCAGAGAAGCTCAGAGTAATCAACGGCCTCCCCCAGGGAGCTGGGGCCGCCGGGGCTCTGAGCCACCGCTCACCCCCACCTCCCCCTCTGTCCCACCTCTGTGCCTTTGCTTTCTCTGCCTGGCACCTTGAATGTCCTCTCCACCTCCCCCCTCCACACACATCCTACCTATGCTGAGCGACCAGCTCCAGACCCATTTGCCCTGATGGGCCATCGTGTGATTTGGACACTCGTTTCTTGGAGCTCAACAAGCCCTCGCTATCCGCGATGCTCCTCTCAGCGCTTCACTTTCTCTGATGGTTTTACGAGGCTGCGTGTCACCGCTCGCTTGCTGCCCTCTGCCCCGCCCTGTCTCGGGTTGGTCAGGGAAGGCCTGGCGGCCGACGGCCTGCCGATGCAGTCGGCCAGCCAGGGAAGGTGCCAGGGGGCCAGGCTCTCACTTTCCCCTTTTGCTGCCATGTTCCTAATTCAGCTCTATGAGGTTTTTCTGGGCTGTCAGCTGCGCTGTTTGGGCTGGCTGCGAAGGGCAGAATGTCCAGAGGCACTGGGATGGCATGTGGGAAGGGCTTGGCAGAGGGCAAGGGTGTCTGCAGCCTTTCCCAGCCTCCAGCAGGGGCTCGGAATGTTCTGGCCCACTTTGGAGTCTAAAGGCAACATGTCAGAAGAAAAAAGTACTTAAAGAAGTTTTTGGAATATGGGCCCCAGGGAGAACATAACAGAAGGCCAAGGGTAAGGTCCCTCCAGGAAAATCATATGAGACCCGAGGTGGGGGGGGCTGGGGCCTGGTGAGGGGGCGGAGGGGGGTACTCTCAGGGGACACCATCTCATGAGTCTTGTGACTGGACAGCTGACCCGAATGTGGCATTCCCCAGAAATGACTCCACTGCACTGGAACTTGGTCTTTGTGTGGTCTCTGATGGACCACCACTGTGTGCCTCAGTTTCCCTATGTGTAAAAGGGAGAATTGGACTCCATCAGAGTCACAAATTAGTCTCTGGTTGTTTTCTTTTTAAATCTGAAATTGTTTCTCTTATTTAAAAATGGGAATATATTACATTAAAACTTATATTTTGTAACTGTTTTTTTTTTTTTAAATCAAAATGTCTGGAAACCCCAGGCCTGCACAGCAGTGGTCTGTGTGGCAGTCGCCCCCAAGCCCTGGCTCTCCTCCTCCTCTGACATGACCTTGTGGCCCCAGTGGGCATCCAGGCTTGTGGCCAGCCCTCGCCCTGACCACGCACTTCCTGGGCTCTGCCCAGCATGGGCATCTGCGGCTCTGGGTGCGCCAGGATGGGGCCGCTGGGAGGAGCAGTGCCAAGGGGGGGGTCAGTGACCCCGGGGAGCCACCCCCACCTCCGCCTTCACTCTCCTCATCTATTAAAAGAAGGGCTTGGTTGAGAGCATCAATAAGATCCTTTCAAGTTCTCACTTCTATGACTCTACAAAAATGCCACTTGCCAGAGTTCAGTGGAACTGTGAGCTAGACGCTGTGGAATTTGGCTGCCCCACTCCTTGCACTCTTCGTGAGGGGGTGTGAGAGGGGAAGAAGAAGGGGGAAAAGAAAGGATGGAGGACCCTGGCTGGTGAGATCCGAGCAAGTCTGTGGCTCGGGTGGGCGGCCCTGCTCGGGTGCTGGTGGGCTTGAAAGAGGCGGCCCAGGCTCCCGGGATTCCGTCAGGGTCCAGGTCTTGGAATTCCTCCAACCCCACCCTTTCCAGAAGCCCAAGGCTCTGGGCGGAAGCTGGGGGTGTATGAAGCGAGCATTCGCAGGGTGGAGGCATGGCCGGGTGCCCGGTCCATCTGTGCCAGGGAGACCTCTCAGAAGGGCTGGGCCAGGCGGAGAGCTGGGGCAAGCCCCTCGGCAGCATCAGCCATGCCGGGTGCCTGGAGACTCCGTGGTCATGCCAGCCAGCTCTTTCCTAACTGACTGACTGTATTTATTCCTGCCCCGGTTTCCCCATTTGTCAAATGGGCTTGAAACAAACAAACAAACACACAGAGTAAGCCTGTTCTATCTGACTCCTAGGAGGAAAATCATTAGAAAACAGAAGCCAGATTCTTGGAGAGGGATGAAGCCCCTCCAGGTGGCTTGCAGGATATCTTAGGAGGGTCCTCTGTGGTGTCCGAATCACATTTTCTCTGGGACCATCTCCCTCGCCTGGTATCACTGGGGGCCGCCTGGCCCAGCCCCAGCAGACAGGCTCCTCCAACTGGGCTCTCGGGAGCAGACAGAGCCCTGAAGAAGGATGCACCATGCTGGGGCTCACACACCCCCCGCAAACTGTCGGCTCTGGGGTCTTCACGCAGCACCTCCGCTGCCTCGGGCCCCGCAGCGAGAGAGTTTCCTGATCATCAGCTGGGTGCGATGTCTCTTGGCTGCTGGGGAGGCCCCCAGAATTTTCTGAGGACTTGGGAATAGGGGCTTGTGCAGTTAGTCCTTGGTAAGCTGGCCGCTGGGAGCTATGGACGAAGTTTAAAGACCTGCAGAGGCCCCGGCACATCTACTTTCACAGGCGGTGCTGTGAAGTGCCTTGGAAGGACACTGGATTTAGACGCCTGGCTTTGAAGTCCTGTCCTGGACGGTGGGGTACTGGTAGCCAACTATGTCATTTCCCTGAGCCTCAGTTTCTTTACCTACAAAACAGGAGAACGTGCCTGCCGGCCTCCCTCACAGCATAACTGTGAGAAGAGATAGAACGAGACCACTTCCCGGCTTGAACGGTGGCGGCGGCCAAGGGGGGCATGGAGTTAAGCGTGCACAGTGTCAACGTGAGTGAGCGTGCGGTGGCAGCGCCCTGGCAGAAGGTGGCTGCGCGTGGCAGGGGGGAATGAGGCCCAGCCTGTGGAGCGTCGGCCGTCTCCACCCCACAGAGGCTGTCTTGGGGGCAAGGAAGAGTCTGGACTCTGGAGCCAGGCTGGCCAGAGTCTGAATCCCAGTCCTGCTGTGTGGCCCTAGGCAAGCTGTAGCACTTCTTTCAGCTTTTATTGCCTCTGTATAAAATGGGGATAATATTCAGACCTCACAGAGTCGTTTGCAAGATTACAAATGAAAAAGGATAACATATAAAATGTTTAGCGCAGAGCCTGGCACACAGCAGGTGCTTAATACACGTCATTGCTGGTATTTTCTACAACTTTTGCTGTGGCTCATTTCTCCCAGCCAGGCCGTTCTGGGCAGCCCCCGCCTGGGGATGGCTCCTGGCACAGCGGGGAGGACGGAGCCGCTCCCTGGCTGAGGCAGCATGATGTCAGCGCCAGGTCCCTGCCATGCCGGGTACTTTGTGCTGCTGCCTGGTACTGCGTGCTTGGTGTTGGGGTGTCTGTCCCGCCTTGATCACCGTCCCCAAGCATTCCTCCTTCCTCACCAAACCTCCTCCTTGACTCCTGGGTCTGGCCTCGACCATTCCCTTTCCAGACTACCTCGATCCTGAGTGACAGGGACCTGGGATCCGAGGGCCTGAGGACCCCTGCCTTGCAGGAGTCGGTAGTGGCTTATGGGCAGTATAAGGCCAGTGCAGGGCTCCCTGAGGTGGCTCCTGTCCTCTGTCCCCCAACCCCCACCCTGCAGAAATGGACTCAGGGCTGCCTGGGGCAGCTGGTTGCCGCCCACCTGTAACTTCTCCTGCAGGCAGCCCCAACAGGACCGCTTTGAACTCCCACGAGCTTCTCCTGCAGCATCTCGACCAAGCGCACAGGCAAGCTCTGGAGTTAGACTGCCTGAGCTCCAAATCCCAAGGCCTCGACTATCTAGCTATGTGGCCTTAGGTAAGGGGTGAAGTCTTTGTGCATCTCATTTTCCCTATGTATAAAAATTCTACCTCTCAGAATCTTCATGTGAATGAAATGAGACGCTACAGTTCTTGGTACATAGTAAATCCTCAATAGGTAGTCATCATTACTTTTGTTCCATTCCTTGGCAAATATCCACCTTAGGTTGATGTCCAAGTCCTCTCCCCTCCCCTGCCTTGCTGCTTCTTGGAGGGCAGGATTCTCCCATGAACTGTCAATGTTTTTATCTGAATTTGAAATGTCTGAGGACTGACCTGGAGAGAAAATGAGGGGTGAAGAATTGCATGGACCAAGCCAGAGCCTGTGCTTGGCAGTCTGTCCCTCCCTCACCTGCACTCCCTGGCCTGGGTTTAGAAAGCAGAGAGGTCGCCAGCTTGGGTAGATAAGACCTTGTCTTGAGTTCCCTGCCTTTGGAAGCACCCGTTTTGCTCCCTGCAAAACAGTGGTGAACTAAGCACACACCTGAGCCAGGTAGGGGCAAGTGGCTGTTTCCGGGCCTCTCTTTCTCCTTGGACAGGGGCCTAAGCTTCTGAGGTCAGGACAATGCTTCCCCCTTCCTACCCCAAAGCCCTGGTGACCAGGGATACCTGCTCGTGTGCCACTCCGCCTCCCCAAGTTTATATCAGTGGGAAGGTCCATCTGGTAGGACAGAAGGGAGAGGGTGGCCTTTGTCTGATGTCCCATGCAGGTGTGCAGCTCAGCGGGCCAGCGGCACCCTGGACTGGGAGGCCTGGGCAGGGCTGATGCCGTGGCGGCCAGCTTCAGGCCACAACGGGTGGAAGCTGGAAGCCCACGTCACGCGGCTGGACTGGCTGTGGGGAGCACATGTGCCCTGTGAGAAGGGACTGGCCAGGAGAACTGGGCCCCCCCGGGCATGTGCTGGTCCCGGCCCCAGCTGATCTCCCCGAGTCTGGTCTGCAGAGGGAGAGAGCGGTCGAGCTGGAGCTTTGCAAAGCCGTGCACAGCTTTGTCCCAGGGAGGCCTCGGAGCCCCAGGGAGCATCCACTGCCCTGCAGCCTTGTGGACACGCCCGTTACCTCCTCCTCCTCCTCCTCCTCCTTGTTCATCTCTGCCAAGGGCACAGCACGGTTATTTTATTTTGCACTTACTTGGTTTTTACTGAAGTTGAAAATATTTTTATGTGTTTATTGGCCACTCCTGTTATTTCTGTGAATTGCTTGTTCATCTAGACTGACCTTTTTGTGTTTGCTTTTGCTTTCTTTTGCCTGGATGAAGTAGCTCCCGACTGCACGATGACTAAGGGTTCAGCAAGGATGTGGGCATCCTGCCTTCCAGAGGTTTCTAAGGTGGAAGGAAATGGGCCAGCTGGCCTGAAAACTCTGGGAGTGCAGGAGCTTCCTCTCCCTGCGGGAAGAGGGCGGGACAGGTTTCCTTAGAGAGTTTCACTGGGAGATTGAGCAACCGCTTGCCTTGGTACCAAGGGCTGAGCCAAATGATTCTCGTGGTTTCCCCAGTGCCCAGATTCCATGAACGAGGGGGAATTTGGGGGCCAAATTCAGATACGGCCCAGCTTCCAAACCTGAGCTCTGACCTGCCCTGGAATTAGGGCAGGGTGGTGCTCAGAGCCCGGAGGCAGAGGAAAGGCAGACTCTGTGTGCACTTCCCCAGACCTCGCTGCACCTGTGACCCCCGGCCCCTTTGCTGTCCTTTTGCCTTTCCCTAGAAGTCTTCCCACCTCAGAAATATGGACCACCAGAGCCAGAGAGATACTTAAAGATCTTCCGGAGTGAGGAGAGGAGCTGAACCAAAAAAAAAAAAAAAAAAGGACAAACTAAGATGAGCACACATGCATGTAATCACATTTATGCACAATGAAAAGCTATATATTTGTGCAGGATATCTAAAAACAAAATGAATAAACATTTTTATGAGAGATTTCCTTCCCAAAATAGTTCTATTAAAACTGTTTGTTAAAGAATGGTTAAAGGTGGTGTTCTGGATTGTGTGTGTGTGTCCCCCAAATTCATACGCTGAAATCTTTATCCCAGTGTGATGGTGTTGGGAGGTGGGGCTTTTGGGAGGTGATTAGGTCATGAGATGAGGGTGAGCCCCAGGAATGGGATTAGCGCCCTTCTAGAAGGGATCCCAGAGAGCTCTCTAGCTCTCTAGCTCTCTTCCCCCGACGAGAGGACACAGTGTGATGGCAGCAGTCTGCAACCCCGAAGAGAGCCCTCAGCAGAACCCAACGATGCTGCACCCTGAGACCAGACTTTCAGCCTCCAGGACAGTGAGGAATAAGTTCCTGCGTCTTTATAAGCCAGTCTATGGTGCTTTGTTACAGCAACTCAGACTGACTCACATATGGGCCGTGGGAATCTTCATACTCACCCCCTATGTTGCAGAAGGGGAAACTGAGGCCCCAGCCCCCAGCAGGCACGTGACTGCCACACACAGCAAGTGGCATTTGGTCCTGAATCTTCTGCCTCCAAGTCCGGTCACTTTTCTGTGCTATCTGGCTCCAGTAATGGTACAGCCAAGGACTGCTTCTTTCCTATAGGAAATATTCTTTGGAATTGAAAAAATAAATCAGAAAACAGGCCGTTAACAGATCTACAGCCAAAGGAGAAGATTCCCATTACTCTGACCTCCTTCAATAGGCCGCCATTGTCAACTTGTTGGAAAACTGTACTTTTTCCCTTCACTTTATAAATATCAAGTATATATGTAATTTATATACAAAGTGTGTGTGTGTATGTAGGTATCATGAAACTTTGGGATTTTCTTTTGGAGCCTCCTGTGCAATCACTTCAAAGCTGGCACGTCACATAGAGTCGAGTCAGACCAACCGAGAGGAGCTGGAGGGTGGTCTCAGAGCTCATAGCAGAGTCACGACTTAAATAGAGTTCTAGAATCTTCCCTTCTTACTGAGGGGCCTCAATAGACTTTTTTTCCCCTTAGAAGTAGAATGCTAGCTTTCTGACATTACTACCCTTGCATTCTAGAATATTCTCCCTCAGATTCTCTTTTTTCACTCTTAGCACCCTTAGAATCTTCCTAATCTTGGTCACTGGACAGAGCTTTATCCTTTTCAGAGCACTTTTCTGCCAGATGTCTCATGAGGATGTCACAGTGCTCCTGGGGGTAGGGGAGACGGAGCCAGGCCCGGGGCCACCTCCACGGAGGCTGGTGCCCTGGGGCATCGGGAGTGCCAGCGGTCACCGAGCTCATCCAGATCAGAACTTCAGGACCTCAGACTCCAAAAACCATGCTCTCTCCCCTTCTCAGCAGGTGTGTGGGTGGGTGTGGGAGGCGTCTTCCTCAGAAAGACCAGGCAGGGGCAGAGCTTGGGGTGACGTGGAGGCTGAGCTGGGGGCGGGCAGAGGCCTGAGCACGGAGCACTGCTCAGACCTGCCAGTTTGCCATTCGGGGGCGGCCATCCCCCACCCCCCTCAAACTCCGTGGCTGCCTCTGCTTGCTGAGTCCAGCCTCATCGGAACCGCTGGGCTTTCCAGGGTGATAAATCTTTATTTTCCAGGGTTGCCCTGAATGCGTTACTGTGCTGAGCAAAACCATTTCTTCATGGGCCATTTCTCTTAATTGGCTGGCAGTGCTGCCCGCCCTTGGCAAAATTAGGAGGACAGTTGCCTCTGGTGCCTGCTCGCCTCCCTTTTGGCCCTACACGCCTGCCCTGCATCCTCACAGCGCCCCAGTCCCCCAACTCCTGGCACCCCGTATCGGGCTTTAGTGGCCACCCCCGACCCAGCACGGCCACTCCCTGCATCTCACTGCACCTCCGTGAACTTGCAGATAAAGGCAAAATTCACAACAAAGCCAAAAGCTGAACCTGCAGGCAGCGAGTGCCAGACTCTGGCTGGACCTGACAGCAGTTCCAGGCAGGTGGAGCGGGACGGGGAAGAACGCGGGCACCATTCGGCTCCGGCTGTCTCCGCAAACGGGGGCCCCTGCGCCCACGGTCCCACCCCTTCTCCACTCAGCGTCGTGCCTCTCTTTCTCCCTGATTAGCCTTGGCACAGATTCGCCTGTCTGATTGGTCTACTCAAGAAACCAGTTCTGGAATTGGGACCTCAACTCTCCTACGTGCCTCTCGTCTTTGTCCTCCTAGTTGTCCCCTCTTTCTCCTTTTCCTCTGGATCCCGGGAGAGCTGGCCATCTTTTTCTCTATCTCGCTGATTTGTTTTTCTGGGTCATCAAATCTATTTTTAATTACTTACTTCCAAAGTGGTTTTTAATTCAAATATTATGTTTTTAGTTACATTGTCATTCTTCTATTTCTCGCCCGTTTCCCTTTTTAAATCACCTTGTTATTTCATTTTAAAATGAAATATATATTCTCTTCCTAAGACCTTCTGCTCTTCTTCTAAGCAGATCGTGCCTTCTCTTCCACTCAGCTCCCGGGGAAGGCGGCAAACGCGCCTCTCATGTCTAGCCGGGGGCAGGCTGGGTGGGGCTCCCGGTCCAGCATCTAGTGCCTGGTTTGCCCGCCCTGCGCTGCGGGCTCGGAGTCCCCTACCTGCCACCTGGGTCTCTGGTGCGCTGAGCCGCTGTGGAGGTGAGGGTGTTTCCCAGCATGCTCTGGTTGTCACTGAGGCTCCTTTGGCCCCAGCTCCAGCCAGCTGGTGAGAAGGGCACTTCCCAGAATGCACTTTCCACCTACCCCTGCCTTTCTATTTTCTATAATTTATAGTTTTCTTTTGGTTGTAGACAGATGGTGACAAAGGAAGAGGAGTGCTGTGAGGAGGAGAGGTAACAAGATTTCTGCTGCAGAGGACAGCTCTTAAGAGGTAGAAGGAACGGCTGGCCCCATTTCTGGTGGGGCAGACCTTGGGTCACAGGGACAGCACAGATGGGAGAGTGGATGTCAAGCCTCTTCCTGCCTTTTCCCAGCAGGCCTCTGTTTGATGGGGGCACCCTGGGGGGGGGCAGGTGAGATTGCTGGGGTCTCCCCATTGTCCACGTTCCTGGCACACTTAGTGAGGAGGTCACAGGCCAATTTCTGAGCCCCTCACTCCTTTGAGCTGGATGGCTCATGATCCAGCATTTAGTGCACATTTACTGTTTACTCCCTTCCCTGCACTCATTTCCTCATCTTTCTGCAACAGCTCCTGCTTGGACTTGGGGGCCAGGCTTCTCTTAGTCCAGGTGGCTTGGGTGGGGCCCTGGAGGTGGAACACATGACTTGACCTAAGCCAATTAGTGCTTCACCTTCCCTCGACCACAGCATTTGGTTCAGGGGTGGGCTTGTGACCAGAGACTGGTACAATCAGGATGAGGTTCAGGACTTTCGTGGAAACTTCTGGAAAGGAGACACAGGTGTCCTTGCTAGACCTGAAACTGAAGTCTTGTGAGCTGAGCCTCAAATGACACATTGGAGCTCGAGAGTAAAGCTGAGGACTGGAGAGGGGTTATATATGGAGGACAGCAAGGAGCCCCTGATCTAGCCTTGCCTGAAGCTGGCCCTACCCTTAGATCTTTTGGCAAAAGAACGAATAAATTCTCTTTTATGTTTAAACCCCTTTAGGTCAGATTGTCAGTTACCTGAAGTAGAGTGAGTCCTCATTAATACAAGTGTGATCACAGGAAAAGAAAAAAATGACCAAATATGATGAGAAGGATATATTCCTAAATATCTACAGTATTATCTTTGGGTGGTAGGATTGGGTTACTTCTATTTCCCTCTTTATTTTTTATTTCGTTTTCCTATATATGTTTAAGAGCATGTTTTCTTTTTTTTTTTAATAAATAAAGCAAGCAAACTAGAAAATCCCCCAATAAGTACTATATTAAAAATTCGCTTCCTCTGTTTGGGAAGGCAAAGAGGCAAAGGAGACCATGCTCATGCCTCCTTGAACCCATGTGTCAAAGCCAAGCACTCCGGGGGGATGTGGGGGCCAGGCATCTCTATTCAGCCTGTGACATACCTCTGAGGAACTGTCCTTAAAGCTCACCAGGGAGATCCTTCTCTATGCGGTGAGATGCAAACTCATGGGGGCTCTTCTCTCCAGAGAGGGTACACGTTGAAAGCAGAAACGGTTTCAAGAGGTTTTGAAACATTCCTGGATGGCAGGTGTGTAGGAGACTTGGAGAGGGCTTGTGGTAGGTGGGGCTTTCTCTGGCCTGGGGGTAGGTCTCAGGGAGCCCTCAAACTCTCCCTGGAGGCTAGGCAGTGGGCAGCCCAGGCCTAGGGGACAGGGGTGCCAGCGTGTCACACTGTGTCACAGTGGGCTTATCTGTTCTTCCCCATCAGGAATTTGGCCAGGCAGGCGATGCACACTGCCCAGACCACAGCTGGCCATTCAGGGCTCGGGGGAGCCGCATGTTTTAGCAGTTGCCTCATCCTGAGGGACAGAGCACAGAGCATGAAGGAGGTGCCGTGACGTGTGGCAACACTGAACCCTGAGTCACTCTGGGGAAACAGAACTCCAGCCGAAAGCACTTAACACCACTTCTATCTGTGCATCCAAGAAGCTAAGTGGTGACAAAAAAAGAAAAAAAAAAGTTAAACTGGAGTCAGCCTGGGCCAGAGAATTCCTGTGTGTGCAAGTTTGTGTGTGTGTGTGTGTGTGTGTGTGTGTGTGTGTGTGTGTGTTCTGGAAGTCATGCAAGATGTTGTCTTTCCTCATGTGACATTTGGTATCTATTTTTCTACAACAGTGTCCCATTGTGTTCCAGTTCTTAAAAGAGGCAATGAGGAAATGTGTTTACAGCGAAATTCATTTGGGAAATAATTTATGTATATTATAGTCCTCTCTTGGAGAACTACAAAGCATGTTAGCATATTAAAGGCTCTGAGAAGTCCTGCAGTGTAGGAATGTGGTTTTGGGTGGATCACTCACATGCTAGATGGAATGGGGTGTGAGGGGTGTGCAGAGGGTGACTACTCCCTGAAATGTTCATAGGGGCCACCTAGAGAATGGTGGAGCTTTGGGCCTGGATGGGTGAACCAGCCAACTGGATTGTGCAATTCAGCCTTAGAGCACTTAAAGCATAAGGTCGACTGTAAGATCTTGCAGTTCACCTGGTTTAAACATTTCATTCTGCAGAGAAGGACACTGAGGTTCACAGACGAGAACTGAGTTACACATTATCACCAGTTAGAGCTCTTGACTGTACACCATAGATGCCAATGCTGGACACCTAAGGAGAAGGAGATTGGGTGAAAGAATTTTGGGAAGCCCTCGGAATCCACTGGGAGCCTGGAGAATCGGGCAGAGAAAACAGGCAGGAGTCAGGGGAAGGTGGGGTGCTGAGAGCATAGCCAGATCATGCCGTGACATCTGATGAGCTCACTTTGGCTAGGGACCATGATGCGTTAGGAATGGACCCATGGTGCTTTGCGTCCTTCCCAGCGGGAACAGTTGATTGGCTGGGCACAGGCCATGTCCCCTCCCAGCTGCTGGGCTCTGGGGCAACAGGTGTCTGGCTTCTTTGGCTTCTGCAACTGAGGCCTGGAGCCCGTCTCTCACCACGACTCACACAGGAAGGAAGCCCACCCATCTGGGTGGGGCAGAGTGAGGTTACAAGTCCCATCTCCTACCTTCCAGTTCACACCACACAGCCAAGAACACTCTTTTATATAAACGTTTGAAATCTTGATGGAATTACAACATGGACCTTGACGAATTTCTGCTTACCATGGTAGAATAATATTTTGAAATGTCTTGAAGCATTCAGCTACCCTGCTCTCCGTGTGGTGGTGGTTCCTCGCTGCCTCCCTTCTCTACTCAGGACCTCACGGTAGAGTAACCACCGCAGAGAGAAACAACCATGCAGCCTCAGAATTTCAAAATCCTCTGAAACCCATGGCGGAGACAATCATTTGAGAGTCTCAAAATCTTGCCTTTCGAGCATCCAAATCCTGGGCGTGCAGGACTCGGGAGGACTCACGTATGGTTTGTTAAACTACCTCTTTCCACTCGCCTGGACTAGATTAATGACTCCCTGAGCGAAAGATAAATAAATAAATAAGAAGTCTTTAAAAGGAGATGCTGGCATGAGTGTCTGGGAATGGTCCTGCCCACACGGTCCATGCCCCCAAACCTGGAAATTGAGGAGACTAGAATCTCCAATAGTTTGGGGGATCCGAGAGCAGAGACAGGTACCCCACTCCCTGAGAGAAGCTGGGGAGGTGGCAGCTCCATAGAGAAGGCCCTGTGTTCAGCGCGGTGAGGGACCAGCAGACCAGAAGTGGCTGTCTGAGGGTCCAGGCTGCATCAGAACCCCCATGCCCCCAGTACTGCTTGGAGAGCAGCAGGATGTTTTTGGATGCATCAGACGGTTCTGAGAGCCAGCAAACCTGGAGGGCCTTGGGTTGGGGTGGTAGAATGTGAGAGCAGATGCAAGCGGGGGCCAAGGGCAGGAATGAGGACTCTCCACCTATCCACAGGGGTGGCCGCCGCCAAGGACCAGATGGGCAACGCCCAGCTCAGCAGAGGCCGATGTGAACAGGTGACTGCAGAGAATCAGGCGTCTTCCCTGGATACCCTGACACGACGTTCCCACCACCCCAAGTGGGTGCACCTTCTGGGAGCAGGAGAGAAGGGGAGCACCCTGAATTGACTAGAATGGCGGTTCTGCCAATGGGGGATGGAGGGAGAAATGAGCTTTTTCTTTAAAAAAAAAAATCTGAAGTTGTGGCCTGTGACATTCATTCTGATATAATATAATTTATACACAGAGTTAAAACTAATCCACAATATTTTTTAAAAAGGTTTTAAGCATATCTCATTATCAAACACTATCTGGCTTTGATTTTCTTTACCCACATCCTAGGTCAAAGTTAAAGTGATGGACGGCACGTTGGTGGTTATTTCCTGTGACCCAGGGCTGGCACTGGTGGGGGGCTCTGGGCCGTGCTGAGGGTCCCACCCTGAGCCCACCAGCCGTGGGGTGTCGGGGCCTCCTGGGTCATACACTCAATGAGTCCCCCTTGCTCTTGGCCTGGTGACTGTGACCGCTGGCTGAGAGGGTGCTGGTGAGAGTCCTTGGAGAGCCCCATATCTCTGCCTGTGACTGGGGGGGCTTCAGTCAGCCTCCCCCTGAGGCTCAGTTTCCTCATCTGTAAGGTGAGGTCCCCTTCGCTGTGCTCCTGACAGTGGTTGCCACTCCCAGGCGTCCTGCATCTACCACGTGCAGGTGTCCTTGTTTCCGCTCCGTGGAGGGGCTGCAGCCCTAGTCCAGTTTACGGGTCAGGAAACAGGTTCACATAGGGGAGGGAACCTGCCAAAAGCCAGACACCTGGTTCATCAAATCTAAGACTCCGTAGATTGTAAGACGCACCATTATTTTATAAACAGTAAAGAAAAAGAATTACCAATTATAACTGCAAGGTGTCAGGGACTGTAAGATACAGTGTGTGAGAAGGTAGGCTTAGAAGGGACAGACTGAGGAGCTGAGCAGGTGGAGGAGTAGGGTGTAATCTCAAATCTGAGGGATTGCAAAGCTCCAGTGCTCTGTGTCTGGCCAAGTGGCTACCTAGAGAGCTGAGGTGTGCTAACTCGAGACTCAAATGAGCCACAGGACAAAACAGGCTTCTCAACAGGTGACGTGCTGTGCAGACACAAGGAATCGAGCACAACTGAGGAACGTGCCAACAGCTAGAGTGGAACAAACCCCTTGCTGACTCTTGCAGAAGCAACCTCCCCAGGTGAACTTTCAGTGAATTCCGGATGGAATTCTGTCTCCACACAGAAAATGGACTATTTGCCCATGGTGTCTGACGCAATCTCATAAGCCAACTTGTCCAAGATCTGCTTGGCTTAACCCAGATCCAAGTCACCTACAGAGAATAAACTCCAAAACCGGCGTCACAGATTTGTAGGAGAGCTGACGAGCCTTCCAGTTGATGAAATGGACCAGAACAAAACCCAGAAGACAGGCTGGGTTCCCTGATGGCTCTGCCCTGCCCCGATCTGGTATTGCTGGGGGGCTCCGGTGCCCGCCCCCTCTCCTTGGGTGGAGCAGGCCCTGGCTTCTCTGGGGCCACAGCCTTGATTATAGCATAACATAGCGTCAAACATCCACAGACCCTGGAAACTGCCATTGCTTTGCGACTCTCTTCCCAAATCAGATCTGCCCTCAGATGGAGCCTGAGCAGACAAAATGATCTAGACTTTTAGTCATCCTTCACGGGGTGCCCACAACCGGTTTCCCACCTCTTGGTCTGGCGTGTACTTCCCTGGCTCCCGCATCTCCCCTGTCGTCCTCTTGGATGCTGCCATCCAACACAAGTTACCATCGCCTTCCCTGGCCAGCTCACACTGAGCCCTAGCACTTCAGGTGCTTAATTCATCAAGTCTTCCCAATGCTCTCGGAAGTGGTGATATTTTCTCCATTTTAAAGATGACAAAGCTGAGGCTCAGAGAGGCCAATACCATGTCCAAAGACACACAGCCAACAAGGCAGCACTTAACCAAGTCTTTACAGAGTGCCTAGAACAGTGCCTGGGACAGCATGAACACTCAATTAATATTTGTTGATGGCAGAAGGAAAACTGCCTTATGAAGGTAACACTGAGTTCACTAGTGTTATTTCATTTTACTCATCGGAGCACCCGCTTTTGAATCCAGAGTGGACCCACGGAGGAATAGGGTTCAAGGCAACCCAGGCTATAACACACACACACAGACAAACACACACCACACACATACACACCCCTCCTTTAATGCCCCGCCTGCAATTGATACACTGCTAAGTAGCATTTCTTGTACTGGGGAGATTCTATTTCCACACCAGCAGCAAATATGACCTTTGTGTCAGCTGCCAGCTGCTTATAATTCTGACAGATGCAAGCACATTTCTGGGAAGCTGCAGCCACTCAGGACCTTGCAGATCAACAGGCAACGCCGGCGGCTTTGGTAAGATTGATCGGCCCGTGAGAATCCCATTTACAGCCCTAACGGAGCCTTGGTTTACCGCGGCCTGGGCACTAATGACTTAGACAGCTCCGATCTAAATCTGTCAGCCAGGGCCGGTGGTAATATTAAAGAACACTCTATTTATATGAAGCAGCAATTAGAGGAATGCTCGCCAATGGGCCACTGCTTCTAAGTAAATCCCCAGCCTTCCAAATGGTGTCATGCTCACGGTTATTTTAATCCGCTTGGAATTTTAGGGATATTAATGTGACGGGCCATCGCGGAGGATTAGCCAGGTTTATTTCTGCTGACATTTCAGAGAGCACACTCAGGTTCCCAAGATGTGCCCGCCCGCCTCCCTGGCACATCGCGGGGGGAAGCAGCCAAGGGAGGGGGAAGCCGTCTCCCTCCAGCCCTGCCCTCCCATCTTGCTCTTCCTTCCCCTGCCTCCCTCTGCCTTTCCTGCCTGCCTCCCTCTGGGCTCTACTCTCATCTCCCTCCTCATCCTACCCTTTTCTTCTTCTCTCCAGGAAACAAACCTGTATATGGGGTTGCCAGATAAAATACAGTATGCCTGCTTAAATGTGAATTTCAGGTAATGAAGATTTTTTTTTTTAGAGTAAGTATGTCCCATGCAATATTTTGGGACATACTTACACTGAAAAACTTCTTTGTTGTTTACCTGAAATTCACATTTAACTGAGCATCCTGTATTTTTATTTGCTAAATCTGGCAACCCTATGTTGGCAGGGTAAGTGTAAAGAGGCCCCTGCTAAACAAAAAACTGTCACACCTTAATCTGCCAGTCACTGTCACCTTGAGAGGGTCCCCAGGGCCCTGTGCATCCTGTTACACAGTCCCTTACTTTCTGATTATTTTTCCCTCACTGTGTCGTGAGTCTCTGGAGGGCAAGGACCCGGCCTAATTTGTCTGTAGCTCTCCAGGCACTGACATCTGGGGGCAGTGAATAAATATTTACTGAATGGATGGATGGATGAAAGAATGGTTTACTCCAATGATGATGTCATTTCTCAGAGCATTTTTGGAACTCTTTTTCATCCAGTGATGAATCTAGTTAGAAGAGCAGCCTGGATGCTAGTTCTGAGCACTGCACTTGCGGGGCCGTGGGGAGGTTCTGAGAGGGACTGGGAGGCCCTCGGGGAGATGAGCTGGCTGTTACCAGCTGACATGAAAATATTTGAATATTTTAGCCATAAACAGGGCTGTATTGTTGCATACACCAACTACATATTACCTCTGGGAACAGGTACAATTATTATCACCCTTTCTGACAGGTAATCAAACTGAGACACAGAGAGGTTGAGAACTTTGCCACTGGACACACAGCCAGCAAGCAACAGTGCCAGGTTTGAATGCAGACAGCCTGGCTCCAGGATTTGTGCCATATTCCCTTTTCCTACAATTGCTGCCTTTACCAAGTGCTTGACACATCTGTGCTGCCAGGCACCATCCTAAGCACTTTACGTATATGTCTGCAGTCCTCACCACACCATGAAATATGTGCTCTTATGATTTCCACTGTGCTGATGAAGAAATTGAGCCAACCTGAGGCTCAACCAAGTTACCTATGCAAGGTCATGCAGCTAGCAGGTAGTGGGATTGAACCCCTGGCTGCAGAGTTTATGTCCTTACCCATGCTACCATGCTACCATGCGGCCTCTGAATGAGATCAGGAGCCTCTTCCCCAGTTTCCACTGAATTTATATTTTGTGATTGCAGGAGCTGTCCCCTCGTCTATTTGCCCAGCGGGCACCTAGAAAGCCCTGTGGCTTGCAAAGCACTGGCTGTGTAGCTAGCAGGAGGGGCAGAAAGGTGGATGGACACAGTTCTATCTTCAAGTAACCAGGGAGCTAAGACCCGCACCCTACCCGTTGCCAAGTGCCAGCTCCTCATCCTGCCTCCGGAAAGTGTCATCTCCACCTCTTTGCCTCTCTACACCCCCACCCAGCCTCGTTAGGAGAGGGGTGGGCGCTCACCGGGACTATTACAATAGATCCTAACAGTGTCCTGGCCTTTGCAGTTCATCTTCAACGCCCTGTCCCCCAAATCAGGCCATAGCAGCCTCCTCCACTGCTCAGAATCCTTTAGCAGCTCTCTAATTCGTTTTGACAACTTTCAAACGCACATTTTACCAGCATGCCATCTCCACGTGCCCTGTGTCTCTCATGACCACAGCATGGAAAACAGATGGGAATGGAGCTGCGCCAGTTGCAAGGGGTGGGGCTCAGAACGCTACAGCCCCGCCCCTCGTCCTGAAGTCCCGCCCCTCACCTGCAGCCCCGCCCTTCATCCTGAAGTCCCTCCCCCACCTGAAGCCCCGCCCCTCGTCCTGAAGTCCCTCCCCCCACCTGCAGCCCTGCCCCTCGTCCTGAAGTCCCACCCCTCACCTGCAGCCCCGCCCTTCATCCTGAAGTCCCTCCCCCCATCTGCAGCCCTGCCCGTCGTCCTGAAGTCCCTCCCCCCATCTGCAGCCCTGCCCCTCGTCCTGAAGTCCCTCCCCCCACCTGCAGCCCTGCCCCTCGTCCTGAAGTCCCACCCCTCACCTGCAGCCCTGCTGGCCGCCGTGTGGCAGACTGGGCTACTGTGCAGAAAGCCCAGGGTTTGGGGAAGCAGGGTCCCAGCTAATGTGAGACAATCAGAACGGCATTCCATAGCCTGGCCTCAAGGCAGTCGGTGGTTTGTTTCTAAACTGTGGGTCCCTGAATTTACCCTGCAACGTCCTGTATTCCAGCCCAGATTAGTTACTCCACGTCCCCGGTATTAGCTTAAGAGTTTTCAGCAGTGGGGCCTGGGCTTGTGTTTCTCTCCCATCAGGCTGTTGGCATCACCTGCCTTCCTTATGTGGGATGCCACCACATCTGCAGAGAGAGGGAAGGCGGCCTGCCAGGGAGCCAGAGTCCAGGGAGGAGGGCAGAAACCAAGGGCAAGAGCAGTGGCTTTGCAGGTGGCAGGAGGGGACAATATCAGAAGCAGAAAAAACTGAGATGCTGGATTGAAGAGCGATGAAGAAGGAGGTCCCGAGGTAGGGTACAGGCAGGGTTGGCAGTGCTACAAACAGAGCTGAAAACAAAAACAAAAACAAAACCCTCAAAAATCTTGAGAAGGGGACAATCTGAGTCCTGTCAGCACAATCCCAATTTACCTGCTTCTGGGTACCTGTGGGAGTAAGAACTTGATTTCAACACCCCCATCCCCCACACCCTTTTGGTCACAACCCAGGGACCATGCCTAGGTGTCGTTTGTTGTCTGCAAAGTACGGGGAACCTCAGGGACACCTCGCCCAGGAGTCCTTTGTGTTGCACTCTGGCTGGAGGTGGGCAGCGTGCAGGGAGGGTGGCTGGGGAGGCTCAGGGGCACCCAGGACCCACGGCAGACTCTGGGCAGTGGGGTGGTCAGGCTCGGACCAGACTGACCCTGCAGGGCAGTGGCTGTGCCTGCCATTGAGCAGGTACGGGGAAGGGGACGTGTGGGGAAGGGCCAGCCCCTGCTGTGGGCACTGAGCACCTGGCCGTGCTGAATCCTCACACCAAGCTGTGAGGTAGGAACTCTGGGTGTCATTGTGGAGTGGAGTTAACTGACCCTGAAAGAGGTGAAAGCTTGCTTGGGTCACAGGGCGAGTGACTACTGGAGCCTGGTTTGAACTTGGCTTTGCCTGGTTGTGGCTTTCGCTCTCAGTCTGCCACTCCCGTCCCCACATCCCCACCCACTGCCCTGGGCTCCAGCCATCGGAACTGTGTTCAGCCCCTCTCCACCCCTGCTCTCTCTGGCCTCTGGTCTTCTATGCTCGGGCAGGGCCTCCTCCAGGAAGCCTGCCAGGGTGCCCGGACTGACAGCCCCCTGCTCTACAGTCTGCCAGTGTCCGGCATCCTCCTTTGATTCTAGTTGCCCGGTGGCTTGGCCTGCTCCACTGGATTGCAACGTCTTCCCCTTTGCTGCCTCCCCAGACCTGACACCATTCCTGGCACACAGTAGGTGCTCTACCTCTGTCTGTCCAGGGAGTGTCTCCAAACCCCATGCTTTCCCTCTGCACTTCGAGGCCCTGGCAGCCTGGCAGAGCCTCTGGGTGGGGTCGTGGCCACCTCCGTGGAAATGCAGGCCTTCCAGACTGAGAATCCCTCGGTTTTCTGTGAGTAGGTTGAGGCTGAGATGCTGGGAATCCCATGATAGCCCACATGGTCATGTGACAATGTAAAAGTCAGAGGGTTTTACTGCTATTTTAAAAGTCTCTAGACAATTCCTCCTGGAAACGTTAGATCACAGCAAGAACGCAGGAGTGTCCAGAGCTCAGCAGGGGACCCAGAGGGAAGCAGGAGTGGCTCCATGACCAGCTGTTTGACGCACATGTCGGGCCAGGAAGAGGTATTTTGGGGCTCTGACTCCCCATGCTGGAGACCTGCTCATAACTGCTCCCCAGCTTTGCTCCTTGGACAGAGCTCCCGGGCCCTCCAGGGCAGGCCTCAGAGAGAGTGGCGAATACCGTGAACCCCGTCTGAACCCAGGGGGTGTGCGTGCTTGTGGGGGCTGGAGGCTGCCGGTGGAGAAGCACTGGCTGGTGTGACGGGCCCAAGTTCAAGGCCCAGCTCTATGACCTCATTGACTCTCCAAGTCTTAGTTTTCTCACCTATAAAACGGGAAACGTAATACCAGAGGGTCATGAAGTCGGTTATGGAAGAGAGGAACTTTGAAAGTGTTTGGATAACTCAAACATACGGCCAAGAGAGTGACTCTGACTATAGTGGCGGTTTAAACAAATCCAGACGCCCTCGATTGACGGAGCCCTGACTTGGCATCAAGAATATACGAAAATGTGGACTTGGGCCCCGCCTCCCGCGGCCTATAGTCTTGTGAGGGAGCCTCAGCTAGCGCGGATCCAGGCCCTGGAGTGTCTCTTGCCGGGCATGCTGAGCCGAGACGTGCAGAGGAGGCCAGGCCGGGTGGCCGGAAGCAGCCAGGGGCTGCCCGACGCAGGGACGGGGAGGCCTGAGCTGGTCCTGGGGGGAGGTATTGGAGCAGATTGGAGGAGCCAGACAGTGCCTCGAGCAGAGGTTCGAGGACTGGTTCTGGGAGGTGGGACCAGGCTTAGTCTGAGAGGGGCCTGGGCAGCAGAGAGGCTCTTGGTTGTCAGTAGGAAGCTCTTTTCCATGTCTAGGGATTTTGTAGGGAGAGGATGGGAGCTAGAAGCAAAGCCAGAAGCCCCCATTCTACACAGGGCCCCGAAGCCAGCGCTCACCTGTCTACCTTCCAAAGGGCAGCACAGAAGGAATGACCTTCGTGCAGCCCTGAAGCCAGGTGCCTTGTCTGTCAACCCCTGCCACCTCACCCCGACACGCCCTGCTTTCATGTGATTGCAGTGAGCCCTGTTAAGTGCTCCCTGGGGTGTCTCTGTCCATACCCGCTTATTTTCCATCCACTGGAACAAGCCAATGCTTTGGAGGACAGAGAATCCCCCTCCTAAGACTTTCTCATCATCTGGATTAGTTTAATTTCCTGATGTGTATATTTCTAATCTTCTCAGGAGAGAGCCTGTTGACTCTTTTGCTTTTGGAGTTGATGCTTCCATTCAGCAAAAGCCAGGGCTGGTCTCCCTTCTCCGCACCCTAGACCTGTGCAAAAGGCAGTACGGCAGGGTCCTGGTGGTGACTGACACACGAGGTCCAGGACAGCGCCGACGTGGATGTGGCTGGTGCCGTGCACATGTGTGCCACAAACCCTGGTGCTGGGCCCTTGCAGGCCTGGGACACTTGACACCTCATGGGGCCCATTAGGCTTTTGTGTGTCTAGTCTTCAGCCAAGAGCAGGAGTATGTAGGTCTTTCTCCCTCTTCCTCAGTTTCCCCCTTTCTGTCATCCCCCTCACATCCTCCACCCCTCACAGGAAGTGTTCGCCAAAGGAGCTACCTTTGATCTGAGTGCCGGCTTGGCTTGGCTTGTGGGGGGGGGGCAGGTGTGGGAGGGGGTGGGGGAGTGGCGTCAAGCAACAGGTTCCAGGGGTCCCTGGCTGCAGAGCTGGCTTCCTTTTGAAATCCTTCAGCTTGAGAATGTCCTCAGTAAAACCAGACTGGCACCGGGGCACAAATCCTAGGTAACACTTAGCTCATGAGGGAAACCAGACAGCATGTAACACGATTGGTTCCATGTGGGGAGTCTGGTTTTTAAATCAATTGGAAATTCCACTCAGAGAATTTCTTCTGGGTCGAGAAAGTCAGGCTCCACCTTTGAGAAAGTGAGGCTGGGTGGGCTGGCCAGCAAGGGCAGGGGTGGGAGCTACCGCAGGATGGAAAAGGCCAGCGCAGCACACAGCAAAAAGGGAGAAAGGACCCCAGCTTGGAAAGTCATGTTATAGGGCAGGGCCCAACCAGCCTGGGTCCAAATCCCAGCACAAACCCTGAAAAGCAAGTTATTTACCATCTCTCAGACTTGAGACTGTAAATAGCCTCTTTTAAGGCTTCCTCCAAAGAAGGAAAGAAAGAACGAAAAAAAGAAAGGAAGGAAGGAAGGGAGGAAGGGAGGAAAGGAGGGAGGGAGGAAGGAAGGAAGGAAGGAAGGAAGGAAGGAAGGAAGGAAGGAAGGAAGGAAGGAAGGAAGGAAGGTTGGTTGGTTCTTAGTCCTGCCAGGCTGCTATAACCAAATACCTAAAGAAGTGGCTTAAATACAACAGAAATTTATTTCTCACAGTTCTGGAGGCTGAGCAGTCCAAGGTCAGGGTGGATTTGGTGTCTAATGAGGGGCTACTTCTGGCTCATGGATGGTGCCTTCTTGCTGCATCCTCACATGGTGGAAAGGACAAGGGTCTCTCTGGGGTCCTTTATGTAAGGACACTAATCCCACTCATGAGGGCTCCACCCACATGACCTAAACACCTTCCAGATACCATCACCTTGGGGGGACATAAATATTCAGACCATGGAAGGAAGGAAGGAAGAAAGGAGAAAAAAAAGAAGAAAACATCCACTCTTCTCTAATACCACATGTTCTATTTAAAGTTATATCATTAATTCCTGGAGGGGCATGTGTGTGTGTGTGTGTGTGTGTGTGTGATTACACCTGTGGTCAACCATTGTTAATTTGTACTTCATCCACTTAGAAAGCCTCACATTAGTTAAATACCCATTATCTCAGAACCCTGGAATGGGCTTCTTACCACTGGTCTTCCATTGCACCATCTGTCAAAAGCTGATAATAAAGAGTTGCTTTTTCTCAGGAGCCCACGGGGTGGGAGGGAAAAGGCAGGGGTGTTCCATCTTACAGCCAAATCACACCCAGAGCTCACAGCAGCCAGCTGTGGGAACTGTCTTTGCTCAATCATTCAATGGAATGGTCAACTATTTCTTGACCCCTCTGGGTCTCAGTTTTTCACCTGTAGAATGGGTTTTCACCAAGGCTCCATGCCTAGGTTGAGAGGATTATACGTGGAGATGTGAGTGAAGGTGTGTAGGGCAGTGGCCTCTCTCCAGCAGCCTCCCAGGTGTGCCCAGGGCACAGCTAACACAGCAGAGCCCGGGAAGAGCATGTTCCCAGAAGGAGCAGCAGGTAGCCCTGGGGTCTGCTCCCTGGGCTCGTTGGTGCAGAGAATGGACTGTGGAGTCAATCAAACAGAATAGAGTTTAGAGCCCCACTTTGCCTCTCATGACCACTTTGGGCAAGTCTCCTAATCCCTCTGAGCCTCAGTTTCCCCATCTACAGAGTGGAGCTACCCATCTCCATGTCTGGGAGTGCTTAGAATGGAGCCAGGTGTGTGATCAGCACCCAGTGACTAGTTGCTGCCGTTATTCTCTGATCAGCCCCACCAGTGCTCGAAGTCACGTGTAACCAGAAATTCAGAGTCAAAATAAGAGGAAGAAAGACTGGGTCTCCTTCTTGTTTTAGATCTGGTTACAATGATTCACTGAAGCGCATGACACCATCTCTTGGCACAGATTAGAGAACATGGTGAAATTTTAAATGAAGTTTGGCTAAAAACAGAGTGATTAACTGCTCACGCAGGTCCTTCTTTCTTCCCTCCTGGAAAGCCACAGAAATCTAGCCAGCTAGATTAAATTGCCATTATGTTGCATTGACACCCAACGCTGTTCCCACTCAATGCGTTCATTAGCTAGTAAAAGTTCAATAAAGCCCCTTTCCATAACTACTCACTTCTGCCCCCTCCCTGCATTCCCGATCAAAAGACGCCCCCAAGTTTCCGTGCAGTCATCAAAGCCCCCCACAAGTTCCTCTCCAAACCATCCCTTATGGGGCGGGAGCTTCTGCGGGATGGAGAAACTGCCTTTAGAAAGATATAAATAGGGCCAATTTAGACATCTTTCTTGCCGTGGCTCCACCGGGGACTGAAGGACAAAATAAAGAGACTCCTGAGACTTTCTTTAAATGTTACTTCGACTCTTAACTAGTTCCTCTTTGAGAGCAAACGGATTTCAATTATGCCAAGCCCGGGAGCAGGAAACATGGAATTTGCGCCTTAAATATCCCCCATTCACCGGTGATTCAGGTTTGTTTATGCCGCCAAGGCATCTTTGTGCTGGCGACGTTAACGCTCGGGAGCCGCGGTTTGATTTCGCATAGAAAGCGCGGCATTCACCGTGGCTTCCCAGGTGTGCCGCAGCACAAAGGGCTGATGTTCCCTGATTTCTCATTGAAACCCCGAGTCGATCGCACGGCTTTTGAGGTCCCTTCCACCTGCCGTGTTCTGACCCCATGTGCCTGAATGAGCGGAGCTGTAGGGGAAGCCGGTGGATGTCAGCAGCAGAGCTGTTGGGCCACTGGCTAGTGGAGGTGGCCTCGGATGAGGTGCCTTACCTGCTTCACAGGTGGCTCTGGGGATGGATGGAATGGAAGGTGAAATCTCCAAGCAACTGTGTGGCTCTGCACAGATGAAAGTTGTCACTGTCTCACCTGGGCTCTGTCTGTTCCCATCTGCTTGCTTCTCCGATGTTTTCATCCGGATCACAGCTAACGTTCATCCTAGGGGAGAACTGAGGAACTTCTAGAATGTTCTTTCTGCTCAAAAAAAACTAAATATTGGTGTCTATTACCTATGGTCATCCCCGGGAGGGTTTGCTTGTGCTACATTTGCATCCTGAGCCTTGGGCTTCCATGGGGATGAGCTAAAGAAACTTTGGGGTAGGCCGGCAGGCCCGGGAGAACTGGGGCTTGAAGAAGAAGGGAGCCCCTCCAGCTTCTACAGAAGGTCCAGAGACCCCCGAGGTTGGCTTGAAGAATATCTCCCTGACCTAGGATTTGGGTCAGTTATAATAAAACACAGAATTCAGCGGGTCCTTAGGAAGGAGCAAATAAATATCTGGTGGCTGTCGCTGAGGCAATAATTATATATGAGCCCTCTGAGAAGACAGACAGTGACTGCGAAAGGTGAGCTTCGTGTCCCGACCCCCAAGAAACTCTGACCCCCACCCCCACTGCGGAGCACTGGGTATGTTTAACAGCCTTTCTGGGGCGAAACTGGAAAGCAAAAGATTCCTGACGTTAAAAATAACTAATAATTTAGGTGTGATGGAATATGTCTGTCATTTAATCTTCACAAAAACCCTGTGAAAGAATCCTTTGTATCCTCATTGTGCCCGAGCTTAGAGGAGGAGGCAGCAGCTCAGAGCACACCATGCTGGCCGCAGGCTCCGGCTGGACGTCTCTGTGGCGTGGGGAGCCCGGCCTGGCTCCCAAGTGCGAAGGGCTGAGCCTCGGGAAAGACACACGCATGCCACTTTACGAAAGGTGGAGGGTTGGCTGGGAGGCCGAGACACGATGACCTCTGTTTGCATGAACCCGACTCTGCGGTGGTCCAGGAACGTGCTGGTTGGCTGTCCTGCCGCCCTGAAGCAGACCAGCAAGCCCTCCTCAGCCGCAGGTGTGGGTCACCTGGGATGGAGGCAGCAAAGAGGGCCTGGGGTCAGTTTAGTAGCCATGTGCCCAAATAGAGGAACCATCGGTGGGCCCTCCCACCAAAGGTGGGGAGCTCAGGGAGTCTCTCCCTCAGAAGCTGCCGGTGGCTCTCAGTCGCCTATGGTAGGAGTCTGCACATCTTAGCTGTTTTTGAGCTACACATGAGTCTTGCCTTAGTCTACATTTCCGTTTGCAGATGTGGAAACAGAGTTCTGTAAAGAGAAAGTGACATGCCAAAAGGTAATAGAAAAGAGGCCGCCAGACTAGGTCTCTATCCCCAAACTAGGGGCTTTTCATGTGCTGCTCCATCCTTTCCTCGGCATTGGCCTTCAAGGTGCTCCCTGACCAGGGCAAGGCCCCTGCACTGGGAGCGGCCTCAGGGACAGGGGCTGTGTCTTAGCGTCCCCCATGGTGGCCCAGCACAGCCTGGAGCTCCATAACCGCTCACTGAATGAATGGATGGTCTGGCTTGGGGGAGATGTCTCTCCCCTCGGCAGCCCCCTTTACACACGTGTCCAGGGATGAGGCCTCTTCTCTGGGACCCTGTCCAGGAGGTCACTTAGGACGTGCTGGGGAAGGGTGGGTAGGAGGGGGACAGCCAGGCGGGGAGGCCCCCGGGGCATTCCGCTGTTTTCCCACTTAGACTAGAGGCTCCCTGGGGGCAGGGCAGGGCCAGGCCTTCCCCCGTGGGCCTCAGACACAGGGCTCAGACCCCAGGGGCTTCACAACCACCTGGGTCATGGGCTTGACCCAGGCCAGACTTCACTGGCTTCCAGGGAGCCTGCGCACTGACTCCATGGTGGGCGTAGAGGGAAGGCTTCGAGCGTCGTGGGATGGACCCAAATCCAAACCAGCTTCTGCTGCTTCCTAGGTCTCTGGCTCAGGGTTATCATTTGGCCTTGCCGAGCCTCAGTTTCCCTGTCTGTCAGATGAAGCTGACAGGCTGCCCTGCATGGCTGGTGGGTTTGAGGGGTTGGTGCGTGTCCAGCACAGCCCCTGGTGTGACCCAGTGTGTGGTGGCAGCAGAGGTGGCACCTGCGGTCACGGCCTCACCTGACCTTGCTGCCTCCAGCCTGGGTTCTGCCGGGGTCTGGGCCTGAGTGAGGAGAGCGGACGGAGCAAGGCCAGGACCCCGGACACCCAAGCTCCTGCCTGGACTGTGGGGACAGCCCTTCACTGAGGGAACTAGGGCTTTCCAGGGGTTGTCCTTGTAGGCTCTGAGCTGTCCCGACATATCCCCAGAGGCCCTGCCCTTTGAAAGCAAGAAATGGCCTCCCCACCCCTCAGACACTGCCCCGTGAAGGCTGGAGGGATGACAGGTGTCTGAGTGGCCCTGCAGCAGGGACCGCGCTAGGATTTTTGGACTGAGTCATGCTGTGGTGGAAACAGAACCAGAAAGGGGGTCAGTGTCCGGAAACGCAGTTGCGGAGTAGCGTCTGTGTCTGGCAGCAGGACGTGAGGCTGCAGAGAGGGTCGGGGTCGGTCCGTGCAGGGCCTGACTTGCCGAGCTTAGGGGCCGGGACCCCCGTGGGCGGAGGCCGCCCCCAGTGGGGAGAAGAGGCGTGTTCTCGGGGGGCTGCTGGAAGGACGCTGCTGCCCATGGCCCTGGGGAGGATACAGGATGGGGCTGGGGATGGCGGCAGGGAGCGGGGTCACCGCATGGCACTTGGGGGTGACAAGAAACAAAGACAGCGCAGCTCCCCCCTACGTCACGGTCACACATCACCACAGGAGGGCCCTTAGAAACCAACCGCGGAGCCTCCCACCTCCCCAGGACCTGGCGCCCACCGGGGACACCCCAGCCAGTCCCAGCTGGCACGTGCTGTGATGGGGTGCCCACGCCCCCCGCCTGGCCATCAGGCATCGCAGATTCCTCTTTAACACTTGTGGTCGCAACGTTTGGGCGACGCCCAGGTCTGCCCTTCGGAGATGCACAGAAGCCTGGCCTCTCCCTGGGGGAAGCGGCTGTTTAGCCACTTGAGGCCAGCTGTCCCGAGCCCCTCGTCTCCTCCTCCCGAGGCTCTGTGGCCCCAGCCTCCAGCCAGGCCTTGCAGACCCGATGTCACATCTCTGGGCGCCCTCACCAAGCGCCTACTGTGTGCCGGGCGCGGAGGCCAGGCATCTTCTCCCACCGTCTGTGGTTCACTCCTCCCAGCAGGCTGGAGAGACCGGGATCAGCACCCCCATTTCGCAGCCGAGACAACCAAGGCTGGGAGCCATGAAAGTTCCCCAAGCTTTCTCAGGAAGTTCGTCATCGAAAAGAGGTTAGAACAGATGACTCGAGATGGGGCCTCACGGTCTTTGCAGAAGAAACCCCAGGTTTCTGTTTGGGGAGTCGGTTCTGTTTTGAACCCGTGACACGCAGCGGCTCACTCGGTCCCCACACAAGCCCTGCGAGGGCAGCGCTGTCACCCCGCCTGTTCTGCGGGGAAGTGCACGCAATGACGAAATGCACGGTCTCCCGACTCTGCCTCTCTGCGTCCCGGGCAGGAAGAACCAGACCATCCTGGCCCGTGCGTGGCCCTGTCCCCTGATCGGAGACGTGGACGACACAGGCTCCTGTGCACGAGCAGTGGGGTGGGGGGCTGGCACCCCTCGGCCCGTCCTTCCTGCTCCCCTCAAAAATCCTGAGCCCGTCTTTGTACTTGACCTTCAGGGAGAGGCTGTCGAGCCCTTTTTACTACAGCCAGAAGGATGTGGCTGTGTTCCTCGTGCCCAAGGTCAGACGCACCGCACCCCTCCCAGCCAGCCCTGAACTAACAACATTTTGTTCCAGAACCCCAAGCCAGCACTGACCAGGGGTAACCCCAAAGGCCACCCTTGGGAAGCTGTGGCAGCGGTGACTTGCCTCTCCTTTGCAGCCACAGAAGAGGGTTTTCTTTCTAACAGGCCAGTGCGCAGGCTCCTCTCCCCGCCTGCTGTCATCGGCTGGGCGGCTGGAACACAGTCCTAGGCCACAGGGGGTTATGCTGCGCCCAGCCTGCTGCAGGCGAGGGGACAAGCCCAGAAATGGGGTGGGCTGTGCCCAAAGCCCCCTGAGGGTTTGAGGCAGGTACGGCTATGTCAAAAACCCAGTTCTTAGAGTCTGCAGAAGGGGGTTGTTTGTTTGTGTGTTTGGGGGTCGAGCCCCGGACACAGGCCACTCCCAGACACTCAGATTCTCTTTCCTGAACAATGTCACTTACGGTCTAGACGGCGGCCCTGATGCTGAGGGGTACAAAGCCACAGCACCCCCTCCTTGGCCATGCAAGGCCAGGAGAAGCACAAAGTGGCCACGCTGGGGGCTGGGGCAGGGTGGGGAGGATGTGGTGCACAAGGGAGCCCCGCAGGCAACAGCATTAACTTGTTATGTAAATACCTTTTTCAATTATTCCTCCTCCTCCTCCAACACACAGTGAGCTAATCACTCATGCCTGGCTGGTCCATGAATATTATACCCTGCTCCCTTGCGGGAGTGTCTCGGTGGTGGGAAACCACAGACTCCAGGGGAGAGGAAGGACCAGTTCGGCCTGGAAGCTCTGCTGTAGTGGGCCCTGGAGCCTCGAGGGGAAGCCATGGGCGCTTAGTTCCCATGTGCTAGGGATGGGACAGTCAGTCCACAGAGCCACTGAGCACCTGCATCTGAGGAGACACCAGGCTAGCCTCCAACTGGCTGGGTGACCTGAGGCAAAGGTGCAACTTCTCTGGGCCTCAATTTCCTCATCTGTAAAATGGAACAGCAATATCTACTTTATCAATGGTTGTGATTTGTGAACCAATATATATAAATATGTCTATACCACGCAGACAGTTAGGAACTCCTAAGTGTTGGAATCTTCCCTGCATGACACAGAGCACATACTTGCCCTCAGGGAGCCCAGTGCCTGGTTTCTAGGGTCACCTGCAGAGGAGGAAGGAGCCCTCGGCCGAGAGGGAGGGCAGGGCAGGTAGGTAGCAGAGGCTGAGCTAAGAGAGGACCATGACCTGTGGTAGGGGGAGAGGTGAGCTTGGCATGGCTGTAAAGATTCACTCACTCACTGAATATATATTTATTGAGCACCTACGGTATGCCAGGTGCTTGGAATTCAGCAATGCACAAAACACTCTAAAGACCCTGCCCTGGTGAAGCGTGTGATGGTAGAATTGAGACAGCCACAGTCCTTTGGCGTTACTCCTGTTGACACGTGGAATCTCCTTCCCTCCCCTTGAATCTGGGCCGGCCTTAGGGACTTGTGTGACAGAGAGATTGTGGCAGAAGTAATGTTCTGAAGCTAGATGACTTGCAGCTTCTACCTATGCCTCTGAGAACTCACTCTGGGAGCCCTGGGCCTCCATGGAAAAAGTCCGACTCCAGTCATGCCTGAGAGGCCTCCTGTAGGTGTTCCGTCCAGCCGAGCCCCAGCCGTCCTGCTGTCCTCACCAAAGCAGCAGACAGGCAAGCGAGGCCACCCTGGACGCTGCAGCCCAGCCACATGCTGAATGCCACAAAGCACCCTCCACCAGCAGCGTGTGGGACAGAAGAGCCAGCCAGCTGAGACTCGCCTGAATTCCTCGCTCATAAAATTGTGAGATATCACAAGACGTTTGTTGTTTTAAGCTACTACATTGTTGGGAAATACATTACGTAGCAATAGATGACAAGAATGTTGTCACAGAGGAAGACAGACAACAAAGAAATAAGTAATGAGCACATCTGGGGGTGGTAAATGCTACAGAGAAGACAGAGCAGGGGAGGGAACAGGCACTGCATGCATCTCCATGCAGCTGCCCAGGCGAGCTCTCGCTGAGGACAGGTGCTGAGCAAAGACACAGGAGGTGGGAGGAAGCAGTCAGTGCACAGGGCCTCAGTCAAGGACATGCCAGGCTCACGCAGGGAACTGCACGGCGCGGGCGGGCTGGTCAGGGGCTGTAGCAGCCGCGTTGCCCACAGCAGCAGCTCCCGCTCAGCAGCAGCGCCGCGCTGTGGCCCCGTCCTCTCTGGTTTGGCTCTGCTGACGCCACTGGGAGCAGCAACCATCCCCTACATCAGCATCCCCAGGCTGGGGAACAGAGGTTCAGAAAATGGGGAGCTCAGAGATGAGACAGCCAGGGGAGAAGCCATTCTCTGACTCCAAGGCCAAGATTTTCCGAACAGCTTTCCTTTCCTCCTGGAACCCCTCATCCGCCACCCTGCTCTCTAACGCCATCATTCTCCGCTAGGCGCTTGTCCCGCCTCTGGCTTCCCAGCCTCCCCCACAACCCTGCCCGCTGAGGCGCTGCCCCCAGACGGATGTCCCAGGGAGGTTCCCAAGGGTCCAGCACGGGCACCTGCCGTCCTCCCCTCCTGCTCCTGCACAGAACCACAGGGTAGGCCACGACCTCTCAGGGCCTCTGATCCACTCAAGAGGGGTTTGCAGCACGAGAAGTCAGACGCTGTGGTCAGAATGTTTGTGTTTCCCCCAAATTCACATCCTGAAATAATCCCCCGTGCAATAGTATTAAGAGGTGGGACCTTTAGGAGCTGATTAGGTCATGAGGACGGAGTTTTCATGCGTGGGATTAGTGCCCTTCTACAAGAGATCCTCCCCCCTTCCACCTGGGAGGGCACAGCGAGAGGATGTCACCTGTGAATAAGGAACGTGCCCACACCAGACACCAAATCTGCTGGGACCTTGACCTTGCACTTCCCAGCCTCCAGAACTATGCCCAGCAAATTTCTGTTGTTTATAAGCCTCCAAGTTTATGGTATTTCTGTGACAGCAGTCTTAATGGACGAAGGCCTCATCGGAAGGAACTCACAGAGACCGAGTGTCTACCTGAGAGGGTGGAGAGCACCTCCTGTGGGCACTGAGTGGGCACTCACTGTGGGCCAGACCGTGCTGGCCATTTTCCCCCCTGAGGTCAGTGATACTATGTCCCCATTTCACAGATGAGGAAACTGAGACACAGAGAAATCAAATATCCTCCCCAGGCTCTTCCAGGGAGAAGGTGGAGGTGGGCACCATGCCTATATTTTATAGCTGAGAGCCCTGAGGCAGATTCCTAATATCAAAACCGAATTTCAACCCCAATGTGAGGCTTTCCAGGAATGCTGGGATTCCTGTCACCACTGCCGATAGCAGAGGAGGGGGCAATAGATGACATTCTCAGAACTCTTCAAGTCATGCCATGCAAGGGACCTCCTCCTCCTCCGTCATGGCCAAGGCTGAGTCGGCCTCAGGGAGCCCAGTGTTGGGAGCAAAGGCAAGGCACATACCTGCAGGGCCACGTGGCTGATGGTGTGGGTGACGAATCGATGGTCCGGGTCCTCTGTGAGCCCACTCCCGACAAGCTCAGAATGGGAGACAGAGAGCAACTGGCCGTTGTGGTTGAGATCAGTCCTGTTAATAATTTATAGTACTAAGGATGATAATAGCATAGTTGACATTTATTCAACCCTTACCTTGCACCAGCCTTTCAACACAGAGCTCTTTAACTCCTCACAGTAAACTGAGCAGCGGCTGTGCCCACTTTATGGAGGAGAACACGGTAGCTTAGAGAGGTTCAGTGACCTGCCCAGACTCACAGAGCCGGCGAGTAGACTCGAACACAGCTCTCTCCAATTCCAAAGCCCGTGCTCTGAACCACCATATTCTACATAGAACAGCTACAAATGCATGCCCCTTGCAGAAGGGAGTCTGCGTTTAGCTGCATACAAGCCATGAGAGATATGAGCTAATGTGGAATTTCAGGCATCAACATTCGGTCCTCACAACTTACACTCCTAGCAGGCTCCAGTTTTATTTGTACACAGTCTCATCTGAGCCTCACAAGAGGTCCTGGAAGGTATCATCAGTGTTTCCATTTTACAAGTAGGAAAACCCAGGGCCACCTCTACTTAAACGAGAGTCTCAAAGAGAATCGGCTGTGAAGTTGGGACTTGACCGCCAGCCACCACCTGCAGCCCTGGTGCTGCCTGCAGGCCCAGCTCTCCCTCCTGCCTGCTCTGCCTCTGCTTCCCCCACCCCAGGGCCTCATCATCGGACCCCTTAAGGGAGCTCCAGCCACAGTTACTTCCAGAGCAGTGTGCCCACCAGCAGGGCAGCCCCCGTTAAACATAGCCTGTGGTCCTGTTTTCTATGCTGTGGGAAAGACAGGCCCCATGGGAAGCTCTGTTCAGGGATGTGAGGGCTCCTCAAAGCCAAGGCTCAGTGCTAGTCTGTTCTAACCTCAGAGCTGACAGATGGGGGGCCTGGGGCTGGAGCTTCCATGTGTGCTTTATACCCCTGTGTACCTCTGCCTTTGTAAACCATGTAAATGCCTTACGTGTTTTTTAACTATTTAAGCAAAAAAAAAATGCGCAAAGGTTTTGATGTGACACTTCAAAGAATGGACCCAAATTGGTCAACCTCACCAATAATTAAGGAAAAGAATAAAGGAAATAATATAAAGATGCTTTTGTCAATGTGTTTGGCAAAGAGTTAAAAGATTGATAATATCCAAGGTTGACCCGGGCAGGGGGGTGCGTATAGAGAAACAGCCACTCACAAAATACAGGTAAAAATCCATTTGGAGGACCAAATTGGCAATACTGTATAAGCTAAACGTAAAATATTCACATTTTTTTCATCCAGCAATTCTACTTCTGGGAATGTATCCTACAACCATTCAAGTGCACCAAGATATCTGAGCAAAGATGTTTGTTGTAGTGGTATTTTGTGAATGGAAAATTGGACAAGGCCTAAATATTGATCCATGGGGAATCCATTATGTTGATTCAAAGGAGTATTACAGAGTGGTGAAAAAGAATGTGGTCTATCTCCACAATGCCTTCTTTTATATTTGTAAAAGCAGGAGAAAAATGTGGATAATAAATAAATCATGAATTGAAAAAAAAGAAGAAAGAGGGTAGGATCTGTGAAGCCAGAGCAGGGGAAAGGCATTCTGTGCAGGAGGAAGAGTGTGGTAAAGGCTGGGGCCGCAGGGACGCCTGCTTCCGGAGACGGTGGGCAAGGGGCTGTGTGGGTTGTCACTGAGGGTCTCCGGCCCCCACCAGCACACGGGGCAGCACCACACAGAAGCCGCCTCCCTCACGCACGCTCTGCATGGCTCTGGGGGCTCACAGGACGGGGCAGAGGGAAAGGGAGGAGAGCCCACACAGAGGAGGATCGGGACGAGAAGGGATGTCCCCAAAGCTTAGAGTTCTACAGCTGGGAAACCTGTCCAAGCACCAAGACACAGAACGGAGGAGGGAAGACGAGCCGGGGGCACGGAGGAAATCTGGCCAGCTGGAGAGGCGCAGAGGGCAAGGGAAGGGGGCTGAGCCCAGGTGGAGGAGCACAAGGACTTGGGGCCCACCTGGACCTTAGATGCAACAGTCACTGCGATGGGTCCTGGGAATAGTGGCTCTCCAAGTCACCCGGACCTTCAAGTCCCAATCTCTGAGGGCCGGGTTGGGAAACCTCCATTTTAACCCAGTTATCTATCCCATGATTGTCAGACACTCTGAAATTTGAAAAACAATGGTTTAGATATGATCGAGCTCACCCTCTTTATTTTCAAATGGGAAAACTAAGGCACAGAGAGGCTGAGCCATTTGCCCGCAGTCACACAGCCAGTGGGTGGCAGAACTAAGCTAGCAGCCAGGCCCTCTGTCTCCTGGAGTGTCCAAGACTCTGTATCCTTCTATCTTTCTACTCTGAAAGGAGGCCTGGTCAGGCTGTGGGGGCCTTGGGACACTCAGGACTCCCCAAGCGTCGAGGTCGTCTGCCGTCCGCCCCCTGCCATCTCTCCAGGTCCCTGCCCTCCAAGCAAACACCAGGGATGGAGCTTTTAGGGCACACACTTAAGTGCTTATATCTCTCCTTGGTTTCCCTTGAATCAATTCCCTCAAATCAATTTAGAATCTATTTTGGCAGAAATATTAGCTGGTGAATTCAGGGTCCTCTCCATCACTGCAGTGATTTCTCAGTGAGGTCAGGGTTTTCCTGGCCCCTTCCTCCCAGAGGGTGATGGTGGTGACAGCTGGGGGTGGGGTCGTATGTAGTTAAAGACCAGGCACCCTCTGCTGGGCCTTCTCTCCACCATGAGGCCTCTGCCAGGCCGCCAGCCTGAGTTTCAAAGGCACAGGTAACGTTGTCCGTGCTGGGACCCACGGTGTCTGGGCGATGCCACAGGATGCCTGGTCCTGTCTGTTCGACGCTACATCCAACCTCCTCTGCTGCTCAGTGCCCCCAGCCAGTGCCGTGTGACTGTGGCTGGGAGGAGCATGCAGCGCCCCAAGCCTATCGAGGGCTAAGGTCTACCAGTTCCAGCTTCCTTTGGTGCAGAGCAGGTTGGAGGGCCACTCCTCCTCCGAGGACCAATACCAGCAGCCCACTCAACTGCTTCTCCATCCCCCCCCTCACCACTAGTTTCTACTCTGCATCTAGGACTCTCCCACTCCCCCCCATCTCCCCTCAGGTGGAGATGAACAGCAGCTAGCAGGCATCCCCTCCAAACCCACTGTTTATGGCTTTTGAAGCTCAAAAGGCCGAGAGCCGTCCCCGCCACTCGCTGCTTCTGCAGCCACTGCCCCACAGCAGCGGCCCGGCTGACCAGAGCAAGACGAGGCACGTGGGCCGAAGGAGGAGCAGGCAACACCTGGACCACGTCTTTGCAGAGTCGGCCTTCCTCCCGCCTCCAAGATGCTCCTGACCCACGCCGGCCTCCTGCAGGAGCTCCTCGTCCTCTCTGCCTGTCTCAATCCCCCGGGGCGGACCGAAAGCCTCCTCCTCCCAGAGCTCCTGGATTGCTCTGAGGACCCCGTCTTCCTGGAGTTCTGCCATTCTCAACCTAAGCAACTCTACAGTCCACGCGCCTCGCTATTCTGTGGGCTGCCAGAGCGTCCGGAGGGCGCGCATGCACGTGCACTCGTGTGCTCAGGTCTCATCTGCCCCAGCAGACTGCAGGCTTCACAGCTTCTTACTGCTCCAGGGCCTCGCAAAGTGCTGTCATTGTGGGTTGGGGTATAATAGAAGCACCTAGCTGGGATGTCAGGCCAGGGCTGGGCCACCAACCCTGACTCACCGAGCTATTCTGGGGGAGTTAGTCCCCTTTCTGGCCTCAGTTTTCTTGTCTGCAAAATTAGGAAGGTAGACCCTGCGTTCCGCACGATCCCTCCAGGCTATGTAATCCATCTAAACATAGCCCCAGAACTGTGACTCATCCCGAATTCCCGCTCCCCCCAGCCCCTGGCTCTGAGCTGGACAATCGAGAATTCAATAAATATTTAGCTGACTGATGTAAGCATGGCACAAAAGTCACCAAAAGGGACATTAAGCTTCCAAGAAACACGAAAACCATCCGCGGTATCTCTCTCTCGTGAATTCTCTCAGAGGGCAGAAAGCATAAATATAAAGTAGGCAGCCAATTTTTTTTTTCCCTTTAAAGTCAAAGACCCATAAATCATGCATGTGCAAATTCATTTCATAATTAACATCACTGGGTATATGTCTGTGAAAGTCGTGCTTCAGCTGGGTGAGATGTTCTGCTAATTAAAGGCTTATTTTGTGATGGGAATCATTTTGTGGAAGCTGCTCCGCTCACACTAGTGTAGATTTTTTTTTTTTTTTAATGACCCATAGGCTCTGCAAAGTGAGTCAACTGTTGGTGCTGTGCAGCTCACGGCTTATTAGACAGTAACACCGCGTGCACCCCGGAGCCTCCATTTTCAAATGCAGCCAGCGGCAAGTGTGTTCTCCGAGTCACAAAGAACACACGCAGAGAGAGCCTCAGAGCTGGCAGGGAACCAGCAGGCAGTTTGAGATAAGAGAGTCCTGGAGAGGGAAAGGGATCCGCCCCGGGCTCTCAGCAGACTGGCAGAACCCAGTCTGAGAACCCCCTTCCCAACACTCCCCAAACTTTCGTCCACTCTCCTTGGCCCCGTGGGGCACACGCCCATGCCGCCCTGGTTGTCTTGGGAGCTCTGGCTTCAACTGCTGCGCCTGCCTCGCAATGAAGCACGCTCAGTAGGTAAGCCCGCCAGCCGAGTTGCCGAGCTCCCCCTGGAAGCAAGAAAATTGGAAAGAGACAGCTGGGATGGAGTCTTGACTATTTTAATAATGTTCGGTACCATGGCTGTTGCCGGGAGATTAGCAGGGCAATGTAACGGTGTGTAATTTTTCCTAAGAATTCCATTAACAAAATCAAATGGGCAGACAGAGGCGGGAGTTGGGTGGGGGGGACGGAGATCTTTCTGGAGGCTTCCTTGGGAAGGAGTTTCTAGGCTCCCTCAGGCCTTCTCCCCTCTTTCCTCACCCTGCCCATGGTCCACGTGGGGAGGCAAGGCAGGGTCAAGAGAGCAGGGGCACCTGCAATCAAGCCTCTTGCTGAAGCCCTTCCTTGCTGGGTGGCCTTGGGCCAGTGGCTTAGCCTCACTGTCAGCTTCCACACCTGCAGGTGGGGATAGCCCCGCAGGGCTACGCTGAGGACCAGAGATGACGCGTTATAAAGTGTTGACCACAGCACTGGATGCAAAGTGGCCCTGGATAAATTGTCTGCCATTGGTTTACTCTTCAAATGTCTACTCTCTGGCCCACCCAGACCTGTACTGCTCATTTCTCATGCCTCAGTTTCTACATCTGGAGCATCCTCTCTGCTTGCTGGGCCAGGGTCATGTGCCAAGGGCAAGGTGGGAGAAGGGAAGACATGGCCCATGCACTCCAAGTGCTTACAGGGAGTTGGGGAGGCCAGATATTGTCATCCACTTCCCTCCACCCAGGCAGCGGGTTTAAGATGCTGCCGAGTGTGCTCCCAGCCAGTATTACACCAACGTATCTGTAAACCCTGGGAGCCAGTATTACACCAACGTATCTGTAAACCCTGGGAGCCAGTATTACACCAACGTATCTGTAAACCCTGGGAGAAAGCGGCTACCATGTCTGTGTACAGGTGAGGACACTGAGGCTCACACAGGTCATCGTTTGCCTCAGGCCACACAGTCAGTCAGTCGCAGAGTTTAAAAGGGAGCTGAGGTGTTCAGATTTGAAATCCCAAATTCTTTCTCCCAAACCACTTACTTGTGTCTGTCCTTTCCACCTGGTTTAGTCTTGTACTACCAGGTAGACTGTAAGCTCCTTGAGGGGCCGATGCTCACTGCACCTTCTCTCTTGTCTTCCATGAAGACAGTACACACAGTAGGTGCTCAAATCAGACTTATGGAATTAAATGGACAGAACCTTCAAGACACCATTTTTTAAATGAATCCAGACTTTCTTGAAGTCATCTTTTCCCCTTATCCTGCGGTCTTCTCATTCTCTCTCTCTCTCTCTCTCTCTCACACACACACACACACACACATTTTGCAAAATCTAATAACAACCAGTTTAAAAACATACTAAAAACAGAAAATTTATGTAGCATGACCCAAATTGAATTATACATTACAGCACTATAATTGATTTTTTAGAAGAGAGATTAAATTTATTTTATGCCTCACTAACTAACAGCTAGATTTACCTAATTGCTTGGAGTGCAGAGTTAGTATGATTCATTAAACTCCATACATGCTTGGGTACACTGCACACTGAGCAAAGCTTCCCTGCTCGCAGCAATTAACAAGGAGAAACCTGAGGCCGCACCAGTAATTGACGAGAACAATGCAGCCTAAAGTTTGCTGTGGGTGTTTTATTAAGTTCTTTGAGCAAAATGCAGATACTGCGCATTCTGGTAAAACAGCTCCAACAAAACTGAGACCCATTAATTCATTCTCGCTCTCGCTCTCACTCTCTCTCCCCACTTTGCTGAGTGGGGAGGGGAGAAAGCAAAGAAAAGGGGAAAAAGGCAAAACGTAAGCCTTATCTTGGTTTAATTACATCAATCATAACAGTTCTTTAAAAAAAACCTCACCAGCCTCTGACAGCACGCAGGCAAAGTCAGCGAGCCTAACAAAGAGTGAGTTTGGGTGGAATCAGCGAGCGTAATTATATACACATTATCAAAAAGGTAGCAATTTAGGGAAACTGGAAAAAAATATGCTAATTTTTGATAGCGAGAGAAAATTAGAACTCTCTGAACCATTTATTTATTAATTATTATTAATAATGAAGAACATTTCCAAGTGGCGTACATTCAGATAATAAGTGTGATTTCCTTTATCGGTGCCTGTGCCTGTCTGGACATGTTTATGGGTTCTGTAGACATCACACACACCCCACTTCCTCCTCATTCAAAACCACACTTGAATTTTTCACACTCACTCCCAGGACCAGTGAGATATATGCGTTGACTGGTCTATCTGGAAAATATAGATTACACTGCTCTGTCTGTACCATGCTTGAAGGTGTAGGCTTGTGCAGTTATGGAAGCAGAGAAAGAACTGCTCTCACATCCCATAACCAAATCTCTAGGGCTCCTGTGCCTATATTGTGGGGTTGGAGCAATTTGCTTTGCTCTGGGAGAGGCATTTAAGAATATAAAAATGTCAGCCATGGCTTGTATCTTCCAGGAAGGGACGATATAATTGGGGAGGCAAGACGTACTAGACATCCATTATGCTGCCACGATACACACCTGCCCTTGCTCTGGAATCCTCCCAAGATACACAGTGGGCATCCCACAGCCCCCCGCTTAAGCTGATTGGACGAGGAATGGATGCTTGACCCCAGCTGAACCGATCACAGTCTCTCTTTCGGGGATCTGAAACTGGAGTGAGAATCGCAGAGATTGGTGGCTATTTGGAGTCGAGGCACGTGGGGTCCCACACTCCAGAGAGTTGTTCCACCAACCCCATCTTCTGAGGTCTCCAAACCTACATAGCCCCAGAGAGTCTGCTGTTCCTTTAATTCTGTATATAGCCCGGGATCCTTTCACCACATCCTCTTATCTTAAGTCCCACTGAGTCAGTTTCGGTTATTTGCACCCAAAGAGCACTGCGGCCAAGGAAACGTAACCAAGACAGGGTGAAGACTGGTCCACCAGGCACCGCTGCTTGTACCATCCCTGCTACAGGATTCAGGAACCGGGGGATGTAGGAGCTGGCCAGGCCCTAAAGGGCCCCTACTCCAAAGGTCTGCAAACTGAGCTCCCAGGGCAGCCTTCCCGAGAGGCCAGTGGGATGCCACGCTGTGGCCCCACTCCACCCTGAGCACCTGTGGCAGGCGTGGTCTAGTGCTTCTGCGGCTGGTGAGCTCCAAAGCCTTCTGCTGGGGCACACATCCCACCTTTGAGGGACATGTTCTTGTCCACCTTGTCATTTTATAGACTGCACAACTGAGTGGAGACGGGTTTTAAGTGACTTCCTTAAGGCCACAGAGCTGAATCAACACAGAAGACTTGAACCCAAGTTTCCGGACACTGACCGCCTTTCTGGTTTTGTTTCCACCGCGTCATGACTTGGTCCAAAAAATCCTAGCGCGGTCCCTGCTGCAGTGTCACTCAGACACCTTCTCATCCTTCCAGCCTTCACGGGGCGGTGTCTGAGGGGTGGGGAGGCCATTTCTTGCTTTCAAAGGGCAGGGCCTCTGGGGATATGTCAGAACAGCTCAGAGCCTACAAGGACAACCCCTGGAAAGCCCTAGTTCCCTCAGTGAAGGGCTGTCCCCACAGTCCAGGCAGGAGTTTGGGTGACCGGGGTCCTGGCCTTGCCCCGTCCGCTCTCCTCACTCAGGCCCAGACCCCGGCAGAGCCCAGGCTGGAGGCAGCAAGTTCGGGGGAGGCCGTGACCGCAGGCGCCACCTCTGCTGCCACCACACACTGGGTCACACCAGGGGCTGTGCTGGACACACACTGTCCCCTCAAACCCACCAGCCATGCAGGGCGGTCTGTCAGCTTCATCTGACAGATGGGGAAACTGAGGCTCGGCAAGGCCAAGTGATCACCAGGAGCCAGAGACCTAGGAAGCAGCGGAAGCTGGTTTGGATTTGGGCCCATCCCACGACGCTCGAAGCCTTCCCTCTACGCTGACCCTGGAGTCAGTGCGCAGGCTCCCTGGAAGCCAGAGTTGTGAAGTCTGGCCTGGGTCAAGCCCATGACCCACGTGGTTGTGAAGCCCCTGGGGTCTGAGCCCTGTGTCTGAGGCCCACGGGGGAAGGCCTGGCCCTGCCTCTGCCCCCAGGGAGCCTCTAGTCTAAGTGGGAAAACAGCGGAATGCCCCGGGGGCCTCCCCGCCTGGCTGTCCCCCTCCTACCCACCCTTCCCCAGCACGTCCTAAGTGACCTCCTGGACAGGGTCCCAGAGAAGAGGCCTCATCCCTGGACACGTGTGTAAAGGGGGCTGCCGAGGGGAGAGACATCTCCCCCAAGCCAGACCATCCATTCATTCAGTGAGCGGTTATGGAGCTCCAGGCTGTGCTGGGCCACCATGGGGGACGCGAAGACACAGCCCCTGTCCCTGAGGCCGCTCCCAGTGCAGGGGCCTTGCCCTGGTCAGGGAGCGCCTTGAAGGCCAATGCCGAGGAGGAGAGCTAGATTAGAGGTTAGTGAGCCACTTGCCTCAGGATGCAAAATTTAAGGGGGTGCCAAAAATCTCAGCGATGAAGATAAATAATATTTTAAAGCAATATATTTAAAAATAAAAAAAGTAATGCAACAGATGTTTTGCATTAAATTCAACCTTTTAAAATATTGCTTTGAAATAGTATCCTTGTTGCTTAATGTGTGTCTGGTGCCCCCTCGACGCCCCCCCCCCAGTGCCTCATTTGTTTAAGCCTAGGCCCACCCTGGGGCCTGTGTCCTCCAGGTGGCTGAAGTGGGGAGCCAGAGAGGACAGGGGAGCTAAGGAGGGGACTTTGGCCTTTGGCTTTGTTGTGGGGAGGCTCCTGCTAGGCACCCGTCTGGAGGTGTGCAGGGGGGCCTGGCACCTAGTGCCTGGGAGAGCCCCTGGCCTGGGCGTCTTCAGGGGTCGGGGAGCAAGCTGCCTCTTGACAGGTGGACTGTGAGGCAGAGCCAGAGGGGACCTGCAGGAGCCTCCCTGACCCCCAAGGCCTGGGGCTCAGCAGACAGGAAATAAGGCAGAGCCAGCCCAAGGCTGGGGAATGGTGGCTGCTATGCTGAAGGGGCGGGTCAGGTGGGAGGTGGGAGGTGACTGCAGGAAGGACAGGAGTGGACCCCCCCCCACAGGCCACCCAGCCAGCTGGGTGCCAGGGCTGCACTGGGCCCCTCGGGCTCCCGGGTCACCTTGTCTAATCCCCCACAACTTGTGAGGAAGGGACTGTGTGTCGTCCTTGCCACCGTGCAGATGAGGAAGCTGAGGCTCGGAGAGGCGGAGATGCCCAGACCATGGGACGGAGCTGGGCCACGCATGGGCTGGCCTCTCTCCAGCCCCCGCCTCCCACTCTCTCACGCTGCCTGGGAACCGGAGCCCCCACCCCACTCCCGCCTGCCCGACCCCAAACTGTCACTTCCACCTTTTCCCTCCTCTCCTAACTTTCCCGAAGTGAATATCATTATTAATATTATTTGCCTAATTAACACGTTGGCTGAATGACAGAAAACATGCAAACAGGTTTTGCCAAGGAAACTCTGATTAAAACTGCAGCCTGTCTAATTAGATGGAGATTTCTTCATTAGTGTCCCCATTTTAGATGTGCCTCCTGCCACCCCCAGCTCCCTTCCCTGTGCTTTTGCCTCCCAGCTCCCACCCTTAACCCTGGAGGCCCCGTCCCTGTCCCTGTCCCCATCCCCGTCCCCTGTCTGGACACTCCTGCCGCCTGCCCCGCCCCCCTGCCACCCTCTTCCATTTCCCCGGGAGGCAGCTGATGGCAGGGCTGGCCTGCTGCAGTCTGAGGCTGGCCGGAGGACATCGCCCTGAGGGACAGGAGCTGGCCCACCTTGCAGGCCTGGGACCCTCCTGGGCGGGCCTGGTTTGGGGTGCGGGCACCCAGGTTTCTAAAAGTCTCTTCATAAATACTCCTGATTCATAAACCAAGCAAAGCAAAATCCCCAGGTCCTCTCAGGCAGACGCCATTGACAGCAAATGCACATTTAGTAAGAAGAACAGCATTGCAGAGCGCTGGCTGAGTACCTACTCTGTGTCAGACCCTCGCAAGTGTTTTCTGGTTTTACCTCCAACCCTTTGAATGAAGAGTTACCACCACTTTGCAGATGAGAAAACCGAGGCTCGGAAGAGGCTGCGAGGAGCAGAGACTGGACTCAGATCCAGCACTTTCCAGCTCCCACACTCCGGCCCCTCCCTCTCGGGGGCTCCTCTGTTGGCGTCTACAGAACTCCCCACCCCCTTCTCATTTTCTCTTCCCTTCTCTGCAGGGCAGCCCTCAGGGAGCAGGCGGTGCTGACTGACTGAAGGGCATGGTCAGGGAGAGCAGACCAGAGATGCCAAGCTGGGCTCCGGACTGGCTCCTTCAAGGGCTGCAGGAATGTGTCCCAGGAGGAGGGGGCCGAGGTGGGGAGGGCTCCTGGACACATCTGACAAGAGGGGTCAAGCACAAAAGGCAGGAGGGTATGTGGTCCGGGAGGCGCAGGCCCGTGTTTGTTACGGGAAGGAGGTGAGCTGCAGCCGTCAACTTTTGAGCCCAGCCCACGTCAGGGACTTGTGCAAGGTACTTAAGTGTGTACCCACATCTACGCTTCACAGCAAGGTGTTATCATCTCCACGGTTCACAGCTAAAGAAACAGAGGCTCTGAGAGGTTCAGAAATGTGGACGTGGTCGCACAGCTAGTAGGTGGCTGTGTTATTTCCTGTGGACTCGCTCTGGTGACTTCGAGGACACAGGGGCATCACCAGTGGTGGCTGGAGGGGTGGGAACCTGAGAAGTTCTAACCACCGTGGGATGGGCTGCCCCAGGACAGGTGTGCTCTTGGTCAATGGAGGTGAGCAAGCAGGAGCGGAGGACCTTCACGGGGATGTGAGCAGCGTGGTGACAGGTAGGAGCCGGCGTCCCAAGGCTGCCTTCCCCGGCAGCTGTCCGTTCACCAGTATTTATGGAGTGCCCGCCATGTGCCGGGCAGGCGGGTCCCTCCTTGTGGAGCCGGCCCCCTGAGCCATGAGGCTTGGCCCCGGCTTCCCTGCCTCCCTTCGTGGAGTCTTCCCTCCCCAGGCTCTCAAGGATGTCATCTCCCCAGTTGCTCCACACCCATCCTTTAGGGCATCGCATTCAGTCCCTTGGGCCCCAGGAGGGCTGTCACTGCCTGCCAGGACCTTCCAACTCCACCTCAATTCAAGGATTCAAGATTCACTGAACTGATGGAGGAGAGAGAAGGTGCGGTGGGAAGAGCTGCTCCCTCCCTCTCTACTCCTCCCCCCTCCCCAGCACCCCTCAAATGACAGTGCAGAGCAACACCACCTAGCAAGCCCTGGGAAGCCACTCCCTGGGTGCTCCAGCAGGATGGCAGGTGGCCTGGTGGCACTGGGGAGAGGGACGTGGGCGCAGCTTATTAATTAGAGGCAGAGCCTGACTCATCCGCTGTATGACCCAGGTCGCCGTGAAGCATCTCCGGCCTGGGCCCTGTGTCCCAGGGCCATTCCAGGGAAGACTTGGCCCTGTCCTCAAGGATCTTCTAGTCTAAGTGGGAAAACAAGCTTAATGTCCTGGGGGTCCCTCCACCCTCCTGGGAAATGAGCCCTGGACTTGGGTTTGAATCCCAGCTCTGCCACTTGGTAGCTCTGTGACCTCGGGCGCATTTCTTACCCTCTCTGAACCTCTGTTTCTCTGTCGGTGAAATGTGGAAATGATAATGCTTCACGAGGTGGTTGCAAAGGTTAAATAGCTTAATACGAACAAAGAGCCCAGTGTCACCCCTGGCATGTAGGAAAACCCCATTCCAATACTCTCCCTGCAGATGAGTCAAAGTCACAGACATAGCCGTGGTGGTTCGAGGTTAGGGTGAAGTCTTCCTCACTGCGGGTGGGAGGAGGCTGACTCTGACCTTCCATGGCTGAAGTTCCTCCTGGGAATCCCCAGCTTCCTTCCAGCTCTAACACGTCCCGGTTCTCCCACGGGTGCACCTTCAGATGCTCCAAGAGTCAGTCTCATCCCACGGGCCTGGCAACGTTTGGTGGCTTCCCAAAGCCTCCGTGTGCCCTTCTGACAAATGGCACAGGCCCAGCACTCCCCGAGGTGTTTCCAGGCCTGTTGGCAACTTCTCCAGGAAGCCCAAGACGCGCAGGGCGCATGATCCGAGGTGGGGAGACAAGCCTCATTAGACAGCTCCAGTGCCCGCGGGATCTGTCACCATGGCAGCCAGCCCTCGTGCAGACCAGGTGGTTTTTATTACCGAACTTGGAAAAGTTTACGGTGGCACCAACAATGAATCTTTATTCTGTTGTTAATAGCATGTCTCTTATTAGCATGTATCTTTTCCCCTTCTTAATAACATTTACATTTCCAAGCCGCATTTATAATTAAGTCATTAATCCCTTACTGGAATTTCTTGTTTTTCAGAAGCAGCAAACCAGAGGCCCCGTCTGGCTGGTGTGAATGGAAGGGCAAAGGCACCACCTAATTGCTCTGGGAATGTCATTCTGATTATTGGATCCTGACCCAGCAGCCTGCTGATAAGCTCTGAGTTGGAGACACCCCATCTCAGGGGAGCTCAAAGGCTGCTCAAGGCTTTTTCTCACCCTCTGTAACTTCCCTGCCACACAATTAGCCTTCAAGGATGCCTGAGCACTGGAGGCTGGGAGGAGCCAGGTGTACAAGGGCAGTGGTGTGGAGGGCACGAGGTTTGGGACGTCCTCTGCTGTGTTTCCGGATTGCCGTTCTCATCATTCCCTTCAATGCAAGCACTGGGCTCCAGTCTGTACCATGGGGAGTAGGAAGAGCTTGACTTGTTGACCCCTGGGCTTCTGTTATGACCTGAACTGTGTCCCCTGCCCCCAGACCCACATGTTGAAGTCCTAACGCCTAGCAACTCAGAATACCACTGTATTTGGAGACAGGGTCTTTAAAGAGGTAATTAAGTTGAAAGGAGGTCATTAGGGTGGGCCCTTATCCAATAAGACTGGCGTCCTTATGAGAAGAGGAAATCGGGACACAGACATGTACACAGGGAAGACCACAGGGAGACAGAGAGAGAAGACACCATTGACAAGCTAAAGAGAGAGGCCACGGAAGGAACTGACCTTGATCTCAGACTTCTATCTTCCAGAACTGTGAGAAAATTAATTTCCGCTGTCTCGGTCACCCAGTCTGTGGTGCCTTGTTATGGCAGCCCCAGCAAACTCATTCCTTCTGGCCCTGACGTGTGCGTGTTCTGGGTCTCCCACTTATCTGACTTCAGGTACCCCAAGGACCCAGGAGACAGAAAGCCAAGTCTCTTGGCCCCTGGCCCAGGCCGTGCTCAGGAGGCAGGGCCCACCCTGACACAGGTATGAGGGGCAGAGAGATTCCTCTTCTACAATTTCCATTAGCTCCTGGCCTCCAGAGTTGGCTTCTAGAGTCAGGGACTTCAGTAAGAGCGTTCACCCGAGACCTTGACAATGAGTCCAGACCGAGGCCCTGTAGGCTGAGCCAGGAGCCCCATTCCAGCTTCCCAGGGAGCACCAGGGGCCAACACAACGTGAGAGCTGGCATCAGCACAGGTGCAGGTCAGATTTGGGAAGGGCACGGCAGCTTTGGGGGTCTGCAGTGCCTCGGCGTCCATCATAGTTGGTCTGGCATGGAGTGGGTGGGCCAGCTTCGGCCTCCTGCACCTCCCGCATGGACAGACACCTAGAGACTTGTAGCCCGTGTCTCCTTCCTGCTGTCCCATGCCTGTTCATTTATCTTTTACTTAGGACCCATCAGTGACTCGTATTGCTGTCAGTGTGACTTCCCAGCCACTATTGAGTCTGTCTCCTACTCCATGGTCATTTCAGGCACTCTTCCCTTTTGACAACTAAACTTCTCAGTGTTCCCCATTGTAACATGTCATTTTGCAGTTCATTTATCCTTCCATCCAACCATCCACCCATCCATCAGTACTCGCACACTGCCTGCCACCTGCGCCATGCTTGGCCCTGGCAGCACAGTGCTGAGTCCACATGCACAGACTCTCCCCTCACAGAGCTCACAGTCTAGTGGGGGAGTTAGACATCAAGCCCATCAAATGATTGACATCTGAAATTATAAGCCAAGGGAAAGTCGGGGGAGGGGCACTGGGTGTATAGAACCACGGGGCTGATAGGGTTGGGAGTTGAGATGAGCTCCATGCAGAGGGGCATAGCCTGAGCTGGGACCTGCACCATGAGAGTCAATCAAGAGGAGAGGAAGGAAGGATGATCTTGACAGAAGGAGGGATGGCATGTGCAAAGACCCTGAGGTTACCAGGAGCTGAAAGAAAAGACCCTGAGGTGACCGGGAGCTGGAAGAAAGCCGAGTGACTGCTGGACTTAGAGCTCTTGGGGGTCAGGGCTGGGGCAATGTGTCTTCTTGTTTCTACGACAGCCTCTGGTTCATGCTGGGAACTCAGTATGAAGAGGCACCTGAGGGTGTACCACCCATCCTCTACCTGGGGATGGCAGTTTGCTCAAGGACTCTGTAGCACATGACAAGTCTCTACGTACCATCTCTAGGGTGTACTGTTAAGGTCATCTATCTACTCTGGAGCTCAGAATCCTTTTTTTCCCTCTTCCAGTATTAGAGTTTTGAGAGGTTTTTCTCTAAATTTTTTGGGTGTGGGTTGCTCAGATTTCTGCAGGCCGCCCTAGCCCAGGCAGTCACTTTTTCCCTCTGGCTTGGCTCTGCCTATCAAATCTATGCACATGGGCTTCCTGGAGTCCCATGGCCATGTCTCGCATGTGCTCACAAACCAGGCCGGTCTGATACTGTGTAGCATCTGTCATGTTTCAGCGTTGCCCTTGGCGATGCCCACATCTGAGACCTCAGATGTCAAGACGGAGTGAAAATGCCTTGCTACCACCTCTGCTGAGAGCAGCAACACCTCGAGGTGCCAAAGAGATGTCCAGCCAGCCAGCAATGGAGCTGCCACGTGGATTTCTGTCCAGAAGGTGAAGAACTCACCTGTTCTTCTTTCTATGTGACAGTTGGTCCCCTGGGCACCAGGACAACTGTCTGACCACTGCTTGAAAATGGTGCCCAGTGTCCACCTGCAGCTCTTTCTCCTTCAGGCTTGGTTTGTGGAGCTGGGCTGGGGACCCAAATGTTGGAGGCAAGCTCTGCAGGCAGTGCCCTCTGGGGCTCACACACCCATGGGGGCTTCTCTCCAAACCTTCCTGCAAGCAAACACGTGCAAATTGGACCCCTGGGAGCCCATCTCACAAGATGACCAAGCATGTTTAGAAATATCTGGATCCTCAGGTACACGTGACTCAGGCTCTAACTTCATTCTAGTATATAGGGCTATTACTATTTTTTATAGATTATAATCAGTGTGCATTCCATCTTGAGGGCTTTTGTAACATCCTAGCTGTAAGAATGTCCATGTTACTACATTCTCTGTGAGCATAACTCCTAGCAGCTCCTTCGTAGTCCATTAAGTGGATGCACCACTTTACCTATTGCTGGACATTTAGACTATTTCCAGATTGTTGCTGTTACAAATGTTATGTATGGAGTATCACCATATATTGGTATGTATTTTCAGAAGAAGAATGACCAAGTTAGGAAATATAAAATTGTTTGATCCATGGAGTTCAGTTGGCATCCGCTGGCTTGTAGCAGCTCACATGACCACCAACACTGTATGTGGGTAGGTCCTAGGTCCTTATTATAGCTGCTATGGGACCTGCCTGGCTGGATTACCTGTCTGTCACAATGCCCGTGGGATTCTTGAAGCTTTTATAAAGAGAAAAGGGAGTTGGCTAAGGACAGAATGCAGACTACAGAATGGACTGCATAGAGTTTCTAACCAAACATTTAAATATAAATATGGATCTAAAAGATCCAATTGTTTACAGCTGTAGCTCCTGTGGGATCCTGTGTCAATGGCAACCTCACCTCCTAGGATGCACGAGGGAGGAAGAAACCCCTTACTCAGCTTGGTAAGGTGAGGCCCTACCACTGTCCCGGATTGCCTTCTGTCACCTGGGGTGGGGATCACCCCTTGCTTCTCTGTGCCCACCTTGGCCCCCATTCCAACTGATCCACATCGTAGCAGGTGCTCACCCACCTGTACCGGGGCTGGCCTGACAGTGGTATAAGAGTTCTCACTCAGAAGTTGCCCAAACCCACACTCCAGGGCAGGTTCTTCATTGGCTGCGTCTCTGCAACGTTGCCTGTTTTTGCTCCATTTGCTGCTATTCAGACCTGCTGGAACAGCTGGAGGGGCGACGCTCCAATTTGGCGATTGTGTCTTCTGCAGGTGCCTGGTACAAAATGCCCATCTCTTTCTCTTTGCATTTTGCTGATAGGAGGTGTTTATGGACCTTCCCAGCTATTTACGGAAGAGAAAATCTACTTCTTCTATGTACATGATACCTGAATTCATGCTTACACCATTTTTTTTGGTTGCTTAAGTAAGTGTGCCCTCCACTATGTGCCCTTGTGTGTGTGTCAGGGGGGATACGTAACTCTTCCATGCTATGCCCTCACCATCCATTAACTAAGGTGATAGCTTATATGGATGGTCCCCAATTTCTGAGGGTTCCACTTATTATTTTTTGACTTTAGGATGGTGCAATTTTGATGTAATGTACAGTTACAGTGTTCAGCAAATTATATGAGATATTCAACACTTTATTATAAAACAGGTTTTTTGTTAGATGATTTTTCCCAAGTATGGGCTAATGTCAGTGTTCTGAACATGTTTAAGGTAGGCTGGGCTAAGCTATACTGTTCAGTAGGTTAGGTGTATTAAATACATTTTTTACTTAAAATATTTTTAACTTACAATGAGTTTATCAGAACATAACCCCATAACCCCATCTAAGTTGAGGGCCATCTATACGTGGTTAAGAGGAGAAAGAATCCCTCCCAGGAGGCTATCTGCCTTTTGAATGGGACAATTCTTATCATGAATCATCTTTAATTATTATAATTATCTTTAACAATTAAAAGCAAAAAAGTTATCATGGGAGAATGGCAGGCTGGGAGACGAGGTCCCAAATCACTCCATAGAGGCCCATCTCGTTTGGGGACCATTTTTGGGTCATTGTTTGGAGGCGATGGGAAAGGTCATAATTTCCTACTTAATTGATTATATCAGAGACCTCAGCCACCACCTGTCAACAACTCAGGAACAGGTGAGCAGTTTAATACAGTGACCAAGTCAGACTGCAGTCAGACAGCCTGAACTCAAGCCCTGGCTCTTCCCCATATTATAGCTGTGTGACTCTGGCAGAATCACTTCACCTTTCTGGGCTTCAGCTTCCTCATGTGTAATCTAGAACAATATCCACTTAATAACGCTGTAGGAATTAAATGAGATAATTAGTGCAAAGTGCTTAATGTAATACCTGGCACATAGTAGGGACCTAATAATTGCTTGCCATTATTGTAATTATAAGCATTTCATTCTCAAAGTCCCCTGCCCAGTGCTCCAGCAATAATTGAACACGGTGTACCATGTCTTACAGAGCACAGGTGACCTTCATTCCCTTAACCCTTTGGATGCTTACAATGAGGGAGGAGAGTTGTTTTTATTTTCCTGCTCTTGATATATTATCCTCAACTCTAAAACGTGAACAATTCCATCCTCCACCTTCCTTATAGGACTGCAGAGAGAATGGCACAAGAAGGTCAATGTTTATTACATTATAAGGTCTACAACACCATACAAATGGAAGTTGTGTGGGCATTTGGACCTGCCATTTGAGCCTGCACGTTTTGCAAAGCTAAGTCTTTTATCTGACCACATAATAAGTTTCACAGGCACAAGCTGCTGCTCTGTCTTCATCCATAATCTTACACTTGAAGGTCACGTGGCATACTGGAACACTGTAGGAACACTCAGACAGACTCAGATTTGTTCCTCTGTGACTTCAGGCAAGTTACTTAATGTCTTTAAGACTCAGCTTCCTCTTCTTTAAAATCAAGGAGTACTATCTATGACAGAGTTATTATAAAAATTCAATGAAATAACTTAAGTAAAATACTTGCCCATTTATTCAACAGTTATTTACTGAGCATCTACTATGTATTAGACATGATTATGGGCCGTGGGAATAGGATGCTGAACAAAGATGATGTTCCTGTCCTCTTGGAGTGGAGGAAACAGACCGGACCATACCCAATTTGGTCTGCTTTCTGCTGCCAGTAACACAAAATTTGACAAAACTTGACTCCAAACAGCTTTAAACATCCAGGTATTAAACATCTCACACAATAAATCTAGAGATAAGACTAGCCCAGGGTTGGTTACTTCACCAGCTGCTCTATGCCATCAAAGCTAAATCTTCCCATCTCTCTGCTCTGCCAGACTCAGCACACCAACGCCTGTCTCCAGGCTGGTGGTGCTTTCATGGTCACAAGATGGCTGCCGAAGCTCCAGGCTGGCATCCTCACACGGCCAGAGGAAAAGGCCAGGAAGGCCAAGAACCCTCATTGGTGTCCATTTTTATTTTTTCTTAGGGTGAAATTCACGTAACATAAAATGAATCATTTTAAAGTACTATTCAGTGGCTTTTAGTACATTCCCAATGTTATGCAACTACCACCTATATCACGTTCCAAGACATTTTCGTTACCCCCAAACAAAAACCCTAAGAAACCTTTCCCAGAAGCATGGAAGACAAGCCCTCAAGTCTCATTGACTCAAGTTGAGTCACATGATCATTCTTACTCCTGTCCCTGGCAAGGAGTGTGACGTTATTATGATTGGCCAATCAGAAGTCCCTTCAAATCTCGTGGTTTGAAGCCCAAAACTATGACATTCCTGTACGAATGAATGAACGAATGAATGAGATTGTCAGCAGAGGGTGGAGCACATAATAGATGCCCAATGTATGCTTCTTTCCCATATTAATGAATGCTAGGTGAGTGTGCAGAATACACTCCAGCCTTTCCAACTTGCCAAAATAGGAAAGACAAACAAACAAAAAACCGAAAATGGCCCCTTTGAGGGCATGTCCAACTAATCATCACAGCCTGGGGAAGGCAGCTCTGCCATCAGAGAACAGCACACTCTGTTTCAGAGACGGCAGGGGAATTGGCATCTGGAGTCCGGACGGCTTGCCAGCCTCGCGTGAGTTCCCCAATCACACTGCTTTTCTGATCTTTTTCACTACTCCAAACCGACTGCTCTTCTATTCTTTTTAGAAAATGTTACTCAGAAACAGCAGACCATATTATGCATTTTTGAGGCACCTGTTTGCAATCACGTTTCCTTCTATGGAACTATTTTGAAGCTTGTTTTTAGGAGCTACCTAGAAAGCCAAAATGGCATCGCTAACACCTGCACAGAATGTTCTTCGCACCTCATCTTGGAGGGTGTACTTCCCTTTCTTCCTCACCTTATGGTGACTGGTGAGAACGGTGCATCGTCCTTACCTGTCTGATAGCACTTCAGGTGAAGGGAACATTTCAGATCAGTCTCGTGGCTCTTACCAGAATTAATGGCTAATTAAGTTGGCATCTTCCCTCCAGTCCCACTGGGGGGTCAGGCCACCCCAGGTTGCTCCAGGTGACAGGGTGGGCCAGAGATCCCCATCACAGGGAAGCAAAGGCAATACTTTAGCCACGCAAGGGTTTGGTGACTCCTCTCCCCTTTCAGAGATTCATTCATTCATTTACTTAACGAATACTGATGGAGGTCACGTGTGTGCCTGAGCCTGTGCTAGGCCCCAGCCACACACTGATGCTGCACAGACCCTGCCTCCTTGGAGCTTAAAGTCTTCACTAGCTAAATAACATTTCAAATATATAACTACACACGGTGTAAGATCTTTATGTTTGCAACATCCAACTGGTCCAGTCCATCACCAGGAAAAAAAAAAAAACAACAGGAGTGACAACAGTCTTGTTGCCAGGCGATGCCAAATGCGCACAGAATCCAGAGGAAGCAGCAAACCGGCCGTGACTCTTCCCTGTAGTCCTTTCCATGTCCCTTCAAGGCTGCCTCAGAGGAAGTCCAGACACTGTCCCTCTTGGCTTATTTTGGATAATCTTTGCTGCTATCTCATCTGCAAATCTGTCTTTTCATAGCTTGGGTAAGTACACGATAAAGCAAGTATAGTAAAATATTCATTATAGCATCTAAGGCAGGGGTCAACAAACTTTTTCTTAAAGGGCCAGCTAGGGAGTGTTTCCCACGTTTTGCAGGCCATATGGTCTCTCTTGCAACTGCTCGGCTCTGCAGTTGCATCGTGAAAGCAGTCATAGACAATCCGTAAACAAATGAGCCCTACTGTTTCCAACAAAATTTTATTTATAGACACTTCAATTTCAATTTCATATAGTTTTCACATGTCACATAATATCATTCTTCTGTGGACTTCTTTTCTTCCACCACTTAAAAATCATTCTTAGCTCGAAGGCTATACAAAAATAGAAGGCAGGCGGAGTTTGGCCAGTGGACTATAGTTTGCCCGTTTCTGCTTTGGGGGGTGGGAGTGTGGGTATTCTTTCAACTTTTTGAGATGTTTGAAATTTTCTATATACAATGTTGGGAAATTGTCTTTTCTAAGTCTGGCTTGTCTTTTAACTTTGTTTTGATTTTTTTTTTAATTTAAAAATAAATTTTTTGGACCATACTGAAGTGCTTTATTTGTAGCTAGCTGAATTTGCCAACCTTTTCCTTTGTGGTTTGTGACTTTATACTTTGTTAAGGAATCTCTCCCTACCCTGCCATCACATAGATCCGCTCTTATGTTTTCTGTAATCCAGCTGGGATTTCCCTGTGTGCCTGACGGGAGCACAGAGCAGAATGGTACCACTTCATGTGGAAACTCAGTCTTCCCATGTCCTGGGTCACTGGTCGGTCCTTCTCTGCCCATTGGGAAGTTCATCTTGGTCACCTGCTGAGCTGCCCCATGGGCAGGTCTGATTCTGGGCTGTCTCCATGTCCCTTTGTCCATCCCTGGGACACTTCTCTTTCTTCTTGTCTCTCCTCCCCAACCCCAGCCCCCAGCCCTCTCCAGTGGGTCCCCCTGGGGATGGTGACAGCTTTCCTGGCTCTGGTCAGTCATTGTCATGGTCGCCATGAGAGGGGCTCAGGTCTCCAGGTCTCACATCCATTTCAGGACAGGCCCCGGATGTACCACCCTTGCTTCATAGCATCGCTTTGATGCACTATTATGCTGCTAAACCGGCTGTCTTGACCTTTCTTTGTCTGACCAGCACCCTGCACCACCAGGAGCAAGGAGGAGAAAACAAAAGTGGGTCGGGGTGGAAAAAGGAAGCTCTGGTCCACGCCCTCCCCAGAAGGAAGCCAGCAGGGAGGCCCCCACCCTCTGCAGGCCTCAAGGAGCCGTGGGGAGGACCGGCTTCCATCCCGTGCCCTCCTGCCCCCCTCTCCCCACAGAGGTGCCCGGCTCGCTGCTTCCCTGGAGTCCCCAGCCTGTGCCTGCAAAGGGGAGGGCTGCCCAGCTTCGTAGTTCTTAGGGTTTCTGGACTCAAACCTTCCCCTGCAGGACGCACAGCCAGGCGTGGCCTCACCATGGGAATGGCCGTGTCTCTGGTTCCTTCGCCTCTCCGGCATCCCTTTGGCCTCTGGAGTTAAAAGCCACTTCTCCTATCCCCTCCGCATCCCTCAGTTTCTCCAGCGGCACCCACAGTCTCTCAGTGCAACTCCCTTCACTGTCCCCTGCTGATTACAGACTCCCCGGGAATATAGGCAGGGCCCTGGCCTGGGGGCCCAACTCTACCAGGAAAGTGCCCTGTAACCTCAGGCAAGACCCTTCTCCTCTGGGGGCCTCTCTTTCTCTGTTTCTCTTCTAGTACAAGAAATTTTTACCCTGCAGATGTAAAATTCCAGCCCTAAAACAGTCCTCGCCGCAAACCTGAGCCTATAGCAGCCTTTTGCCTCCAGGCAAGCTGACTTTCTGCAAGCAAGCAGATATTGGGGAGGCGTTGGGAGCTTATATGCGCCCCAAGATAGTCTCAGCCAGCTTCCTTCCACCATGCTGCCTTCCTCTGATCCGAAATTAAAACAAGTGTCTGTGACCCGGTGAACACTGTGGCAGGGTCCAGCTGAGGCACAGTGAAGGACGGCTGCCACCTCCACAGCCAGGGGGACCCAGCTCTTCATCCTGTTCCCTTGCACCTTCCATTCAGTTAGGAGGTGGGGTCTCTGTCACCAGATTCAGCCCCTCCAAGCTGCCAGACTCACAGAAACTCTGCTTTTTAAATGCAAAGCCTGGGGGCTCCTGGGAGCTCCTGGGAGCTGCTTCCCACCTCCCGGGCTCAGTCCCTGGGTCCAGGCCTCCCAGCCCCGCCCACTCCCTGCCTTCCCTGGGCACCCATGTGGCATCATCCTACCTCCCAGCATCATCCCTCATGTGGGAAGGCAGCCAGGCAGGCTCTGGGTGGCAGGGGTCTTCCTGTCTGACTTTTGGGAGTGGGCCCAGCTAATCTTCTATAGTGGAATCAGAAGATGTGAGTCCTTGATGCCATTCTCTCTGGGGAAGGAAGGGAGATGAGGCTTTGCTACTGGATGGGACCGGAAATGGCCCAGGCAGGCTGGTGCAGACCCCAGGAGGCAGCACGATAGAAGGCCTGGCCGGAAAGGGGGAGGGGAATCCTGCTTCTGGAGTTTTGCTTTTAGTGTTAGACTCAGTATTTTTTAAAAGGTAGAAACTAGAGGAGTTGTTGAGACGTAATTAAGAGAGACCTGGACTCAACTTCCTGCTCTACACTCACCGAGTTATGAGACTTTGGGCTAAGTTATTTAACAGTTCTAAGCCTCAGTTTCCTCATCCATGAAATGGGGGTAAGAAGAATACCCATTATTGGGCTGCTGTGGGGTTAGAGTGAGGAAATGCATGTGGGACCATGTTATTTATCACAATGTTAATTTGGGTCTGTTCTGGTTGGTTTATCCAGCCTTACAGCAGGGGCTCCGGGGGCTCTGCAAGAGATGGTGAAAAGGGAATGCGTTTGAGATCAACAAGAGGAAAGAGCGTGGAGTTGGCCCAGACAGGGATGGGACTGCAGTGGGTGGGTCCCTGGGTGCTGAGAATTCTCGCCCCTCTGCCGTGACAGGATGCCGGAAGGCAGGACCCTGGGCTGACACAAGGAGGCCAGCCCTTGCTGGGCAGCTGCCTGCCTGGCAAAGCCCTCGTGCAGAGGGGAGAGCAGGTGGGAGCCGGGGGCCTTGGAAGCTCACCCAGGGCAGCCCACAGTGGCCTGCCTCCAAGGGCCCTTCTTCAGTTCTGGGCACATGGAAGCTCCAGGAACCTAGAGTTTCCTAGCAGAGTGGGGATAAGGGGTAGAGTAACAAGAATAACTGATAAAATTCCCCACCACCCTGGAATAATGAGCTGCAGACTCCGGTTTATACATCTTATACATCTGCACTTACGGACTCAGATTCCTATTAGCCCAGGTGAAAAATATTTTGTAGCAAGCCAGGCACAAAGTAAACTGTCAGTCAATAGGAGCTGTTCTCGGTTTCCGCTGTAAAATGGAATATCACAGCATTGCTGTGAGAGCTAAGGAGGCTATTCATTTATTTTCAGTGCTTGGAACAGCCTGACCCATAAATAGCACCGTGGAAGTGTTTGCTGTCACTTGTTTTATTCCAGTTCACTTCCTCCTGTGCAGGAAGGGTCCACCAACTGGGGGGCTTGCTTTGCTGAGGTTAAACAAAGGCATGCACTGAGCGACAATGCCATTGCTCCAGATTCAGCTAGCGGATGGCACCAGTGGAGAGTGAAGAGTACCTCTGGGCAGCTGCCCACAATACCTGGGAGGCAGAAAGAGTTAAGTGCAACCAAGGATGATTTTAAACAGGCTGAATTTGTCCTCCAGGATGGTCTTGGTTTGCCCTCTTGTTGGATGGAGGGAGGGGTGCAGAGGACTTTGTATGCCTCTGCCACACACTCTTTCCTGTCCGGGTTCAGAGGGGCAAGCGGTCTGGTCCAGGCGGTGCCTTGAATTGGCACCAGCCAGGGTGAGACCTGGGATGACAGGGAGCCCAAAGGCAAGTGAGGGACCCCCTTGCATGGGTTTGAAGGTGCCTACCAGTCCAGAGAGGCATTAGGGCAAAATGGAGACAAAAGCTGAGAATCAAAAACCTTAGAGTGCTTGAACCACAACCAGTCTGGAGCCTGAAGGGGAGCAGGTGTGGAAGGGGCGGCCAAGGTGTGAGCAGGTGGTATCTATATGTGGTTCAGGCTGCTAGGGAGACACCAGACTGGCAGTCATAGGAGGTGGGACCAGAATTAGGCAGGACCAGCCTTTGAGACACAGTCCTGTGCTCTGGGGTCCTCCAAGGCTCAGCTGACCCAGCCAAGTGTCCCTTCTTAGAGCCCAACTCTTTCCCCCAGCCCCTCCCATCCAAAGCCCCTTCTGTAGGACCCACCACCCAGGAGTCCTGCCAGGTCATGGCCTTGCCTGGCTCTGACCTGGGATTTCACAGATCAGTGACATTCAAAATGTGATATAGCCGGATGCCAGCATGAGGGGCCAACTGTTTCCTTTGCCAAGTGAGGTCACTTTCAAAATCTAATTATTCCCATTATTCTATAAATAGGGGGATTTTTTTTTTTTACTCCCTGAACATTGGAAAGACATAACCTTGGAGTCGTCCTTGACGACCCTTCTCTCTCGCCCACATCCAGCCTCTCAGCAGGTCCCAGCTGCTCTGCCCAGACTGGATCCAGGTTTGGTTGGGATGCTCTTTAAGAAAAAGAATGCCAAATGCCAAATGCAAGATTAGGTATGAGACTGAGTATTATTTAGAATAAGAAATCATATGTCACAAATCACATTTTAAAAGCTGATGAAACCACAAAAATGACAAAATCCAGAAAAAATATCTCCACGATGCTTAATGGTACTAACTGCCTGACCTGCCTTCAAGACTTTCTGTATTTTTGACTGCATGTTCTTTGATCCTCCTCTTCCCTTGTCAGTAATTTTGTGTTGTTTTTTTAAAGAGAGAATAGAAGGACAATCTGTCTTCTCTTTGGCTTTGTCCACTGCATTTTTTATTATTATTATTGATCATTTAGAGAAGTTTCTTTGAGCTTCACAACTCATTGCTGTTAGGTCATGTAAATTTTAAGACTGTTGGGAAAACCTCTATCAAATTTCCTTCATACATGAGCTGTCAATGTCTTGTGTGTTCATCATTGTATATGCAGGATTACTGAGTGTATTCCAGACGGAAAAGAACTTCTGTTCTGGCCAGACATCGACGAGAGCCAGATCCCCCACTTAGAAGTATACACAGCTGATGACAGGCAGAATTTTCCTTAGCCTGGCTTCTGGCTCCCTGCAGTCAAACTGTGTTTCTCCCCCATGAGCCACAGACAGAATTTGGTTTTATCGAAAACTTCCTAAATTCTTCTTACTTTTCTCATTTGGCTGCAGGCTGCAGCTAAAATGTCTTTATTGACCAGAAGGGGAAACTGATGGCGCCCCCAAGGCCCTGGTGGCTAACCCAGGCACACTGAGCTAACTTTTCAAGATGATTGCTTTTCAGCAAGGGAGGAAAAAAAAATCTTCCCTGGAATTCGGAGCACAAGAAAGCCTGGGGGAGTTGAGAGTTCTTGGATGGGGGGACCTGGCCAGGGCATGCCCCCTGGCTTCCTGGCCTGCCCGTGCCCACCGGCTCTGCGCTGAGTAGCGCTGCCCGCCCCAGCCCGGCAGCTGAAACTGTCACAGTGATTCTCCCAAGAACTCGCCCAACACCTGGATGAAAAGGCACAGACATCTCCAACCAGGTGGCCACGAGCCCACAGCCTGTGGTATCATCTCTTCCTACCTTCACCCCCAAATTTTGGGGATTGATTTCCAGGCCTCTTCTTTACTCTAAAACGTAATAATAAGGCGTTCTCACTTGGGAAGAAAATGATTAAATTTCAAATTACTGTTCTTGCCAGATAGGATTGAAATCTCCGGATCCAGGCAGGCCGGAGACCTGCTTTGCACACAGGAAGCTCTGACAGCATCTTGTGCACCACGTATGGGGTGGCTGAAATGGGCCGTGTTTAGGGGCAGCACACACGGGAGTGAGGGCCCTTGTTACGCCGCAAGGAGGTTTCCAGAACAGGGAAATTACCAACATGGTGATCACGATTGTGGACCCAGGAAGGGAAATCAAACCCACCCACAGCCCCCTCCTCTCCTCCTATTAAAGGCGGAGAGTGAACGGCCGGAGGCCTTTCAGGGTCTTTGGGAGGGAGGAGTCGTGGAAAGTTATTAAACACTTTAATAATGCGGAGAGCTGTGGCTTCAGCTCGGGTTTGCGGGGGCTTTGATCAAACCCAGCCTCACAGCAGGGCCTGCTTCCCCAGGGGACACCAGGGGAGAAAAACCACAAGGCAAGGCAAGGCTGGCGGAGACCAGCCTCGGATTTCAAAGCTGCCTGGAGAATGTGTCGTAACCGGCTGTGGTTCTAGTTTTCTTTCAAATGGCTTGAGGGCAGGGCCCAGCCATCTCTTTACCACTCGGGCTTGTCACCAAACTCAGACTGGAAGCAGGTGTGTGTGCGTGTGTGTGTCTGTGTGTGTGTAGGCATGCAAGCACACACACGTGTGGGCAGGGCTAGGACAAAAGCTAATGGTGGGTGTAAATTGTGATAGTTATGTAAAGACAGGCCTGTGTGTGCTGTCCCTGCACACACAAAAACAAAAACCAGGCCACAAAGCATGGTCACAAAGGCATCATGCTCAGAGTTGGGAAAATTGACACCTAATCACCACAGCCACTCAGCTTAACAAACTTAGCATCTTTGAGCCTCAGTTTCCCCATCTGTAGCTTTCTATCCCTTCCCCAGGGGAGCCTTCCTGACCACTCACAATAGCTGAGATTCCCCAATTAGAATCCTGTGCTTCCCTTTAAATGCCATTTGTCACTCAGGCCTTGCCTTGCCCACGGCCACCTTCCCCAAGCAGCGCCAAGGCCCGTGGCCCTGGCCCCCACACAGGACCAGCCCTCGGTAAATATTTGAGTGAGTTCATGATCTCCAAAAGTTATTCTTGTTAACAATTCAATTTTCGGCTGCAGTATCTGGAAAGTCCATTTTAATGAATCGGTAAAAATAGCAAGCAATTGGCACACTGATTATCAGCATGGCCGCTCAGGCATCTGTTGTCATGCCCTGTCCTTATCAGAACTGGAACCCCAAATATTTGCAGGGCCAGGAGCGAGAATGTAAACAGAAATCCCCAGCCCACACCGGCTGCACCCCACATTCCCGCCTGTAGTCCGCCTCGTCCCTGACCCCCCCAAATATCCATCCCCTGGGCCATCCTTGGCCTAGGGCTGCACTCATGGTGACCATCGGGCAGGGAATTTAGGGGTCTTGGATTTCAGCATTTGATCTAGAAGGAGGGAGCAGCAGCTTGGAGTGGGCATGGCCCCTTCGCCCTGTGGACCCCTTCTGCCCAGGGTGGAGCATGGCCAGAGGTGGCCCTTGGCCCCCTTGCCCGGATCTAGAGGTGGTGCAGACTGGAGCGCAGAGGACATCGTTCCATCCCCACCCTTCAGTCTAAACACGGCCGCAGAGCCCAGCGTCCTCCTGTTAGTGGTCACCCCGTTAGGCCGAGCCTCACCCCTACAAAACTTCTCTTTCCAAATGCAGCTCTCCTTCTTCCTTGCCCACCCCTCCCCACCCACGCCGGGAGGGCAGAGGCTCCATCACCACACCACGGCAGCCCAGGACGCCAGGCCCACTTCTCGTCTGGTGTCAAGGATGGAGCCGAGGTGGATGGGAAGTACGGGAAAAAGAGAAAACGTGGTTCTTGCTTAGCATCGATCTTAGCTCTGAGCGGAGCATTTCAGGAGTGGCTTGGGGGCCAGTGTGAGGAAGTGCACCTGGGCAATGGGGCCATGGAATTTCAGAGCATCTTTTGGTGGGAGCAGAGCGGCAAGCCGGGTAGGGGCAGCGGCTTTGCAGCTTCGCTCAGATCCCACAGCCTGCAGGTGTGGAGGTCGTGAAGATACGTGTGTTTTATATATGACTATATATCTGGGCATATCTAAGTATGCCTAACACTTAACCTGACACATAGGAAAGACTCAGAAAATGCCTGCTAACTAGAGAGACTCATAAATGTGAGTATGCAGCCTGCTGCTGGCTTCTGGTGTTCCTGACCCGCAGCTGACCATGTGTTTCTCCCAGAGGGGCTCATTCCAAAGCAGCCTGGCATCTGCACGTGTGGGACCCTCAGTCACAACCCAGCCTCCTGTTGTAAAGATAAAAGGCAATTTAAGATTTCCCATGAATTGCACTTAGGCTCCGGATCAAAGGGTCACACCGGGACGGTTGTTTTAAAACTCAGTTCTCATAGTGAGGAGTTCCCTGGGCCAGGGCAGGCGACACTGGCAGAAAAAGCTGCAGAGCCTCCCCCTGACTGCCTGTGGGGTCACTTGGGTGGACATGACACCCAGGGTCTTATTCCAAGGGGTTGGTCATCCTGTGGCCCGTCTGAAGGAAAGGAGGGTCTCTGAAGGCCAGCACACCCAAGGCAGGGAGCAAAGGCGGCCGGCAGCAGGGGAGGACACGGTCACAATTGGCTCGGGGCAGTCCTCTGCTTGCAAACTTCAGAACAGAACTGCTCGGGCCACTTGGAGAAGCAGGGCCCTTGCTGGTGGGATGGCAGGGAGCTCACAGAAGGGCCTGTGGCTGCGGAACCAGTGTGGGAAATGGAAGGAGAGCCAGGCCAGGCTGGTCCTGCACTGGCCCCCACGCAATGCCCTACTTCTCACTTGGCTGCAGCTGCAAAGCCCTAGGGTGGGAGGTAGCCAGCTCAGGTGGGGCCTGGGTCTGCTCCCAGCGTGGACGAGCAGCACCTCTCTTGCGAGCTCCTCCAAGTCCACACCCAGAAGGAGGCCCTGGGGTGCAGCAGGCAAGGAGGGTGTGTGCTGGGCAGCTAGGAAAGTGGCGTGGGCAGGACTCAGGGCCTCTTCCTGGGGGCTCGGTGCCTTGTGATTGACGACAAATTGAATAAAAAGCACACACGCCTCCTCCTTTATGGTCCTATGGGCAAACGATGTGCAATTTCACCAGCTATTGTTCTGGAGACTGTTCAAAGGGTGCTCACATCTAACCCAACACACCGGCTTGGTGAGCAGTCTCCCAGATCTGTCTACTCGTCATTATTTCACCCTCTCCAAGTCTTTTTTCAACTTCTCTTTCCCCTGGAAAGTGGGAATGAATCAGGCAGGTGGGTGTTGGAATTTTTATCCACCCAAGTAGGCAAAAAACAAAACAAAACAAAACAAAAACTATGAAGTCCAAGCAGCATTCAAAGTCCCCGTACCCAGGGCATTCCTTTACTGTAGAATAGCACCCGGGGTCCCCTAATGGCTACTGGTTAGAGCAGGAAAGGCTGATATTTTAGAATGATTTCCATATGAAATGGTTAATGCTTGTAAAACTATATGGTCCTTAAATTTAGAACCTTAAATGAACTAAAAACGAACTTTCTGGAGCCACCCTTTGCTGTCCAGGCCAAGCAGCCAGCGTGCACGTGACTCTCACCACGGAGATGCAGAGCTGGAGACCTCTGGGGGGGGCGGGTGTGTGCGAAGTGACAGGAAGGAGAAGCAGCTGGAGGGTAGGAGTCTGCAGTCCAGAGGAGAAGCTAGCTCTGGGAATTAATTAAGCCGTGGCTTTCATGTCGTCTGTCCAGTGGGGGTGGGGAGCCCCCGTCTTCTCCATCAGGCCAAGAGGTCCGTCTGAACAGTGCCAGGCAGCGGCCCAGTGGCAGCCCTGCCGCTGAGAGCTGAGGGCCTTAGGCACGTTGTGTCAACAACCCCAGGCCTGAGAAGAGGATGGGATAGAAGTACCTGTGGTTAGTTCTGGGGCTGTTGAGAGAATTAAATGAGATACAGTCTGTCAAGCACCTGCCACAGGCCCGGAGTAGAGAAAGTCCCCGGTGAGCCCAGCTGAAAGGAAAGGTGAGGCAGAGGAAAGGGAAGAACCAGCGGGTCCCTATGTGAGTGACAGTGTCCCAGGTCCTGCTGGACGTGCCAGCTGCTGCCTGAAATTCTACCATGAAAGCATCTTCCCTTTAGCCTGCAGCATTGATCCCAATTAAAATGCTAATTATCTCCAAGGGTTCTACTTTTTAATTTTTTTTTTTTTTTGCTAGTCTATCATTGACGCCCCAGTGTGACAGAGGGATCCGCCACATCTCGTGGGTAGAGGACAGAGAGGCTGGCCCATCCCCCCCACACCCATCTCTGCAGTCTTGTCTCCATCCTCTCCCGTGTGGTCCCTGCGTTAGTCAGGGTGCCCTTCTCCCAGCCACCTGCCTCGCCCACGCCCCTTCCAGCTGCCATGCCTTCGTTCTCCTGCCTCCTGCCGGGAACACGTCCCACCCCGCTCTACCCCACCTCCCACAGCCGGGCTTGAATCCCACCTGCTGCAGCTCACAGCACGTTCCCTCCCGTCTCCTCCAGGGTATCCTAGCCCCACGTCCTTTAGCACGTACTGAAAGATGGAAGTGTGCGTGCGATGACCGTGCTGGGAAGAGCCTACATGTGGATAGCAGCTCCCGGTTCCCAGGGGTCTTCCACAGACAGCACAGATCATCGGGCCAGTGTAATGAGGGAGAGAGAGCAGGGCCCTTGGAACTGAGCAGACGTGGGCTGGCATCCCAGCCCCACCACCGCGGGACCATAAGCATTCATCAGTGTCTCTAAGCCTTGTGTCCTCCTCTGCGGAATGGAGAGTGAGCACGGGGACAGCATGAGAATGTGGGTAAAGGGCCCAGCATGGAAGAGGGTCCCAGAAATATTAGCTGCATCCTCTGTCTCATTTTTCCTCCCTTCTCTTGATTTTCTAGTAACTGTCTGAAGGAGCCTGAGTGTTATCATCCCCATTCGACAGGTAGATAAACTGAGGCCCACAGAAGTAAGGAGACTTGTGCCCCAGTCAGCCTCTCCCTGGCCCCTGCTCCCTGGGGAGGAGCTGTCTGGGTCAAATTGGCCAGCTGGGGGCAGGGGGTTGTAGGGTGACAAGGAAGGAGAAGCAGCTGGAGGGTACACATCAGCAGCCCAGAGGAGAAGGCTCTGCTCTGGGAATTAATTAAAGTGTGGCTTTCAGGTAGTCTCTCTAACAAGGCTCTCTGTCTCCGGAGGTTTTGCTGGAGTCAAGTTAATCTCGGTTTCTCTCTGCACTTCAGCTGTTGACGCTGAGGCGATTAGGAAGTGAGCAGCTGTCACCTCCCAGGGGAGGGAGCATGGGGCAGAATGAGGTCAGCAGGGCAAGGGTCTGTGCTCCTTCTTTCACAGGTGGGAAACGGGTTGGAAGGGACTGGCCGGAGGCTTCTTTGCAAACAAACACTCCACATACTCACTAGTCCAGAACTGACTTGGGCAGGTGACACGAGGGCAAGAGGGGACAAATGGCTGTGCTATTCCTCAAACATTTACCTGCAGCCCAACTCTCTGCTAGGCCCAGGGGCCCAGGCAGGGGCTCCTAGCGCAGACAGGGGGAGAGGAGGGAGGCTTTCTTGAGCAAGAGCTGCTTCTTGCTGAGTTTCAGAGGACGAGCAGCTTATTAGCTAGTGATTTTCAACCCAGACACTAGCGACATTTTGGGCTGGATAATTCTTTACGGTTGGGACTACCCTGTGCATTGTAGCATGTTTAGCAGTGTCTGTGGTTTTCTGCCCCCTGGATGCCAGTAGCATGGCAGCCCCACCTGTCGTGACAACCAAAAGCATCTCCAGACATTACCAAATGTCCCTTGGGGAGCACAATTACCTCCCGTTGAGAACCCCTAGACCAAGCAAGGAGGGGCATCCCAGATAGAGGAAATCCTGGGAGACACAGGAGAAGGTTTGGCGCTGTTGGGGAATCGCAGGGTTTGCCACGATGGGAGTAAGACATTCCTTCAAGGCTGCGGGGTAGACACAGAGGAGGCTGCAGGCATCCTCAGGGCCCTAATGAGTGGCATTGTGTGCTCAGCTCAGCCTTCTCTAAATTGTTCTGGAAGTTATTGTTCTGCTAATCTGACCTCTTCAGCCCACAGCCAGTTTCTTGTCTCATCCACCTGTGTGTTGAAGCCTCAGCAAATACCCTGAGGGTAGAGCTTTTTCCGTGGGAACTTTGTGGGGGCCTGCACACACGGCCAGCAGGTGCGACTTCGCCTCCAGACAACACACATCCTCCTGAATCACGCTGGTGTAAACTAAAAGATGATGTGTCCAAGTGGTGAAGCAAGATGGAAGGGAAGCCAGAGAGGGGAAGAGTGCAAAGGCATTTTACAGCTGCCCGGGCCTGAGGAAACTGATTGATTCCACTTAATGGGTACATTAGATTCCCTCCTCAATTAAAACATCCACTAGAAAAGTCACATGTGCCAGATGCATCAGGGAAACAGATGTTTTTAAACTTGACCAAAGATTAGCCAATGGAGTTGTTTAATTGATGCCTGTCTGAGTGCATATAAAATAATATTCGCTTTGTGAGGGACCAGTTTGTCTACAATGTTTCCAGCCAGAGACACTGCACGAGGCAAGTCATCCCATGTTGGTCTGTACCTAATTCTCAACCCAAATACACTTGACTATTTTGGTCTAGACCACACTTGATCATCACAAACAGCCACCAAATCCCTCTCCTCTCCTATTTACGGATGGAAACAGCTGCTGTATTTGCATGCCCTGCTCCTTAATATAAACACGGCTCTGATTTCCTAACTTTCTTTGGGGAATTCCTCCTAGGCATCCATGTTTATTTATGAAGCTGATTTGGAAATAGAGCAGACACTGCTGTAATTTCTGGGGGTGTAGCTGAGGTTGGTGGTGGAGTGCTGGTGTTACCCGGGTGAAGGAAGAATGAGGTGAGGTGGTTAGCACCCATGCCCGTGGGCCCTCCCCGAGGCATTAAGCCTGGCCCTAACCCCAGACAGGGAACAGATTTCCCTTTAAAAGGATCCAAATGTTATCTTCGGTTGTTTCATTTTGCTTTGGCTGCCAGGAAGCTCAGAGGTAAATCAGATCTTATTCCAGGCACCTAAAATGTTCTTTATGCCATTCATCTAAATGACCTGGGAAACCTCTTTGGGGTTTTGTTTTTGGCTGCTTTAATATAATGTTTTAATGCTGTAAATTGCCTTAAATACATTCAGCAAGTAGATGGGGTATAAGTCATGAACAAATAAACCTCAAATGCACCAAACATTTCCTCCCACCCCTATTAAAATGCAGCTGTCCTTTGTATTTTTTGCTGGAGGAGTCACTCTGTATTAGAGAGCTGATTGAATACCCCCAACAATGTGACGATTGGGAGTGTTAGCACTGGGATGGAACGTAGACCTCAAGAAAAGGAAGGGATTGACATTATTAACCACCCAAAGCCCTTTGTCCATATTTATAACCCAGAGAGGAGGATGCCAAGGTCTGGAGAAAAGGGAAAGGCTTTCTCAAGCCAACACTAGCGCCCAAGTCTCCCAGCTGCTCCCAGCCCAGTGCTCCTTGCATGACGGCCCTACCGTGTCTTTGGGGCTGATGAGACAATGCCAGCGAGTTAGCAGAGACCTTCTCAAGCCAGCATCTTGTTCCAAATGGGAAGGTTCCACCAGTGGGAATGCCAAAGGGAAATCCAAGATTCCAGTGACCGAGTTCACTGTTTAGGTTCTGAGCTTACGGGAGAACCTTGGCAGTGGTGTCTGGATGGCGCCTTGTTAGCCTGTGTGACACTGGTCCTGGGTTTGGATGTGGCAGAACAGACTGGGAGAGAACAGGCCTGGACATTTAACCCAGCAAGAGAGGGCAGCAGCCTTTAAAGTGCAGGGCAGGTCAAGGGTCAAGCCCAAAGAGGACAACCATGGCTTCTCAGGTTGGGGCATCTGGTCCTGCCTTCTGGGTGATGCTTGGATTTCCTGCAGCAATTTGGCCGCGTATTTGTCCAGCCTCACTGTGACCATCTCCAGGGATGGAGAATTCACTACCTGCAAAGATGCTTGAGCCATCTGAGATGGGAAGAGCAGTGAATGTCCTGACTCTCAGGGTCCTGGGTCCCAGAGGCCAGAGAGATGTGGTGAGAGAGCACTTGGGTGGTGTGTGATTCTAGAAGGAAGGGGGCTCCCCCAGCTTTCTTCTGGGACCTCGCAGATTCCACAGGTGCTGGCTGGAGCCTGAAGGATGCTCAGAGGCAGGCGGATGGTCCTTCTGATGAAGGCAGCCGTAGGTGTCTCCCTCACCTCTCTCAGGAGTCACTGTGCAATGCCTGGGACAAGAGTGGGACTCGGAGGGCTGTAGCCAGGAAGATCCAAGATAAAGGCTGGAAAATAAAGCTGCTTTCTATCCTGGACACCTTCACTGTGAGAGATGAATGTGGAATGAGGTTTGGGAGGGGCGAGGCACAGGCCCTGATTGGCAGTGGTTCTGCACGGTCAATTTCAAGCTGCCAGTACAAGGTCACTGACGCAAACTTGGGAGAGACAGGACCAATTGTGCTGTGAGCAGGTCCCAGCTGGCTCCAAGCACATCCCTGGGTGAGGACGTGGCCCGGCCTTAGTCACTGCTGCCATTCTAACCTGTCCTATACCTCTGGGCATTGGCTTCCTCATTTACACGACAGAGTTACGAACAGCTGTCTCCACGTTGCCCCACAGGGTCGTGGGGAGAAACTGGGTGAGAGAGCTTTTCTATTTTTTGGAGAACTCTTTGAAAGGAATAAAAGAGCATTAAACTATTACCAATTTTGATCTTCTGAGGCGAAATACAGAAAATGCACAATAGGTAGGACTAACACGACAAAACAGAGAGAAAGGTCTGGCTATGGAGTCCAAGCATGTGACCTGTGTGAAATCAAAGGTCTTGGTTTCCCCACCTGTGACATGTGAGTCCTGCTTCACACCCTGGCAGGCTCCCAGGGTTGTGAGACTGAGGGGTGTTAAAGAAAGCACACATTTCTAGCCTACATAAGGGAGAAGATGGTTGTATTGTTATGACAGAAGTAACAAAAAACCAGGGCCAGCCCAACCATCAAAGGGAAATTTACACTCCAGAACACGAATCCCTAATTATTCCTTTCAGTTCTAAAGAGACAGGGGCCCAGAAGAGAAGCCGGCAGCTCATCCTTCATGTGACTATTTAAGCCTGAACCAGGAAGAGGAACAACCTACATACACGGACTGGAATTTGAATATCTAATTTGATGGGGCATATAAATTGGCAGTTATTCAAATGAGGACATTTGCATATATAGGGTTTAAGGCTACATGATAATTCCTTGATATTTTTTCCACTGTGCAGAGCGAGGACTTTAGATCTTCCTCCTTCTTTGCAAGGGTTTTAGGAAAGGACTGAAAAGGCAGTTGAATGGACCCAGGAAGCGCCTGGGGTGCACTGGGATTTGGGTGTGGGGTCCACACCCAGGAGACGCTGAGCAGCCCCTGTCTGGAGCAGACGAGGTGGCATCACAACTGCTTTCCAATCCGTGTGTCCGATCGTGGCTTCCCAGAGTGGCAGTGCCCATCCAGGGCCCCTCCTTTGCCTCTGAGGGTGGCAGAGGCTTTGGGCTGTCTCCTCTAAGTCTTAGTAGAGTTGGGGCTCTCAAAGTGGAGACCCACAACCATGAGCATCACCTGCTGTCTTGTTAAAAACGCAAATTCTTGGGCCGGTCACGGTGGCTCACACCTATAATCCTAGCACTCTGGGAGGCCGAGGCGGGAGGATTGTTCGAGGTCAGGAGTTTGAGACCAGCCTGAGCAAGAGCGAAACCCCATCTCTACTAAAAAATAGAAATAAATGATCTGGACAGCTAAAAATATATAGAAAAAACTAGCCAGGCATGGTGGCACATGCCTGTAGTCCCAGCTACTTGGGAGGCTGAGGCAGAAGGATCGCTTAAGCCCAGGAGTTTGAGGTTGCTGTGAGCTAGGCTGACGCCACGGCACTCTAGCCAGGGCAAAAGAGTGAGACTTTGTCTCAAAAAAAAAAAAAAAATGCAAATTCTTGGCCCCATCCAGGCCCCTGAATCAGAAACTAAGGATGGGGCCTAGTGCCTGCATTTTATCAAGCCCACCAGGTGATTCTGACTCATGCTCAAGTTGGAAAACCACTACACTAGAGCATTCCCAGACATGGAAATCTGTTTTGCATAGACAAGGTCTGTCCAGAAAGTATCCAGCCATTGTTAATGCAACGAGAATGCTTTCTGTGACATCGATGTATCCTGGCAGCCAAGGAGAGTAGACTGGGATGCGTATGTGTGAACCATGACGATGTCACTGTACTAGTCAGGTGGGCTCTAGAGGCCACTGAGTGAGCACGTGCACTGCATGGCTGTTGCATTCAAAATGACTGAGCGACTGGAGCAAGGAATGTGCATCATATTTTGCATTTAGCTTGAACATTCCTCCGCAGAAACTATTCGGATGATTCAGATGGTTTTTGGGGACGATGCAATGAGTGCAGCGCAAATAAAAGTGTGGCACAAACGCTTCAAAGACGGTTGAGAATCTGCTGAAAGTGATCCACGTTCTGAAGGCCTGCAACAAGCAGAACACCTGAGAGTGTCGAACGTGTACAATTGGGTCAGAGATGCTGGGAGAACTGTGTGAGGTCCCAAGGTGCCTACTTTGAAGGGGACTGAAAAGGCGTCATTGTCCTATGTAAAGTGTGTCTTGTATCTTGTATCATCTTCAATAAATGTCTCTATTTTTCATATTACATGGCTGGACACTTTCCGGACAGACCGTGTATGGGGTTTAAATGTTTAAAGTTACACGATCATTTGGGTTTCTTTCCCAAGGCCTATTCCAAGTTCTCATCCAGCGCCCTTCAGGGATAGTTTTGACTTTGGTGAGGGAGGAGGAAGGATCCTGGGTTTCCTCCAAGACGGGAGAGGAGGAGGAAACACTGCTCCTCCAATGTGTGGTGCCCTGGGTGTCGGTGGGCCGTGAGGGGACCTGGCCGGTCCTGAGCCAGTGCTGCCCTTCTGCAGGCTGGGCTGGCTGAGCCTGGGCAGGACGCCCATCTGGACGGAGGGAGGCAGCACTGCGTCAATGCTGAGGACCCCTGAAGTTGCTGGAATTTCTCAGCCCTCTCTGTTGGTCCCAGGCCCTGGCTTATGCCTTTTGCCTGATCAAAGCCTCTACCTTCCATCACCCAACAGAGATTCTAAGGCCCACCCAGTGCCAGGTACAGGGCAGAGCCTAGGCGGGGTGGGTCAGTTCTCAAGGAGTGTCACCCGACAATGAGTGCTTTTAAGGAAGAGCCGAGGGCTACGGCAGGGAAAGCACAGGGCATCTTGGGATGGAGCTGCAGGGAAATCCCACCTGGTCCAGAGGTCTGGGAATGCTTCCTAAAGATGGTGGGGGAAGACAGCTGGTCAGGGCGGCCGGAGCTTCACATTTAAACAGGAGACAGGGCTCAAGAAGCAAGTGGGATTCTAGAGGCCACAGGAAGTCTCTGACCCACACTAAACAGAGGAGGGAGGTAGTCAGACTGATGTCTGCAAAAGCCACACTGTCTGCGGCAGGGAGGCTGGGTGGGAGGTAAGGTTGAAGGGGGAGATCTCAGAGAGGGGCTGTTAGGACAGTCTGGGGGACAGAGGTGGCAGGCTGGATCAGGAAGTGGCAGTGGGTTGGAGAGAAGTGGGCTGATTAGCAGATCGAGCCACCTGGGTTGAGAAGTCCTTTGCATGTTGAGATGAGAGGGGAGGTGTGGCAACAGAGGTGCTTTCTCCCAGGCTTGGGCATCCGGGAAGCTGCACAGCATTTACCAAGGCTAAAAAGCCCTGGGTTAGGATCAAGTTTGGGTTCCCAGATTTGTCTCCTAGGTCCAAGGTCCTGCCTTAACACCCTTAAAACCAGACCCATGGTTGTGGTCCTGGCTCCTGGTGCAGGTAGCTGGGTGTGTTCACCCTCAGGCAGGAAGGGTGGGCTGCAGCAAAGAACAGTAACGGAGGCTCACGTCAATCTGGGGAGGAAGTGGCAGTGGAAGAATTGACTCAATAGGATAAAAAGGGAAGATTTTTAGGGTCACATAGGGGAGCCCCAGAGAGGAAAGATGGAGCCTGGACACAGATCAGGATGAGGGAGCTGGGCTCGAGGTTCCCTGGGCTGGACCTGAAGTGGAGTTTGTAGGCCCAGGAAGGCCATAGCCAGCCACTTGCTGGCTGCCTTGTGGCAGCATCCTCTAGAGGGAACAAATGCTGTGCCCTTACTTGGTGGAAGGGACAAAAGGGCAACAGAAAGGCTTAGCTAGTTCCCCCCCCGCCCTGGGGCTTTTATACAGTTGCTAATCCCATCCAGGAAGGTGGAAGCTTCATGACTTAATCACCTCCTAAAGGCCCCCATCTCTTAATATTATCACCTTGGTGATTAAGTTTCAACCCATGGATTTTGGGGAACACATTCAGACCACAGCACTGGTATAGAACATGAGGAGGCCCAAGCTTGGGTCAGATGCCCGCCCACCCTGGTTCATCAGCAGAGACTGGGGTCAGGTCATCTGGGGTGCTTCATCCACCCCTAGCTTTCCTTGCAGATGTGTGCAGATAGCTTCTCACTCCCTCACTCTGGTCTCTGTCTGAGCTGGCCCCTTTAAGGAAAGGCTCTTGGGTTCCAGGCCAAGTGACTTCTGAACTGTTCTTAGTACTTGTTCCTACATTTATTTCTCTCTTCCAAAGACTGGAAAGTCAAAGACAAGTAGAACTGTCTTTGTCCTCAGTGACTCGCAATCTGGGTGAGGACGGTGGACACGCACACCCATCGCTCACAGTTAAACCTGACTGTGGTTTTGCATGCAGTGTCGTTTGCCCAGGTAGACCTTGAGTGTGTTAAACACCTGGGAGAGACTTTGCCAGCACAAGCGGAAGAGAGAATTCCCCTTGACAGAGTCTTCATGCCAGAGGCAGGAGCAAGAGCAAAAGTGAGAAATACTGACTCTAGCCAAGGAGAACAAACCAGAGCTGATACAATAAGACTGGCTGAGACATAGGGGATTCTAGCAAATGACATGACAGAATTAATGTAAAATGTAGCATTGAACTTGAATTTCCCAGCAACTGAAAGTCAACAAGGCTTGATAACACCAAAGCCAGGAAGGGGTCTGAGGCCTCCGTAGATAGCCAGGCCGACCTTAGAAAGTGAATTTCATCTCATTTGTGTGCCACTGTATGCTCTTTGCCCTTAGAAGGAGTTTTAAAAAATTGGATCTGCAAAATAGGTAACATATGCAAATTATTTAAAATTCTTTTAAAATATAATTAATTTCTGATTTATTTTTCCAAACAATCCAATTTCTTTATAAAATTGTATTTCCAATGAGTATATGTATATGCCTGGTTATATTTTTTAGTTATTTTTCTGCATAGAAGAAAACTTAACTCTGTTCATCTGCCTATTTTACCATGTTGAAGCACCACTAACAACTTCCTGACTGACACCAGCAGGTATCAGGAGGCAGAGTAAGAATTCCCAGCCACACCTAAACCTCGCAGAAGGAATGGTGTTCCCATCTACACTGGTTACATGAACACACACATACACACATTAAAATAGTAAGACGTGGTGCTGGCGAAGTTGTGGTAAAACACACATAATTAGCCAACTGGGTAGTCTGGAGAGAAACCTAATAATGTATTTTCCCTTGAATCCTGGTAATTTATCCTAAGGTCAAGTAACATCCCTATCACCACCAAAGAAAAAAGCTAAAAGGTATCTATGATAAATAACCTTATTTATTAAAATGGAAAATCGGAGTGTATGTTTACCTACTTTTCAATTTAGGCCAAGCAGGAGGCATTATTTCCACTTTACCAGGGGAATGTGGAGCACAGACAGTTCGGGAACTGGTGTGTCAGCTGAATGCCAGCTCTGCAGGTGTGTGCTTGGTGTCTCTCTCTCTGAGATCAGCATCCCACCACCACCTGTTAGGTGGGTAGCATTGTCCCTTACAGATGAGGACTCACTTTCCAAGTTACTGGGAGTGGCGGGACTGATTTCTAGCCCAGTGTTTTTCAAAGAGCTGCAAGGAGCTCCATTATTCTTGAAAACTCTGCCCTTGGCATTGAGACTTCCCATCTGGGGCTCCACTCGGTTTTGAAAGGCAAGAATATAACGTTGTTTGATACCTTATCTAAGTATATTTTACAAAGGAAAAAAAACTCCCAAGTTCAAACACATTAGGGTTTTTTCCCCCCATTTACCCCCCCCTTTTATCAAGCACTTCATATTCTTTAAGAAGTTTGGACTCATTAATTAAAGCAGAGGTAATTATAACCCACTCATATTTCTGCAGAGCCCTTCTGAGGCGCTGAGAGTCCTTTATAAATACTGGCTCATTAATCGTCCCAGCCGCCCTGCAGGTAGGTAGAAGGCAGCTACTGTCCTCAGAGTCTGGGGTTCCAGAGCTGCCTGGGCTGGGGCCACAGGAGCTCTGGTGCCAGAGGCCTGGGGTGCCTGAAGGCCTCTGTGGGGACAGCCCTTTGTCTGAGGCACTGAAGACTAAAGGCTGGTGGTCACTGGCTTCACAGGTGTCAAGCTGTCTCGAAGTCCCAAAATCAAAGCCCCCATCCTAGCACGCTCTGCAGAGGTGTGAGCCACGTGCCCCAGCCAGCCCCAGTGCGGTCTCTGCACCTTTGCTGGCTGGGCCCCTTGTCTCCTATGCCCTCCTCCTTCTCTTTTTTAAATTCGTTCCACCCTTCCGCTGAGCTTGTGCGAGGCCATGCTTCTGGGAGCCTCAGGAACAAGCGCAGCATTCTGTATACAGTAAGGGGTCAAGAAATGTTGGCTGACGGGCTGACGGGGTCCTGTTCGGGCATCCCTTGGGTGTGCCCACAGTGGAGATGGGTAGGGAAATGCAGGAGGCCACTGCCCCTCCCCCACAGACACCTCACCAGCCACCACGCCATGAGCCCAAGCTGGAGGACAGTGCTTGCTACCCTCCGAGGGCCTGGTTTTCACATCTCCAACTCTAACCTGGGCAGCTCCTTACCTTCCCCACCAGCCTGCCTGTAATATCAAACCACACTCTTCCTTCAAGCCACGGTGCAAATGCCACCTCTTTAAGGAAATCTTCCTGAACCCGTTCTTCCTCCATGAAAAGCCATTGCTTTGCTGTGAGCCCTCACGACATAGCGCATAGGAAGTGGTCCAGATAGTGGCTTTGCCACTTCCTAGCTGCATGGCCTGGGACAGGTCTTCACCTCCCCAAGTCTCTGTGTCTTCGTCTCTTTGATGTCAGAAACATGCACACTATGTAAGTGTGTCGTGAGAACTAAAGGGAGCACTTGGAGTCTGGTGCTTAATATATATCACTGCTTGTGTCCTCTGTCACAGGAGGAGAATGTGTGATGTCTAATTCTTTGGTGGGGATGGGATGACTCCCAAAATCTTGTTTTTAAAAAGGTTATCAGGTGATTCTCCTGTGCAGCTACATTTGGGGACCACAGGCCTAAACCAGACTGTGCTGTAAGAGAGGAAACCAGGTTCCAGAAAGTGGAGGCTGGAGGATTCTGTGTCTAAGGGTCACATCATGAGTAAGAGTTGTAACAAAGTGAGACCGCAGTGAAAACCTGGGGTTGGCAGGGACCTTCCATGTCACCCAGCCAACAACATACTCAAATCCCACCAAATCTTTGATAAGCCCGACCACTCTTTTTCTTTTTAAAATCCTATCCATGTAACATATGATTACATTCTCTCACAGGTAAAGCAGAATCCCCTTGACATGCACCCTCTGCTCCCTCCCCACTGCTGTCAGGGTTTCTGTGCAGCCTTTCAGGACTTTTTCTCTGTGTTCAATTATCTTTTATTTTATTTTCAGGGTACATGGAGGGCTTTACAAAGATTGTGTTACACTATTGGTATTAGTCTCAGTTTAATATTAAATCTGACTTCTTTGTCTATATCAGATAGTGGATAAAAATCATTGACTGGGGCAGGATTTTTACTCAGTCACAGCCACAGCTATTGCCCAAGTTGACACTGTATTTGAGAAATGTTGCTGAACATCTATTTAGGGCCAGGCAGTGGACATTAATCAAAGCCCCCTGAGTTATGCTAAACTCAGTTTCCTAGGTTCCTGCCTGTATTTTTCCATCTGTATTTCTTCATTTCCATCGGGATGTACTGAGAGTCCATGCCAATTTCTTTACTGAAATTAGATCCATTACATTTATTGTGTTTTTCTGACCACCTCTCCAGGAACCTTGTCAAAGGGGGCTTATTTTGACATAGGCTTATTCGGATTTACCTATTCTTTATAAAGCCACCTTGGCTCCTGATGAGCACTATCCCATTTTCTAATTGCTGATAAGTTGTGGCTCTAATCACTTATGCTACAATCCTGCCCTAGATCAATATCAAGCTCACAAGCACATGATATTTCCATTGATATTCAGCTTTTCCAATCTCTTCAGCCCTTCCAGTGTCACCATCAACTATTTGGTGGTCTTCTTTGTAAGCTCTCTTAGGACTCAGGGGTGTAGTTCATTGCTTTAAAAGACTGAAGTGGGTTCAGGACAGCCTGGGCTCCCCAACCACCCCCTCCATCACAGCTGTGCTGCTAACCAATAGTACTTTTTCCTTTCTAGCCTGAAGCTTACTCTCCTGGCCTGAGGAAAAAATAGCAGTGAAAACCGTCTGTTTCCTCTTTATCCTCAGACATCAGTGGAAGGCAGAGTGGGAAGGCTACGGGACTTAGGAATCAGACAGACCCTTGTTCAAGTCCCAGCTCCACCACTGGCCGCCTCTAAGACCTGGGGCAAGTTGTTGAACCTTCCTAATCCTTGCTGTATTATTTCTGTAAAATAGGAAGAATTGGCTTAAGATTAAGGATAATTGACTCGCTCAATGAATGATAGTTACGATGACCTTTGTCCTACCAAGTGGCTCAAACAACCCTCTCTTGTAGCCAAGAAGGAAAGCTTCTTTTCTAAGTTGAGTTATTCATCAAAGCAATCAGCCATTGCCTGTCTAGGTCCTCACCACCCTCTGCTAAAGCTGATGTGACTGACAGAAAGCAGAGTTGGAGTTCTTCTGAGCTCCTGTAATAAAGACCAAGAGAATAAGGTAATTCAGGGCACTTCAGGGCAAAGGGTAATTCTCCTCCTGAGTCCCTTTGTGGAAGATGCTCTCCTGGTCCCTGGATAGGGGATGCTGTGGTGGTCCTGTGTGCCTTGATGAACCCCATCTTCTTTCTGTCCTCCATAAAGAAGATCCTGGCCACAGCTCACCCAAAATACTGCTCTCATGCATGGACTTGGTGAGATCTTTGCTCTCACTACTTGGTCAAACTCCTTCAAATGAGGCAACTGAGGCTCAGAGAAGGAAGGTAACTTGATCAAGGTCCTCCAAAAATTTGGTTGTGGACCTGGGGCCAGGACCTAGTAATTCTGGGGCACCAGCTCTTCCTCCAGGCTCAACCCCCCTGATGCAGTCTCTACATGGCTCGCAGGGAGCTTTCCTTAAGCCCAGTGCAAAACAATTTCCATAACTCACCTCTGGTCCTCCTTTGCATCCCAAAAGTAGGTCAGGGGGCTTGCCTATGCATCAAGAATCCTATCTCCTGAGCTTTTGTACCCCCATGAAGAGCTGAAATAAAAAAAAAAAAAGAATTTCACATAAAAAAAAAAAAAGAATCCTATCTCTGCTGTGCGACATTGGGCAAGTCACTGTCCCTCTCTGGGCCTCTGTACAATGTGGAGGTTGGAATTCCTGGTATCTAAAGTCACTTGCTACTCTGATCATCTCAGACTCTGTGTGGATAAGACCCACATCTGCATCATTCCACCCTCAGAGCTGGACCATCCCTAGGCTCACTCCAGCCAGAGGTGACAGATGAGAGTTCCATTCCACTCGTGCATGCAGGCTTCATGGCCCAATCACTGACCTTGCGTGACACAGGGCAGACAGGGAGCCCGTTACTGCAACAATGTGTGCACCATGAACTTACACAGTCAGCTCACCACACCCTCTCCCGCACAGAGTTTAGTTGGAAAGACTGCAGTCTGGCTGGAGACCCTTGAATGCACACCCACTCCTGAATGTCCCCTCTAAATCCACCTGGGCTCCTGCTGGGGACCCTCAAGAAGGCCACTGTAGAGCTGGGGCTCCCTTGGCATGGTTCACATGGTCATTAGCTGCTAGAATAGACTCTGGAGGCCACCCAACCCACACCCCCCATGCACACACACGCCACCTCCAGCAGCTTCCACCTCCCACCCCACCAGTATCAGCCTTTGGAAAAAGAGCTGAAACAGCTTCTGCTTGGGCCCAAGTGACTACCTGCCCATGCAGCCACATCCAACCAGCTCCTCCCCTGCTCCCCTGGGGCCACGCCTGCAGAAGGATGATAAGGGAATCGGATTCTCCAGTGACACGAGAGGCACAGTCCAAAGATCCAGCATATTTAGCTGTGTTTACCTGCAATCATCAGCTTCTCAAAGACATGTCGCTGGGGCAGCTCCTGCTACATTGATTATGCTGCCTCATATTTTTGGCCTCCGGGGGCAAGCGGTTCTGATTAATATTTCACAACACCGTTTTTTTCCATATTCCTTTCTTCATGTTGTTGCTTTTCTCTCTTTTTATTATTTTTTTTTTTCTTCTCCTGAGCCCCCGAGAGCCTGATAGAGAGACACGGAATATTTTACTGTCTCTTGTGTCTGCCTGCTCCAGTAATCAGCGGACTCAATCACGCTGGCAGTGTTTTTATGAATTAATAACAGGCACTTTGGAGGGCTAGCGGGAGAGGCAGGAAATGCAATCTATGGAAGCTTAATGAGCGCCGTGGGGAACAGCTACCTCTCCGCCTCCAACCCTGCCACACTGTACTCTAAATCATCGTTTCTGAGATCACCCACTTCCAGACCAGCTTGTACAGCTTACATGGGGCTCCTGAGGGCCCCTGTGTCCCTGCCAGGTCCTCCCAGGAACAGGGATCTGGGAGGGGCAGCCTCAGTACGTTGCCACTTTAATTCGAATAAAGAAAGGGAGAGAGGAGATTGGGTTTGGCTGGACAAATGGCCCTGTCATCTCGTGCATTTTGCATCTGCTGCTTTTTAACAAACTGGGTGAGGAGGGATAAGAGTGAGGCAGGGAGATCAGTGGGTGATGCAGGCAGATCCCCGGAGGGAGATCCACGATCCAGAGTGGGGTCCTGCATCGGGGTCTTGTTCTTGCAGATCCAGGAACGTGTTCTTGTCAGGGTACTCCACGGTGAGTGGATTCTAAAAGACTCATTCATGCCACCTAAAAGCCCAAGCATTCAAACCATCTGTTGTGAAATGCCATTTTTAAAAAAAAATTCCCACTTCATCATGGTCTAACACGTGGTCCTACTATGTGTGACCAACACCCACCGCACACCCCATGCAACTCACCACTTGAGTTGAACAACCCTCAAGTCCTGTTCGACGAGACAAGACCAGTCCACTGGCCATTGATCATGCTACATTGATTATGCTGTAATCAATGTGTGTGGGTGTTAGGGCAATGCCAAACGACCACAAATGTCTCTAAAAATTTCCTCTCCCTTTCCTTGTATTCTGGTAACAAGAGATCACAGACAGGTTCCGGTATACACGTACCATACTTTGAGCAGTACTGGACTAAACCTGAATATTACATTCTTTCTTTGCAAAAGGAAATATAATATAATCACCAAGTAAACCAGGACTGTGTGGCCAGGGTCAGTGTAATCTTTGCCAGAAGGACAGTGAGTAATCAGACTCTAATCAGGAAGTTTTATTAGAAGCAAGGCACACGTTGATTTTTATTTTCTTTTTTCTCACTTTTTACTTTTTCTTTTGGCAAATGTCATATCTACACAAAAGTAGAAACAATAATATAACAAGTCTTAGGTACCCATTACTGAGTTTCAGTCATTAAGTTGAATGTTTATGACACTGTGTCTCTAAGCACAGGTGACCACCCCTTCCCTGCAAGGACAGGCTCCACCCCCAGCAGGTACCATGTGCCCAGGATGCTGTGAGATCGTTTGTCTGGCCTCACTGTTTAGAGACACTGTGCAGCTCACCCCCTGCGGGCATTAACCCTCTCCAGTCCTCCTTGAGGGAAACCCCAACAGCCAGGTGGGAGAGGTTCCTCGATCACACATTCAAAGATAATCACTTGGATTCCCCCTGGGACAGAAGACTGGTCTCATTCATTACAATCTTATTCTTCCCAATTTCATTCTCATGTGCTAACTTCCAGGACCTGGGCGTGCAAGAGAGCAAGAGTTTGGGAAGTACAATGTATTTTGACTTGGGGTTTGGAGACACTGTCGTGACACCCACAAACTTTCCAAATGCATCTATGTATTACGAGCCATTGGGAAACTGTCAAACCGCTTCCTCCACTCCTTGCACCAGGCGCTGTGCTGGGCTGTGCAGCTCCAAACAGAAGAGCACCTGTGCCTGCCCTCGTGGGTCTCGTAGTCCAGTGTCAAAATGCCAAGGATTTTGGAAGAGTGAACAGTGGTCACTTGGTGAGATGGTGAGTCACCTGTCCTCCCTAAACCAGCTACTGGAGAGAAAGCGCGGGGACAATGATGATGATGAGGATGATGATGGGGGTAGGGTGCAGGAGAGGAGGAGAAGGGAAGAAGAGAGAAGAGGGACAGATATATTAATAGAAAGACAGAGAACGACGTGCCCACACACCACTCAGACACATACAGGCAGGTTAGAGAGCTAGAGCCTCCGAGAAAACCCACGCTGACGTAGAAAACAGAGCAAAGGGGAGGAGAAAGGGGGCAGATGGGGGGTCAGAGGGGAGGGGAGACTTAGGCCCTCCTGGGCTCTGCGGGGGGTGGGGCCCAACAAGGTCTCAGGGCCCCACCTTGCATGTACGTGTTACAGCTCTGGAGAGCACCAACCAGGATCACATGAAACACAGATCCAAATCTAAAAACAGCGTCTCTGCATTTTAGTCTTTCTCCTCTCACAAGGGGGAACTGCTTTTGGCAAGAATTCTTCCCAAACCATCCCCTGTCCCGGGGCTTAGGCCTCCACCCAGAGCCAGGTTTTCTCCGCAGAGTGGGGCTGGCTGATATTTGTCACTGGCCCTTTCAAATGTGGTCCCCAGACCAGTAGTGCCAGCATGACCGGGAAGCTTGTGAGCAATGCAGATTCTCAGGCTCCTCCCAGGCCCCTGGGTGGGAATCTGCATTTTAACCCCCTCCCCGGTCTTCCACAGGCTCAGTGGAGAGTGAGGAGTGCTGGTCTATCCCACAGGTGGGAACAGCTTCCTGGGACACCTGCTTTTCTTCGTCACGCCCCTCCCTCCTCAGCCCCACCTCACCAGCCTGCTGGTTTGCAGCCTGCCCGGCGAAGGCCATCTCCTCAGCCACAGATAATGGCTGGATTTTGATGTCTCCCAAATGCATTTTAGTGAAAATGTCTTGAAGATCTAAAAAGCCTTTAACATGCCAGGGAATAAATTTCTAATAATGACATTTCAGCGCCCTTTGACGTGCCTTGGCAAAACAATATTTCCAGATAGGAGAGAAGGCCTTCCTGACATTGTCTAAATTCTGTCCTATAATAATAACTGGAATTTGTATCGCATCTTAGTTTTATACTATGCATTTATTCCTTCTCATGTAATACTCCTGTCACCTGGGAGGTAAGCGAGGCGGCTTTTAGAATCCCTGATTTACAGTGAGGAACCAGGAGCTCAGAGAGGGTAAAGGACTTGCCCGTGGCCGCCCAGCGGAAGAGAAGCAGAGACAGGCCTGGACCTCCAAGTCACCTGTCCGCAAACCCTGTGCTCCTCCTGGGCAGATTAATAGTTTAGGGCAGTCCTGCCAGAAAGTGCTGCGTACTAACTGAGGGTTGGTTTGGTTTTCAGTAGAGTCCCATCTTAAAAGCACAGTGCTCAGATGTCCAGTTCAGCCCCACTATAATAACATTCCCCTTTGCAGCTTGGCCCTAAACTGGGGGTGGGGCCTGTAGGGAGGAATGAGATCCGCCCCTCCCTTTGGGAGCTCACACGTCGGGGTTTCATTTTTTAAAAATCTTTTGATGAGGCAGAGATGTGTTCTTACCTCACAGCCTCCCCAAACAATATATGAAAGGAGCAATTTGTCTTCTCTTAAAGGCAAGGTTAAAAAACCATCTCAGCTCCCAGATCCTACCCCTACCTCCCCAGCCAACAGGAATTTCCCGTTGATGCCTCTGGCTATCGTAGCTTGAACTGGACGTGGCCCCTTGGGCAAGGGGTTAGCACCTTTTACAACACGACTTGGCCTAAGAGTTCCTGGCGCAACACCTAACTTCTACAAGAAACCCTGTTTTTGTTTCAGCAACACATTTAAATAAGCTTTTCTCAAACTGGATTTCAGGTGGTTTCACTTCCCTCTGCTCTTGTTTGAAACAAAACTTACCTTTCCTGTGTCCCATTTCCTCAGAGCCTTCCAGATGATTTAAAGCTAATCTGTTAAATGATTTTGCATTTAGAAGGATTTAGCCAATATTAGAAGAATAATTTTCTCCTCCCCTAGAAAAATATGCCTTTCTAAACTCATCATGGCCTTAGTCCAGCGTTCCACAAAATGCGTATCAGCAGAGCACTAGGTCTGAAAAGGGCTTTGTGAGAATGGTTTCCTGGCTGATAGGGTTGGGAGATCCTGCATACCGCAGCCCCAACCTGGGTCATTAGTATAGCAAAGGCTCTGAGAAGTCCTGCAGAGTATAAAATGCTTTACTTTCATTTAAATCAGCATTTTCCAAACTTCTTTGTACACAGAGCCTTTTAACGCTTTTGCGCATCCCAGATCTGGGTTCCACCTAACTCACCTGTGGGAAATTGTGCCAACCCAATGGCTGACTCCCCATGAGGTTTTCAGGTCCAAAATGGTGGACAGGTGAGGCAGGACTTCCTCTGTTCCTCCAGTCAAGTCACCCTGCACCCACAGCATTCCCCTGGGTCTCTCCTTAGGGTCCCTTGCAAAAGCAGCAAAAGCCTCCCAGCCTCTTTTCCATCTCTGCTTGGCTGTGTGCCCAAAGTTTGGTCACTCAGCCACTCAGAGACTTGCCCGTAATTAGGAGGGCAATTCCTGCTCGTTGTACCTCACAGGGTTCTGGGGAGGCTCCGGAAACAGGTTATGTTTCTAGAGCATCTCAATATTTGTCAACCTAGATTCCCTGGGGACCCAAGGCCAGTTGGCTTCTTAAACAGGGCGCAAGTCTGGCCTTTCTCCAGAGTGGGTACTCTAGCTCCTGAAACTCAGAGTGACATTTATGTCCCCTCACATGTCCTACCAAGACCAATCTTGGAGCTATAGCGCCTCCTGGAATCCCACAAGTTGGCAATTATGCCCGAGACTGTGCCCAGTATTGAGTCTGGGAAGGGGACGGGGCCAGGTCGTGGGAGAGAAAGGGGTGCCGCCCTCTGCCATCACTTCATCAGCCGCCCAGGCGTCGCAGTCTGTCCTTGGCTGCATCCTTCCCCTGAGCCACACCTGTTAGCAATCTGCACTGGCGTGTGCAGTGCCTGTGCATGACAGCCTGGCTGTCGAAATCCCGGGGGAGTTATTTTTGTCACATACATACATACCTTGTGTGCAGTCAGACGGGGGTGGTGTTTATGTCTCAGTTCTCTTTTGCAAAAGGAAAAAAAAAATACAGTGGAGCTAGAAATGTGTACATTTTGAACAGCCGCCCTCATGCACTGTGTATATAACTCTGCTGCATGAAATTTAAACATAAATTTGAGTTTTCTGAGATTGGATGGAGAAAAATTTGGCCATTGGCATCACAATTATTCTTCTGCATAAAGTGCCAAAATCTGACATTATAATACAACACTTCCACCCCCAGCAAAAAAAGAAAAAAAAAAAACAAAACACATACACATCTATACAACCTAATTTTCTCTGGGGAAAAGGTAGCTGTTGCTGATATGACATGTTTTTGTAGCACAAATGTTGGCTCTTCGGCCCATTTTGCTCTTTTCCATACACTCCAATGTGAAACATCTGAGAGAACACAGCAGCAGTGCGGGCGTCTTCCCTAGCCTGGCTGTGAGCTTCTTTTGCCTGAGAATCTCTGCACCAGATCCAAGACAAACTCTCCAGGAGTGGAGACTGAGGCCATAAGGTTTTATTTATCGGCACAGAGGGAGGAGGGTCTCATGCTTCCACCAGGGTCTAATGGTGGATGGTCTGTGCACAGTTGTAAAAGATAATGGTATGAGTGGGGTCGAGAAAGGGAAGATGAAGGGGTTATGTTCATAATATGGCCATTGGAGAAATAAACAAAGCCAAGCAAAGTCTGTTGGCATCCAGAACTGCCTTGTGTGTGCTGGAAAGAAGATGGCATGGACTAGGCAAGCAGGCTTCGGACACAGGAGGAACTGAGTGTGAGTTCTGAAAGGTGCTCCTGGAGGGGCTGCCTCCTCCAAGAGCAGCAAGGGCTCCTTCCTCCTGTGTGCCTGTGCAGAGCAGCTCAGCTCTGAGTCCATATCTTCCCTACGGTGGCCTCCATGGTTCATTCTTGGTGCTGTTGGCTGCCATTTTGGATTCTTCCTGTCTTCATAAAGGGCAGAAAATGCCCTTCTCTCCCCCATTCCCTCTACTCATACTGGCATCACTGTTAGGTCGTAAGTTGGAGGGTAAACATGTTGAGGATGGTGATTTTCTTAGTTCGCCAACTTTTATAATATGTATTTTTAAAGTTTGGAAACTACCTGTCTTACTCTCTTCTTTTTGCTTCTATGACAAAATTCCTGAGACTGAGTAATTTACAAAGAACAGAATTTGTTTTCTCACAGTTCTGGAGGTTGGGAAGTCCAAGATCAAGGCACCTGCAGGTTCCGCTCTCTGGTGAGGGCTGCTCTCTGCTTCTAAGATGGTGCCTGTTGCTGCATTCTCTGGCAGGGAAGATGCTGCCCTCACATCTCCTCACATGTGCTCACCTGCCCTCACGTGTCCTCACATATCCTCACATGCCCTCACGTGCCCTCAGATTCCCTCACATGCCCTCACATGTCCTCACATGCCCTCACGTGTCCTCACATGCCCTCACGTGCCCTCAGATTCCCTCACATGCCCTCACATGTCCTCACATGCCCTCACGTGTTCTCACATGCCCTCACATGCCCTCACGTGTCCTCACATGCCCTCACATGCCCTCACGTGCCCTCACATGCCCTCACGTGCCCTCATGTGTTCTCACATGCCCTCACGTGCCCTCACGTGTCCTCACCTGCCCTCACGTGTCCTCACATGCCCTCACATGCCCTCACGTGTTCTCACATGCCCTCACGTGCCCTCACATGCCCTCACGTGCCCTCACGTGTCCTCACCTGCCCTCATGTGTCCTCACATGCCCTCACGTGTCCTCACATATCCTCACATGCCCTCACGTGCCCTCAGATTCCCTCACATGCCCTCACATGTCCTCACATGTCCTCACCTGCCCTCACGTGTCCTCAGATTCCCTCACATGCCCTCATATGTCCTCACACGTCCTCACCAGCCCTCACGTGTCCTCACGTGCCCTCAGATTCCCTCACATGCCCTCATATGTCCTCACATGTCCTCACCTGCCCTCACGTGTTCTCACATGCCCTCATGTGCCCTCATGTGTCCTCACCTGCCCACACATGCCCTCACATGCCCTCACGTGCCCTCACATGGCCTCATATGTCCTCATGTGTCCTCACATGCCCTCATATGTCCTCATACATCCTCACGTGTCCTCACCTGCCCTCACGAGTCCTCACATGCCCTCACGAGTCCTCACATGTCCTCACGTGTCCTCACCTGCCCTCACGTGTTCTCACATGCCCTCACGTGCCCTTACATGCCCTCACATGGCCTCACATGCCCTCACATGTCCTCACATGCCCTCACGTGTCCTCACATGCCCTTACATGGCAGAAGGCAGAGAGGCAAAAGGGAAGAAATCCCTGTGTCAAGCCCTTTTCTAAGAGCATGAATCCTATTCCACCTTCATGACTTAATCACCACCTGCTTCTTAATACTGTTACATCAGTGATTAAGTTTTAAAATGCATTTTGGTGGGGAAAAAAAACATTTAAATCATAGCACAACTGAAAAGTAGGAAAACATGTATTAATAACACTTCAAACAACCCACCTATAATCTTGCTGACCAAAGTCAACCATTGTCAGTGTTTTTTGGTATTCCCTTCCAGTCCTCAGAGAAGGGTTTTTCTAAGGAATTTCCTTCTGCAAGGGCAGTAGGAGCTATGCTAGGAGCAATGAGGAGGAAAAGCCTGAACAAGAACCCAACAGAGGTTGGAATGGAGAGCAAGGAAGGGCTGAGTCTAGGCTGCCTCCTTCAAGTAGCCAATAATAAGTGGAAGATAGCCAGAAAGCTTTCTGGAGGAAGATGGTTGGAGAGGGGGAGACAGGAAGGTTAGTGGAGTGTCAAAGCAAGAGTCAGGGTTCCAGGTTGTGGAGAAACAGGGGGTAATGGGGTCCTGGGTGGGGTTGGGGAAGGTCAGGGGAGACCAATGTGGTACAGGACCCATGCTCCCTGCCCTGGGTGTGCCTGAGCCAGTCAGGTGGCTCAGAGTGTGGGACCTGCTACTGACAGTCTGAAAACCAGTGGCAGAAGAATCCTACAGCCGGCAAGCCAGGTGCCTGCTCACCTTGTCTTTCTCTCTCACTTGTACCACATGGCACCTCCCTGTCTGTCTGCAGCAGCTGGCTCTGAGCAGACCTGGTCACGCAGACAGGCCACCCGATGTTCCCATGCTGACTGTGATAGCCTGGAATGGCATTATTCCATTGAGGAATCTGTCAGACCTTCAGCACCAGGTCCCTGGCCATTTTGTGAATCTGGGTAGGAGACTCTCCAAAGCTGGGCAAGATTGGATTTGAGGGATAGCAAAGATCCCTCCCTGCCCAAGGCCACCATGCCTGTACTGCCACCCTCCGGGCACTTTTAAGAGGCAGTGTGATGGTCTGAGCACCAAGGGGGCAGTCGGGGCAGCTGGGTCCTAATCCAGGGTCTGTTCCTCTGAATTATGACTCAGAGAAGTTGTTTTACACTCTGGGTTTGCATTTTTCATTTGGTTATAAAAAAGAAAAGATGAGTATGAGGCAAACCAGACACAGTGGAATGGAAGACTTGCTCCAGCGTGCAAGGCCGAGTCGGTTCTGCAGGCTCCGTGGCCCAGGTCCCTTGAGGGTTAGCATTGCACACCCTTTCCTCTTTGGGCTTGCCGAGCCACTGGGGGTGATTGCTCCAAGACCTGAGTGTGGATGGGTGTATTAGACCCTCCCTGGGAGCCCAGGGACCCTGGGGGAAGAGAGAAAGGTGCTCAGGACCAGGCCTGAACTCAACATCAAGAAAAGGAGATGGGGAAAGTAGGGCGGGGGGTGCCCCAGCTCCATGTGTTGGACAGGCGTTGCCTCAGTGTCCCATTTGATCCCTACAACAACTCTGCAAGGTATTATTATCCCATTTTATCCAGGAGGCCCTTCCAAGGCTCAAAGAGGTGAAGTGACTTACCCAAAGTCTCACAGCTAGAGGTGCTAAGTCTCAAAGCCAGTTTTACCCGACCCCAAAGTCCAGGCTCCTTCTAGATCTTCTCAGTGCAGCAGCCCTGGGGTGAAGTGGGGCTCCTGGGAGTCAGCACAGTCTCCCACCCTCCCCTGTTCTCTCTTATCTGAACCTGCCATCGTGCAAGGGCTTTGTGGAAATCTCTGGGCAGAGGAGACATTTTCCCTTATGAGGGGCAAGGGAAGGACTTAGTAGCTGCCTTTGGTGGGCCAAGAAAACCAGCTGCGCCAGCTGATAAGAGCCAGCTGTGGTGGTCCTGGGAGGCGACAGGCGGGTGCAGAGGGATGCCATGCCTGCCTCTCGTCACCCGATCCTGCCCGCCCCCTCCACCCAGTCCCTGTCCTCCCCTGGCTCCCACACATTCTTCAACACCCCTTTAAAAATCAAGGGTGTGGTGAGGGAGGGGGTACCTCCTTAAACAGATAAGAGGTAATTGCCTGCCTGTGGCTCCTCTGGATGTGAAAATGGGATTGGAATGACTCACTCTGGTTGAAAGGTTAGTTGAAGGTTATTACAGGAAAATTGTTATTCATACATTTTTTCTGTGCGGCGGGATAGCCTAAAAGATTAAATTCACAGAGTGCATAATGACCCATCAGGGCGGACAATGGTAGGGGCGTCCCCGGGGAGGGGAGATAACGGAACAGAGACTTCTCTGAATAATTCATGCTCCAGCGCAGTGGCACTAACAGATTACATGAGGGTTTTCATTAGAAAGGAGAGGAGAGAAAGGCGTTTTGCAAACAGCCGGTGTGTTTCTCGGCATCAGGGAAGCTCTGGCCCAGTTCACTGCGGCTTCAATTAACGCCTGTCCCCACATCTTGGGGGCCCTGGGAAGGGGGACAAGTGGATAAGAGAGCGTTGTCCTTCATCACAAGGTGGGCAGGTGACGGACGCCCACTCCTGAATGCGTCTGGGCTACCCTGCCTCACCCTAAGCCCGGACGCTCTCACGAGGCGGGCAGGCCTGCAGAAGAGGTGAGGCCAGGAGCGGCCTGGGAGACTCTGGATGTGTTAACAAATGGAGACGTGCTCATGGAAAATTGGGGTTTATTGAAAGCGTGTGATAGGCATCTTCTTCCTGTCCCAGTGATCGTATTTCAACTGGAACATTTTCTGCTCTTCCCTGTGGGTGCCAGGTTAGCCCACCCCTCAAGCATTAGTGCCCTGCGGGGTCTTCAGTATGGGAAGGGCCTCTCGGTGCCTGGTTCCCGGGACCTTGGGCATTTGGCGTCTCTGTCCCCTCCTCTGTGGAATGGATAGAATAACTGCACTTACTCAGAAGACTGCCAGAAGGATTAAGGGGTGTGAAGAAGGCAGAGCTCAGTGCCTGGCACTGGGCATGTAGGAGCTCAGAGTATGTGGGCACATCTGGGAAAAGGCAGACCTTCCGATTGCCTGATGTTTGGGTCTCTTTGTCGGAACATCCATCCATCCATCCATTCATTCGTTTCTCCACCCATTCCTGAGAAGCCCACTCCAGCCTGCCCTCAGGTGGGCACCGGTCACAGAGAACTCACTCCCCTGTGGGGGTGTCCTCACAGGGCTTCCATCGTAGGGGAGCCAGCTTGGCAGAAGAGAGACCAGAAAGGGTAAAGAGAACCCAGAAAAGGCTGCTTTGGGGATCCCATGGAGCTTGGAACAAAGTGAATTCTGACAGTATTTATTCTTGCCAAACTCTGGGGCAAAATGCTGAGAACTCAGTGTGGTCATGGTCAACACAACGTTCCTGTGGTAACAGATCCAGGTCATTTTTACTCCTATGCAGCCATGGAGACCCATGGACAGGGAGGACTTGTTCAAGGTCACCTGATTCATAAACCACCAACACTCAATCCCAGCTCTCCTTTGTCTCTGCCTTTGACTTTTTCACTTCTACTGTATTCTCCAACTCCAACCTCGCCTAAAGGTGTGAGATTTTGATAATGTTTTTCTTAAAGGTTTGAAGAGATTGTCCCTTCCATTTAAACAGAAGTTCACTGTTTACCCCCAGTTTATTGAAACTTATCTTAAGTGGGTGCAGTATGTATCTGTGGATCACGTGTCATTATACCCAGTTAGTACTCAAGATAGACATCTGTTGTTGTCTTAAACCCTAATTGAATGCTGAATCAAGCAACTAATTTAGCTTCCTGATGCTTATGATTTGAGTACATGGATTCAGACCATGCTTTTCTTCTCCTCCCTTCCCTTCCTTCCACGACTGTGTAATGAGCGGCTACTTTTTGTCAGCCACTGCACTGGCACATCTAGGGACCCAGAAATGGCTGCCGTTTTTGTATGGAACAACCATATTTATGGGGTAGAGACGATAATTGGGTTAGGTGCATTTCCCCCTTAGGATGAGAGCAGATGTCAGAGACGTGCAGATCTGGGTCTGCCCGCCATACTCCTGGTCAGCCCTGGGTCCTCAGCCACATGGCAGCTCCTCTGATCCTCAGCTTCCTACACTTTAGAGAGTAGGCTCTGCTGTCTCCCTGAATGCTGCCACAGAGGTGGAGTGGGAGGATGTCCCAAGGATCCCAGCTTTCTGAGAAACAGGTAGCAATATAACCTGAAGTGACGTTCCCAGGGTTTGGTGGAGGAGAAACCACTTCGTGATGAAGAAGCAGGCCGGGTTTCATGAGGATGGGGTATTGAAGCTTTATCTTGAACTATGTGGGGTCTAGATAACATGGAGCTCGAGGTGTGATGGGCAGTGGGTAGCAGGACTGTCACCAGCCAAGGCCAGAGGGAGAGTGGGTGCAGAGCGTGTGAGGGAACAGCAGGGTGTCAGCGTGGGATTCCTGAGAGTGAAGGCTAAAAAAAGGCTGGGTCTTAGACTAAGTTGCTGATTTTGAGTCAGAATAGCCACAGTCACAGAATTGGCTGTGTTAGATGGTTTTCTCTTCTTAAAAGGTCAGCCCAGTGCCTCGTGTAAATTAGAGTGAGGAGGAACTGTAAGCCCTGCTCCCTCCATATAGATCCTTCTTTTTTATATTAAGGGATTGTTATGATTTGAATGTCCCCTCTAAAACTTATGTTGAAATTTAATTGCCATTGTGACGGTATTAAGAGGTGAGACTGTTAAGAGGTGATTACGCTATGAGGGCTCCACCCTCATGAATGGATGGACACTATTGTCACCAGTGTGAGTTCATTGTTGTGAGAGTGAACTGTCAGAAAATCAGAGTTGGCCCTCTCTGTCTCTTGCTCTCACCCTTGCCATGGGGAGGCTCATTGTAAAGGTCCTCACCAGATGCTGGCGCCACGCTCTTGAACTTCCCAGCCTCCAGAAGCATGAGACAAATAAATTTCTCTTCTTTGTAAATTACTCAGTCTGTGGTATTTTATTATAACAACACAAAATGTACTAAGACAGAAAATTGGTAGCCAGAAATGAGGCAGTTAATATAACAAATAGCTGAAAATGTGACAGCAGCTTTGGAATTGGGTAATGAGTAAAGGCTAGATGAATTTGGAGGAACAGGCTAGAAAAAAGCCCAAATTGCCATGAATGGAGCCTTAAGGGCAATTCTCATGCGGGCTCAGAAGAAGACACCAAAACTAGGAAGAGCCTAAATCTTCTTAGGGATGACTTAAGTGGTCATGATCAGAATGTTGGTAGAATATGGATAGGAAAGGCCATTTTGATGAGATCTCAGATGGAACTGTGGAACAAGGTATTAAAAACTGAAGTAAAAACTATTCTTGTTATACAGTTGCAAAGAATGGACTGAATTTTTCCCATGCCCAAGGGCTTTATGGAAGGTAGAATTTAAGAGCAATGAGCTAAAACTTCTGACACAAAAAATTTCTAAGCAAAATATTGAAGGAGCTGCATGCCTACTTTTCACTGCATACAGTAAGATGCAAGAGGAAAGAAATAATTTAAAGTGGAATTTATTTATCTATTTATTTATTTTTAGAAACGGGGTCTCACTTTCTCAGCCAGCCTAGAGTGCAGTGGCATAATCACCATAGCCTCGAACTCCTGGGCTCAAGCAATCCTCCTGCCTCAGCCTCCTGAGTAGCTGGGGCTACAGGTGTACGCCACCACACCCAGATAATTTTTTAATTTTTATTTTTTGTAGAGGCAGGCTCTCAATATGTTGCTCAGGCTGGTCTTGAACTCCTGGGCTCAAGCAATCCTCTTTCCTTGGCTTCCCAAAGTGCTGGGATTACAGACATGAGCTACTGTGCCAGGCCTAAAGGTGAAATTTATAATTAAAAAAGAACCAGAACAGAAAGATTTAAACATTTTTCAGCCTGGCCATGTAAAGAACAAAAAGTCACATTCAGGAGAGAAAACCAAGTGTTTGGCCTAGCAACCATTTGCTAACGTGGTTATCAGGACAATGGGCAAATGACCCAGAAGGCATTTCAGAAATCTTCAAGGCTGTACCTCCCATCACAGGTGCAGAGCTGTAAGAGGGCAGAATTGTTTCAGGTGATGGGTCTGGGGCTTGCTGTCCAGAGCTACGTTGGAACACTGATATCTACATGCCACAACAGCACCCCTTGGCTACCCCAGCCACGGCTCAACTCAAGTGGGCCCAGGTGCAGCTCAACTCTGGAATGTATAAGCTATAAACCTGGGCAGCATCCACGTGGTACTAGTTCTGCAGTTGCACTAAATGCAAGATATGTGGGGGCATGACTGTCTCCACCTAGATTTCAAAAGATGTCTTGGACTGACTGAGGGCCCAAGCAAAGACTTGTCACAGGACAGACACCACAGGGACAACTCTCTCACCACAGAGTTCCCTCTAGGGCCACACCTAATGGAACTGTGGGAGTGGGGCCACTCCTGAGACCCCAGAACTGTAGAGCTGCCATTGTGCAAAGTCAGTCTGGGAGAGCTACAGGGACAAAACTCCAGCCTGAGAGAGCTGAAACATAGGCTGAGCCTAGCAAAGCCACGGGCATGGGGCTGCCTGAGGCCTTAGGACCCACTCCCCACCCAGTGTGCCCAGGATTCAGGACATGAAGTCAAAGGAAATTATTTTCCAGTTTTAAGACTTAATTTTGTTTTCCCTGTTGTGTTTTGGACTTACTGGGATGAGTTACCCCTTTCTTCTTGACCATTTCCCCTCTTTTTGAATATCTATCCTATATTTAGCCCACCATTATATTTTGGAAGCATATAACTTGTTAATCTCACAAGTTCACAGCTGGAGAGGAATTTGCCTCAAGATAAATTGTACCTTGAGCATCACTCATATCTGATTTGAATGAGACTCTAGACTTTGGACTTTTGAGTTGGTGCTGAAAAGAGTTAAGACTTATGGGCCTGTTGGGTGAAATGAACATATTTTGCATGGGATAAGATCATGAGTTTTGGGGAGAGGCCAGAAGTGGAAGGCTATGGCTTGACTGTTCCCTCCAAAACTCATGTTGAAGTTTAACTGCCTTTGGGACAGTATTAAAAGGTGGGGTTGTTAAGAGGTGATTAGGCCATGAGCGCTCTGCCCTCATCAATGGACTAATGTCATTATTCACAAGTGAGTTCATTATCAAAATAGGAAGTCTTTAGAAGAGTGAGTTTGGCCCTCTCTGTCTCTTGCTCTCACCCTTGCTTGCCCTTCACCTTCTACCCTGAGATACTGCAGCATGGAGACCCTCACCAGATGCTGGTGCCATGCTCTTGGACTTCCCAGCCTCCAGAACCATGAGTCAAAAAAAATTCTTTTCTTTACAAATTATCTAGTCTGTGGTATTCTGTTATAGCAACACAAATAGACTAAGACAGGCATTAAGGTCAATGTGTTAGCTTGATGTAGCAAGGCATTAGCCATTTTGGTGAGGGTTCTGTGTCTCAGATTAGCACATAAGGCCTGATGACTTTGACTGGAGGTGAGGGAGAAAGTCAAGAGAGTCTAGAGGCAAGATGTGTTCCCAGGTATGAACCCTAATGGTAGGACAAAGATTCCCAGAAACCACTGAGCAATATGAGGGCCCCAGGTACCTAGAAAGGAGTGAAAATATCTGTGATTTCTGGCTACCTAGCATCTCCTGCCTCTCCTTCTGGTAATAGCACACCATCCCCTTTGGGGAACAGCTCCTGCCCTAGTCAGTGTGTTACCCCTGGGGTAGCCATACAGTGCCAGACTGCAGGCTGAAAGCATTAAATTCTGACTTCTGCTCTTGAAATTTCTCCAAATAACACACCACAATTAGAACTATATCTCTCTGTTGTTAAATCTCTCCCAATGTTTTCTTTACTGGAAAAACAAGTTAACCTCTTTGTAGTGTAATTTTTGGATATCTTTCCTGCACACATTGAACACTTAACTGCTCCAGCATATACACAACCATTTTGCTAAAAGTGACTTTCGCTCTAGAGTAAGCCACCACCTTCTATTTGATTTTATTTTTATTTCAGAGGAAATTACAATTCCAGTAATGTTTCTGCAACAAACTAGGTGTTCATATAATCTAACCTGTGAATCACCAGCTCTCCCACTTTTCTCATAATTTTTTATGGTGAGGTTGCTTGGACAAGGTATGGGCTAGACCAATCAAAACCCTTGTCCAGAATTTGGGGATTTTATCCATGAGATAGCATAAGTCAGACACCCTCCAGGTGGTTGTATCTTCAACATGTGGGCTTGGTTGCTGGAGCTTGGGATTGTCCATTGCCGTGTAGATTAGAGAAGTTGAGAGCCCAGTTTGAGCCGCAAGAGGAAAATGAAGCCTTTATTAGGGACAAGAGAGGGAGGGAGAGACCAAATCGCTTCTTGTTCTGACCTGTTCCTGAAGCCAGGAAGCCTGCTTTCCTTTGGATTCTGTTAGACATCCCTGTGTCCTAAAAATAAATCTCCTCTTGCTCCTTTTAAGCTAAATCCAGTTGGTTTCTGCCTCTTGGGAATGAAGAATTCTCTATAATACATGCAGGCTTTTGCTAAACTACAAAATGCTTCCTCCATCCTTCTCTTCCTTGTCCTCATTCCCCCATTTCAATCAAATATGTGATCGCTGACACATGTATATTACGCAGAATATCAAATATAGGTCAATGGATGTCACCATGGTAAAACAAGCAAAAGAAAAGCTCACACTTCTCAATGCTTGTTAGTAAAAGGATACAACAATGCGTTCATCCCCCCTGCTGGTGGGGGGTCATGAAGGTCAGCCCATGCTTTGGCATGTGAACTTCTTGTTCCCACCAAATCAGTCAGCTGAAGTGGGAATGTTTTATTTAAGCAGACATGTGTCAGCCTCGGTTTGAAACAAAGACTCTCTACCAGCATCTACCATCACAAAAGCAGGCTGTGTGAGACATCTTTGCTAAGGCAGTGATTTCTCTCTATTGCCAGGCACCATTTTGGAAAGTTGCTATGCGAGGTTGGTCTGCACTTTAAATGACGTCTGAGACACATTCAAGGCTAATGCTTTTGAAAAACAAAGCACTGGGAAGGTTTCCGTTGGTAGGGAGGTGGTGAAAATCAAATGACCCATTGAAGCTAAACTGCCAGCCTCACAGAGCTTTTAGAAATACCATTCTGCCTCGGCCTGGGGCCACCACTCTCTAGCTTGCTCTTCCAATTAATTATTGTGTTTTAACGCTATCTCCAAAGATAATTGCCTGTCAGTGTATCAGTATGTAACACCTCGGGGTGAACGATGTTCCCGCACTCTGTCTGTCAGCATTAATAAACACAGGGCGGGGGAGAGCCCACCTGCTTTCTTGTGATCACCCAGGACCCAGATTTGCCACCCCCCTCGCTCTCACAATGTGGGGGTGCAGGTGGGCTGTGAGCAGAAGTGCACATGCTCCACGGTAGAATGCTTGCCTTGTCACCACTCTGGATTCTAGGGATAACTTCTTTTCGACAGATCTGTGCTTATTAATTGAATGTTGAGGACTGCAGGATAGACACCAAAGAAATGATTTTTTTAATTATTGTTTTTGCCACCTATCCTGTTGCCCTACTGAAAAAAAAGGCATAGATCAATGGCCTTGGTAATTACAGACTTGGTAAAAGTCAAATATTTTCAAAATAAATCATGATTGGAGGGGTTCTTTTGTATTTTTTAAAGCAAAATGGAAGAGTGATGGAATGCTAGGATTGAAGCTATTTTGTTAAAGCCTGCCGCATTAAATATTTCAATTGGGGAAAGAAACAAATTCCTCATTTCAAATTAAATTGAACCCATTCGGTGAATGTATGAGCATCATATGGAGTAAGTGTCAATTAAAGTGATAAGTGGTGGGTCTGGCACCGAGTTCTGGATTGTTCTGAGGTCTGCTTCCCCGCGTGGCCATTCGGTGCTTTGGGGGAAATTGAAACTGATCCACCATGTGCGACCTGGGAGTCTTCCGAGAAACAGATTCCAGTTCAATACCTCTGAGTTAATTGGCATTTTGTTCTCATTTAAATCTCTGTCACAACCTTTTATTTTATTTTATTTTTGTATTTCAGAGGAGGCTACAATTCCAATATCTTCCCTGCAGCTTTCAGGGAGCTCAGAACAAATGAGGTGGTGTCGTAGAATCTCACCCACCGATCGCGGAGCTGCCGGCTTCTGTCGGGATTTGGGAGGATGAGGTTGCTTGCCAACTGCTCTCTCAGCAGCAGGGTGGAGAGGAAATGCAATCAAAGGGGCGCTGGGCATTTTCTCCAAAGCCCAGTTTGGTTCCTGTCTCCCGTGCGGGTAGTTACCTTGGCAAGCATGACCCTCCCTGTGAGGGTGGGGCAGGAATCACCTGAGATGCGAGAGACAGAGTGTGGAATCGCTTATAAAGTTACACATAATTAAAAATTGTGAAGTGGACACAGATCTGTAGCCTGGGCAGTAGGAATGCTCCTAGGGTGTGCCCCACGCTCATCCCAAGGTAGCACCTGGGATGCCTGTTAGTACCCCCCTGTTGTAGGCAAGGGAAGGCCAGAGGGGTGTTGGTTCCATCTTCTCAGGGAGCCCTCCTCAGGTCTGGGTTCCTGGACTTGATCTTCCTGCTTTCATCTCCAAACAGTGTCAGTTTGTGGTCGCCTTCCCAGGAGGGTCCAGCCTCACCAGGTGCCTCAGACAAGCAACATGGTCAGGGCATTGCACACACCATCCTCTCTGGTCCTCACCGGGTATTAATACCTCCTACTTCATATAGACTTGCAGACCCTCCAATAACCAAAGGATGTTCCTCTGGGAGCCACTGAGTAGGACTGCTATCTCTGTTATCCTTGGCAACTCACAATTTCCGCAAACACAAATGCAAGCCCATGCAGACATGACCCACGCTTACCCCCATGATGTCCTTCTGTCACACACTGAATTGCCCCAGGCCTCCTCCGTTTGTTAGTACACAAAAGGTCTCAGCACTTAGCAGTACCAACCGGGTTATTCCAGCTCATTCCATTCACCTGCCAACATGGGGCTCCCTGCAGACGTGTCTCCTCTCAGTAAGGGTATTTCTAGGAATCCACAGGAAGGTCTCACAGGGATCCCCCAGAAGTCCATCTCGCCACCACTCAGAATGATTGGCCATGACCGCCAGGCGTAGGCTCTCTCCCACCAAGTTTCCCCTGTGAATTGCACCCACGGCCTGGCATCAAAGTCTCCCTGCTCTCACCTCCTGCTCCATGAACAAGCACCGGGGTGAGCAGAGTTCTCACGGGACCCAAGTGGGGAGAAATGCATGTCTCCTCCACTCTGCTGGACACTTTGTCACCTGGGCTCTGAAACGACACTGCGTGAGCCCCTGTGAAAACAGCTTCATCAGCCCCCCGTGCAGCCCTCACTTCTCAGCATTCAGACTGCTTCAGGCTGGGCCAGGCAGGGAGAAGGCTCATGCTCTTTTCCTTCAAGGACCCCCGTATCCACTCCAGACATCTATGTGCAGACCCCCGCCCAGAATCTCCCCTCCCATGCAGCAAGTCCTTCCTGGGGGAGTTGCCAGCCCACCAGTTCTGCAGACACAATGAGACTCTGACTCCCCTGCAGGGCCACTTGGAATCCTGGCTCCAGATCTATGCCACATTTTGCAATTTGCTTGGCCAGTTGATGACAGAGACTGGCACAAGCCCTCCTATGATCTCATGGCTCTTCCAGTGTGTCCGTCCACTGGGCTCTCAGCAGCCTCGCCCAGAGAGAGCCATAGTTTCATTGCCTTGAATTTGCTCCTGAAGTTGTCATTTTCTTCCCAGGTCTTTGAGCTGTTGGAGGGCAGAGCCCATGTGTAGGTAGTTTCATACTCTCCATGGGATGTGGCCAGTTCCCTGGCACAGAGTGATTATCAAGGGTGGAGCCAAGGTCAACATGAGACAGGGTGAGATGGAACTTAATCTGGAAACCCTAAGAGGCCCTTACAAAAACATATTTTTTTAAGATTCTGATTCAGGAGGTCTGGAAGAGGTGCCCAGAGATGAATGCATTTAGCAAGCTCCAAAGTTCTGATGAACATCATCATCTGGACCCACTGGCTCAGAACTCAGTACTGTTACAGCTTGCATGGCTGTTCACTAGCTGTGGGGTGTGTGGGTTGCTTGGTTGTAGTGGGAAATACATGGACTCTCTTCCTGGTGTGTCCCCTGGAAATCCCTGGATGTCTTCTCCTCCATGGTTGCATGTCAACATCCCACACATAGTACATACCGTGTACCACATCCGCTGTACAGTTCTCTAGAGCCATCAAATCTCAGCATGAAGTCTCCTCGGTTAGGTCAGTGCATCTCCTTCCTTCCTGACCCTAAGAGATGCGAACTGTGCCTTATCAGGGACAATGATCCTGGAATCTCAAACTATCCATGGTTGAGCCTGGCTTTGGTTTCAGGTCTGTGTGATTCCAGAAACTCAGATATGGGGACAGAGATAAAGAAGAGACTACTACCCCACCACACTGAATTATAAGTTTTCTCTCAAAATCGTAATTCACCACCCTACTTTGCCATCCTACCTCTGTTACCTTGGGCTCGGGTACGTTCCTGGCTAATTCGACTTAGTCCAATTGAGGGACTTCACAGTTAACAAATGCTCTGAGCCTCTTTCTCCTACTCCACTTCCAACCACAGTGTCCTAGGACTTATCAAATTTTACAATTAGTCATCCATTGAAAGATTGTGGGAGGTCCTCGGGAGATCCGTGACATAGAGATAAATGAGAAGTATTACAGATGTATCTTGGGTTTGACTTCAAATTATATGCCAATTTTGTATTCTGCTCTTCAAAATAATTGTTCTTTTACTATTTAAAAATCATTCCATTTTTTCCATGAGAAAAACTGATGCTCCAATAAGATGCAATGCGTTTATCTTGTGGCATTGTGTACTCCCTGACATACTTCCGGGTACCATCAGACAACCCTGTCCCAGTGTGAGTAGCCTGGCTCTAGCTTACAGAGCTGCAGAGATCACCAGTAGATAGAGCTCGACACAGAAGCGGGAAAATGTGTCTCCCCACCTCCACTTGGACTCTGGGCCCTTGAGAGCTGTGGCACAAGGATGGTGACACCCCAAGGATGGATCAGGAGCATCAGTGGGGTCCCAGTGATGCCTGGGACGCTGGGTCTTTGGGGGATAAGGCAGAGGTGCTCACGCACTGGCCAAGGCTCCCTGACTGATGCCTTTGGACATGGCAATAGAACAGCAATGTAGCCGGGAAGGCCAAGCGTGGTGGATCATCCCTATAATCCCAGCATTCTGGGAGGCTGAGGAGGGAGGATTGCTTGAAGCCAGGAGTTTGAGACCAGCCTGGGCAACATAGTGAGACCCCATCTCTACCTGCCTGCTGGGCTTGGTGGTGTGCACTGGTAGTCCCAGCTACTCCAGAATCTGCAGCAGGAGGATCCCTTGAGCCCAGGAATTGGAGGCTACAGTGATCACACCACTGTGCTTCAGTGTGGGCAACAGAGTGAGACCCTATCTCTTAAAAAAAAAAAATGTAGCTGGGAGGGTTGGACTTATTTGTGAGCACATACGAGATATCACCGTAGAATTCCCAGAAGTACCAGGTGGGAACGGTGGAACATTTTCAGGGGCTGGGGGTCCTGAATCAGCCCGGAGCAGTGAGGTCTGAGGCATTACTATCAACGCGGTCTTATGTGGTCTATTCACTGCGCAGAAGCATTGTGGGAAGAGAGGCTCATGGCAATCTCGTCACATGGCTTTAAATACCAGCTTTATGCTGGTGACTCCCACATGTATATTTCCAGCTCAGACCTCTTTCCTGGACTTCAGTCTTGTATGTCCAAACACCCACTCAGCATCTTAACTTAGATGTCTAACAGGCATCTAAAACTCAACATACCCAAAATTCCTAATCTCCTCCTACCCAAAACTGTCTCCACCCACACCTTTCCTCAACTGAGCTGAGAGCACTTCAATCCTCCCTCTCCCTCAGCCAAAAACCTTGGAGATGCCCTTGATTCCTCTCTTCCTCTCACACCCCCATCTAAAGGGTTAGCAAATCTGGAGCTTCCACCTCCAAATAGACCCAGATTCTGACCTGTCTCCCCACCCCCCGACACCAGCCTGGTCCAAGCCACCACCCTTTATCCCGCACTCTATAGCAAAGACGTCCTGATGGCTCTCCAGGCTTCCACTCTACCATCTACTCTTAACAAGAACCAGAGGATCCCTTTAAAAGATGGGTGCAATCAAGTCTCTCCTCTGCTCAAAACTCTGTGGTGGCCTTCCACTGGGTGAAGAGTCCAACTCCAAGTCCTGACAATGGCTAACAAAGCCCTGTGTGATCTGCACTTTCTGCCAACGCCTTCTGCATGACCTTTTCTGAACCTCTGAGCCCAGCTCCTTCCTGCCCTCGAACATTCTGGCACACCTTCGGATCTCTGCTCGTTTGTTCCCTCCGTCTAGAAAGCTCCTCTCCCATCCATCTCCTTGGCTAGCTCCCTCATCCCCATCCGCCTTTGTTAAAATTTCACCTTGTCCACGAGGCCACCCTGAGCACCCTACTCACCACTGCAGCCCACACCTCCCACGATGCTCTCAGCCTGCTTTTCATTTCCTCTTTGCACTTGCCACTTTTTAGCAGATCGTGTAATTCACTTATGTATCATAGTTACTGTCTCTCTCCCCTCCCTAGGATGTAAGTTCAGCCAAGATATAATCTGTGTTTTGTTCCCTGATCGGCCTGGCATGCAGATAACGCATGAGTAGGCACTCGGTGAGTGTTGTAGGCACTCGGTGAGTGTTGAAGGTTCAGTGTTGAACGGAGGGTTTGTGAGTGTGTAGTGGATAGCAAAGGAAGGTGCACTGCCAAAGATGGTGGAAATGTGACATAAAGCCAGGAGTTCTTGGAGTAAAGTGTACCAGTTTTTTGAAGAGCCAGTTTGAAGGTGCAAACAAGATTCTTTGAGAAAAATCAAGATAGGTGGACTCAACTACAGATCCCAACATCTTTTTTTTTTTTGAAATAGAGTCTTGCTCTGTTGCCCAGGCTAGAGTGAGTGCCGTGGCGTTAGCCTAGCTCACAGCAACCTCAAACTCCTGGGCTTAAGCGATCCTACTGTCTCGGCCTCCCCAGTAGCTGGGACTACAGGCATTCTCCACCATGCCCAGCTAATTTTTTCTATATATATTTTTAGTTGGCCAGATAATTTCTTTCTATTTTTAGTAGAGACAGGGTCTCGCTCTTGCTCAGGCTGGTCTCGAACTCCTGGCCTCGAGTGATCCTCCCGCCTCGGCCTCCCAGAGGGCTAGGATTACGGGCGTGAGCCACCACCGCCAGCCCCAACATCTTAATGCTGAATAAAGACATTAAATAATGATAACAAAAACACCTCTTAATGTGTAACTTCATTCACATACAGTCATTTCACCATCCAAAGATTCTACAGCATAGATTTAATATTCCCATTTCACAGTTAAAGAAACAGAGGCTCAGAGCGATAAACAAATTTGCCCAACGCTACCCAACTAGGAAGTGACTGAGCCAGCCGAGTTTGGCCAACTCCAGGTCCTGAGCCCCCTCTCCTTCCCCTCTCATTACCGTGCAATCCAGAGGAGTAGAGAGAGAAGAAAGAACACTGGTTGGGCAGACAGAGCTGGGGTTATCACTTTTCATAAATATCCAGTCTGGAAGAATTCCTTCGGAGACTGAGGTCATTCCAAGAGATGCCAACTCGCATTCCTTTGTGCAGCCTGGTTCTCCACTCAAGCATGAAGACCTCATTCTCGGACCTACGCAGACAGAGTCTTCTAGTGACCTTATCCTGGACCGTCCTCCTCCTCCACTCCCCACCCTGAAATCATGTCCATTCCTCGCAATTGAACTGGCCTGATCAAGTTCCATTTTTCCTTTTCTTCTAAGAGGATATAAAATCAACAGCGATCTGGAGGAACAATTCTGGCATTTTAATCAGAACAATAGACTTGGAGGCCAAAGGGTTCCGTGTTGACAAGACAAAGACCACATTGAGGGCTGCAGGCAGCCAGCAGAAAGGAGTTATGACTGTGTCCGGCTTAATGACAGCCAGACACAAAAGAGGTTATTCACCCTAACAAAGTTTTAAAATTTCTATAGTGTGCAATTCGGACCTCATTGGAGTTGTTTTGTCTATTTTTGCGGACGCTGGCCTGTCCCGTTCCTTGGCAGGGCCAGAAGTGCCTCCATAACTCACTTGCAGATGTCCCGCAGTGCCGTCCCACTTCTGGAGTTGATGTTCATTAGCAGATACAACTGGAAATTCTTGAGCTGTTGCAAAATAGGCCATTTGGAACCGAATTCTGGTCTCTGAGTGTGTGGATTGTTAGAGCTCTCTTGGCTGCAAGAGATGTGGATGTGGTCATTGTGCCTCAAGTGCTGAAAAGACCCGGCTAGACACATGTGGCATGTTCTTAGGTCACGACAGCTGAAGCAGGTCTCGGGCAATGTAGCCCATTTCCACTTGAGAAGCCCAGGCCCTGAGCTGGGGGTCACAAAGCCGTGATGGCAGACCCTTACAGAAACTGTCATGGAAACTCTTTTTCTTTTGTCCCTGCAGACACTGTAATTGCCTCATCCGTGGCACTGGGCCATTTCGTGGTTGGCAAAGGCCATTGCAGACCTTGACATTCTGCTTTTGTTTCGTTCTGCTGCATGCTTTTTCACTTTTGTGTGCTCAGCGATTTCAGTCGTTTATTCGACAAATGTATTGAGTACCTACAACGCCTACGTTTGCTGGGCACTCTCAGCAACAATAACAATACCTGACAGGTGTAAGAGCTTCACCCATAAAAGCTAATTGATCGTCACCACAGCCCCAGGAGTAGATGAGCCAGTGAGCACATGTAAGAAAAGAAGCCTCAAAATCCGTGAAAGCCAGATGTTAAGTTCCCTTGTTTCCCAAGGATTGCCTCACCGACGCCACAGAAAGTTAACTATGACATTTCCGTTTATAAACTGAATCTGGTCCTCCAGGAGCCACCTCCAGCCTCTTCCACTTCACAAGGCTCCCCAAGCCACTCTCTCCTTATCTGGGGGCACCAAACATCCTTCTAAGGGGAAGAAACATTCTCTTGCTCAAAGATTGCCAACGGCGTAAGGATCAGACTACCAAATAGGGTGGTTTTGCTTTTCTAAATACAAAGACACCCCACAGGGACCTGCCAGCACATTCTGGGCAGACACTCTGGTCCCAGGGAATTGCAGGCAACTCTCTTAGTCACCATTTGTTCTCTTAGTATCACGTGCCTGGTGGCTGCTTGGCAGATGTCAGTGCTGACGCATGTGTGCATGCCTGAAGGAATGAATGAAGGCATTTTTAAATTTCAGAGACCTTAAGAAATTCTGGTTCACAAGAATCCCCTTGTGTGCTCTAAAATGTCACCTCTCCAATCTATCTAAAATTCTAGCACTGAATTTTTGTCATCTCACACTACGTCATCTAATGGTAGCTGCCAGTCACATTTAAGTCTGAACTAACTCATTTAAATAGAATTAAAAATTCAGTTCTTCACTTGCACTAGCTACGTTTCAAGTGCTCAATAGCCACAAGTGGTTGGGGATTACCACGTTGGACAGCACAGATGTAGAACGTTTCCTTCACCGGAGAAAATTCCACCGGACAGGCCTACTGTAGGGAACCACTTCTTAAATCTTGTTTGGTTCACAGACTAACAGCAAATCTGATGCAAGACATGAACTTTCTCTCCAGGAAAAAAACTGTGAGTACATTGACTGTATCCACACTCAGACCATTCATGGACCTATATGAAGAACACCTGCTTTAGGTTTAAATCTTTCTTAGAATTAAAATAATCCCTTGGAGAAACGACACATCAAGGGGTTATCAGTTATCTATATTCAAGTGTGTGAATTTATCAAGAGCTCTTTGGAGCTCTGCCCATCTGGTTTGGAGCAAGAGGAGGAGGTGAGAGCCCTGAGGACCTCGGTAGCTGGCAGAGAAGAGCCTGGAGCAGAGAGAGGGCGCGTCAGCCCTAAAGATACCTGGGTATCACGCAATGATTCAGGAGACCAATTTGTCCTGCACCTTGCAGTTCATCACAAGCAAGATCCCGAAGACAGTGTAGCGTGATGCGCGCACATAGTAGGTGCTTAAATGCACAAAGATGCTGAATTTCTATAGCGGGTATTGTGTTGTGCATCCCAAAGGAAGCAAAGATGAATTAAACATAGTTTCTGTTCTCATAGAACTTAGAGTCTCCTCTGGGAGAGACGCTTACAGAAACCACAGTAACAGCAAATAATGATGGCTGACATTGACTGCATTTATGCGAGGTACTTTGTTATACATTGGTTACACCTTTTTTCATATTTATCATCCCAGCAGCCCTATGGGTGGGCATTATTGTCACTCCCATTTAGCAGATGACAACTGAGACTTCAGGAGGGGACTAACTTGCACAGTGATGCAGCTGAATTCAGACTGAGTCTCCCTGAAACCAAGGCCAGCGTTTGCTTCCTGCAGTCAGGCTCCGGCAGGTCCACGGGAGGAATGCAGGCCAGGGCACACACCACCCACACACAGCACGAGCAGAGCACGTCCCAGAACAGCTGGGCAGCTCTTGGTGGGGGGTTTACAGGGGCCTGAGCATGGGCTGGTGAGGGGGTGGGGGAGGCCACTCGGGAGCTGGCAGCCCACCCAGGACACCCAGCATGGCCTGCACTGCCATGGCCATCGATGTCATTGCGGGGGACACCCGTTCCCAGCCTTCCCCAGCTTCCCTTCTCTCCCTGGCCCCAGCTGGACACACTGGCTCATCCCTGCTCAGTGTCAGGGTGGAAATAACAGTCAATTTGAGAGCACCAGGCTCAGCCTTCCCATGATTCTCCAAGTCCAGAATCCTCTTGGCCAGGCTGCACCCCTCACATTATTGATGACAATTGTGCCACGTGCACCACCTCTTTGAAGCTGCACAGCCTGGTGTAGCCAGGACTCTCACCCCACGTCCCCATGGGGACGCTGGGCCCCAGGGGCTTTACTGACCTGCCTGGGGTCAGAAAGGGGCTCAGGTCAAGGCACCGCCAGCCTGCCTTGTGCTGTGGGGCTGCCACGGCCAGGGAGCCCACCTCGTGTTTTCTAGGGCACCATGGGGTCTTAAAGGCCAAGTGGCACAGAACGAGGGAGGGAAAGGTCCGAGGCAGGTGCCCTGGAGATGCCAGCTGTGTGGCATTGCCTCTGCTGCTTCTCCTGCGGTGCCTCTAGCTCCTGCACAGGGTCCACATCTGTCTCTGTCTCTCTCTCACACACACACACCCCCACCACTGCTGACCACTGTGTCACTCAGGGGCTTCCTGCCCCTGCTGCCCTGGGGCTGCCGTGCAGCAGAGGGGGACCCTGAGTGGCAGCCCTGGGCAGTGTGTCCCCCTCACACCCTCCCATCTTCCCTAGCTTCAGGGTCCCCCATCCTTGCACACTCCGGGTGGGGCCTGTCGGAGGCCTCACCTGAGCCCCGGTCCGCCCTCAGCGCGCTCAGGAGGACACTGGTCTCACGGAGGCCGTGAGGGCTGAGGAGGGGGAGGCTGCCTGGCCACAGGGCCGGTGCCCCGCCTGCCACTCCCCCACGGGCAGCCCTCGGCATTCCAGGCGCAGGGGCGGGACGTGGGGCTCCCTCCACCTGCCTGCCTTCCGCCAGGACGGGGAGCCGGGCGGCACAGCACGGCTGCTCCGGCCGCGGGCAAGTGGGCGAGAGGTGGCCGGGGTGGAGCGAGTCTGCGACTCCCAGCAAGCCGCTTAGCCTCCTGCGCCCCCTCTGCCCCGGCAGGGCAGGCACGCGGGCCAGAGGAGGGGACCCATCAGAAGGTACCTCAGAAAGCACGTTGTAAAGAGAAGCTCGTTCTCTCTCGAGGAAAAATGCCCCGAACGCGCCCGCACGCTCATACACGCACGCGCAGGCATGTTCCGTTTTGCGGCAAGGTCTAGCAGGGACTCTACGTTAATACCACAGTCGTGTTCCCAGGATAGCGCTGCGGATGCAGGGAGATCTCAGCCATGGCTCCCCTCCCTGGGAGAACGTGTGTCGCTGGGGGAGCAGGAGCGCGTTCCCACGGGGCGCGGGGACGATTCCAGGCTGGAGGAGACGCTGGGGCCTCAGAGGGATTGTCTGAGAGCAGGTGCCTGGGAACCCGGAAGGCGCTGTCCCGCCATTCTGCAGTCCTGCCGAGGAAGGTGCGGGGAGAGCTCTGCATTTCAAAGCCAGGAAGGGGGGCTCAGGAGAATGCAGTGATTGCCTGAGGTCGGACAGTCAGTGGCAAGATCTGATGGACCCCGCACGTGTGCCGGTTGCTCCTTCAAAGGCCTGCCCAGGACCTCATCCCTTACTCTCGACCTGGGAGATAAACACACACCCCCTCACTTACACATGCGTGCACACACACACACACACACACACACACACCCTGGCTCCATGCAAAACAGGCTGTCGGGAGGCAAAGTAAACAGGATTTAACGCCGGGCCACCTCCGTGACATCTATTGGAATATGAAGCACCGTAGTCAGGAAAGCTGCTCTGGAGTCAGACCTGCCGTGGGTAGGACCCCTGCTGTCACGTACTGGCTGTGCGACCCTCGGCGAGTTACCAGTCCAAGCTCCTTAGCTGTAAGCTGAGCCTGCGGATGGTACTTGCTTGTCGCGGGAACTAAATGAGCGGATGCATGTGTAAGAGCTCAGCCCCCACCTGGGCCGTAGCTCGGGCTATGGTGTCATTCTCCAAGAAGAAAGAGAACAGAGAACCTACACCGCAGGGTCCCCTAAGCCTGACACAAGAATATAACAGAGCACTTGGCCTCAAAGACAGCACTGGGCTAAGTGTTTTAAGTAATTATCTCATTTCATTTAGCAATTATTCTATGAGATTGTTATAGTTATCCTTATAATAGAGGGGAATGGAGGTTCAGAGAGGTTAAGTGACTTGCCCAAAGTCACCCAGCACAGAGATTTGATGCCAGGTCTGTCTGCCTCTAAAGCACCAAGGCCTCCTTCTACTCCTCACTGCATCTCCAGAAAGTTTCGCCTTGTCTCCTGGCAGATGGCCTAGAGCACAGGCCCTGGAGTCACAGAGCTGCTCTCACTGACCAGGGTTCTGGCCCGAGTTTCTTGGATGGTCTCATGGGGCAGGGGCCTGGCATCATGGCCACCTCAGCACAGCTGGGAGTGGTGGTAGCTGTGCTCCGACAAGGACGGGCACTGCTGTCAACTGGGCCAGGCCCACTCGAGGGTGGACAGTGAGGAGGCTGCCTGCCCAGGTCCCTGCTGACTGCCATGGTGTCATCTTGCAGCCTGGATCTGGGGCCCCTGGTCACAGCCCCTTGGCTGGTCCCAGACTGAGCTGATCCAGCTCCTCACAAGGCTGCCCCAGCGATGGGGCCCAGCGGGGCTCTTCATTATGTTTTAGGACCTCCCTGGACTAAGGCTTCCTTCCTAATCAGAAAAACAGGTTTTTTACATGAGGAGAGGGATATTCCGATCCACTTTCCTGAGGCTGGAGGCCAACCTCCCCTAGCGGCAGTAGCAGGTGCAGGGAAGGAGTAAGGACTTTGGCGTCAGACAGACTGAGCTAAGCTCCTGGTTTGCTGCTCCCGGCTGAGTAGTCTGGGCAAGTCAGGGGTTGCCTCTGGGCTTCAGCTTCACCCCCTGTAAGATGGGAGCGGTGGGACCTGCCTCGCAGGGTCATCCTAAGAGCCAACAAGAGTCCACACAGGAAGGTTCACAGGACAGGGCTGACCACAGACAGGGTGCTCGAAACTGTGAGATCCAGCCTTGGCAGCCAGGCCTTGTCTCCAGGACACTGAGGCAGCCCCATGACCATGGCCCCCTGCGTACCCCTCTTCTTGCCCTCTGCCCTAAAATGAAGCCCAACCCCACACATACACAAACCCGCAAGAACCACTCCACCAAGATTCAGAACTGAAGAATGCATAATCTCAGCCAATGATCTAAGCCTCAGTATATTTTCCCTTCCTTTTTATTTTTTTTAATTTTAATTTCATTTAGCCTGGCTTCCATACTAAAAATACCAACCCTCGAGATAAAAGCATGTGCATTATGATTTTGCCTTATTCAACCTTCCACAATACAGCGCGTGCTTGAATAATGGAAAGGGGGAACCAGATGCTCTGTGCAATTCTCCAGGCCCGCGGAAGCTCTGTCTGCCGCGGGAAAGGGTCTGGGTGAGGAAATTGATCATTTTCTCCCACAGCAATTGTGTCAGAATTAGGCAAGGGCTGCAGGAAGGCACGGGTCAGTTACTTTTCCTTCTCTGAATACAAGTAAACTTTATTCCAGATGAAATCTTGCTGTGGTCCCATAAATCACGAGTCCTGATACACTTCGTGCATCTGTAACAGGAAGAACCAACACTCTCTCCCGCCCCTGGGGCGCTGCAATGTGCAGAGAGGCCATAAATCCTCATCCACCTCCCTTCTGCCTTCAGAGGTTAGTGGGGGGCACCTGGCCAGGGAAAAGCAGGGATTTCAAAGCTTCTGCTACCTTCTGTGAAACCAAAGCCCTGCCAGGGGGAGTGCCTCTACTGTTTGCAGCTGCAAAGGTAATGGGTCTGTTTCCTCTGGGGATGAAGGGACAAGGATGAATGAAAGGGAGATGGATGCCACTCTGCTCCGTCCCCAGAGGGCAGGCAACATATTCAGACAAAGGTTTTGCTACGTTTCTATGGGTCTGGGCTCTAATGTCCCTAGGGATTACTGCTGGCCCTTGGGAGTGGGGTGTGTGTATGCGTGCATGTGTGTGTGTGTGCTAGATCCCCTCGGGGTCTCCTAGATTATCCTGCTGTCCCCAACCTCTCCACCCAAATTCAGTGCAGTGTCGTGTCAAATTGGATTCCCTGGGCTTTGGGAAAGGTATTGCTGGGGAGGGATTACATCCCTCAGACTATCTGGTGAGGAAGCAGGTCCAGCCCCTATGGGTAGGAGATGGGGGTCCCCTAAATGCTGGAGAGCCACCCCATGGAGATTTGTGAGAAGAAAGAGTGAAGATACTGGAGCTCAGGTGAGTAGAAGGAGATGGAGACATTGGGGTGCCCTCAGGGGCCCCCCAGCAGACAGTGAACTGTTCTATTGCTGCTGTTATTTTCCCTTAATGGGAAGTGTCATATTTAACCTGTGGCTTTAATTTTTTTCCTCGGTTACAATTTATTTCAGATGTCCACAAACCTGTCTTTATCTATTTTTTGCCGCTATAGCAGAATACTACAGACTCAGTAATTTATAAAGAACAGAGGTTTATTTGGCTCACAGGTCTGTAGGCTGGAAAGTCCAAGAGCATGCCACCAGCATCTGGGGACTATGGCCCTCGGCAGAAGGCATCACACGGGGAGAGGGGGCGAGAGAGGGTGAGGGCACACAAGGCAGAGAGGAAAGGGGCCAAACTGACCCTTTCACCGGGAGCTCACCCTCATGATAATAGCATCAATCCACTCATGAAGGCAGAGCCCTCCCCACCTAATCTCTTCTTAAAGGCCCCACCTCCCAATACCATTATATTGGCGAGTAAATTTCAACACGAGTTTTGGAGGGACCATTCAAACCATAGCACCTTCCTTACTGCCTTGGCAGAATTAAGGGATGGAGAGGTGGCAGGAAGTGTGGCTTCCCCCTTGCCTCTCCACTGAGGTTATAGTGGTAGCAGGATCACAAGAAGGAGGACAAAAGTTCTGTGCTGTCAGCAGGGACTCTGCAAACATGCAGGAAGCAGCTTCCCTGCAGATATGACAGGAACAGATCCGAGGGTGATGCCTGTCCCCAAATATACCATAGGAAGGTCACCCTCTGAGAGAGCAAGGATGTCTTTAAGTTATGCCACAAAAGCATTTTCGGTACATAGCAATGTTGGCGGCATTTTGTCCCAAGCATAGAAAGAAGGCCTTATGTTTTTTTCAATCACAATTCCCTGTTCCTTGTTTGTTTGGATCAAAATAGAAATTGGTCTGTAACCAGTGAATGAATGAGTGAATCATTCATTCATTCCACAAAGATATACTGAGCACCTACTATGTGCTTTGCCCTCTTCTAGGCTTCTAAGAGCTATAGTGGACATCAGAAATTCTAAAGTAAAGTCACAACTTTAGGGGAAAACTTTCTCTAATTTTTTTAGAATCACACCATTTAATCAACTATTAGCCAGTTCAAAAATTGGTGGCCACCCATTTCATGTTTATATACCTGTTCCATTTCTGAGCCAGTCTAACTATGAAGAGGTTAGTGATGAATTCTGCCCTACTGTGATGTCTATGCTGTGGAACATCCCAGAATTTTCATCACTGTTCTCTGGACCTGTCCCTCATAAAAGTATACCCTGGATGTGCTCATTTATTGCCTAAACCTTCTCAGTTCAGCCACTACATCCCAGTGGATGTGGTTTTAGGCTCCTTCCTGCCCCACCCCACCCCATCATCACGATTTCCTTAGCAGTCCACTTTCTCGTTCAATTGTCCCAAACTCTAGGACACGGACTCCTGGGAGCCTTATTTCAAGAGTTCTCTAAATCTTTTGGTACTTTATTTCCTAGGACTAGATTCAGTTTTGTACAATGAAAAAAACTCAAATAACAATAGCTGAAAACAAGATTGACAGTTCTCACTCCCTCGCATAGAAGGCTGAGGCAGGCAATTTGGAGCCAACATGGAAGCTCTATGATTCTGTCAGATGCTTCAGTTCCTACTTTCTTCTCTGCCATCTTCACAATGTGGCTTTCATCCTCCTGGTCTGAGATGGCTGCTGAAATTCAGCCATCACATGTGCATTCCAGGCAGCAGGAAAAGGGGAAAGGAGGGCATGTCCTCTCTGTTACGAGTTTCCAGAAGTGCCACACAAAGCTGCCATCAACCAGAATCTGATCACGTTGTTAACTAAGGAAGAGGGGAGAATGGATATTTGGTAACCAACTAGAAATCTCTGCAGAGCACCAAGATTTGTTAGAGAAATGTCATTATCAGGGGGAATGGGAGGATGGGAGAATATAATTTTTATATTAAAAACAGGCCCTCCCCACAAAGGTTGGGAACCACAATGTCATTTTAAAATATTTCTCTTAAAGGGCAGTGTCTGGAGCAGAAAGAACATACTCAGAAGTTCTGATAGCCTGGAACAACTATTGTTCCATTTATCCAGTATCTTCTTCCCTTCTTGTGAGAAATGTGCCTTTCCTAAGTCCAGCCAAGGGGTTCCAATGACCACACCCTGTTTTTAGAGGCCCTGCCAACCTGGCCACAGGTGATCGGGCCAGGGCTGGGCATCTGTTCCTTCTGATGCAATCAGAGACCCAGCACCTCCAACCTCTCTCTTCCCCCCTCTCCTCCCAGGAGGCAGCAGTCCTGGGCAGTCCTGCAGGTCCAAAGTGTGGCTGGGGCGGGGAGGGGACAGCAAGAGAGTGAGCACGACCTTTTTGCGGAACACATCTTCCAGCCTAGCTTTCATCAGAAATAAAGCTGACTTCTCGATTCCTGCCTGTCTGAAGGGAGGAGAGTTATTTCCGGGCCCCCACAGCCCCAGTACTGTTCAGCAGCAAGGCAAGGTGAGAACATTAGGTACCACGTAACTTGTACTATCAAGTAAAAGAAAAGGACAAGAGCAGCAAGAACCAAACATGCATTGGCCACCTTTATCCTTGGGACACTGTGCTGAGAGTGGCAGGTATGAGCGGAGAGTGCCCTGGGGAAGATGGCACTACAGCAGCAATTCCAGTAGTGGGGTGGGCGTTAGGATGAGGAGGTCCAGAGAAGGCTTAACCTGGGGCAGGGAAGGTCTTAAAGATGAGTAGTTATCATCCAGGCCAAGGGAGCAGGTAGACTGGCAGAGGGAGGAGGGGTGGACAGAGTCCCAGGCAGAGGTGAGGGCCTGTGCAAACACCCAGGGGTGAGAAGGGCACAGTAGGGTCAAAGACGTGAGGGACGGTCCCTCGGGTGGACCTGTGGAACGTGGGAGGTCGGAGGCTGCATGGTGCCGAGGCCCCCACCGACGCTGGCCTGGAAAGCCTTGCGAAGGAGCATGGGCTATTCTAGAGCCAGTGGGATGTCACTGATGATTCTCAGTGGGGGGTGGAATAATCAGGTTTGTATTCTAGAACGTTCCTTCCTGCTGCACTGGGGACACCAGAGGTGGAAAGGGAAGGGGAAGGCAGCGATACCAGGAAGGAGGCTGGGAAGGGTAGTGGCTCAGGGCTGGATGGATGGATGGAAGATTTAGGATGCAGGAGCAGGCCTTGGGGATGGACGAGAGGCTGTCTGAGGGAGGGGGGACTCCAGGCGACTTCTAAGGTGGGTGGCTCACTGCAGGGCGGTGCCATTGCTGCCCTTTGTCAGGTCACTTCTCCTGGGGCCTCAGTTTCTAGATCTGTAAAACAGGGGAGTTGGATAAGACCTTTTATATAGTCCTTCAAGTTACCTCCTTACACCCTAGATCCCTTAAGAGCATGATGGAAGGCCCAGGTGCGCTGGAGGAGTTGGAAAGAACTGTGGGAACAGGTTAGATATGAGCAGCGCCTTGGAAAGAAGGACGGATGGACTGGGCAAGTGAGGAAGCAGTGGACAGGGTCAGAGCAGAGCAAGGGCATGGGATGGCAGGGGACAGGGCAGACTCCAAGACCAACCATGACACAGAGGAGCTGGGCTGGGGACAGTCCAAGTGGAACTAGATGTTAATCCTGTCATGGAGATGGTATATAATCAGAGTTGTTCAAAAATACATTTGATGTGTCCATGTCTGGAAGAGTGCACGTGACTGGCCAGTCTTCCACACCCAAGCTAGGTGGTGGCCAAGCATGACCTCCTCTGTGTGCCCCCAGTAACCTGAGCAAACGCCCACTGAGCACCCATCAGGGTGTTTATGGATGTTTAACTCCATGTCTGTGTTGCTGTAAAGAATGCTAATTGTCCGAGGGCAGGGGTGTGCCACAATAATGTCAACTATAATAATAATATAGCCACCACCTACTGAGCACATATTAAGTGCCAGGCACTGTTCTAATTATTTGGCAGCATTATTTCTTTATAGAAATCCTATGGGGCAGGTATTACTAGTGTCCCCATTTTACAGATGAGGAAACCAAGGCCCAGAGAAGTTACATAATAATTTTCTCAGGATGACACAATGAAGTAAGCAGGACATGTAAATCAAATTTTGGTCATCTCTTTGTCCAAAGCCTGGTACACTACCTGGGACACAGTGAGCTGCCAATATCTATTGGTTGAAAAGATCCGTGGACAAATACAGTCTGATACTCCCACTCAACCATGTCAGGGCTGGCCTATGGGTCACTGTAAATATTTGTATCCTGGCTCACTCTTTTCTTGAAAATGGCCTCTCTCCTAGTGATGTTCTCAGGCAAAAATGTTGCAATGTGCCAAATAAACAAATAAACAAACAAAAAACTCTGTGGCTGCTGAAGCATCCATTCCCAATCTGCTGAAGGGAAGACAGCGGATGTCTTCAGAGGTGAAGTGATGGGGAAACCAGTTGGAAAGGACTAGCAAGTGGAAGTGGCCAATCAGCTGGCCCAAGAGGGCCCAGCCAGCCAACAAGCAAATCGACCAGACGTGTGCTTTATAGAACTGAGAATCTAGGCTTTTCCAAAATTTACATTGAAAATTCAAGCTTTGAAAGTTGGAATGAACCTCATTCAAATCCATTGTGTCTAAAACAAATGTTGGAATCTGTCAGGAGATTATTTAGAACAGTAAGATTAAGTCCTTGTTTTAAAATTTATAATTACTTCCATTGTTTAAAAAATACCACAACATGGATGAATCTCAGAAACATTATGCTAAGTAAAAGAAGTTAGGCACAGAGACCACATATTGTATGATTCTATTTATATGGAACATCCAGAAAAGGCAAATACAGAGACAGAAAGCAGATTAATGGTTGCCTGGGGCTGGGAGTGGGAGCTGGGATTGACTACAAACAGACACAAGGATCTTTCTGGGGTGACGAAAATGTTCTAAAATTGGGTTGTGGTGATGATTGCACAATTCTGTAAACTTACTAAAAATCATTGAATTATACATTTAAAATGGCTGAATGTTATGGTATGTAAATCATACTTCAATAAAGTTGTTTTCTAAAGAAGTAAAAATCATGAAAACAACCAAGAAATTGATATTTTATAAAATCTCTATGAAAGATCTTAGAGATCACTGAATCCAGTTATATGGAAAGTCCAGGGAAGAAGTGAGAAGTTGCATGCAGCTGGAATCCAGACTGCTTGATGCCCAGTTGGAGGTATCCACTTCCTTACAGAGCTTATGTGAGTGTCTAATTGAAGGGGGGATTTCCCTTCACGCATCCACAGACACTTCCAGTGTGGATGCTGGCCACTGGGGGCAGCTGCTCTCTCCCTCAGCCTGTGAGAGAGGATCCCGGGAAGTTCATAGGAGAGGCCAGGAGGAAAAAGGACCCCACCCACCCCTCTGGATCCCAGGGAGTGGCAGGTGCTGGGCAGGAAGTGGCACTTCTGGATTCTGGGCTCACAGGCATGTAGTGCCTCTCTCCAAGCCAAGAGTACCAAAATCTAGCTGCCTCCTAAGTCAGTCCCCACTGGCCCTCCTGGGGAGGCTTGAGACAGCCTCTTAGCCCAAGTGAGAGAAGGTAATGTCCCTCCTTCTCCCTGCATTAGAAGATTCTGATGTGGCCTTGACATCTAAAGTGGACATAGCCTGTCATCCAGCCATCCACCCAACCCAACACTCACCCACTCATCCCTATCCATCCATCTATCCTGAACCCATCCATCTAAAAATCCATCCACCCACCAACCCATCCACTCATCCATCCATTCTCCCACCCATCCATCCATGCATTCATCCCTTCCAAAATCCACCCACCCATTCACCTGTCCACCCAGCCACCCTCCCAGCAAGCCAGCCCACTCTGAGCCAATCTCCAGGCTGAACCCAGCTCCTGCCCTCCAGGAAATGACAGCCTAGAACACATTCATTTGTTACTTAACTTTTCAAAGCACATTTGCATTGGTGGCTCACATATATGCACGAAACGTGTTACTACTCCCTGGTCTTTCAGGAAATATCTGATTTCTTGTTCCTTCACTTCCTACATCCAGTGTACCAATAACTCATGTAGCCTCTCCCTCCAAGGTACATGCTGAATCCACCCTCATCTCTCTGTCTCCTTCACCCACTAAGGTCCAAGCAACCATTTACTGCTCACCTGGAATATTCCATCAGCCTCCTCACTCACCTTTCTGCTTCCATTCCTGTTTGTGTACGGGCCCTGCTCCTCACAACAGCCAGAGCCAGTCAGAGCCCTTCGCTCCCCAGAGATCTTCCGTCCTGGAAGACAATCCGAGCTCCCCATGTCCACCTTCAAGGCCCCACAGGCTCTGCGCCTGCCCCATCTCTGCCTTGTTCCCTCACTCTCCCCTTGCTCACTCGGCTACAGCCACGAGGGGTTCCCTCTGCGCCTTAATGGCTCAAGCTCCTTCCCTCCCCTGAGCCTTTGCCCTTGCTGATGCCTCGCCTGGAACCACCCCTCAGATCTCAGGGCTGGCTCCTTCCTGCCTGCAGTGTAAGGAAGCCGCCCCGCGCCCAGCTGCTAGAGACTGCGGTTTCATTTTCCCCGCAGCACCACGGCTCTCTTTTGAAACCAGGGTCTGAGTAAAGTGCACTGACTACCCACTCACTTTATTAGTCAGGGCTCTTTCCATTGCAAATTACTGGTCTTAGTTTAAAAAAAAAAAAAAAAGCAGGAGAGATTCAAAAAGCAGGCTGGTTCAAACACTTGAATCGGGTCCCTTCAAGGCACCAGGAATCGGCCTCTTTCTCTCCATCTCCAGACTCCACTTTTCGGCGTTGGCTTTGTTCCCAGCCTCGTGCTCCCCATACATACGTACTGGCGAAACCAGTCTCGGTAGCCTTGAGGCATCCGCATCACTGGCTGTTCCTGAGCACGGAAAGGTCTCTTTCTCCAGAATTCCCGCGAAACCCTGAGAGGATTCTGATTGGCCTGATTGTCCAGCTCTGAACCAATCAGAGTTCAGATTGATTGAACTCTGTGTGATAGAGAACTCTGATTGGCCAGTCCCGGTCACATGAATGCTCAGGTGTGTCACGTGCCTTTGGAGCCACAGACTCTTCTCTTTGGCTCTGGACCGACAAAACACATCCATCCAAATTCTCAGGATTTCTCCCCCCCCCCCCTCCCTACCCCTGTCCCTTCCTTCCTCCCACCCACACGCAAACACATACCTCTAAACTTCCAGAAAGAATGAAATGTGGGTTATCTTATCATACCTTTCCCTTCAAGGGAAAAAAGTTGGCCATCAGGGCTGAGTCATGTTCCAAACAGCTGGCTCTCCTTTTTCCCTCTGTAATCGGTCTATACTGAGCAACTTTTAGACACCAGCCCTTTGCAAAGAATTGCAGGAAGTGTATCAACAGCTAGATTATGGTCCTAGCTCAGGAGGCTTGCAGCCTAGCCAGGAAGAAAAAGCGGACCCACAACAATTTACTATGAAAATAATTAATCCCTTTGTCATGTGGTCAGAGAAAAGGAAATCAAGGCATCTCGGAAGGCTTGGAGGAGGGAACAGAAATCAAGCTTGGTGGTTGGACTCATTTGAAGGGGCAGGGAGGTCTGTTTCGTGCCATCACGCCTTTCTCCTGCCAGTCGTGGGGGTGTGTGTTGCAGGGTAGGGATCGTGCTCACACCTGTATAAGCATCCCGCCCCTGTGGCTACTACACTTGGAGATCTCCGATGGCTGAACTGTGTTTTCTCCTTCCTGGGCATCCAGTGAAGCCTCCCCATGTCACGTGGGTCTTGTTCTTGATCATTTGGAGCCACCCCTACTTTTTGTGGGTCTGTCTTGATTTGGGTCATATCTGTGACTTGTTCTCTTTGTCTCCACTCCTTCATTTATCTCAAAGTCTCTGCCTTTGTCTCTCTAACTCTGTGTGAGTTTCTGTCTATAAGATCCTGCATCTTTTTGTCTCTCTTAAGAGCATCACACCCCCTGTTGTGAGGTCTCATTGAGGAGGCCCAGTAGTCCCTCCCAGTAATAGTTGATCCCACCTCTCAGTAATAGCACTACCCTTCTGTTGCCACCACCCACCGTGGATAGATCTGTTAGGACTTCAAGGCCAAGTATAATACTATGGGCACCATCCATTGGCATTCAGTCATTCATTCACTGGACAAAAATGAAGGATAAATAGGACTGCAAAGGGCATATGCAGCCAGTTCAAGACAGCCAAGTATTGTCAAGCATTTTAAAACCCTTTTCGGTCATGCAAATGCACAAAAACAGGTGAAGTGCTTACTATAGCTGGTTCTTTTCTATTGGCTGAGCTGGTCACCAATTCTGCCTAAGCTGGTGCTATAGACACTGGCATATTTAGAATCTAGGCCATTTAGTATTTCACTAGAAGCCCTCCTCTGAGTGCCAGAACCTGATTCAGTCAGGGGACAAGGGACAAAGCTGGGTGAGGACATAAGGAAACAAATCCTTCTGAAACAATGAAATATGCTCTGAAACGGAAGTGGGCTTTTGGGAAGGTTTCTGAAGGGATGGGTGTAAGCTGGCCTTTGAGGATTAGTAGGCTGAATTTGTGGTTGTCAAGATATAAAACTAAAAGTTCACCAAATACAGTCCCTGTCTTGGTGTCTAGCCAGGGCCCAAATCTATCAGTCAATCAGCTGATAGTTAACATGGCTTACTTTGCAGAAAGCCTGGGGAAAATAAAAATACCCATGATATCTATCCAGTGGTTTGTGTGTGATGGTTTCCACCCTGGAGAAGGTGACAATCCAGGGACACTGGTAGTAAAGGCTTCCAGAGTGCCAGGCAGGAGACAGCTCTCAGCTGTGGGGCAGGAAAGGATACATCAGGAGAGAGGGGAGGTTTGAAGGACCGGAATCCCCACCATTAGTCTGTCTTTTCCACAAGGGCATTGAAAGGGCAGAGAAAGGGGATCTTTCCTAATAACAGTCATGATGTAATCCCCACTCCCCACTTTTTGCAGAGGAGAAAGTTGAGGCTTAGAAAGGGTAAGTGACTTGCCTAAGATACAGCTAGTAAGTGATGAAGTAAGACTCAATTCAGGTCTTTCTGGATCTCACTACTTTAGAGGGACTTTACTTCATTTCCAAAAGAGGGAATAGATATATAAATTAGAAGCCTTTTGGTGAGGGCTTTGTTTAAGTTCATCTACCAGATTTTCTGGTATGTGTCTAAAACATGGGACACAAAAAGGATAGATTTTGATGGGATTTCAAGATCAGGAAAAGTCCAAAACATGGGTACCCTTCAGAAGGGGTATTTTAATAGGGGGAACCGAGCAGCTAGAGGCAGCTGGGTGTGTTGGAGCACATAGTAGATGTTTGATGTGTGCTCACGTGGCATCAAACCATCACAAAGACAAACAGGACATGAAGCCAAGATGCTTGTCTCCTACTGGCTGAGTTGGGCCTATCTTGGTCTGGAGGGTGCAAGGGCCCCTCACCCTTGTTGTTACTGTGTTCAGGGGGTCCACCTCAGAGAAAGCCACCTGCTGGGCTGTGCCACACAATTGGGTCATGACTCTTGACACACTCACCAGGGTTTTGGGAAGCTCTCCCCGCAAAGCAGTGTAGAGAAGGACCCCCTTGACCTTGCCTTCCCCTTCCATTTGGGTAAAAGGATAATTGGGGCATTATTTCTCCTCCAGTGTGTTCCTGAGAACACGGCAGGTGACAAATTGCCCCACGCTTAGCGCTCAGTGCTGGGGATTCTGGCACTTCCAGGGCTCCATCGTGGCCTTTATCCCTGTTCCTTCACTTTCTAGTCAAGTGACCTTTGACCTTTGGGAAGTCACTTAATCTCCATGAATTTCAACTGTATCTGTCCCCTGAAGATAGCAACCGTTCACAGGCTGGGAAGAACCAAGTAAAGCCCCTAGTTGGGGTGTGCACCAGTTGGCCTTGCTCAACACAGCTTACCTCAAACCAAAGCATTAATTATGGCTCCAACATGAGTGTGAATCTTGTGCTTGTGGGGTCTTGCTTCCCCTTCTGTAAAGTGAGAATTCCTGTGCTACCTACTTGCCAGAGGGGTTGGGACCAGTAAGGTGAGGCACGGCAAGCCAACCTTTGAGAAATATCACCCAGTGTCCACATGCAAGGACCTGTTATGATTCATGTCAATGAAGAATCTAAAAATGGTCTTTTCCAATTTGCTAGCAACGAACCATTTGTTCACAAACCTCTACTCTCCGTTCACACCAGGGCATATTAACAGCTCCAGGAATATTTACACTATCACCTTGCGGAAGCAATAAAACCGGGGGAGGGGTGATAAAGTTTAAACCCACTCTGGTTTATGAAATGCTATGGCTCTAATAAACCGCTGTGGAGAGTCGCATGTTTCAAGGAAAAAAAAAAAAAAAAAAGACAAGGAGAAGGTAAAACCTCCCATCTCAAGTATTTAGAATCAATAAATATGCTATGGAAATAATGCATTAGCCCTGCAAGGACTGCTTATCTGCCAGGAGAGGACTCTTGCTAGCTTGAGAACACTGTGGGAAATAGGAAAATTCTTAAGCCTGGTGTTTGCATTGATATCATCTCAGTGTGGATAATAAACCCTCTCACCCCGGCTCTCCCCGGCCCCCATTAAGCACACATCCTCCTTAAATAAATGGAAGAAAAACAGCTTGTTGGGAAAAGCCTCTTAAAATGGGCATGCATCCTGACCTTGTCACCAGCACACTAAGGGACTCCTCAGGGCCTCAGTTTCTCCATCTGTAAAATGGGTTGAACTAGACCAGAATTTTTTTCCTTTTTTAAATTTATTTTACATATTGTTAAAAATTGGTTTTTAAAAGAACTCCAATATTAACACAGAAAATGAAAAACTAAAAACAGACATCGAAGTGAAGTAGGGGCAGAACTATGGCCCCCTGCTCCGCCACCCCTTCCCTATATCCATCACAGCCTCTTCCAGAAGCCCAGGGCTCTAGGCAATACAGTTCCAAAACCACTCTTCAGACGGTCTTTGGAGACCCCTTAAAAAGTAGCTTTCTGTGATTTTATGACTCCTTTGACATTCTTTGATTCTTCTAGCCCTCTTTGGTCCTTTGTGATATGTGGCCTTAGTTCCTGAGGCTGTATGTGCCAGAAAAGTCCTGTCTAGGCTGGAGAGCACCTCATATGACATGGAATCACACATGTGGGTGTGCCTGGCACAGAGCCCAGAAGTGCCTCCTCTCTTCCTCGTCCCCAGCCTTGCCAGGGGCGCCAGCCTCCAGCCTGGCTGGCTGGGCTCTGCCAATGGTCCAGCCCCTTTCTGCGGGGACTTAATAGCCGTGTACTTTCTCCTATGGCCTGTGTGTATGTGTGTGTACATGCACATACGTGTGTGTGTGTGTGTGTGTGTGTGTGTGTGTGTGTGTGTGAGCGCGCTAGGGCTGTGCCCTGAGTCCCTGAAGGGCTGTCTGCCCACCCTGGCCTCCTCCACCAGAGCCTGAAGGGGCGTGCTTACAGCGTTTTCAAATAACCTGGATGATTTTTTTCTAATAAAACTGTTTTTTTTTTATTGCTGTTCCCAACCCACCTAGCACCAGCTGTGATGAGAATCACTTGTATGGTAAAGTGCTATTGATAAAATTGCTCCCTCCGGAACTTAGCTATGCACTCATGCAGCGCGCTGGCTGCCTCCCTGCTCGGCTAGGCAGCCTGCGCGTCCCCTCCCCATGCTCGTCCCCTCCCCAGCTCCTTCCCCATACGCCCCCTCCTGCCCCCAGCCTCTTCCTTCTTCCCTATTCTCCTCCTTCCATTGCTCCTTCTTGCCATTTACTCTCTCTTCCCTCCTCCCTTTTCTTTCTACCTTCTCTGGCTTTGCCTCTCTTTCCTCTGAACATCTGCTGTGGCCTCCCCCTGCTCTCCTTCCCCCTTCCCCATGCCTGTCTGCCTCTCTCCCATTGCCCCCTCCTGCTCCCCTCTGCCTCCTCACTATGCATCTCCCGCTCAGTCCGCAGGCCAGGTCAGCTCAGTGAGGTCTGTAGGGAGGTCCCAGCTCTCTCTTTGGACAGAGGCAGTCCCAGCCCCTACCCTGGCAGCTGCTTGGCCTTGAGGACCCCAGCATCCTCAGATGTACCCCTCCTCGTCTGGCCCAGGCTCCCCTCTCCTGCCAGAGGTGCTCTGCAATAAAGAAGGGGCAAGCCAAGAAAGGCAGATAGGAAAAAGTATGATAGGTTCAGGGAACAGTGTGTAATCTGGAGGAACAGCATGACAAGGGGAGGCCAAAGGGGATGTTAAAACCCTGAGTTTGAGGAGGCAGGTAGGGACTTGGTTGCGGTTTACAAAAGGCTTAACAACCTGGCTAAGAAGTTTGACTTTGACCTGTAGTCCCTTCCGGTCATTAGGGCACTCACAGCGGTGGTGACAAACTTGACTTTCTGAGAAGGCTTCAATGATATATTGACTCACACAACTGTGCGAGCTTCAGGACCGGTTCTGTCAGGGCCCCAGCTCAGTCATTTCTGGGGATTTTCTCAGCTGCACGGTCCTGTGTGCATGTCTGCTTGGTTCTCAGGGCCACAAGAGGTCTGCAGGCGGCAGCAGTGCTGCGGGCTCCCTTGTTCACTTCCAGCAGGAGAGACAAAGAACACAGCTTCAGGTAGCGCTCGCCTGAGAATCCTCCCGCCTCATGTCCCACGAGCCAGAATTGGATCACACATGCCTTCGGAACCAACGCTGGCAACAAGGATGAAATGACAACCCTCGCACCAGTCGGGCGCTCCCTCTGTCTGAGGATAAAGCCCCCAAATTCAGGCTGCCCCGCAAGGAGGAGGAATGGGTGGGGTGTTGGAGAGTCTCCTCCACCCCCTTGACAGCTTAAGGGTCCCCTGGAGGAACAGGGTGATGGGATGGCAACACAGTGTGACTCCATGTCTGCAAAAAATTTAAAAAAAGAAAATTAGCCGGGCATGGTAGTACACACCTGTATTCTTAGCTACTCGGGAGGCTGAAGCAGGAGGATCACTTGAGCCCAGGAATTTGGGTTTACTGAGACTTATGATCATGCCACTGCACTTCAGCCTGGGCAACAGAGACTCCATCTCTAAGAATTAATTAATTAATCAATTAAAACATGAGACGTCAAAGAAAATTTCTATTTAACCAAAGTGTAAGGGTTGGCTTACACCTGTTTTGATTCTTACTGCATTTCTAACACATGGAAAATGCACAATAACTACTTGCTGAATGAATGAATGAATGAACAAATGAATCAGTGATTAAGACAGGCAATTTAAGCCTCTTTCCAGTCCTGTGGGTATCATCACCTCCTCTATTAGAGGTGCATTGGTAGAAAATTTTGAGAAACATTGCAATAAATGAGAGGAGGTTCCCAGGGAGTTGTTTTCTTTTTTTTTAATAACAGCCTTATTGAGATATAATTCATATACCATAAAATTCATGTTTTTAAGAGTACAGTTCCGTGGTTCTTAGTATATTCGCAGAGTTGTGTGACCATCACTGCTATCGGAGAGTTTTAGAACCAAGTGTGGAAAGAGTCGGGCCCACAAAGAGTGAGGGCTCAGGGCTGTGAGTGGCTGGGGACAGAAGGAGCCCTGGTTGGAGGAAGGTGTCTGGTGGAGGCAGAGAGGGCCGCCAGAGAGCTATTGCAATACTAAAGGGAGAGCGCTGGAGGCTCAGTCTCGGGGTGTCACTAGCAACACCGGAAAAGCCAGGCTCGTGTAAGAGAGGTTGCAAAGGTTGTAAGTGCAGTTTGGAGTCTGCCCACGGTGGGCAGAGACTGCAGGGCAGAGGTGCTTCCTAGCTTTCAAGCCATCAGATTTCGACAGCTCACATCTCCACTGCACAGATGAGCCAAGATGCCGCCAAGAGCAGCAGTGGATGTTTCTCTCTCCTGCCCGGGGCAGAGATGTTGGAACGTGGCTCCCCAGTTGCAGGCCACGTGCAAATGCAGAGCAGGTGTGACCTGCCCAGATGGCTCTGAGAGTGGCACCCCAGGCACTGTACTCTTTGCCACAGGCATCCGAGCTCAGCTACTCATAAGCCACATTTCAAGGATGGAGCTGATTCAGTCAGGAGAACACAAACCCAAATTCACGTTCTACTCAGGTAGGACCCCTCAGGAGTTCTGGAACTTCCTGCAGTTGTGCTGGTGGGGGTGGGGCAAGCAGGGGAAGGGGGTGTCCAGCTGCGTCTGCGCCTGGAGATGCTGAATCCAGGACAGTGGTTTTCTGGAAGCTTTCCAAAGAGTGGGCTTTGCAAGACCAGACTCAGCAGTGTCTTCGGTACCCGCGTGGAGAGGTGGTGGGAAAACCTTGGCGTGAAAGCAAAGACCCAAACTCAGGACGCCCCTCTGCCTCTTGTGAACTGCGTGGCGGCCGCACAGGCTGCCTTCTGGGCTGCACAGTCGTCAGCTCTAAAATTGGGGGTGAGACTAGCTCAGAATGAACACCAGGCCCTCCAAATGTTCCGTGGAAAAAAAGTTTGAGATGTGCCGTGTACCATTTTGGGATATGCCCAATACTGTGTCACCCTCCTGGAGATATAAGCGCTCTGAGTATTCTGGGAAAGGAGGCGGCCGACCTCTGCTCACTTTAGAATTTGCCCAAGTGCTTGATGGATGGGGGTCAGGGTGGAGAGCTGAGAGCATCGCTTCCCAGCCCCATCTGAAATCAGCTGCCTGCCCCTAGGTGCCGCCATCACAGTTTAGTGGTGTGGATAAACAGTAAGCCATGCTAAGTGGACCTTTTGGCCAAGACTTCACCAACAATTGGCTGGGCACACGCTAGGCCTGGGACGAAGGGCAGGACAAGGGAGGGAAAGTGGGTTAAAAAGCAGGAAAAGAGACAACAAAAACCTCTATCTGTCATGTTAGGACTCAGACTGGTTTTAAGGAGGGAGATTTCACATAAAATCGCTTGTGGCTGCACCCAAACAGGAAGGCTAGGCGTAAAGGCTTTTATACACAGGATGGGATTTTTCAGGTGGGGAAAAATCCCAGCCAAGCCCAGAGAATAGGGTGCCAGGCCCAGGTCCCACAGAGAGGGAGCAGCAGGACCACACAGGACCCCAGGTCTCCCAGACCCGAGTTCTGGCCGCGGTGCCAAGCTCATCGGCCACCGGGCTGCCCCCTCGCACACATGGCACGTGGCGCCAGCCCCAGCGTCGGCTCTGCTCCCGAGAATGATCTCTCTTGACAGAAAGTGGAGGTGAAAGGGCGAGGGAATATTTCCAAACAGTTGATCTGACAGCTGCAAATTTCATTTTGTGTTGTGCATTGACCTCTAGTTGTTTCCCAAGTAGCCTGGGACTGCGAGATCAATAAATCCCACAGATAGTTAACATCCCCTCTGGCATCCTCGGCTTTAGTTAGAAAACAGTCAAATTCATAGCCCTGTGCAAATCTTAGCAGATTTTTCGTTTTCTGCAGAGCCCAGTGAACTGTAATTCGGCCACAGACCCGGGTGGGACCTGAGAAATGCACGGCAGTGTGGACAGCCACTGCGGGCCCACCCTCTCCTGGTCCAGGACAGATGAGATGACTCCTCCCAGCCCACGGCGGTCACTGAGGGAGTGGGGGCTCCAACCCACCTTCCTGTTAGTCCCCATTCCACCAAGCGGCCTCCACTAGGTCATTAATATAACAAGAGAGTTACGGCCATTGGATAATCCATCCCAGAGACCTTTTTAAAGGAAGGCTTGGACGTAGTGAGGGAAAAGTGGACTTATAGTTATAACAGCTATTTCCCTCATTCTTCTTCTGCTCCTCCGTTTGACCTTGGTCATGGCACTTTCTCTTCTTGCTGAGAGCCTCAGTTTCTCAGCTGCACGATGGGAACGATTGCTATCCATGTCTAAAAGGATTGTCACAAGGATTAAATGAGTTGCTAAGTGCAGAGCCTCACCCAGAGCCTCATGGAATGAGTGAGAACCTCCATGAACCCGAGTGAGGCTCAGCTCTGCTTAGACACTGCAGTCCTCAGACCTGAGGGAGGAATCGGCTGCTGGGGGAGACCCTGAATTCACAACCAAGACCTCCAAGGACTGCCCTGCTCAGAGTGCACCAGCTGTGTGCAGACTCCCCCCTGGATCACGGGTGGCTGGTGGCAAAGACGGAACGTGAGGTCCCTAGCGTCCCCTCCCCAGTGCCAGGCTCTAGGTGAGTACTCAGTAAAGCTTTGCTGAAAGCACACATCCGGGAGACAGTGTCTGGTGACGTGACAGGATGGCATGTGGTCCACAGGGCATTGTCAAAAGGGAGGACAGTTGGGTAGGCGACCATCCTATCATGCCCGCGTGCACACACACGCAGAGCTATTCATGCACACGTGACTGGCCGAATAACCACAGCCAGTATTGGCATCAAAGTCTTCCTCCAATGGCCAGCCCAATCTGAGGAGCAAACTCTTCTGACCTGCTCGTATCCATGCAATGCCAGGGCTGGAATCCACTGAGGCTCGTGCCTCCCGGCCCAACCTTTGCATCCCATGCCGTGGGTTTCAACAGAGAGAACGCCCATCTAGGATCTGCAGAGAGCAGTTTGACCTCAGCACGACACCAATCAGCAGTGTGATTCTGAGAAATTCACTTCCCCGCTCTGGGCCTCAGTTTTGCCATCTGTGAAACGAAGAGATGGAGCTGCCTGTGTTTGCCTATCTTGCAAGGCCTCCTGGAGGCAAGCCGCAGCCTGTGGGACGAGGGCAGGGCATGGCAGGTCGTCGAATCTAATGCCTCACAAATATTTATTTCACCAGATGAATCTTCAGTTTTTTTTTCACTCAGAACCCCAGCTTATAAGACAGACAGACCTGAGCCTCTTGGGCTGGAACAGAGGTGGGAGGCAGCCTCGAGGCCTCCTCCTCTTCCGTGAAACGCTGTTGGAAGAACAGCCGCCTCACTTTAGAGGTGAAGGAGCTGCGGCTCAGAGAGGGCCCGGCTGAAGGTCTCGTGCTCTGCGCAGCACCACAGCGATCCCTGCGTGTGAACACAGAGGCAAGGGCGCCGCTACTCCTGCCGTGGGGCCTGAGGGTCTATCCACCACCTGAGGCCCCCAGAGCTGCCTGCAGTTGCCAGGCAACCAGCACGCATGGCCCAGCGCTGCCCATTAGCCCCCGCAGCTGTCCTCCCAGCCAAAACTGGTTTAGAAAAGGCTGCCCGGCTGGCAGGTAGGAACAAAAGGATTGGGCCCCATTTGACAGACAGTGTCCCTCCCATTTGCATGTCATTAAGCTGCAGGCCAGTTAGCAGAGGGGGAAACATAGCTTCAGATTCCCTGCCAAGCGGGGCCACAGAGGCACTGGGCCTTCATTTGCATTTTGGACACCTGCCCTGAGCCTCTGAAGCCAGTTTGAAGATGAGGGTTTTCTTGAGGAGGTGACTGAGGTGCTGGAGTGGACTGGGGGGCGGTGTGCCTCCCTCTCAGTGGTGCCCCCAGCTTTTCCCCGGCTTTCCCCCAAACTGTGACACAAACTGGAACAGACTTGTTTGAGGGGGAAGGGCTTCCTTGCTCTCTCTGAGAGTTCAAACTGGGCCCCATGCAACGGCCTGGGAGAAGACATGTAAATTCTACAAACCCGGGTTTATCCGGGCTCCCTCCCGGCCCCCGGCCAGTGTCCCCACCACACACACACCAGCTCAGCCCAGCCAAAAGACAAAAAAGAAGAAGAAGAAGAAAGGAACACAGGCCACATGTTCTCTGCACTTCCCTTCTGGGGCCTCCTGGGGTGCTCCTGATTGACGGGACGCTAAATGCAAGAGGTTTCCTGTGATAGAGAAAGAGATTTTCTTGAAGCATTCAACTCCTGACCTTTAAGAGCTCGGGGAGCAAAATGATTTTCAGTCACTGGGGCCTGAGTGAAGGGTATGTGAATTGATCGACTGCGGGGCTTCAGGCCTCCCGAGGTCTCAATGTTATGTCATTAAAATCTTACAATCGAGTTACCCTAATGTATTCCAGCAGCCACCTTCTCAGAGGCGATTAGTAAATAGACTCAAAGCTACATGGTATAAAATGCTTTCTGCAAGGGCCTGCTCCAGCACTGGGAAAGCCAGCAGTGGCTTAGGGGCCTGGAGCCACATCTGGCCTCTGCCATTTGAGGTTTTCTCTTTTGGCATTAGACCATGGTAACTATTATTATTACTTCCTCTCGTATTTCTTCCTCTAGCTCCTTTTGTCTTATAAAGATGCCTACCCCTCTGGCCACAAGGTGGCTTCGTTTATTGGGCTGCCTAACATGGCTAACCATGTTTCTCTGGCAACAGTGATTGGTCTGGGAGTATCCCTGACCCAGGCTGAGCCAATCAGAATCTTCTCTGGGATTATTCTTTTACTGAGGATCCTGAGCTGGGAGAGTGTGAACAGGGGTTGATGGCAGGCTCCTTCCCTGCCCTGTGTGGTCTATCTGCAGAAGGCAATCAAGCTCGCTGGGCAGAGGGGAAAGAGGGATGGAGCGAGAGAGACTGGTTCATGAAGTCCCTTCTTCAGTTCTATTGAGATACCCTCCTATCTTTCCTAGCTTCATGAGCCTTAAAACTCCTCTTTTGCTTAAGTTAGCCAAGGTTTGTTTCTGTTGCTTGCAACCAAAATTCTGCCATGCAGTAGGAGCTGATATTCCCAAGGTACAATAGTCTGGGGCTTGGAGAAAATGAAATTGATAGGGAATAATACCAAGTGTGATCATTTTGGTCAAAGGTGGAGACCACAGAGGCCCCTCAGGGACAGTCCACTACAATGTGAGCTCCATGAAGAGAGGTCCCTGTGTCTCTCTCCCAGCTCCTAAAACAATGCCAGGTGCATATCTCCTCTCACCACCTCCCCTGTGGGCCACTGTGGGTCTTGTCTACCATGTGCGATCTCTGCTTCTCCCTGAGCCTCTACTCAGAGCCTCCTCCATCTCCTGTCTGGCATCCCCTGCCTTTCTGACTTTCTGTTCCCTCCTACCTTCAATTTGTCCACGGCCATAGTGACTCGCTCTGCTTCACAGCTCCCACGTTAACTGCTTTGTTGTCTCCTTGTTGCTTGATGCCGGATTCAAGTGAAGTTCCAGAGTCAGAGAGAGATGAATCCAGTTGGCCTGGCTTGACTTTTTTGTGTCAGGCCACCTCACAGGTCAAGCTGGTGTCTTTGAGTCAAGTGCCGACGCCTGAGCCAATGGGCACAGTACAAACCAGGGCCACCCAGGCAGTGGAGGACAGGCCAACCAGTGCTCACCCTCAGGGGCTGCAGCATCTCTAGCACAGAATCCCTTGCTTAGACGAGCCTGGGGGAACCCAAGGACTATCTGTACTTCCTTATTCCAGAAACTTCTTCTGAGGCATAGGATTTTTATTTGGTGGTGGGAACCCCTCCTCCTACTGCTTGCTCACAGGTGCCTCCCTAGTGTGTTTCTTGCTTGAATTGCAAATCGAATCGCTGCATAAACCCTACATAACTCAGAGCCCCATGTTGGCAGTATCTTATTTTTCAATTTCTTTTATTTTTTAATTGAATGAGCATATTTTATGCAAGCCGCTCTACCTTGGTGAAGGTTGTTCCCCTGTGATTCATCAGAGTAATAACTAGAAACACCATTATTTGGCTCCATCCTCCTGCTGAGAACATCACATAACTGAGAAATGTTCATGTGTCTCTCATGCGTCTCACAGAGTTTGCGGGGAGAAGCAAAAGGGGGGGGCAGCGAAAGGAGGAGGTGAGGGAGGCAGGAGGCAAGAGATGATTATGTACACGCATGCAGGTCAGCAGCCGGAGGCGTGGCGAGACACTGAGGGGACAACACAAGCCCGCAGAGGGGTTGTTGATCACACACACACACACACACACACACACACACACACACGAAGGCACAATAGGAACCACGCATACCTCTCTGCTCAGCTACCCCATGAAAAGAATAAGCCCATAAATTCATTTCAAAGTGAGAAGTGATGTTACAGAGCTGGTCTGGTTGCCTCACGTAACATGTAAGAATGAAGTTCAGAGAGATAGCAGATGCCCCTGCATGTCCCATTTGAAGACACCAGTGTTCCTGAGTTTCTGCCTAGAAATACATACTTCAACTAGTCTTTGAGGCAGACCATATCTTTATTTATATTGATTGAACTCTTGTTGCTGGCTTAAAGATTTTAAGACATTCTTATCACTTTGATCTAAGATGTGACTGGGGTATTCCTATTATTGTTTTGTTTTCTGATGATGTTTTGTGAGATTGTCTGAGCTCCTGGAAATATTTTTAAAAGGCTCCCCTCAGGACAGAGGGGCCCCTCGATTAATGTCTTACGAACCCCAGCGCGTGCCCAGGGGCTGTGTGAATGAGCACTTTTAAGGTTAGACAGAGCGAACTTTCAATGCAGACTTCTGGGAACCTTGTCATTCTTCTCCAGGTTTACTGGCATTTCCTTAGCACCGCTCTTTTCGCCTCCTGCCTGGGTTTTTGCCTTGTCCAGTGCCTATTGCCGACCTCTCCCTTCTCCGATCCCCTCTTCCTCTCACCACCAGACTGATTTTTCTAAAAGGTGGCTCTCGTATTGCTGTTCTCAGAGTACCCAGCATCCCAAGCTGCGCAGTCCATCTCTGCGCTGGTCGGTCACCTTCCGGCTGCAAGTGGAAACACCCAACTGAACCGAGCTTACGACATGGTGAGGAGGAGGGGGATACCTTCAGCTTCGCACAACTGGGTGTTCAAGGGGTAACAGCAGAATTCTGAGGTTGGCAGATGCTGTCAAGAATATCTCTTTTCCTCCATCTCTCAGCTCTGCTTTCCTGCATGGCGACTTTTTCTATCCTTTTACTTTCAACAGTTCAGTGTCCTTATGAGTTATGTATGTCTTATAAACAATATAGAGCTGAAATTTTTAAAAATCTACTGCAATAATCTGTATTTGAACCAGAGATTTAAATCCACTGAAATATATTTTGCTTACTAATCTATTTGGATTTATTTATACAGTTTCATTTTTTTGTATTCTTTTTACTCTGTTTTTTCTGTGCTTCTTTTTTTTTCTTTCTATTCAATTGAGTGTTCTTTTTTTCCTTTATGCCCTTCTTTTCCTTTTACTGGTTTGTAGCATATTTTATATACATATATATATGCACTATACATAGCAAATATGCTATATATATAATAAGCTACTATGTGTATATATATAATGGTTGTCCTTAATGTTTTAACATGGATACTTGACTTAACTAACTCTGAAGTTAATAAAAATCCATATCATCAAACAATTCAAGACCTTAGAATACTTTAACCACTATTCACCCCTTCCCACCTTACATGTTATTCTTGTCTAATACTTTGTTTTATATCCCAAATTATTTAACATTATCACTGTAGTTTTATTCAGGAAATGCTGATGGGATTTATCCTACGTTTATCTTTTTTTTTTTTTTGGCTTATCATTTCTTCTTGCCTCCTTCTTAAAGTAATCCTGCAGTAGATCTTTCAAAGTGGATCTGTTAATAGGAAACCCTTTAGACTTTGTTTGGAATGGCTGTACTTTTCCCTTTTTCTGACTCTTGATTAGAATTCTAATTTGAGAGTTTAGGGATTTTTCCCCTCAATTCTCTGAAGAAATTATTCCATTTTCTCTTTGCTTTTATCATTGCTATTGGTTCTATAGTTGCCAACTGTCCTTCCTTGATGATAATCTACCATTACTCTCTTATTTCTCTTAACATCCTCTCTTTGTCTTGGTGCTCTGTGGTTTTAGTATAATGTGTGGTGTTCTAGGGGTGAATCTAATTTTATTTACCCTAACTGGGACTCTGTGATTCCTGAATCTGAGGATTAATGTCTATCAGTAATTCTAAATATTTATCCATTATACTATTTAACACTGCCTCTCTCTCATCCTCTCTACTCTCCTCCTGTAACTCCCAGGAGCTGTACAGGGGGCCTTTCAATCCTGTCCTCCATGTCTCTTGACCACCCCTTCATATTTATATGTCTTTAACCCTCTGCATGCTAAGTATTGTCCTCAGATATATTTTCAAGTTCATTCATCCTCTCTCCAATGGTGTCTAATCTGCTCTTGAACTCACCTACATCTTTAAAAATATCAATGACTATATTTTTCATTTCTAGTAATTCTATTGGGTTATTTTATTTTATTTTATTTTTTGAGACAGAGTCTCACTCTCTTGCCTGGGCTAGAGTGCCGTGGCATCAGCCGAGCTCACAGCAACCTCAACTCCTGGGATCAAGAGATCCTCCTGCCTCAGCTCTTGAGTAGCTGGGACTACAGGCATGTGCCACCATGCCTGGCTAATTTTTTCTCTTTTTTAGTTGTTTGGCTAATTTCTTTCTATTTTTAGTAGAGACGGGGTCTCATTCTTGCTCAGGCTGGTCTCGAACTCCTGAGTTCAAGCAATCCTCCCGCCCTGGCCTCCCAGAGTGCTAGGATTACAGGTATGAGCCACCGCACCCAGCCCGGGTTATTTTTTATAACATGAAAGTTATTTGCTCATGTTGCCATGTTCTTTCTTATGTTATTGATTTCTCATTTGAATATTATCCATTCTAAGTAAACTAATGTGTATAGACTAATACTTCTACTACCTGGCATTCTTATGGGTTGAGGGTACTAGTGTATAATATTGCTCTTTGTTGGCTATCCTGACTACCACTCAAGGTGGACAGATTCCTCCTGTGTTTTGCTGTGTAGGATTATGAGGTTGCTTCCAATGGAGCTTAAGCAGTGGGGAATCCTTTGGGTTGATGATATGTTGCCAAAGAGTCTGGGTTTGCTTTTGTCCAATTCCCCAGGGACATCCCTATCCATCCTAGCATCATTTTAATGTTAATTTATAGATTTGGGGATTCCCAGGACATACAGGTAGTACCACAACATACCCCAACCCCTCACAAGACACAGGCTTGCACTATAAATTATCAGAGGAGACTCCTCCATCCACAGAGCTCAGGCCAAGACACACGGCTTTTCTGTTGTCTCCCTGTTAACCAACATTTTTCTCGTTTACTCTCTTGCTGCAAGAACAATGCTTGAAGGATACCACTTTCATGCACGATTCTCATTTTAAACTTAGCATAGCTCAAAGCTTTGTCTTCCGTTCTCATGTGCAAATTCAACCTCAAGTCCAAAGACGGCCCCCCACCCCCATGCTAAGGTAGCTACAGTCTAAACTTACATGCCAAATGCTCTGATTTTTATTCCATCTTTCTTTTGGATTCTTTGTGATTTCCCATGTTTTTTGCAAGCTTTTATACACACACACACATAAGCACACACACACACTTAGTACTAATAATTTATATATAATTTTTAAAGGAATTTTTGGAAGGGGGGATTTCAGGCCATTTAGGTAAATGCTGCCAGGGACAGAGGTCTCTTCTCTTCTCCGTGTTGACTTCATTCCCAGGGCAGTTTTCTCCATGTGGTACCATCAGTGGCACCTAGCAATTCCAGGCTTTATATGGGCCTTGGAGACAGAGAGGCTAGAAGGAGGGAGTGGCTCGTTCTCAAAACAGGCATAACTATCGTTGGCCTGATTTGGGTCACGTGCCCATCTGTGATCAATTGTCATGACTCAGCCAGCCTCCAAGGGAGAGATTAGCATAAGGCCGACCCAATGTCAGGATGTCAGTATCAGAAAAGGGGGAAATGTGTGCTTGGCAAGCAACCACGACAGGTGTCAACCACAGCCACTCTAAAATGTACAAAGTGTTATCTCATGTAATCCTCACCCTGTGAGATAAGATTTATAATCATCTTTCAAAAATTCACACAGCTGCCGAGGGACAGCGCTAGCAATGGAATGTTGGTCTCCTGACTCAAGTCTTGGGCAGTTTTAATCAAGGCTAAATCTCTTGGCCTAACCCGCAAGGCCGTGTATTTCTCAGTCCTTCTTTATCCGGCCAACCTTACCTCCTGCTACTTCTCTACTCAGTAATCTCTGTTCAGCTTCACCTGTGCTTCACCCGGGCCACTCCCGTGCCTGTGATGCCTCCCACAGCCTTCCAGCCAGACAGTAAGAGCGCAAGACCTGGAGGGAGACCGAAAGGTTTCCGTTCTCCTGCCAGCTGTGATCAGCGGCTGGTTGCTACGGAAGACACTATGTTAAGTTGACATCCAGGCTCAGTGGGTAGCTTAGGTCTGGTTCCTAGAAGCAGAGCCTGAGCCTGGTATTCTCGTGCACATTATTGATTGAGGGTGTGCTCGCTTGCCCAAGAAACCCATAAGAAAGTGGGAGACGCAGGAGAAGAAGCTAAACAACAACATGGGTTCAGCCGAAGCCCAGCCTCGGCCTGATCCACAGAGTGGTCCCACAAGGAAGCAAGGCGTTCGCATCTCGGAATCAGCCAGTCACTGGCTGTGTGTGGACCCGAAGGGTGGGTGGGAGGGAGCACCACCTCCCAGGTATCTCCTGGAGAGGAGGCTGGCACCTGCTGAGGCAGATGCTCAGAGAGGGGTGGATCTGTGAGCTATCAGCACCTCCCACTCCAGCAGCTGGGGGCTGGGACAACTGGCCAGGCAAAGGGGGCCTGGGCAGGACACCAATGGCACCCTCCACAGTGGGAAGGGGTGCTGCAATTGACTAATAAAAACAAGGCCAGTTATGAAGGCTGCCCTTTGTAGAGCACTCACAGGCCAGATAGCACACCTCACACGTGGGCTCTCATTTAATCCTGACAGTAGCCACATAGCTAAGTGCTGTTATTTCCCAAGATCACAGGTAAGGACACTGAACGAGGTGCAGAGTCCCCTCACTCAAAGTTGCACAGGAGACACTGTTCCCACTGCGCCCCAGAGCTTGGGCGTGCCCGGCAGGATGATGCTGGTGTGAGCACGGGGTCACCATGGCAGGAACCTACCGTCACAAGGATGTGGGAAAAGTCTGCCTTGCATGGGCGTTCCCACCTTCTGGAATCCTCTGGCCCTTACACGTGTGCTGTCCAGCTCACCAGCTCACACTGCCCCGGCCACAGCTGGAGACAGTGTCCACTTCCAGGAGTGGGAGCTTCCGTCTGAAGGGGAGACCGGCTGCGTGGAGGCCATTCCGGCTGCAGCCAGCCAAGGTGGGGAGAGATTCGGAGATCAGAACCTACAAAGAATGGGTGGATGGACTGGGGACATTTAACCTAGAAGGGACTTGGCGTCCCCTGTGACCCTGCCTCAAAACGGAAAAGGACTGTGGAGCTCACAGATTCAAGCGGATGGGAGCAGAGAGCCAGAGAGGAGGACTTATGGCGGGTCTAGCAGCTGATGGCTTTAACCCGCAGCCTCTGGTGGAGTGCTGTGCTGGTAAACGTTGAACAAGCCGCTCTCTGGGCAGACAAAGCCCTGGCTTGTAGCATTCCCCAGCGTCTGCGGTGTTCCTACTCCCACTGTGGCCGATTTCAAGCTCCCCGTGTGACATCACTGAAGGCAGAGTGGGGAGGGACGAGCACAACTGGCTATTGTGAGTCAGCAGAAGCCGCCTCCTGCACACCCGAGGTTCCCGCTGCAGAGCTCGTTCTGAAGGACCTGCGGTTTCCCGGCACTAAGCCCAAAGCGGCCCCCAAAAGAGCATTCCACGGTCACACAGGTTTGAAACGCAGAGCTTTACGGCCCCGTGCGTTAGCTTAGGAAAGGTCCCAGAAGTCCTTCCGCAGAGAAAGCTCTGTGGCTTCCGTTAGCTCAGCATTCCCCAAACCCGTCTGGCCGCCCAACCGTTTCATCGCCTGCCTCTCAGGAACAGCCCCTGGAACTGGTGTTTGACGGAACGCACTCTGGAAAATGGCAAACAGACAACAAAAGGCCATTGCTGAGAAAGAGGTCGGACTGGCTGTTCTGTTTCGTTTCGGAGGGTAGAAATAGGACCAATGAGTTAAAATTCAGGGGAGACAGAATTCAATGTGGTAAAAGAAAGTCCTTTCTAATAATGAGAACCACTTATCAGTTGCACAAGATGGCACGTTGAAGGACGGAGGTCCTCCCCACGTAGAGGGTGAAGGACTGCATGGCCAAGGGCAGCAGGAAGGGGCTCCTTGCCCCAGGGAGGCAGTGAGAGAAGCGTCTCTCCAAGGACTCCCCACGAAGTACTAGAATTCTAGTAACTTGAAGTGCATAGGCCCTGTCTGGGGCCTCAGAACGGGGGCTGTCAGATGGCCGCCTCTATGTGGAAATAGATATTCCAACTCTATTCGTGTGCGTGATATAATTTTAGAAGGGTGAGGATGTCGTCACTTCTCAAAATATACTTCTTGACTGTCTAGTTTCTGCATTAATTCACCATTAAAACTTTTCTTCTTCAGCTTAATACTTTATTCCGTGCTCAAATGCACATTCTCCTGGGAAAGGAGTCGCTCCGTATGAACTGCTCTTGGCCTGTGACATGCCCATGCCGTGCTGAGATTCTCAGCCGCTCCCCGGGCTCAGGTCTGGTTTGGAGAGGGAGAACCTGGGGGCGGGGGAGGCTTGGGGCAGGGGTACTGGGTGTCTGGGGTGGGGGCTAGAGAGCAGGAGAGGCGGCGAGCCAGGAGGGAGTGGGAGTGCCAAAGACAGTCTTGGCTGCCTTTGTGAATGTGTTTGGGGCTGGGCCTGTCCTAGAGATATCCCAAAACTATTTTAGGAGGCAGCAAATTTAGCTGGTGGCTGGTTTGCAAATCATCCAGATATGTTGGTATTTCTGATGAGACAATCTGTCTCGGAAGGAGACATTTAAAGCCTTTATAACCAAAAGGGATGTGCCTTTTTGAACACTGCCATGGAAAAAGCACAACCACCACAACCTATTTTGTTGGCCAAACTCAGCAGTGGCTAAAATGTTTATGACCCTGGCAGCTTCCTTTGTACAGAGCTTTCCAAGAGAAAACCTGCTTCTATCTTTATTATCTGGCACAATTCTCAGAACAACCTGAAAAGGCAATGGTCTGATATTCATTTTATAGATGGGGAAACTGAGGCACTTACCTGAGGTTACCCAGGGAAATGGCAGAGCGTAGACTTCAGCCCATTTTTTATTTCAAACCCCACTGTAATTAATTTTTTTAAATTCAATTTGCATTTTAACAAGGTCATTCATGTATTATAATTTAAACTGTCAAATAGCTGCACAACACTTTTAGTGAAAAGTAGCAGTCCCTGGCCCCACGCACTCCTCAGCCTTGATTTTCCAAAACCTAGATGTAATCGCATCCTATTTTTAAGGTATATCTTCTTGTATTTATCTTCATATTTCTAAGTAAAATGTTTGCCGTCCAGTTCTTGATTTAAAAAAAAAAATAGAGGTAATCTATAATCTTCCTTCTATGGAAGACAAGGATTTAATGTTTTTATATGCCATTTATGTGCATGCACGCACACACACACACACACACACACACACACACTCTCCTACACTCTCACACATGCTTCCCCCTTTCCCGCCTCTGCACATCACAATATAGTTACATCACAGTTTTTATTTCCTATATGATAGTTTTAATGTGACTGCTCTTTTTGCATAGCATCCTGTTTTTGTTGCATAGACGATATATCTTTGCTTATCTCTCTGAGATTTTATTTTTTTATTGGAAGTTTTTATTTACTCTCTATATTGGTTCTCTTTCTCCTAAGTTTATTTTCCATTGGTTCATGTTGGCATCTGCCTTTCAAGACAGAGGTTGTCCTCAAATATGTGATAATCCTCGTCTTTGCTTTCATATTGACTCATAAGATGCCAAAAGGCATTTGGAAGCTCTCAGTGACAGGGTGGATCGTTTCTCTGCGGGATAATGAGATGGAGATCGGCCAGTTCCTTAGGGTATTCCCACATGTCAGTAACTGTAAGAATTATCTCTCAGGCCTGTTGGTCTCCCCAGGGGAAAATAAAAAAACTCCAATCTTCTGCAACCAGGGAAAGATCAGGGAAAAGGTAGCTCTAAGCCTGCCACCAGCATTCTGGGAATCACGTGGCAACAAGGGTCCCAACTTTACTATTCACACTTACACTCAGTCCCACCTTCAGTGGTACCTGCTTTTTCCTGGGCCAGAGCTCTCCTGCTGAGCCTCTGCAGGGAGTCAGACCCTTTTCTGCTGACTAGGGGAGGAATCATTGCTTATTTGCATGGAGAGAGGAGGAACTCCATGGTATAATATTTTTTCTGTTGCAAACTGTATCAGCCCTGCTCCTGGGAAATAGACTCTGAGTTTTGCCTGCAGGAAGCTCACTAGGGAGTAACTAACTGCAGGATCAATGTCTAGGTGTGGAGTGAAGGAAGTGGGATTGCGCAGAGGGAGGAGAGAGACTTCAGGCACAACAAAAGCCTCAGTGCATCCCATGGGGAGTTCTAGAGCTAGAACAGTCCTGCAGAATTGCCTTGCCTTGTGGCAAGAAGGCTGAGCCTTCATGTACCTTCAATGACCAGTCGCTGGAAGTGGACTCTCCCAGAGTGGGAGGTGATTTTGGTAAGAAGTATCCCTTTAGCTAAGAGAAACTCCTGGGGAGAAACTTGAGCTGAGAGCCACCAGTACTCTCAGCAAGCTGGGGAAATGAGTCCCTCAATCCTGAGGGGGAGTGTGTGCAACACACCATAGCAACCACTCTAGTGCATCCTAGCCCTGCTCCAGGAACCTTCTTTCATATAACCCTTTAGGACTCTTAGTAGACCCTTCACCTGCAGAAACACACTGGAGGATGGTTAGCATGAAGAATATGCTCCCCTTGCCTTCAGCACTGAGGCTGGTCTCAATGCCCCATCTTTTCCTTCTATTTCCCAATTTATATGAGTATTGATGCTAGACCAGATGGGTAACCTGGTGGAGTGGCCCAGACCCTCATCCCTGAAGAACCTGAGCCCTTGTCCTCATGCCCTTCTCAAGCATCAGATGTGGAACTTGCCCATTATCAGTCAAAATCATGCAATGGAGTACCAAGAGACAGCCCAATGCATCACTTGAGTGCCAACTATGTCCTTCCCTGCCTCCATTTTATAAGAATGGTCCTATACTCTCCTAATGATCAGAGTCAACCTCACTTGCCAGGATGATGACTCCTTTCTGTGTCTACTGGTCTCTTAGCACAAGGAGCTCAAAGTGACCAGGCAGCAGTCATATATTAAAGTTTAATGGAATTCTTGCTGTGTCCCTGGTGGAAGCATAGCATGCTCTCCCTGGAAATCAGGAACTTGAGACCCACTGGGCCTAAAGTTGTATGAAAACCTTCCCACGTGAGTCATTAGGAGTGTTAATAGGCAGGTCCTTCACTACTGCTACTCCTTGGTTCTCAAAATCATTAATTCCACCTACTGGGAATACAGTCAATGCCCATAAATGAGTCCATATATATTTTTTGCCTTGGGTCACTTCTCTCTCCACACAAAGTAGATGGTGGCCAGATGCATAGCCTAAAGTTCCACCCATTGGGAGGATTTACACTCACAGTTAAATTTTAGTTGGGCTGTAGTGCAATAGATGTTGTGCTTCTTTCTTAGTAGCGAGAGATGAAAGATGCACTATCTGGCCCTTTACTTTGGAGGGAATGTTCCAGACCACTGAAGCTCTGAAATCTGCTGTGACAATTCCCTGAATCATTGTACTTTATCTGCCAACCTCTGGAGTACATGTATTACCAAAGTCTCCAAAACTCTCACTCACCCAATCTGATTAAGCATCATGCCATCAATAAGGTAGGCCAAAGTGGTGTTCTGTGGAATTTCCAGAGGCCCAGGTTCCTTTAGGCTCAATTGTGACAAACAACGGGAAGCTGTGGGGGAAAATAATAAAGGTGTACTATTACCCATCCCAAGTGAATGTAAAATATTTCTGATTTTCCTTCCTGGTAGGGCTAGAAAAGAAAGCATTTACCAAATCAATGGCCATATAGTATGTACCTGAGGCTATGTTAATTTTCTCTTACAAAAATCACATCTGGCAGAGCAGCTGCAATTGGGGTTACCACCTATTTGAATTTACGTATAGTTCATTATCATCCTCAAAGATTTGTCTGGTTTATGTAGGTTGGTTGGATTATTGAATTAAAAGGGGATATGATGGAGCAAAATGACAGAATAGGAGGTTCTAGCCCTCAAATCCCTACAGAAACACCCATTTTAACAGTAAGCTATGAATAAGAATAACTTTATGGGAGCCCAGGAGTCCAGCTTTGAGGTTGTGTCACCTTTGTGGAGTGAAATATCAAAAAACATATGCATTGAAGAAGGTAAGAACAGTTTCATTTTACCTGTGTCACCTCTCTCCAAAATTGGCACAGCTCTGTGCCAAGAGAGACCCCTCAGCCCATGATTTCTCCCATGGGGGAAAGTGAAAATGAAATAAGCACCCAGCTTCCTCAGCTTTGCAGAACCCTGCCCAGGAGATCCACTTCTGGCTTGCCTCACCCAGAACACTGAGGAGACTGGCATTGCAGAAGCATTTGGGGCAGTTAGGACCAGGGAAAAGAGGAGGGAGTTCGTGACAACTGGCATGCAAATGTCAACAACTGGTCTCAGATCCTACTGGCTGGCTTGTTGACTCCTCCACCAGGAGCCACATCCATGAACCCCACAGGGTACCTCACCTGCAGCCCCTAACTAGCTTATGTGTGCCCCCAGCACTCCATGTGCCCTCAGCACTCCATGTACCCCCTTCCCTGTGGCTGGCACCATGTACTCCCCTGCAGATGGTATACACAAGCCTATGCAGATGGCACATGCAAGGTTCCACAGAGAGCACACAGATATCAGCAAGAAGACCAACTCAACTAGATTGGGAGGAGGTGTACAACCTTGAACACTTCAAAGCACTTTGCTAGGAAAAATAAGCAGGAACTCTCAGCACCTGGCCTGGCTTTGTGGAATCAAGAGAAGGCACACAATGCTAAGACTTTCCTCCACAAGAGGGAACAAGAGGAATGAAGCAGGCACATTCATGGAGGTTTGAGGGACTCCCCAGAATCTCTGGTCAGGCTGATTGACAAAGGTATTTTTCTCCTAAAACCAGTCAGTAAAGAATGGAATAGGTGACTGTTTCTTCAAATGCAAAGACAGCAACACAAGGCATTAAGGAATATGAAAAATCAAGGAAAAATAACATCACTAAAAGAACAGAATAAAGCTCCATGGATGATTCCAAAGAAATAGAGATCTACAAATTTCCTGACAAAAAGTGCAAAGTAATTGTCTTAAAGAGAACACATATATACAACTAAATGAAATCAGAAAAACAATACATGTAGAAAATGAGAAGTTCAATAAAGAGATAAAAATCATGAGAGAAAAAAAGAGAATCAAACAGGAACACTGGGGCTGAAGAATACAATGTCTAAACTGAAAATTCAGTAAAGAACTTCAACAGCAGACTTGATCAAACAGAAGAAAGAATCAGTGAACTTGAAGACAAATTATTTGAAATTATCCAGTAAAGGAAACAAACAGCAAAATAATTAAAAAGAGTAAAGAAAGCCCATAGGACTTCTGAGATACCATCAAGCAGACCAATTATAGGAGTCCCAGAAGGAGCAGAGAAAGAGAAAAAAGCAGAAAGTTCATTTAAAGAAATAATGATAGAAAACTTCCCAAATCTGGAGAGGAAAATGCACATCCAGATTCATGAAGCCCAATGAATTCCAAATAGATTGAACATAAAGAAGTGTTCACTCAAAGACATTATAATCACCTTGTCAAAAAATCAATGACAAAGAAAATTTGAAAGCAGCAAGAGAAAAGCAACCCATCACATACAAGGGAAACTCCATAAGGCTATCAGTGTATTTCTCAGCAGAAACCTCACAGTCCAGGAAAGAGCAGGATGAGATACTCAAAGTGCTGAAAGGAAAAAAAAAAAAAAAACAAAAACTGTCAACCAAGGATACTATACCTGGCCAAATTTCCCTTCAGAAATAAAGGAGAGAGAAAGACTTTCCCATAAAACAAAAGCTAAGGGAATTCATCACTACCTACCTTACAAGAAATGCTAAAGGGAGTTCTTCAAGTTGAAACAAAAGTATGCTAATTAGCAGCATAAAAACATATAACAGCATAAAAACACAAAACTCCCTGGCAAAGGTAAGTTATGTAGTGTAATCCAGAATACTCTAATACTGTAATGGTGGCACATAAATCATTTTTAACTCTTGTATAAAAGTTAAAAGACAAAAGTATTAATAGCCATAGCGATAATAATTTGTTAATGGATAAAATATGAAAAGGTGTAAATTGTGACATCAATAACATAAAATGTGTGTAGAAGGGCAAAAGTGTAGAGTTTATTATGTAATCAAAATTAAGTTGTTATCAGATTAAATAGATTTTATAACTATAAGATGTATTAAATAAGCCTCATGGTAATCACAAAAATAAAATCTGTAGTAGATACACAAAGGATAAAGAGAAGAAAAAAGAATCAAAGCATAACACTACAAAAAAATCACCAAATCAGAAAAGAGCACAGCAAGAGGGGAAGAAAGGAACTATAAGACAGTTAGAAACATTTAACAAAATGGCAATAGTAAATCTTTACCTAGCAATAATTACTTTAAATGTAAATGGATTAATTTCTCCAATGCAATGACATAGAATGGTTGAATGGATATACATTTTTTTCAAAAGCTCCAATTATATGCTGCCTATAAGAGACTCACTTTAGCTTTAAGGACACACGTGCTGCAAGTGAGGGGATGGGAAAGATATTTCATGCAAATGGTAATCAAAAGAGAGCAGGGGTAGCTATACTTAGATAAAATAAACTTTAAGTCAAAAACTATCACAAGAAGGTCATTATATAATGATAACAAGGTCAATTCATCAAAAGGATAAAACAATTGTGAATTTATGTACCCAATGTGAAAGTACCTAAATATAACAAGCAAATACTAGCAGAACTGAATGGAGAAATAGAGAGCAATACAATAATAGTACGAGACTTCAAAGACCACTTTCAACAATGGATAGATCATCCAGACAGAAAATCAATAGGAAAACAATGGCATTGAACAACATATACACCAAATGCACCTAACAGACATATATAGAACATTTTACCTAACAGCAGCAGAATGCACATTCTTCTCAATTGCACATGGAACATTCTTCAGGATAGATCATATATTAGCCCTCAAAACAAATCTTTTTTTTTTCCTCAAAACAAATCTTAACAAATTTAAGTCCTAGCACATATCTTTTTTCTAAACATAAAGTTATAAAACTAGAAATCAAGATAGGAAAAAAATTGGAAAACTCACAAATATGTGAAAATTAAGCAACATAGCCCTAAACAACCAATGGGTCAAAGAAAAAATCAAAAGCGAAACCAAAAAATATTTTGAGACAAATGAAAATGAAAACACAACATACCAAAACTTAAAGGATGCAGCAAAATCAATCCTAAGAGGGAAGTTTATAGTGATAAACTCTTACATTAAGGGAAAAAGAAAGATCTCAAACAACAGAACTTTACACCTCAAAGAACTAGAAAAAAGAGAACAAACTAAGTCTAAAGTTAGAAGAAGCAAATAATAAAGATTAAAGCAGACATAAATGAAATAGAGACTCAAAAAATAGGAAAAACTCAATAAAACTAAGAGTTGGTATTTTGAAAAGATAAACAAAATTGACAAACCTTTAGGAAAACTAAGAACAAAAGGAAAAAGCCTCAAATAAAATTGTAAATGAGAGAGAAGACATTGCAATTGCTACCAAAGATATACAAACGATCATAAGAGACTACTGTGAACAATTATATGCCAACAAATTGGCTAACCTAGAAGTGATGGATAAACCCAAGAAACATACAACCCATTAAGACTGAGCCATGGAGAAACAGAAAATCTGAACAAATCAATCATGAATAAGGAAATTAAATCACTAATTTAAAATCTCCCAGCAAAGAAAAGCCCAAGATCAGAAGGCTTGACTGGTAAACTCTACCAAACATTTAAAAAAGAATTACCACCAATCCTTCTCAAACTCTTTCAAAAAATCTGAGACAAGGAAACACCTCCAAACTCATATGAGACTAACATTACCCTAATACCAAAGCCAGACAAGAACAATACAAGAAATGAAAGTTATAGGCCAATATTTCTGATGAGCATATATGTAAAAATCCTTAATAAAATACTAGCAAGCCAAACTCAACAGTACATTAAAAGGATTATACACAATGATCAAGAGAGATTTATTCCTGGGATGCAAGGATTGTTCAACATATGCAAATTGAGTAATGTGATATACCACCTTAACAGAATGAAGGATGAAAACCTTATGGTCATCTCAATAGAATCTCATAGGCTCTCCTCCCTGAAAAGTCCTCTCTTTTCTCTGCAGTCTCTAGCCTTGGGCAGGTTGCCCAGGCTCCCACATTCTGGACCCAACCATGATCCAGACTGATCAGCCCCCGAATCATTATTTCTCAAAGAGAAGCACAGTACATCCTGGGGTGTGTGTGATTGTTTCAGGGGGAAACAAAGCCACTGGATAAACACAGGGCATTATCTTGGGATGCCAATGACTGCCGTGTTGAAATAAATAGAATTATATATGTATGTATGTTTTTTCCACCCAACAAATACACATTGTGTCCCAGAGATGCAGCACGGGGACCTATTCTTACATTCAAAGATGGAACCCTGAATACCTTTCCACATGGAGAAGCGGTTCTACACTCTGGGTAGGATCTGATCGTTCATTGATTCATGCGGTAGGGATTCCCTGCGTGCCCTGTGTGTGCCAAGCACCACAGTAGACTAGAGCTAAATAGGAAACCAGACCATCGGGGTCCCTGCCCTCGTGGAACTTTCGCTCCAGTGGATGGAAGTGGTGACTACTTTGAAGAAACACCCACCTGGCTGCATAAATGGTCATTTGAATGAGTAAAATAAAAAAAAACTGATTTTATACAGAAAAGATCTCATTAATAGTCATATCTTCTCTTGTAAAGGGAAAGAAAAGCTGGGGCAGAAAATTCTAAAAGGCTATTAAGAGGCCACAACTGAGAAATGCGGCCCAGAGATCCAAAACGAGCCTAAGAAGCACAACATCAGGACTCTCCAGGGAAATGGTTAAGTCAAGGCCACGGGCATTAGCACTGAATTAAGAGGAGGGTGAGCTAATGAGAAGGGAGCAGAGTGTGGGGAAGGCCAGAGAGGGAGGTGACCAGGGATCAAGTGCAGAGGGAGCGAGGAGGGCAGCGGGAGGCAGGCTGCAGACAGCGTTGCTGGCATGCTAGGCACGGCTAGGCACGGCTTCCTCCTCCCTCGTGGGGCGGCGGCAGCAGAGAGAGAGCCAGGAGTTCCAAAGGAAAGTAGCACCTGCTAGACAGCCTCTGGGGTCCCACTCGGGACTTCTGATTTCCGGCAAGGGCTGAACCCCGCGTGGCTAGGGCCAGGGCCCACCTGATGTTGGAGTGTTACAGGGTTATGTGGCAGATCGGTTCAGTTCCCTTTGCTTTCTCTGTCCTGTCCTTGCTCCCTCCTCTCCATCCACCTGACTGTCTCTGGCACCGCAGTCTGGGTCCAGGTGTGGGGCATTGCGTTTCCTCGTTGTGGAGTAGGGGCCAGCTGAAGCTGATCACTGAGAGTGGGCATCAAGCCCTTGTTCCCTGGTAAGGGAATCTCAGGTTGAGATAACCGGGCAGACACTGGGCTCTGGGACAGAACAAGTGAGGTTGACATCTTGTCAGCACCTCCAAACTCACTCAGCACCAACAGCGACCCATTCATTGCGGCTCGGAACAAGGCAGGCCCTAGACTTTGCCTCTTTGGGGCCTATAGGCAGTTAGTCCTAGCGGGGCCACAGCATGGCTTAGCAAGAGCTAGGACGACTTCCAGCCATGCCAGCCATGCTGTCATGCATGCCTGCTCGGTGCCCAGCCCAGTGCAGGCAGGGAGGGTGCACAGGGAAATGCCAGGTGCTCACAAACCAGCCAGGGCCACAGCCACACAACCGCCCTGCTGTGTGACAGTTGACCCCGTCACTGCTGCTTCTGATGCACCACAGATGAAGCCCCTGGAGGCTACTTGGAGCCCCTCCTACCCCCTCACACACAGAGGGCCTCAGGGCTCTGAGCCAGGACCCCAAGGCTCCCCTGCCCCCGCCCAAAGCAGGTGCTCCCTGAAGTGACAAGGGGACGATGGCGCGGGTGGGAGCACGTGAGTTATGGTGTGCCGGGTGCCTCACAAACAAGTTTGGTGCCCGCCTGTCGTCATGAATCACAGCAAAGCCTAATCCTTCATTAGAACATTCAGCAGTAATTGCTGGCGAAATGCCACTTGCCTTTTTCTCATTTTAACAAAACATTTATGCATGAAAGATTTAATGCCAGGTATCAAGCATATCATTGTAAATTTACCACTAATTAAGCCTAATTAAAATAATTAAATGGCTGTGGAGTCACCATGTGAATTAAAATCGCTTCTCCTCCGTACTAAGCTGTTTCTCACTAGCCAGGCCCCGGGTTTGGAAGACAAATATATCTCTCTCCCTCTCGATGTTTCCGTCGCCCCGCTCAGCTTCACGCGGGGTATTTGCACGGCCAAGGAGATTTGATAATTAAGATAATGCTGTGATTTGACGGTGCGGTTTTTCAATTTCGGGACCCCAGGAGATTTTCCTTTATCTCGGTGAAGTATAGACAATTTGACAAATCTGTTGCTCGGAGCAGTCGCCGGCGTTTGCATATTCATTACTCATTGGATTTTTAATCAAAGTAGCTGATGGACCCCTCGCACCACAAATAACTCGGTCATGAATAATTTATCCGTGTTCACTGGCTGGGCGGCGCAGCCTCCCGGCGCCCCGGGGCCCCTGATTGGCTGGCCGGGCTGGCCTGCCCCGAGCAGCACATGGCCGCTCCAGATGTTTGGGTCTCCATATGTGCACAGCTCATCAAAAACGGCAACGGCCCGCACCCAGGGGCCTCTGCCGTCCCCAGATAGGCCATCTGGAGTTGGAGGCGAAAACAAACCTCGGTGAATTGTGGGATGCGCGGTTATCTGCAGTGGCGCCTGGCAGTGGCCACCGAGGGGTGCAGGGCGGGGCGGGGTGCGGGCGCCGCAAGGCAGTGGGAGCTCTGCGTGCGGGCCCAGATCTGGGGCGGCAGGAAACGCTGGTGCGGGGGCAGCTACAGGCACGGCCGTCACAGGGACACTGGCTGGCCCTTTGCAGATCGTCTTGTGGGTGGCCCACAGCTGCCCCCCTGCTTCTGTGGTCCCCATCAGTACAACCTGTGCTGTCATGGACGCACACACCTTTCCCCTAGGCCAGAGGGAGCCAGACACGCGTGCGGCTCCCCACTTCTCTGACTTCGCACACGCTGCACCTGTATCTCTGCAGTTTTCCTCCTGCTCCGTTCTACCTCCAGCAGAGCTTGTTTCGAATTTTCCTAGGCCTCGGGCACACTTGTGGAGGCCTCACTCCTAATCATATCAAGCCCATTCAATTTACCCACATGCCACATCAAATGTATTTTATACATAAGCGTGGAAGTGTGGAGATGCAGTTGACTGGTTGACATAATAGCACGTTTTGTCGGCATTTAATGGACCATTTACTCATTTTGATTTTGCAGTTGTCTTTTCCTATGGAGCCCACGGCTTTTGGCTCCTGGGTCTCAGGCATTTCTGTAGGCGCTTGACAAGCAGGTCTGCCTGGCCTCGGGCCTCCAGCGCCAGGTGGTTTCAAAGGCCCTGGTCCCATGTCAGCCTTTACCGGTTCTTTACAGCTCAGCTTGTGGAACCTCAGCTGGGGTGCCTTCTTCTGTGATGGTGACAACCTGAGGCTGAGGTGATGACCCTCCCTGGTGCTTCTGGAACCCCCGGCCCCCCATCACCCTTCTAGCCTGTCATCCATGTGGTGATGGTAGGTGGCATGACCTCTTTCTCCACTAGACAGTGAGCTTGGGAGGGGCGGGACGGTACCTTGTTTTTCTCTGTCCCTCCCACCTTGTTCAGTGCCTGGCAGACACCATGCTCAAAATAAATGTTTAATGAATAAATGAACTTTGGACTTCATGTTTCAGAGAACAGGAACAATGACCCTTGAAGGGACATTAAGGCAGAACAGTAATCTGCAAGTGTGTATGGAATGCAGCCAGGGACGGCCTTCTTGCCTGACCCCAGATCTTTGGTGCAGGGTGGGGAGGAGGACACTCCCTCTGCCCCTCCAGCGGCTTCCCTGGCTGGCTTCTCAGCTGACAGCCTCACCGGTGAGGTTGGGGTGAAGGCCCCCAGGGCCCAGATCTGCTGTGTCACCCAGCTTCTCCCCACGGGGAGGACTCAGATCAAAGGAACAGACCCTGCCCAGGAGACTGAGCTGACAAAGATGGACCTCGGCCACACATACCCCGTCTTAAATGTGGGGTGTAGGTAATCACATGCCTCTTGTACTGCAGCAGGTGGGGCATGCTCGCTGGAATCACTTCCCCTGCAATCTGGCTCCGCACCCCCAGTGTGCTGGTGAGGAGCTGGGAGGAAACTGCAGAGCAATTGTCAGGCAGGCAGCAACACCAGCAGGCTGCGCTCTGCCTGTGACAATTAAAGTGAAAATATTTCATGATATTTTTTCTATTTTTTTAATGTGGGAGGGAAGGTGTGATCCTACAACGTGTGAGTGTGTGTGTGTGTGTGTGTGTGTGTGTGTGTGCGCGCGCTGTGGGGAAAGAGGGAGTGAAGAAACAGCCTGAGTCATAAGCAGATGCTTCCCAGGGCCTGTCAAGGATGGTAATGACTCCCCCATCCCCACCCCCGCCCTGCTGAGCGACTGCTGTCAGGGCCCCCCAGGGGGAGGCTGCTGACAGCACACACCACGCGTGCCCTGCCCCGTTCACATGCTGGAGTTCCCCACTGAAGCTCACCCGTGCTCCGTGTCATTGGAGAGGGCTGAGGACACGTCCTGGGACAGGCAGGCCCACTGCAGATTGGGAGGGCCAGCCTTGGGCAGGCCTGGGGACCTGGGGACCTTAGGCCCCACAGCCAGAGCCCTCAGCTGAAATTCCAGAGGGAGACAGACAGGGCTGACCAAAAGCAGAGGCGGGGAGTGATGGGAGAGAATGACATTTGGAACAGTGAAGTGTTTTCCCTCGGAGGAGCAGCGGACACCCGGGGGCTGGCGAAAAGAGCAGTGCGCTCACACCAGAACCTTTCTTACACCACTCTGGCCTTCCTCTGGAAACCCACCCACCCGGCAGTGCTTATTCCACCGGACACGTCAACCCCAGACGGCCTGCACAGCGTGCCCTGCAGGGACCCCGCCCCATCCACCACCCCTCCCAAGGGAAGCAGAGACACAGTGGATTGCGCAAAGGACTTTCCCCAGCAAATGTTGAAGGTGGGGGGCCAGAGAAGGGGGCTGGAGGACTCTTGCTTTAGATGCACCCAGTGTCCAGACTGGGGTGACGTCAGGATGAGGGATGTGTCAGGCAGACTGTCCCCTCTGAAATTTGCATGGGGGCACATTGGAGAATCTGCCAGGTGAGGCCAGAAGAAAGGAATGAGGACCCAGAGAAAGGAGCAGCCACGTTATAGGTGGAGCTTGGAGTAAGAATATACCGATTCTGCTTCTAAGGGAGGAGACAAAATCAGCTGGGCTGCTGGGGTTGGTTATTCCTGGGAGCCAGGAGACCCTCATCTCCCTCACCACCACCCCACACACAGGCATCCTAAAGTGCCACGCCCTCGGTGCTTAATGCCACACCTCTAGCAGTGCCCCCCAAGGCCCTAGTCCTGGGAGATCTTCTTCCCCCCTGACTTCCAGGAGCACACATTGGAGCACAAGGGTGCAGCAGCAGCCCAGCACACACAATAGCGGTGCAATTATACACCTCGCTCAGAGTTCCCCAGCCAGCCATCTGCAGCCGTAACCATTCTTGGGATGCATTTCAGATCCTGCAATTGCCAGTCTCGTTTTGTTTGTGTTGTAGTCAGAGCAATAACATATACTCACAATTCCTTGACAACTAACTTTGTTTTTCTTGTCTTTGTGTTCTATTGTTAAATGTACAAAATCTGTGTTTAACAGCAGTATAATCATGTTCAAGTACAAATACAAATAATATTTTAGGTATGTTTTTAACATAACAAACGTTTATTGAAGAACTACTGGGTAAAAGGGGTGATGCTGGCTACTGAGGACACAAAGATGATAAGAATAGTGACCCTTGGCTGGGCGCGGTGGCTCACGCCTGTAATCCTAGCACTCTGGGAGGCCGAGGCGGGCGGATCACTTGAGGTCAGGAGTTCGAGATAAGCCTGAGCAAAAGCGAGACCCCGTCTCTACTAAAAATAGAAAGAAATTATCTGGCCAACTAAAAATATATATAGAAAAAATTAGCTGGGTATGGTGGCACATGCCTGTAGTCCTAGCTACTTGGGAGGCTGAGGCAGAAGGATTGTTTGAGCCCAGGAGTTTGAGGTTGCTGTGAGCTAGGCTGATGCCATGGCACTCTAGCCTGGGCAACAGAGTGAGACTCTGTCTCAAATAAAAAAAAAAAATAGAATAGTGACCCTTACTGAGCATTACTCATTTAATTCTCCTAAAAGCCCTATAGATTCGTACTATTATAATGCCGATTTCCACCCATTTACCAGTGAAGGAACTGAGGTCGCACAGCTAGTCACTGCGAGAGCCAGGGTTTGGACATTCGAAGTCTGGCTCTAGAATACACACTCATGGTCACTATTACAAATAGAAAATAAAAATCCTGTGACTCCTGCTTACTGTCAAATAGCGGGAACAGACTCATAAACAGATCATTTAAATCCTTCTGTTGATGCTAAGAGAATAGTATGCACTGCACAATTAAAAGCTGTGGCTTTATATAACATTTATTTCCATTAATGCAACTCTGATTTTTCATGTCAAATGTGTTGTAGACGACGAGTGTAATAGCAATGGCTACTAAGCAAAGAAATGCCTCTCTCTTGAGTTCTCGGTTTCTTTTCCGACGGGACCCAGCTTCTGTGCTGGAAGGGCTGGCAGGAAGTAAAACAGGAAGGCCAAGCATTGCCAGTGTCTGTCACATATGTACAGTCACCGGCCACATACTCTTTTGTCTTGTAGCCCCAGGGAAACTGTGAGCGCCTTGAGGGCAGAGCCTGTGACTTTCCGTTCATTGATTCCTTTACCCATGAAAGGAAAAATCATTACATTGAACACCTGTTAGGTGCTAGGCACAGTCAGAGGCGCAGAGACAAAGGGGGCCTTATTCTGGAGAGGCAACCGGGGCAGAGACACCAGGGGACACGGTGCAGCCAGGGCTGGCCCAGAGGTGAGAAAACGTGCCAAGAGCCCAGGGGCTGGAGCGGCCATCTCTGCCTGGGAGGTGGCTGTAACCAGCCCATACAGGAGTTCCTGTTTGCCACAAGGATAAAAAGGAGAGAAGAACAATGTCAAGAGTGGCCCAGCTGTCGAGTGGCAGTAACACGCACAGTCCTTATGTTATTGAGCAGTGCTGTCGTGACCGAGACAGTTTATGAAGGAACTTAAGTATATACCAGGTCTTGCGTGTGGTCCTGCTCTTCTCTCTCTGGTCCACACTTCCCATCCCTCGCTCCCTCCTGAGCTACTCTTTGTCTGCCTGCCTTTCCCTCCGCCCTTCTTCCTCTTACCACTTTCTCCTGATGGTCATCTTCATGTCTGTCTTTCCCCTTCCTTTCTTCACTGTGGTTAGCTGGACAGGATGAAACCCTGAGATTCTGAAAAGAACCAGGAATCTAGCCAGAGGAGCCATGGCACCAGCCTGGGTCTACTCAGGTGACATCTTTCTCTCTCCCAGCCTCCACCCCTTCCCCCTGGAAGTTTCTTTCACACTATTCAGGAAAGTGCCTGAGTACTTCTCATGTGACTGAGTTGTCACTTTCAATCCTGGCCTTGGACTCCACCCTCTTTCACTGGGCAAAACGTCACAAGTGGTGCTAAGTGCATCCATTCATGTGTCCATTCATGCGTCTATCTGGCCACTCCATAGCAGGACATTCCGAGTCCCCGTGCCATGCCAGGGAGGTTGAGATGAATGCCCTGCATTCATGACACATAAACACATAAATGCACAATGACAAAGTGACGCAGTGTAACTCAGAGCTGAGAGCATTGGTCTGTGGAAAAGGAGCCATGAAAAGGGATTGAAGAGCAGTCGGGCAGGTAGACTAAGGATCAACAGAGAATGATGTCACAGAAACCAAGAGCAGACATGTTTTGGAACAGGGTAGGTGCCAGTGGGGTTGAATGCAGCTGAGCGGTCCGGGAAGAGAGAACGGAAAAGCTTCCCGAGGACTGGGCTGCAGGAAGCCGTTGGTGACTGGCGTGCTGCAGTCCCAGGGGGTGGGGATGATGGCCAGGCGGTGATGAGCCAAGGCAGGGAGTGGAGGCTGCAGAAGTGGAGACCTTCTAGTGCACACAACTCTGCAGAAGTTTGACTATCCAGAAAAGAGAAAAATAGGGCAGTAGCTGGAAAGAAACATGGCGACGGAGCATTTGGGGTTTATTTTTAGGATGCAAGAGACTTGAGCATCATGGCAGATCCCACTGCCTCCCCCTGGGACAGGAAGAAGAGAAAGTCTGTCAGTTTCCCTCTGTCCTTCCCTTCAGAGGGCACTAGGTCGTTCACCAACACCTGTCATGCAGAGAGAACACAGACAGGCTTCTGCAGTCACTAGCTTTGCTGGAAAGCTGGGGCCAGCAGATTCCCCCAGCTGCTGCATTCAATGAGTATAAGTCATGGTTGGTTCCAAAAGGCACTGGCCCGGGAACAAGAGGGCTGAGGGTTGGGAAGCCCTGTTCAGGGCAGGGTGTGCTCTCTCACTCATCTCAGCTACGCAGGGTGAAGGAGTGGGCTTTGCACAGAGCTCCCATGCCGTGCACCGTGAATCTGGCTAGCTGGCTCATTCCATGCACAGGCCTGAAGACCATCACATGGGAACTCCCCTCTGGGTCTCTGTCCCCTCACAGCTCCCTATGCATTAGGTAGAGGGACCCTGGAGCCAGCAGATGCAGAGTCCTGCCCCGTGAGCCACAGACCCTGCAAGTGGTTGGCTGAGTCAGTGAAAGCAGGGAGTAGGGGAGGCCACGGAACAGCAGCCTAGGGACAGACTCGGCACAGGTGTAGGAATGTGCTCACACACATGTGGGCGCTTTACATGGAATACCAAAAGCACAGAAGAGAAGTCCACAGCATCCTCAGGTCTAGGGGGCTTCTTTATACAGATGAGGAAACTGAGGCCCAGAAAGGGGAAAGGACTTGCCTGAGATTGTACAGAGATCTGTGGCAAAGCTAGGACTAGCTCTAGCCCTTGAATTGTTGGCTTCTAGTACCATCCATGCCAACCACCAGAGGCATGGCCACGCTGCATCATCACAGGGTTGGGTGTGAAAGTTCACTGTAATTCAGAATCATTTTCCCAGTAAGACACTGTGGCTCCTCGTGGTTACATGGAACCCTCCAGGCAACGATGATGGATAGCACCATTCATCCACCTCAGGGAAGCCCACCCTGAGCCCCCACCTAGGTTCCTGCTGCAGGCCCCAGAGTACCCTGGACACCTTTGTAAAAGTCGTGGCACGTGGCAGTTCTTGTTCTGTAGCCACCACGCACGCAGGACCACAACTCCATGGGGACCTGGCTTGTTCGTCATGTTCGCTGCGTTGCCCCAACACTTAGCCCACGAACGGCCCAGGGTGCAGCTCAATTAGTATCTGTTGAAATAATTAATTAGTTAATTAATTCTACCCTGTAAAACCAGCTCTCCAGGAGGAAAGGTTTCAGAATTCTGACCTCAAACCCGAGGAAACTGTCTCCCTCCAGGGCAGCACCAGCTGCAGGAACAGGCCCATTCTGCTGTCCTGCTTCCCACGGGGAGGACCCAGGGTGGGGCTCCTTCGGAAGTCAGAGAGCAGCACACACCGCGCCCGGCTCCTGCTCCCATGTTGGATGCTGTGCTTCTCTCGCTACGGCCCAGCCACGGCCTCTCGGTCCGCTGCACCACCCGGCCTCCATTTTCAACATACACCCAAGATTTGTGTAGTTGACCTGGGAGCCCAAATACACGCTTTGATGTTTATCGCTGGTCAATTTTACCTTATTGAGTTTGCCCCTTCGATCTAGATTGTCTCGATGTGTGTGCACACTACCTTTCCTCCAATGTCTTTACTGTCCTTCCCAAATGCAGGTCACCTGAAAATCTGAGAAGCAGTTGTTCCATGTTTTCATCAACTTTGTTGATTGAAATTAAGGCAGAGTCCTGTGGCGTAACACAGGAGACCCCCTCAGGCTGATGATGCTCTTTTACTGACATTTACTGAGCACCCTCCTTCACTACTCACAAGTGCATCTTACTAGACCACCAGCAAGCTCTGGGTTTCTTCCCCAAACCTTGGTCCAAAGACTGGGAAGACAAGATCATATGGTCTTTTGCCATTTTCTCTACGCATCTTCCTTTATATCTCAGTTCGTCTCTGGGTACCCCTACCTCCTCCTTTTCCTCGTTACTACAGTTTTTACAAGAAAATGTATATAGCTTATATATACTTATAGCCACAGCGTAAGTATTGGGTAAACCCTGATCTAGCCCAAATTTCTATTGAGGGTTTTCTCATGATTGCACAGAACCTAACATAAAATCAATGTGTAACATAGGTTTGTGGAAGAAAAGACAAGACACCGTGAGTGAGTTTGTCAGATTTGTTGGTGGAACTCAAATCTGTAATATGGATTAATATTCTTCTGAAATATGGGTGTTTTCTTACCCCTGTTTGCCTAGAAGGAGAGTCTGAGACAAAATTAGCATGCTAACACTTTGCTGGAAGGCGGCACAACAAGAGTGAAAGCAATAGAAAGGAAAGTATGGAAGGAGGGAGTACTGGGTTGAACAGTGTTCCCCAGAATTTGTGTCCACCCAGAACCTCAGAACATGATCTAATTTGGAAGTTGGGTCTTTGCAGATGTAATTAGTTAGGATAAGGTCACACTAGGATAAGGTGGTCTCTAAATCCAGTGCCTGGTGCCCTTACACGAGGAGAGATACGGGGACACACAGACACACAGGGAGGAATGCCACGTGAAGACAGTGGCAGAGGTTGAGTGATGCTGCCACAAACCCAAGATCACCCGCAACCACCAGCAGCCAGAGGAGAGAAGAAGGAGTTTTGCCTAGAACCTTCAGAGAAAGCCTGGTCCTGCTGACACCTTGATTTTAGACTTCTATCCTCTAAATCTATGAGAGGATAAATTTCCCTTGTTTTAAGCCACCCTGCTTGTGGTACATTGTCACAGCAGCTGAGAAAACTGACACAGAGGGAGAGCAAACGCAAGGCCGTGCAATCGGAGATGGTCACGCCTCTATGCAAAAAGAAGGTAGATGCCTCTGGAGAAGCTGTTTGGAACCACTGCCCCTTGGAGTGGCCTGGCAGCAGGGAGAAATGGTAGGAATGTATTCACTGTCTTCTTCCCACCTTCTTTCTCATCGGTCAGAGTTTGCCACCCAGGCTGTAAGTCCTCTGAACTCTCAGATTCCTCCTAGGAGCGAATGCTGGGGAGACCAGCCTATGCCCGCAGCACTGTACTTCCACTGAGCCTGGAAGTGGTGCTAAGTGACAGAGGTTCTGCGTCTGGGACAGTCAAGCTCCATGGCCAGGGCTGGGGGCATGCAAATCAGGGGAGGCTGAGACAGTGCAGTGTCAGGAGATAAGCCACGAGGGACGTGGACAGGACCCTCCTGCGCAAGCAGCCGTGGAGCCAGAGGCGGGTGAGCTAGCAGATCAGGAAAGGTGCACGCAGCAGACTTAGCCATGTGAATGCACAGGAGAGAGTAAAAGTCGCAGAATCGGGATCCCAAATTCAAGCAGTAACGCGAGGGGAAAGGCCTAGCAGCGACACAAGAGGTGACCCGGGTACACACCCAGAAACCTTACCATGGTCTGGGAGCACGTGCTCTCTACGAGGACAAGTCTCTGTCAAGTGGGCAATCAGTTGCTGCCTGGCAGGACGCAGGCTCAGTGTTGGCAGAGTTTCTAATTTGTGACAAGGAGCGAAAAAAAATCCAGATTTAAAAAAAATTCTCTCAATTTTTCAGTGTTGTTAGCTAATGGGAAAAATATGTCTAAATGCTATAAATGTGTGAGAACTAAATTAAGAAACTTAAAATGTTCCTGAAGGACGTAACAGAAGATTTAAACAAATGGAAAGACATACCATGTTCCTGGATAGGAAGATACAGTATCCTAAGGATGTCAGTTCTCTTTGAGTAATCCTTAATAGCAACTTGAGGGAAATAGACATGGCACTCTAAAGTGCATGTGGAAAAAATAATCAGTGATAGTTGGGGAAATTCTGAAAAACAGTAAAGGATTGGGGAGACTCGAATTATCAGATCGTAAAACATAGTATAAAGCTTCAGTAGTCAAAACTGTGGTCCTGGTACATGAACAAACACAGAGATAGATGGAGCCTAAATGACAGTCTAGAAACACACGCAAACACATAAGGGAACTTAGCATATGGTAAAGATGAAGTGTCAGGAAGGGGGGATGGATTATTCAGTAAACCCTGGGTAGACATCTAGAAAGAAAATAAAGTTTGGTCCATGTCTCCACCTCCCACAAAAATAATCTCCATCCGATCTAAGGTACCATTTGTTTTACACAGAGCTGGAGGAGCACGAAGGGGGTGTTTCTATGGGCCAGGCCCGGAAGAGCAGAGATCTCTGCTCACCCTATTGGTGTCTACTCAGTCACATGACCACAGTTGCAAGGGAGGCTGGGAAGTGTCCAGGAGGAAAGGAGGGCTGACTTCGGTGGCCAGCCATCGAGTCTCCAAGGGACTGTCCTTCTGTACCTTTTAAAATTTGAAACACATAGTTGTATTATTCAAAATAATGGACATAATTAAATGTAAGAAAATGTGAGTTAGGTCTGGCCCGAGAGCCACCAGTTTGTGATCCATCTATAAGTGGCATTTGACTCTGTGACAAAGGTGGCAATCCACATCAGTGAGAAAAGTATAGAGCACCCAATAAACGGTGCTGGAAAAGCAGAGTCACCACTGGGGCAAGAAAGTAAAGTTAGGTTTCTCACTGTACTCAGCACCCAATACAAATTTCCAAATGCATTAGAGAACTAAGCACAATAAATGCAACAATGTAACAGAGGGAATAGCCTGGAAAAGATGTTTTCTGTCTCTTTAAATGTCCCCCAATCTTTTGGGGAACTGAGGCCTGCATCCCTGCCTCAGGCAGGGGTCAGGAGGGGCAGGGGAATGTCTTTTGTTCTTTATGTTACAGGAGATAGCTCAGCTGAACTGTAGGCTCCATCCCAGATCCAGCGCCTGGTCTGAGAAAGTCTGGGTGGGCCTCCTGGGTTGTCTTTGGCAGAGAAGGGACAATTAGAGCCATTAATTGTAGTTTAACAACAGTAGCCTAGAACTAAGGGCCCTCCCTTTAAAAGTTCTGTATTTATGCTTATGTACAGGAATTCAGATTTTGAGATGATAGTCTGCCATCCTCCTCCTTTGCTGGCAAAGTAATAAACTTCTCTTTCCTTCTCCTCAACCTCTTGTTCTCATTCTTCTGATGCAGCCTCGAGGACAGGTGTCGAGCTTTTGGTAACAACAATGAAAGTATTAGAAAGAAATACAGTCTCAGAGAAAGATCGTGCCTTTGAAAGGCTCAGGATTCAATGGCAACTGATAAATTTGACCACATAATAATGACAAAGGACAACATAAAAACAGGAGACAGACTAGGAAAAAATGTTTACCATATGAATAAAAGACAAGGAAATAACATCTCACATATATAAATGGCACTTACAGATTAGCAAGAAAATAGGGAAATAATCCAGTAGAAAAATAAACGAAGAATGTTGAAAGGCCATTCACAGAAAACGAAATGGTCAACAAGCTATGAGATGATGTGTATGCTCACAAGTAATCAGGAATATAAAAATTAAGCAGCAAAGGGGTTTGTGTGTTACCTAATAGAATGGCAAAAATTGAGCATACAGGGGAGGAACATATTTGAAGAGGGATTGAAGAAATGGTTCTGTTAAGCGTTGCTGGCAGCTGTATATTGGAATGTCATTGTTGGAGGGCAAGTTGGTGTAATCTGTCATATTTTAAAATGTGTGTACACTTCAACTCAAAATTTTGGGTAGCCACTCTGGAGAAATACTTGCACGTATACACCAAGTAATATGCCTGAGATGTTCATTGCTATATTGTTAGAACTAATAAAAAAGAAGAATCAAACTAAATGTTCATCTACAGAGGGACATTGAACCGATACATCTGTATTATGGGGCACTCAATAGCAGTTTTCTTTTAATGGGATAGATCTATATGAAAAAAATGAAGCTATCTTCGAAGATATATTGCTAAGCACCTGGGATGCCTGCTACACCAAGTGCCAGTCCCTTGGCTATGATACCTGGCCCACGCAGGCTGCCCTGAACCAGAGAGCCCACACCAATGCCACCCTGAGACTGGTGGGCGAGCTGCAGCACCTGGTGGCCGTGTCAGGGAGCCACCTGCTTGGTCAGTCCACAGTGGCATAGGAGCCTCTCCTGGCCAAAAGCCACCTCTTCCCTCAGCCACGTAAAGGCTTCTCCGCTCTACAAGACAGCCTGCAATGTAAGTTGCCTTGAAAATTGTGGGCACCAAGGGGCTCAGCCTAGAAACACACAATGCCTGAGAAAAAGCACTGTATTGGGGCACAGGAGATCTGGGTTCCGTCCCTAGTTCAATATGTGAACACAGCTAAGTTGTCACCTTACCTGAGCTTCAGTTTCCTCATTTGTAAAGTGAAGCATTTGCTTGGTCAAGGCCTTTCTGGATGACATCAGAGGTGAGACCTTGGTTGAACACTTTTGGTGCAGAGAGAGAGAGAGTATCCAAATGGTGAAGGTTTAAGAATCACTTCAAACTGATTGTCCTGCGCTAACCCCACCCCACCAGCCCTGCCTGCTGCCCTCGTCCAGGGCAGGCACTCTCTGAATGGCTTTGTCATCTTTTCCTTCCTGACCTACTGACACATTGCTGTTCCCTTGGCCCCTCCCAGCATGTCCACGTAAATGTCCCAACACAGCCCCCAGCACAGACACCAGCTCTCTTAGCTCACACACTTGGGCTTTAGCAAGCCGGGAAGCAAAACCTGCAGGCCTCAGGCTGCAGCTCTGATTGGAGGAGAATTGATGCAAAAGACAGCTTTCCCGTCCACAAAGGAGCTTTGGTGATGGGGGCAGGAAGGAGAGAAATTTGTCGTCACCATCTTCATCCTCCACTTCATGTCAGGAGCCCTTCATAGTTTGCAAAGCGATTCCTCTCCCATACTCCCATTTGATCCTCTGGGTACTGTTATAACCCATCTGGCCAGGCAAATATTACAGTTCCCATTTTACAGGTGAGGAAACTGAGGATTGGGTTAGAGGAGAGACTTGACCACAACAGCCCATGCCATGGGCAATGCAGGTGTTTTACTTCCACAGTCAACACCATTTCTCCTACAGCACATGGCGGGGCCCCACCCCAGGCTTAATGTCCCTTGCTCAATAATAATAACAATGATGTGAATAATAGTGCATATTTATTAGATGCTTTCTGTGAGCCAGGCACTGTTCTGGGCTCTTTATATGTATTCTCTGATTTAATGCTAAAACAAAACAAAAAACACATGACATAGGTACATCCCTATCCCACAGATGAGGAAACAAAGGCCCAGAAAAATTGAGTAGCTTGACCAAGGACTCCACTAGGAAGTGGTGGAGCTGAGAGCTGCATCTCCCGGGCCCCTCTCTGGGAAGACAGAGGTCTCGTGGCTGGTGGAATGTTTGGGGGAGGTAGCTCACTTTAAATCAAAAGCTTGAAATGATTAAGCTTAGAGAGAAGGCATGTCGAAAGCCAAGACAGGCCAAAGGCTAGGCGTCTTGTGCCGAACAGTTAGCCAAGTTGTGAATGCAAAGGGAAAGTTCCTGGAGGACACTACAAGTGCCACTCCAGTGAACACATGAATGATAAGAAGGCAAAAACAGCCTTATTGCTGATATGGAGAAAGTTTGAGAGGTCTGGATCAAAGGTCAAACAAGCCACAACATTCCTTTAAGCCAAAACTTAATCCAGAGAAAGACCCCTAACTCTCTTGAATTCTGTGAATGCTGAGAGAGGTAAGGAAGGCACAGAAGAAAAATTAGAAGCTAGGAGAGGTTGGTTCATAAGGTTTAAGGAAAGAAGCTGGCTCCATACCATCAAAGTGGAAGGTGAAGCAGCAAGTGCGGATGGAGAAGGTGCAGCAAATTATCCAGAAGATCTAGCTGATACCGCTGATGAAGGTGGATACACTAAGCAACAGATTTTCAGTGCAGAAGACACAGCCTTCTATTAGAAGAATATGTCACGTAGAATTTTCATAGCTAGAAAGAAGAAGTCAACGTCTGGCTTCAAAGCTTCAGAGGACAGGCTGACTCTCCTGTTAGGGGCTAGTGCAGCTGATGCCATTAAGTTGAAGCCAATGCTTATTTAACATTCTAAAAAGTCTAGGGCCCCTAAGAATTATGGTAAATATATTCTGCCTGTGCTCTATAAATGAAGCAACAAAGCCTAGATGGCAGTACATCTGTTTGCAGCATGAGTTACTGAATATTTTAAGCCCACTATTGAGACCTACTGCTCAGAAAATTTTCTTCCAAAATATTACTACTCATTGACAATATACCTAGTCACCCAAGAGCTCTGATGGAGATGTACTAGGAGATGAATGTTGTTTTCACATTGGCTAACACAATACCCATGCTGTCAAGGTATAATGTCAACTGTCAAGTCTTATTATTTAAGAAATTTATTTCGTAAGGCTACAGCTTCCATAGATGATGATTCCTCTGATGGATCTGGGCAAAGTCAACTGAAATCCTTCCAGAAAGGATGCACTATTCTGGCTGCCATTAAGACCATTTGTGATTCGTGGGAGCATGTGAAAATATCAACATGAACAGGAGTTTGGAAGCAGTTGATTTTGACCTTCATGAATGATTTTAAGGGGTTTAAGTCTTCAACAGAGGAAGTTACTACAGATGTGGTAGAAACAGCAAGAAAACTAGAATTAGAAGTGGAGCTTGAACATGTGACTGAACTGGTGCAATCTCACCATCAAACTTGAACCAAATGAGGAGTTGCTTTTTACAGATGAACAAAGAAAGTGGTTTCTTGAGATGGAATCTGCTCCTAGTGAAGATACTGTGAACATTATTGCAATAACAACAAAGGATGTATTATTAATACATAAACTTAGTTGACAAAGTAGCAGCAGGGTTTAAGAGAACTGACTCCAATTTTGAAAGAAATTGTATTGTTGGTTAAATGCTATCAAACAGCATCACATGATACAGAGAAATCTGTCATGAAAGGAAGAGTTGATTGATAAAGCAAATGTCACTGTTGTCTTATTTTAAGAAATTGCCACAGCCACCACACCCTTCAGCAACCGCCACCCTGATCAGTCAGCAGCTGTCAACATGGAGGCAAGACCTCCACTAGCAAAAAGGTTATGACTCACTGAAGGATCAGTGGATCATTAGCATTTTTTAGCAATAAAGTATTTTTGATTAAGGTGTTTACTTTTTTGTACACATATGCTATTGGTCATTTAATAGACTCCAGTATAGTGTAAATATAACTTTTATATTCACTGGGAAACCAAAAAGATGTGTGTCACTGACTTTATTGCAATATTCACTTCATTGTGGTGGTCTGGAACCGAACCCACAATATCTCTGCAGTATGCAGTCTATGGGAGAAAGAGAAGACATAGTCAATGGTGTGAATAATTTACATACAAGGATATTCAATGCGATGTTAGTCATGTTAGCTAAAAGTTAGAAACAATGTAAATGACTAGCAAAAGGGAAATAGTTAAATAAAATATGGCATGTCCATATCATGGAATATCCTGCAGCATTTAGAAAATACAAAATTAAGCAACAAAGTGCCACCTACACCTTTCACATTAATAGGACTGATTTGATGATGACAGCAGGATCAGCCACAGTTGCCTAGGATAGAAGGGCTCAAAATCACTGCTCAGTGGGATGCGTATTGGTCCCACATTGCAGAAATGCGATTTAACTACATATGTATCAAGAATCTTGGAAACTTTTATATTTGTTTAAGAAATAATTCTCCTTCTAGAAATTATCCTAAGGAAAAAAGTCTAAAAATGCACAAAGCATACGGCACTGTTACGTACGACAGTGAAAATTTGGAAACAATCTAGACGTCCAACTCTTAGGTAATGGTTAAGTAAAATATGGTAAATCCATATGATGAAATACTATGAGGCCAGTAAAAATATATGTTTGAAATTTTCTTTAATACTATAGGAAAATGCTTATGATGTCATGTTAAGCAAAAAAAATCAATACTCAGAATTATATACAGTACAATATCATGTAGGAAAAAGGAAAATGTCTTTAGATAAAATGTGAAATAAATGTGTTCAAAATGTTATTAATAGCTATCTCAGGGTAGCAAAAATATGGTGGCAGTGGTGGTGGTTGGCTTCTTTACTCTTTCCTTTTATTCCTTTTTTAATTTTAATTTCTTTTTTTCTAATTACCTCCAACTACCACCATGCTTTACTCTTTCTTGAATTTACAAGTTTTAGACAAACAGCATACATTATTTTGATAATTACAAAAAATAAAATTTTAAAACGACAAAAATTACTCTCTGGGAAAAAAGCAGAATGAATACATGTGAAAAAGTGGAGATAATGAGTGTAGCACGTTCTTTTAATAAAACTGGCTGTCAAGAAGATTTTAAAAAGCTGAGTGGTATAACAAGGAGCCCAGTTTTCAGGGTAAAATGATTTTTTGTGGCAGTTGTTTTGCGTTTCTGTTTTCATTGATAGAAGAGGTCTGACCTGGTTCGTAGGCTGCCAGGCACCAGTGGAAAGTGACTGAAAATGCAGGACAGACAGACAGACCTGTCTGCAGGCTGGCAAGGACCAATAGGCCCCTCAACTCACCATTCAAGTGTCCACACTGATGAAGAAACGGCACCCTGGACACTACGAGGAGGGCCACATGCCCAAGCGTGGGAGTTAGTCCTGGCTGCAGTGTCAACAGGGCTGAACCGAGAAACACAGACGTGGGCCACTCCCACTCTGCCTTTGAGTCAAAACAGCTCGGAGAGCCAGGAAGAAAGTCAGAAAAGCACTTGGCTCACCCCAGCAACTGCAGCTGGCTCGGGGCACCAGGGCCACACTGACAAGAGAACCAGGCAGCCCAGCTCTCCTGTCCCACAACCCACTCTTCCTGCACTTAGAAATGCCACTGCCGGCACCGATGGCGCTACTTGGCATGGTGGGACGCCATACTGCTTCAGGACAGGGCTACTGGGAAGGGAAGGTGGGCAGGGTTGAGGCTGTAGAGCGGGAGTTGGGGGGGACTGGAAGGCTGGATCAGAGAAGAAATGATACTGAGAGAATCACTTGGCAAATGCCCACAGGACCCCAACATCTGGGCCAGGGTAAATGGGTAAACCAACTACGGTACACCCAAACAGTGGAATGCTACTCAGCAGCAGAAAGGAGCAAATTATTGATACACAAAACAGCTTGGATGAACCTCAGAGACTTTATGTGAAGTAAGAAAAGCCAGTCGCAATAGACTGTGTGATTCCTTGTATGTGATATTCTGGAAAAGGCAGAACTATAGGGGTGGAGAAGAGATCAGTGGTCACCAGGGGGTAGGGATAGGGGTGTGGGGTGACTCCATAAGGGGTCTTTGGGAGGGGATGGAAATGATTGTGATGGTTACAAGAATCTATGTATGTGCTAACATTCATAGAAATGTACACCCAAAAGAAAAGAAGGCAATTTTGGTGTATGACAATTTTTTAAATAAAATTATTAATATATATATTTTAAAATAACTTAGATAACAGAAAACAGATCAATGGTTGCCAGAGGTTGGTGGGGTTGACTACAAAGGGTCAGCATTAAGGAATTTGGGGGGGTGGTGACAGATGTTTTATATCTTGATTGTGGTACTGATTACACACCAAGGATTTATCAAAATTCATAGAGCTATCCACCAATGAATGAGAACTAAAATATGTCTTATGAGCACTCAAGCTGAGAAAAACCAGCTTCACCTTAAATTTCTCAACAGCACCAAACACCAGAAGAAAATAGATCAGTCTTATAAAGAGTCTTGATGGGGGGAAAGGTTAAGCCCTACCCAACCAATGTGCTTTTCATCTGAGCGGTCAACACAAAGACAGTTTCAGATATGTAAGTTTCAGGCCCACATGACCCTCCTAGGAAAAAAAAATTCAAAGCATGTTTCAGTCATCTGAGAGATGAATTAAAATTGACAACTCAAGAAAGGAAACGCAACAGTACAAAAGAACTAGAGACAAATATTAACATCAATTAAAATACTAAAATATAATGATCAAATTAAAGCAAAAGAAAGAAACAATTCTTCAAAGAGAGGCTATATATGTTTTAAAAATGAGAAAAATAAAATGGATTGTTAAGCTCTGATTAAATTGACAAATTTAAAATGTAAATGTAAAAATTCAAGATAAGACACAAACCACTGCATTCAGCAACCTACCAAGAGAACAATCTGCCATAGTCTACTAGGGTTGACCTCGGCAACCGAGGCATCACTTAATATGAGACAGTCTGATGACATTATATGACATTTCATTGCCAATTTTTTCAAAAAATTAACTTATATTTGCTGACAATTATTTGGTGCATTTAAATATATTCTTAATTTAAAATCTCAGAAAACTTAAAATAAAAAGATATTTTCTAACACGGTAAAGAATCTCTCTCTCTCAAACCAACAGCCAAATTGCAAGTTGTAAAACACCATTAAAATCAGCTCTAAGAATAGTAATAACCACTACCATTTAATTAGTCCCTACAAAGTGTCAGGTGTTTGAAAGGTACCGTAACAGTGTTACTTTGTCCTACACCAATGCCGCCAAGTTGATGCATCTGACAGATGAGGAAACTGAGACTCATGAGGACCATGTGGAGACATTCACAGACCTTTTTAGAGAGCCCAACAGAAGTGGAGGACGTGCCCAGTTCCCAGCATGGCCTCGAACCGACCTCCTGCTATGTACTGGTCGGTCGCAGGCACTCTGGGAGGAGGGGGCAGCGGCAGCAAAGACCGTGGCAAGCAAAGCTGGGGCACCAGGGACACTGTTTGTGGGGAGCTTTGAACACCCCACCGTTGAGGGCTGTGCCCAGGTGGCTGTCAGGAGGCCGTGAGAGTTTTTGAGGTAGGAGTGGGGGTCAGAGAAGTATCCTCGAGTATTAGAGGCCAGGCTGGAAAATATTAATAGTGAATGACATTGTCAATACTTGAAAATCTCTAGTTAAATGGTAAATCGTATAGGAGGTGGGCCTGGGAGGCTTGGAGGTGCAAGGACATCAGCAAAGGTGATGAGGGAAGGCTCCCAGAGCAGGTGGGACAAGGGCTCAGCCTGGAATCAGGGCCAGACGGATGGCTGGAGAGGCACAGGGAGGAGGGCTCCACGCTGTTTGTAAACACGCAAGTTAGAAGGAAGTGGACGGGCCATCTGTAGAGACTGGTTACCTTATGGTACCGCCTTCATATACGACACTATAGATGTTTTTAAAATGTGGCAACAAATACAGAGCACTATCTTAAATCGAACCATATGAGATCTCCATTTGGTAGGTTAGAAAGCAGTCACATGTCAGCAACTTCATATGGTTCAATCTAATGTAGGATGATCTTGTTCTTGTTTTTAAAAGGAGGGAAGAGCAATTGTGCATGTTCATGTTCATGTATACCACGATAACAGGAAAAGGCTGGAGCAGGGATGGAATGGGGGTGGGCTGAGGAGGTAAGTTTATTTTCCCTTTAACAATGCACTTCCAGATGGAAGGAAGGAAGGAAGGAGCCAGCCAGCCTGGGAAGATGCGTTGTGACCAGTTTTTCCCTAGGTGACACTGATGATTAAGCCGGGTATGGGAACCGAACCCCTGGCCTCAAGGTCCTGTAAGTTTCTCCGTCTCTCACATTACTTTATTCCATGTCACTTGCTGTTTTCATCTTTCTCTCTTTGACCAAGTTTAGCCTCGACCCAACTCTACATCACTGAACTGTCTTAAAGAACCCTTTCTTTGAGTACCCAATGGACCTCGCCAGGAAGAACTGGAGCCAGAGCAGAAAAAAATATATATTTTAATGCTCAAATGCTTCAGACAGATTAAGCATTTGGTTTTACTTGGGTTATTATTTTTTCCATGAATATAAACCATTTTGCATTTTGGAATCCTTCTGCAAACAGAGCAGTTTGTCTTTGTGTTTGCTCATTTAAAAACAAATATTTGCCTGCCAAGCAAATACTGTCTCTTAGGATGTGCTATTAATAGGATAATTAGGCAGCCGGTAATGAAAAGGATTGCTGGTAATTATGGCAAGATTTGTTTTGGCATTTGAAGGCAGCGATGGAGGCTGGAGTGCTAAAATCTACCTTAGAGTTAATTAGCACAATTAGAACACACCTGAAAAAATAGCCCAGCTAATGAACACTTCACTTTTCTTTTTAAAGTGACAGCACTCAGAGCTTCCTGGGCTGCTTGGGCAGTCCCAGCCCTGGTGTTTCCAATGTGTCAGAGGGTCGTGGACGAGGCAGAGGACTTGAATTTGCCCAGCCTCAGTTTCCAACAGTGCTCGTTGTCTGTGAGCTCTTTCCTCTTTCCACTCCATGCCGCCCCTAATCACCGACTTGTTTGGAAGCAATTTCCCCTGCATGTGCTCACCAGAACCTCGTGATGGTCCTTCGAGATGGATCAGCAAGGTGTAGTTCTTTTTTCCCCACTTTTCAGATAAGGAAATTGAGGACCAGAGATGCCCAGGGGTCACCTAAGAGCACAGATGAAGTCAGCAGTCACAGCCCTAGGCCTAAGAAAAGTTAGAAAATGAGTCAGAGAAAAGCAGTTCTCTAATTCCCGTGGGGGGTCCGCGGGTCTGCACAAGACGCTCAGCTGCCGAGTCACTCCGGAGCAGGTCCTCAGGGCCCGCCAGCCTGTGACGGTGGTTAACTTCCTCAGTGACACGACATGAATCTGAAATAACTAAGATCATTCAGCTTAGAAAATACTCTCAACTTATCCTTTCCCTCTTCCCTGTGGGCCTGCTCCCTTCTGCAGCTCATTCTGGGGAGCTTTCCCTCTGGGAGCGGGCAGGTGTGGGGGCACACTGGGCATGGGCGGCCCGACGCACGCATGTGACATGCTGGCCAGTGCACGTGTGGCTGCGTGAGCACTTGGGAGGGATGTGTTAGCATGCGTGGGGATTTGAGTGGGAGGTACACACGCACACGTGCACACGCGCGCGCACACGCCATGGCGAAGAACATTAGAAGAAGGTAGGGAAGAAGGAAAGAGGCAGTCAATCTAAGGAAAGTTCTACCATATAAAGCAGATCACCTCTTTTAAAGTCTTAGTTTCCTCATCCAAAAAATGGGAATGGAATTGGTATGCAACTGGTAGGTTTGTCGCTAAGGGTCTGGTGAGACAACGTACACAGCATGCGGGCCCGTCACCATCACCATACTTAGTTACTGTTGTCATTATGGGTGCTTTCTAACTGGCCCTTTGTTGCCTTCAGTTGTCCTCATTCAGACCTCTGGGCAGGTTGGCAGGGCGATGACAAAGGGAGGGCTGGAAACTCTGGGGAGACCACAGGCGTCCTGGATCTGTGAGCCCTGTTCTCTACTCAAGGCAAACACCAATCCACAGAATCCTGCCAGAGGAGAGACAGAGGCTCAGGCCGGAGCCCTTTGGCTTTTCCTGCACTGCACCCTCTAGAATCTCTGTCTTCATCTGCAAACAAGAGTAGCCACAATTCACCAGGCAATGTGCTAGGCACTTTCAAACATGGCCTTGAATCTTCACAGTTACCCCACGAGGAAGGTCTCATCATCTTTTTAAGAATGGAGATGTTGGGGCCCAGAGAGGTTAGGTAACATGCCCTAGGCCACACAGCCAAGATTAAACATGACCTGCCTGGCTCCAAGCCCAGACTCTTTACATTGTCCAGGGCCCCAAATCTCGTGCTGAGAACTTGAAGACTTGGGGCCACTTCAGCACATTCTTGGGCGTTGTCAAACCTCTCGATCACCCCATGGCCATCAGCACTAGAAATCACAGGAACAGGACTTGCATTTTGTAAACCGAACTTAAAAAAGAAAACCCCTCACATAAAAACTGAAATCTATGTTCCCTGCAGTGGCTGGATTTGCACTGATTAATTAGAAAATTGCATTTATAAACCCTTTAATCTGTATTTGTGTGTTGCTAAGGATGCAGCGAGCTGGGCAGGGAATTACACCCAGATTAGCCTTGATCTGTAAGCAGCCTGGATTGGAGCTGCTCTCTGTGCAGAAAAGGGAGAATCAAAGGATTTGGGGCAGGGATTCCCAGAGAGGACCTTTTTCCTCTCTCCCTCCTGGACCCTAGGAGTCCCAGGCCATCAAGGGCCACCGGGTAAACCCTGCCTGGCCTCTCTGGTCAAAACAAGGGGTGAGATTACCCAAAGAGCTAATTTCTAGCTGAGCATGGCCCTTGGTTTCCTAAACAAAATTGGTTTCATTCTTCTCAACATGTGTTTGGTTAGATTAAAGATCCATCAACTGCGCAGCTTAATACGAGCTGCACTGGAAACAGCCCACGGCCTCCCGGCGTGGGGGTAGGAAAGTGGGAGGGGGCATGGCCTAAAATCCTATTTATTCATTCAGAAATACCTTTAATGGATAAAGGATATTGATGTAGGGATCTCAATGCTTTGTGACATTTCGAGGAAAGAGGTTTGATCACAAAATATCGTTTTCAAAATATTTCCGTTGTGGTTGTCATTTTTTTCTTTGTCTCTTTTGAAGTTGGGTCAACAGATGAGCGCGGATGGGGGAGATGTGGCTGAGAGGGTGGGCTCCTTCTCCGGCACGGGAGGCAGTCTGCCTCTGGGGCCGCGTGGGTAGCACCCAGCAGACGACGCTGAACCCAGGCTGCCAGATGGGCAGTGGGACCCGGTGCAGCTCAGAGGGGAAGTGGGGAGGGAGACACGGCTGGAGTCTGACTCCAGGGCAAGGAGCCTCCTGCTGTCCCCACTATTGCCAGGATGCTCAGTTTCACTGAGTCTAGTGTGTGGCCAGAAGTTGTTGACCTTGGCCAGTCTGTCACCCTACCTGGCCTGTCCCTCATCAGGTATAATGAAAGGCATAGACTGAACGATGGATGAGGCTTGTTCCAGCTCTAATATTCTGCTCGTATGAGCATCTCTATGGGTGTCATCGCCAATCAGAGCTGCATTTTCCAAAATTCTCTAATACTCCCAGGCAGTGGCAGAGCACTGTGGTTTAAAAGTGTGGGTTCTGCTGGGGTGAAATCCACCCTGGCTCTATTGTTTATGAGCCCTGTGGCCTTGGACAATCTCCTGAACCTTTCTTTGCCTTGTTTTCCTCTGAATTTGCAGCGACAGAACAACACCCGCATCACAGAGCTGAAGTGAGAACTAGATGAGTAAATACGTGCAAAGCTGCTAGAACAGTGCCTGGGGCCCCGCAAGTGCAAGTGCTCACTAATGGTCGCTGCAATTATCGTCACCCTCCTGGCTGCAAACCACAGCCCCCTCGCCACCAGGTACCACTTGTTTGGGCCTGAGAACATGTGCCCTGGACAGCTCGTGGGTTGCTGTTCAACTTGACGCGTGCAGGGCCATGCTCGTGGGGCACACGCCAGGCTCTCACAAAGGAGCCAGTGGAGGGGCCATTTGCCACCCACAGCCCCCGGGCGGCACCCAAGTTTCCACCTCAGGGTCTTACTCCACTCCCTCTGGTCTGGTCCTTGGAGAAGATGAAAACCAAAGGTTCTCCCGCACCCAGCATTCCTGGTCACACTGTCCTCGCTCTCTCTTACCTTGGACATGTTATCAAGAACATGCACATTCTCTGGTTTTGGGCCCCTCCAAATTGTAAAATGACCTGGAGTCTCCTGGAGGCAGAGAGAGTCTCTTGGGAGAGCTGCGAGCAGCGTGGTGCTTCAGAGAGAGCCCCGGAGCAGGGGCAGGGGCGGGTCTCTGCTTCCCCGACGTGCCCAGCTGGGGCTCCTGGTCCCCATCGGTTGTGTCCCACCAGGGCAGGACACTAGATCTTGCTCTTTCCTGCAGTGTGTTCAGCAGGACACTGATCCCAAAAATGCTGTCAGAGGAAAGAAAATATCTGACAAAAAGAAAAAAAAAAACTGGGGAAATGTGGCTGCTATATCCCCTTCTTGATGAGAGCAAAACTTATCCTTGTAGTAAAGGCTCTGAGAGGTCCTGCAGTTTTAAAACAAAACTGTTTAGTTTCACTTTACCCAGGGGTTTCCAGAAGTTTCTACCAGTAGAGTCCTCTTTTCATGTGACCCCCCCCCCCCACTGGCCTCCTATGGAATTAGATGGCACCCTCTGGTCACTCCTAGTTCCAACAGTCTGCGCTTCCTCCCCCAGGAAAAATAAGCAAACATACAAGATTCAGCCATCCCAAGAAGAAGCCGTTCCGTGTCCTCATTCCTTTACTCGAGGAAGGAAGAGACGAGGAAACCAAAACCATGTGGCCAGCTTTGCACACTGTCCACAAAGGGACCCCGACCCCTGACCCAGGGCAGCGGGGATGGAGGTGACAGGCGGTCCAGAGAAAGTTCAGGAAGCACGAGCTGCCTGACACGCATGAATCAGGCAGGGGCTGCCCTGCAGAGCAGGTTGCACTGTGTTATGTGAGCAGGGTGGCCCGACATCTGGGTGTTTCTGTTAGTCCCCATCCCTCCTGTTGCCATAAATTTAAGCTAATCCTATGGGGCCCAGGATCGTAAGAATAATCCTCACATCTGTGTGGGCTTTTCAGCTTTCGAAAGCTCATTCACGGCATTATCTCATTAGTTCCACTCAGTGCCTATGGGAGGGACTCAGGGATGATCACCGCCATTGGGCGGATAAGATGCTGGAACCCAGAGAAGGAAAGTGACTTTCTCAAGGTCACACAGCAAGGCAGTGGAGAATTAGGATGAATGCGCAGGTCTCCGGAGCTCCTAGCTCAGGACTCCCCCATGGGAGCAGTACTGCCTTACACAGAACACCCCGAGACCCGGATGTCCACCCCAGGCCTGCTGCAGTCCCAAAGCGCAGCGCTGCGTCTGGCCCAAAGAAGTCGTGGTTCCACCACGCCCATCACTGTGAGGGAACGGAACGTAGGCAGGAAGCTACAGTGGAAAGACCTCGGGCTTCACGGTCAGATTGCTCAGGTGCGAATCGCAGCTCCGGCTTCCTGGTCATCAAACCTCAGACAGTGCGGTCAAGGCCTCTGCTCCGCTCCTTGTCCCCAGCGTGGGAGTGATAGCTGTGCAGCGAGTGCCACCTGCTTCAGCTGCTCTCTGTCTCTCCTCCCCATAGCAGCTCTCCGCCTTTGGGAACTGATTCTCCCCCACTCCAGCCCTGCAGCTCCGAGGGAAGCTTCCAGCATGGCATCCCCACCTGCCTGGCAGCAGGAGCAAGCACACACCTCAGCCAGGCCGACCAGAAGACTTGCCGGAGACGACTTTCAAAACGAAATAAAGGAGCCGGTGCAGAGGCTGCTACCTGCAGTCCCAGCTGCTCGAGAGGCTGAAGCATGAAGATTTCTGGAGCTTAGGAGATCAAGTCCAGCCTGGGCAACACAGAAAGACCCCATCTCTAGCAATAAAAACAAAAACCAAAGTGAAATAAAGGAAAAGCCCTTTCTTTTCTGGGGGTGAAACCGAGAAGATACGACTCCAGCCTCTGGTCTCCTGGAGAAGAAAGGTGGCCTGAGGGATTCCAGCCGACGTGCAGAGGAGGCAGAAGAGAGGTGGGGAGAGAGTTCTGGAGACATTTGAGGCCTCGGATGCGGCCAGCCCTGGGGCCCTGCTGTGGGTGGGTCCCCTGATTAATTGCCTGGGTGGCCCCAAGGCCCAGCCCCTGTGCCCACGCTGCCCTGAATGGATAGCAATTGGGAGGTACCCCATCTTTGCCGAGCCCCACTGGCAAGAATGCCAGGAAGAGGGCAGTGCCCAGGGGCACCTCAAACAGCACCCCATATAGACAAAGGCCTGAGTTTCCTCAGCTTTCATAGACTCCTAGAAACTCGGGTTTACAGGGGTGGAAAGACTGGAGTCCAGACATCTCATGTGAACAGAAGGGTGAGAGAGTTTATTTCCTCTGCCTGAATGTTGGACTCCAAGGGCACTTACCTAGCTGGGAAGAGCCACAGGGAGCAGGGATCCGGGTTCCAGACTCCTGGCCTGGGGCCACTCTGCTGCCCTGCCCTGCCCTGCTCACACGCACAGAGAATGCAAAGAAAGAAATGCTGCTAGCGGGTGCTCTGGATAATGAGAATGCACCTGGACGCTCTGCTGTTTTCACAAAGGGGCAGGAGGATCAAACCACGTTACATAATATGTGGGTATGAACGGATTTATCAAAGTCTAAGCACTGTCCCAAACCAGGAGATGATGGTTATTATGAAATGATGGATTTGAGACTCCCTTGACACAGAGCCTGGCTTTAGGGAAATAACGGTGAGCGAGGCTGTCCACGCGGCTGCAGGAGGTGGTTGGAAAGCTGAACCACCGTCATCTCCCAGCGGGTTCCGGCCGGGCAGCTGGCACTCAGTCCCCGCCCCCACTCCCTGCCCTCCAGGTGCCTGAACTTGAGGACTCAGGTGGCCAACCAGCCATCCTGGTTTGTCTGGGGCTGAGGAGCTTCCTCTGGGCACCCCCCTCCCCGACATTCTCCTCCACACTGCCCTGCATCCTCTAGCATGTGAGAGAAACAACTGAGGACCAGGAATGTGGCGTTTCAGGCCTCCTCCTCACAAGGTGGCCAGCTATCCGCTTTGCCCAGGACTGAGGGCTTCCTGTGCTACCGGGTGCCTGGCAAGACTCACAACACCCACATCAGGGCCATCTCTTACACACCGGTCTCATCCTGCACCCTGAGCCGTTGTTCTCACCGTTACCCCAGGGCCTGGCGTAGGCACAGCTTGGCTCACATACAACCCCATCCTGTGCCTCTGTCCGCGGTTCTGAAATGATTGTGTATGCACCAGGGCAAGGCGATTGCTCCTAACCCTGGGGTACTTGTTGGTGCATCCAGGTAGTCGTTCAATAAATATCTTTATATATTAGCTTTGGCTATGTAATAAATCATCCCAAAACTTAGTGGCTTGAAATAAAAATATTATTTCTTATAAATCTATGGGCCACCAATTTGGTCGGGACCAACTGTGCTGATCTGTGGTCAGCTGGTGTTTTAGCTGGGGCTGGGTGATCTAGGAAGGCCTCAGCCACATGCCTGGTGTTTGATACGCCGTCGGCTGGGGCACCTCAGTTGTCCTCCATGCAGTCTCTGCGGCACGTTGACTCAGGCTTATCTGTGTGATGGACGCGGGGTCCCAAGCCTACAAGAGAAGGCAAGCTCCAACACTTGTGCTCTTCTTGTAAATCTATTTCACATTTTCTAATGTTCTGTTGTCCAAAGCAAGTCACAAGGACAGCCCTAGAGCCAGTGTTGGAGGGCACTGGGCACAGGTAGGAGAATGATTGTAGCCACTTTTTAAAATGATCTACCCCTTCTCCAATTTTCCTGCATCCCCCAAACACTGCAAGGCTGCAAATAACAGGATGACCCTCTGGTGAGCCTGCAGGGAAATGACGTTACCCCTAGAGCTGAGAGCATCTTTGGAGGGTGATTTTGACATCTTTCAAAATTTTTAAATGTGTGTGTTCTTTGATCTGGCAGTTCTACCACTGGGAATTCATGTTAAAGACATAGATCCACATGTGAGTTAGGATATAGGTACAAAGATGTTCATTTCAGCATTGTTTATAATAGCAAAAAAAATTTGAAATTAAGCAAAGGCCCAAACAAATTATGTTTATCCATGACACAAAATGCTATTCACCATTTTATTTATAAAAGGAGGGGGCAGATCTACTGATGGGAAATATGTCCAAGTTATATTATTTTAAAAGAATAAGGTAGATTTATATATTATGGCACAGAAAGATCAATGGAACATATTTTAAGTGAAAAAATAAATTTAGGATGATAAACTTATGCATGTTTATTTATGTGTATATAGAGAGAAAGAAAATAATTTGGCAGGAAACACACCAAACTATTAACAATTGCTGCCTCTAGCAGCAATGAGATGATGACTTAGATTTTGTTTATTTGGTTTTTACTTTCTGGACTTCTCAATTGTTAAAAAGAAAGCATTCACAACAAACATGTATTGCATTGTGATGTCAAGAAAGAGCATAATTCTAGAGCTAGAAGAAATCTGAAGACCACCGCAGCCCAGAGAGAGAAGCTGATTTCTTGCTGTCACGTGTCCGACCAGTGGCAAAGTCAAGCTGAAACCCAGGCCCCCAGTGCCCAGTCCAGGCTGGCTTCAGCCACCACAGGGAATCTCTCGGGAAGCACAGAAGCACAGCAGCCTGGGGCATCGCGGATGCAGCACGAGGTGAAGGCCCCGGTCAGAGTGCAGAGGTAGCATATGGTCCCAGCTCAGCTGCCCGCATGCTGCCCAGGGGCTTGCAGCAGGGGACGGGCCTTTCCAACCCCTGTGGCTCTCAGGGGAAATGCCACCCTGGTCCTGGGTCGAGCCTCTGCTCAGCATTGACCATCACACACCTCCGGCAAGTCCCCCCGACTCCCCTCAGTCCCTGGCCTTGGTCTCTTCCCCCCAGAGTGTCTTGTCACAGCGGGTGCACATACAGATTGCCTGGAATTCTATCAGGGAGGCCAGGAACTGCTGGTGGCCAGTTGTCATGACCTGTCAGCAGCCGGGTTGGCAGAGATGACTTCTGGGCTCTGTGATTGACTCCGGGGGGGCGTGACTTTACATTCAACTGGAGCCAGTTTATCTCTCCTGAAAATGGGCACAAGCGGGCTCCATCCAAGCCACCATGAATAACAAACCTCTCATAAAGCCAACTTCCCTACCTGTCCTGGACTCAGGTGACACTTTGTCAAGAGCCTACCACGTCCTCAGCCCTGGGTGTGTCCCTGAGGGGCAACCTCACTCCCCTCCCACCCCAGTAACCCCACTCCATCTACCATTTACTACTAGAGCCACAGCCCACAGGAAAACATGACACAAACACACAAAGTCACAGCGGGTCAGTCGATGATGTGTCACTCTGATTGTGAGTTGGCCGGAGGTCAGAGAAGGGAAAGCCCTGAGAGTCCAGCATGCCAACACCCTGGGGCTCCCTCTCTCAGCAGGCGCCTGAGTCAGGCTGCAAGCAAGGCAGTGTGATTTATGATCAAGCTCTCAACTGCGATGGTTTCTCTGTTCAGGTCTTTGGATTGAGGAAGGGTGTGTGTGTGTGTGTGTGTGTGTGTGTGTGTGTGTGTGTGTGTGTGGAGGCACAGTCGTTTAATCCTTGAGGCTGTGAACAAAGACATCAAAAGAGACTTAAAAGTGCATAAAGTAAGAATAAAGTAAAAGTATACTTAGGGGACAAGAAGAAATAACAACTCTCTGACTTTTCTTCTTCTACAAAGCCTTTGTTTTAACACGTGCGTGCATGTGGGGCTTTGCGTCTCAGGAGGGCTTGCTGCTGTGTTTCTGTTGAAGTTCTGGCCGTACCCCCAGGATGTGGGTGCCTTTGTCACAGCAGGTAGGGTCCCTGGACCTGCAGCGTCGGCATCTCCTGGGAGCTTGTGAGAAACACAGAATCTCAGGCCCCCACCCGGACCTACCGACTTAGAATTTGCATTTTGGTGAAGTCCCCAGGTGTTTCCGGTACACATGCAGGTTTGAGAAGCTGCCCGAGCTCCAGGACACAGGTTTCCCGGAGTGGGGTACACTCATTACAATTTTAATAGTTTTTGACTTTAATGTCCATGTACAGCAAATGATGCACCATGTACAGAAATGGCAAATTAACATGAATGGGTATATTTTTAAAAGTGAGTCAATTTAAGGAAAACGTTCGCTGACTGGTAGTGTGGGGTGCCCAGATATGACGATGCCTTCAAAGTGGGGTGAGAACGGCTATTACCAGAAGTGCTGAGCCAGTGCGGGGCCCTCGAGGAGGGTGCAATGAAGAGGCTGCCACACAAGAGAGACAGGGACTTGCCCAAGGCCACACGGTGAGCATGTGACAACAGGGACAGGCCTGGAGCCCAGCCCCACCCGAGTCAGCAGCACCCCTCCTTCCCTCTGCCCTGGCTGCAAACTGGGCCTGGGGCTGGGGCTGTGGCCACAGTGCCATCAGGAACCGGGACGTCTGCAGATGACACCCCAGTGTGCATGGCTGTCACTGCAAACAAAGGTAGCGTGTGGCCAGGGGAGGCCAAGGCTGAGTCATTTTGAGATGAGCTGTCTCCCTCCACCCAGGAACCATGGGGCACCTGACTCTTTCCTCATGAATAAACATTTTGAGCGGCTATGTGTAGGCTGAGAAGCCGAATGTTTCTCGGTTGTAACTTGGGGAGATTTTGCAAGTAGGAAATCTGAAGTTCGAAAGGAGTGGTCACGTGCCTTCCCAGCCTGGCTTGTGGGCCCTTGCTCAGATCTCTGGAATAGAGTCATTCACACACACACACAACTTCACAGTGTTTTGTGTTCTCCCCAGAGCATTCCTCTGCCGCGTGACGCTACCTGTAGTTCGGTGTTGTCAGTATCTGTCTGCGTTCTCACTTTTCCTGCATCACAGACCAGAATGATAAACCCACGCATCTCCTCTCCTTTTTCCATTACCGTGTGCTGGGCTCCTTATCCTGGCATTCAAGGCTGTCATCAGTGTGGCCTCTTGTCTAGCCCTCCAGCTCATTTCCCCTGGTCTGCTTGTCATACCATGCTCCACCCAAAATATACCGCCAACCATAAGGGGCCAAAGCACAGCCACCCTCCGTAACCTTCACTCGTGGCATTCCGCAAAGGCTGTGCCATCTACCCAGAACTCCCTCTCCACCGTTGCAATCCTCCTCCCTCAAGGCCTGGTCTAAATGCTCTCTCCTCCAGGAAGCCTCTCTGAGTTGTCCCCAGCCCTGTTTGAAACTCCCATTGCCCCCTGTTGTTCCTTTGTTATGGTGTTTAGAACAGGCTTTGCATTACAGCTGCCAAGGCTGCCAGTAGGTTCCCCCTCATCTCTGCGTCCCAGGCTGCCTCACCCAGAGCCTGACGCATGGAAATCCCAGCAGGGTTAAAGACCTTGGGCCCAAAGTCCTGGGTTCGATTTCCAGCTCAGCTGGGAACACTAGTCAGGGTTGATGCTGGTGAGTTACCTATTTACTCAGCTGTAAAGTGGTGCCATCAGTCACTCCTTCACAGGCAGGCATGAAAATAAGCTGATGCAGCACGTGTGACACACGGAACATCCTGCCTGGCATATGACATGATTAACGTGTCATAGCTGTTACTATAATAGTCCTATGCATAATAAAAGCAAACACTACTGGATTGAAAGACAGATTTATAAAACTTAGGCGTGGATGGCCCATGGAGGTGTCTGGCCCACCCTTCCCACCTGCCCACTGGCCATGCTGTGCCCCCCTTTCATTCTGGCCCCAAAGTGGTTGTTCCCCACTGCTGCTCACACTCAGGTCTGCCTGAAACTCTCTCGTCTCCTTCACCCTTGTGTCTTCAGTAAGGATCAGGCATCCGAGGGGTCTGCAGTCTTATTTGGGTTAAGAAACAATGATCTGGCCTCAGCTCTCATTTCCTGGGGGGAGGACCCCAGGCACGGGGCGGGGGACGGAGGTGCTGGCCCGGGAGGAGGACTCCCTAGCCAGAGCTCTGCAGTTTCCAGAGTGGCCTTTCTCCACCCAGATCCAGCACAGGCACAGCCTCTGAGAAGCTGCCTCACTCCTTCCTCTCCGTTTTCCAGGAGCAATGACCCTTTCTTCATCCATATCTTCCCTGACAAATGCGCTTGTCTGAGAGAAGCATAAATTTCAAGTCTTTCTTCCCTGAACTGGGAGGAGACTCCAGGGTGAGGAAACTTTCCAGGGACCAGCCCTAGGGTCCAGTCTGAAACAGAAGGAGGAGCAGAGGGTCAGCCCCGCCCTTTCCACAGAGACAGGACAAGTCCAGGCCTGCCCAGGCGGCCCCTCTGGGAATGAGGGTGTCAGGCAGACCCCACAGCGGGGAGGGAGCTGCCGGGAGGCAGCTAAGATGCTGGACAGGTGTGTCTGGCTGCAGTCAGCCCTGAGGAGCACAGGCAGGGGGGGACAGCCTGACACCAGGGACAAAAAGGGCTAGAGGAATGGCTTTGGGCCAGCCTCTCTAGACAGCATCCAGGAGGAACCAGGGAACAGGTCAATTGACACTTAATAGGAATAAAATAGGGAGTAGGATTTTTCAAGAGCTCATGATGACCATCCACTCCTGTAAACCTCTACACCTAGGAGCGAGTTTCTCTGACATCCCCACTTCATTGTGGGGTCAAGGCACCAGGCACGGATTCCATTTCAAATATCACTCAACCCCACTCAGGAAAGACAAACTCCAGGTCTGAAACAAAGAAAACCCGCCCAAGTGTTTGGTTGAGGGTGGGACGGAGGAGTGGGGTTTAGGGACCAGGACCGTCTCTGCACAAGCCCAGCCTGAAATGCCCACGCTGAGAGTCGCCCCTTTGGGTTAAGTGCTGAGTAACCCAGGGAGAATGCAGGAGGCAGGAGGGGGAGGAAAGCAAGCTCTTCTAGTTCTTTAGCTCTTTAGCGGGGTAAGACAACCACCAGATACGCTGCCTGCCCTTCCCCGGCAGAGCTGCAGGGCCCCGGGCTTTGGTCCAGGAACAAAAGGTAGGGTCTGACTCAGCAGCATGCGGGCAGGGAAAAACCCAGGGAGGCTCCCCAGCGGGGAGGACCTGGGTGGGTTTTCTTTTAACCCAATCAACAGTGTAGCTTTATAAAAATCTCAAAGAATGCCTTTATGAGCCTAGGATCAGCAGATAGAGTGAAGGTCGGAGCTGTCAGCTGACACTGTCCCCATAGGCTTTTACCTTGTATTTACTATTTCGACGGTGCCACGGTGCAGGCAAAAGTTAATGAAGAAATCCGATTGCAAGGGCAACCTATTCCACCCAATGGCAGCCTGCATTTAGAGCAGCCCCGCCCTTAGTTAGTATAGCAGATTGACTGCTCTATGGCCCTGACTGTTCACACTCATGCACACACACCCACATCCACAGCCATCGCCATGGGACTTGGCAGTTCCTCTCGTCAAAGATGAGGAGACTGTATTTTCACCCTTAACTCTGGGTTGGCTTGTGACCGGCTTTGGCTAAAAGAACGCAGCTGAAGTGACATGAGAGTGTGTCATTTTTGAGCCTGAGCCTCGAGGCCTTGTGCCTCTGTCACTGGTGTGAGAAGATCCCCAAGCTAGGCTGCTGAGGATGAGTGACACGAGGAACAGACCCCGGTCCCCACAGCTGCCCGGATGAGGCCATCCCAGGTCAGCCAACAGCCAGCCCACCCCAGACATGCGAGAACCCAGCCAAGAGGAGCAGAGCCACAGGCTGCCTGCAGCCCACCATGCACATGCAAGCAACGAGCAGTCGTTGTGTGCCTTTGGGGCAGTGTGGCTATTTGTGATGCAGCATTATGGGTAACCCACTGGTAACCCCTATGGTAAACTCATTAGTCTTCACCTGATCGCCGGCCATGAGTAGTTGCTCACGGCCAACCTCAACTGGGATGATCCTCCATCCCAAGTACAGATTTCTAAGAAAACTTAGCCAAAAAGTACATGGAGAGAAAAAGGTATTTGTCGGCTCCTGAATTTTAAATTAAGGCTAAGATATTTTTTCTTCATTCAGAGAAAATACATGACCTACAGAATCAATTATTATACTCATGACACGTTCTTAAAACAAATCAGTTGGACTTCCAGCTCATCTCTGCTTCCTTTCAAAACCTTTACTTAAATTATAGTAAGGAAGTTTTAAAAAGGATAAATACCAAAAAATGGGGAGAATGAAAGAGAAGACAGCAAACGAAGTTTCGAGAAAAGTTTTGAAAAATAAGAAACAGCTGGACAACTGGCAGATGACTTAAATGGCTTTGTCTCTCTGCAAGCACCTATAAGGGCTAAACAAGCCAGTTTGTATGTTGAAGCCCTAGGAAGTCTCAGGAGTTGAAGATAACCAGGTGCTCCTGAAGACAGTGGTGCTGGGAGAGGCGGAAAACTGTAGACGTGATGGGAAGTTGTGCTCAATCACAGTGAAAGAGGAAACAAAGAGAGGAGAAGGATGGTGTCCAAGAGATGGGATATCCAACACAAGAGAGAGGCCCCCCAAATAAACAAATAAAACCACCAGGATGAAGTTGGAGGGAGATCCAGCACGGTAGACTCAGAGACCGCCCGGTCCAGATTGGAGCAGAAGACAGAGAGCTCCAGAAGGAATATCTCCATGGAAATTATAAAACTGACCTACTATCCGATGTGTTTAATCATATTTAGAACAGTTTTATGATGTTTTTGGAGAATTTAGAGATAAATTAGTGATAGGAATATATAAAACTAAGCAAACAAGAAAGAGGCGATTATTAACTGTAAGAAAAATTGAAGTTGTAAAAGAAAGGACATATAATTACAGTACACTGCATGGCTCAGCTGCAGACAATATTCAAATTTTCATAATAGCATAAACACTTAATGTTGCTATTGCCAAAGCTTGTGATAGAGCTATTAATACACGGGGAGCGTGGGGGAGAAGAATGTACGTGTTGTGTGTAAGCTAAATTCTATCGTGCAAAGGCAATAGGTAATATTTAAAATTTTAAAAAATCAGAAAACAAAGGTATAATCATACTATTCTAAAATATGGAGATGAAAAAGATAAAGAAAATAGTTAAAATGATTGTCTCAAGGAAGCAGGACTGGGGGTTGGAGAAGAGTGGAGTAGGGGCCTGCTTTCCTTTCCCTGAAGCCTTCAATATCAGTTAGCTTTTAAACAATATGCATGTACATATATGTGTATGTGTGTATATACACAGTATATGTACATTGTATATAGACATACACATGTATTACTGTGATGCTTTTAAATTAAATTCGAAAAAAATCACTTGAGGGCCACATGTATTTAAATTATAGAACGTAATATATATCCATTAAGCAAATAATTACTGGCCCCCTAGAGAAGAAAGAGAGCAGGGCACACTCCCCACCTCCCCAGCTCCCCGCTCAGTGGGGACAGGCCTATTAAGTGACAAGGACCCTTAGCACACAGGAGTGCTCTGACAGGGTAAGCACAGGGTGGCACCATGGCGCCCAGCGGGGAAAGCTTTGCAGAGGCAGTGGCGCTAATTTGCTCCTCCTTACCTGCCTCTTAACAGCAGAGAACTTAAGATCTTCTCCCCAGCTGTATCACCTTCTTAACACATCTCGTGCAAAAGTGAGGAACGATTGTCATCATTGTCACGTGTAGCAGCGTCAACAGGCTAAACAGCTCTCCAACTCTGACGAGTGTTCAAAGGTGGAGAGGTAGTGAGCTCCCAGGCACAGAGGTACCCAGGCTGAGCCTCAGAGGTCAGCAGATATCAATCGGGAAGCCCGGGGAGCGGTGAGTGGGGGATACTGCCTGGGTGACAGGCTGGACTCGGGGATCCCAGGACTCCCCTGGACCGCAGGGACACCACACAGTACCTGGATGAGCCTGTGCTCTGCCCTCCCTGACAGCCCAGCAAAATCACAGGGCGAGGTGAGGTTCTGACCAGCAGCCCTGACCTAGAATCGTGGCAGATCCGGTTCAACCTCCCAAAGCAGTCCTCTGGCTCATTTCAAAATCAGACATCCTCCAATCGATCCCTCCTGGAGAGCTGTCAGGCTGGCTGCTTCCTGGTGTCAGCCAAGAGGAGGGAAGCAATTCATTTGTTGGGTCTGACTGCAGCTAAATGAAATCGAAGACAGAGAGGGCACCTTCTGCCAAGGAAGGAACCCTTGCACTCAGGGCAGCACAGGGAACCACAGACAAAGGGTGGTGGGGAGGAGGGAGAGCCGTGAAGGAAGATAGAGACTTGGAAATTCTCAAAGCCACCCCTCCTCAAGTCACAGATGGGGAAACCAAGGCACAGAGAGAGGAACCTATCTGCTCAAGGTCACAGAGTAGTGTAGGGAAGATCCCAAGCTAGAACGGTAACACCCAGCACTTTCAGAGTATTTATGGTTGCTGAGCACCTAGTATGCACCACCTCCTTCCAGAACCTCATGTGTTATCTGAGATCTGCATTTTAAAGATGAAGAAACTGAGGCTCAGAAGTTGAATTAAATAGTCTGATATCATAAAACTCCAGTATGCAGGGAACATGGGACTTGAACGCCACCTAATTTCTAAGCTGTGGATCTTTTAACCACAGAGCAACACTCCCTCTTGGAGATAGATGGAGGTCCCCTGCTTCCGACCAGAGCTTGGCCCTCTGCCCCTCCATGGACACTGAGCCCTGCCGGTGCCCTCCTGCTGGGGAGCGTGTCTGCTTTTCCCTTCATCTCTGTCTGTCTCTCTATGTATTTCCTTCTCAGTGGGTAACCTGTGTCTCCACCTCTGTCTCTCCCTATGTCGATATCACTGTCTCTCCATGTATATGGGAGTGCCTATCTCTGCTCTGTGTGTGCACGTCTCTGAGTGTGCATACATCTCTCTGTAGCTCTCTGAATAACGATGAACAGACTTCCACAGTGGGTGGGTGGGTGGACGGATGGATGATGGATGAATGGAGACCACTTCCATCTACAAACAACAGACCTGCTACCGAGCAAGCACAGCCCAGCCCAGGCGTCTCTGGCAGCCGAGTCTCACAGAGCCATTGATCTGTCTCCCCTCTAATGCCCTCACTCCCCAAGGCCCACGCATTCCATTTCCGTCTTAACCCAAAGCTGCTTCCCCAGGGCTTGGTGGCTTGTATCCAGTTTTATTGTTGATACAGATCTTTATCTGCCCTGGGCTTATAACTGACATTTAAATTACTCTGCAAACAATGAATCAATATTTATGGATTCCTGGACCAATGCATTTGCCAAACCTGATGTCCTGAGTTTCTTCCAGGCCAAAGGGGCAGATGAGTCAAGGTCAAGGCTTCTTCTAATTAAAAATGAGGAAACTGGGTCTGTCTTTAAGCAAAGGTCTCGAATTAGAATACAGCGTGTTCCCCTAGACTGTCTAACTGGACCGAGGGACTTCCCTGCTGCAAATTCACATCACTTCACACACACTTAGTGGGCATTTCCTGTGTGTGCAAAGCACCATGTTAAGCCTGTATGAGTAACGAGGATGAATAAAATCAGGTCCCATCTTTTAAGGGTTCACACACTTGGAGGTGACAGTGGCACTATGAGCAGTTTGCAGCAAGGTCTGTAAGGGAGGTCCAGACAGAGTCCGTGGAGAGGTAAAGAAGGGAAAAAGTCATTCTAACAAATAGAACTTCTTGGAGGGCTCCCTGGAGGAGGAAGTGCATTGCAGGAGGGGAAATCAGCAGGGATCAAGGCCTGAAGGTACCAAACAGCTTTTTAGGGGTGGAAGAAAAGGTTGGTGGGAAAATGTAAAAGGATAAACTGAGCCCTGATCCTGGAAAGCTCTGGGTACGAATCTGAGGTATATGTCTAAGGGAATGTCTATCTCTGCTCTGTGTGTGCATGTCTCTGAGTGTGTGTATGTCTGTCTGTAGCTCTGTGAATAACGAGGAACAGACTTCCACAGTGGGTGGGTCGGTGGGTGGATGGATGATGGATGAATAGAGACCACCTCCACCTACAAACAACAGACCTGGTCCCAAGCAAGCACAGCCCAGCCCAGGCGTCTCTGGCAGCCAAGTCTCATGGAGACTTCTGCAGGCCAAGGGGGGCTGTCGAAGGATTTAGAGACAGGGAGGCCCCCCAGCAGAGCTGTGCTCTCAGGAGCTCTCTGGGAGCAGGGGATGCATAGGGAAGTGGTGGGAATTGGGGCCTTACACTGGAAAGGGTGGAGGGCTGGCCAGGGGGGCACACTGACATGGAATCCCCCCCTCTCCCGGCCTCACTCCCCAGGCCCCAGCAGGATGGAGGAAAAAGACGCCTCAAGAAAAACAACAAACATGAGACTGATGCTTCTGGGGCCTCTTTGGCGCTGTGAGTGATGGAGGTGGCCTTCATCGTGGAGGCCAAACCGTTTATCACTCTGCTGAATTTAAGCTCCGGTTCCAGGAAAAAAGACAAGCAATCTTTTGTCCCTGCATCAGCGCAGACACACATTCCCAGGCAGCCGATTTATTTGCCCAGCTGCCCTCTCAGGCTCAACTTCAGAGACGAGGGAGCCGAAGCTTCCCCTGTGGCATCGCTCCCTGTGCGGGAAGAGCGGGCTGAGCTCCTGGAGTGTGGGGGGGCCACTGCGGGACCTGGAGGAGCTACAGGGCACTTCTGGGGGGTCAGCAGGGGAGGCTCCCCAGCAGGGCTGACCCACCCACTAGACGAAGGAGGCCCGGTGCCTGGGGCCACCTGCATTCAGGGGGCCGAGACCGTGTTTTATATTCCTCTCAAAATCAGAAGAAGAAAACTAATATAACCCAGCCTGGATTATGTTCACCTTTGTGCAGTTGCAGTTATAAAATATAATTGTGCATATATAAAATATAATTTTACATGTAAAGTGGAGGAAGGGGCCCATAAAAGCAGATGGCCCAGGGCCCGTGACACCTGGGCCATCAGTTGCAACAGTCTCCCACTGAGAATGAAAACACCAGGCAGAGCTGGGACCAAAGCCTACCTGCATGAATGGATGGCTCTGATTTCCTCCCTGAACCTCAGTTTCCCTCTCCATGAAAACTTACACGTGGGTTGAAAAGGCTGGAGGTGTGCACAGTACCTAGCAGAAAGGTGCCTACAATTATAATCTGTTTGTCCAAGCTCAGTTAATGTTCCGTCTCCCTGGGAGGTTTCCCCCATGCAAAGCCCCCATGTCGCCTCCTCCTGAATGTCTGCACTGCTGGTGGCAAAGATGCCCCAAGAGCCTCAGCTTATTTCTGCAGTTCCCTGCTAGGCTGGATCCAGGCCACACCCACCAGGCGCTAGGTGTGGGAAGGCTGTCTCTGTCAAAGGAAGCTGTCCCCAGTGTAAGGCCGGGGACCACATGCACATCATTCTGTTTCCCACAGCATGTGGCACAGCGCTACACCCAGGAAGTGCTCAGTGGCCATTAGTTGGTTGAGGATCTCTAAATTTGGGATTGAGACTCCTTGTAGTTTTCTGTCTTTGTGTTTTCACAGGCAACAATTGACATTCACTGTTTCATTCAAACTCCTTCCCATGGCTGCATGCTCAAGCCTGCTCGGCCTGCCAAGCTTATCTTGCACCACTCTCCCTCCTCCTTCTAGCTAAGGCCACACACAGACCTCAGGGCCTTTGCACATGCTATTCTCTGGTCCAGGAATGCACTTCTGCCCACCACTTGCATGGCAGGTTCCTCATTCTTCAGGAGTCACTTAGACATCACCTCCACAGGGGGGCCTCCCCTGACTACCTGCCTAAAGTAGGTCTTTCCATTGTTTCTTTCAGTCCTGAACCTGACCAATTTCTCCATGGTGCTTACCAGTTTCTTGTCTCCTCTCTCAACACACATAAGTCCCTTGAGAGTAGAAACTTGGCCAATTTAAATCACTACTATGTTTTACAACACTTAGCACAGGGCCAGACTCCCCAAAATACTTAAGTGAATAAATGAGTGGATGAGTAAATTAACTATCTTATTAAGAAATATTAAGTGCTCCCTGTACACTGGATAGGCACTGGGGGCCATCAGAGGTTTCTATGACCCAGAATGGGAGGAGGCAGCGACCCCTCCAGCGGTGTCTGAGGGCAGGGCTCCCCTGTGGGAGACTCAAGAGACGCTGGGAGGTCCAAACCCAGGACACCCCACTCAAGGAGTTGCTCCTCCAGCAGGGACACCAGATGCCGAGGGTCTAACACGGGCCTTCCCTGCATAGAATGCAACACTGGGCTGTTCACAAGACTTCACTAGAGCCTAGGCTAAGCTCAGTATTCTATACTTATTTGAAAGGTTTGTATGTTAAAAAATAAATGCCAACAAATATTTTTTAAGCTCCTACAATGTGCCAGGCACCGTGCTAAGGCCAAATGCACAAAAATGCTTTTGAGGCACAAAAGCAGCCACTACCTGCTTGTGGTAAGTAATGAACAGAGAAGCCAGGGAAATGCTAAACATTTTTAAAGGGGCAGGTTGTTCAGAATGTCAGCTCTTTAAGGAACCTGCAACTCACAACTAGCACGCATCAGAGTCACCTTTAGGGCCTTGTGACTCTTTACGGAGTTACAGTGGCACCCAGCTACCGCAGGGCAGGGTGGCAGGAGCACACGGGGTCCAGGTAGGAGGCTGGTGGGAGGAGGGCGAGGGCAGGTGGGGGTGCCTGCCTGCCCTGCCCGGCCCTAGGACAGGCCTGCTCTCTGGGTGGTGGTACAACATGGGGGGTCTGGGGCTCTCTCCCCCCACCTAGCTGATCCTATTCTCCAGGCATGGGGACATGGTGAGCTTCAGCACACCCGGGCCCCCAGCACCCCGACCTCGCATGGGTCAGCCAGAAGGCACCTGGCACAGCACCCAGGCCTCGAAGACAAATGTAGCGCCCACATCTGAGCCTCCTGCCTAGACTGGCTGCCAGCGAGTGTGTGTGTGGGGGGAGGGGGGCAAGTGCACGAGTGTGCATGTGCATGTAAGAAAGAGAGAATGTGTGTGCAAATACATACGTGTGAGTGGGAATGCGTGGCTGTGTGTGAAGACAGGCTGCATGCGTGTGCACAAGTGTGTGCAAGTGTGTGCCAGCGAGCGTGTAAGCGTGAGCGTGAGTGTGTCCCGGTGTGCCCAGCTGGGCCCCTCGCTCCCTCCCCCCGCCTCTCTGGAAGGAAGCTGCGGGGAAGGGGCCAGATGGTCTCCTCTGACCTGCTATTTATCATCCAGGCAAAAGCTTATTCAGTTTAATGCTCTTCGGCAATTCATTTAAGGGCTCTGTTTGTTTCTGCTGATGGGGACTGTTAATTTGCACAGCGGTCTCATTAGGCCTAAACCACCAATTAATTCCTTTTGTTCTCATTAAATGGCTGATTCCTAAACATTTCATGGACAACAATGGGCAGCCTAGCTGAGATGCCACCCCGGGCAGCAGCGGGGGCTGGAGGGTGGCGGGGCAGATGTCATGGGGCTCTCCCGGCCCCTGGGACCCTGGCACAGCCACCCCGGCTGAGCTCTGTAAACCCTCAGGTCCTGCCAGCCACAGCCCGGGCCCCAAATCCAGGTCTTGAAGACCATCACCCAGGAGGGCCCGGCCAAAGCAGGCAGGTGCGGGGGGCCGACAGAGCAGAGCAGGTCCCGGATCCAGGCAGGCGCCTTTGTCTGGGGGACATGCCAGGACGGCTCACACCACGGAGCCCAGGGAACAGAGGATGGGGGAGCGGGAAGCAGAGACAGTGGGAAGTGGCCCTCAGGCTGCACGGGGCAGGAGCTGGAGACCCGGCTGCCCTGAGCCAGCACGTCACCCCCCACCCCGCCCCTCCTGGGCTGTTTTCTCCACTGGAAAAGAGAACGCTGGGCTACCAGCAAGATGCTCATTTTGAAGGTCGCTGAGCCTTTTGAATCAAGTGCAGCCTCACACAGATGCCCAGTACGGACCGCGGACAAGAGCAGAGGTGCTCTAGCTGGAGTCCTACTCCATTTTCAGCCTCGGGACACCGTAGGTCCCTCGATGGCACCTAGGGGCAAGTGTGGGAACCTCTGGGCCAGCTGTTCTCTGAGAGTGGGAAAGCCCTGCTTTTAAGGAACTTCAACTGCCTGGGCCTCCACCCACTCTGTCCTCTGTTCAGGGCCACTCCGTGATTGCCAACCCCGCCTACCCTCCCTGGGACGGTGGGAAGATGGGGTGAAGGAGATGAGGCACAGGAAGCCTCGTGGAAAATTCCAACGAGGTACAGCCAAACGTACACCAGGGGTGGAATCCCAGCTCCACCACATCCCAGCTGTTACCTAACTTTCAGGTTTCCTCATCTGTAAAATGGGAATAATACAAGTACCTCCCTCCTAGGGATGGCATGAGAATTAAATGAGTCAATGCCAAGTGCTTGACAGAGTTCCTGGCACATAGTAATTGCTCCAATAAATGTCAGATAATACGCACTCCTAAGTAGTATTAACTGCACAATGCCCTGCCCTGCCTCCCTTTCCATCCCCACCCACCGCCCTCCCCACCACCTCCTCGCTCACTCCCACGTGCCAACTTCACCCAAGCCCCCTTCCCCTGAGTTTTCCTAGTAAGTTCCCTGGGCTTGGCATGCCCTCACCCCCACATAGAGTTACCATATTTAGCAAATAAAGATACAGGATGCTAGATAAATTTATATTTCAGATAAATGATAAATAGTTTTTTGGTATAAGTGCGCTCCAAATATTACATCAGTTACACTTATGCTAAAATTATCTGTTGTTTTTCTAAAATTGTAATTTAACGGAGCATCCTCTATTATATCTGTCATCCCTACTCCAAACCCATGAGTCTGGTGAAATTCTACTCATCCTTCCAGATTCGGTTCCTGTCCCTACCTCCAAACTAGGGATGGGAGGCAGGAGGTGGGGACTGGGACAGAGATTGCTAGTTGCCACCCAGCATGTCCATTCTCCCTTCTTCATTAGTAACAAAGCCCTGCCTGGGGCAGCATTGTACTCAGCTTACAGACTACATTTCCCAGCCTCCCTTACAGCTGGGCAAGACCACATGACTAAGTGATAGCCTATGAGATGTATATGGAAATGTCTGGAAATTCCAGGAGGACTGGGAGGTGGTAGCTTTGTCCTTCCTTTGGCCTCATTTCTGCTGCCTGGAATGCAAATGTGCTCACTGGAGCTTCCATAGCCCTTTTGTACCATGAATTAACCTTGAACGTGGTGGAACAAAAGGAGCCTGGCCTAGATTGCTTTGTGGGGTCCCCATTCCAACCCTACGGTACACTGTCAAGAACTGCGAAAGGCCTGAAATTGTATCTTACTTGCAAGGGAACAAGTTAACCCGCCACCGTTTCATGGATACCAGCAGAAGACATGACACTCCTGGGTCGGAGACAATGGCCCTTATCACTTGTGACACAGCAGGCAGCATGAAGCTCATGTCCACGTCAGCGTGCACTAGTTCCTCTTGACCCCAGTCCCATGGGGCGACGTGCAGCCGTCCAGGCAGATGCTGCCAACGCAGCAGGTTTGGGTCACAGCTGAGGAACCCCAAGCTTGGGAAGCCCCAATCCTTTATAATGGGGTTGCTAGCAAACCTGCCTCACCCTTGCCCTCGGCAAGACGTTATCTTTATTGCACCAGACAGCACGCACATTCACCCTTCGACCCGGAGAATGACGCTATCTCTGTCTCCCAAGTATATTTTCCACGAAACATCCTTGGAAGATGGTCTGGGACAAAACCTGCCCATGGCTCTGCCCACGAGATGTGTGAAAACACGGGAGGCCCATGGAGCATGGTCTCAGCGCGTGCTTCCAAACTGCTTTTGAGTAAGGCACGACTCCCGTGTGTTTAAGCCATCATATTCAGTGTTGCGTGCGGCTGAACCTGTTGTGTGCTGAGTGACACAATAATAAAGCTGCTGCTTTGTTCCTGTGTCTGATAAGTGTATGTCCTCTGGGGAAGGGAGCCCTTAAAGGAAAAGAGTCCACCCAAGTTTTGTCCTTAGAACTGGAATATTTGGCTTTAATAATTCTAAAATAAAACTAACTACATTTATTATGCAAAGGTTAATTTTTTCCTCCAAATTGAATCATTAGAAGCCTATGCTATAGTCTGGATGCTTGTCCCCTCCAAACCTCATGTTGAAATGTGATCCCCAGTGTTTGAGGTGGGGGCCTAATGGGAGGTGTTTGGGTCATGGGTGTGGATCCCTTCTGGGGGGGCTAAGGCAGGGGGTAGAGGGGGCTGGTGGGGGTGGTGAGTGAGTTGTTGCTCTATTAGTGCCACAGGAGCTGCACCTCCCTCCAGTCTCTCCCTCTGGCTTCCTCTCGCCATGTGATCTCTGCACACGCCGGCTCCCCCTCACCCTCGGCCCTGAGTGGAAGCAGACGATGGCGCCATGCTTCTTGTACAGCCTGCAGAACCATGAGCCAAATACACCTCTTTTCCTTTTAAACTACCCAGTCTCAGGAATTTTTATAGCAACATAAACAGACCGGGACAACCTCCCAGAACTACCAAGATAGACTCTAGGGCAGCAAGAGGCAGCCAGAATAGGACTGTGGATCAGAGTAGCCCATGCATTGCAGTTGGCATGGATGGCCTACTCATAGGTGGGTGTACAATGCCTTTGAGCTTTGAGGAAATAGTAGAAATAGCTCAAGAATCCCCCATTGCAACTTCCATGGCCCCCGTAGAATAACTGCTGTGTTGTCTGTCCAGAATTCCCCTCTCGTGGCAACAGCACTCTCACTTCTTTTGGGAGCTGTCTGTCCCCTTCATCCACCAGCCAGTGAGGCCTGTGAGGTTACAGAGGAGACGTCCAACCAGCACACCCATGCCTGGCTCAGGCACGTCCAGAACATGTGACTTAAGCTGGGCCATCAGAGCCCTTCTCAGGGGGGTTTCAATTGGGAACTAAGGGAAGAGGGTCTTTTCCCTCCTGCTGGCAAATCTGGACGTCCATGGGTAGGAGTTGTGGGCAGTCGCAGTGCTCAGTCTTATAGAAAAACCAGTCTGAGACTAAGACCAACGTGGGATGGAAGGTGATCAGGGCCACATTGGTGTCAGTGGCTGATGGAGCCCATCACCCCTGCTCTTTCCGTAGGTCAGTCCCCAAGGACAATGAATCTCCTCTTTTGCCTGACCAGCTTGAAATGGACTACCATAATTCAAACTTAGAATCCAAACCAAGGTCCCGTTGGGTCTGGGGACCTTAGACAGGGACTGACTGGCCTCCTATGTGTCCCATCTGCGTCAGCCTTTGGAGGAAGGCAGACAAAAATCAGCCTGGCCTGCACAAACGATCCGTGCACAGCACCACAGAGACCGCTCCAGTGGAGCTGTGCCCCAGACCACACGGTTAATAAAGGATCAAAACGTCCCCGTTCCCGTCCCTGTGCCACAGAATGGAATGGAACCAGTGGAGGGAACCAGTCAGGGAGGCCTCATCTGACCTTTGGTACCTGCTGGCGTGCACACAGTCTCAGCCCCAGCCCCATCAAAGCCGCCCCGGGAAGGCAGGTGCTGCCTGCTCTCTCCGTGTTATTAGAATTCATTTCCATATGTTCCTTTCGTCTTCTCTCCAGGATAATTGTTCTTCTGGGGCTCAGGGCGTGGGAGGGCAGGAGGTGCACACTCCTGTTTATCAACTCACTAAATGCTTGCTTTAAATTAAAACCCACACCACATGCTGGCTCACACAGGAATAATATTAAGACCAACTGTTTGCCTGCCTCCTGCTATCAATGCCAAACTGATTTAAACCTGCGTTTCCCTCTCATCTGGGGATATCCATTCTGGAAGCATCTAGCAATAGCCTAGTTCCTACAGCTCCCAATCCTTTTTTTTTTTTTTGCTTCTCTTTATTTATTTTTTTTTAAGTTTGGGAAACTCCCCTCCATTTAAGAGGACACATAGACTGAAAGGTCCCTTTGTACCCTTTACTGTCAGCCAAACCCTAGTCCAAACAGTGTGTCTGTTTAATCAGTCAACAAGCCATTATTGTACCTTCTCTGTGCCAGGCCCAGTGCTAAGTCCTTCATATACATTGTTGCATCTAATCTGATCTAATCCTCCCCATAAACCTGAGAGAGCTATTATCATCCCTTTCCAGAGGAGAAGCAGAGGTCGAGAGAGGAAAGTAGAGTGACCTGCTCAAGGTCAGCACTTGTGAGCAGTGGCGCTGGCAGCCCCACCCCCGCTGCCTCACTTCAAAGCCACACCCTCGCCCAGCAGTTTGCATCAGTCTGGTCTCCATCCTCCCAGCCGCTCCTCCTCCCCCACTTGCGGCCAAGAGGCCAGGACCACAGCCTGTTCTGCACGTACCCTGGATCCAGCCTCCAGTGCAGACTGTACGGGTGGCCACTCACCTAAAGCGATTTGATCAGCAGGAAGAAGGACTCTGTTGCTGCTCCAAATCTCTCCTTCCATTGCCTTCCATGGACTGAGATGTGCCCAGCAATCCTTTGAGTTAAGGTGTGTGGTCCCTAGACACCCCCTTTCAAATGCACCCACTCTTGGGGTATCAGTTATCTATTGCTGCAAGACAAACAGCTCCAAACTTTATTGGCTTAAAACAAGCACCATTCGATTTCCTCACTCTTCCGTGGGTCAGCAGCAATCTGGGCTGGGCTCTCCTGGGCAAGTCTCCTGGTCTTGTCTGGGGTCCCCCATGCAGGGGCACTCATGTGGTGCCTCACCTGGGGCTGGATGATTTGGTGACCTCACATGCCTGGTGGCTGGGCCTCATTGTCGCCTGGGTCTCAAAGGGGACGATGGCGGAAGGTGCAGGGCCTCTTGAGTCACAGGCTCAGAAGGCTCCTGATGTTACTTCCTCTGCATTCAGTTGGTCAAAGCAAGTCACAGGGGGTAAGAAACACGGTCCTCTTGATGGGGTAAAAGGTGTACACATAGGGATGGGGGAATTTGTGGCCAACTTTTTCAACCTGCCGCACTTAGCGGCGGGGGGGGGGGGTGGTGGTTAGTGAATGGAGGTGTCTCGAAACCAGGTTTCCTCGACCTGGGCACTACTGACATGTTGAGATGGATAATGCAGGTGATCCTTGGTCACAGGAGGCAGTCCTGGGTGCTGTATGATGTTTAGCAGCATCCCTAGCCTGTACCCACTAGTTGTCACTAGCACTGCCCCCGTTGTGACACCCCAAAATGTCTCCAGACATTGCGTAATGTCTCCATGGAGACATTGTCTCTCTTTGAGGACTGCTGCTCTAAAGTGAGGGCCCCAGAGAAGCCGTTCCCCAAGGCTCTTGCTGTGGGTCCCTTCAGGCCCTGTGACAGCCCAGGCAGAGGGGCTTGGAGACTGGGAGGCAGGAGGCACAAACTGGAAACACAGCCCTCGCCTTTTGCCAGCCCTGCTCAGCGGGGACACTCACAGCCTGGCAGGGTTGGGAGAGTGTCGGCTCAGTCCCGCCAGCGCCAGCGCATGGTGTGACTCTGGGCTCTGCTCTCGCCGCCTCCCCAGCCTACGTGCTCACCACACTGCAGCCTCCCCCAGGGCTGCCCCACCCACTCCCTTGGCAAGGCCAGGAGTGAGTCCTGCCCTGCCAGCCTGGCCCTCACGCTTGCCGGCTCTCTCCCCGAGCAGTCTGGGGAAGCGTCTAAGCAGACTGACCACTGGAACCACAGACCTGCGGCCAACTTGATCATGAGCGCCATCACTGCCTGAGACGCCTTTGGCTGATCTGCCGACACAGCCATCTCCACTTTCCAGCTGTACCCAGACTCTGCACCTCCTGCTCTTCCTGCTGCTGCCACCAGCCACCAGCCACCAGCACCTCTCTCCTGCACGGTCCCATGGCCTCCCATCTGGTCTCCCTATTCCAGCCTCGCTCCTGGGGTCTAGGCTCCACTCAGCAGCTAAGAGATCCTGTTGCAACATGAGTGTGATCATGGCACGTCTCTGCTCAAATCACCAATGGCTGCCATTTTCTCAGAGGCAAAGCCCAAATCTTCACTGTGCACGGCCTACAAGGCCCTCCTTGATCTGGCTCCTGTTGCTCCTCGACCTCACCCCCTATGGCTCTCTGCCTCGCTCACTCTGGTCTGGCCACACTGTTCCTTGCTCCTACCTCAGGACCTTTGCACTTGCCCGTTTGTCTAGATTGCTGTCCCTCCACACGTTCCTATGTTTCTTTCTTCGCTTCTTTCAGGTCTTTTCTCAAAGTCATCATTTCAAAGAGGCCTCTGTCTCAAACAGCTCTGGTTTCTGGAACTAAACGCCACAAAGGGGGTGACTTGAACGACAGACATTTATTTTTCACAGTTCTGGAGACTGAGAAGTCCAAGATCAAGGCATCTGCAGATTCGGTTGTTGGTGAGGGCCTCCCTCCAGGTTTGCAGATGCCCACCTTCTTGCTGTGTCCTCACATGGCAAAGGAGAGCTCTGGTCTCTCCTCCTCTCCTTTTAAGGGCACTAATCCCATCACAGGGGCCCCACTCTCACAACCTCATCTTAATCCAATCACCTCCCGAGGGCCCACCTCCAAATACCATCAAGCTGGGAGTTAGGGCCTTTGGGGGACACAAACATTCAGTTCATAACACTTTCCTGGCCACTCTTTCAAAATGTCACCCCCTGTCACTCATATTTCTCTTCTGTTTCACTCTCTCCATGGCAACCATCACATTCTAGCACATGACCCATTTCACTCGGCCTCTTTTATGACTTGTTCTCCCACTAGAAGGCAGCTCCGTGAGGACAGGGGGTTTGTTTCTTCCCTTCACTGCTCTATGCTAGTACCTAGAACAGAGCTGGGGATACAAAGGGCTCAATAAGATTTTGCTGGATAGACTAATCAAGTGAATGAATAAATAGCTCCTATGCAGTTCAGGGGAACCTATAGAAGCCGAAACTAGCTTGAGTCCTTCAAGCCTCACTGTGCCTGGTGTTCGGATGTCTTGGAGGACCCCCTTCCAGCCTCGCGTGCCTTGCCCCAGCCCCAGCCAAGCCTTGCAGAAGCCAGCGCCCTCCTCCCCCTCCCTGAGCCTCGCCCAGCCTCTTCCCTGCCCCTGCGAGAGCCCTGAGCCGCTCAGTCCTGCCTGTGCCAGACAGCAGGCCCCAGCGGGTGCCCCTTGGGTGCTCTGAGCCGCCTGGTCCTGGGAAGGGAGAAGAAGGGGAGGAACCAGGCTGGAGGGGGCAATGCCACAGGGCAGAGGGTGGGGACAGAAGGACACATCTCTGCCACTAGGCCAAGGTGGAGGCTGAGCCCACATGTGCAGACACATGTCCACACATTCAAGCACACCCCCCACACCGGAATCAGCTCCTCCCTCCCTCTCCAGGGGCTCCCACTCCTTTAGGAGCATGAGAAGTGCTCAGCGTGCCAGTCACCCAGCCACGGGCAGGACACAGGGAGCCAGCACAGGGAACAGGTGACGGACCCTCCTTCTCTCAGCCCTTCCTGGGGTTCGATGGCCAAAGCAACTGACCCTCGGAAGGACTCTTGCTTTTGGACCCTATGCCCATCTGCCCTATTTGAAAATTCCCATGCAAGCATTTGTTTACTCTTATAATTAGAAAGAAAACTGGTTAAATATTACGGATAAAATGAATGGCTATTGGATAAAAGTATAAACTAGTTTTATAAGCAGAAGAAAGAGAGGCAGGCAGACAAAAAGACAGAGAGAGGAAGGGAGGGAGGGAAAGAAGGAAGGAAGGAAGGAAGAAGGGATGGAAGGAGGGAAGGAAGGAAGGAAGGAAGGGAAAGACGGAGGGAAGATGGCTTCTATCCCCCAGAGAATGGAAACTCCCCAGCCTTAACGCTGATCACATATGAACACTGAAAATCATTACTTCTGCTAGGACTGCAGTATCCATTTAACAGACAAAAAATGTATTATGGTGAGCGTGTTTACCAACTTCCCCCAACCCCAGCCAGTCCCCCAAAGAAAAATGCCCTCATTTTCCACCCAATCACTCCTTCCTCCCTCCTCCTGGACAGCATCATTGGGGAGAGACGAACTCTACTCATGACACAAGGCTGAGAGAGAGGGAAGGAAGAAGGGGAGAGAAGTCCCTGCATGGGGGCAGAGGGAGGTTTAGGGGCTTTGGGGTCACGAGGGGCTGGGCCCAGGTGGGCAGGAAGGCAGCGGGTGGGAAGGAAAAGAGGTTAGCACGTGTTGCTGGGGGCAGTGTATTTGAAACCGTTTTTATGACCTTTGAGAAGTTTAAGTAAAGAATGAATTTTTTTTTTAATGACTTGGAATTGTTGACCTCTGCCTCCCAAACGTCACACTCACGGAGGCTCACAAGAGCTACCCAGGTATTTATTTATTTATTTTTAATTAATTTATTTATTTTGAGACAGAGTCTCACTCTGTTGCCCGGGCTAGAGTGCCGTGACGTCAGCCTAGCTCACAGCAACCTCAAACTCCTGGGCTCAAGCGATCCTCCTGCCTCAGCCTCCCGAGTAGCTGGGACTACAGGCATGTGCCATCATGCCTGGCTAATTTTTTCTATTTTTAGTTGTTTGGCTAATTTCTTTCTATTTTTAGTAGAGATGGGGTCTCGCTCTTGCTCAGGCTGGTCTCGAACTCCTGAGCTCAAACAATCCTCCCGCCTCAGCCTCCCACAGTGCTAGGATTACAGACATGAGCCACCACGCCCAGCCTACCCAGGTATTTAAAGAGTGCCTTCTTGCTGACTAAAGGCTTGTGTACATCATTTCACAGGCACCACAAACCGTGAAACAGAGGACATCATTCCCCCTGTCTTGTAGGCTGGGAAACAGCTTATGGCAGGACAACCAGAACCAGACAGTTGAGCAAGAGCAGGAGGCAAACTGGGCCTCAGTGCTCCATCCCACTGCCTCCCCCAGCTGCACCAGAGTCACCTGTGGAGTCTGCAGAAAATGCATGTTCCTTGGTCCCTCCCCACTAGAGATTCTAATTCATCAGGTCTGGGGCAGGCCCTGGGAAACTGAATTTTTATCAATTAAAAATCTGATGTTAGTTGGCCACTGGACCAAACTTCAGAAGCACTGGGATAACACACAGGCATGATGTAGTTCTGTAGGGCACTGGATCACTGCTCTGGCTGTGGGGGGTGGGTTCACATCAGAAAGGGTCAGCGTGGAACCCTCTGGAGGCACACAGGGCTGGTGACCTGTGCCAAGAGGGCAGGTCATTCATTGCACCCAGCACACTGCCTGTCTAGGGAGCTCGGGGCAAATGGGTGGGCCCCAGGGCACCCTTTGAACAGGGGTTTGGGGCCTGTGGTGTGAGGAGGGATTGAGGTCACCCAGGCGTGTCAGGAACACAGTAGGGACCACCAAGTGGGCCTCGGGGCCAGGAGGGGCGGGAGCAGAGCCAAGCTCCAGTGAATGTGGTGGTCCTACCCTTGGGCCTGGAAGCCACTATCTTCAGAGGGTCTGTGCATGGTCCCACCATCCACTTTTAGCCATGAGTCCCTCTTGGTTCTTATCAAAAGTTTAGTAAAGTTCCTTTTGGCAATTATATGATCAACAAATTATATAATCTCACATAGCAACTGCTATGTGATAAAGTGTTGATTTGCTCACTCACTGCGTATTCCCCCCTCTTCCTCTGAGTGATTCCTCCTGGAGAGCCACAAGCTACGTGCACTGACTCCCTTGCAGCTAGGGTTCCACATTGATTTTGGTTCTACCAGTGGATGGACTCACATAAAGCTTGAATTCACAACTGAGCCAAGAGGGAAGAGAGGCGGCAGGAAGCTGCTATCTTGCTACAGAGGAATCAGGTTCTAGAATATGCCACTGTGGTGGCAGCTGCCCCATGTGGCCCAAATTGGACTGCTACAGTTTAAATGTGTCCCCATAGTTCATGTGTTGGAAACTTAATCCCCAATGCAACAGTGTGGGAAGGTAGGGCCTAAGAAGGGGTGATTGGGTCACGCGGGTGCTGCCCTGCTGGGTGGGTTAATGTTCTTGTGCTGGGAGAGGCCTGTTACAAAAGCCAGCTCAGCTCCTTCTGGCTCTCTTTTGCACTCTCTGGCCCCTCAGCCCTCCACTGTGGGGAGACACAGCAAGGAGGGCCCTTTCCAGATGTGGGCCCCTCTGCCTTGGACTTCCCAGCCTCCAGAACTGCAAGAAATAAATCTCTGTTCTTTATAAACTACGTAGTCTCAGGTATTCTGTCATAGCATCACGAAACAGACTGAGACAGGAACATTCTTGGTGGCCTGGCTCTTAAGGTTCACCCCCGGAAGCTTGGCCTAGTGCCTGTGACTCTGAAGGCCACCGAATACCTGCAAGGAGCCCCTCTGTGCATAGATGGTCAGAGTGGCCCCTGTTCTTGGCGGCTGAACCGTGACTGACTCAGCCCTTGCATGCCAGCGTCTCCCTGAGGGCAGAGGCCATAGCTCTCTTGTCCACCCTTAACCCCCCGGGCACTATCTGGAGCCTGGCGCATGGCGAGCGCTCAGGGAATATTTGTGACGAGGCGAACGAATTTCTAGGCCACTGTATTGCTGCCGAGAGGAGTCTGCAGAAGAGGGCTGCTTTCACTCTGGGTCGAACCGTTCATCGGGATACGGCCTTTTGAGTTGGAGGGGCAGCTCACCAGCCAGCCCTTCCCACGTGCTTCTTTTTGCTTTTGGTTTTTCCTCCCTACTCACCCAGCAGTAGCCTGGCTCGTGTGAGCTGGGGCCATGGAGAAAGGAGGGGAACCTGCTGCCTCTCTGTGCCTGGCCCCTGCTCCTCCGGCCATCCGAGAGTGACGGTTTGAAGTCCCTTTGATGCCCCCCCACCCCGCCACCTAGGGGTCTCCTCCCATGGTGAGCCCTTCAGGGCCCCCCATCGCCTCACAGCAAAACAAACCCAACCAGGGTGCAAATTAGTTCTATTGATTTGCAATTAGAAGAGTCAATTAAGAAAAATATTACAACAGTGTCTAACCCCTGCTGTAAAAATCACTCCTCTTGAAAGCTAAGTGGTCAGGTCCCTCCCCCCGCCCGGGCTTCAGAACTGCTGTCCCCCTCTGCAGCCAGTGGACTCAGAGACCATCTGCTGAAGCTTCAAGGAAGGGCCGGGGACAGGAAAGGTGCAGGCAACGTAAGCACAACTCCCGTTCTTACTCCCACCAGCCAAGCACAGCCCCAGGCCTCAAGGGGGCCCCCAGGTGTTTCTGAGCATCCCCCGGAGACACCTCACAGGTCATCGCAAACAACCGTGCTGGGTACTCCCGCAAACCCCCAGCGTCCATGTCACATGCGCTTGGCCCACCCTCTGAGTCCGGCCCAGCTGAGGTGACATTCATTCATTCGGTGCCCAGACGTTCCAGGGGCTGCTGGCCTCACACCTCAAGGCCACTGGGCGTCTCTCCTCAGAGCTTCCTCCTGCCCCGAGGACGGCACACATAGCCCAGGAGCATGGGAAGAGGCAGGAGTTGAGGCCTTGGGGGCAACTCCCTTCTGACAGGAGGTGGGAGCCGGTGGGTAAAAGCCCCGCGGCTCGCAGTGGAACCTCGTTTCCCTCCCTTGCACTTGGTTTCCTTCTTCCTGTCTCACTGTCTTCACTCTGGCTTCCAGACACCACCTCCCACACAGCCACCTGCGCCCACTCCTGGTCTCAGGCTCCACTCCCTGGAGGACCAGAACCAGGACCACTGCTCTGCTGAGCCTGTGCCTCCCCTTTCTCCTGCCTAGCACCTTCACTGCTGCTATGATGTCTCCCGGGCATTGCAGTTTCTTCCAGGTTTTGGTTAGGGCCACTGCATTCGCTGAGCGTGACTCTTCCTTCCCCTCCGTCTGGCCGTGCATCCCTGGGCTGTTTGTGCAGAGGGAGGGGATGACTGCTCTGACGGGGGGCTCTGGAGCAGAACTGCCAGGGCACCAGGGTCACTCTGGCTTACTTATGGTGGGCCTTGCCATGCACCCTGTGGGCCCAGCCATGAGTCCTTGGGAACGGGGCTAAGAGAGAACCCAGGTGGCCGGCTCTGGAACACTCCAAATTCCTGCTTCCTTCTGAAAGCTAAGACTGGGTCACTGGATGAGGCCCCTGCTTCCTTAGGGTGCAGTTCTGCCAGCAGGCACTTCCGCCACCCTGCAAATGCGGTTCTGACTGCCCCACCAGATTACAGGCATATCCTGACTCTAATGGTCGGTATAATTTGGGCCCTTAAACAAATAACCCCAATGCTTACATTGGTTAGAACTTTGCCATTCACCAAAGACTCCTACCTGTGTGGGATCCACAGGGCTACCTCTGGCCATGTGTAACAGAAACGCCAACTCAGATTAGCTAAACGATGATGAAAGTGTATTATCCTCCTGCAGAGGAGATCGGGGAAGGATGGGGGTGAGCAGCTCCAGCTTTGGCTAATTCAGCTACCCCACAATGCCTTCAGGGACCCAGGCTCTCTCGGTTCTTCCTCTCTGCCATCCTTAGGGCGTTGGCTTTGGTCCTCAGGCATGTCCTTTTACACTTATGAGATGGCTGCTGCGGCTCCAAGCTGTCACGCAGCAATGTCGGGCCAGAGGCAGAAAGCAAGCAGTCCCTTTATATGTGCAAGAGACGCTTCCCCAGAAGCCCCAGCAGATTCTCTGCCTTTGGGCCAAAATCACATCACGTGGCCTCTCTTTACCCACTTCTGGCTGGCTGGCTTGGACTGAGCCTCTTCACTCCCTGGGCTGGAGAGGGGCCCACACCGTCCCGCAGGCCCTGACGTCCCAGCATGGGCTCTGTGAGCAAGGAAGGAGCAGAGGGGATGAGTATTGATGGACGAGTGATAACTTAAGGGGTCTGCCTCAAAGCACCTGGGGAGGCAGGGCACGGCCTGTGCTCATTTCACCAAGGTGGGAGCTGCGGGGGGTGCCTGGCCCAGGGTCCCACAGCTACAGCAGGGCATGGTCAGCTGTTGACCTCGGAGTGGATCTCCCTCTCTATCCTAGGTCACACAGCCCTTCTGGTGACATGAGGGCTGGTGCCAGGGGCCAAAAGCAAAGCCCCAGCCCTGCCACCCAGGAGTGGGACTCTCAAAGCAGGGAGGGAGAGGACCACGATCCTCCCAGATACCACTGACTGGTGGAGAAATCCTTTCTGAGAAGCACAGAAAATTACTTTGTTAATGAAATTCCTCCCACCTGCCTGCCCACTGGTTTGCTCACCTTGCATCCATGCCCCGCCCCTTGTGGTTATGCCCCGCCCTCTTGTATCTGTGCCCCGCCCCCTGCCTCCGTGCACCACCTGCACTGCTCGGGACTCCTTTCCAGCTCTGGGGACAGCGAGCAGGACAGTGACAGTAAACTGTCCCCCCGTTGCATTCAGACCAAGCAGTCATTAACAGAGTCACAATTAATTTCTCCAGAACGATTGCTATCACAGGGAACTTAAGGGAATCACAGGGTCATTTGGAAAGAAAGATGGGAGGAAGGGTGGCGGGTAGCGAAAGGAACGTTGTCCTTCCCATGGTGATCGCCAAGAGCCTGTGATGAGAGCTCATGGTATTCTAGCTGGTTAATCACGCAGCACAATGGAGACTGAGGCTTGTTAGGCAAATGAAACATGATGGATGTTTTATTTCAAGAGTGGAATTGGGAGGTGCGGTGGGGAAGGTCTTGCAGGGACAGCTGGACCAGCTGGGTCGGGAGGAGGCAGGTTGTGGTGTGTGGGCAAGTTGAAGGGGTCCCTGGGGGACCCCAGCATGTAGGAAAGCAGGTTTAGGGAGCTGCACGAAGTAGGAATTGTATCCTCAACGAACAACAGGAACAGCTTCCCTTTATTGAACTGGAAAACTATCCAAAGTTACCTTGTGCCCATCACATCCACGGCCCCAGATGGCAAGACTAAAAGCAGATTGGGGACAGCATGCACTTTCTGTGTCCCCAGGGAAGCCCTCCCTCGTGGGGCTGTTTCCTCTGCAGGAGGGAGCCCTGCCATGCTGGGGTGCCTGGCAGAAGGAAGGGCAGCTGTGGGCTGCAGTGGGCTGGGGGGACCAGGGGGCACCGGTGCTGTGGCTGTGATCTCACCAGGCTTACTGTCCCTGGAGCCTGGAGGGAAGCCGTGACTCCAAAGGCTTTGCAGAGAGCAGCCCTCGGCAGCAGCTTGCAAGGGCCTGTCCTGGGCACGGGGGTCCTCACAGGTGGCTGGAGGAGCCCATTTCTCCAGGGCTCGGGAGAAGCTGGCAGGAAATCCCTGGGGAGAGAAGCTGGTTGGTTCAGCCCCAGCTGTCCTTGAGTGACTCAGGCCCTGTGTCCCTTGTGCACCCCCCACCCCAACCCTGCAAGTCAGTGACTGTCTGAAGTAGAACTGTTATTAGCCTCATCAATGAGGATGATGAAATGAAGGCTCAGACAGGTCAGCAACTTGTTCAGGGGCTTGTGAGTGAGTTGGAGCAGAGCCAGTGAAGGACCCGAGTTGGCCTGATTCCAACCTGGGCACAGGTGGCAGGCGCCCTAGGAGGCTCCCAGGCTCTCGCTGAGCTCACCCTTCTTCCCCAAGTCTCCTACGAGAGCTGCTCATCCACCCAGGAGAATAGTTGCATGTCTTTTGCTCATGCGTGCCTTTGTTTATTCAGTGGACCTTAACTGGGCAGGCCAGTGTGCTCTGAGGGGCGGTGTGGAACCAGACACACGCTGGGGGACCCTGGGGCTCTGGCAGCCTGGGAGGGCGGCCGAGGGGACCGTTGTTGGATCTGCATTCGGAGACCAGGACTCTTGGCCCTGCTGTTTAGCAGCCATGGCGCCCGGGACAAGTTCTCTAACTGCTCCATGCTGCAGTGTCTCTGTCTGTACAGTGGGAATAAAGTTCATTCCTTCTCAGGATTATCAGAAGAATTGAGAGGATAATAATACTTCATCCAAATTCCTTGGGACAATGAACGTTTCAGGATTCAAAATATTTTCTGGATTTTTTAAGTGGAACATGGTTGATATACCATGATTTTGTAATACTCCAGCGTGATCTGGGCTGGCGCCCGGTGATCAACCGCACTGACACTTCTGCAGGGAAACTGACGAGCGTTCACAGTCCATGGGATACATGAAGACTTAGCATAGTTGCCAAATGACTTTTTAGAAGCTTTCTGTGTTGGAGTGTTTGGGATTTCAGGATTGTGGATAAAGGATCCGGACAGTAATGATAATAATAGTTTTGCTAAGCATTTATTGATTTACATGCATTAATTAACTCATTGAATCCTCATGGCAACTCTGTGAAAGTAGGGACTGTTATTATCCCTGTTTTAAAGTAGTGGCTGAGGGACCAGAGAGGTTAATTCATTTGCCCATAATCACACAGTTGTTTAGCGATAGAGCCAAGGTTGGACCCAGGCAGCCAGGCTTCAGCATCCGTGTCTTTGTTCAGGCTAGAAGTTGAGAAAGGGGGCGGGGCTGCTGGCAGGGCCTCAGACAGCACCTAGCTAGCCTTCCCAACGACCTTACAGTGCAAAGAGGACAGTGACCCCAAGCTCTCCCGTGTTCTTTGCGCCAGGCTGGGAATAGAGCCATGCTTCCAGACTCCCAACCCAGCGTGCTCTCACACACACACTCTCCCAGCCTTCGCCTCCCCAGCACCCCAGAACCCAGAAGCACGCCTGCCCAGGCGGAGCTGCCAGGAGCTGCGCGACATTCGTGGCACTCCTTTCTGCCTCTTCTTCCCCCTCAGTGACGCCCCCCTCCCGGGGGACCCGCACCCTCCTGCTCTCCCCCTAGGGATCAGAGGCCTTCTGGGGGGCAGAGCCTGGGAGGGGCTGTCCCCGGGCAGTGGAGCCCTCCTGGGCTCCCGGCCCACGCAGCGTCACTTCCGCCTGACCACAAACACCCAGATCCAGGCTGAGGAACGCCCCAGAGCACGAGCCTTGGAGTCAGACAGGCCTGGATTTCAATTCCAGCTTCTTTTCTCTCGAGGCAAGTGATCCTCAGCAAGTGATTTCAGCTCCCTGGGGCCTGGACAGAATAACAGGTACTCGCAGTCACCACAGGGCCTGAGTCGCTCAAGGACAGCTGGGGCTGAACCGACCAGCTTCTCTCCCCAGGGATTTCCTGCCGGCTTCTCCCGAGCCCTGGAGAAATGGGCTCCTCCAGCCACCTGTGAGGACCTCCGTGCCCAGGACAGGCCCCACGAGGGAGGGCTTCCCTGGGGACACAGAAAGTGCATGCTGTCCCCAATCTGCTTTCAGTCCTGCCATCTGGGGCTGTGGATGTGGTGGGCATAGTCATTCTCCTCATCCACAGGCTTTTATCCCAGGCCTTTGGGGCAGTTGGCCCATTGGTTCTCCCTAGAAAGTGAGGAGGCTGGGCCTCAGGACCACCCACCCACCCTCTCCCATGTGGTGGGGAGCACTCCGGGCTTGGAGCTCCAGAGGGGGGTTCTAGTCTCCTGTCTGTGGAAGGAAGCATCGTGCCTGGCAGGACAGCTATGGCTCAGGGCTCCTGGCACAGTGCCATGAGTCAGGAACCTGGTCTGAACGCCAGTCCCACCATTTGCTGGCTATGTGACCTCGTTCACCAACTGAGCCTTCACTGTTTCACCTGGAAAATGGGGATGATAACAGCTCTGGCTTCAAACAGCTGCTCTGAGGATTAAACCAGGGAGCCCCGCTATGTGTCAGGCCATTGCTGCATGCTCACGGGGGACCCTAGGCTTCCAGTCTGGGGGAGAGTCAATGATCAAGGCGTAAAATAAAACAAAATGTGAAGAACTTGGCTAGTAGACAACAGTGCTTGTTATTCACTTTCGAGTGTGTCTATGGTTAGCATTAATTGATGAAAGCATTACTGTGTATCAATATTTATCATTTATTTGTGGGTTACTAGGAGAGTTAAGAGATTTTATATAAATATACATAATATAATCATTTATGTATAAATGCATAATCTCAATTAACTCCCATAAAAACCCTATGTAACAGGTATTGTCCTCATTACTCAGAGAAGGAAACCAAGGCTTAGAGAGGTGAAGGCCACATGGCAAGTGAGGAGTGGAAGAGAGACTTGAACCCAAGGCAGTGTGCCCCGAGCCTGTGTTCTGAGCCACAGGGACACTGTCTCCTCCATAGCTCACAGGCCCCGGTGTATGTGAACGGGCTCCCCATAGATGACAAAGCCCTGGGCACGTGTGAGGGATCATTATAGCTCCATTGTCTGAATCACATCTGGTTTCCTGAATGCAGGGCAGATGGGCCCAGGACAGGAGCCAGGGAGACAGGGCCACGGGGGTTCCAGAGGAAGAATCAGCTTCCCTGGCCACTGGGGGACACGTGGTGGTAGAAGCAGAATCCTCCTGGTCGACGTTTCTTTAGGGTTTCTCGGAGCTGCTGAGCCCACAGGGCACCATCACTGGAGAGCTCCGATTGTCCCTGGGATGTCCTTTAGCTGGTCACTGTCTCCATTGTGCAAGGCCAGCTCATCCCAGAGAACCCCTCAGTCCTGAATCTGCCATCCGGGAGGTCCGTTCTTTGGTGGCAGACGTCCCTGGCTCTGAATCCCAGCTCAGTGTTTCTCAGTGTGTGACCTCAGGCCAGCCACCTAACCTCTCTGAGCCTCTGCTTCCTCATCTGCAAGGTGGGGGAAAGGTCTTGTCTACAGGGCTGTTGTCAGAACTCAGATAATGTCCACACAGCACCAGCACGGTGCCGGGCACAGAGCTGGTGCTCAGTAGGTAGCAGGAGATAAAGCAAGGCGGCCTGGGCAGTCGCCACCAGAGAGGCGTGGTGCCCGTTACTGCCCATCTGAGGCTCATACTTGAAAGAAGTAGGGATGATATTGAATCCAGCCAATTAGGAGAATTTCCCATAAAAATTTAATTCTTCAATAAAATAACAGTGCAAAATGAAATAGGTGAAGCATTTTTAAACTGTAAATTAATGATCTATAGTTATAGCCATAATAATAATAATAGCTACCAATTACGGACTATGGAAGGCCGACTCCGGGCCAGGCGCTAAACACATGCATTGCAGCTCCTGCCCCCTGAGATAAAGGTGCTTCGCTGCACGTTGCCGGCCAGGGGACTATGGCCAAGATCTGGCGGCTCACTCCCGGGCCCTTCTCTCTCCAGCGTCCAGGCCTTTCCAAATAAACTTAGAGCAAAATGTACAGGAAAGCCCACCGGAACAAGAGCCAGCTCTCATGCACTTTTACTGTCTCTGAGGACCTTCCCTCTCTAGACCTCTGTTTCCTGATGCCAGTTCAGCTTCCAGGCCAGGAAGGCCTTAGGAGCCAGGTGTACCCTCAGGCCCTGCCTGCAGCCCCCTGAACAGGGCAGTGAAAGCCCCCCAAGTTTTTCTCCTGCATCATCGTGTGGTCAGAAATCACAGCCCAGACTTTGCATTGGTTCCCCTCAAGGCCCGCCCCATTCTCAAAGAGATCTGCTCTCAGGGAACCCTTTGGAGCCTTCTCCAAAGTCTCCCCCACCTGCTGTGGTCCTCACGACTCCTCTTCCGGGGCAGAAATAGACAAGGCTCTGCAGTCTGGGGGAGGCTGAACTCGTGGGTGCTGGAGCCGGACTACCAGGCTTAAACCCTGACTTGGCACTTACTGTGTGGCCTTGGGAGAGTCACTCAACCTCTCTGTGCCTCTGCTTCCTCATCTATAAAATGAGAATGTTAATAATAACACCAACCTTCTAGGACTTTTGTGGTATTAAACAAATTAATACATGCAGCTCACTTACAATAGTGTCTGGCACTTAGTGCTCCCTAGCTATTAGTTCCAGTTATTACTTTCTAGGCCCTATGTGTTCATTTTTCATCCATGGCCATAAAGATTTCCTCCCAATGGTAAAGATAAGACGTGGGATAGCTCCCATTTACAAAGCCATGCAGAGCACTAAGCTCCTTAAATGTATCAATTCCTAAAGTGCCAAGCACTGTGAATGGCACATAGTAGGTGCTCAATAAACATCACCATTCCTGAGCACCCAAGTTACTTTCTCAGGCAATTAACTTACAACCCTCTCTCTCCTTTTAACCATAATTCAATTAGAAGCAAATTGACTACCCTCAACAATGTGTTTCTTAAAAAAACCAAAACATGCTTTTTTAACCTGTGTCATTTGAAATGGACAAAATCATTGTACAGGTCACCCAGTGGTTGACTCCCATCTCCCTGGGGGGCCTTTCTTCATGGTACCCCCCATTCTCCCAAAGCTCAGTGCTCACATGCCCCGTATCCAGCCAGCCCCCAAATCCAGCTGATTTCCCCTAAATTCTGCTCATTCCCAGGCCTTGCCTTTGCTCTCAGCATTTCCTGCACTCTTGAACTGTGACAGTTTCCTCCAGGTCCTCCCCTTCCCAATCAATCCCACGTAGTAAATCTCCCCTTTCTGGGATCAATCTCCTCTGCAGAAACTGACTGGGGGCCGCTCTGCCTGCCCCACCCCATTCCTGGCCCTCCTAGGTACTCCTTCTGCTGTAATCTCATTCCAGGCAGCTTCTCCTGCTTTCCAGCTCAGCTGGAAACTCTGAAGGTTGGCACCATGTTCCAGTTGCTGCACGAATCTTCCAGCACCCTCAACAACCAACATGGGGCACACAGGAAAAGAGGCCAGCGACACATAGTCCAGTGTGATCATGGAGGGGTTAGAGCCATGCTTTCAGATCCAGTTGAGCTGGCTCTGGCTTTAGTTTGAGAAATATTCTGGGGCCTGATTTGCCAGTCTGAGTAACTAGGTGTGGCACACAGTGTCAGCAGCTAATTACTTTTAACTATTATTAATAGGCCTGCACTAATTATCTCTTGCACATAGGCAAGATTTTACAGATGAGAGAGGGAGGGAGCGGGAGAGTAAAGAGATGTGCCCAAGGCTACAAGGTGAGTGGGTTGTCAGGATGAGGCTGGAATCCAGGGAGCCGGGGGCCTAGGCTGGGGGTGGGGGGCTTCCCTCCAGAGAAGGCAGGAGTGGGGTGGAGAGCGAGGGGCAGCGTCAGGGCTGCAGGGTGCAGGGCTGGGACAGGGAGGGCAGTTCCCACCGGTTGGTGGAGCGACTGGCTTGCCTCCCCTCCCCCACTCCCAGAATGCAATCTACCGAAACCTCTTATTAAAAGTATTCTGGGGGTGATAAAAGTGTCACCAAAGATTTGCTCATTTTCTAAACTGTCATTAAAAAAAAATTTATGGTCAGGGGAAATATAGGCAGTGGAGGATAGAGGGAGAGAGGGAGGATGATTTAAAATCAGTCCTTTAATAAATTAAAGATGCTCGCTTGCAAGAGGGGGCTTGGAAAAGGAAATTGCTCGAGAAAGTCAGGGCTTTCTCCATTCCAGCTGGCCGGTGTCCTCACCCTGCACTCTCCCATCTCACCTACACGCCCGTTCGTATCCACCCCTGCCCTCCTAACCAATCCGCACAGCCAAATGCCTCCTCCCTGCAGGCCCACCCCAAGCCCCCCCTGCACCGGCTCCAACTGCCCCCTCAGGGCTCATGCAGCCCTGGTGTCTGAACCTTAAGTAGACTATTTCTCACCCCACTGGACTGTAAGGTCTTTGAAGACAAGAGTCCTTCCTAGAACTATTGCTTGATTCTTAACTGGGTGGTGGGGCGATCTCATTCCCATACAGTTAGGAAATGTTAGCAGAAAAAAGGGATGGAAGAACCCAAGGAGTTCAAGTCCTCATTTGACGTGTGGGGAAGCTGAGGCTCGGAGGGGAGCCACCAGAGCCCACCTCTCCTGGGGCCCAGCAGAGCACTCAGGAGCTTCGGCCCTGAGGCCACCCGTGCCCCTCACCACTCACCAGCTGCGTGACCTGGAACAAGTCACTGAGCCTGCTGGCCTTGGGCACCAGAGTCGTGGGTATCCCTTGTGACCTGTACGTGCTTTGCTCAGTGATGCTGTTTTTCTTCACCTTGCCATGGTCACTGTCATGGCGGGAAGGCGGGCAGTGCAGCTCGAAGCCGTCAGAGCCTTTTGCCTGGCTCACTTCACCTGCTCAACACTTGTCCAAGCACCCACCACGTGCCAAGCCCTGTGCTAGGTTTGGGGGACACAGAGACCAGCAGTCATGGCCCCTGGCAACACTGCAGCCCAGAAGGGACGCCACTACTAAGAGTGAGGTGTCACCGGGGCTGCTCCCCGAGGGCCCAGCTCTGCTCCTCTGGGCAGCTGGCAGGCTTGCATTGCCTCAGCCACTGGGAGTTAAGTGGCCCCGTGTCTTGCTTTGGCCAAGCAGGACCAGCCCAGAAGGAGGCCTCTGGGGAAAGGAAGAGGGTGTGCCCGGCGGGTGGGACAGGGCGTGGGGAGCTGAGCAGGTGCTGACCCACTGAGAAAGGGAAGTGAGAGAGCAGGTTGGGGCCAGGTTGCAGGCTGGGCCCATGGGGATGAGGTTCTCAGGCCTGCTGAGCCAGGCCAGCAAGGAGCAATAACCTTGCTCTCCCCCCGCCCCAGTGCAGGTGCTCAGCTCTTGTCCCGAGCGAGGTGGAGGAAGGGAGGCTGGGGGCAGGGTGCAGCCTGGGGCAAAAGCCTTGTTCCAGGACCTAGTGTGCCTCAGCCAGCCCCGCCAGCTCGGCAAGCCGCCTGCCACGGCCTCATTCCCTCTGTCCCTGGGCACGATGCTGTCCTCTGCTCCATGCCCCCAAACTGCAGGTCAAGTGAGGGAACTGCAGGAATCAAAGTAGCAAACTTCAGACCCTTGAGGAAGCCTCTCTGCCCACACGCCAGGAGGCCAGGGCGGGAGGGGAGAGAAGAGGACAGAGAGGATTTGACATCTGGACGGATGGAGAGAGAGTGGGGAATGGTGAACTTAGTGCACAGAACGTACAACACTGTGTCACAGGTGTGGCCCAGCATGGCAGACCAAAGAAGCCTGGGGACATCCCTGGGGGCCATGGGACTTCTCCAGGCCTGGGGAGGGCTTCTTGGAGTGGGCAGAGGAGCCTGGGTTGGGCTTCGCCGGCCCAGTGCACACAGAGAGAGGGAAGAAAGGAAGGCACAGGCAGCAGTGGGAGGGCTTGGGAACATGGGGACTGTGGCCACCACGGGCCTGACCATGGGTGGGGTGGAGGCCAGGGGGCTCCCGGCCTCTAAGGGGCCTGAGGAATGAGGATCCTGCAGTCCTTCCGGCCTGCAGGGACCCCCTCCTGCCTGTTTGGAGCGTTGGTCAGCAGCCTTAGCCTCAGCCTCAGCCTTCTAGAAACCAGGCAGATAGAGCACAGGCTGCTGGCCACACGCTGGTGCCCCCTTGGCCAGCCTTGTCCTAGTCCTGTCCGCCTTGTCCCCGTCTCAGCCCCTGCCTCACTCGGACACTCCTCTCGTGCCTTGCGGCCTTACTGGCGTCTGGGGCTCTTGGTATTCTTTCCTTTCTGTTCTCTCTCTCTCTCTCTCTCTGTGTTTCACTCTCTGCCTCTGCCCCTCTCTCTGTCCGTCTCTCCTTGTCCTTCTCCCCACCCCCCCTTAGTGCTTCCGAGGCTGGAGTTTTCCAGGCGCCAGGCAGGCCTCCCCGAGACTCCGGCCTGCAGGGAGTGCGGCTGCTCTTGCTTTAATCTGGGGGTGATCACTTGGGCTTCTTTGACCTCCTCTGCCTTTGATCTTTACCTTTCTTTGAAACCCTGCCTGGTTAGGAAGCTATTGACTTCAGATGTTCTCATCTCCCCAGGCAGCCAGGTGAGTCCTGGCAGGTGAGGGGCTGGCAGATCCCCCACAAGCGCACAGCACAGACCCCCGCAAGGGCCTGAGGCTCCAGGCCAGACGCCTCCCTGGGCTGGGGGAGAGCCCGTTCCTGAGCCAGAGGCCCAGGTGGGGCTGTGGGGACAGCCTGGGCTCAGGAGACGGGCCTTTCTGCGTTCTAAACCCGGCTCTGCCACTGCTGCCCGAGTGACCCCGGAGAGGTCATAACTGAGTTTCTGTTTTCTCTTCTGGAGTCTCCACTTTCAGCTCCTGGAGGCAACACTGAGCATGAGAACTCGGTGCGGTAATATGTGTGAAATGCCCGGTGTGTGTAACAAGTCTCAAAACATCCCATTTCCTCTGCCTTCCTCTCCCCGCTCTGCATGCCTAGAACAACGGGACGTGCCCACGACAGTGGCAGACCTCGCTCATCGTCCTTGCTTAGCAGAAGGACCACAGCACAGAGCTCTGTTTACTGACACATAGCTCTTGCCGGGGCGACCAGCCCTCCGGCTCTCCAGCCCCTTCACCGCTGAGCCGCCAGGCCACAGCAGGTCCAGCAGAATGTAAATGACCAGCACAAAACCAACAATCACCATGAAGCAATCAACTCATACAGTGCTTTAGTGTCTGCGAAGTCTTCCCCCAGACAGACTGTGCTGGAAGCCCTGCCAGGTCACAGGCAAGAGGCTGGACCCACTCACGGTGACCTAGAGAGGCAGGGCTGGAGCTGGGATGCAACCCTGGTCTGATTCCCAGACTCGCCCACTGTGTGTCACCAGGAGGTCCCAAGCACAGCCTTGACACCGGCACTCAGCTGGTACGGGCTGGGGCTGGGAATCTGCATTTTGGCGAGCTGTAGTGAACTCTGAAGCGGGTGGCCTCCCCAAGTCTGAGAAACAGCCCTCCCTAACATCCGGATGGAAGGGACTGATTCGTACTCAGCTCTCTGCCCTGAGTAGCGGGAGAGGCGTGGCTCTCTGTGACACAACCCTGCCCCTTACTGGGGGCAATTGTCAGACAAGCCAGAGGGAGACCAGCTGGGCCTGGAGACATGAGTTCTGTATCTGGGGCTAGGGTGCCCGTCTGCAGTTAACTCTACGGAGCTCCTTGCTGGGTGAGGACATGAATTGGGCGTCACTGGTTTTCAGCCTTGGCTGCACAGTGGCCTCACCTGGGGGGGCTTTAAAAAAACACTGCTGCCTGGAGGCAGCCCACGGAGATTGTGGCGTGAGGGGTCTCAGGTGTGGCCTGGGCACACCCAAGGGGATTTTTAAAGCTCCCAGAGGACCTAATGTGCAGCCAGCTTTGAGAACCACTGAACCGGGATGCTGAGGTCAGTTCTGTGATGCTTGAGCCTGTGACTAAGGGCAGATGTGGGCAGAGAGGTGTTGGCCGTGTGTGTGAGTGTGACAGTCTGTGCATGCTCGACAGAGAGACCCGGAGGGCAGCGCGTGGGGGATGGGAAGGGCTGTGGAGGCGGAGAAGAGCCCTCAGGGGACCTGCGTTCCCTCCCTGTACAGAAAGAGCCCAGAGAGGGACATGACTTGTCGAGGGACCCAAGGCCCAAGGCTGGACTCCAGGCCTCCAAGGAAGCACATCCACAACCCGAGACCTAAGACAGGAGGCAGAAAAAGGAAGATAGAGCCGGCCTCTGGCTCCAGGTCTTGCCCGGCTAAAGTGCACGTTTGCTTTGCCTCTTCCCCTGCTGCAAGATGCGGGGCTCAGCCGACTGCGCTGGACTTGCTGGCGTGAGAGGGCTGGCCAGCCTCTCTGAGAACCAAGGCTTCCTGAAGCGGCTCCCCAACCGTGAACCCAGCTCAGGCAGGGCTTCCCTCTCCCCCGCCCAGGTATTCCATGCATACAGGATGTGCCCGTGGGAGGAGCCAAGAACAGTCCCCACACCAGGGAGCAAACCTTCCCAGTGACACTCCAACATCCTGGGCGGAAGGTTTTTGGATTGAGGGCTTGCCCCCTGGCTAGAGAGAGCCCCTGGAGAGCCGGAAATGCTCAGGCCAGGGCCTGAGGACTCTGGCTCCTACCAGCTGTGTGGTCTTGGGTACAGGTAAGCCCCGGTTTCCCCATCTGGCAAATGGGCACGCAACACCTGCCCGGCCTGCTCCACAGGGTAGCTGGAGGCTCACACAGGTAGCGCAGGTGAAAGTACTTGGCCGAGGAGGCCGCGTCTACACACGCAGGAGATTATTATCGGGCATGATCTGAGGAGTGCCCCAACCACTCTGTGTCCCCAGATGCCTTCTTCACTTGCAGCTAATCCCTGTCGTCCGCATCCTGAGATCTAGCCTCTGGGTTAAGGATGTTCAGAGCATTGGATACGACCAAGGTTTCTGTGGGAGCAGAGATGGGGTGATGACACACACAGCCCCCTGCCCACCCACCATCCACATGTGCCAGTGTGACCTGTAGGCAGCTCGGCACCAGCAGATGCCACAAGCTAGGAGGGAGGAGGCTTCTGCTGGGGGATGGACCTGGAGGGCCTCCCAGGGCAAGGCCAGGGCAGGGGGCAGCTGGCTGCCCTGAGACTTCCTGGGCAGCAGGAGTGAGGGATGCTGGCTCAGGTGCCCTGGGGACCTGGGGGTGACCAGTGGGGAAAGGAGGGTTGGGAGGGCACCCAGTGAGTCCAGAGCCAGCTTCACTTGTTGCAGCCTGCCTGGTGGCAAGGACCTGGGGCCTAGAGCCTGACAGATGGGGACTCAGTGCACCTGTGGGACACGTTCCTTACCCTCTCTGAACATCTGTTGCCATTTATGACATGGAGGTAAGGACAGTTCCCTTTGGGAGTCATTTAAGGATTAAAATCATATATTTATATGTAAAAGCAAACTAATTTATTATTACTTATAATTTTGTTGAGGTCTTAGCACAGAAAGCCTATATATATATATATATATATGTATGTATATATATATATATATATATATGTATGTATATATATATATATATATATGTATATATTCTTTAATTCCCCCCACATCCGTGTGTGCACCCCCTCCCTGCTGTATCCTTTCCCTCCAGACTGGAAGGGAGGGCAGTAGAAAGGACACGGGCCACGAGTCAGAAAACCTGGATGCTAATTCTGCCCTTGCCCTGGCTGAAGGACAGTGGACAAGTGTCCTCCTCACTTGGAACCTCATCTCCAAGGGTAACAGATGAGATGACAATCGCTAACTCATGAGGTTGCCGTGAGAATGACACAAAACAATGTGTCAGCCATAATAGCTCACATTTGTCCAGCACTTTCCGAAGCGCCAGGCACTGTTAAGGGCTCCACAAGCACTATTTCAAGAGACCTCCCCTGCAATTTTGTAATTCTCCCTCCTTCTGGAGAAAATGGAGGCTGAAAGCAGTAAACAATGTGGCCAAAGGCTGCACAGCTTGTAAGTGGCAAAGCGTGGATTTGAATCCAAGTGGCCACTGATTTTCTACTTTATGGGGCATAGGATCTGAGCACATTCGTGCTGGAAGAAGCCTTACAGCACACCCAGTCCAGCCACCTGCTGATAGCTGAGGAGCCTGAGATCCTGCCCCCAAATTGTGTTACAAATCAAATCTCCCCTTCACCTGGACCTGCACTGTGCTTTCCCACGCTTCCTGCATCTGATGGGTCTTCACCAGCCACCTGGCATCCACAGAGCAAGTACTGCGCCTCTCGGAGGATGGCACTGAGGCCCAGGCCCACGTGGCCAGTCTGAAGCTGAGCTGGGCCTCCAGCCCCTTTGTGCGGCCTCTCTCCTGCGAAGCCTGTGCCACGTGTTCTTGGCGGGGCTGAGGGCCTTTGATGCTGGGGGTGGGGAGTGGGTGTGGGTGTTCCTGAGACTTCTCTGCGTTTCTAAAAGCATCCAGTTACGACCTTTGACACCTGATGAGACAAGGAGTTTCTTCTCTTCTCCCAGAGACCTAGCCCAACGTGGGGCTTTGCACCTGGTTATGGCTGCATTCCTGCCATGCCCATGCTGGTGCCAGGCACAGCCTGGGTGGCACAGGGGGTGGCTCACACTGCTGGATGATCATTAAATATTCATTCAGATTTTTGTTCAGATAGCAAGTGATGAAAGTGACTGGTCTAAATCAGTCATGGTAATCTGTTTCCTCTTTGCTGGTGATTGGCCTGGGGGTGGCCAAATGACCCAGTTCCAACCAACAAGAGGGGAAGGAAGTCAAGTGGGAACCCCCCTAAATAAAAAGCCACATTAAAAGAGAACCCTTTTGCCCTCCCTCTTCCAACTCCACCTTCCTTCCTCCTGGCGATACCCTTAGATAGAGATATGATGCCTGGAACCATGGCGACTATCTTGGGCCATGAGGCAATATCTGCTGAGGATGGCACAGCAGGAGGTTAGACAGAGCCTGGCCCCCCGCTGACATTGTTGAGTTGCTGTACCAACCTTGGAGCTACCTGCCTTGGCAACTAAGATCATGCATGTACTGGCTATGCCATTGTCTGTCCGGTATTATGTTAGTTGCAGCCAGAACATCCCAACCGATAAAAGATATAATAATAATAAAGGGTCTACTTTATGAAGTAGACACTCTGATGTATGTTTTACATATAGAGAAGCTAAGGTTCAGAGAGGACACTGAACTTGCCCTAGCAAGTAAAAGACATGGGATTCAGACACAGAGCCATCTGACTCCCGGGTCTACGCCCCAAACCACCACACAGCTGTGCCCTCAGAGGAGGCTGGGTTCCACTGTAAGGACATCAGAGAAAAGGGTGATTTCTCCTCCTCTTCTAGATCTGCCTCTAAACTACCCTATTTCAAAATATTCAGTGAACATTCATGTTGAAAAACGTCCTGTCAGACAGATGATGTGTTTGGAGTTGGAAAAATGGAGATGAAAGGATTGGACCTGTGTCGGATAAAATGAGTCCTGCCCATCAAAGCCTTGTGCTGTCTTTAGGGATGCAGGACGGTCACCTGGGAAGCCAGGGAGCAGCACCGGAAAGAACACATCTTCCACGCTCTCCTGTCTGCATCCTCCAAAGCCAGTTCAGGTGTCCTTTCTGCCAGGAAGCTCGCCCTGACTGTCCCAGGCAAACTGGCCCCCCAGGGCATACGTTTGCATGCTTCTTATCACGAGCAGATTATTTTCAGCTACTTATGTGCCTGTGTGCCCCTCTGCCTGACTGAGCGTGAGCCCCTGGAAGGCCACACCGTGCCTCAGGCCCAGCACGTTCTGAGTGTAAAGCAGGGGTGCGGGAAATGCTTGCTGGGGGACTGTGACATTGTGCTTTGTAAGGACAGCTCCCCCAGGTCAGATTACCCCCCATTGCCACACACACCCCCAGGACTCAATCCTCATCCACCACAAGGAGCTTCTTATTTCACGTAAAACCCGATAGAACCTGACATCAGTCATCACAAAAGACGGCACAGGGCATGATGCTCGCTGCAGTGTGGGCACGGGGGAGAGGACGGGGAGGGGCTTCCCTGAGAGGAGCCCCGTGGGAGCAAGGGCCAGGAGGTGCCCAAACGTGGGGACCTATGGGACAGCGGGGACTGGCTTCAGAGAGCACAGAAATGGCAGCTTCCTTCTCGGCTCCAGCTAGGTAACGCCACCTTGACACAGGCCTGGGGAATGTTCCAGAAGCTCATGATGCCCTTTCCCTCTGGCCCTCCTCTTCCCTGGAACACAATGGCTTGTGCTTGCGGAGCTTGGGCTTTGAGATTGCTTAAGCCAGCCGAAGAATCAACAGCTTCTGGGGGCTGCCCTTCAGCGGCTCCTCTCCACGGGTATTTTTAGTCGCATTTAATTTGGCAGCGCTGAGCACTTTTGATTTCACAATGATTAGTTAGAGCTTGTGTGCGCGCTGTTTTTCTTCTTACCGCCCGCCTGTCTCCCCCAAGGGGACTGGGTGTTGTTTTGACTTTTATGTGCTACAATAAAAACTTTCATTGTAGCAAAATGTTTGCTCGTCAAAATTAGCTTGGTTAATTCCAAAGAATTGTTTCATCTTGGCTCCACAGGCACCGGGGATCTTTTTTACAAGACGAATTGGCCACCAGCCAGCTATCTCCGGGACAATTCCTCTGTAGTGTTCATCCCCCTGGAATTTACCTTTAAAGAGGAAAGACCTGCCTTCGCTCTGCAAAGGAAAGCGGAGTGTGTTACCCGGGTCGTGTGCTCTGCGGCAGGGCGAGGAGCGTGGATTGGGTGGTGTTGATTTTGGAATTACAGGCATGAAAGAAAGCCCCCCACGGAGAAAGACACACATCTGCACGATCTGGGGAGGCAACGGAGACAGGGCACACACAGGCAAACATAGGCCCAGAGACGTTGCACTCGTGGGCACACATAGACACACGCTCACAAACACACAGACCAACCGGCTAGACACCTCGGCCAAGCGACCGGGGAGATGAGCCGCAAAGGCAGGTCCAGGTGGGGAGCGCTGTAGCTGCCCTCCCCCTGCATCTGCAGGGTCAGCAGACAAGCTGCGGCCTCACCCTGCTGAGACCCTCCTGCGTCAGCAAGGGAGGTGGCAAGCACCACCTTGGAGCCATCGCAGTTATCCTGGGCCCGGGCTCAAAGGCCCTCCTTGCAGGGCCTGAGCCTAGAACCTGGCCCTGCTGACTCCCTCCAGAAGCTCTCCCCTCCCCAGGCTGAGACCTGTTAGTCAGGAGGCAGAGGGGCCCACCGAGGCCTGCTGGAGTCTTTGTGCAAAGTGCCGGGATGGGATGTCCAGATGAGAGGCTGTGAGGCAGGCTAGCGTGCAGCCTTAGCTAGCGTGGGGTGGGGACCAGGGCAGGGTGGGGAAGGAGGCTCTGAGGACCCTCTGTGAAGAGACTGTGTTGCTTTGGCAGGACTGGGGGCTGCTGCTCAGAGCCAGTTTTCATCAGACCACCTGGGTGATTAGATGCCACACTGCCCCTTCCTACCTGCCCCTTCCAGCAGCCCCCTCCGCCTCTCTTCTCTCTTTTGTACCGAGTGAATCGACGCTCAAACAGTTCTGGGAAAGAGCCAAAGTCACGATCATCTCCACACCCACTGGGTGCCAGGCCCTGTGCCTGCCACACCGTTGGCTCCTCAAACAGCCATGCGTCGTCAGTGTCCCCAGCCCCATTTTGCAGACAGGGAAATGATGACAGCGCTCAGGTGATGCGTCTCTCTCTTGCATCTCACAGATGGATGCTGAGGCTCTGAGAGGCTCAGGAATTTGCCTGAGGACACTTAGCTCGTACCAAGGAAGCAGGATTTGACCTCAGGACTGGACCCAAAGCCAGTTCATGGTCAGGTGTGTCGGAACCACCGCCCTGAAAATGAGGGGCACAGTCAGGGCCTCAGATGCCTGGAGCTCTGGCCAGTGTGGGTGGGGGATTGAAGGGGCAGGCACACTGGATGATGGGGCAACCTAGGGACACAGTGACAGGGAGGATAGGAAGGCAGGTGAGAGTGGCATTGAGACAGTAAGCGGCTGATCCGTGTCCCCACAGCTGAGACACAAAGGGACACCACTGCAGAACAGACTCCCCAATAACACCACTCTTCTCTCTCCCCACCTCACTCTGCCCACTTGGAGGAAAGGGACAGTCAATATCTGGAGGGGAACTTGGTCTTCCGGCCACATATTCATCCTCTAACTTCTCATCAGGCACCCGCCCTGGGCCAGGCACGGGGCAGACAGCAGGGTACAAACCCGAGCTCATGCCCTCCTGGAGCTAGTAGGAGAGACACCCAGCCACGAGGAAGGCAACAGAGAGCAGACACAGCTCCTGCATGGTGGCAGGTGGGGACAGGGCAGGGCCATCAGGCAGGTGGGCTGGAGGCACCAGGAGGCACCAGGGATGGGGCACCAGGGATGGGGCAGGAAGGTTGTGAGTGGAGCCACGGGTGTGTCCGGGAAGGGCGCAGCCAGGCCGGGGGATCAGAGCACAGAAAGGCCCCCAGGCCAGAGCAGGCCGGGCAGGTGCTAGGCAGTCACTGTGGCAGTGCTGGGCGAGCAGAGAGGAAGTGGGGGATGAGGCTGGGGAGGCGGCCAGAGGCCGGGTCTCGTAAGGCTTCGCGGGACACTGTCAGCCTTTCGAAGTCAGCCTTCATCTATAAGCACCAGGCGGGCACCAGACAGGAAGTTAGGCATGAAGTATGGCCCGCGGGCCCGGGCACAGACCCACAACACCTGCAGAGAATCCGGCCACTCTTCAGTCTACAGGTTTCTGTGGCCAGAACTTTCAGTTCCATGGCTGAGAGACTAAGCCCTCCTTCTCAGTCCCCATTAGGCAAGGGACATGCAGGAGCTGCTGGAAAACGCTTCCTACACTGCTGTGTGCCTGCCAGGGTCGAGGACTGGGACAAGGCCTTGGCCCCGGGATCTGGCTCAGTAGAGTGACAAGAGCAAGACCTGGCATGCAGTCCTATGGCTTCCCTTGCCCAGCTGTGTGGCCTTGAGTAAATCGCTTGCCCCCTCTGAGCCTCAGATTTCTCCATGGTCAAATAGAGATGCTTCACTACAGAGCCACGAGCGTCAAATGAGCAGCGGAAGTCAGCGGAAGTCAACAGAATTCATCGTAAAATGTGAGAATGCTGCACATCTGGAAGGTTTTATTTGAAAATCATTTCTCCCCTTCTGGCTCAGGACAGAGTGTAACTGATACGTAGGGAAAGGAGAGGCTTCCCTGGGAAGGGACCTGTGCCTCTCCCACTGCCCCACCTCCCGTTCTCCCCTCTCCGGTCGGGCCTCCTCCAGGGTCTGTCACCTGAACTACTGGGGCCGACTTAATGGCTCTGCCCGGCCCTCTGGCACCCAGCGTCCCACCCCAGGTTTCCGCTCGGGCGTGAACAGCCGCAGCTGAAGAGCAAGCCAGCTGTGCGCTCCGAGTAGCACCTGGAGTCTCCCAGTTCAGACACGGGAGGACACGGCCACCAGGTCCTTCCCGTCCCCGAAGCCCTCTCCTCCACCCCACACCCTGTTGCAGCCTTGGGTCAGTCTTCCTGTCTGCATTCAGTATTTACTTTTTTAAAAGTCAGTGATTTTTAAATTGATGTTCACTGACCTCATTTTAGATCCTGAGGATGTATCAATGGCTACGTCATGAGACAAGGTGAAGGGGCGGGCTGGGGAATAACCAATGTGCATAATCAAGGAATTCTGTGGACCCGAAATGTATTTCTCCAAAAAAGACAAAAAGACTTGGCTGGTGAGCGAGTGGGGAGAGTCACACCTGGGGACTCGTGGCTGGGCCCATGGAGTAGGTCTGTCTCAGAAGGAGAGCCCTGAGGGGTGGGGTAGGGCCACCTTCAGCCTCGGCCTCCACTCCGGCCCCGCCCGAGCTCCAGCTGATGGCTTCTCACTCACCTCGGCTCCACCGACCTTCTCTGGCAGCCCTGGCCACTCAGAGGTGCAACAAGGTTCGGGAGCAGCAAAGCGGCACAGACCAGGTAAGCTCTCTGGGCCGGTCCCTAAGGTGGACACCAGCCACTGCTGAGCAAAGCCGGGCGCCTGGGCTGCACAGCCCCCAGCCACAGCTCAGCAGCCCTCGCCCTCTCACCCTGCCCAGCCCGCCCCAGCCCCCGCACTGGCACTCAGGACACCAGATGAATGAGACCAGGTCCCTGCCTTCAAAAGGTCAGTGTCCTTCTCTGAAAACTGACTGTCTGGGCTCTGGTGGCTGGAGAGAGAAGAGGAATAAATCATCGGGAAGGGGAGGATGTCAGAGAGAGGCTGGTGTCCCCAGTCCCTGAAGGACTCACGGCTCTTTACTCACAGCTAGGAGGTTCTTCAGGGCCCTGGGGAGGTTTTAGCCTCTTAGACATCATTTATTGAGCACTTATTATGTGCCAGTCTGCCAAGTGCTTTACACATGTGAATTCATTTAATCCTCCCAATAATCCTCAAAAGTAGGTGCTATTATGTATCTATCTAATCTTGAACTCCCAGCCTCAGGCAACCCTCCTGCCTCGGCCTCCCGAAGTGCTGGGATTGCAGGTGTGCGCCACCACGCTCAGCCTCTGTACCTATCGCTATTGGACAGGTGAGGAAGCTGAAGCACAGAGAGGTTAAGTAACTGGTTCAAGGTCACAGAGCTAATAGGTAATAGAACCACACTGGACACGAGCCATCAGGGCCAGGGGCTGCACTCTCATCCACCACAGTGACTAACAGGTTCTGTGTGTGCCCCACAGGGTGCCACAAAGCATCCGTGTTAGGAATCCTCCTAAACAGACTACTGCCCTGTTTCACACTGGAGAAGCTAAGCTACTAGCCTAATAATAAGTATTATTCATTGATTAATTAGTAGGAGCCAAGAGCTGTTCTAAGCACTTCATATATTTTAACTAAATGGATCCTCACAAGTCTCTGAGGTGAATGCTGTCATTGCCTCTATGTTATAAAGGGGGAAACTAAGGCAGAGAGGCTAGGCATCCATGTTAGAGTTTTCCAGAGAAACAGAAGCAGCAAGATATACACATATACATGTGTATGTATATATGTGAGGAAATTCATTGTAGGAATCACACGATTACAGGGGCCAAGAAGTCCCACAGTTTGCCGTCTCCCACCGGGGGACCAGGAAAGCCGTGGGGTAATTCAGTCTGAGTCCGAAGGCCTAAGAGCTTGTGGGGGGTGGGGGGTGGTCTAAGCACTTTTCTGAGTCCCAAGGCCCAGGAACCAGGAGCACCGATGTCCAAGGGCAAGAGAAGATGGACGTCCTAGCTCAAGCAGAGAGCAAATTCCCCCTTTCTCTGCGTGTTTGTGCCGGGCCTTCTGCAGACTGGGTGATGCCCACCTGCATTGGCGGGGCATTGTCTTTGCTCAGTTGGCCAGTTCCAATGCCAGTCTCTTCCAGAAACACTGCCCGCCCAGACACACCCAGTAATGCTGGTTTGCTCTCTGGCATCTCTTAGTCCAGCCAAGCATCAGAGCACCTTACCCAAGGTGCCCAAGGTGCCCACTGGCAAAGCTGCATGTGCAGCCCTGGCAGGCCAGCGGTGCTCACAGCCACGCCCCTGCCTGTGCGTGTGCAGAGTAAGGAGAAGGGCTGAGGCTCGAAGCCAGGCCTGTGGGCCACCTGTGTATGCCTGGACTCGGCTGCTCTGCCCCACCACCTGCTCTGCCCTGCCTGCAACACCTTGTGCAGGTTAGGGGTCCCAAGCAGAACCCTAGACCTCTGGCTCCCCACCTGCCAAGGCAGGGAGTCCACTTTTCCTGGGCTCACCTTCCTCCAAGCAGGCGAGCAGCCCCTTGTCTTCTCACCTGCCTTGCTCACCTGGCCTGCCCTGCCCTGGACTTCTCCTGTCCTCTAAGCCTTCCGGTCATAAGTGAGCTCCCACTAGACCCCCAGGTAGTGGATCTCCGATCGTGGGGCCAAGCACACTTCATGTTTTGGGAGCCTCTGGACCCTTTTCCAGGCTTGTCAGGGCTCTCTTTTCCCAGGTTGGGGTTGCACGCTGCCTTCCTAAAATCAAGGGCCCTTGTCTGCAAGGGTCTGGGTTTCCTTCTCTTCTGAAGCTCTGGGCCACTTTTTCTGCAGTCCAGCCCCTGCTTCCCTTCACCACCAGTTCCTCCTGTGCCCACAGTCAGGCTGAACCGCGGTGCCCTGGGCACTCCCGCCCTCCTGAGCAAGGCTGCGGTGCACCGAGCACACGGGGAAAGCAGCCGTGGCGGATGCAGCAGCTGTTGCAGCTGCCTCGTGGGCCATGTCCTGCACAGCTGGGCCCAGGTCGCACTGACCCAGAGCGGCACTGCCAGCTCAGCCAAGCACTTGACAGCCAAGGGCATCCTGGCAGGGTCGGACAAGAGGAGGCTCCCTCGGCATCTTCCAGAGGCAGCATGGGGGAGGGGCCGGACAAACCGCGCACTCGAGGCCTCCTGCAGGTCCTGCTCTGTGACCCTGGGCAGCTTACCTAATCCGTGTCCTGGCTTCACCCTCTGTGAAATGGGGGACACAGTGGACATCTCTGGGGCAGCTGTGAGGACGAAACCCTTGCCGCTTGGCAGACGTGGGAGGGACTCTCAGAGGCCGCCCGGCTCCCCAGCTAAGGATTCCCTGGGACCCGGGGAGGGAGTCTGTGGTCGGGCTGCGTCAGGTGGGCATCCCGTTTCCTGGAAAACCGAGAGACAAGCGGTCACCTGCCATTGTCGTTTGAGGCACTCTTAAAGAGGAATCTCTGGCTTCATCCCAAAATGCCTTCTCCCATGTAGGAGTCGGGGCGCCTCTGCAGCGTCCCTTGAAGTGAGCACTGTCCTATCCAGGCATCTCATCTTACAAGAAAACGTTTCCAGCCCAGGGTCCCATCTTACCAAAGGCAGCAACACAGCATGTGGAGGCCTGAGGCCGGGAGGCAGGTCAGGCACAAAAGGGGGCTGAGCTCGGCTTGGAGGACAGACCTCCCCAGCTCCCATGGGGGATTGAGGGCCAGCTCAGGTGGCAGCACACTGCGGCACAGTGACAGTTCCCCATCCCTCATATGGGCAGTACTTGGCTGTCCACAAAGAATGTTTTTACCTCTTCTCTTTCAACCCTCATGCCCTGGGAGATAGGTCTGTTTAGACCCATTTCACAGACGAGGAAACTCGGCACCAGGGAGAGCAGGCGCAGATCCAGGGCCTGGACCCAGCTCTAGCTGCAAGCCCAGCGTGCGTCCCTGCTCGCAATCCGCACTCACTAAGCCGCAGCTGCAACCAGCAGCCCAACTCCAGCACCAGCACCTCACCCTAGGGGGTCGGCTTGAGGGGGACCAAAGGCCCTAGGCTAGCAACCGTGTGTCCACACCGCAAGTAGTGAAGACTCTCCAGGTCCACTTAAAAGCCCACATCCCTGGGGAAATTCCTGGTGCCAAAGGGGGAGATGAGAAATGCAGTGAGCGTTCCAACTCCAGCCTCCTCCTGCCCCCCACTTCCCCCAGGGAGCCTCGCATATTTTCCAACAGAAGAGTAGCAAGTGCCTTCTCAGTGCGCCATGTCCCCAGCCTGTCAGGAGGGTTTGAGGATGGGGCTGCCAGCAGGGCTGGAGGAGGAGCCCGCAGTGAAGTGAGCCAAGTCACCAGAGAGGATGCCGGGGTGTAGGAGACGAGACGGCTGGCCTCAACCCAGTGGGGGGCCTCCGGGCCCATGGAAATGGCCATCTCCTTCCTCCTCCCTCCTCTCTGTGTTCCTGGCCTCTGCTGGGAGTGTCCCTTCCTGACACCCTGCAGCAGGAGCCGCAGAGGCTGGGACAGGGACCAAAGAAGGACAGGCCAGACATCCACAGAGCAGAACTGGTGCACAGCCCTGGAGAAAGCAGCAGAGCCTCTGAGGACAGGCCCACGCTGGCCAAGCACTTTGACCCCAGGGGCACCTCCCAGATGAGCATCGGTGGCTCCTACGAGTCTCCTGCCTTGTGGGTTTGTCTGTCATGTCTACCTGTAAGAGGAGGGTCTCAGTCTCCAGGAGCCCCACGGCTTTGCGATCCATGTGGTCTTCCCAAAGAGAGAGAGGAGCCGCCCTCTGCCTCGGCGCAAAGCCCTTGTCTCGAGACCCAGACGGACAAGTCCAGCCCCAGGCAGTGCACAGTGGAGAGGGAAGCCACCACACTGCAAGGAACAGCGTTGTCATGGGTGTGTTGGCAGGTGTGATGCATGGGGAGAGGTCAGCTCTCAGGGGAAGCCCTGAGGTTTCTCAAGGAATGAGCCTGTAGATTTTTCTGGGGGACAGGGGCTGTGTGTGTCTCACTCATCCCCCAATGCCTACTACAGTACGTGGGATGCGTTGGGCTATACCATCACCTAGCTGTGTGACCCTGGGTAAGTTACTCAGCCTCTCCATGCTTCAGATTCCTTTCTGTGAAATGGAGCTGGTACTGGGGTTGTGGGGAGGATTTGATGAGACAGTGAAAGGACCTGGTATGCTCTCCTTACCAGCCTCCCTTGTGCCCACAGAGCAGCAGGAAACACGACGGCTGGCACCTGGGGTCCTCCTGGCTCACCAGCTGGCCAGAGAAGAGACTTTTGATCCTAGAAACCAGAACCGTCATCAAAAGAGAAGGTGAAAGGCACCGGAAAACCCGAAACCTGCGGAATGCTGTTTACCGAGAACACTTGGCGAAAGCAATCATTGTTTTCTCTGAGAAGTTCTCTGAAGGCCACTTGAAATACCTTCCCAAGAAACACACCAAGGAGAACAGTCCTCGTGCCTTGCTTTGATGGCTGCTTCAGACAAGGGACTCCCAAACCCCGCTCCATCCGATGCCCAAGGTGAAGGTGGGTCTGAGGCAGAAACATCTATTTCCAAATGGCTTCTCATTTTTTGGTGTAGAAAAATACTGCACTCTGTCATCAAAAAAAAAAAAAAAGAAAGAAAGAAACTTAGCATAGAAGCATAGGGCCTAACATATGCTAAGTGCTCAGTAAATGGCAGCTGTGATAAGAATTATTATTTATGTATTATAAATGCTAGTATTATTTATAAATATATTATAAATACCACCTTTATAATTAGAGTATTATTGCCACTCAATAAGAAATGAATGCTGCTACCGGGAAGACTGGAGGAAACAATAGAACAATAACATTTGTTATTTTAGACCAGAGAGTCGGGGCTCAGAGGGGACACGTTGGCGAGATGCGGAGCTGGGACAAGCATCTATCTGCCGGCGATCGTGCTCCACCCTGCCCTGCGTGGTGTCTGGGAGAAGGTGGCTCCTGTCAGGTGCACTAGCACCTTCCTCTGCCCCGGCTCCGGGACCTCCCTGGAAGTCAATCCGTGTCCGCTCAGCACTGAGGGCCTGGAGCACCGGGGGCCACACCAGCTGCTGGCCCACCCTGCTGGGACCCCAGCATCGCCAGAGCTGGCAGACCACCCCTTGCTTATAGAGGGGACAGTTACTTGCTTTGGGCCCCCAACTCATAAGGGGCAGCAGCCTGTAGGGCTACGGGAACCAGGGAGAGTCACTGTCTGGAGACCCCGACACAGGACTTGGCGGCTACTCTACTGGAAGGGGTGAGCCTGGTCCCAGCGCTCACTCTGCCTGGATGAACACTATCACGTTGAAGTGAGAAAAACTTAAGTTATACAGAGGGCACCAGGGACTGGGGGATGTGTAGAGAGAGGGGTGTTCAAAACCTATTTCATTTGCATACTTAGCAGAGGGGCAACAGATACAGACCCCACAGGGTTTGAAACAGGGCAGCCCACCTGCTCGCTGCTTGCGTATGGGAGGTGCATTAAGCTCTCTGAGCCTCAGTTGCCTCCTCTGTAAAATGGGGACAGTTAGGAGCCGCCTCCTGGAGTCAAGTGAGGCTGGGCTTGAGTGGCTGCTCCAGCACAGACGTCAGCCCCCGTCCTGGGTGGGAGGAGCAGCAGCTGTCCTTCTGTCTGCGTGGTCAAATGTCTGAAAGAACAGTTGCCAAAATGCGAAGGGGGCAGGGAGGTTATCACCGAGGGGCAGGATTTCGGTGACTCTAATCCCTTTTCTTCTTTTCATTTTCTTTTTGCTTATCTGGATTTCCCAAATATTCCACGATGTTCCTGAATTCATTGTGTCATCTGAAAATGATAACAAAGTGAAAAACAAGCCCTAAGCCCCGCTGCGGGTGCCTGGCCGCCGGGGTGCTGGGGGAAGGGAGCCCAGGGCAACAGCAGAGCCGGGGACCCAGCAGAGGCGGCGAAGGGGACGCCCCCTCCCCTGCGGTAGGGACCCCCCACCCGGCGGGCGGGCCCAGCTCGCTAGCTCTGGCTGCGCCTGGCTCAGACAATGGGAACACACAATCATTCATTATAACTCAATTACAGTGATTAAAGCTGGTGGCATGCAGAGGCAGGAGGGAGTGTTGCCAACAAAATTTACACTCCGTGTCATCAGCGAGAGATAACAGCAGCTGACGCGGCCAATCGCCTCCCCTGCCATCTGCTCGGCGCTGGGGCGCCCCGGGGTGAGGGCCGCTGCCTTGCTAAGGGTGGACCGCGCGGCGGGAGCTGCGGAGGAGATGGGCTGCCCCAGGCCAGGACCACCCCCTGCAGAACGGTCCCCCGAAACGCAGCATCTGGAATACGGGTGTTGGGGAGGCAGAGCGGCTGCTGTTCTGGGCTGTGCCAACCGTGGCAGAGGTTGGGATTCTGACATCTGGCTTTCACCCCCATGTTTCAGATGGGGAAACTGAGGCACACATGCACAAAGGATCACATACAGTAAGCCTGGGGCACAGCCCAAACGCAGGCCTGCCCTGGCTCTCCTGCGGATGGCATGGAGAGGCCGGGAAGTTGGGACCACTCTGATGCAGGGAGACGGAAGGGGCCAGGCTGAGACCTGAGAGCCTGGGGGCCCAGAAGGGGTCAGGGGTGGAGGCAGGAGGCCCAGGCGGACAGTGCAGGAGACACTAGGCACAGGGCAGGGCTGCTAGGGGAGTGTGGGGGCTGGGGACTGGATGGCCGTCCATCGGCAGGCAGCAGACCCAGACACAGCTCGGCTGTGCTCGGCTCACGGTGACCAAGAGGGACTTGCGGGGAGAGGTGGAGGCCGAAGCCCATGGCTGAGGTCTGTGCTACCATGAGGTCAAGGGCTGGGGAAGGCAGAGCTGCCTTTCAAGGGGGCAGCAATGACACAGGTCACCCCAGAACACTGGGCTCCCATCTTGGTCAGCCACAGGAGCAGGGCACCTGCACTGCCCCAGCAGGTGCTGCTGGTCCCCCATGTGGGAAGGTCCCCCTCTGAGCCCTGCCAATGAGCGGTGAGGGTGGCAGAGGAGGCTGGGAGGGGCTCATATTCTTATTCCTCTGCTTATTCTAATATTTATTCGCCCAGTACATTTTTCTAGCCGGGCCAGGCTCTGAGGCCACAGTCACCACACTGCTGGCTGCGTGGCACCCTCCTCCCTCTGCCCAGCCCTGTCTGATGCCATAGGTAGAACTTGCTTCTTAATGCTCTGATTTCCTAATGCCCCTTCCTTAAACATTGACAGTTGTCAATGACTCCTCGGTCCCTCAGAGTACATTTCACCTCTCACCTTCCTTCCAGGGCCTTTGCCCAGCTGCCCGGCAGACCGAAGCACTGCCCTCCTCTACGGCCTTCGTCATCTCACTCATCCCTCAGAGCCCAGCTCAGACCTCACCTCCTCCAGGAAGCCATCCTGCCCCTGAGGACCGGTGGGTGCCCATCCTTTGGGCTCCTGTCTCCACCCCCTCCGTGCTAGTTCGTGCCCTGGGAGCACTGACCATGGAGTGTTGGGGTCATCTAGGGACAGGACTGTGCCCCACCCCACACCTGGCAGCAGCTGGGCACGGGGCCTGGGTCCTGTTTGCCTCTGAAGTCTGGGCCCTGAACGCAGTGGGTCTCAGGCAATGTGTGCTGATGGGACAGCTACCAAATGAGCGGGTGTGGGGCGGCCCGACAGGAGCTGGCGAAATGGTCACCTCATGAGGACCAGCTCAGGAGAGGGCAGAACGGAGCCTGCAGGTAGGGGCAGAGATTAGTGTCGCAGAGTGAAGAGCAAGGGAGGGAAGGTCAAGGGACAGAAGCCACCTCCCCCCTGGCTCAGGCCTCTACCCACATCCATTTGGGGCACCTCCATTCATGCCCACCTGCCCCCACTGGGTGCTCACCCACTCTGGCCCCCAGGCGGGTGGACAGGGCCGGCTGACGGCCAGAGTGGGGAGGACGGAGGCGAGAGGGAAGAGGGGGCTGCAGGCTCCTCTCCCCCGCGCACACGGGCCAGGCCACCTAGAGACTGGGATGTAACCAGCTGGTGACGTTCGGAGACAGCGTAGCAAGAGTGAGATCCAGGCAGGACTGCACCACCCTACCTGAGACGAGCAGCCCCTGGAATTCCCCGAGAAGAACTGAAAGAGGAAGCTGAGACGGCGTGGTGGAGGCCAGGGACGGGGTGAAGAGGTCTGAGGCCCAAAACACTCAAGGGTCAAGAAACCGGGGTATTAGTTTCAGTCTTGATTCGAGGCTGTGTGAAGTTACTCATTCCTTCATTCTGCAAATGGCCCCTGGCACTGGGGACACAGAGGGGACCAAGGCTGGCAGGGGTCCTGTCTCCATGGAACTTTTATTTTAAGTCACTGTGCTCTCTGGGCCTCAGTTTCCCCATCTATCAGGAAGATGTTGAACCAGATCTGGGTTTCCCAAACTGGAATACAGGCGTGGGGAGGCGGAGGGGCTGGGGGAGGGGTTTGTGAGTAAGACGATGAGGCATCAGCCACCACTGGCCCACAGAGCAGGAAACTTACCTTCTTCCCAACTCCCATTCAATCACCCCAATCAGTTCAAGGAGCAAGTCCCATCTGGGTGCTAATGTGTCCCACACAGCTCCCAAACACCGGGTCACCCCCCTCTTTTAACAAAGAGGGAGTGAGAAGGACTCGAGACCCAGACAGAATAATTTTCCTTGCATTTGTTAGGATGCAGATTTTAAAATTTAAGGTAAGTGACACTGGTTTTTCATTTAAGATAATGATATAAAGTTTGTTTTTTACATATTTAGATTAAGGCTTTAAAAAGTGAACTTACTTTTTTTTTTTTTTTAAATCTGCTAAGTAAATCACAGACTGGTGGGCTTCAGACCAGTGCAAATATCATAAGATGATAATTTACAAATGACTGCAATTCTCTGATTCTGGTGGTCCGGGTAGCAGTGCCCATGCTGCAGGGTAGGACTCAAAGGCCTGAATACCTGTGCCTCCCGGAACTGGGCCAGCAGGCCCAGAGGGGGTGCTTCACCCTGATAAAAAGGTGATGAGTTAAGTGGCAGAGTCTTGGGTAACATCTTTCCTCGGGGCTTCCCAGGGACTAGGGAGTACGAACCCCAGACAAGCTTGAGTGCAAATTACTTTCGTTGACCAACAAGCTGGTCTACATGGTAGACGCACAGCAGTTGGCAAACAGTGCTCTGCACGGAAGGACGGCCTCTCTGTGCAGTGTGCAGGGAAGGGACTCAGCCTTGTGGGCTCCCTCCCTCTGCCTGCTGACCCTCCTGCACCCCTCTGGGGAGACACTAGAAGTCCTCTGAGGAGTACCCCAGCCCCAGCACAAGGGATCTCCAAACCCTTCAGGCGGAGGCGGGAACAAACCATCTCAGCACTGCAGAGGGGCACTCAGCTCAGGGACTAGTCTCCTTTCCTTCTCTCAACCTACAACTCTTGTTTATCCTCAAACACCCAGTCAAATGGGCATCCTTCAAGGATAAGTCCCCTTTTGACCCTTCTAAGAGTTGCCTGTTTTTCCCTCCCAAGGACCCCCACAACATGCTGCCCAGGCCACTAATTAGGAATTACACTGCTTTATAATTGTTGGGGTTTGTTTTTCCCCCTAACAGGTGCGTTCTGCAAGCGCATGAACCACTTACCTTTACATCCCGTGCCTCTAGCCTCCAACACCGGGTCTGCTCCATCTGTCTCTACTGAATTAATGCATGGGTGGATAGGCTTGGCTTAAAGTTATGACCTAGTTTTCAGATTCCATTCACTCTACTTCTCCATTTAAGGAAAGAAAACTTTTCATTGAAAGCATCATTCCTTTAGGCATTCAGTAACAATTCACCAAGCACCTATCAGGTGGCAGGTACTCCGTTAGAAACCAGGAACACAGAAGTGAACCAAACTTGATCTCTGCTCTCAGGAAATTCACAGCCAGGTGGTTGGAGAAATGAGGCAAGTAGCAATTGGAGAACAAGGGAAGCATTTGAAAATTATCTTCCCTTAGGTATAAGCCACCCAGAATGTAATCTGTTCTGAAGGGAGATTTAGACAGAAAATCAATGAGGTTAAGTAAAAAAATCCGTAACCCTAACTTTAAACTAGAAGTACCAGTAGACTTCATGATGTTAACAAATACACAAACACACACACACATTTCTTAGTTCTGCTGCTATACTGAAAAGGCCTAAAAGCAAGGACCATTCTGTTAGCTTCAAGCACCCCTGCCATCCAGATTATGGTCTCTAAATACCACTTCCCGCTAAAAGGAACTGGGGTTTGCTGGAGAAATGGCTGACTCCACGTCTAGGAAAGAGAATGTACGAGATGAGCCAAGAACATCATCTTCGACCAGAAAGCAATGCAGCTATCAAAGACTGCTACAGTCATACCAAAAAGACTCAGGAGGCATCTTCAAGTGGATCCCCAAATAGGATGATCTGAGAAGCAACAGGAATAACTCCACTTGATGGACACATATCAAATATATTTAAATCCACACATTCAAATGATATTTTAAGAAGAAAACCTCACACTGGTCAACTTTTTAGGCTATTAAGGAATTAGCTTCTTATTTTAAAAATAAAGCAAGTGAGTCAAGCATTTATCCTGCATTTCTTATACAAACTGTACTTCAAATGATTCATGAGCGGCAGTTTCCCTCTGTAGCAATATTTAAGCAAATGGATAGAGAAGTGATACTCAAAATGTCACCCTTTCACAGCCCCTAATGATAATAAAACTACATAATGATCATCAGTGACTGTCAACACACAAAAGGAGAACTATCTAGCTACTATGTGTTTCCTAATGAATCTCTGAAGTATCCTTGCCCCCAAAATCAAGCCTGGATCTAATCAAGCTCCAAGATTAACTACAATTTAGCAATCAGCAAAATTCAGACTGTGCGAGGCTCTAAAAAACAAATAATTTAGTTTCTTCAATAAATAAATTTGTGCGTGTGTGTGTCTGAGAAAGAAAATGAGATATGAAGGGGGAACCTAAAAGATATCAATTATACTTGTTCTGTATGGACCTTATTGGATTCTAATTCAAATGAAAATACTTTGTAAAAACTTATGATGCAATTGGGGAACTTCAAATACAGATTGGATATTTTATGATATCAGAAATTATTGTCAGTTTTTTAAGTAATTTAGTAGTATTGGGGTTACATTTTTAAAATAGAGACTACTGGCTGGGCATGGTGGCTCATGTCTGTAATCTCAACATTTTGGGAGGCTGAGGTGGGAGGATTGTTTGAGACCAGACTGGGCAACATAGTGAGACCCTGTCTCTAAAAATTTTTTTTAAAAATTAGCTGGGCCTGGAGCCCAGGAGTTTGAAGCTGCAGTGAGCTATGATCCCACCACTGCACTCCAGTCTGGGTGATAGAGTGAGACCTTATCTCAAAAAAAAAAAAAAATAGACCTTACCTTTTTGGTTTTTTAAAATTTTATTTACTGTTATTATTTATTTCAAAATATTGGGGGGGTACAAGTGTTTTGTTACACGGATACCTTGTATTATGCTTAAGTTGGGGCTTTTCATGTGCCCATCACCAGAATAGTGTTTCATTGTACCTGATAGGTAAGTATTTACTACTCACTCACTCCTAACCTCCCCCTAAGCTCCCCTTTTCTTGGTTTCCAATGTCCTTTATATCTCTTTGTGCCTGTCTGTTTCCATTGTTTAGCTTCTGATCATTAGAAGGTACATGTGGTGTTTGTTTTTCCATTCCTGAGACACTTCACTTAGGATAATGGTCTCCAGTTTCATCCAAGTTGCTGCAAAGGACATTATTTCATTCCTTTTTATGGCTGAGTAGTACTCCATGGTATATAAATACCACAGTTTCTTTATCCACTCATGAATTGATGGGCATTTAGGTTGATCCACATCTTTGCCATTATGAACTGTGCTGCAATAAACATTCTAGTGCAGGAGTCTTTTCGAAAAAATTATTTCTTTTCCTTTGGGTAGACACCCAGTAGTGGGATTGCTGGATTGAATGGTAAGTCTCCTTTTAGTTCTTTGAGGAATCTCCATACTGTTTTCCATAGAGGTTGTACTAATTTGCAGTCCCACCAACAGTGTATAAGCATTCCTTTCTCTCTGCATTCACACCAGCATCTTGCCTTTTTGAAATAGTAAAATATTTGCTAATCCAATGATGAAATGTCTGGAATTTGCTGCATAATACTCCAGTGGTGGTGGCTGGGTGGAAATGGGTGGGGTGCAGATAAAACGAGATTTGGGCCCTGCGTTGATAACGGTTGAAGCTGGATGACGGGCACATGGAGATTCATTACTCTGTTCTCTCTGCTTTTGCATTTGTTTGGCATTTTTCATAATGAAAGCTAAACAAATCTAACCTATGTCATGCAGGAGAGAGCTGCCCCTGCACTCACAAAATCACTAGAACCACAAAACACCCAAGCCAGAGAGGACCCAGCAATCACTTCAAGCATCACTTAAAAGACGGGAAGATTGAGGACTTGAGAGGTCCAGTGATGTGGCTCAGGTGACTCTGTGCTCTGCTCTCTGCCACTGAGTGTGTGTGTCCCCACCCCAGCCTGGCTTTTGGTCATCAGAAACTACAGGAGGAGGGGTGAGTCCGCAAGTCCCGATCTTTCTGACAAAAAAATCTTTAATTATGAAATATTTCAAACATGTAGCAAAGAACAGAAAATAACATGACACTACTAAAGTCACCACACCGATTTTATTAAATGTGAACATTTTAACATTCTCTTCAGATTTTTTTTAAAGTAATAATAAGTGAGAGGTATGGCTGAACTCCCACCAACGTTCATCTCCTTCCCTCCCTGCCCACAGCTAACCACCATCCTAGTGGTGGTGTGAGGTGTTCTTTCTACTCATTTTTTTACACTATATGTATATGCTCAAATATTTTTACTATATATATTTGACTATATATATATATGCTTAAATATAGAATTGTTCTGTGGATTTATATTTTACATAAATAGTATCATATCATGTATTTCCTTTCGCAACTTGCTCTTTTCACATAACATTGTGTTTTTGAAATTTATCCAAGTTGATACATAAAGATCTAGCACATGCATTTTAACGCCTATATATAATTTTATTACAGGAAAATGCATAGGTTTTAAAAAATCCATTCCTCTGCTAATGAACAGATTGTTTTCAGTTATTTTTGCTCAAACAAGGAGGCAATGAAGATTCCGTCCATGTCTCTGTGTACTTGTGGAAGAGTTTCTCTAGGGTACATACCTGGAGGCAGACTTACCACGGTTGTGCTCCTTCTACTTCCCGGTTGCCAGACTGCTTGGCAATGGTAACCTGTTAGTAACAGTGATAGTTGCTTGGCAACCACAAATGGCTGAACCAATTTATGCTCCTGCAAATAGTGTTTGACAATACTAGTCATTCCCCGCCCTCGTGGAAGCTTCATATTACCGGACTCAAAAACTTGCCAATCCAATGGGAATGAGTTGTTCCATTTCATTTTTATTTGCAAATTTGCATTTCCCTGATAACTAGTGAGATGGGGCCTTTTCACACGTTTATTGGCGGTTCCTGCTTCCTCTTCTGTGAAGGACTTGTTTCTGTTCTCTGCCCATTTTCCTCTTGGGTTGTTTGCTTTCACGTACTCATTTAGAAGAATTCATAATATATTCCAGATACCACTATTTCTTTGTCAGTTGTAGGTATTCCATTTATATTTTTCCATGATTTGTAACTTTATGGCATCTCTTGTTGTACAGGTGTTTTAACTTTTAATATAGTTTAATTGATATCTCTTTTTTTCATTACAGCTTTTGTTTTCTGTATCTTATTCAATAATCCTTCCCCTCCCCTGGGTCCTAAGGTTATTCTCCAATATTCTATCCTAAAAGCTTAAAGACTTCAGCTCCTTGAGGATTTGTTTTTGTGTACTGCGTGAAGTAGAGATCCCTCTTCCCGTAAAGATGGCCCATTGTGCTGAGTGGTGCCTTTCTCCCTGCCACATAGGCCATCCATGTGATAGCCACGTTCTCATCTACCCAGGGGTCTCTTTATGGACTCTCTATTCTGTTCCGTTCATCTGCTGTCTACACTCGCACCGAGAGCACACTTCCCTGCTGACCACAGCTTCACAGTAAGACTGGACATCCAGCAAGCCAAGTCCTCCTTACTTACTCCTCTTCAAAGTTGTATTTGCTATTCTTGATCTCTTACTCTTCATATAAATTTCAGTATCAGGTGATCAAATTACACAGAAAAACATTCTATCTGGATTTTGTTTAACATGGTATTTATAAATTGTTGTGAAAGACAGCTTTTTTAATGAAATTGAATTTTCTCATAAATGGCTGTGGTATAGCTTGTGATCTATAGAGGTCTTTCTAAAAAGGTACATCCTTTTCAATAAGATTTTTATGCTTTTCTCTGTAAAGATCTTACGTGGCTTTACTTCGATTTATTCACAGGTATTTTGTATTGCCATTGTAAATGCATTTTTTTCCTTACATTTTCTAATTAGTTACTTCTCATGAATAAGATGCTATGGATTAATGAATTTTGATCTTGGATCCAGCAACTTGACTAAACTCCCTTATTTGTTTTAATTTCATTAATTTGTTTGTATAATCTCTCTATATACAGCTGTATCATCTGCAAATAATTACAACTTTGCTTCATTTCAATCATTATACCTTTATTTATTCTTTTGTCTTATTGCATTGGCTAGCACCTCTAACACAATGTTGAATAGAGGCAGTAATAATGAATATTCTTGGGGCCTTTTGCTGACTTTAAATGATGCTTCTAAAACTTTACTGTTATCTATTATTTGGCTGTAGGTCTGGTATAGCTATCCATTATCAGATTAAAGAAGTTTTCTTTGATTCCTGGTTTGGTACATTAAGAAAAGTCATGAATGAGTGTTGAATTTTGTAAAATGCTTTATCTGTTTCTTTTTATTGGTAAAACTTTCTAAGACTTCTAGGTATTCTAGAAAATAATGTATGCTCTCTAATAGTTGGTTGTAGGGTTCTATGTCTCAAGCTTGTCAATCATGTTGTTCATATCTTTTACATCCTTATAAATTTCTCTCAGCTTGATCTACCAGTTCCTCTTAGTGGTATGTTAAAACCTCCCATACCTCCTTGTAATTCTGCCAATTTCTGCTTTATGTAGTTGTTGGGTACTGTTCTGAGCTAGGGAACTCCCCATGCTGCCTTTAAAGTCTTTCATTTGTCACATTAAAGAATTCCCCTTTCTTTCATGTAGGCTAGTAAAATTATTTAATGTTAATTTTAGCTAATATGCCTGTGTTCACATGGTCAAAGAGAATCCTTATTAGCTTGCTGTTTCATTTGCCAGAATTGGAAATTCCAGACCTGCTCTTTTCATGCCTCAGAACCTGTTGCCACCAAACACTTGCACGGGGCAGCTTCCACCTGTGATACCCAGGAGACAAGGCCACAGCCCCATCCTCACTCTTCCGTCTGGCCTCTGCAGTCCAGGAGCTCCTCAGGGCTCACTTCTGAGTCATCATCCCTGGCCTGTCTGACCTAAGTGGGGATGCTCAGTCCGGGTCCGGGTGAGCACGTTGTGGGCTTTTCTGGGCATTGACAGAGGTGCTCTAATGGACGTGGGGAAGGCCCGAGCTGGGAAGGCCCGGCCCTGCATGTGTCTCTTGGCTTTTCCTCCCACGCTCTTCACTCCAAGGTTGCTGATCTCCTCCTCTACCTGGAGGATCAATTCTTCCCAAGCTTCTGAGCCAGTCCTTATGAGGTAGCCATTCATCCATTCATCCAGCCTGCCATTCATCCATCCATCCAACACTCATCCTTCTATCCACCCACCACTCATCCTTCTATCCACCCATCCATCCTCCCAACCCTCCCTTTCTCCCTCCCAGCTACCCACCCATCCACTCAACCATCCACCTATCCATCTACCCACCCAACCATCCAGTGGCAATATCACACAAACCCTACAAGCTGTGTGATCTTGGGCAAGTTGAACTTCAGTTCTCTCATCAATAAAATGAATATATAATAATAACAATGACCTCATAGGACAGTTATGAATGTGAAATTAGAATGTATGTAGCCCTGACTGACACATACTAGCACTCTAGAGTATTAACTATTATCTTCATCACATACTCACTGATCCATTCAACTAACATTTCCTGAGCACCTACTATGTGCTATGCACTGGAGATACAAAACAAAGCCCCACCTCTCAGAGAACTCACTGTCTAGTAGGAGGGTCAGGCAGCATCAAGAAAGAGGGTGATATCATTAAACTAATAGTAATGCCCCTCAACTTATGACAGGGTCATGTTTCAATAAACCATCATTAAGTTGAAAATATTGTAAGTCAAGAAGGTATTAATCCATTGTAAAGGTGAAAAATCGTTAAGCTGAACCATCATAAGTTGGGGACCATGAGTAGTAATAATATACTGTGCTTGGCATGTGCTACATAGAGATGGTAGAGGATGGTCCAAGAGCACAAACGAGTAGGGAAGAAATCAGGAAAGGCTTCCTGGAAGAAGTGACATTGAAGCTGAGGGATGAAGAATGAGTGGGAGTTCCAACAAGGATGCAGGGTATTCCTGGCTGAAAGAGGAGAATATGCAAAGCCTAAAGTGGGAGGGCACTGCTTTGCAAGGCATTGGGTGTGTCAGGGTACTGGTGTGGGAGTGACAGGAGAAAAGTGGTGAGGGATGGCTCCAGCCATGCAGGGCCGACCTGGATGAGTCAAGGAGTTTAAGCACTGTGTTGTGCAGAGGGCCAGGGACGGAGGGCTCCAAGCCGGCCAATGAGAGGCCGGATGTGCAGTTTATAAAGGTAACTGTGTGAGTATGGTAGGGAGCTCAGAATAGTCTATCACCCAGATAAGGGACTGACCGTGTCCCACAACCCTGCATCCAGATCCCCAGATCTTAATGCCAATCACGTTGTGGACTCAGAGCCCTGGGGGTTCCCTTGGACATGCTCAGCCCCACCACTGTCCCCGCCAACCCACCATCTCCTCCGCATTCCTCTGACTCTCCCGGACCAGGCTGGAGCCCTGGTCTCTGCCCAGCTCCCTCTTCCTAGGTTTCACCACCTGCTCAGCTAGGACACTGGCCGGGGACAGGCAGCAAGACTGGAACTTGAGAAGGCAGGGCTGGAGCTGGAGAGGTGGAGGAGCAGGAACGGATGGCTGGGTGGGGGTGCAGTGTCGGAACTGTGCTCTCTTACCCCAGCCTTGGCACCTGCTCCTCCTTCCACCTGGAACACCGTTCTCCCCACCTCCCTTTGGCCTGCCAAGTGGTCTCAGTCTGGCTCGCACTCCTTCCGGGAGCCCCTGCCTCTGTCTCTCCGCACCCAGGCTAATGCCTCAGTACTGGGACATCTCCTGGTCTGCACCCTCACGTAGCTCACGGAGTGAGGATAGTTTCTTTGACTATTTTCTCCCAGCTGGCTGAGCGCTCTAGGAGGGCAGGCACTGTGTCCACTGCATCTCAGCACCCAGAACCATGACTGGCATGTAACAGACTCTCACTACATAAATGCTGGCAGGGTGGATGGGGGGACAGAAAGATGGCTAGATAAGATTCCTCACCAGGCCCGTCGGAGGAGGGGCAGGAGGGCTTACTCCCTGGATACTAATCCTCCGAACTTCATCACCTTCATCACCTTCATCACCGAGTCCTACCCCCAGGCAGCTCTGTCCTAGCTTCCCGTCCTTCCTTGCTGAGAGTGTGCTAAGGGTTTAGGGGAAGGGGAGGTGGTTTGTCATAATCTCGGCTGAGGCTGCATGACTCAGGGTAAGTCACTTGCCCTCTCTGGGCTTTTACTGCCCCATCTGTAAAATCAGGCTCAGTGTGTGTGTATACATATATATATACGTATATATATATGTATACACACACACATACACACATATATATCTCCTTTCAAATATAAACGGCCCAATTTTGGCGTAATGTTTAAAAATGCATCATCAGTATACAGCATATTTTATATAATCCTCAAAAACTCAAACGGTATCTAATTATTCTGTTAACCACACAAATTTTTTAGAAGTTCAATCAGGTTTGCTTGCTATACTTTATATTTAAAATGTTCATTTTCAAACACTGAATGTGTTCTTGAAAACCAAAATTTACACTCTATCATCATGGGGTATTTGATGGCCAGTATCTGACACTTAGCAGCGTTGCTAAGGACCCTTCTCACTATAGCATCTAGACCTATTTCTGTACCTTCCCACAGCCCCTACACGTCAGAATAATTATGACCTGTGCTGAGGCCAGGGCCATCTGGGCGCAGGGAACTGGCTGGGCTGTGACTGAGACAGGCTGACACTCAATCTGCCAGCTGCCGCCAGGGATGGCCTGGACACTTGTACATGACCTGATGGAATTGAAACCATTAAAGCTGGCCTCTGACAACCATGCCCCTCCACTTTAAAAAAAAAAAAAAAAAAAAAGAACAAACAGCTCTTGCTTTGAGCAAAGGCAGCACAATGGAGTTGAAAGAACTCCAGACATCATTTCACTTCTCTGGGCTCGGGCATCCGATGCCCCAGGTACTAAGCCAGACACTGTGAATTAGGGTAATTTCAAACTAGGAAAGCTCATCCTTCACTAGTCCTGCTCTGGGCTGATGACATCCTGTGTGCTGCCCTCCAGGGAAACCGGTCTAGTTGGGAACAGACAAGCAAATAGGCGTAGGGACACGTTGCAGCAAATGCTTTGACTGGTATAAGCCTGGATTTTTGCAAGAGGAAAAGAATAGGAAGTGACTTTTTCAAAGGCTAGGAAAGTGGTATTGGGACCTACTGTCACCCTGTTAAGGAGGAAGAGGGGGCAACCTGGGGAGGTTAAGAATGGGAGTAAGATCCTTTACCACGGGATGGGAGGGGGGCCCTTCCCCATAGAGTAGAAGAATGAGTCACAAATACCGACTTGCACTGGGCTCAAGCGCAGATTCTGCTTCATTGAGACTAAGGCGGGGGTGGGGCGGTGGGGGGGGTGCTGGAATTCCAGATTGCTAACAAGTTCCCAGAAGCGGTGCAGGAGTGGTGGGTGGGGTGGAAGGCAGACAGGAGGCAGGGGCGCAGGGTGAAGATCGGCACAGGCAAGCATGGCTAAGACCCTCGGCAGGGAGACCAGGCCATCCACACAAGTCTCCCCAGCCTGCACTGTGCGCTGCCGCCACATGGATTGGACCCTGGTCATCTCTCCTTCCTGCCCCGTGTCCAGGAAATCCTGGCGAACAGTCTTTCAGAGACTCAGTCTCTCTGCAGGGATGGGATTAACACTGGCTTTCTCCCCCCGCAGGACAAGGCTGGAGTAAGCAAGCATTCACCGGTAGGACATTTTCCTCTTGCACCCCACAGGGCCTGTAAGCCCCAATCCCAACCCTACCTTGGCACCCAAGGGCAACCCCAAGTCTGGGCACACACAGAATTTTATCCTGGCCAGAGCTGCAATGCGTTGGTATGCACAAACCAGACAGCTGTGGTCCAAAGGGGTGATGTTTTACTCACAGACGTGCAACCACTCAAGATGGAGCTTCCTTCCTCCTACCTGCTGGAAGCTTCTCCTCTATGAGCCTGAGGACCATCCACCTCAGCTAAATGACCTGTGTGGAGAGGCCAGCTGTCCTTCCCAGTGGTAGAATAAAGACTGTGCTTTATTAGAGATCATTGCTCCTCCTTTTTGTAAATGTTAGATTCTCTTGTAATGAAATGACAGCAGGCACTTGTTTGTGCTGATTTATAATGACTTTGACAAAATAAGGAGTTGCAGACCACGTTCGTCTCCAATTCTGTGAGAGGTTTCGCTAATGGGTGGATGAGCTGCAGGCGCCTGGGCACCACCCCTGGGGCTTCACTCAGGTCTAGCAGTGCCCTCTTCCCTCCCAGCCCCAGCCCTGCCTCCCCAGGGACACTGGCCTGCACTTCCGGGCCTGTTCCTTCTGCAAAGCCTTCCTTCTGAATCATTCAAAACATATTCTGTGACGCAGAGATGGAGGGTCTCTCAGTCACACCACAATGTGTTACACTTAAAACAAAATGGGGCAGGTTTTCAGGGTCCAGAGGTTCATAGACACTTTGAAGTTTCACTTGAAGTTCATGACATTTAATTTTTTTTTCCAAAGAGTTTTGCATTGACAGGTGTACAATACTTTGGTGTTAACCTGGGGCTTTCCTACCCCTCTGTGGACTCCGCCCTGCCCGTCTGTCCAGAGGAATCCCAGCTCCCACCCACCACTCCCTGGCGCTTAGCCAGGAGGTGACACAGGTATGGGACTGTGAGAACCGTCCCCCCACTGTCCCTTCAGACAGCTCAGGGGTTGGGACAGCAGCACAGGAGTGCCATGAAACGAGACGAGCTCTTACGCAGGGACACGGGGAACAGCCCAGGCTCCAGAATGTCGGGGGGCGGGGGGACAGTGGCCCGGCTCTTTCATGGGGAGGACTGACACACTGGGAGAGGCAATTAAAACACAACAATCAAACCAACCTTTAAATAGTAACTTTTAAAAATATAAAAACAGCTCATTACAATTAACTTTTCATTTTCTTTTTTTCTTCAGGAATAACTTTCTTCTACCCTCACCCTCCCTCCTGGCTAGAGCCTCAGCAAGAGGTGGCGGACGAACATCTGAGACCCAGTGAGACTCGCCAAGGCAGGGGTGTGGCGCCGGCCGCGACGTCCCGGCCTCCACGTGGCGTCGGGGCGCTGGCTGCTCGGCCGGGAGCAACGTCATCGAAGACGGGCGGTTTCCGCTGCGGCCCCTCCCTCCTCCTCACCAGACAGAATCACACGTTATAAAATAATCCATAAAAATGCAGTATAAAAATTATCTTCCATATGCTACATCCATGGAGAGCCCACCACCAGGACTCACAGCGGCCTTTAGCTTTTCTTTAAAAGAAGAAAATAAAAAGACCAAAAAAAAAAAAAAAAAAACCCACAACAAAATCCTAATACCTCAAAACATTTTGGTACCAAAAAGTGGTACCTGCCAGACGGTATTCTGCCTGTAACCTGTTTGGGCCCGTAAGAGAGAACGAAACTGCAGGAGGTCTCCACAGTGTGCCAGGACGTGTCCCCCCACCCCACGCAGCCGGCCCCACGGCCCTGGGCAGCGAGGGGTCGGGGCAGCTCACCTTTTCACTCACGACCCTGTAGGTTAGCACATCACCCCCCCGTGAGGGGGAGAGGAAGGGGCTGCAGGCAGGAAAGGGGGAGAAGGCATTTTATAAAAGGACATCACTTCTAATTCTTTTTATTCAAATTAAAAAAAAAAAAAAAAAGCACCCACATCAGTTGCTATTTTTCTCCGGTAGCTCCCTGAGCTGAGTTGCTATGCTTTCCTCTCACTTTCTGTCCTTTTTAGGCTTTGTCTCAAGATTAGGAAGGGCTGGAGAGGGAGTTCCTTTGAACTTCCCCGACTCGTCACAACAACCAAGTGTGCACCAAAGAGAAAGACTGAGGCCGAAGAGAGCCAGAGAGAACGGGCGAGGGACAGACGCCCGAGGGAGGGAGACACAGAGAGGCGGGGGACAGCCAGGGCACAGGAGGCCACAGAAAGCTGGCCCGGCCTTGGTGCCATCCGTCCGGCCAGACTCCGTGCAGACCTGCTCGGAGCCACGCTCACCGGCGGGCACCTTGGGTCAGTCTGGCTGCCAGCTGCGGTTCCATTTTCGCACCCTAAGGTTTTTCTGCCCATTCTTCAATTTGTTCCCCCTCCCTGCCTCCCCTTCCCAGATGGGAACGTCTGTTTAAAAAATAAAAAATAAAACAAAAGCCACCACCACAAGTGGGTTACAAATACAGCAGGCGAAATACATGGCGAGAGTTTCTGGTGGGAAGGGGCCTCCTCCCCTACTGATCAGTCCACAATAGGAGTCTTATTTACATTTTTCACACATCTTGTGCACTGCACAATCGGGAAAAAGAGATCCCCCCTCCCCCTGTACAATGATGTGGTCCACTCCATCGTCCCTGACCCAAGACAGAGGGGACAGGTCAAAAGAGAGGGGAGGAAAAGACAGATTCAAGACATGGGGGGTCTGTGGGGAGCCAGAGCCATAAGCCTCCAAATAAATCTATTTGTAGCATGTGCCAGCATTGTGGAGGGGGAGGGGAGGAGGAAGATCCATCCCAGTCTGCAGACACACATCAGTCCGTGCCCAGAGTCCAGACCGGGCTGGGGCATGACCCTCTCAGCCTGCCGGGGCACAGCCCGGACGCTCGGTGGCTCGCGGCCCCTCCTCCGCCATCCTCGGGGGGCCCTCACCCAGGGGTCTCCCTGTCAGAGCCGAGTCGGTTTCTCCCAGAGTTTGACAGCCCTGCTGGAGTCCTTGTTTAGTAGATGACCTCATAAACTGTGGCCTTCTTGTCACCAGAGCCTGTTACAATATATTTGTCATCTGCCGAAATGTCACAACTCAAGACGGACGAGGATTCTTTAGACTGGAGGACGGAGATCGGGAGAGGCAGCAGCAAGGTGGGGCGGGGGGCGGGGAGAAAAAAGACAGGAATTCATTTTCTCAGCTCGACACCCTCTCGGCGCTCTCAGAATGCGATCACCCTGCTCTCCCCACTGACGCTCCAAACCCGCGCACAGCACAGCACAGCGGGAACCTCCACCCAGGGAGACATCCTCCTTCCACCTGCTGCTCCCAAGGAAAAGCTCATTACTGGGCTCTATGCGATCTCTGAACTAAGTCACAGTGATCAAAACAGGACACTTTAGCGTGAGCTGTCTCTTCTGAGCTTACAAACAGGAAGGAGCATTTCTGAGCTGGGAGCAGGCCACGTGCTCAGCCTGCTGGGCGAGGAGGAGGATGGGAAGCTGGTTTTTGAAGGAGTTAGTGTAAGTAGAGTGACCCTGACAGTGACGTGTGACACACTGGACTCCGGATGCTGCGGCACGGGCCCAGCAAGCGGCTGCAGGCTGAGGGAGCGTGATGTACGAGGGAGTGAGCATGTGTATGCAAACGAGCACACGTGGGAGACTGTGCGCGTGAGTGTGAGCGGGAGCGTGTGTGTGCGTGTTGTGTGCATGTGTGTGTACACACGAAAGAGTGCAATATGTTGGGCCCCAGATCCTAAAAAGTTATCAAATGCCTCTTCCTGCCCTCCTCTCTTTTTCCGGACCCTCCTCCTCCTGCCCTAACTCCCGTGAACAGGTGACACACTCGGAAAAGGCTGGCTGCCCGGTGCACCTCCTGCGAGGGCGCGGTGTCCAAGCCAGAGCCGAGAGAACATTTTTATCCCTCCTCACTCTCTCGATCCCACAGGAGCCCCTGCTTAAAAGCCCTCGCCCTCTGGGGTCAGAAGCCATTAGCAGCAGAGTGTGTGTCTTGCTGAGGTCCTGTCCCCTGGAGAACACATCCTGACCTCCATCAGGTAGGGGTGGGGACGGGGCCAGGGCAGGTCTGACCCTGGCTCCAGGCACCTCCTGTTCTTCCTCCTGCTATCCTCGCCCCCCTCACCACTGCCAAGGCCCGACTCCGACGGTGGGTGGTACCTGGAATATGCTGGCTCCGTAAGGCGTCCTCCAGGCGTTGAGAAGGTTGTCTTTCCCAGTGCTCACGAACCACTTGCCTGCGGGAGGGAGGCAAACACACCGTCAGGTTGTAGCCTGCTGCCCTCTAAAGCAAGACCTGCCCCAGATATGGCCGGCTGCCATAGAAACACAGGGAGAGCTGCTAACTAGTGCTTAGCACGACTCTCTGCTTTGAGAGGCACTTTGCAAGACACATGGCCACCCACCAGAGAACGCCTTTCTCTGCAATCTAAGGGGAGGCCTGGGAGGGGCTGGGATGGGAAGAGGCAGATTTAAAGTTAATTGCAATGATTATACTCCCCAAAAAGATTCTTGTAAAGCCACAAAGGTTGACTGACCCTCCTAAATTCTACTTCTGGAAGGTGGAAGGAAGGGTTGGAAATAGCAAAGCCCTGGGGGTCTGGAGACCCGGCTGCAGACAGCAGTCAGCAGGCGCCTTTGCTCTGAGCAGGCACTCTGCCAGGCTCCACATCTATCAGCGGCTAACAATCCCCCAAAGTCACGTGGCAGGCGCCGTGCCACTCTTGACCACAGAGGAAAATCCACTAGGGTTCAGAGAGGGTGAGATATGCCCAAGGCCAACAGCTGGTCAGTGGAGAAGCAGATGTTCTGGCCCTGGGCGATGTTAAAGCCTGTGGCTGTCACCACCAGGAGGAACTGCTTTAACGGCTGATGTCCTGCTCTTTGCCCCAGGACAGCAAGGACTGGCTCTGGCCCAGTGTCCTGAGAGCTCAGTACCCCATGACGACATCTGCATCCAAGGGACAAGGATGGGGGCAAGATCCCTAACGGGTGTTGAAGGGGCATGGGCCCGGCTGCCCTGGCTCCCGACCTCCCTCCGTCAGGCCTGGGCCCAGCAGGCTCACCGCAGTAGGCAAACTTGAGCGAGAGCACACAGCTCTCGTGCAGGTGCAGCTGGTACTTGTCGGGCTTGGTGTGGTGCAGCACCTCCACGTTGCTACTCTCCATGCCCACGGCCAGCCACTCGCCGGTGGGGCAGTAGCCCAGGGAGAAGATCTGCAGGGCGGGGGGCAGACACTCAGCATCCTCTGCTCTCAAGAGTAGAGGCAGCTCCAAAGGGGCAGCTCAGACACCCTGAGGGCTCAGAGTCCCTCCCTGCCCCACCCCTGCCATTCACAATACAGGACCCCCACCGCCCGCCCACTAACCCAGGGGCCTGGGACTTCCACGCCCATCTTGTAGGTGAGGAAGCTGAGGCCCAGAGAGGTTGTTCGCTCTAGAAAGTGAGCCGTAGAGCCCAGACTCAAACCCAGGGATGGCACAGACACTTGACTTTCAAAGTTACCATTTTTGTCTCTGTGACTTCTGTCTTTTCTTAAGTCAGTAAATGAAAGACTAAAATGTTAAATATTTAAGATTAAAATACTAAAGTAAGGAAAATAATAACACATAGCAAAGCCTGCATTTACTGAATGCTTCCTATGAGCCAGGCTTATGGCGAAGCCTTTTAGAGAGATTATCTCAGGTGCTCACATCAGACCCTAAGAGTTACTATTATTTCCATCCCACGAATGAGGACGCCAAGGACCAAGTGCTCAACAGTAGTGGAGAAAGGCCTCAAATCCTGGCAGTCTGGTCAAGCATGTCCAACTCCAAGGCCTTGTCCACTCTATTTCACTGCAGCTTCCTCCAGGAAGCCTTCCCAGATAACTCATAGAAAGTCCCTTGGCAATGAGCACCCTGTGAGTGCCCCTTTGTCCCCTGACCTGGCCACTGGGGCCCAGAGGGGAAGGGAACACGCTGCTCTGTGGGGAGTAGCATCTCGGCTGCACACCTGGGAGGTGAAGTCATGCTGCTGCAGCTGCCGGCCCTCCCGCAGGTCCCAGGAGCGAACGGTGTTGTCCAGGCCCCCGGTCCACAGCTTGGTGCCATCGTGGGAGATATCTATGCAGCTGGCCCCGTCTGTGTGGCCCTGGAACTGCCTACGAACAGCAAAGAGGGAGGAGGGTGAGCCCCATGGAACCACTGACTGCCGGGCTGGCAGCCATCCTGGGGAGACTGAACGGAAGAGGAAACTGAGGCCCAGGGGTGGGTGTGTTACATCCCTTGGTAAGTCTGCAGCACAGCTAGGCCTGGGTCCCTCTCCCACTCCACCCCAGGGTCTTGCCCGGGGATAGGTCCCCAGGGAAATCAGGGGCAAAAAGGGGACCTCAGACCAGGCTCCTGAGTCCCTCCAGGGTGGGCCTTCAGCAAGCCCACGCTGCTCAGGAGAAGGTAGAACTGGAAGGTGAGGAAGGCAAGAAGACCCTGGAAAGTTTCTCGTGAGACAACTGACAGTGAGAAAGCAGACCCACCGCCTTTAGGACACGGCTCGTTGGCCTGCACTCAACACACCCTCACTTCACCGTCTTAGTCTGTCCTTCCCACCCTGCGTGAGCCACCAGCTGAGGCCACCAGCGTGCCCACCACTGATGACAGGAGTGACACAGGCAGCGGCTTGGCCAGCCCCTCCCACCTGCCTTCACACTGTGGTGTCGTTCAGAAGATGCCACACTGTCCCCGTTTGACCCAGGGAGAAATGGACACAAAAGGGTTAGATGACCTGCACAAGGTCAAGATGCAGACAGGATTCAAACTCAGCAGCTTTGCTCTCAAGGCCCCGCGTTTCACCAAGTGACACTGAACCTGCTCATCTGTCTCCAGGCCTTGAACCCCACCTCCCTGCCTGCTCCGCTAACTTGCACTGCACCTCCAGATCTGCTCCAGCTCCACCTTCTCCCCGGAGCCGTCTCCAGACTCCTGGGCCCAAGAGCCCTCGCTCCTCTGCCCTTGCCCAAGCAGGCTGAGCCGTCTTTTCACCTGGGCGGCCCTACGGTGCCTCAGACAGGGCTGAAGTCACGGCAAACAAGCCCAGGCCGGAGGGGTGCAAACTTCCCCAGGACGAGGCACTGACATTCCCTCCTGCCGGCCTCACCTGACCAGGGTCTGGTTGTGCAGGTCCCAGACGGCAATGTTCCCATCACTGCAGCAGGAGAAGCAGACTTTGGCATCGGGACTGATGGCCAGGGCATAACAGGCGGGCGCTGAGGACGTCAGCTCGGCCTTGATGCGGGGTGTGGGCGAGGCCAGGTCCCAGATGGTGAGCGTGCTGGCCTCGCCGCCCACGATGAGCGTGCGCCCGTCGGGGAGCAGCTTGCAGGAGCGGATGTAGTTGTCCCTGTTCTGGAGGGAGCAGGGGCAGGGTTGACAGCTGCCCACTTCCTCTCCTGGGGACAACTGAGCACCCTCACCACCCCTGCCCCCAGCCTCCCCTCGTGCCTGGCAGCTGCCAGGCTGTCCCCACTCCTCAAATTCACAGCCCTGCACAAACCCCTGAGGGTCAGCATCATCCCCACTTAGACATGGCACAAATGGGGCTCGGAGAGGTTAGCCAGATTGCCCCAAGTTGCTCAGCCAATAGCGGGCTGAGCTGGGCCAGGCCCCTGGGCCTCTGCCCTCTGGCCCAGGCTGCCCCGCTCTCCCACACCAACTGCAAGAGAGGCCGCAGCCTGGGGGCCTCACCAGGCAGTCCAGCTGGGAGATGGGGCTCTTGCTGCCTGGCTGGCTGATGTCCCAGATCTTCACGCAGCCCTTGCCACCTGTGTAGACGTGCCGCGTGGGGTTGCTGATGGTCACGGCACACACCACCTCCCCATGGCTGAGCGTGTTGATCTGCCGGGCGTGCCTCGGGATGCCGGGGCCTGCCAGGGCATCGTGGGGGAAGGGCACGGGCTGCATCTGCCCATCGGCGCTCACGTGGAAAGAGTACGCTCTGAAAAGGTGAGGACCGTCACTTCTGCCATCCCCACACAGCCCCTCCGAGTTCCCCCAGGTCCTGCCCAGGTCACCCATACTGCCCCGGACTGGCCACTCGGTGCCCGGGACCCTCTCCTAAACCTTTTAAACCCAGTAATCCCATGTACTGGGACGGCTCCCCTAGGCTGGGGACTGCTCATCCTTCCAAACTTGATTTTTACTCCCATTTCTATATCCTTGCTCTACATCAGCTCATAAGCCCCACAGGCACCTGGCATGCCCTCTCCACCACCTCCACCTGCCCCCCATCCCCAGCACACCAGCCCTGGAAATGCCACCTCCTGCTTTAGGAGCCAGTGGTATCAGGGAGGGGAATCTGTGTGTGCCCCCCAAAGGAAAACAGCACAGAGCAGAGCCGGTGGGGAGCCCGAGCCCACAGAGCCTGGTGGGGGCCTGTCTACTGTTTCAGGCTACGCTGGGTGCTCGCTCAGTTAACATCAAGATTTTCACTGACCACATGAACACAGTGTCATGCAGCATCCCAGCATTACACGTATGCTCAACCTCCTCATTTCCCAACAACCCAAGGAGGGAAGGGCTGCAGGCAGGGAATGGCCTGTGCCCAGCAGCCTGGGGGCCTTGCCAGCAGCTAGAACCCCTAAGCCCCTGGGCAGCTGTGTGTGATGCAGTTAGGAGTGTTCCTCCTCTCCCGGGGCCCAGTGACCATGCACTCAGCAGTCCTCAGTCCCTCTTTCAGAGGGTGCCTCCAAGGCAGGTCAGGAGTGAGGAGTGGCAGCAATTTCCTGGGGTGCAAGCTGGCCTAAGTGTCTCTAGAAAGACAGATACCTTCCCCAGGGGACATGCACCAGGGCAAACCCAGGGTCAGAGGATGAGGGGTGCTCTCCCCTGCCTGCCCCACGAAGCATGCAACAGTATAGCCAAAGCTTACGGTTTTCCTCCAGGAATGGAGGCCAGGCTCGAGGGAAGGCCCGTGGCCCGCATAGGAGGGTGAGGGTCAAAACCAACCTGGAAGGCAGACAAGGCAGCCCTTAGTCAGTGCCACCGCCACCCCGCCTCCTCCAGCCCACCCGCTGGGCACTGCCCGCACAGCTCAGCCTCTGGGGAAGCCAGGAGACAAGCAGGGCAGAGAGAGCCCGTTGTTTAGGGGACACACAGGCCCCAGAGGGGCAAGTGCCTTGCCCAGGGCAGTGGCAAAGAGTGGGGGCAGCCCAGACCCCCGGCTCGGAACCAGCACCCTTCCTGCTCCACAAGGCAGAGCTGCCCCTGCCCCTCTCCCCGGTGCCCTGGCACCTCAGCAGGCCTGTCACGTGGAGAGAAGGCCACCCAGGTCCAAGAGGAAAAGGGAGAAACTGTCTCCTGAAAAGGGACCTCTTTCTGCCAATCCCAAAACTAACTGTTCACTCATAATAACAGACGATTCTTGTTAGAACCAGTCCCATTTACCGAACGCCTGCTCTGTGGACATGCGTTCGTCTTGGGATTCCCACTCCCCCCGAACCGGAAAGGCAGGTATCAGCCCCTCTTCCCAGACCACAAATAAGCCACTGAGGTGGAACCCAGGTCTACTGACCCCAAAACGTGCGCCCTCCCAGCTAAGTCTCAAATGTTTCTGATAATCGTTCTCCCTACAGGGGCAGCTGCCTGCCCTTGAGACCCCGAGGGCCCCTCTAGCGTGCAGGGAGCACCACTCCAACCCCCACCAGCTCCCCACGCCCGTGCCCAGTCCCCAAGAAAGGAGCCAAAAGGTCTACGTACAGCTCCAAAGCTCACCATTGGCGATCGGCCGTAGGCGGCGGCTGCGGCGGCGGCAGCGGCGCTCATCTGGGGCGGGATGTTGTGCAGCCCCGCGTAGGCGCTGGGGCTGGTGAGGGAGCCGTTCATCTCGTGGTGGCCCATCATGGCGAAGGGCGCCGCGTAGGAGCTGGTGATGGAGATGGGCGTGCGCAGGGCGGAGGCTGCAGGGAGGTGGGCAGCAGCGGCAACGGGTGAGCCTCCAGGACGGGGCCCTACCCCTCCCGCCAGGACAAGGCCACAGCCGCCTCTACCCGCAGCAACGCTTCCTGCACTGGAAAGCTGCCGGCTCCAGGCAGTCCTCCCAGGTGGAAGGCAGCCCTGCCTTCAGAGCCCAAACAGCTCAGGGCTGAGAGGTACCCGCCTCTTTGCACAGAGAAGGGCACGGAGGCCCAGAGAGGGGGCTTGTGCAGAGCATCGCAGAACTAATGACAGGCCGCAACAGATCTCGGGTGTCCTGCCTGACTTGTCTGGTGCTCATTCCACACGTCTGGCCCAGCAGTGGCCCCAGGACGTCCTGACATCAGTGCTGAAGCCCCAGGCACCCTGGCCGCGAAGCCCCCGAAGGCAGGCCCTGGGGGGGCCCCAGCTTGGACACACTCCCCGTGCTCCGGCCCCTCTGTGTGGCGGCTCCAGCCCTGCCCTGGGGCAGACCCCCTCCCCACATCAGGTCAACCCAGCCCCTGGTGCCTACCCATTATACCTATCGGGTCCATGCCCGGAGGTTTGCCCGGCATGGACCGGAGCCCTGGGGTCGTGCTGGTGCCTGGAGTCGGGGCATCATTTCTCGGAGTTGGTGTGTTGGACTTGAGCCCAGGGGTGGAGGATTTGTCATTCTAAAGAGGGAAGATGCAGAGACCAAGGGAAGCCATGAGGATACCTTTCTCCCAAGAGCTGGGCACAACACCTGGTAGTGACCCCACACAAAGCCCAGTGCCAGCACTGGGTATGAACCTTCTGCAGAGCACCCTCTCGACCCTTGCCCAACCTCACTTGGCAGGGACTGTATCACAACCATTTTACAGAAACGTTACTAACTCATACAGGGTCCAGCCGGCAGGTGGAAAAGTCAGGCTCTTCCAGGTTCTTCCTACTCCACCCTCTGCCCTCCAGTCAGCCCCACTCCAGCTCTGGCCCCTGCACACCTCCCTCCCCATGCTCCTCCCCCAGCCTCTCTGGAGGGCAGCGGGGCAGGCCCACTTACGTGACCAAGGTCTTTGGTCTTGGAGGAAGGTGTGCTGCTAGAAGAGGCCACCGAGGCGGGGCTGGTGGGGGCATCCTTTTTCAGGCCACGGGCCTTGTCCAGCCCATTCTCAGGAGGGGAATGTGCCGGGCTGACCCGGGGCGTTGTGGGGTCCTAAAAACACAAGTGACGCAGAGATGCACTGGAAGCTAGAGCCAGGCTGGCGTCTTCCCTGCTCTGGGTGTGGGAAGGGAGGGGGCACAGTGATAAGGAAAAGAGAGTGGCTGCAAGACTGGGGGGTCCAAAGGGGGGAACCATCTAGTCTGACCCTTTATCCCACAGATGGGGAGACTGAGGCCTAGGGAGGGTGGAGCAGTGACCTGCCCAAGATCAAACTGGAGTTCAGGACTCCCATCGGTGCTGCTGGGCTTGGCCTAGTGCAGACACTCTCCAGCTCCTCCTACCCTGCTGAGGCTGCCCGCCCCGGGGGCTCAACTCTCACCTCCAGATGGGGCAGGGGCAGAGCTGACATGGAAGACCACGGGGAATAGAAGCTGGCCTCTACCTGGGATCTCTGGGGCTCTGGGACCCACCGCACGAAGCCCTCAGTGCCCCCAAAGGCCCAGCCACCAGGCAGCAAACCCCTGCCCTGCCCTTCCTGACCTCAAGACCCCAAGACCTCGTCACCCTGCTCAGGCTGCAGGTAGTGCCAGAACAGACAGAAAAGCTCCCACCCTGGGAGGACCCATCCCAAACTGAGAGCTTCCCTGCAACCCGGGCCTGCCCGTACCTCATTGGAAACATCCACCACCAGATCATCACTCTTGTCCCCGTCACTGTCCTGCAACCAAGAGAGAGAAGCCAATTGGCCAGTGAGAGGCCACGCCCTTCCCACCCCTCCTTCCACCAGCCTGGACCTGACCTGGGCCAAACCCCAATGTCCACGCTCCTTCTACTCCACCCCTCCCCTCCAACGAGCTCCACTCCTCTGGGGCCGTCTCCCAGCCCAGCCTCCCCAGCCGTGGGGCTGCTCCACGCCCATGCCCACTGGGCAGCCTCACTGACCCCTGCCCCGTTACAGTGTCTCTAAGACCCTTCCCCTGAAGGCTGCCGGACAGCTTGTCTGTCAGAAGCCAGAACCACCTTCCCAGCTGGCTCATATTCACCATCAATCACAAGTCAGTGCGCCACGCTCACCTCACCATCCCCCCCCTGCGTGGGACAGGCGAGTCTCACAGACATGCAGCGGAACCTCGAGTGTGCCATGTGTCCACAGCCACAGAGCAGCCACGCGGCTGAGAGGGCTGGGTGCAAGACCCTGACTCCCAGCACCATGTTTCCCCTTCCTTCTGCCCCAGCTCTCGGCCCTGCACAGCCTGGCACAGGGCAACACAGTGGCCATGCTTCCCTGGGGGTGTCACGTGCCAGGGGCTTCACACGATAAGGCCACTGAAAGCCAGGGCAGAGTTGCCGAGTGGGTGCATGCCTCAGCCAGACTGAGGACTGCAGGGTCAAAGCATGGGGGGCACCAGGGACAGCCCCTCAGAACAGACTGGGATTCTGGGAGTACCACGCCAACAGCTCTCCCCAGACCCCACAGAGGTCAGGACGACCCCCCACTCCCGTCTACTTCCTCCTCACGGTGGCTCACATGCTCACAGAATGCGTCTGAACCTTCCCCAGAAGCCGTCTGTGTCCCTCCCCAGCAGGCGGCCTCTCTGACTCGCTCCCCGTCCCCAAGAGGGCTCAGGCCACGGCTCGGGCCCCGCAGACACCTCTGTCCTACCCAGCACAAGCCCCAGTGCCTCGGACGTACATATCGGCTCAGGCTGTCCTTCTCCTCCGCTTTCCGCTTCTTGGCTTCCATGCTGTAGTCCACGGAGCCCCGGTGCTTCTCGCTGGCCCGGAGGCTTTCCGAGGGCGACACAGAGTTATTCTGGAAATGAGAGGGTGCAACATCTCACACATCCACAGCACAGCCGAGCGCAGGTGACGCGGGAGGTCAGAGGAAGGAAGAGCAGCTCAACTCCGGTGTGTCTTGCAGCCCGTGGCTCAGGCAGAGCCCCGCCAGGGAAAGCTCTCCCACTGCCCAGGCTGGTCCCCGGGGAGACGCGCTGGGAGCATCCCCAGCCCTCTTCTGTAGCAATGCCACTGCTATTTAATAATTAACCTTGCAGTGAGCCGTCTGCCTGCTGCTGGCCTGTGAGACCACACTCCGTGAGGGTCACCTGCAGCCCCTTCACCACCCACCTCAGGCCTGCTGCACTTATTTGCTCAGAGGAGGGGTAAGTGGAATTTGCACTGAGTCTCGTGAGGGGGATCCGCCCCGACAGACTGGGGCCACGAGCAACACTGCATCTGCCCAGCAACAGGAATGGGGAGACCGATAGGGAAGGAGGGCGTCGGGCTGCCAGCAGCTTCCTAGTGCAGATCAGCAACCGAGCAGCCCCCCACTCTCCCTCCTCCTCCTCCTCCGCCTCCCCTTCCTCCTGCACCACGAGGCCCTCAGCAACTCTGGAGGAACACCAGGGTTTTAAAGAAACAAAATGCAATGTCACAGAGCCTTTCCCTCTGAGGGGCAGGAAAAGCTGCAAGGATAGAGGGTCACCCCCCTGTGTAGCAATCAGAAAGGGGGACCCTGAGAGGCCGGGGACACGCCCCAGCACCCCCAGCAGAAGGTAGCATGAAGGAAAACTCAAGTTTTTCAGGCCAGGGAGAGCTGAATTTCTCTTTCGACTATAAAGCAAGTGAGGACAAGAATCCTTTAGGCTTGGAGGCCTGGGAAGGGGAAGACGAGAGGCGCTCGCAGGTGGGCCTGGGAACAGGGAGTGCTGGGAGCTGAGTGAGTGGTCAGGAGCCACCTGCACCGTGCGGCCATTAGCACCAGGCCGGGGAGCAGGGATGGAAGAGCTACTAGCGAGGGCACCTGCCAGCAAACCTTTGTCCCCAAGAGCACAACATCAGGACCAATGCCCCTCTGTGATGCAGGGGAGGGTTCGTCCTTGCTACCCGCCCAAACTTTACCTTCACTCACTCTCCCACCATTTTCTGAGCAGCTGCCCTGGGTCAAGCCTGGGGCTGCAGGCCAGGGGTGGCAGGACCAACAAGACAGGGTCCCTGCCCTCCAGACCTTACCAGTCTAGCTACATGGAAGAAAAAGTCCACCGACCCCAATCCTAGTCCCCCGCAGCCCAGAGGTGCCCAAGGAGGCCACGTGGAGACAGAGGGCCATCTGTGCACAAGAGCAGAGCCTCAAAAGGCAAGTGGGCTGAGCCTTCACTTCTCCTCTCCCCATGTCACTGGGGGCCAAGGCCAGCTCGGGGGCAAGGGTCACTCGGAGGGAACAGGGAAGGGTGGCGTTTGCGGGGAACAGTGCGGGAACCAGCCACAGAACTTAATTTCCTTTCCTAAGCCGGTTTCTGGGCAGCCCTTCCCTGCCAAGTTTCTGCCTGAAGCAAATTAAAATGGCAGAGTTATCAAGCCTTGAAGAAAAAATGGAGGTTATAATGGGACTGCAGCTCAACCTTCCCCACAGCCGCGCAGCGGCAGCGGCAATGCGCACACAGCCGCAATTCAATTAGCTGCTGCAATCGCCGGCAGAAAAATCACCGTCATTTCATTTCATTTCCTCTGACGGTGGCGGCCACCCTGTGCTAAGCAGAAACGCTCCCAGCCCCTCGCGCAGGCTGCCCTGGCGGGCGGGCGGGCGGGCGGGCGGGAGGGAGGGGGCGTGCGGCTGCTCGTGTTTCTCCTGGCGACCCGGTGGTGCGCGGCTCGGGAGAACAGCGAGCTCTTTCTTCTCATGCAGTCAGGCTGAAAACCCTCGCCGCTACCGGAGAGTCATGTCAGGCATTTAGCGGCATCGATCCAGCCCGCCTCTGGCTGGCAGGCGGCCAAAAAACTAAGTATTTTTTATTGCTTTGGCTGGGCAAGGAAATATGAATGAAGCTACCTCTAATTGGACTCCAGACTAACCCCTCCGGGACAGCTTCCAGCCCGTCCCCGTCCTCCGTCCCCCTCCCACTCCGACACAGCCCTGTCCTTCCTGCCGTGGGCCTCATCTGTTGACAACCTGGTTTCCAAAGCCTGATTACTCCAGTCTACGCCCCACACACCATGGCCACATGCACAAAGCCCTAGCACCCGGGGCCTGAGCCACCCAGCCACCATCCCTCCCGCTGCTGCCTAGGCGTGGCCTCTCGAGTCCTTCCTCCTGGATTCTGCAGTGACCCAAGTGTCCCCATGCTGTGTGAGTCTGCCACACGTGGACGTCAGCAAGCATGGTGGGGCAAAGAGCTCCACTCTTGGGGTTCCCCAGGGGGCTCTCTCAGCAGAAAGCTTTCACACGTGGGGCACGAAGCCAGAAGCAAATAGCAAGGAGGATGAGGATGATGTGAAGGACCCATTTCACTGCAGTGGGTCCCTGTTAACCAGGTAATCTGGAGCCCGAGTCCTGTTCTAAGAGGGTCTTCCTAACAAAGCTGAGGTCGGCCAGGCAGGAATTGTTCCCATGATACAGATAAAGAAAACCCTGAGGCTCAGAGGGGCCAAGAGAGCTACCCAGAGTCTCATAAGGCTGGGACCAGAGCTAAGCTTTAAGGTGTCCGATCCAGCCCTCCTGCTACCTAGGCAAACTGCCCCTTCAAACATGCCCCCGTTAGAGGATCAACACTAATGCATTCAGAATGGATTTTTGGCTGCAATTATTCTTCCTGGGTACCTAGCCACTCCTCGGCTCAAGTGTGGACCTGGCTTTCTGAGCGTGCAGGTGGGGGCAGGAGATGCCAGCATCACTGCAAAGTCAGCCTGGGTGGGGGAGGGCCGGGAAGGGGAGGCGGGAGGATCGGAGGGACCTGCCCGAGGAAGCTGCTGTCTAGATGGTTAGTTAACTGCCTGACCTTCCAAGTCCTACTTAACACGAGGTAATAACCAAAGCCATCCTAACAGATTAGATGGCCCCAGATACAAGGATGGCGATGAGGAATAAAATAGCTTTGCTAATCGCTAGAGGATTTTTTTTTTATCCAGACTCCACTGTGCTTATTCAGAAGGCTTATTCACTTGAAACAGAACCTCGGAGCCTCAGTGTGATCAGAAAGATTTACAACAAATCTCAGAGCTGGCAGACACACAGGCGGCCTGGCCTTAATGCTCGCCTGCTAGCACTTTCTTAAACCGAGCGAAAGCCCAGAGCAGGGAGAAACCTCAGGTGTCTGAAGGAAATAAGAACACAGCATCATATAGGAGGCACCAACGTGGGGCGGGGGGTAAGATCCTTGGCCCGGGATGTGGGACCCCAGGGTCCTAAGCCCAGGGCCAGCCTAGTGACTCCACAAAGCCCTTTGGCAGGGAAGCCCCAGGGCTGGTCAGCTGACCTCTCCAGTTAATCATCTCTCATATGAAAGGGAGTTAGAGCTCATTTAGCCCAAGCTTTTCATTTGACAAATGATGGACCTAAAGCCTGGAGAGATGAAGGGCTTCCACAACTGAAGGTCACTCTCAACAGGTGACAGCAGCTCCTATTTTATGACAGTAACTACCTCCCCCCGACCCCACCCCCACCAGCTCTGGATTAAGACATCGTCACCAACACATCAGCCCTGAAGCCAGGTCTCCCAGCTCTGGGCATGAGTAAACAAACACCACCACCCTCAGCTTCAACCCAGACCAGAGCAGAGAACCCAGATAATAGCTCTGGACGTGACTGGCTGGTCCCAGGCCCGAAATTCTGGGGCTAAGCCTTCAGGCCAGGAGTCCCCTCCTCCTCCCAGCACCCCAAACCCCCTCCGTGGGTCCCAGAGTACCAGCACTTACCGCACTGGATTCTCTCTCTTTGGGGAAGGAAGGCCAGGGCAGGAGGAAGGTCAGGCCCCACAAGAGAAAAAGACAAAAAAGAAAAGAAAAGGTCAGTCTAAGTGCAGCTGGCTTTGGTGATTTGCTAGTTCACTGGTTTAAAAATGGGCAGAAGGCCTGGCTCCCTGTCTATGGGTCAGCCAAGGCAGGGCCATTAGGTGGCCTTTCTCGGTTTGGAAATTAGCCACCCTGACTCCAACCCTTCCCCCACCCAGCAGTCCCCAGGGTGGGCTGGGGAGACCTCTGACCTAGTTCTACCTGACCTGCCAGAGGGGTACCGACTTTCCTCTCTGGCCACCAGGGTTCTTAAGGCCACAGGCTTGGGAAGGATCATGCCATGCCAAATACCCATAGGATCCGGGAGTTGAAAACATTATTGTTTAATATAATAAAGAAAAAGAAAGGAATTTGAGACTGTTTTTAAAATTAACACCATTCTCTGTTTCTTTGCCAATAAGCCCCTGGAAGCTGAAGCCTCCATCCTACTGCAGGGACAAAAATCCTAGCCTCGGGTTCTCAGGACCTGCTACTGCCCTGAGGCCCAGGCCACGGAAGGATGGTGACACTTCAGGTCCCTGGTGCTCAGGGGCTTGGAAGGCATTGGCCATGTGCTCCAATAAACATCCAAGGGTACAGCACACGAGGTGGCAACTTTCCAAAGGGGTCTGCCAGGGAGCCAGGCTCTTCCTTTTCTGATCCCACCAACTCCAAACCCCTACTCAGCGCAGCTTCCTGGGTGTACATGGTAAGGGCTGGGTGAAGGTTCAGGGAAACAGTTCTGACTCCAAGTCTTTCCAATCATCTCCCTGCTGGAGTGTGCGTACTACCTCCACTCACAGGCACTCAACTAACAAATCATTACTTGAGCACCAACTGTGTACCTTTTCCAAGGCTCCAGCATCGGAGAGACATATACGCTAAGGCAAAACCCAGGAACTTGGCCTCTGTCCTCAGAGGACCAATGCTTCTGGCAAGGACAAGACGTTTTCCAGGGATGGGACACACAAGGATAGCAACAAGGGCTCAGTCTTGCACCCCAACTCTTAAATTCTTACAGGAATTTGAAAAAGACCCCTGGTCCAATGGAGTAGACTGGGGCCAGCCCTTATAGGGTGGGCAGGGGTGCTGCGGGAAGATGGCAGGGTGCTCCGGATGAAGGGACAGGTATCTTCAGGGCAGAGAATACCATGTGCAAACCAGGAGCTGGGAAAAGGTGCACGGGGATGCTGCTGGTTGCCAGGTGCCAGGGATTCAACAGATGGCTCCAAATCTCTTGCTAACTCTCTATCCTAGGGTGACAACAGCACTGCTGTGTCCACTCCCTGAGGGGCCTGCAGGCACCCACGCCCTGCTCAGCCCAGCCCCACCCTCTACCCCAGCCCCAGCTCGGGCCGCACCTCTGTGGTCGAGTTCATGGTGGTTCTTCTCGTCCTTCACCGCCAGGTGGGCCTGGCTGCCCAGGGCGCCCAGCGCCAGCAGCCCGGAGCTGCTCCCCGTCACCGGGGGGATCCCTGGAGGCTGGAGGCCTGACGGGTGGGGCGGCAACTGGACAGGGGGGCCGTGCGTGGCGTGGGAGAGGTGCTGCGCCTGGAGCTGCTGCTGCTGCAATGAAGTTGGCGGTGAGCATGCTGAGAGCCAGGGCAGGGGAGGCGCAGCCACCCAGAGGGAGTGGCTCTTCCCAGCCCCCTTGCTCCTTCATTCATTCGGCTCTGCAGGCAGCAGGGGGGAGACAGCCCCAAAGCCTCTGCCCCCAGCTCAGTCCACACTGCAGGCAGCAGGGGGGGGACAGCCCCAAAGCCTCTGCCCCCAGCTCAGTCCACACGCTCATCTTGCCAAAGGAAGTCAGTTAATGGACCACAGTTTAGATACAGGATTTATGTTTTCCAGCGCCCCACCCACCCACCCCCACACCCCAGTTTCAAGAGAGAATTTCTCAATGTTTGTTTCCAAGCCCGAGATAAATAATGCATGCATTTAAAAACCACACAGTCATCGAGTTCCCTTCCAGTGGAGGGGAGTCCATTTTTAAGCTTGCAGCAGTCGCCGTGTGTGCTCATGCATACATGCCTCCCACGTTAGCCACCAGCATCTCCCACCCTGAGGCCTTAGGGAGTCCTGGGGAGGACGCCCTCATTCTGAGGGACTCCAAGCCTGCCTTACAGAGCAGCGGACAGGGCAGGCCAGTGCAGAAAAGTCCCTAGAGCAAGATGAGCTGGGGGCCAGAGAGCTAACGTCACCAGACACCAGAGCGGAGCACAAGGCAACAGCAAGAGTGGAAGCTTTGGGACCAGACAGACCAGGACGGAAACCCCAGCTCTGGCACTTCCTAGCTGTGTGGCCAGGGGCAGATTACCTCAACTCCCTGAGCCTCAAATTTCCTTATCTGTAAAAGGGGGAAAGTAGCACCGACCGCCAAGGATTACTGTAAGATGATGTACGTGGCAGCTCAGGGCACACAGCTACTACTCGTGAAGCACTGGGACAGTAGCTAACGTGTACTGCGTTTACAGTGGACTCCCGAGCAGTGCTAAAAACTGAACATGCATCCACTGAGTATTATCATCGATAGCAACAGCCCCAACCCTGCCGTCCCCTCCCTATCCCAATCAAGGACTCTGCTGCCCCAGCTCCGGAGGCCCCAGACACCCCTACCCAACACTAGCCTCAGGGGCTTCTCCTCTCCCCTCCTAGCCCACACCCAAGCCACTAGCTTACAGCCTTAGCACCTTCCCAGCAGCCATGACCAAGAGCACGTTACCATTCCTAAGACTGTGCCAAGAACCCTGGGCACTGTGGGCCAGATACACAGTGCCAGGTATTTCTTAGGGATCAAAATACTTCTTCCGAGTGGTTGGGCCTTGAGCATGCTGGTATCTACCTGTGCACACATTTCTTCTCGGCTAGTTCAAGAGAAGGGAACCAACACCTACTGAATGCCTGGGCACTTTCCAGATACTGTTGCTAATCCTCCAACCCCCTGGCAAGGGAGGGGTTGTGTCCATTTCATACACAGCAAACTGACGCTTAGGGGGCTGGAGGGCGCAGCCAATAACTGGCCGAGTCCCCCCACTAGTAAGTGGGGTTTGGACTCAAATCTGTCAACCAACCTTATCCAAACAATGCTCCGAAGCAGATCCCCAAAGCGAGAGGGGATCACCCCCAAAGTCCGTGGGGGGTGACGCAGAGCAAAGATCTGACAAGCTTCAAGATCTCACGCTGACCACGGGAGCTCGCCTGTCAAAGCGAAATGCTTTCCGGGAACTGCTAGCAGGCACCAGAGCACAGTGACAGCCCACAGCCCTGGCTGGAGGAGGCAGTAAGTTTGAGGTCATGGGGAAAGGGCTCTCCCCCAACGAAGCCACAAACTGCCAGCGTGGCCCCGTTCCAAAGTTAAAAGCAGCCACAGCAGCCACTGTGCTCCTGGCCCAGAGGGCTCCTTTCCCAGCGCTGGGGGAAAGGCTGGCACCGCAGCCCGCGCTCGAGACCATGAGAGAGCCTCTGGGGTGGCTGCTGCTAGGCAGTTTATGGACACTGGTCCCAAGGGGGTGTGACCCCGATCTGTCCCAAGACACCACAGCAGACACAAAGCTAGGGGGCCCCTGGTGCTGGCATCACGGGAGTCCAATGCAGAGATCCAGCCCCTCCCCAGTCAGAACAAACTCAGGCTCCTCTAAGGATGGGGGCTCACCCACCTTCCTTTTTAAAGAAAACATAATTTTTTATATCTTATTACAAAACTAATACATGCTCATTGTAAGAAAATACTAAAAATAAGCATAGATTAAAAGGTGTTTTTTAATCAATTAAAAATTGACTTCAACCCCACCACCCTCAGAAGAGTCCACTGCTAATCTGTCTAAATTTTCTTCTGCGGAAATCTATACATTTCAAATGGATCTCTACACAAATGGGCTCTCGTGAACCATACTGTTATACAACTTGATTTTAATTTGAGAGTGTTCTGAAGAAATCCACTTGTCCTCTTTAATGGCTACCTATTATTCCCTGGTATGGCTGGACCACACAACTTTATCTAGACACTCAGTTTAAAATGAATCTGCAGTGGGGCCTCTTTGGTTTTAGACCAGTTGCTGGTAGGCCCCTTTAATGTTGCTGGGGAGAACTGGTCAGTAAAATACCAGAAAGCAAGGACTGCGGTATTTAATCCACTTCTTATTGTGCAGGGCCAGTAAGATCCCGTGAGGAAGAGATAAGAAAGAGGGAGAGGAGGGCTTCGAAGAAGCAGCTTTGCTGTCTGCGGACACGGCTGGCTCCCTCCACAAACAGTCCTTTTCTAGGGAAACGGCTTACTAGAGATCCCTGCCTATGGCAAGACAGAGCTGAACAGACCCAGACAGCCTGCCTCTTACCTTGCCAGGTGTGGTTCCCTCTCCTGCCCAACCTTCCAGGCTCAGCTTTGCCCAGTTCAAACTCCACCTCCTCTGGGTTCCTCCCCGCTTCCAAGAACTCTAACAGCTCAGACGTTGGAGCCCAACAGCCTAGGGCGGACTTCCAGCTCTATCCTTTATCAAGCTCTTGTCCTTGGACAAGTCAGCTGACCTCTGGGTCTCAGTTTCCTCAACTGCAAAATGAGGATCGAAATGGAGTCCGTCTCTTCAGGCTGTGCACGGATCACACGCATTACTACATGTAAAAACAAAGTAGGTGCGAGACCAACACTGGCAAATGCTGAGCGTGGATCACAGATATAACCATCGCTTTCATCTTTATGCACTGCTTTGGCAACTTCGGAGTTCCAGGAAGACAGGGACTTTACCTTACCCATCCCGGCCCCTCTGACAGTGCCTGGCATGTTTGCTCAATACACGTTTCTGGGTGAATAAGTGAAAATGTTGTAAAAGGTATACACAGAGAAGTTGGGAAATAAGTTGGCAGAGTGCTCTGCCCAAAAGCACTGCCTCCCAGGTCTGTGCCTCCTCTCTAAGGCCCAATCAGAAGCAGCTACAACAGTTAGTTGGGACAGGAAGCATCAGTGGGGTAGTGGGGTGTTCTGCTTCCCCAAAACACGAGCCAGTGAGCCAGTGTCAAGGACCTTGGAACTGAGGCAGTAACAGCTGTCTGGAGACAGCGGCTTTCAAAGCTGTTGAGCTTCCCAGAATGAGTGGGTGGTTTTCTGCCTTAGCGTGTCATGTAGGAGCATCCTCTTTGCAACAGAGGAAAGGAATCTTCCATGTAAAACCGAAGAGCTTTGTCTTCGAGTATAAGAACAACCTGCTCTGCACAGCCAGAAATTCCTCCGAGGTCTTCTTGGGGGTGGTTTGAAGGCACCATCAGGACTGGCCCAGCAGACTCCGGGAAGCAGGGACACAGGAGCCAACCTCCCAGGCTTCTTCCTTGGGGGAGAGCAGATGCCAGGCACGCTGGGCGGAGGGCCTGCTAACAACAGCCCTGGTTGCAATAGAGTGAAACAAAGTTTCCTCCCTGGTGGGGCAGGGGGACCAGCTGAGAATGACTCACCTGACCCACCAATGCTGTCACAGCCCAGCTCTCCACTGGCAGGCAGGGCACAGCCATCCTCAGGCTGTATTTCTATGCCCTGCAGCAATCCTCTGGCTTTGAGCACAAAGTGCTGAAACACAGTGACATCTGAGTGGGAGGGTGACACTGTTCTTAACTAGGGAGCTTTCCCCATGGTAGAGAAATGGAATCACTTTCATAGTCTGAGACCGCCTGTCTCCAGTTTCTACCATGCCTTCCAATACTGGAAATTTCTCCATCCGTGATATGAAAGGAAGTCAACAATTCCCCAAAAGAGGGGCCAGGAGTCTGGAACCAAGCCCACCCACGCACACCTGCTCCCTTTTCCCTCCTTTAACACCGCGTGCCAGTACACAAGCAGGTCAAGGAACGTGTCCCCTGGGGCATACGTGAGTCCTCTCTCCTCCATGCATGTGTGTGCCAAGGGCTGGTGGCCTGGGCTTGGAAGGTGTGGTCACTTATGGGACAGGCTGAAGGGGAAGGTCCTGCTTGCGGAATACGTGTAATTGGATTATGCACATCACGCTTCATGCCTTCACCAGCTGCTTTAATGCTTCACTCCTCAGGTTCATGATTTGGGTGACACTTGGTGAAACTGTCTAAGCACTTTCACCAGCCCAGGGCTCCCACCAAAGGAAGCAGAGACCGGTCTGAGCTGCACAGAATGCACACTTCTGCGCTTCGAGGACAGCGAGAACAGCCCAGCCTCTGACTGTTCCTTCTCATTCACCATCGAGGTGGGCACCACAGCCCACACCGAGTGAGCTTTTGGGCTCGGTAACAGCTTCTGGTGCTCACCACAACCCTTGTTAACCCCACTTCAGAGAGGGGGACCAGGCCCAGGGGACAGCGACTTCACTAAGCCGGCAGTAGGCAGAGCCAGGACTCAGACCCAGCATTATGGTGCCTGGCGGAAAGAGACGGATGGATTCTAACGCACACTCTCTTCACCACCCTTTCCCCTCATGTAAAATTCAATCAGCTGAATCCAGCTCGTACACATCCCGGAGGGAACACGAGGACTTTTCGTACGGCTTCAGAATACCCCGTGTACTTTGTGATGAGCTACAACCTCCCTCCTCCTCGCCTCCCTCCCACTTAAAAAAAAAAAAAATCAAGTCAATGCTTTATATCCTGTCTTCCACTAATGATGCCCAAGGGAATGAAGACCAAAGTGTCAGCGGGCAAGCAGGAGAGGCCCCTCCTTTCCTAGTTCAAAGACCTCGGGCCATGATACAGCAATGTAAGAAGAGGGCTCTCCCCGGGCTGCTGGGAGTGGCTGACACATCAACTCACTGATGTATCTGCCTGGGAAAGACAGACATTGCCTTATGCAAGTTGCTGTCCAAGGGTCAAGTTTCCCTCCCCATGCTCAGGAATCTTGTCCTTCTAGGGCTCCCCCAATAACCGGATCCTAGAAGGAAGCGCATGGAACAGAGGCAGGTCTATCATAACCAAGTCTTGCCATGCCCCAGCTGGAAGAGAAACAATCTTCCAGCCTGTCTCCCTGGGTGGGCATCTGAGTCCCCTGCGGACTAGCCAGGGAGCCAGTGGGCTTGGCCATTGAGCCTGGCTCCCTCCATCTGTCATGCTGTCCCCTCTCCACCACCCTGACCTTGGATCCTGGCCTTCCTTGCCAGGAAGATCCCCAAAATACTCTAATCCTCCTAATACATTTGCCACTGGCTGCCTCGACGCCTATGCCAGATGTACCTAAATGTTTTCTCTTTGAGTTGAGCTGAGTCACAGCTCAGAACCCTTCAACTCCATGTGCAAAGAAGCCCTTCAACAACTGACTGGGGTGGATGTGTCCTATGACCCTGCCTAGTCCTCCTCCACCTTTTCACAAACAGGGAAACTGAGACCTGGGGGAACAAAGTGACTTGCCCAAAGTCCACCTGACGCCCACACCAGGGTGCCAGGCTGCTTCTCCTTCAAGCGTGGCAAACCCACCAGCTGCTTCCAGGAGCCTCCAGGGCCCCTCCCTCTCCTGGACCGTCCTGGCGGGCCAGGACGCCTGCCCCTTTGCCGTCAGCCCCCTGCATCCTTCCCTACCCCACTTCCAGAGGCAGCTCAGCCGAGGCTGGCTCTCCGCTCTCCTCGAGGAGATAAAGAACGTCCTGACTAGATTAGCGGCCTCCTTCGCCCGAGCGCAGTCAAGCACGGCTCCCCGGCGCGAGCACGCCTCAGCTGTCCGTAATTCCTGCCTTGTGAGGCTCTGTCAGGCGCAGCGATTAGACGGCTGCCTGCTTAATGACAGGGCGACGGCTGCATTCACTCAGAGCGGAGAAGCAATTACCTTGAAAATGGGGGTCACAGGCCCCACTCGTTGGCTTTAATTGAATTCCAATGTCTGCCTCAAGCTGCCTTGACCTGACTTGTAGCTTCCTAAATACTACTTAAAGGAAGTGGAGCTAATCCAAGCAGTGCTTCTTCCCCAGTTTTAGGCCTTTCTTAAAACTTAAAAAAAATTATTTTCATAAGAGGATTTTAATTCCAAAGAGGGAAGCAGATGGGGAGCAGGGACCCCACTGCGGCCACTGCAGGGGTGGGAGGGCTCAGCCTGGAAACCTTAAGGAGATGCCCGGGAGGGGACGGGAAGGAGGAGCTGGAAGAGGGATTCCAGAGACTGGAACTCACAGAGCACAACCTGCCCTGCATCTCCTCGACCACAAGCAGCAGAACCGCTGAGCTAGGAGCTGGTCACTGGGACAGAGGACACGGGCCACGCGCTAGGGCTGCAACCAGGCAGAAAGGGCCCTGGGCTGGGAGTCAGGCCTGGGCCTCTGGCCTGGCTTGCTGCTAGAGATCCTAAATCACTTCCCCTCTCTGCAAAGCAAGGGCATTGGGCTAGATGAGTGGTTCTAAGCCAGGGGCCATTCTCGCCACCCCCCCAGACATCAGGCATTGCCTAGAGACATTTTGGGGTGTCACAAGTTTGTGTAGGGGGTACAATTGACACATAGTGGCTACAAGCCAGGGATGCTGCTGAACATCCTGCAATGTACAGGACAACGAAGACTGGCCCCAGATTTCAACACTGTCAGGCTGAAGAACCCTGGGCTAGATGATTGCTGAAGATACTGCAAACTTCGAAATATTACGGTTTCCTCCTCTGCGGGTGCTGACGTCCAGCACCAAACATGTCCTCATGTTCCAGTTTCCACACTCTTCTCTGCCCCGCCACACAGTAGGTGAAGCTCTGCTCTTCCCCCAACATGGCCAGAATTCAAACGAGGCTGCCGCTTCCCTCCCCTCCCCCAGAAGCGCTGAGCAGCTTTCACATGTGGGCTCAGAACAGAAAGACAGACACACTGGGCCGCATGCTCTGTAACCATTATGGGTCCTGACAGCGTGCTGGAGGGGTCGGTCCCCCAAGCATCACCTGATGGCGCTGACACCACCCTCCTGGTGTCCTGGGAGGAGGTGGGAGGCGCAGACAGATGAGCCGGCTCACCTTCTCCTTTTACAGATACGGACACTGGGGCACAAGGAGGAGCAGGGGCTTGCCCAAGGTCACTCAGGAGAACCATGACTAACCACAGGCCTCCAGGTTTCTGCCCCACACAAAAAAGTCAAGAGTCATTATTTATCCCGCCAAGCACAAGAAAACCAGACCGTTAGTCCCACCTTGAGATAATGATCTAAGAACAACAAGGGGATGAAAACCAACCAAGATCCCAGAATGCTGGAGTGAAAGGGACCTCGGACAACCAGTCCACTGCCTCCCAAGCCTGACGCTTCAGAAAGATCTGGAAAACTCAGGAACACAGATTCCCAGTCTGACCCCTGGACCTATGGAAAAGACTCTGGGGCAGGTAACCTGGAATCTCTACTGTCTAGAAACTCCCTGCAGCATAGCAACCCCACATCTGTGGGCTGGGAAGCAGCGATCTCACCAAACCCCTTCGCTTTAGGGTGACAGGTGGATAGATACACCTCAAAGGGAAGAGCCTTGCCCCAAGCCACACTGAAAAAACTGTTTTTCCTCCGGTGACTATCTTAAATATCCTTAGCCTCGCACCAAAGCAGCAAGCAAGAGAAAGATGCTGTTTGAATCCAAGCAATGCATTAAAGATGCAAGCCAGGTTGGAGCACAGAAGGGGAGAGGTCTGGCCCCGCTTTTCCACTGAGGGGACAGACCAGCAGTGGGCCTCACAGAGCTCTCGTCAATATTTTTTCCCGTGAGATGGGACTTCTAGAAGGTCAGGAAGACCCCTCTAGTCGCAGCTGGAAGTCACAAGGGCACACAGTGAACACTCAGCCAGGCAGCTCAGCACAGGGGACGGCAAGACCCAAACCCAGATTCCACAGCACTTGCACAGTACAGTACAGCAGAGACAGTTCTGATCCCAGGTGGCCAAAGAAGGGCAGACCTCTGCCAGGGAGGAGGCAAACAGGCCCCAGGGGAGACACGAGGTGGCAGCCAGCTACCGGTCAGTTGGCCTGGCCTTGGAGGTGATCCCAGGCCCCCGCCCTCCTCAATGGCAGGGACACCAAAAGCCAGGGGAGGACAAGGCTGATGAGGATAGAGGTGGAGTTCAGGTGTATCTCTACCCCTTTAGTTCGGGGACTGGGAGGCATTTGGGGAGCCAATGGGGAGAGAGCCCCAAATGGGTCCAAGGCCCGTGGGATGCCTGCAGAAGCCGGAGCCCTGGGGCCGCCATTCTTTGAGGCCAGCTAAGGTCAGGGTCAATCTCTGGTTATGGTAAATGAGAGGAATAAAAGGGCTATACACACGGTGAGAGGCAGACTGGGGAGTCCACGTACCCCGATGATGGCGTTCAGCTCCGTCATGGTGACCTGCTTGGCGCGTTCCACCGCCTGTGCCACCTGCTGCTGGTGCTGGAGGGAACAGGGCATGCGTCAGAGGCGGCCGTCCTGCCCAGCAGAGTGGAGGCGGGGGCTGCATGGCATGGCACAGGCAGGGCCTCAAGGGACAGAGGCCCCCAGAAAGGACAGGGGAGCCCCACTGAGCAGGGATAGGACCCAGGTGGGGGTGGGGGCAGTGACCGGCTATTTTACTTTCTCCTTTAAACTTTTTTCAATGAGCATGTATTACTTTTGTAATCCAAACTTCCTTTTAATTGTTTGAAGTTCTAAAACAGAGATGCATGCCAAAAGATGGTTATTAGTCAACCACACAAACAATTTTTTTCAGGTAATTTGAATATGCACTGGGTATCAGATGACATCATAGAATGATTGTTTTCTCAACATGGCAACAATATTGTAATCATGAAGGAGGGTGTTCCCCTTTTTAGGAGATTCCCTTATAGCAGTTAGTGGTAAACTGTCAGGGTATCTGCAATTTACATTCAAAGGGTTTGGAAGAAAAGTATGTGCGTCTATATACACCTAACCTATATCTGTCTAATAGAGAGAAAACAAAGTATATTTCTAGATAGATACTGAAAACAGTGGCAAAACGAACCCCAAACTATAGATTTTGAGTGATTATGATGTGTCAATGTAGATTCATCAATTGTAACACATGTCCCACTCATGTGGGATGTTGATAAGCCGGGCAGGCTATGGGAAATCTCTGTACCTCCCACTCAATTTTGCTGGGAACCTAAAACTGCTCTTAAAAAAAATAAAGTGTTTTTTTTTTTTCTTTTAATTTGTTGCATTGATTCCCATTGGCCTTGAGGTAGCACCAGCTACATACACAGCTGTCTTCCCTACTGGGCTGCAAGCTCTGAGGGCATCACGGTATCTGATTCTTGAATTGATTCAACCATCTATTGGTCGCTACTCTGCCTAGAGACCCAGGAATCCACGACGGAGCTAACACGGTCCCAGCCACTGAGAGGGAGTGGAGGGCAGGGCCTGCCCCGGCAGGAATGGGACCAGCTCACCTGTCTGCCCTGCACCAAGGGGCCTCGTTAGAGACACTTCCCTCAAACCACCCACGAGCCCAGCCCCTGCCTCAAGTGGGGTCCTTTGGAAGGTGTGTTCAGAAGGTGATGTGACCCCCGGTCACATCCCCAGCAAGGGCACTGTGCCTGGGGGCTGAAGTTCCCTTTGATTATTGGCTTCCCTCACAAAGTTTGGCCCTGGGCATGGACTGGTTAGCCTTCCTTGATCTCAGACTTCCTAGGTGTGGGGCTGGGGTGCAGGAAAGCAGAGGCTGGGAATGCTAGTTTGGATGGGACAGAAGCACCCACTGACTACTCTCCTCTCTGGACTCAGGTGGTGGCAGAGAACCACACCTACCAGAAGGAACAAATGGTCCCCTGATGTGGCCCCCTGCCGGCTGGAGAAGGCTCTGTAAATCTCCCACTTGTCACCTTGGTCAGTATGAAGGGCCACGGGCAGGGGCTGGGGCTGGCACCCCAGTGAGACCCCGGCTGCCACTGGGCTGACGTGGAAAGAAAAGGAGGAAACAGTAACACGAGGACTTACCTCTTGTGACAGGAAAGGCATGATCTGTGCTAAAATTGTGTTCAGTCTCTTCGCAATCTCTGTCTGCAAAGGCAAAGAGACTGCATGAGGCTCAGGCAAATAAATCAAGTCACTGAAATGTCCCAGACAAGTGGAAATGCAAACTCCCCCGAACCATAGCCCCTCACCACAGGCTCTGTCCTGTCCACCCTCAGTCTGCCTCCTGCCAGGAGGCTCTTGCTCAGTCTACAACATGAAGACCTCTCCTAACTGCCCCTGCAAGCAGGCTGCCCTACACGTTGGGGAGCTCCAATTTCCTATCAGAAGTGGTCTGTTTGGTACAGAATATAGTTTGTATCCTCTAGATGGAATCCTTAATTAAAAACAAAGCCAAACAAAACAAAAACCACCTCCCACATCCCAGCAAAACCCATGACAAGAGTGAAATGCAGTTTGGTGCGGGAGGAATTGCTCTGCCCAATGGTGTCCAATGGCAACAGGACACAGGCCCTCAGACGAACTGGCAGGGGGTTGGGGGTGATAAAGGAAGCCCCTGGGTTGCATGTGGTAAAGGGCCCCACTTTTTACTGCTGCCTCTCCCACCCCACCCCCACCAAAACCAATCCCTCCCCTCCACACATGCCACCAGCCTGATTCAATCCCACCACTAACGCTTCAGTTAGCACATAGCGTTGTCTTGTCTAAGAAGCTGCTCAGAGAGGGAACTCATTAGATCCCTAACCCCTCATCGAGGTTGATCCTAGAAAAATAGATCAGTTCTCAGCCTCAACCCAAACACCCAGAAAAAACCACATTTAGGAAAACATCGATTGTTTCCACCAGTGTCCTGTGAATCCCAGATCTCAGAGCAAGAACGGTGCTAAATGGTTAACCAAGTCCAGACAGAAAAGCCTAGAATCACTGACAGACAACTCTCAGAATTGCTTTTCTTATCTCATTCTGAATCCTGAGCCCGCCAGGACTGAGGTCCCAAAGCTGGCTTCAAAGCTTTCATCAGCACATAGCAATCTTTCGGAGACAAAACCATGACAACAGCCTTTAAAAATCTGTGATCATCTGCATGTCAAATGATTCTGGATGAGAAATGCTCCTGCACTTAAAATAAAAACAATGCTGTCTGAAGGCTTCCAAACAGACCCTGGGCCTCAGGAGAATTCCTGGGGCCAACACCCTTCACCCCAGCCACCCTGAGAGGACGCCTCTGGTTTGTGAAGGGACAGGCCATGTCTAAAGAACCTGATGGGCTCTGGAGGGCCTGTGTCCTGGGCTGCTGGCCACGGTGCCAGGGCTCTCCAACCTAGAGGGCCTGTCCACTACAGCGGGGCATCCTGGCAGGGGGACCGGGGATTGCTGCTGTCAGCTATCTGCCTGGAACACCCAGGATCCTCAAGAACAGAGCCAACGTTCCCCAGCAGGCACCACTGCTGGCATTTGGGGTGGAACAACTCTTGTTGTGAAGGACTATCCCTCATATCCCAGACCAACTGTGCCAATAATGGTTCCCACTCCCAAACTTCCCAGGGGAGGAAGTAGCGTCCCCAGCTCGGACCCACTGGGACCTGACATTTGCACATTTGAGGTACACTCTAGCCAACGACACCAGACATCAGGGTTTCTCCACCGCCATGCTATCGACATTTCGGGCCAGATAATTCTTTGTTGTGTGGAGTTGTTCTGTGCACTGTAGGATTTTTAACAGTAGCCCTAGCCTCTACCCACTAGAAGCCCACCATTCATACCGTAAGGAACGTGGGAGGATTACTAAATAATTATTGCATAAATTATTAATTTAGGGAAGTGGGAGGAGTTCTCTAAAACAGGGTCCTTGCTCACTCTGCTTACTTTTTCCTCCCCCAAATAGTAGGGATAGTAGGGAAGGGAATGAAATATGAAAGTCGGGGTTATATATGGCAGGTTTCTAGAAACAATCAGCTGGCCTGCATCTCAGTCCAAACCTACAAAGAGCAACAAGTTCACTCACCTGTCATATGTTTATCTGCCAAATAAGAATAGAAAGATGCATTAAAAACAAAAAAAAACAAAAATAAACACAATAAACCAGGCTTATTGTTTACGAAGCTCACGGGTCCAAGGCCTGTTACTTCAAATGACTAGTCCAGCAGTGCCTGGCTCATAGTAGGCGCTCAGTAAATGTTGGCCAAAAAAATTAGTATCACCGACATCTCCATATTTATTTTTTGAGACTTCATATTTGAGAGTGACCCCAGGCGGTGGATCTGAGCCTGCCCCGGTGTGGGGTGGGCAGCATCCGTGGGAAGGGCCGTGGGGGACAGAATGTTGACAGACGACTGGGCAGCGTGCTGGGCAGTGGCCCAAGCCCTTCACCAACAGTCAAGCCAGACCGACCACAAGCCACCTAGCTGGGTCTCTGGCCGGGAAGGCAGGAGGCAGGCTCTGAATACTGCCATCCCATAGCCTTCTCAGCAACTGCAACTCTCACAATCTCTGCGGGGGCAGGGCGGTTATAAAAGGGTTCCAGCCACTGCCTGCTTCTGCTAGCAAATAGGTCAAGGGTCAGAATCCAGGTAGTTAAAGAAAAGAATGAAAAGTAGCAGACCTTCCCCTCCCCACACCCTTTAGCAAACGCGTGGCCATGGGCTTCCCACAGGCGGGATCTTCCCGCAGGGCCCGGTCCAGAGCCCAGCACCCTGGTTATGCGGAAAGGGGATCTGCCAGGATTTATGGTGCTGTGCCCAGTTCGAGGCTCAGTGTCCCGGCCACCAGGTGACCACAGCTAGGTGGCCAGAGCAAGCTCCCGCTCAGCCTCACCCTTTCACTCCACTGAGAGTCCTTCCTGCCTCCCAACACCACAAACATGGACAAAGGGCCGTTACAGCAACTCCACACAGATACAGAACCTTCCGGAAGCCTAGGATACCAGCATTCAGACTGTCTTTCCTGGGGCCCAAACTCGACGAAAAGAAGCCTCTCTGCCTACAGGAAGGACTTTGGCTAGTCACGAGACAGGACCGCACAGGGCTGGGGCAGGCAGAAAGGAGGGGCTGGTTTTACATTTGGAGACTTTTAGAACAAACCAGGGTTTCCCTGTCCTCAGGTCTTGGTTTTATTCCGGAGGAAAGGAGTGTGGAGAAAGCACGCAGATCCCATCCCTCGCAGCTGTAACTATGCCATCACCTGCTAGTCCCCTCTGGGTCTCCCCGAACAGTAGAAGCACGGATTGAGCCTGACCCATCTCTACCTAGGCTGCCCGAGCCTGAGAACGGGCTCAGTGCACTCTGGCGAGTCAAAGCACTAACAGGAAAACTGGTCACTAAACAATTTTTTTTTTTAATGTTTATGTTTTTGAGGGTGGCGAATGGGGGAGGGGAAGTTCCTGGAAATAGAAAGTTAGCCGAACAGATCCGCTCATAACAACAGTCATGATGGCGAACAAGCACTTTGCATATGTGAGTTCACAAGGCCCCTGTGAGGAAGGCACTTGCGCCACCTCCCTTTTTCAGATGGGGAAACTCATGCTCAGCGATGAAGCAACTTCACTAAATGACTTCCTACCAAGAAGCCAAATTTTGACATTTTGAGAGAGCTTAGAGAAATATTTTTGAAAGAAAAACCACCATTAGGGTTAATAATTGACAGCATCTCCAATTAGAACAGCTGTTGAAACAGCATTTGCTCCAACTCAAACAAGCTCTAAACATCAGTTCCAAAAAAGGGGAAAAAAAAAAATCAAACGTGTGACTGAAGTCACAATTGGGACAGGTCACAAATCACAAATTGGAACCGGATCATACGTTGGAAAACTGCTTTTGGCAACTCAGCGCAACCCGTTATCGGCAAGGCGGCTGTGGCTGTGGAGGCCAACCTCCGCGCTTCCCTCCCTCCATCCAACCTCCGTGCTTCCCTCCCTCCATCCCAGTTGCGCAAAGCCACCGCCTTTGAGCCAGGGCTTCAGAAGCAAACCTGAGAGCGCTGGGAGGTGGGAAGACGGCTTCCTTTGGAAAGCGCTTTGGAAAAGGTGTTTGGGGAGGCTGGTGCCGCCTTTGAAAGTTTCTTTTCAAGTGTGGTTCAAAGAAGGAGGCTTTGCCGGTGGAAAAATGTTCCTCAGAAGGAACTAATCTACTAGACACAGACAGAGCAGCGGTTCAGAGAAACGGGCACAGAGGTCCTGCTACATGCAGAATCTGTGCTACCAACTGGGCGCTGGGAGTAACATCTGCCCTGCATCTCTACCGAGATTGTTAGGCGAATAAATGACAGAAAACAAGATAGTGGGGGGCAAGTGTAATTTCCCAAAGAGCAATCTGTTCAGCGTGCCTTAGCAGCTCCCATTTGCGTGCTCATCTCATTACAGCAAGACCTCCGATTATCACACTGCAGACTGAGGGTGCGGAGCACTGTAGAACTGCACTTCTCTAGCAATGCTCTGGTATTTGCACTGGCCGCTACTTCGGACCATCCTAGCCCTTGACCCAAGAACACTGAAATAAGGGAGACAGAGCCTGTTCTTAACCCCCACCCACCAGCAACCTCTTGCTCCTGGGCTTTCGCCACCCAGCCAGTCCCTGGGCTTTATTTTTAATCTCCCTGAGAGCGCTCAACACACAGTTGAGAGCCACTTCCACCAGCTGACAGTCTCTCCGCTGGTTAGTTTTAAACTGCCCAGTCGTCTGTACCTGTGGACTCTGAGTGCACACTTCCTTTTAACCTCAGCCAAATAAAAACAAGGAGAGGAGAAAACTGACACTTTAAAGAGCACGTCAGACTCCAAAGCTATGCAGAAATGACCTGGCTTCTACTTCCAGCTCTGCCTCCAACTAGCTGTGTGGCTTTGGGCAAATCACTTCCCTCCTCTAGGCATTAATTTTGTTATCTGCAAAATGGAGGGATAAACCAGATAACTTATAAGATCCAAGAGCCCTAATTTAGAGCTTTAAAACCCTAAATATTCCTGAACTGCTCTGCGACACATCATTTCCTCCATAAAGCTGCACGAATTAAAAGGACCAGCAGAGAAGAGCCCAGCTGCCTTGAGATGCAGATGGATGCTGGACGGTGGCTGGGGAAACGGGCTGGGGCCAGGACCCGAGGGCCGGTCTTCATCGCACAAGGCATTCACATGTTTCTATGGGCAAAACTGCACATAACTGTCATAGAGCCTCCAGGCAAGAACAACGATGTCATACTTCTAAGTGTCAAGCATCTACTGTCCAGATTCTACAATTCACAAGAAAAGATGGGATGGTGAGCCTAAGACAAGCAGATAAGGTTCTTCAAGGTGGTTCATTCAGAGCAGGAAGTAATTCCATGCCTGTTAGACAGGAAAACGGCCATCCAATGCTACTAGGCTCCTGCTTACATTTCTAAAATGAGAATTTCGTCCTCAGAGAATCAATCAGGGCAATGTCTTGGAAAGAGCACTGTACTGTGAGTCCAGAGATCTGCTTGTGTGAGGATGATGAGATGAAGAAACCCACAACTGGAAATGTGAATTACACTTCAAAGCCATGGGGAAGCGACGGTTTTCACCTGAGCTGCAAGTCTGGCATGGGGTCTCTGGGCCTCAGGTTACTCCTCTAAAAACATGTGTGTCTGGAGTGGGGTCTCGGTTTTCTCTGGGGGTGCTTGAATTTTAATCAGGCTTTAGCTGGTTCTCTGAGTCCTGGGGTGTGTGAAGTGAGTCTGCCTCAACTTCAAATACAATGCCAAGGCTGCGGGGAGGGGCTGGGGGAGGGAGGATGTGCAGAAAGAGGTGGCTCCAGCCCCCACATTCCCAGCAGCCCTCCAGGCGCCGCAATCACCCAGTGATCAAATACTGGAAGATTCCGGAACAATGTGTCTGGGCCATTTTAACTTAAAATATCCCATTGCATTTCCTAGGCAATTCTAAATTGATAGCCCAATTATTTGACTACAAGATAATATTCCTTGCCAGGCAGTTTCTCCTTAGCCTGAGCTCTGAGAGCATCGAAATAAAGCAAGTGGGTGTTTTATCAAGAGGATGGGAAATCCACGGGTGGGGTGGTGCCAACAAAAACCGGGCTGCGGTTTCCAGGCCCCATTCCATCCACACCATGGGCTCTGGGGGAGGCAGGGCTCCAATGTAAGAACAGGGGGTGTCCATAAACGATCTGTGTAGAAGCCTTGGGAGATGATGCCCCCTGCTCGCCGAGGGGCTGGTGAAGGTTTACATCACATATCACTCAGTGATAGGTGAGCCTCCTTGAAGGCCCTTTTAGCACTGACATATTGATCAAATTATATATAACTACAACGCCATTAAATATTTATGCCTTCCGAGGAAGCCTGCTGAATTCTTTATGCTGGGAGGACTCAGTACAAGAAAGGCCCAGCCCTCGGCATGACCCTGAGGATCTGTCTCCTGGGGAGGAAATGGGGCACTGCATGGGCCGGCCTGTGACCAAAACTGTGCACCCACCCCTGTGCCCTTCACACACAATAAGGATGACAGCAAGGATGCCACGCAGGGAGGAAGGACACACTCACCCTTCCCCAGCTAGGACCAATGCCAGCAAAGGAGCCTGGGGTCCCTGGGGCTGGGATATGACCCTTCTGCACACTCCCCAAAAGGAATTCTGTCTTCTCTCTTCTTCCAAGAGTCTGTGATGTGTCAATGGAAATCGGGGATGGCCAGGCCAAGTGAGTGCGCATCTAAGCCACTGACCCTGGAAAGAGCTGGCAACGTACAGTCTTGAGTCCTACATTTCTGTCCCAGATAGGTCTTGCACGTGGGCCTCAGTTTCTGTTGCACAAAGGAGGCAGATTTGAGTCCAATGTAATAATCAGAGCTCTCAGAAGCGAATTAGGTGCTCTGAGTGCCCTGCCCTTGGGAGTATTCGCCGGAGACCAACGGAGACACGGAGGCAGACGCCGCTCCGGGAAAGGGAACGGGGCCTAGATGGCAGCCCAAGTCCCTCCCCAACATTAAGACTCTCAGTTTCATTTCTCAGATTCTCAGTTTCCATCTACCGGGCTTCCTGTTAGCAAGATCCAATAATCTTTAAATATTTGTTCACTTTAATTTCTTGGTTCCCAAACACATTAAACTCTGCTTGCCTCCCACCACCACTTGGGGGGGATGGCTCTCAAAGAGCTCGCTTGTGCAGACAGAACAGGGAGAGCTTTTTCAGATCACACCTTCCCCCAGCACTGCCCATTCATCCAGGCGCCACCACCCGCCTCTCTCCCTCCCCTCAGATAACCCCCTGCCCCCCTCCCCCACCTTCCCAGACTCCATTGGCCAACTCCTGCCAGGAGGAAAAATTCTCAATTCATCCCTGTGGGGTTGCCATGGCAACCCCCAGCCACCTAATCCCCCTCGGAACATTATGCAAATCTCCCCTTGTCTCTCAACAGGCTGTAAAAGTCACATTACCCTTGCAGAGGCAGCTCATTAAATTTTGGGGGTCTCTCCATCAGGGCAGCACTACAAATGAAATGCTAGCTATGACTTTTTAAGGACAGGGACTCTTTGGGAACCCCGGGTGGCATGAAGGGAAAATGAGGTGGGGGAAGAGGACAGACTGACTGTGGACAGAGACAACAGAGCCCCATTCTGTCCACGAGACACCGTGGTCACAACCAAAGAGCATATCCCTTCCTGCAATTAAAATTAAAGGGGTCAGAGGGTCCTCTTTTCCCAAATGGGGATGGCAGGAGTGGTAGCATTTCATAAGCAAAAAAAAAAAAAAAAAAATCAAGATCAGTTATTTAGAAACTTATATGATCTGCTCCTTCTAAAACCGACCTCCTCCTAAAGCACCTCATTTAACCTCTCATTTTATAGATGAGGCAAATGAGGCCCAGAGAGGGACGAAGCTGTCCTAGGTCACACAGCAAGACCAAGTGGTGACCAAGTCTCCCAGTTTAGAGCCAGAATGCTTCCCCCTACATCACGGGATCTCAACCAGTGGTGATCTGCTCCCCAAGGGATTTTGGCGAAGTCTAGGGACACAGTCTGGATGTCACAGCTGGCATGGTGCTACTGACAACTAGTGGGTAGAGCCCAGGGATGCTGCTAAACATCCTATAATGCACAGGAAAGCCTCACTGCCAAGGGTTATCCAGCCCCGAATGTCAGTGGTGCCCAGGATGAGAATCCTTGGTCCACACATTGCTGATGCCCATGTCTTACTGAATTCTTAAAGGTTTCCCTTAGGGCTTTCCCAGCACTGGAATCAAAGCCCTGAAGTGTGGTGGGCCTGTGGGTGAGCATGTGAGAAGACCATGTAAGACCACACCTGGATCTGGCCTATGGATAAAGATCACTAAAGCAGACCTGGTTTCCAATTCTGAACCTGCCACTCACTGGTCTACAGCGAGACCACAGACGAGTTATTCAGTGTTCCTGTCACGTGGCGTTCATGGTGCCTACGCTGCAGGACTGCGGAGCCAACAAGTGACATTTCTAGAGAATCTTATAACATCTATAACACCAACAACCTCATCCTCTCTCTCTGAGGCCTTGACAACTTGGAGAGTCGGTCCCGTTGTGAGAATACCTTGCTGTGCCCCTCTGTGTGCAAGGTACTGTGCTAAGCAGTTCAGATGCATCATCTCACATCATCCTTACACGATAACTCCCTATGACTCCCTATAATTTATGAAGCCACCAGACACGTGTGGCTAGCTAAATTTAATTAAAATTAAATTAAAACCTCAGCTGCTCAGTCATAGTAGCCACATTTCAAGTGCTCAATAGCCACACGTGGCCGATGGCTACCATATTGAATAGTGCAGATGTACACCATTTCCATTATTGCAGAAAGTTCTATTGGACAGCACTGCTCTAGCAAGTAGGTAATATTATTATTATTATGCCCCCTACAAATTAAAGTTCACAGAGGTCAGTCTGCTGAAAGTCACACACCAGTAAGGGCTGATTTAGGGCTCAATCCCACATTTGCCTATCCCTCAGCCATCAGGACATCCCACCTCCCAGCTCCTGGTGCTCAGCACCTCACTTCCCAGGATCCCCCTGCAAGAATCAGCTGAACTTCTGAGGGAGAAACTCTGAATCCAGGCACAAAGGTGACAGAAAAACTGGGTCATCAAGGACCGTCCCTGCCCACCACCCAGTAGACCTGGAAAATGCCCAGTGGGTATTCAGCACCTCGGGAGTTTAAGAAAAGGGTCTGGGCAAATGGACAGTGAGGAAGAGCTGGGCAGAGGTCCCTTGAGAAGTGGGGTAAGAACCAGGTAAGAGAATAGCGAGAAATCTCAAAAAAGCTAAGAGAGAATTTCCGCCTTGATAAGATCCTGCAGGCTGGGCTGCTAGGTTGCCATGGAGGATGGCGCCAAGCCAACAGTGGGAGGACCCTGGCAGGGGAAGGGCGGTCCTTTAGGGCTCTAAACCACATTGCTTCTCCTTATTTCAAGTCTGGCTTCATGGAGCTCCCCCGTTTCTCTGGTATGAAGTACCAGGTCCCAAGGATCGAAGGGTGGGGGACAGGGGCTGTGCTATCAATCTCAACTCCTCCAGTCTTTCCCTAGGACTTCTGCTCTGAGGCAAAGCAAACTAAGAACTGGACTGTAGCTTTCCCCCTGGAGACAGAGATCAGAGGCAGGGGCCCCCTTCTAGGAAAAGCAGCAGGTAAGGGTTTAAGGACAAGCTAAAGCACCCACTGATTTGCCAATCAGTCCCCATAGGCTTACTGCTCGGAAACTTGAGAAGGCCTACGTCCTTCCCAGAAAGTCTGTATTGCTGTTAGTGTCAGGGAGAACCCTAAACTAGAACATCACTTTCCTCCTTGAGCCCCCCACAAAATACATCCAGTACGGGCACCATGCAGGGCTGAAGGGCCTCACAGCCTCCTCATTAACACGCCTCTCCTCCCCTCACCCCAGTTAGAGAACACAGCCCTCTAGTGCCCTGGACGTACACAGGTCATCTTCAACCCCAGGCCTTCGACCCCATGCTCTGATGCTTTTACCCTGGACCCAAATGCATTATTTTAGCTACTTAAGATGAATATGTCTAATCTGCTTTGCAATTGAATGCCACAGAAATACAAACAGGCTATATTATCATAATCTATGATATGTGGAAGATCAAATTTTTCAGATGCTTTGTCCTTAATAACGGCCTTCCCTTGGGATTATTTGGTGATAGCAGCAGCTGCCCAGAAACTGGCCCCCACCCATGTCACTCACGCAGTGGGAGAGTGGAAGGGGCTGCCTAGGACATGCTGACCGAGCCCACTCATGCTCCTACCCTTTGCCAAGAGCAGCCAGCCTTAGAGAGAACAGGGTGACATGGAGTCCAGACCCTGACAGGGATTCCCTGGCCTCTCAGGTCCCACCCCTGGGAACTTGGTTCTCTCTTCACCCTTCACAGGATACAACTGGCAAAGGAAACCTCTTCCCAAAGGGGTACATCTCCAAAGCAATGGTGACATGTGGCTGGGGTGAAGAGGAGAGAGGTATTTACCATCAGGTAAAATCCCCAGGGTTGACTAGATAGGACCCCTGGGTAAGCCCCTAAGCCTGGCCTGAACCTCCATTTAAGAATACATGCCCCCACCCTACCCACTCTGTTGGTTTCCAGGTGGACCTCTGGAGCCTGTGAAGTCTGCAGAAGGAACAGCCTCCTGGAATCTGATTGGGAAGGGGCTTAGCGGTCTGGGTTCTGACTCTCCAACAGACTGACCCTTCCCCCCAGCCCCCCATAAAGGTGGCCTCTGCCTAAACGTTCACAGTGACAGCTCAGTAGCCTGCTGACTGCGCAACATCCTTGGCAAACAAAAGAATTCGAAATCAATGCTGGATGAGAACTGAGACTCCCCCATTACCTCCTTGAGAAACGCAAGGTCCTAAGGAGCCTCAGCGGGCAGAGGCTGGCCCACGGGCTGCTGTCTGGAGGGCCAATACTGCTGAGCAACAGCCCTCCAAATACCCCTTACGTGGAGGCAGGACACTCCTGCTTCCTTAAGTTTCTCCTTAGCCCCAACTTGAGGGGAACATTTCTTTTTAAAGAAATTTTTAAAAAAAATTTATTTTGAAAGACAGAAAAGAAAAAAAGGCAAGAGAAGAAAGGAAAAAAGAGAAAGGAAGAAAGCATCTTGGACGTGAGTCTCCCGAGAGCGTTTGTTGAAAACAAGATATTGTCCCTTTAAGCATATAAAAACAAGGCCCTTGAGCACGCAGTTCTCACTCTGGTACACAATTATGGGTGCTTTCAGCTGTCTAGCACTACTTCAAGTGCTCTCTTAAGCCAGACTGTCAATGGCATGTTGAAAGCTATTTTGCTGGCTGCTATCATTAATAGCAAAGTGGAGAGCTGGGCTGATGAGAATTAAATATGGGGGAGGGGCGGGTCATAACCAGTCATTACAGAATTACCAATACGAGAAAGGAGACGATGCCACTTTGGGGAATAAAGTTCAAATCAACGCATGACGGTGGGGAAGCGAGCGAGGGAAGGCCACAGCTGGCTCAGAGCGTCCCCCGCCCCCACCCCGCAGCAGATGGACTCAGGCCAGCCCTGGAGAGCCATATGGGGACAGAGGGAGCCACGGAGTTGGGAGTCGAGAATGTGAAGGCAGAGAGGCCTTGGAGATCACGCTGCTGCAAAATGTCACCACCTCGCCTCGCTTCCCAAGTGCAGTCCCCACCCCTCGTCATTCCGGAGGCTGTGGCTTCCAGAACATATCTCACTGCCTTTCCACGAGCTGTTGCCACGCTGGAGGCGCCTCCTCTGCTGGCTTCTGCCTGCGCAGCCCCCACCCTCCCTTTAAGACTCGCCTCCAGGAACTGCCCTTCGGTGGAGTCTTCTAGGATGCAGCTCCCAGGCTCCCTCTCCCAGGAAGAGTGCGCTGTTCTGTCCTGGGTGCTCCTCTTGTGACACTAGGGCCACTTTAGCACTTACCTCACTGCATTGCAATTACTTATTCAGACGCCTGACTCCCCAGCGGGGACAAATGGTGTCTTATTCATCTATGTAACCAACCCCAGCCCACACCCAGCACATCCCAGGCCCCTAATAACCGTTTTGGGAATGAATCCAACCCCTTCATTTTACTGATGAAGAAACTGGATGCGGAGCCACAGGAGGAAGGGTGCAGAGCCAGCGGCCAGCCCACAGTGACAACCCCTGCTTCCTACTCACAGGGCTCAGGGAATCCCAACCCCACCCTCAAACAACCTCAACAATTTTGAGGAAAGAAAAACCAACGTGTTTACTGAGCACCTATTACATACTAAGTGCTATGGAGACCTTAGCAGAGGGGCTTCCGTCCTAGCTACCAAAATGAAGACAATGAGGCATGGGAAAGACACTGAGTGCCAGATGATAAGGGAGACCCTGCTGAGATTAGGCCTTTGTCACCTTTTTGTCCCTGGTGTCCCAGTATTTTGCACAAACAATAACATTGAAAAACATTCTCCTATGCAGAAAGCAAAAGGAAATTCATTCCTTGACTGACTCACTCCTTCAACAAAATGGAAACAAAGGGCCTCTGACATAAACTAGACTCTTCCGACACTAGCGGGAGGGAAGAGTCCAAAGAGAGGAAAAACTCTGTGCCCTCCTGGGCTCCTGGTCCAAGACAGTCCATGGAATGAGTCTTGAATGAGGAGCCAGGATCCCGTCCAGGCTCAGTTTCCTTGATCTGTAAAGTCAGGACAGGGACCAACCATCTCCCAGGGTCACTTTGATAATCCAATGCACAATACGGAAAAGACCTAGAGAAGCACAGAAACCCCCACTCCGTACAACTCCATTGGCGACTAGACATAAGGGGTCCAAAGAAGCCTGAGGTAGGTGGCAGTCTTGAGGAGTGGGGCAGCCCCCCGACTAGGTGGACGGGACAGGGTGAAGGGAGCTTGTGCTCAGCAGACCCCAAAGCTGAACAACGCAGACAACTCCTGTGATCAGAGAGCCATTTCCAGGCAAGAGTGAAAAGGCAGGAAAAGTCACATGGAAACCAGGGCATAGTGGGGTTCAAGGATGCCAGCACTCTGGCAAAAATAAATCAGTTTCACAGCTCTACCCAGATGCCACACAAATAGGCACTGCCCTGGTCTAAGGACCTGTGTCCCCTTCTATTTTGAGAGTGCTCCCACCTTCTCCCTACATGGTGGCTCCCTCTGGCCACCAGTGCCTTCACCATGGTCGCAGAACTTTAAGCGCAGAACTTTAAGCGGCTGTGCCTTCAGATCTTCAGCCAAGTCCCTGGTTACTTAGGTGAGAAGACCCACAGAGGGGAGGGGAGTGACAAATGGGGACTTTCCACCTCCCCTTAGGCCCTGTGTTTATGGACACCCCTGTGACTCTGGAAAAAAGTTCACAGGTTTTACCACCTTTACCTTGTCTGTGAGGATTGCTGGTTATGCATTCTGTGTTATTGTTACACACAGCAAATCATTAGTTGTGCAAATAGCTGGCAATTCAGAACAGGACTGTGGACAAAGAGGATTCAGCTGATATGGTTATACAACCCGAAATGGGGTACTTTGGACTTTGGTGGAGCCAGGTTCTTAGTCTTAGCCTCCTTGGATAATAATGCAGGAAGCAGCAACAGAAATTAAAGACACAGAGTGCTATTAAAAGAGCACTCTTCATTTCTTGAGTCTTGCAAAAAAAGGGACCTGGGGTTGGGAGGGAAGCCTGCAGTAGCAGCTTTACCACTAATGTGGGGCTGAATGACTCTGGATACTTCAGCTCCCCTTCTCTGGGCCTCAGTTTTCTCATCTGCAACTTGAAAGCATTGCATGAGAAGCCGAAGGGCTCTTCTACCTCCAAGATGCACAAAGAAACTCACAGGAAGGGCTGTTTGGTTAACAGAAAAAGGTGGCATGACACTGCCCCCAAATCAAAATGCCTCAAGTCCACTTTCAAAACATCAGTGCTCACCAACAGAGGGTGAAAAGGTAGCCTGACCCAGCTTCCCACAGCATCGGTGCCTCAAATGCAATGCACAACAGTCACTCTGGAGCCCTCGTTTCTAAGCTGGCTCTGTTATTTGTGGCTGACATTGGAAAGCCTCCGCAGGAACAAGATGGCAACTGATGAGGTGGTCAGCCGTCACTGCCTCGCTGGCCTCGCTGAATCACCCTTGACTTTCTGCCTGGAAGCAGGGGCTTGAAGGAGGTGGGTGACCTCTTGAGGTCTTGGGCCAGGCCTGTGCTTCTGTAATCTTTGCTTTACCATAATTAGGGAGGGAGGCAGAAGAGTAGGAGGAGAAACCATTTATTACTTCTCTGGGATTTGACAGCTTGGAAAAAGAGAGGGAGACAGAGAAACAGCCAGGGAAGGAGCCAGCCACAGTGAGTTTAACCTCTCAGTAAAATAAAAATGGGCTGGACGCACCTCATCAGCTGCCCTCTGTCAATAGCCGGGCCCATCTGGCAGAACTTGAGGTTCCCAGCTAATTGGCATTTCCCATAGAGCCAGCAAAGAAGAGCTTTTCAAAAAATATGTGGTGGTGGTGGGATGTGTGTGTGCACGTGTGCGTGCGTGTGTGTGTGTGTGTGTGTGTGTGTGTGTGTGAGCTGGCTGAGAACTGCCACACTTCCCAAGGTGCTAGCTCTGTAGATCATCTATTATATAAAAGTACAGACAGTCCCCACCCCCACCCCTGAGCTTAAAGATGAAGAATCCAGCCTGTTTGTTCCAGGCAGATGTAATCACACGAACAGTCAAGTCTAGAGGGCAGGACACTGCATGAATAATTCAAGCACTCCAGTCACTTGATTGTGTGTGCAGATAAAACACCAGTCAACCGCTAAACAGGTCAGCTGATAAACTTGTTTGCTCAGGCCTAACCACCATCCGCCAAATGCACCCAAGACCCACACTACAATTAGTGGCAGGGCTTTCTTCTACAGAACCCTCGCAAACGCAGGGAGTGGCCAGCCCCATTAGGTCAGGGTGGCGTTCTCAGGCAGGGTTTCTTCACCTCCTTGCCTCTTTGTTCCTCCACAGACACAGGGTGATTTCACCCAGCTCAGAGGCCACCTAAAGCCTAAAAAGGCAGGGCTCTCAGAGCACACACTTTCATGCCAGGAACTGAGGCTGGAAGGCAAAGGTGAGTGGTAAGCAGGGGAAAGTGCCCAGTTGCGGAATCCAGAGGCCTGGACTGGAGTCCCAGCTCTGCCCTCCTGGCTTCCCTGAAGCCTCAGTTTCCTCACCTATACAAAAAGGGGGCAAAGAATCCCTCTATCCGCCACTGGCAGCTGAGAGGATTACACAAGACAACACAGCCAAACCTCAGGCATTCTCCCCCTAAGAACCCTGTTTGGGGAATGGCCAGAAATCTCAGATGCACACAGCTGTTCTTTAGACAAACCCCACCACCAAAAGCATTTAGATGTTTAATTCTTCCTGCTTTCAGAGCGTCCTCAGGATTTAGGGAGCAGCACTTTTGCTAGCCAAGGTGAATTCTTTGTGCCAAAGAACCATCCACTCACAGACATGGGAACACCACCCATGCAGACCTCAACATCCAACAAGATATTACCCCTTAATTACGAAGCTCTTAGAATAACTGCTGCTATAAATTTTAAACCTGGGTGCAATTATCCTCTTTAAACACACCCAAGATACTAAGCACTGAGAAAAAAGAAAAAGAGAGAAGGTGGAGAAAGGGAGGAAGTAGCACCTTGCATAACACCCCAAGGCCCGTGAAGCACCTGGGACCCCGGTTCCACTTCACACATTCTTACTGGACAAGTCAGATCTGGTCAGTTCTGCCTAGAGTCGGCAGAACCTGTCTCTCGTCTACCCTCCCAAGGAGAAACATCTTTACATGTAAAGCCGTGTCTGTTTATTATTTTTGTGTGTCAAGAGTAAAAACATGGTAGCCTTCATGTGCCTTCCTAAGGAACTAATCCCTCAGGAAGCCATAGCCGGCTTCCCTCCTTGCTCAATAAACTCAGGCCCCTTTCTGACTGCCCCTCACCCAACACTGGGACTCCCTCCAGGCGGGGAAAGGAAACTACAGATTCAAAAGGCTCTACTGGGAGCCACTAGAGCGGGCAGGAATCTACATGCTTTCCAGGGGTCACCTGCTCTTCTCACCAGCTCTGGGTCCTGCCCCCTTAAAGAGCAAAATTTAAACCTTGTAAACGACTGTTAATTTAGAGCAGAAAATCCATTCAAGTCACGGTCACCAAAGGCTAGAATGAGTCAACAGCCTTCTGAGATTTCAAGAACACCAATTGTTAAAAAGAACCACCGGCCTGCGCCATTTATACGTGCCAAGTCAACTCTAATCGTTGGCCAAGCCAAATTATAGGCAGCCTTTCCTCGGAACACAAATACACAAACAGGCCTCTCCCACAGCCCAGCCTAGCACCGGACTAGTTACTGATATGCACTGAGATAAAGGGTGTTTGTATTTGCTCGGTTTGAGGTATACTGTTATTAGAAGGGTGACAATACGAGGTAGTTTACATAGCCATCAAACAACACCACACTCGCTAAACTGGTTTGACTTCAGGATTTCAAAGCTGAGCTCAACCCACAGCCATCTCCAAAGCCCTGGCTCAGCTGCCCCTGGGCAAGTTACTTCACCCCCTCACTTCAGCTTCCTTCTCTGTAAAATGGGAACACAGCCGCCTGCAGATCAAGAGAGAGCTGAGAAAGCTGCCTGGGCAATGCAAGGCATTAGCGTTGTATTTCATTCTGGCTTTTCGTTTTTAAGCAGTTAGTGGCTTCGGTCCCTTAAATTTCTACAGCTCAGCCTGGCTTTTAAGGCTCTTGAAGTATAATCTTATCAAGGCAGAACATCACATTTTTGCAAAAAAAAAAAAAAAAAAAAAAAAAGAAGAAAAAGAAATCCTCCTCCATTTCCTCTTGAGAATTTTACATTAAAACAGATAAAAGCAACCAGCCACCTCTGGGCTTTCAGGAGTTTGTAAAGCAGATCCTGGAGGTTCCAACTTTCCCTTTGGTCCTTTATCCTCCACTAAGATCCAAGCCCAGGACTAATTTCACAAGTTCCAATGCTAAAAGCTCAACATGTCCAAGAACTCAGCAAAGCCTGAGAACTTGTATTTTAAGGACCGGATCCATTCACTCGTCCGGGAGAAGTGGGAGGAACAGAAGAACCAGGCTCATTTTCAAACAAGAGAAAACATAAGAAAGAAGTCCACGTATGTAGGTTTTTAAAAAAACGAACTCTATTTGAAAGAGAAAAGCACTTACCTGCTTGTGCATTTCAATGTTCAAGCCATAGGACATCTCATAGTACTAAAAGGAAAAAGAATTGCCATTAACAACGCAGAAATCTGTTCATTTTTCAAAACCCATTTTTTCTTGGGAAGGTTTTGGCCAAATATTGTGATACATTAGCTGAGGCATTTTAAATCAAACCCCAAAGCCAGCTTATAAAGAGGTTTAAGAGCTGACAAGGGTGAGTGTACCTCTCATCTCAACAGAACATTTTATGTAGGGTAGTAAGAGGAGCTGGGCCCTTCCTCCCACAAGCACTGCCTGTGCCATATATCCTGTTTATACAAGGTTCGGGGTTCAACAGGGAATCGTGCGTACACTGGGACCCTCTTGTCCTCTGAGAGTTATTTAGCACTGTGTGGAAGCCCTCTTCTGTGGAAAGCAGTGCAGGGAGCCACGCTCAAGTGCCTCCATGCCCTCTCACAAACGGAAGGTTTAAACTTGCTGGAACACAGCACTGGGCAAAGGGGAGACAGCGTACCTACTGCCCCGGGGCTGGCAGGATTCTCAGTAGGGGATCCCTGAGGAGAGGGGAGGAAGCAGAGGCTTTAAAAGGCTCCTCCACTCCTTAGAAAACCCTGGGGAAGGAGGGCTTCTGTCCTACTCTGGCTAGATCCCAGGGCTGCAAAGCAGAAAAGTTTCCAAACACTCCAGGGAGGTCTCTAAGAAGATTTTTATCCACCCCTGACGTGGGCTGATCTAATCCGAGCGAAGATAGGGCAACTGGCCCCTGGGAAGCCTTCAAAACACAACTTAAAGGCACACAAAGGTAGTTCAGAAGTCCCCAGCCTGGAGTTCGGGTTTCTCTTTCTGCCTGTTCCCTCACCCACCCTCCTTCAAGCGCCCCAGCTCGGGGACGCGGCCGGGGAAGGGGCTGGGGGCACAGTCAGATCACACCAGCTCCCAGGGCTGCCCTGCGGCTGGGCCACGGTGGGGGCCAGGATCCGGTCTCCCCAGATCCGTGCCGCGCCCGGCGGGGTCGGCGCCCTCCCGGCCCCCGCGCCTCTCACCATCACATAATGGCGCTGCATCTCCGTCTTCTCGTTCGCCAGCTTGTCGTACTCCACTTTGAGGCTGCGAGGGCAGGAGGAACAGGCTCAGGCCTGGCGCCCGCACAGCCTCCCCAGAGGCCCCAACCCAGGGGTCTCTGAGAGCCACTTTTCCACTTCCCGACACCCCCGGGGGGTACCCCATCATCCCGCAGCCTCAGGGCGCAGGGGGATTCGAGTCCCCACCATAGACAGGGAGTGTGAAACAACTCGAAACTTCCCGAGGCCCAGCTGGTGGACTTATCTCCGCCGCGGGGGAGAGGGACCCTGACGCTGGCTCTGGACCCCTAGAACCCAGAGTGAACCCGCCCGCGACCCAGACCCCCAACCTGGGGCCCCGTGGGCGGCGCTGGGAGCCGGGCGGCTGCGGGCAGCAAAGGGTTAAGGCGGCGCGCTCCGAAAGGGGAAACAAAAGGCGGAGGCCCGGGCAGCCCCGCCGCCCCGGGGTCGGGAGCCCCCTCCGTCCCCGCGGGGGGTGGCAGGAGCCGCGCCAGGGGCGCCCCCTCCCTGCCAGCCCCGGGGCGGCCCCCGCCGGCCTTACCTGTGATATTGAGCTTGCAGGAACTGGAATTCGTCTTTGATCCTGTCACAAGACTCAGCCACCGTGAATTTAAATCCCGGCTGCCCGGGTTGATGGGGAGCCTGGAGCCCGCGAAGACGAGACAGGGGAGGGGGCAGGGGCATCAGACGCTGCTCCGAGCTGCCCCGGCTCCTCCGAGGCGGCTCCAGCTCCTCCCCGCCGGCGCCCAACCAGCAAGGCCACCCTCAGCCCAGAACCTTCCCCGCAAGTTTCTCAGCGCCCCGGCTACGGGGGGGGGCGCCCCATCCCTCCCTGTCGGCAGCGGGGCTCCGGCCGTTACGCGAATGGGCGCCCGGCCCCAAGTCAGGCAGGGCGGGCGGACAGTGCGGCCGAGTTGGGAGACTTGGGCGAGGGGCGGGCGCCACAGCTCCCCCTGGAACACAGGCAGCCCCCCGCGCCGCTCGGGCGGAATTAACCTCCCCTCTCCACGGCGCACCCGCGTCCCCGTCCCCTTTGTGTGAGCGCACACGCACACACACACACACCATAAAGGTAGCAACAAGCAAAATGGAGGTGCCAGATAAACTGCCTCGTTTACCCTGCCGTGATAGATGCCTAAATAAACCGAGTTGCAATTACTCACCGGATGTCTGCCTTGCGGATACATGGCAGGGAGGGGTCGTGATTCCGAGAGCGTGGAAGAGCCGAGAGCCCGGGCCGAGGGGGTGCGCGGGAGGGGGGAGCCGAGCCCGAGCGGGGGGCGGCCGGGAAACCGAGAGCTCGCCCCCGGCCCCCCCAGCCCGCTCTCGCAGCGAAATCCCAGAGTCGGGCGCCCGCCCCAAGTGCAGACAAAGAGCCGCGGAGCGGGCGGCAAAGTCGTCGGCGGGCGCCGAGCCGGGCGGCGGGCGCGGGCTTTGTGCGCCTAGGGATCGGCGGGCTGCGGCCGGTCGCCCTCCCCGGGCTGCGTCGACAGCGTCAGAGCCCGGGGCTGCGCGGACATCGTTGGCTCCCTGGCGGGCCCGGCGCGGAGTCCCGAGGCCCGTGGCCCCTCCGGGTCACTCAGCGCGTTGCGCCGGGAGGGGGCCGCGCGGGGGCAGCCCCCAGCATCCGGGGCGCGGGTCGGGTCCTAGAAAAGGCTGGGCCCGGGCTCGCGGCAAGAAGAGGAAGGAGGCAGGCAACGAGGTGGCGGCTGGGGCCGCAGGAGCGCCGGAGGGCGAGGGTGGGAGCCCAGCGCGGGCGCTTCGACGCCCCCCCTCGGAGACCGGAGCCGCTGTTCCGTCTGCTACCGCCGCCGCCGCCGCAAGCCCTTCCCAGGGCCGGGAGGAACTCCGGGTTCAGTGCGTGCAAATCAGCCGCCCTGGCATCTTATTCCAGCGGGCACAGGCAGCCTCCGCAAAGGGTCCTCGCTCCTCCCAGCTCGAGCGCCGCGTCCCCAGCTAGGAGCGGAGCGCTCAGCGCCACCGCCGCGGCCGCCTCGGAGCTCGCGGGCCGGTGAGCGCCGGCGGGGAGACGCAGCCAGACCCGGAGCTCTGCGGCTTCCTTCCTCCCCTCGGCCGGCTCTCCTCTCCGCGCCGCGACAAACCCCAGCACACACACTCAGCGCACACACACACACCAAAAAAAGTGCCTCGGACCTGCGGATACCACACACAGACAGACTGGGGGACGAGCACGAGGTCTGAACTGCCGCGAGAGCAGTTCCAAATAGGGACTGAAAAGTAACAAAATAATGTGGCAGCTTCGTCCGGCGCTGGCCAATGGGAGCGCGGAGCCCCCACGTGGGGCCTCGGGCCGCGGCCTGCGACTGGGCGCCGCCGGGCACGACGTCACAATGCCCTCTTGTGTCTAAAACTATGCATGAAAAGTAGCAATCAGGCCCTACCCGCCGGTGACTTTCGCATGGGAGTGAAAAACAGCGCTCCTCAGATCAGGAATTAACCGAAAGACATATAATAAATAGATATATATTATAGTCCTGGGCTGCGAGGGTTTTTTTTCCTCCTCTTTTTTTTTTCCCACGATCTACTAGCAAATAATTATTTGGCAGGAGGAGGAAAGAGAGAAGACAGAGGAATAACAACAAAAGAAAAAAAGACAAGCTGTACCATCCTCAAACCTGTGGCTGGTCGCAACGTATCAGCTCGCTCCGCGGTGGCAGCGAGAGATTCCGCCCTCTAATCTCATTAGGTCTGCAAAGCAGCCCAATTATATGCCATAAAACAAACAGAATCACTTTGTCACTTTAATGTTTTCACTTCAAGAGATTTAGGGCCGATAAAATGGTGGCTCCCAAAGTTGCCTCCGACCTTTCAAAATTTGCTTGGAACTGAGAATGTCCCCTTTTCCTTACCCCTCCTCCTGCCCCCCGTAACCTCCCAGCTTTCCTCCTTTGTTCGCTCGCCCTTCTTTTCGGAAAGCCAAACAAACAGCCCCTTTGCGGTGCGGAGGCTGCCTGAGAGGAGCTGAGGGAGTCTGCGTGGCGGGCCGCGCAGAGGAAGGGCCCGGCCGCCCGCGGACGGCAGGCTCGGCTCACGGCCGGCCCCGCTCGAGCGCCTTCCCGCCGGGGACGGCGATGCCCTCGCCGCAGCCGTGCCTCGCCGGCTCCTCACAGCTCTCCCGGGCCGGGGGAGCGAATAGGGGACGGGGCCCGGGCCCTGCCCGGCCGAGGCCCGGGAACTCGAGTTCTGACCCGGTTCACTCAGCCCACAAGCGGCAGGGTCACAGCGTTGCGGAAGCCTGTGGATGTGTCGGTCCCCAGCCCGGACGCCCCGGGGGACGCAGCCGCTCCCCCGCCCGCGCCTCCCGGACTCCCAGCGCGGCCGCACAGGCCACCCGGCTGCGGGGCCGGGTTGCACGCAAACCAACAGCCTGGATCTCCCGCGCTCCGGGTTACGCCAGGGCAGACCGGCCAGTGGGACGCGGCCCTCGGAGCGGGCATCTCCGGGGGTCGGCCCATGAGGACCCCGGGGTCCCTTGCCAGCATCTGCGCAACCGGCAGCACCCGGGGGCCCGCAACGGGCGCGCGCGATCCGGCCGCGCGCCCCGATCCCTATTTCCCCTCATTAGTCGCCGGAGGTTAGCTTTTGCATCGTAATGAGGCGCCGAGCGCGAGCGGGCGCTCCGAGGCCAGTGCGCAGGGAGTTACACGTGAGCCTCGAACTGAACCTCTTCGCGCCCGCTCCGGCCGCCGGCCCGAGCCGCGCTCCTCTCTTCATTTATTTATTCTCCTAAATAAAAACATAAATCGTGTGCGCCGCGCACCGAACAGGGGGGTAGGGAGACGCCCGACTCGACAGATGCGAGCATCTGGCCGCAGCATTCATTAGACACAAAATGGCTCCTCTTTGGAGCTTCCTTTTCCCCTCCCCCTTCTCTACCCTCCCCCTTACGTCACGGGTGGGCGCACCTCCCACCCGCCCCGCCCCTTTCTTGCCCCGGCCCCCACGTGGGGGACGCTGACCACGCCCCCGAGCAAGACTCGGAAGACCAATCACAGACCGCGGAGGGGGCTCTCCGTTGCTGATTGGTGAAGCTGGTGGGAGCTGTCAGTCGGCGGCCAGAGCTGTCAGTCAAAACCACGCGGGGTGGGGGAGCGCTGACAAATGCCGAGGCTTCTGAGCCTCCCGCTTGCAAATAGTGCTTGGAATGGCTGCTTAATTAGCTTTGAATGGCTTTTCCTTCCAGCTCAAACAATCTGTCACTACCATGTGGTATAAAGGAGCCATGCATAAAAAAGTAAGCAGAGGCTAAATATCAATTTGATTTTGTGTATCAAAGGAATATTTTATTTTTCTCCCTAGTAATGAAACGTATCAATTTAAATAATAAAAGGTAAAAACACACACAAAAACCAAAAAAAAAAAAAAAGAAAGAAAAGAAGAAGAAGAGAAAGAAAAGAAACAGAAAAAGAAAAAAAGAAAACCCCAACTCCACGGTGTTCCGTCTCCTGCTCACGCCTGAAACAGGTCACTTCTACAGCCCACGTTCAGGAGGAAGCCTGAAATTTCCCCCTCCCTCCTTTCAAACTTGCATTTAGTGTTTTGTAGTTGTTGTCCTCCTGAAGTCTAAAAGGAGTGATGGGGGAGGGGTGGCCTGTAAAAGGGGACGTGGGGGCGGGGAGGGGGAGAACTTTAAAGGGAGCTCTTTGAAGCTGCTAATCAAAGTGGAGGGGGTTTTAAGACCCCGTAAACTGGGGATCCTACAGCAGGTCTCGATTTGGGAGCCGAGAGCGGGGGGAGAGCGCGGGTGTGCGTCTCGCCTGGATTTATTAAACACAATGCCTTCAGGATGCCCGGGACGCGGCGCCTCGCCAGGCCTCCCTCTCTCCGTCTCCCTCCGGACTGGCTCCGACGGCGCCCGCCCACAGGCGGCCGAGAAGCCCCCGGGCCCGCAGGTCAGTCTTCGAGGATTATGTACAGAAAAGCACAGCAACTCTGTCTCTGGTCTGGACGGCCCCCCTGCCCCGACGTTCGTGCTCCTGATGACCCCACGAGCCAGCGCGCTCCTGCAGGGCAGAAGCACGTCGAGTTCACCTGTGAGCCCCAGCGCCGGCGCCGAGCCTGGCACCCTGGAGGGGTCCGCGGCTCTGCGTCCTGGAAGTGGTTTTGTAGAGCGCCGCCTCCTCGCCGAGCGGGGCTGGAGAACCCAGCCATGCAGTCAGGCAGGAGAGCGCTTGAGCGCTTACTAGGTATGAGGCAGGGCACTGCTGCCCAGGCAGCACTCTCTTCACTCCCGAAGGAAGTGGCCTGGCTGGTGGCCCCATTTTACAGTGAAGCGGAGAGGCTGAGAAAGCTCAGTAATTTGCCCCCAGCTGGGCAAGGGTCGAGGAATCCAGGGCAGCTGGCTAGATAGCCAACCTCAGCGTCCCCTTCGCTTCCGCAAGCGGGGTCCATGAGGGCATTTGCCGCAGGAAAGACATTCATTCATTCATTCATGCCCAGCCCCTTCTGAGCTTCTGGCTGTGGGGTGACAGGCCCAGCACTCCAGACTGTGGCTCCCACCCACTGCGCACCCAGCGTCGCTCCCAGCTCTCACCCGCCGCCTGAACCCTGAGCAGGAAGGGGGCAGGCAGGCCAGGATCCAGGTCAACACCTCTTTACGCTCACCGCAGCTGTCCCCACACCCCCATGCCACCCCACAAATTAAAAATAAAAAAAAAAAAAAGAACAAGGAGAAAAATACATGTCTTTTATGCTCCAGAAAGAGAAAAGAAAATAAAAAACATGTATACAACACCCTGTCCAAAGCGCTTGACAATTATTTTACAGAAGGAGGGGAGAAGAGAGAGAGAGTTCAAACGTCTCTGTCTCCAGTTCTAATTGGAAACGTTTCAACTGTTTATGTTACAAGAAGTGTCAGGGTCATTTGCTACCGGAGAGCTGACTTTTCATTGGCTGCTTAATTGAGTACCTCGGAGTCCACCCCACGTGGGAGAGGAATTCCTGGCACATTAAAAAAAAAAAAGTCACCCGGGGTGAGACAGAAAGCCCGGCCTGGATTTCCAGAGTCAAGGCTCGCAGCCCCTCATTTGGGGTGCTGGGTGGTTGGTGGGCAGCTATCTGCCAGCCTCAAGAGCACTCTTCTGGTTCTTTAAAAATAATTGTGAAGCACATTAGATGGGTGTTTCCCCTACCGATTCTCAGGAATTAAAGGGTCTGGCCCAGGCCAGCCACCAGGCTGTGGCCTCCTCATTTGAGGAACTGATCACAGTGCCTTGGGTGGGGTTGCAAACCTCTCCTTGTCATCCCTTCCCCGAGTGCCTGTGCTGGCTTTGATTTTTTGGAGGCCTCTCGTAGGAACTGCATGAAGAGAAAAGAAATCTCCCTCACCACCACCACACCCCCACCTTGGTTGATTCTGTAAGGTTCCTCTGATTCTGGGGCTTAGGGAATTCTGTCCGCCATACCCCGACCCCACACCCACCAGTCATCCTTCACAAGCAGACACCTCACCAAACAGCAAGAGGAAGGGGAGTTTTATGCACTTAACAAACTTACACAGAGCTCATTCCGTGCAAGATGCTGTTCTAAGCACTTGACAAATATTAACACATTTAATCCTCTCACGCCAGAAATGAAGTGGGTGCCATTAGTGTCAGCCCCATTTTACAGATGGGAGCACTGATACGCAGTGGCACAATGAGATACCCAAGGTCACTCGGTGACTGATGGATGTGAGCCCAGGCAATCCAGCTCCAGAGTCCATGCCCTTAACGATTCACCCTGCTATGTCTACAAACTTGGCTCTACCGGGGATGCAGGCCAGGGCTTTGGGATGGACCACAGGAATCCAGGGGGCCCCCGAAGGTCTCAGAGGGATCCCCTATAAACTCATCCTGGAGCCACCTCATTTCAGGAACAGGGACTGAGTCTCATGGAGGTGGAGGGAATTCCCAAGGTCTCCCAACCCCTTTTCCAATTCTCTGACTAGTTCTAGTCAAGCTATATGACTTTGGGGGACTTATTTAATCTTGCTAAGCCTCCATTTCCTCATCTGTAAAGTGGAGATAACAATCTGTCCACCTTAGAGGATTGTTTTGAGGATCGATAGAGATAATGCATGTGATGTACTTAGTATAGAAGCTGGCACATTAAGTGATCAATAACAGTTAGCTATGGTGGCCATGATGATAATGTAGGACCATCTGGGTGATTCAACTCCTCAAACATTTTCTAAGTGCCTGTAGGGGCTACAAAGGTCTCCTGTCCCAGCCCTAGGGGGGAGTAAATCAGGAAGTAGTCCCAGCTGTATTCTACATATTTATAGCCAAGCCCAGGGGGAGACACCCAGCTCCTGTCCTCTGAGCTTTCAGGAAGGCCCTCCTGAGGTCCTTGGGCAGTCCCCTCCCTCTCTGGAATTCTTGTTATTTATCTTGGTCCTCAGATGACCTTGGACATGCCTACTGCTCAAGGACCCCTGGTGTGGGGGGGAGGGGAAAGAAGGACTGGGAAGGGGCAACTCGAAGTTAAACCCTGGGGCGATGTGGGGGTGGGTAGAGGCAGACAGGCCTGTCTGCAACCACAGTGGAGTTCACAGCATTTCTGAGAAGACAGCCACAAGAAGTAAGTGGATGTAAGTATGAAGTAGAGGAGAACAGGAGTCGTCAGAAGGGCGGTTCTCGAAGGACTTCCTGAAGGGTGGAGCTTGAGCTCAGCTCAGAAGGATGGACAGAAGTTCCAGTGGGCATAGGGGGCCAGGATGCGCAAATACTTCTACCAAAACCCTTCCCTTCCCCCTCAGCCTGCACCAACATCTTCCTTGGGTCCTTTCTTTGTTTTGCCACCTGCCAAGGTGTCTTTGCTTCCTGAGGAGGAAAGCTAGGAGCTTGCTTCTCTAAGACCCCTGCCCTCACCCCACGCCCATTTCAGACCCCTGTGAAGGATGCCTCTGAAGGCCACTAGGGTGATGAGGAGAGAGGAGCCCACTGGCCAGTACTGTGTGGCAGCATAGCCTAGCAGCAGGAGGCCTGAGGATCCACACGATCTTGGGGGCTCACTTTCCACATCTGTAAAATGGGGATATAATGGCACCTGACTGCTTACCTGGAGAGCATTTACAGAAAGCCTACTCTATGCAGGACTCCTTTGGAGGTACCAAAATCTAAGGGAAGCTCCTGCTTTTGGGACATGCCTAAGGCCAGACTGCCTCCAATTCCAAGCTATATGTGGGCCCTGAGAGCTAAATAGAGTCTGTGTGGGAAGTAGTATTGGGTAAAAGGGTGGAAGTGGCAATCAGGGAACCTGCCTGTAGAGGGTGGCCCTGGGTGTAGCTGAGTGCAGAGGAAGAGAGACTTCCAGATAAGAGCAAAGGTGCCCAGCCAGGACACTCCAGAGAACACAAGAGATGGTTGGGTTTGCTCTGTGGCCCAACTAGCAGAGAAAACCAACACCTCTCTCTGGAAAGCTATGGATGCCAGCCTACCAGGCATGTTTTACAATGAGGGCCTCATGTCCACCTGAGACTTTATGGGGGGCAGGTACGCAGAGCAGGCATGGAATGTGTTTGTTCACCTGTCTTTAGGAGAAGCGTAAGACTGGAAACATTCTCCTGGCACCCTCTCCAAAGCTAAGCTGAATTGCATCCTGCTGTTCCCAAGGTGCACTTTGCTGACCTCTATTGACTCATGGCACAGGGTTTCCACGCATCCTGCCGGAACCGGGTAAATATTTATCGAAGTGATTGGGCGTCCTAATTAAGAGATTTGTGCCGTTTCTTTCTTTTCTTTTTAAGGATTCAAAGCTGAGGCTTAGGAGATTAAGAAATATTTTGCTGGTATTAATGCATTCAACTTCACAAGGGTGGAGGCCCACACTGCAGGAATTATCCAGGCCAGTGGAGGGGAGTGCTGGAGGGGACCCCTTAATCATCCCGGGGTCAGCCGGGATGATTAAGGCAGGACTGTCACTCTCCACTAGCACACCTGGTCTCTGATGGTGGTTCTGAGTTGGGGAGGAGGGAAGGCAGGAGGAGAGAGGAGAGGGCATTTGCCTTACAGCTTTGATTTTTACTCCCAAATCTGTTTTCAGCTTTGTAACCTTCCAGTGAATGAATTTATAGATGTGTGTTGTCACATACACACAGTAATAGTGAGCGTTTGTTTACCAAGTATATTCACATATACCAGTGATTCTCAACTGAGAGTGATTTTGCTTCCAAGGGGCCATTAGGCAATATCTGGAAACATTTTTGGTTGTCACAACTCAGGGTAGGGGTGCTACTGGCATCTAGTGGGTACAGACCAGAGATGCCTCTAAACATCCTACAATGCATAGAACAGCCCCACAACAGAGAATGATCCAGCCCCAAATGCCAATAGTGCTGAAATTGAGAAACCCCGGCATATACTATTTCGTCTATTCTTAACAAGTGAGGTAGTTCTCTAGGTCCCTATTTTTCAGATGAATAAACTGAGATACAGGAGAGAAAGTGTCACATGTGCAGGAAGGAGCTGGTTGTTGAATCCAGACCCCTCTGTCCCCAAAGCCCACTCTCTTTGCTCTTTTCTCAGCACCCTCTCTACTAGATAGTAATTAAGACCAACCAGCTCTGGTCCCCACCTCGTGTAAAGTTTAGGACATTTAAAAGATGGCTCTAAAAGTTGGCAATTATGAAGTCACTCAGATAAGGTCTCTCCAGGGAAGGCTGACTGGAGAAAAGTCCTGGGATCCCCTGGCAGCTCCTAGAAGTGGCGACAATAGGCCTGGGCCCTCTAAGTGCCTATGTTACACTGGAAAATCGTCACAAAAGTTGCTGTTGGCTCAGCTCTGAAAGAAATCAGGGTGGAAGGCTAAATAGAATTAGACTGTGAGGAGTTTGGTGGCAAGGGGTGGCCTAATGATGGGATAGTCTTTGCCTCCTTTGGGGGCACCCTTCCTGAAGCTGAGGCTCTGCAGGAGGGAGACAGGAGCAGTTAGCAAGGGGTGGGCTGGAGCAGGGGTGGGGACAAAGAGGAGAGGGTGCTGGGGACTGTAAAGGTCCAGACTGCAGGGGGACCCTAGGGTTCTGGGAACATGGAAAAATGGGGGAAAGGGAGCTTCACTTGTAAGAAAGGAGGAAATAAGGCACATAGATGACTACAGATTTTGATGCTAGAACAGAATTGCAAAAAAAAAAAAAAAAAAAAAAAAAGAGAGACTCATTTTGAAAGCCTGCTGGTCCAACATATTATTTGACCAATAACCCAACCACAAAACATCTGGAGGATGAAGCAAGGTACAAACAAAACCAGCACCACCTTACTTTTGTCTTATGTTTTTGGCCTGAAGCACTGTCATATCTGTGGACGCATAAACAAAACACAGCATGTAGAACACAGAAACTATCCCCATTTGACAGCTGAGGAAGTTGAAGACCAGAGAGAGTTAACAAGGTGACAGTGGCAAGTTCTGACCAGAATTAGGCCTTCTGGCACTGGTCTTTCTATAAACCAGTCAGGTTTTCAAATTGTGCCCTGAGGAGGTCATGGATCCTCAGAAGCTGACAGGGCGGGAGAAGATGGGACAGTGGAGAGAATGGCCACAGGGATCCTTTCTCCCACTTCAATCAGGACAGCTCCAATTTTTGTCTATTTTATAGGCTAAGTCCTACAAAATGTTTTGTTTGGAGGGAAACAAGGGAGGTTCTGGGGCTGAAAAAGAAGTTTTAAAATCACTGAACTACACAGTATCTGTCCAGACATTCTCAGCTGTGACTACAGAATTTTTTCCTGCTTAGAGAAAAGGACTGCAGAGGTCCCATGTTCTGGGAGGTGTCGTGGTGGTGCCTCTTATACCAGAAGACCTTGTGTTGTCCTCATGCTTAGGGAGTCCTTAGCTCTAATTCAGTGTCCCATGTGCTCTTTGAAAGGCCCACCAGGCAAGGGAGACTCTGAGTAGCTGAGGGCCTTCCTCACACCCCCGGAGCTTGCTGGCAGGGAGTGTAAACTCAGACTCAGGCCTTGCTGTGTGGGCGGGCTGAGCAGCCCAGGAGGGGAGGGCTGCAGGGTATTCCGGGCCAGCCTCCACTCCTGCCCTCGAATAGAGAAGGAAAGGAAGACCTGGAGAGGAGGAGAGACCTGGCCAAGTCACACAGCTCATGTGTGGTGGGCCTGGGAGTCCGTGCCAGCTCTGTGCCCATAACCATTGCATTTCCCTGCCCAACACCATCCTGTCTCACCAACCCACCACTCCTTCATGCTGAGTCCCAGGGAAAAAATGCTCTGCTCTCTGCTAAGTGGGGGCCTGGCACTTTGTAATACATCACCTAATTTATTACCTTGGCCTCCTAGCACTTGTCTTCCATTCAAACCCCTCTTTCTAGACCCTTTCCTACACTGCAGAACCTGACAGCTAAACCTCACACTTCCAGACTCCCTCCCTGCCAGGGTTCTGGATGAAAACACAGCTCCCCACTTAAATGCTCCCAAGAATATGGGAAAGGAGTAGTAGGGGAGAGACCACCTCTGGCTACCCCAGTTCTTTCTGGCTGGTGACATGTTTGTGGGGATGGTTAGTTTTTCTGCTCCCAAGTTCCAGTGTCTATAGCCACTATCTTCATGAATGTCAAGGGTACGTTGTGTGTTGGGGGGGGAGCAGGGAAGTGCAACTTTCTGAGCTCTGAATTTTGGTGACAGCAGGTCATCTTAAAATCAGAGATTCTAGAGGTGGCTATCTGTTTCTCATCCTTCTAATTATATCAGAAGGGGACCATCCCCCAACACACACGCATAAAACTCCTAGAAGGAAACTGGAGAAAAGCTTCATGACATTGGATTTGGTGATGATGTGTTGGATATGACACCAAAAACATATTTAACTAAAGCAAAAATAGACAAATGGGACTAGAGCAAACTTACAAACTTCTGCACATCGAAGCAAACAATCAACATACTGAAAAAGCAATCTATAGAAAGGGAGAAAATATTTGCAAATCATATATCTGATGAGGGATTATTATCTAGAATATGTAAAGGACTCCTACAACTCAACAACAAAAAAAGAAATAACTCGATTAAAAAATGGGCAGAAGACTTGAAGGACATTTCTCCAAAGAAGATATGCAAACAGCCAACAAGCATATGAAAAGATGTTCAATCTTATTATTATTAGCGGAATGCAAACCAAAACCACAACGAGATATCACCTCACACCCATTAGTATGGCCACTACTGAAAAGCAAAAATAAAACAGAAAAAAAACAGAAAATAACAAGTGTTGGTGAGGATGTAGAGAGATTGGACCCCTTGTGCACTGTTGGTGGAAATGTAAAATGGTAGTCACTGTGGAAAACAGTACAGCATTTCCCCCCAAAATTAAAAATAAAATGACCATATGATCCAGGAATCCCACTTCTGGGTATATATTCAAAAGAATCGAAAACAGAATATGAAAGAGATATTTGCACACTCATGTTTATTGCAGCATTATTCACAATAGCCAAACAGTGGAGTGTCCATCAGCAGATGAATAAATAAAGAAAATGTAACACACACACACACACACACACACACACACACACACTGGAATATTAATCAGCCTTATAAAAAGAAGAAAATGCTGTCACATGCTATAATATGGATGAACCTTGAGGACATTATGCTAAGTGAAATAAGCCAGTCACAAAAGGACAAATACTGTATGATTCCACTTGCATGAGGTATCTAAAGTATTCAAACTCATAGAAACAAAAAGTAGAATGGTGGTTACCAGGGGATGGGGTAGGGAGTTGTTCAATGAGTATAGAGTTTCAGTTTTGCAAGATGAAAAGTTTTAGAGAGCTGTTACACAACAATGTGAATATAGTTAACACTACTGAACTGTACACTTAAAAATGGCTAAAATGGTAAATTTTACATGTATGTTTTTTTACTACAATTGAAAAAAAAAAAGAGACAGCACCCCTGAAAGGTGAGTTCTGTGAAGTTCCAGGCATGATTCCTCCAGACCTAGCCCCCAGCCCTCTCCTCTAGCCTAAGATACTAAATCCTTCTATTACATGTTGTCCGTTGCAAATAGCTAGCGTGGTTCCTGTTCCTGGCACCTGCATGCTGACTAGCATACTCCTGCTTCTTCCAGCAAACCTACTGTGCCAATCTCAGCCTGACTAGGGCTTTTGGGGGTGGTTTGCCTTTCCTTGGTGTTTACCTATGTGATAAGAATAGTGATATTGACAGCCACAGTGATGCAAGGCCATCAGGCATGGGCCTGAACTGATGAATTTGAGGGACCTAGGCACACTCTGCTACTCAGAGTTTAAGTGCTGTTGGAAGACAGACGTGAGTTAGAATCCTGACTCTCTGTTTTGCTTTGGGACCCTGGGCAAGACCCTTGTGTTTGCTAAGCCTCAGTTTCCTCATCTGTAAAATTAGGATGATAGTGCCTTCCTCGCAGGGTTGCTGTGAGATTGAAGTGGGACAGCACAGCAGCAGCGAGCCTTGCATGAGTGTTAGTGATTCCGAATGAATGGGGACACATCAGCTGCTTTGTCTCAATGTGCTCAGACTCCTCAGCCTCTGTATTGACATCCAAGCTTGGGCGCTTTTCCACCTAGAGCCAGATTCTCTGCTCCCAGCATTTAAATACGTCTCACATTAATGGGAGACAGGGAAAGACGGGATGCCGGGGCTCAGGGGTCCAATGCTGGGAGTCAGTGTTAATCAGAGGGCCCTTGCAGTCCTCGAAAAGGAGAGTGTAGAGTTTTTGGTGGGACATGAATGTGTGTGTAGGGTGGTGAGAGGGTGAGGGGCTTGCTCATCAAGACCCAGCAGGGGCCAAATGTGGGGGCAGCCCCTGCCCACCTGCCTGCAGCCTCCCTCCTATGGAGGCCAAGCGGAAAGAGAGGCTGGGAGCCAGGGCCAGGCTGCCCTGAACAACTGGCACGCAGGGATCCTCCTGTAGCCAGTGATGAGAAGGCTCTCTCCAGCCTAATTAATTAACTGTAGACTCGTAACTTCTAACTCAGACAGGAATGAGGCCAGACACAGACAGTGGAAGAACAAAGCCCCCACGGTGGTGTTTATGGACTTGGGCCTAAGACTGGGTGTTCAGGAGAAGACCTATGATATACTGTTGGTTGGGATCTGCAGAGTCGAGGGCTGGAGAGGATCAACACGTGGGTCACCAACCCACCAGGGAATGACGAACACAGACCCCGTCCCAGACGATCATTCCACCTGCCTGATTTTGGAAAGGGGTCCCCAAAAGGAGCTGAGGGAGATTAGAAGAGCAGATAACTAGGCCCTGGATGGTTGATGGCTTTGAGGGCCAGGCTAAGTGACCTGGCCTCTTCTCAGGGGACATAAAAATCACTGCCTGGTAGGTGTCAGCCTCGAGCTAAGCCATTTGCACAATTGTCGCGTCAAACTGTATAAGGACGAGGTCATGGGTGCTGTAGTGTGTGCTCAGGGCCCCCTCAGGACCAAAGCCCGCCGTGCCTCAGCTGCAGGGAGGACTGGGAGCTGAAAGGCCTGAGCTGGGCCCCACTCTGGAACTGCCCTCACCAGAAGCCACCATGCCAAAGGTCACACCCGGTCCCGAGGAAAGCCAGCCTCCAGTGACAGTAGGATGTTGGGGTCAGAGGCCTTGTCCCCTAGCTTCAGTTTGGGGCAGCTCTGAAAGGCCAGCCCAGCTCCAGAGCACCAGATGGGGTCGCTGAGGCCTTTGTGTGACGCCATCGAGCCCTGTCGGCTTCTCCCTCCGCACCATGCTGCTTCTGGACGGGATCGGACACTGACGTGGTCCTCAGTAAACCCTGCGTGGGAACACGCTCCACTTTAGGGTTGCCAGATTCAGCAAATAATAATATGGGACACCCAGTTAAATTTGAATTCCCTTTAAACAATGAATGTATTTTTTTGGCATAACTACATTGCAAATATTGCATTGGACATACTTAATACTAAAAAAAAAAAATCACCCATTGTTTATCTGAAATTCAAATTTAACTGGGTGTCCTATATTTCATCTGGCAACTCTGCTCCATCTCAGAGTCTGTTCTTTAGGGAGCCTGACCTATAACAAACCCATGGAATACTATCATTGCCCTCATTCTAGAAAACAAAAAGCTAAGCTTCAAATTCTGGTGGTATATACATGACCCTGGTTGTAAAGGGAAGAGTGAAACAACATTAGTGGGTTTGGGAGCAGGATTGGCTGGGTTGGGGTCAGGATGCGGAAACTCCTCAACCATTTTCAAGGCCCCAGCTCTAACTGGGCCCACGGCTCTGGAGGAAAGGGCTCCAGTCCAGGTTTTCCAGCCAGCCTTCCCAGGGCAGGGCTGAGCAACCCCCTGGAAGAACATTTTAATCAGCCACCTTGTCTGTGCCTCTCTTGGCCTTTGCTTTCATTGTCAGAGTCTGTGTCAATAGCTGGAAATCCAGGCAGCAGCACAAGTAGACATTTCGCTCCTTCCCAAGCAAATCTCACAAAGGGCAGGGCTCCCCTCTTTACAAGGAAAACAAACAGGTCTCCAGGCTCCCAGGAGCTGGGGGTGGGCTGAGGTGGAGGGAGGACTGGGGGAGGGGTGGGCAGCCAGCTGGCTCAGCCTGGCCCAGGCTCGCACCCTCCCCAGCTTCCCACTTCCATCTGCCTTTCCCCGTGCAGATCCGGACTGCGGGGCGACCTGGGCAGGCTCCCCTCTCCTCTGGAGAGTGCAGCTGGCTCAAGCCTCAGTGTTGCTCAGCTGGGCCGTACCAATCCCACTCCATCCCTCCTTAGTAGCCAGGGTGACCTGGAAGCAAATCGGAGTCTGCCACTCCCCTGCTCAAAACCCTTCCATAGCTCCCTGTGGCCTCCCTGCAGCTGTAGACTGTATCTTTGCCCATGCAGTTCCCTCTACCTGGAATACCCTTTCTTCTCTGTTTGAACTAATCCCACCCATTCTTCAAGATCCCCTTTTTCTGGTGAAGCCTTCTGTCTGTCCCCCTTGGTTAGAATGAGGCACTTCTCCCTCTGGCTGGCATCGTATCCCCTGTCTGATGCCCTCACCCCACAGTGTAGGCTGTGAGCATTCATGGGAACTTTGTGCAGCATATTCTAGTTTATAAGGTGGTTTTCACATTCATACTCCCTTGGACAGACACATTTGTGCCCATTTGAAAGATGATGCAGTAGAGGCTGGGCCGGTTTCCTGTTGCGCTGGTCATGAGGTGGCTAAGAACTGCGGAACAGGCCTGCACTACCCAGATCTCTGCGTCCCAGGCCAGTGCGGTTTCCAGGAAAGGCTGGCCTCCAGCTAGCTCGGTGGGTAGGCTCACTCGTTTCCACCCCTTTCCCTCTCAGGCTCTTTGCCCCTACACCCACGCAGGCCCCAGCTCCTGGCTGGGTATGGGGGTGCTTGGGCACGAGTTTCGCTTCCGGTTCTGCCTGCTTCCTCTTTAACTGGAATGCTGGGCCGGTGATGGGGAGGTCAGCTGCTGGGGAGTGCAGTAGGAAGCTACCATCCTTGTGCCGCTGACGGTAAGGCTAAGCAGAACTGGGACTGGGGCCCGTGCAGTCCGGAGATGGGGAGTTGCACAGGGTGCTTTCCACCTCTGGGTGGCCCCAGCATCGCCAGCCTACCTGGGAAAGCAGCAGACCTGGAATCCCCCATTTCCCAAGGGCCACCCACAGGGCTGCCCCAGGGACAGGGCTTAGGTAAGGGCTTCTATCCGAGGCCTTTAAAGTCAACACCGGTTTCATCAGGGAGTCATGATGTCTCTACCATCCAAGCAGATCCCAAATCCCACCTCCTGTCACCCCTCCACTGCTACCAGCAGGTCCCCGCCACCACCATGTCTCTGCTCGCTGACTCCAGCAGCCCCTAACAGGCTACCCTTCCCTCACTCCACACGGCCTCCTACTCTTAACAGAGACGTCGGGGTGCTGGTGTCACTCTGCTCAAACCCTGGCCTGGTTCTCATTTGTGGCAGAGAAAAGCCCAAGTCCTTAAATGTCTCACGAGGCCCTCCGTGATCTGTCCCCACTGTCCTCTGCCCACCCCCCACCCCCTCGCTCTCCCCTGCTCACTCCCCTCCCCAACTCCTCTGTGCCATGCAGTGCCCCTCTGGGCCTTCACTGCGGCTGACCCTTCTACCTGGAAGGCTGGTTCCCCAGAAACCCACTAGGCTAACGAGGCCCTGGCTACCCTGTTTCATACCCAAGCCGGCCCCACTCTGCCCCCTCCACTCTCGATGCCCTCCCTGCTCTCCTTGCTGTTTCTTCCATGGCACTTTCATCTTCTGCTCTCCCATGTCGATGGCTCACTGTCTGCACCTGCCCTGGAACGCCAGCCCTGTGAGGCAAGGGACATCTCCTGTCTTGTTCACTACTGTAGCCCTAAGCCAGTGCCTTGGCGTGTGGTATGCACTCACCAAGTACTTGTGGGGTGAAGTGGATCTGGAAGTGTGGATGATAGTAACCCCTCCATCATGGGGCTGTATAAGAGTTAAATCAATGCATTGAAAGCACTGAGTGCAGGGCACCTGGTAAGTGCTCAGTGAATGTTCTTATGATCAATATGTTAAAATGAACAGATCAGAAAAATAAATGGGCAAGGAGTCATCTCCACCGGAAGGGGGTAAGGGTGCTCCTACCCTCTTCCTTCCTGTTGCTAGGCCCTGGGGGTCCACCCTGTGAGTGGGACCTTAGCTGGTGGAGACCTTCTCCCCACCCAGCTGCCTTCTCAGTCCCTGTGTTCCCCAGAGGTGGTAGGTGTGGGGCTCATCTGATGGGCCTTCCTAGAACAGCCTCACGTAAAGGAACATGGAGGTCAGCTAGTCCAACCCCTGTGTTTGTTGGGGACACCAAGGGTCTGTGTGGGAAAGGGACGTGACTGAGGCCTGATGCCTGGTCTAGGTCCCTTTCACCATACCTCCAGCAACTGCATGTTGAGAATCCCAAAGCAGGAATCAGTATCTCGCAAAAGACTTCTTAAAAAAAAACAGTTGTGAAATGTTTTAATATGGAAGGCCTTACACGGCGTTTTTAATCTTCATTTGGTTGTGTTTATATTAAATCACCTTTGTTGCAAAGAATAAAATAGTGTGAAATTTAAGGTGTCCTGAAAAATCCCAGATAGATGATTGTCTATTTGCATTTTTCATTTCAACAGATATTTATTGAGGACCTTAGGTATAAGTCTTGGAGACAGAGAAGTACAAGAGACATTCATTCTTTGCCTTCCAAGACTTCCCAGCTGGGATTAGGAGAGGGTTGGGGGCTTTGTATAGGAGAACACCATGATGTGGCAGCAATCGTGCTCCTTGGTATTTACCCAAAGGAGTTGTAAACTTACATTCACATAAAAACTTGCACATGAATATTTATACCAGCTTTATTTATAATTGCCAAAAATTGGAAACAATCAAGATGTCCTTCAATAGGTGAATGAATGAACAAACTGTGGCACATTCAGACCATGAAATATTGTTCAGGGATAAAAAAGATATGAGCTATTAAGCCACAAAGTAACACCACAGGACCTTAAATACATGTTAGTAAGTGAAAGAGGCTAGTTTGAAAAGGCTACGTACATATGATTCCAATGATACGACATTCTGGAAAAGACAAAACTATGGAGACAGGGGTTGGGAGGAGGCAGGGATGGATGGCTGTTTAGGGCAGTGAAACTACCCTGTGTGGCACTGTGATGGTAGATACATGTTGTCATACATTTGTCCAAACCCATCGACTGCACAACACCAAGAGTGAACCCTAGTGTAGACTGTGGGCTCTGGGAGATAGTGATGCATCCGTGCAGCCTTGTCCACTGTAGCAAACGCGCCGGCCACTCTGGTGAGGGATGTCGACAAAGGGGGAGGTTGTGCACACGTAGGGGCAAAAGGTATATGGGAAATCTCTGTATCATCCACTCAATTTGCCATGAACTTTAAACTGCTCTGAAAAATAAAGTCTATTACCATTTTTAAAAATTAGGTCAGAATTAATGCACAGAAAGAAACACATCTGGGAAACCAAGCACAGATGAGGTTCACGGATTCAGGATCTCAGAGGTGGGAAAGTCTTAGAGCTCCTGTGTCCCCTGATTCCGGTCTGTGACTGTCACTTCATGGAGGATTTACTCACTAAACTGCTCTAGTGGAGGGAGCACTTTTTCACTGGGACGTGACTTTCTTGGAACCTCAGTGGGCTGGAAGTGAAGGACCTTAAAGACCATTGCCCAGTCCCTTTGTGGTTCTGATGGGAACTGGGCTGTGGAGGACAGGGCCCGGGCCACGGCCTCCCAGCTGCGGGCAGTACAGCTGGCCTGAGCCTCTAGACCCCACTGCAGGCTCCCTTGGGGCCCTGCCCCTTCTTGCTTCCCTGTCCCCACCCCCAAGGTGGCCTGTGAGGTTCAGACTGGGGAGGATGAGGATGGCCGAGGTGCACAGTACAGGTCCAGGGCGAGGGGTAGTGGAGGACAGTAAAGGCCCCCGAACTCCAGCCATGCCAAACAATTGTCCTGCCCCTTCCAACCCTCCTCCTCCTCCTTCCTGTCAGTGGCTGATCCTTCTGGGCTCCGACTTCTTGTGGCCTTGCACAGAGGGCAAGGTTCCCTCTGTCTTGCTCTGGGCTTCTCTAAGAAGAGAATGGAGAGATGCCCCATAGCCCAAGAGCACTCAGGGCCAGGCCTCTCCGAGAGTTTGGACTTTTCCATTCTGCCCTCCCCCTCCCCCTCCCCCTGCTCCAGCTAGGCCGCCCAGTTGGCCCTCCCCAGGCAGGAAGGGAGGGGGAACAAGCCGCCTGCATGTGGTGTGCCACTGGAAGGGAAGCGGAGGCTCTCCCATGGGTCTCATCCATGGTTACAAAGCACCTGTCCCCCTTTCACCAGATGAAAGCTGGCAACTGCTCCTGGGAGGATCTAATTGACTAATTCTCTCCTTGTTACTTAACACCAGGAACTCTGGGCCCAGGGTGTAACCTTGCAGAGCTCTGAGGGGAACGGGATGATGAAACGGAGACATGTGGTCACAGTCTACACATGCCACTTGCTGGCTAAAGCCCACACTCCCTCCCAGGCCTGCAGGGCCCTGGGCAACCTCAGCAGCCTCCTCCGGTGCCCCTTGCTGGGCTCCAGTCAAAGGCCCCCCCCTGCTTCCTGCCTGCCTCAGACCTCACGCCCAGTGATGGGCTGGAGCAGGCTCTCACTGACTTGTGGCTGTCCACGTTCAGTGACATCACACCACGGTGAGAGTATTTACACCACAGCAAATGGTAAACACTACCAATCTGCTGCCCCTGCCACCGCCGGCCCCAGAGCCAGTTATTAGAAATCTAGCAGAGGACCACTGTGCATGCTGTCATTCTTCCTGGAACATGCTTCCCTCCCTTTGCATAGCTCAGTTCAAATGGGCCATCCTCAGAGCGGCCCTCGCTGCAGCCCTCCTCCCAGGAGCAGATGATTTTCATTTTCTGCCTTGATAGCTTCAGATCACTGCCTGTCTCTGGGAGGACTCAGGCACTTATTCTTCCTCTTCAGCAATGGGAGTATCTCCCTGGACCTCTGAGCCTGACTTTCTGGTTTTAGCAAAGCCCTCAGAAGTTGCAATCAACATCCTTACCTCTACAAGACTCCCCTGTCTTCCCAAGCCCTCTCCTTTTCTAGCATCATCTTTCCCTCCCTTCCTCCTTTAGGGCTTCCACATTGCTCTCAGATTCCCTCTTCCCTTCCATTTACAAATCTTGCTTCCAGACTTGGACCTGCAGTTGGTCATTTACACCTTAGTGAGAATTAGAGTTGAGGCAGCCAGAACCAATGGCTTCCTTTCACCTTTCATCTTGCAGGGCTCAGGTAAAACCTCCTCAGAGAAGTCTTCTTGGAACAACCTCCTCTTTGTATATGGTCGTAGAACATTGCTTATTTTCTTCATAGCCCTGACCACAAGCTGTGATATTTATTCACTAATTTACCTGCTTCTAGCTCTTCGTATGTTTTCTAGAGTGTTAGCTCTGCAAGGGCAGGGAATGTGTCGATCTTCTCTGCTCCCTGGTGCCTGGCCCATCAGTAGTCAAGACACATTTCTTAACTGCACAAACGATTGCTCATCCATGTGCACATCTGCACCCTGCCATGCCCAGCTGTGTCACCTGAGGCGACTCCCTGGCTCTTTGTGCCTCAGCATTCTCATCTACAAGTGGGGACAACAGTACCTGCCCTTCTGGATTTCCAGCTTGTTGTAAGGATCACTTGTGATGCTGGGCGGGAGTTCTGAACACCTGCCATGTGCTACTGGGTGCTAGGGCTTATTAGTCACAGTGACCGTCCAGATGGTATCTGGCTGGCCCTCCCTGCTTCCCCACCTGCACAGTGACGGGTTAGAGGAACTCCAGGTGGCAGCAAAGAGGAGAAGAGAATAATAACTAATGACAATGATCATAACCAAATAAATAATAATAAAAGTAATAATAACTGGCTGACTTCATTAAGTACTGCATCAGATGCCGGTCTCAGCTCTTTATAGGAATTAACTCACATAACCTCAGAACAACCTGATGAGGCAGGTCCTGTCATGGTCCCCATTTTACAGGTGACAGAACTGAGCACAGAGAGCTGAAGTTCTACTTTTTAATGGGACTGTCTCAGAATCTCTTCAATCTAATAACTTTCCCCATTCAATTTCATGACTCTTTATTGCATTTCTAAGACCAGGAGTTTATGTCTGAGCGTGACTTCACCCCTGTGGCTGACCCAGGAGGCCCAGGGGTGAGTGGGACCCATCCCTGTCCCCAGGAGGGTGCAGACTGAGCACAGCTTCTGAGGGGGGTGATAGGGGACATCCTTCAGAGCTCCAGTTACCCCCAGGGCTGTGTGTGTGTGTGTGTGTGTGTGTGTGTGTGTGTGTGTGCGCGCACGCACGTGATTCTCAGCTTCCCAGCCAGTCAGGAGACTCCCTGAGGGTACAGGAAGGACTGTTCCTTCTCAGCTCTGTTAATCTGGGACAGATGGGACACTTACAGATGGGACACTTACAGTCCTAGAACCCCAGAAAATCAGCACCAGAGTCAGCTGCTGAGTGAACTGGACGCTGGGGATAGAATGGGAGCAAAGCCAAGGCCCCGATCTCAAGGGACACTCTTGTGTAGGGGGCTGGGGGGATCATGTTGGTCAGCTCCTAGGTAAACTGATCCCAGAGGGGGAAGGACCCCTGCAGGGTCAGGATACAGTCAGCAACAGAGTCCCTTTCAACCCCACCCCCTGCGCCAGGGTCCAAGGGACACCGCTGTCCTCCCTGCAGCTCACAGGTTGCTGTCAGGGACAGCAGGCTGGCCAGGCACAGTCAGCCCAAGGCCTGTTGGGGTGTGCACAGGGAAGGTGTGAGCGAACCCAGCCACCCTCCCCCTTCCCTCCCCCTCAACTGCCTCCCTTTATCACCTTGTTAAAGGATTTTTACTCTCCATTTGGAAGCTGGAATTTCATTATTCCGCATGTGAAGCTTCGGGGATAATAGGCTGCCACTTGAAGGCTGCTTTTCATCTTCAAAGCCCTCAGCAGACTGTTAATTAGTCCTCTCTGGGCTGCTCTGTAAGTGTTCTTGGGCCAGAAGGGGGAACCCAAGGCAGGCCCAGGGACTTCAAACGTCTGAGGAGGAAAAAGAGGAGCCCTGGGTTCTAGAATCTTCTCCTAATGGATGCCAAGCTCCTGAGGCTCCTCCTTCCCTGTTCAGATAGCCAAATAACTGAGGGCAGCAGCAGGTGAGAGCCTTCCTAAGGGAGCAGCTCAAACAGGCTCCAGAACAAGCCTTCCCTGAGCTGGAATCCCAGCCCCTGCTAATTGCACAACCTTGGATGTTGAATACCTTTTGCCTCTGTTTTCTTTTCTGTAAAATGGGGACAATAACAAAGTCTTCCTTGAGTTGTTGAAGATTGAGTGAGGTAAGTGTCTGACACAGAGCGGTGCTCACTAGGAGTGAATGAATGAATGAGCATGGATATTGTGGGCAGGAGTCGGGGAGAGGCCCGGTGCGGTGGCTCACATCTGTAATCCTAGTACTCTGGGAGGCCAAGGAGGGGGGATCCTTTGAGCTCAGGAGTTTGAGACCAGCCTGAGTAAGAGTGAGACCCCATCTCTACTAAAAATAGAAAGAAATTATCTGGCCAACTAAAAATATATAGAGAAAAAATTAGCCGGGCATGGTGGTGCATGCCTGTAGTCCCAGCTACTTGGGAGGGTGAGGCAGGAGGATCGCTTGAGCCCAGGAGTTTGAGGTTGCTGTGAGCTAGGCTGATGCCACGGCATTCTAGCCTGGGCAACAGAGTGAGACTCTGTCTCAAAAAAAAAAAAAAAAAAAAAAAAAAGGAGTGCAAGAGGATTTGAAGTAGAGAGCCCAGAGAGGCCAGGCGATATGGACAGGTTAGGGGCTGAGCACCCCCCCAAGGCCGGGGGTTCTGTTCACAGAGCAATCACTATCCACGATGTTGCATGGCTGGCCAAAGAGGACGTCGATGGACCACCTTTGTGGGTCCCTGAAATCCTCTGCAAATGGTGCTATGATCTATTTTTCAACAGTGGAGAGCTCCGGCTATGAGCTGCCAGGTGGGGACACGTCCATCTGCTCAGCCTCCCAGACTCAGCTGCCGTGAAGGTCAAACCAGACAACTGATGGATGCCTCAGCCCTGTCTTCAGGGTCTCCCAGACCTGGGTACAAATCTCTGCTACTTCACTCACGTGGACAAACACTCAAGCTAAAGCAGGGAAATCGTCCCCCCTCTCAGGATGGTGGAGTGAGGTTCTGTGAGCTGCATGTGAGTACCAAGCAGTACAGTGGCTGGCACACAGTAGGTACACAAGTTAACACTTGCTCTTGGTAGTGACAATGTAAGGGGTGGGGTTTGAAATGTGTGAGGAATCAGAAGCGCTGATCCTATGTCCGGTCTGGGGCCAGAAGGCGGAAATATCGAAAGAGGGACAGGGTAGGGGAGATGCCATGGGGGAAGTTGGCACCACCTGGCTGGTGCATCTGTCATCTGCCCAGCCCCCATCGTGACTGGCATGGGGGTGCAGAAGGGCTGCTAAACAGATACGATGGTGGCGGGGAAAAGGCTTGCCCTTCCGTGGGTCAAAATCCCCACTGGTTCCCCCATGCTATGCCACAAGTTCATGGTCTGGTAGCTGTGAGCATGGTTCTGTGGGTTATCTGTCAGTTCTTTCCATGCCTTCCAAAAGCTTGGTGGGCGTGAACAGTAGCTTTTGCTGTGACATGACTCCACGGTGTCAACTTGAAATAACACCTCATGCTTGCCCGCCGGCTCTCACACTACGCAGAGTTGATTGAGTTTTGCTGCATTCCAGTGCTGGCCGCTGGAGGCTGGATTCGGAGGCCCTGCCCCCTGAAGGAGACAGACAAGCAGACAGAGCATGATCCCACAGTGTGAGCAGAGCTCCCAGATCTGGGGGTCAGGAAACACTGCCTGGAGGGAGCGTTCAGGTTTGAGCCCAGAGAGGCCAGGAAACGTGGAGGTGGCGCAGCGCCAAGGCTTTCCTGTGGAGGGGCAGCGTGCTCAGATCCCGGGGAGACACACAAGGCCTGGCAGGGAGGTAAGGGGCCGGGTGGCCAAGGGCCCCGCATGCTGGACTTTATTCTGAGGGTCGTGGGGAGCCATTGAAGGGTCTAGAGCCCCAGAATTATATGTTGAGTAAATTTTCTTTCCTTTTGGCTAGAATAATCTCCACTGAGCCAACACTGGTTATACGGTGGGAAAACACACTGAGTGTTGTTTAACAGATGTGGTATCTTCAATAGAAAAGCCTGCTAAAAAATGGCATCCTTAGGGAAAACCAAACAGACGGCCTTTGGTGGTGACAGCTTTGGTGACTTCGAGCCCACACCCCACTGCCCCCGCTTTGCCCCATTGCTTTAGACAGAACGTCGTTCCAGTTGGGACACATGTGTGTGGTTGTGCCTGTGACTCAGTTCTGTGGTCACCCTGCCTGTTTGTGTTACCACTCCCACCCTCCGCTCCCCACCACTCCATCTGCAAATTCTACTCGTCCTTCAAAAACCCCGTTTCTGCCACCTCCTCTAGGAAGCCTGCCCTGGGACCTTCCAGTCCCTGGGGATCGTCTGCTCTTTCCACGTGGAAGGACTTTAGTAGCAAGCTTTCTCAGGCAATGTGAACCCTCCTGGTGGGCCATGTGGCAGAGTAATCTGTGCTCGAGCCTTGATGGTAAGCAACTTGAGGGCAGGAATTGTGCCTTTCGGTCCCTCCGTCACCCAGCTCTGTGCCTGACAGGCAGCACGATCAGTGGAATCATGTTTTACTGTGTGCCCTAAACCTGCCCAGAAATACTGAGAGCCCTTTTCTGACTTGGCAGATACAATCTTGGCCCTCCCTTCTGCGGGGCTGCCATAGTCCTGGTGCCTGTCTCTGCTGTGCTTCTGAATCTACTGAGTCAAAGCCATTTTTTAAAAGTATCCCCTCTCCCCACCTTCCCACCCCTACACTCAGCCCAGAGTCTAATTCACAGTAGGAAATCAATAATTGTTTGTTGAATGAAAAAAAAATGCACTGTCAAGAGCACAAGACCACTCCTTGGGCATAGCAAATGGGAACACAATCACCAATTGAATTTGTTTCCTTCAAAAGATCCATATATCCCGGAAGCTCCGTTCCAGACACCGGCTGGCAAGGCTGGGGTGCGTGGGGAGTCATTCCTATTGAAGCCACTTCCTCCAGAAGGCCCAGAGTTCAAAAGGGAGGCATTTGCCGCAAACAGCCGGCCAGTGTGGGGGGATGTGGCCGGCGCGTTGCCAGGGCGCTGGTGGGACTTTGCAGGTACCAGTGCAAAGAGCAGAGAAAGGCCTATCCTGGGGCATATGTGGTCACCCAGAAATAGATCCTTTGGCAACAAGGAGGGAAAAACCAGGTCCACCAGCGCGTGGAGACTTTCCCAGGGCTGTGGAGAGGCTTCCGGACTTGGAGTCAGCACGCCCAGGTTCTCGGACGGGATCTGGGTTTCAGATCAAGGTTTCTGATGATGTAGCCCCAACCTTCCCAGAGACATTTTCTGAGCCAAGAATTAAACGCAGGGCACATCAAAGGAATTTTCCTGATCTGTGAATTGTTTCTGTTGGCCCAGGCTTCAGACTCAAGCCCCCTTTTCTCATTCTTCGAGGAGAGTCCTCTACTGAATGTAGGACCATCCCTGAAGAACTGTACGCGGGTGAAGTTCGTCTCCCCGGTGCTGCTCCTGTGCATCTTACCTCCCGACCTCCCTGCCTTTGCTCACGCCTTTCCTCCCTCCAGACGGTTGTCTCCTGACATTGCAGCATTGCACAAACTTGTTTCAGCTGTTACCTTTTCTTTGAAGACTTTCTCTGAGCATTACAATTTAGGGGTGGGGAAGACAGAGAGGGGGAGAGAGAGAGAGAGAGAGAGAGAGAGAGAGAGAGAGAGACTGGTTCCATGTGACTACAGAGGGTTGTACTAGAACGTTCATCCAATAAGCATGTGTTGAGCACCTATTAGCAGCTAACACCGGCTCAGCCCTCACCAGGTGCCCGGCGCTGTGCTAAGCTCTCTGCAAGTGTTAAGCTCTCTGCAAGTGTGATCACACTCAGCTCTCACGACAACCCTGTGAAGGACATCATCCTTATACAATTTTTAAAATCCACACTTGCGGTGTCATTAGTGCTGTCACCATATACTTCTGGTTCTCCTCTTTCTGAGTACAAAGTAGAATTTCACTTCCTGACCTCCTTGTGGTTGGGTGGTTCCATGTGAAGGGCACTGGACAAGAGGAAGTAATGTGTCATTCCAGGTTGGAGAACATTTCATGTTCCTTCCAGCATGATGACAGCCCAGCCATGTTTGCAGTAACGTCTGCATCAGCTTGCTTTTTTGCTGAGTGAGTAGAATGAGCAGAAATTCCTACTGACCCACAATAGACACGTGGCATGAGCAAGAAGTACATTTTGATTGTTTTAAGCCACTCGGATTTGGGGACTTGCTCATTACTGCTGCAGAACCTAGTCTATGCTGACCAATACACCACTTTTCAGATGAAGAAATCAAAGTTGTATGGGGAGGTGTAGATGGGCCTGTAGAGGAGGTAGCTAGAACCCTTATTGTGCCCGGCACCCTGACTGTCCTACTGTTTGTGAAAGGCCTCGAGGGCCTGGCCAACAACTGAGCTTTACGATCTTAGCTGTTAGAGCACCAGTGAATTTAAAAACAGGGGAGCAACACAGTCGTATTTGGGCTTTCAAAGGGATCATTCTGGCAGCTGCTTCTGGCTGAGAGGTCACTCTCCATTTGCCCATCTGGAACGATCAGCCCTGAACCCAATTCAGAGCCAAACTCCCAGCACACAGGGAGACCTTCAGGGCAGGTCTGCCCTGTGCCTGTAATTCCCGAGTCCCCTGGGGGCCCATCCGCCTTCACGCAGTGAGCAAGGCTGGGCGGAAGAGGGCGGCTCCCGGGAGGCTGTTCTCTCCATCCAGGGAGGCCTGTTGTCTCCGTTGTCTTTTTAAATGACCATAAAACAGCACTGAAATGAATGCCAACTAACAAGGTTAAAGGATCCTTAAAAAACAAATGATGCCATTTTTTTCCCCAACTCGCTGCTGAGTAAAAATTTGTCACTTCAGTAAGCATTTTATTGGTAATTACAGAGTTACTTTATTTGCATATTACAGAGCTGCTAGCGGCCTTAGTGAAAATGCTTAATGTCGTTGAGCATCTTGGAAGGAATTACTCAACCCAGGGAGAGAGAATTCAGTAATTATTTCCTTAAAACTGGAATTTGCTAATAACTTTGCAGTAGATCACTTTGTGCTTCCCAATACAGCAATTAAATAATAAGCAATTAAGTGCCAAAGTGACTCAGGCATAGGGCTTACCCCCAAACAGGGCCTCTGCTTCATTTCCTTTGAAAGGGGAATAAAGTTACAGTTAACCCTTTGAATCCTGAGCCCTAGGGAAAACCTGTTCCTCTCAGGGCCAATTACAGAGAGCTGGTGCCAAATGTCATCTCCTTGTCTTCTGAGCAGGATCTGGAAACCCGAAGAGAGGCCAGGGCGCAGTCTGCAGCAAGGAGAAGAGGCTGGCTCTCCACGCTAGCAGCTGGGGAAGCAAGCAGAGGTCAAGCGTGAGGATTCTAGAATCAAACTGACTGGGTTTGTAGTTTGGGTCCAGCTTATCATCCCGATGTCTTGGACAGGTTACTCAACCTCTCTAGGTCTCAGTTTTCTCATCTATAAAGTGGGATTCATCACGATATCTACTCACCTGGTGGCTGTGATGATTAAATGGCATTATGCATCTAATGTAGAACTTAGAACATAGTAAATGCTCAGTAAGTGTCAGTTGCATTATCTGCCCCAGAACCTACCACCACACTAACAGGGAACGCCCAGGTCTCTGCCAGCTACATGAGGGGAAAGGACTTGAACGCAATTCCTCTGCCTGCACTGGGCAGGTCTGATAGTGGGGCGTGGGGGTGGTACTTCCCACTTAGAGTCCGTTCTAGAATCCGGGCCCTCCGCGTGCACACACTCAGTAGCAGTGTGACTCTGGGACACTCACACACTCTCTGACAGCACGGCTTTCTCACCTGTAAGATGAGGAGAGCGATACCCATCTGAGTGCCACGGTCTCCAAGTGACCTGTATTTAAGCACGTGCTTTAGTTGCTTAGCTTCCTGCCAGGAAAATTAAAAAAAAAACAAAACAAAAAAAAACCAAGTGGACACGAACCTGTCCTTAAAAAGGATCATTACAATTTCAGACTTGTTTAGTCTTAATTTCTGATTGATACTTAATCAGCAGTGGCTTGGAACATTTCAGCTTTTGGTCTCTACCTCTGTTAAGTATTTAATGATGTGAAAACAAACACTGGAGAAGATGCGACCTACAGGGGCTCTCGGTCTTCCTGCGATCCTTGATCCTTCGGTGACGGGCTGGGTTTGCTCTCTGTTCTATCTGTCTGCAAGGTCCGCTCAGGTGTGGTATTCTGTTTAATAATGTAAAATGGCATTCCATATAGGAGTACAGAAATAATTTGTTTTCCCAGCTCCACACCAGGCCAGACCCTGCCTCCAGCGAGGTGCATATCCAGTGGCCCCCTGACAAGGAATATTAAACGAGGCAGAAAAGCCCCAGCCTCCAGCACAGGACTGTGGTGACTAGTTCCCATGGCCAGCTCCACGTTGCCTGAGATTACAGCTAGGAGGTCTGTCTCTTTAGCTTAAGGCCTTGGTCCGGATCAATATTCCTTCCCAGCCTAGATGCTGATCTCACTGCTATTGGTCATTTACCTCTTGGCGTGGCTTTTTCTGAAACCACGCTTCAGAGATGTCTGGCATCAAAGGGCCAGGAGAGAGGAAGAGGTGCATCTGGTTCCAGCATCAGGGGAGGTAAACACAGAGCTACCTTGGACCCCCTCCTAGGGCCTGCAGCCCCCGTTGCTGGGGGTGGAGTGGCGTGAGGTACGGGGAGCACCACCCCATGTGTCGGCAGTGGGATGTCAAGAGGTGGTCCTCTTGACTAGTTTACAGCCCGTGGGGATCGGTCTGACACTTGCCTTTGCCAACTTTAGAGGCCTCTGCAGGCAGCAGCCTGGACGGCTCTAAAAACCAGAGCATCCTCTGGCGCTGGGCTGTGTCTGCTTCACAGAGACTCCTCTCTTTGGCCAAGTTCAGCCCTTCACTGCCGCACAGAAGGTGAATTCTACATGCACGCGGTGGCTCTGCCAGCTTCCAAAATAAGCTCTTGGGGTCAGAATCTCCCCAGACTAAATGATGCCTGGTCCCTGGGCCTCCTCCTTTGCCTTTGATTTTGGGGTATGGCTTGATCACTGGCTCCTGGACCCATTCTGGTTTATTAATGCTGTTCCTAAAAATGGTGCCGATCTTCATGTCTCCTGCGGTCGTGCTTCACATGAGCTGACAGGGAGCGAGCTGGGACTGGCTGGATGGGCCCATTCACCGTCGCCCAGCGGGGGTTTGCAAGGAGACAGGTTTGCTGATCAAGGCTGAACGTGTGTGGGAGGGAGAGAGGGGAGATTTGGGTAGAACTGGGCAGGGTTCATCAGGAACTGGCCAAGGAGGCCAGCTCTCTGCTACGACCAAGTCCCAGAGGGTCACAGGAGCTTCTAGCAGGGGCTCCCAGGAAATGCAGAAAGGCCCGGACGGTAAGACGTACAAATCAATATGGGAACATCTTTGGGGGAATAAAATAATGCTGAGCCCTGTCCTCCCCTTATGGGATGGCCACAGACAACTGAGCAGCTGACACTTTCTTCCTACCCACCTGCCAACGCTAACTGCCCCTCAGCAAAGACCACCCCTTCTCCCGCGTTTGCAGCATTCTGTTGGCTCATCCCTTGGACAATTCTGGGCTGTCACATTCTCTCGCATCTGACTTCTTCTGTCTTCCACCTCTTCCATAGTCAGTTACCTTTTTGCCCTCAGTGTCTCCAGTGAGATGGGGACTTGAGAGCCGAGGCCGGTTTCAGGCTCTGGGGTCCCTCCAGGGCCCGCACAGTGGGGCAGCCAGTGTCATAGCTCTGGCGTGCTGTGGGCAGCAGGGGATGGAGGCAGTAACGCTGCCCACGTGGAAGGGCTGGGGGCCTGGAGGACACATTTCCAGCCTGGAAATTGGGACCCCTCGGGATGGAGCCTGTCCCAGAATGGAAGATACATGGATTAAAACTCTGACCTCCAATGGCCATTTCTTGTCCCCAACCTCAGGCTTTCTTTTCAGTCGCCAACAGGAAGCCTCTCCATCCTGGCACGCTTCCACTCGGCCCGGCCCTGCCCTGAAGACTCCATCCCGCTGGCATCCAAGCCTAAGGACAGCAGTGTCCTGGTAAATGCTTAGCAACCGACTCTCTGGGGAGGAAAACACTGATTTGTGTCCTGATTGGTAGCATTCGCCAATATTCATGGTACCCGTGTTCTCACTGTGGCTGATTTCAAGCTACCCAAGCGAAGCCACTGAACATAGCACTGGGAAGAGATGTACACGGACAGGTGGGACCTGGCTCCAGCACACCACTGCCTAATGACCGCTTCGTGCCGACCCCTCTGATCTCCCTGCAGGACTTGACCCCTTCCCTGGGTTTCTGAGGCTGCAAGTATCTCCTGGTTCTCCTCCCACCGCCTGCCCTTCACTGCTCTGTGGTCTGTCCCACTCCCTGCCCCACAGAGTGGCGTGCTCAGTCTTGGCCTTGCCCAGACCAATTAAATCAGGATCTCTGGATGTGGCACCTGGGCATCAGTAGTGTCTGGGGCTCCCCAGGTGATTCCAATGTGCAGCCAACTTTGAGAACCACTGTTTAAAAACATACTAATGCTGGTTCCTCCTCCCACCCGGCTGAATCAGGCTCCTCCCGAATGGGCCTTGGTCATTTGTATGACTTCAAAGCTCTCCAGATGAAACTGTGTAGCCACCATTGAGATTCCCCATCTCAGAGGCCCCAGGCCTGTTCCTCACCCCTTTCCTCCAAACGAGCGCCACTGTCCCCCAGCGGCCTCATTTCCCATAATGTCCTCTTTTCGAATCCCTGTTTCCAGCCCGGATCTCTCTCCTGAATTCCTCCTGCCCTGCCATGCCCACTTGGGATGCCCCTGTCCCCAGCACAAGCCTCTTGCTTGCTCACCACTTTTCCTGGCTCGGCCCGGGGAACGTCTGGAGTTCATGGCTCTTTCCAGTCCTGCTCCAGCTATCCCAGCAGCTCCAGCCTGGGCTTTCTGGAAGTTTCCTTCTGGCCTCTGGCTCCCTGCACTGCTAGTGATCTTCCCAAATCACTCCTCTCCTCTGCAACAAATTGGCCTCCAACAAATATACACGTAGGCTTCCACATCTGTCCCCATCACAAGTGTGGCTCTTGCCTAGTGGCTTCCTGTTGATTCATCCCAGCCTCACTCCCTGAGTGCTCCCTGCTCCTCTCAAAGCCCAGCACCCTCCCGCCTCCCGCCCTTGCTCTGCCGTCCACCCACCCTCCTCCTCCTCCACCACGGACGCCCTCTGTATCCTGCAGATGCTGCGCTCAAGTGCTGCCTCTTCTACAAATGCTCCTCGATCCCCTCCACAGGGTCATCGCTGCCCATCCTGGAGTCTCCCCCCATGTCGTGTGCAGTTCCTGTCCTGGGGTGACTGCTGCCGGGTCTCAATTTCTATTTCGGCCCCTGTGCTGTGCTCTATACTCTGGCTGTAGGGACCTTTTCTGCTTATCTGTGTTGTCTTTCAGTATTTAACAAAGCATCTAGCAGATAGGGGCTGCCTACTACCTGTCATGGATTTAAATAATGAATGAATTAATTAATGATTAATTAGCAAGTGTGATGGGCTGAATTGTGTCCTCCAAACATTCATATGTTGAAGCCCTGACACTCAGTATTTTAGGTTGTGACCTCATTCAGAGAGAGGGTCATTTCAGAGGTAATGAAGGTAAAATGAGGTCATTACTGTGTAACTCTATATGACTGGTGTCCTTATATGAAAAGGAAATTTGGACACAGACACAGAGAACATCATGTGGGTATAAGGGCAGACATCAGCGTGGTGCTTCGGCAAGCCAGGAAACGCCCAAGATTGCCAGCAGACCACCAGAATTTAGGGGAGAGGCAAGGAACAGATTCTCCCCCAGCGCCCTCAGAAGGAACCAACCCTGCTGACACCTTGATTTCGGAATTCCAGCCTCCAGAACTGTGAGAGAAAACATTTCTGTTGCTTAAGCCACTGGGTTGGTGGCACTTTGTTATGGCAACCCCAGCGAACTAATACAGCAGGTACCTGGCGTATCCTACAACTTTGATTCAAAACCAAGTTCAAGGATCATTTTTATCCCACCGATGTTTACTGCATGCTTACTCTTGGCAAGGCACTATGGCAGGCCTGGGAGATATCGCAGTAAACGAAACGGACAAGGTCCCTTCTCTCCTAGAGCTTCTTTTCCAGTGGGGAGACAGGCAGAAAAACCCAAGCAAGTAGAGGTCTAACGATGACAGTCGCAAAGGGTCCTGGGACATGGCCCCTTCTTTCCACTCTTTTTCCCTTATTCGGGTCAGGAAAACTCATCAATAAAACGTTCCATCTCTGGGTTTTGCTTGTGTGGGGTCCTTAAGAACAAAATGAGATTTTTATTTTTATTATTATTTTTTTTCTTTGAGACAGAGTCTCACTCTGTTGCCTGGGCTAGAGTGCTGTGGTGTCAGCCTAGCTCACACAACCTCAAATTCCTGGGCTCAAGCAATTCTCCTGCCCAGCCTCAAGGTGAGATTTTTAAATAATCAAAGTAACTTGTTTTCTTCTTCCCACCCCTGTGGTAAGAAATGGACTAATAAAACAAATGAAGCAAATCCTTTATTTTTTAAAAAAGTTCAAAATGCCCATGTGGTGCCAGGTGCTCCGCAGGATGGGTGATGAAGGTGCTGTCCTAGTGTGTCAGGATGTGGTTACTGGCTCATGTGCAAATGGTCTGTACAGACCCATGGATCCAAGACAAGCTGGGAGTGGGCTTGTCACTCAGGCTGGCTGGGCTTGGAGCACAAATATTCCCACAGTGCCAGGTTGCCCTTCCCCAAGACAAGCTTTAACCGTGGGCCAGCTGCCTACGGAGTCAGGGCAGTGAGGCTGTGCTTCAAATCCAAGCCTCTGGATAATTTTTTTTCTGGGTGAAGAATCACAAAGACTCTAATTTGAGAATCTATAGAATCGCAACACCTCATTTAGCCAGTGTCATTAGGGAGTGAAGAGTTCCACATAAGTGAGTTTTCCAGATAATTGAACTTTACTCCCTTAAGAGCCAAAGCTTAGAAGAAATTAACCACTCTGACAGAGGCTTTCTAAAGCATGTTCCTGCGCTTTCAGACCCTGGGTGCCCGGTGGAGGTTTAGCCTCTTCTTGGCAACTCTGACAGGATCCTCGACATCTGTTTCTGGATTGGATGAACCACCACTGATTCCGGGGTGCTGGTTCCCACCCTGGCTGCATGTTAGAATCATTTTGAGAGCTTTAAAAGAAATCTCGATGCCATGCCAACCACAGGCCATGTAGTTTAGAATCTCTGGAAGGCAGACAGAGGTATGAGTGTTTATTAAAGCTCCTCAGATGATCCTGCTGTGTAGACAGTTCGAGTTCTACTGTTCTAGGGTGTGTTGAGTTTCCCACATAAGAGAAAGTGACGTCAGCACAGCAAGCATGACTCAAGTGACCACTCCTGAGTCCGATGCTGGGCTGAGTGGCCCACGCGCCTCATCGCTTTTAGTTCCTGCCACCATCTGGTGGTCTGAGGCCTGCTTTTCAGATGGGAAAACTGAGCCTCAGAGCAGGAGGGACTTGTGCACCCTCACTTAGCTGGACGGCAGTGGGGTCAGGGTGCCCAGCTCTGCTTTGTCCCAAATCCCTCCCACATGAGGCCGCCCTGGCCAGCTCTGCCTTTGCAGCCCTTCCCCCACCCTGCCTGGGCTGTTCATCATCCTCTCCCTGTTGCCCGGGTACCTGTCTCTAACCCACCCTGCCATCCTGGACCACAGCTTCTACTCTGCCTGGGGCTGAGGATCCAGGTCCCTTAGCTTGTTGGGCATGGATGCAAACTAAGAGTAAACAGGCTCCACATGGAGACTGATGAAAGATGGCCCTTTCTGTGGGAGATGCATGTGAGCCTAGGGCCGGAAGGTTTGGAAATTTGCTTTCATTGCATAGGACCATCTCTGTATAGATAAATCAGTTCATGTCTCTGCCTTGTGTGTGCTCCCTGGGGGATCCCGAGCACCAGGCACACTCAGGGAGCCCCATCATTATTTGCTGGCTGCCTAGTTTGCAGATGGCCCCCAGCTGGCCCCTGCCCGCCCCGATGTATATGGAAGGTGCAGGCCCTTCTACAGCCAGCTCCTGCTGCTGCTCTGTCCTTGTGTCCCCCATCTCTTTCCTCTCTGGCCAAACTGGGCTTCTCACCAGCTTCTGAACGTGTCCCGAACATCCTTGCCTTGAGGCTTTGCTCTGCCTCCCTCCACGCTCCATCCCCCATAAGCCCTGTCTTTTGTCCTTTCAGGGGACACTCCCTAAGAGCTTCTGCACACAAGGGAGGTCGCTGGACCAAGCCCAAAGAGAGAAAGTTGAGCCCCACAAGGGCCCTGTCCTCAAGGAGCTGCCATCAAGGTCCTGGGTCTTGGGCAAGGAGGATCAGTTTCTTCATCTGTGAAATGGGCATGGTACCACCCACCTCACGAGGCTCAAAGTAAACAGACCATGTAAAACACTGTGTCCCAATGACCACCCAGGACATGGTGGCTCCTTCTCCCAGGGGAGAAGATCAAATCCTCCTTCAACCCACAGGAATCAAGTCATCCCTGCCTCCCCCTCTGGCCCCTCTGCCTCTGCTCCAGGCTGTTGGGCTAAGCCAGCTCCTTCTTAGAGCAATGCAGCTTAAATAAATGTCCATTCCTCTCTTCCTGGCTCTTGGCAGAAGGAGAAGTTTACATACTTTGTGGGTGGAGAGGTGGGGGTGGGTTCCCGGAGCAGGGGAGAAAAGCTGGAGAAGCACTGGCTGGTGTTCCTGCAGACAGAGCTGCAGGGGACCACGTCTTCACGCCAGCCCTGCTCCGGGCTGCCTGTGTGCTTGGCTCCCCTCCGCGGGCTCCATGTGCCTGTGCCTGCTCTCCCAGCCAGAGGGGGACTCCTGAGTGTGAGGTCCCTGTCCCCACCCAGGTGGCTTCTGCAGGCACAGCCCAGGGAGGGAGCGGAGGCTGGTTGTGCCTCCCCAGTAGGGCCTGATTCTGGCACCACACAGACAGAACCTCCAGCCTCTCCGAACACAGGCCTTGAGGGACCCCAGCGTGTATGGGCTTCCGAATGCAAACAAGGAGTGAAGTATTTCAAAACCTGGTCTTTCACCAGAAATGGCCCTTCAGAGGGGCCCAAAATACACAGCCTAGTGTTTGCACTTCAAAGAGTGGGAGGCCCAGCCCAGGCCCAGGCAGCCAGGTTTTCCCTGTGTCAACAAGGGAAAGGAAAGCAGCTCGAATGTGTCGGGGCAGCCTGACAGGGGGTTTTCCAGCCGGGGCTGGAGGAGGAGGGAGGGCAGGGAAGGGCTGCCAACCCCGGGCGCTCCTGCCAGCCATGTGGAGACCCAGGGGCTTTCTCGTGAGCTCACAGAGGAACCTTTCGGGGAAGTCCCCAGTAATAACAACAGCGGTTCCCGGTTCCTGCCTGTGATGCCTTAAGCTCTTTCCATGGTTTTTCCCATGAGTCCTGATGAAGTCTGTAGCATGCTGGCCCCATTTTGTAGATTAGAAAGCTGAGGCTCAGGGAGGTTTGGATGGCAGGCCGGTAGATGGTGGGGCTGGATCTCGGTGCCGGCCAGCCTGTGCCATGGTCTATGCTCCTGGTCAGTGTATAGAGCTTGCCCTCCCTCCTGCCCTCCACGGTCACTGAGCCCACCAGGGTCTGGGCACTGAAGATACCGAGACAAATAAGATACAGCCCCTGCTCTCCCCACGCTGCCAGTTAAGAGAACAGCCTCGTGGACCAGTGGCTGCCACATGAAAGCACAGGGCCCTCACGGAGGCTTTCCAAAGAGTCGCTGGAGTGGGAGAAGGAAGCACGTGGCTCTGCAGGGGCGGCGTCTGGAGAGGGGCCCACCGAGCTGGGTCTGGAGAAGACAGTTGGTGTTCGCCAGGTGCGCAGGAGGGACAGGACCTGCGCGGCCGGCCAGACCCTGCAGGCTGCGTTGCTGTGACCGCAGGGCAGACATGGGGTGCCAGGGGCGAACCACTCCCTCTGAGGTCTGGGTGGGACTGGAATAGGGTGGGGCTGGGCATCTGTAGGACTTGTAGGACTTTAAGGGCCCCAAAGGATGAACACGCTGCTCATGGAGGGTCAGGGAGACGTGGAGGGGTGAGGGGGCAGGGAGCAGACATGGACTACCCTGTCATGACCTCTTTTAGCATGTCAACCCTCAAGAGGACCCCAGCGACAATTTCTCAAGGCCCCACGGCAACAGTGTGGGTCATGGTGACATAGTGGTGGTATCTGTCTTAAATGCGCCCAGAACTTGCCAGTGTCACCTTTTTGACAGACCCATCCTTAGCACAGGCCCAAGATGCAATTGTTCTCACCCTTCCAGGGGTCTCAATTTATTCAGCAGAAAAATGAGGTAGACAGGATGCTCCCTGAATCTTGGCTTGAGCAAAAGCTTCTGCGAGGAGATGAAGGTGGAGGTGGTTTGGCTTCTAGAGTCTGCCCTGTCAACGTGAGGAGGTGGGACGAGCCCGGGCCGGAAGCGGAGACCATGATCGAGGCGCAGCTCCATGGCACGCTGGCTGCGTAACCACAGGCAAGTCATTTCACTGCTGTAAAATGGAGATAATCATCCCTCTTCTGGCTCACTTATGGGGTTATTGTGAACATCAAATGAAGTAACAGGCGCAGAAGTGTTTAAATTGTATGGTACGGTGTAAAGTTGAGTCACCTTCTGGGTCAAGGACCATAGAGACCATTTAACCCAATTCCCTCATATTCCAGAAGAGAAAACAGAAGTTCAGAGTGGCTGTGACCTGCTAGTGTTCTTTGCAACAGAACTGAGACGGGCTCCTAGATACAGTCTCTTCCCTTTAACCACTGTTGTTGCTGCTATGATTCAGAGGCCTTACAACATTTTGTCACAGAGAAAAATTTAGCCACCCCCCGGCTGACCCTCGGCATGGAGTATCTCTTTGCCTTCAAAAGAAAAGAAGAAGAAGAAAAAAAAAATCCCAAACCCCACCAACCACAGAGCAGTTGCTTCTCAGGAAAAGCTAACTGCTCGCCGCCACCAGGAATGTAACACGTCAGAAACCACTCTCACTGCCTGCCACCAAACAAACGTGGCTTGTTCTGACGGCTCGGTGGCCAATGTCTTACTGTCACCAAGCTCCTCCAAATCGCGGGGGGGGGGGGGGGGGGAGGTTGTTTTGACATTTGATTAGCCACAGAGAGCAAGTTGTGAGTGCTTGAGCCAGCCAACTCCTAAGCACTCACAGCGTTGAGTGCTTCAGCCTGTTAGAGATACCACTGCAGCAGGGAGAGCAACGGCCGGCAGGGCTCCAAGAGGGAAGATAAGTGGGCTGCTGGGAGAAATGAATACGAAGAAAGGAAGTGGTGAATGAAGTCAAATGAAAACAGGGTCCTATGATATCCATGACTCATAAATTTCATTGATACCAGGGATTTGAGTTCCCTGCTCTCCCTTGAGTTAGTAAACTTCTTGTCCTCAGGGCGACCCTGCAGGAAGATTCATGTGTGGGGGAGGCGGTGGGAGGAGCAGGCACTGGAATAACTTTTAGGCAGAGCGTGCATAAAATCCTTCCTCTCCTACAGAGATTACTCTGAGAAGAGATGAGTGTCTGCCGATCAGGGGGACAGGGCAGCACAGGGGGATGCAGGGAGGTGATAACGGGGACAGAGGTTGGAGGCACCCAAGACAGGAGTCACAGTGGAATCCTAATTTCTCAGTGAGGTTGCTCAGGCCAACCTACTGCAAGCTACCCATTGCCTGGAGCCTCTTTATTAAATATTATTTTTAACCATCATAAACCCCCCGATGTGAAAGATTGAGTCTGCCAAATGAATTGGGTTTTGCCCAAAGCTCAGACCTTGGAGTTCCAGGCCCCTGCTGTGAGATCTAAGTCTAGGCCCAGGTGTAATTCTCAGTAGGGTATTTGAAATATTGGAAATCACCCGGGGACCCCACCGCTTCCTGCAGGACTCAACTCAGGTTGGCAACTGTTGATCTCATGTCATCATCTCCACCCCTACTGCCAAGTGCCACATGCCTCGGGAGCCGTGTTGGAGAGAGGTCGGCTCTAGGATGGAGGAAGGAGAATGAAGTAGATGAGAAAGGGCTGGCTCAGAAGCTAGGGGAGGCGGAGGTATGGCCCCAGGATATAAGGGTGGGAAGGGTGGGCTGGATGTCACATCAGGGGACTTCCTGGAGCTGTGGATTTGCTAATGCTGTCCTGTCATCACTCTAAGGCCCTGTCTATGATGTCAAGTGACCTCCCTGTATTAGTCAGACTCTCGTGTGCAGAAAAGGATGCATTCTTGTAGACAAGGAAAACCCTTTGTCGATGGGCAGAGACCTACATCTGAGTCCCCACGTATGAAATCCCAACAAAGCTAATCGAGGAACACCAGGACCAGGTTGGAGGATCCAAGAGATCCTGGAAAATAGGGCCTTTCATGAACCCAGAGGCAGGTATTGCCTTTGCCCATGAGCAGCTCCAAACCACAACTCAACAGAATGACACCTCTCCATACTCTGTCTCCTTTCCTCCACCCAAAGCCTGCAGCAGAAACTTCAGAACCCACCTTTCAGGCTGGCCGAGTTGGTAGTCTTAGCTCTCGTTTATAGCTGAGGAAACTGAGGCACCTAGAGGTCAGGGAATTTGTCCAGCATCACACACTGGGCCCTGAGCCCAGGCCTGTCTGACTCTGAGCTGGGCCTCGTGGTGGCCACACCATGTACTGTGTGCAGGTTTTAGTGCACTGCAGAGTGTCCACAGCTGTCTTCCCAGCGAGACAGTGAGCACTTAGAAGGCAGAAGCAATGTCTTATTTATTATGTGGATGTCTTCATTCTAATACACATTTATTGAGGGCTCACTTCATATCAAGCAGTGTACGAGGCAGGAGGGGCTACATAATACCTGGGGCCCGTGCTCAGGAATTTCAAGATGGCGGCAGCAGAGCAGTGTGCCAAGTGCAGGGCCTTTCTGAGAGCAGCCTGTAAAGCCGGTCCAGGCACTAGAAGAGCACAGAGTAAAACAACAAGCCAGACACGACTGCTGTGTCCTCTGGGAACAGGGACAGCCACCGGCACAGGGCTAAGGGAGCGCAGAGGAGGGCACCAAGCCCAATAAGCCCTTGACTCAGCAGCCTGTACTCTGCATTTGTAGATTCTCAGCTAGCCTGTGCCAAGAAGAGCACCTTGGTGCACATGACCTCATAGTGACAGGGTGAAGCAGACATTATTTATTTAACAAACTGTTACAGCTTGTACTGTGTTTCAGACATTTTTCTAAGCATTTATAAATATTAAGCACTCTGCTCTTAACAATCTTGTGATGTAGTCACTTTGTTATGCCCATTTTACAGACAGGGAAGTTGAGGTTCAGAGATGTTAAGTGACTCGGTAAAGCTGAAGCTTCAACCTCAGATTGGTCTGCTTCTGAGTCTAGAAGTTCTTCTACCAGAGCACCATGTACCTTCCATGCAGGTAACCTTGGCGTATCAGCTTTAGAAAACCTATGATGTGCTGACACTGTGCCAAGGCCTCTGGGGTGCACTACTTCCTGGGATGAAATGACAGGTCCATGAGGGGGCTGGGGCAGCTGGTGCCCAAGGAGGGGCTGCACAGTGAGCCCAGGGCCTGCAAGCTTTGGAGAAGCCTTTGCCTGAGGATCAGCATGAGGTGGGGTGGGGCTGGGTAAAATAAACGTATTACACCTTTCTCCTTTTAAAGGGGAAAACATTAGAAGGTAAAATTAAAAGAATATAAAGGGGAGAAAAGCATTCACAGTCCCAATATCCAAATACTACCACTGTTAATATTTTGAAACATTCCCTGCTAGTCTTGGGGGATGTGGAAAAAATGTACCCTCTTATGTTTTGGGGGAAATGCAAAACGGTATAACTTTGTGGGAAGCAATTTGGCAACATCTATTAAAATAAAAAAAAAATGCACACACCCTTCAACCCAGCAATCTCACTCCTGTGTATCCAGCCCGTGGACATAAAAGCTCCATTAGGTAAAAATATAAGTACAAAGATGTTTATTGCAGCAGTCTTTGAGTGGCACTCAGGGGACACTGAATGCCCATCACAGAGAAAGGCTGAATAAATAATGGCACATAAACCATGGACTATTATACAGCCATGAAAAAGAATGAATTAGTACTGTACTGTTGACTGGGGCTGGGGAAGTATGTTGAAAGGGAAAAGCTAGATACAGAAAAGCTTGTGTAACACGATTCATCTTTTGTAAAACAATAACCAAAATGACCTGCCTTTGCATTTGTACTTATACACGTGTATGTAGATGCAAGTCTGTATAGGGTTCTACAAGTCTGCGTATAAGCACGGAAGGACACATAACTAAGTTGTTAACATGGGTTTCCTGAGAAGGGGTGGAAGGTATGGGGTGGTGGTCATGGAGATGAGAGTATGGGATAGGAAAGGGGGAGAGAGAATTCTTAGAAGAAAAAGGAGAAAACAAAGACAACTTGTTTCCCACCAGTCTTTTTTTCTCACTATATAATTTTCCTCCAGCCAATTCCCTAGCTATATAATTGTTGTACTTCACAGGCACAACAGCCTGGTAGTAAAACCAGGGTCACGATCACACAGTATGCAGGAAACCTCAAACGCCAGGCCCCACCAGATCTCCAGTCCTGTTTTTAAAATCCTGCCCACCAGTCTGGGAGTCTGCCCATCCAGTGGCCAGGTACTGCCCGTGATTCGCTCCTCTGTTTCCAAAGCCCCCACTGCTGCCACACCAGTCAAGGCCCCCTCACGTGACACTGTTGAAGACGGAAGCACCACCTCCAGCCGTTCCCAGAGATGAAGCGCGGCCTCTGAGGCCTTCGGGGCTCCACACACAGCTGCCCAATCTCCTCTTGGTCCCTCCTCCCAAGCTTGCTCAGGGTCCTTGGGCTGCACGCAACAGAAAGCAAATTGGGCTAATTCAAACAAAGAACAACAGCAAAAGGAGCTTAGTGGAAGCATTTGAGGGAGGCCATAGATGGAAAGGATAAAAACTGAGCTGTGAACTGACAGGATGCCATGGCTGCCTAGTATCTCTGGGCAGAAACTGTCCATCTCCCTGGCTGGTCGCTCCTGGGGGACCGAATGAAGTCCAACCCCAGCTGCTTGAGATTCAGGGTCCCACAGAGAGTCCCATTGGTCATGAGTTTATCCCCTGGCTGAACAAGAGCAGGGGGCGTCAGGTTCCAGCAAAAGGAGACTCTGGGGCCCCCTGCACCCTTCCCAGTGACACACACAGCTCTCATGTTTACTATAAACTGAGGCGGCATACTGTAAGGGGAGGTACACCCCACAAAGGAAACGAGGGGCTGTTGGGGGTGAGGAATGGATACTGGAGTCTCAAAAAAGTCAAATGTCTACGTCTTCCACGCCTCCCCATTCAGAGTCTAGGGAGATGGGCTGGGTTGTTTTTTACTTAGGATTCTTTTGGTTGTAAGTGACAGAAACCAACTCAAGTCAGCTTAATCAGAAAAGGGGGCTTTCTCGTGAGCAGTTCAAGGCATTAGGCAGGGCCATTTGAGGACCAAGTTTCCCTCCCCTCCTGCTTTTCTACTTGAGACTACATAGTCTCTAAGTCTGCTTTCCCCCTCCCCGCGCTTGTCTGAGCCTTTCTCTCTCTTTCTCTCTCCAGACTGACTGTCTGCCCTTCATGCCCATAAAGTTGGAAATCTTCCAGCCCACAGCTCCTGCATTTACATTTTTCGCTATTCAAGAAAGCAGTCCAGCTGTCTGGCAGTCTCTCAGTCTCAATTACCAATCTCCCAAAGCGAGAGCTGGATGGGCCCCACCTGGGTCAGGTGTTCACCTTTGCTCCAATCAGCTGTGGCCAGTGGGCAGGGTCACGTGGAGTAAATATGGCGGCCGGGAACCTGAGGCTGGGGCAGGAACCCTCACCAAGGGCAACGGCAAGGGAAGGGGAAATGGAAGGAAAACATTAATTGAAGAGCTGAGGCTAGCAAACCAAGAGCATCTTTAAAGCCACAGAAAGTCAGAGGCAAAAACACAGTCGTCCTATATGGAGCTAGGGGTCAGGGCAAGGGACAGAAAAGTAAGACAATCAGGTTGGGAGCAAACAGAGAGCCATAGCCTGGGAAACTGCCTGAAATTCCCAATGTAGAAAGTCTTTACTGCTTGCTTTTAGCAGCTGCCCTGGGGCATGATATGCGACTGAGTCAGCCTGGCTTCAGGAACCGGCATACAACCAATATGACCAAATTGGGGAAACAGTTTTGAAAATTAATTTTTACTTTTTCCAAAGTGATATATGCACATAGTTTTAGGAAATCAAATAACACGTAAAGGCTTCTTGTGCAAAGCAGCTGTCTCCTATCCCGTGGCTTCTCATCATTTCCACCACTCTGGAGAGGAAACCATTTCAATTCCCTTAGGCATTGCTTCTATTATTTATCTTCATATACTTCTGAATAATTTGCTATGCTGTTTTTCCCCCCCAATTATCTATTGACTTCTTGTTCTGGTAATTGAGGATTTAGCTACTTTACAAGCTCCCTCCTCCATTTCTCCTCTCATTATCCTACCATGTTAGATCACAGTTTTAGTCTACATTTAGTGATTATGGCTATGAAATACTGTTTCTTCAGGACCTAACTCAGGTACTATGGTTACATTCCCCATTTTGTACATCTTTTTATGTTCTTTTGATATTAATATCTCTTTGCTTTTTTTGTTTGCTCAGGTCTCCATGTTCCAAGACAACTATCGAATGCCTATCAATATTGTTTTCTAAGATTTTGAAACAATATACTGGATAAAACACAAATTTCACCTCTATGCCCCTCCCGCCTCACCCCTCATTTGGACTGGCTGCCCTCTGGGTCTGTCTGGGTGCTCTGGACCACTACATATTAGCCATCTGAAATGGTGCCTGTTTCTTGGTTAAGAGCCTCAGTTTCCTATATCCCATGTGTTCCTACTTGTTAGTTTATCCTCTTGTTTGGCTGAAGCACATCCTACAGTAACTTCATAAGAAAAGGTGCAAGGGAGGTCAATTTTTTGCATGTTTGAAATGTACTTATTCCACCATCACACTTGATTTATGATCAGGCTGTGTTGCAAATAATATCCCTTCTGAATTTTGCAGACATTATTCCATTGTCTTCTACTTCCCAAGTTCGAGTTGAAGTCTGACACCAGGTGGCTGCAGTGGAGGTGGAGAGGTAGGGCCCTGGGAGGGCAGCTGCCCAAGATGTAGACTTTTAACTAACTTCAGTGCCTTCAGTTCTGAACATCACCATGGATTTTTGCAGACTTGGAGCGTTCAAGCGCTGAGTCTCTCAGGAATTCTTTAAGACAAATCAATTTGCTTCTCATTGGTCTCCCTTTGGCAAGTGCTGTCGTTTGTAGCTTTCTGCATTCCGCTGAGTCATTGCCACTCCTCCCTCTGCTTTCCGGAGCCCAAGTATTTGTTGAATTCTCTTATCTCTTGATGTCACAAGCCTCTTTGGACTTGGGATTTTATGCATCTCTCACCTTTATGGTCGGTTTAATGAAATGCTAGTGAGAAAAGGTCAAGGTGTATTTAATCCATCATGTTTATCTGGATTGGAATCCTGACTTTTTCCCCTATTGTTAAAATATATATATATGTATATATTTTTTTCCCATGGTACTGTAAGTTTTATGGAATTTAAAAAAAATTTGTATATAATATTTTATATTCCATTGAGAAGATGTAGTATGGTTTATTTAAGCAATCTGTTATGGCTGGATGTTTAATTTGCTTTAATTTTTCACATAATGAACACTTTTATGTATATGACTCTTTTAGTACTTTGGATTGGTTTCTTAGTATATTCCAAAGGATATGAACTTTAAAAAAAAATCCTGATAAATTTTGCCAAACCACTTTCCAGAATGTTTTTACCCATTTTACCTGTGGGCAAGAGGAAGGAGTAGACTGTCATAACTGCCTGGCTTGGTCCTCCATGGCTGTGTGTATCCTGTTTAAACTTCAGGTCTCTGGCAGTTCGTCCTAGCAGTAAGTTCCGGTGAATCTGCGGAAGCTGACAAAGTCATCCATTCTTGCTGAGAAATGTCCACATGCTTGTCTCAACCAGTTAGTAAAAAACAATATTGGTGAGGGAAGAAAGAATGTGGATTCCTTCCTTTTCTTTCTTAGTCTTACTTCTGTGATGAGGGGAAGTGCAGGGAAAAGAAAAATAGTTTTTAAAAAGTTATTTGAAGAAAATAGCATGAGATGAAACTGACCTGGATAGTTAGTAACTATAAACAGGAGAATCTTACTAATATTTTTAAAAAAGTTATTTGAAGAAAATAGCATGAGATGAAACTGACCTGGATAGTTAGTAACTATAAACAGGAGAATCTTACTAATTCACCTCATTGCTCTAGGAACAAAGGTGTCTAAATATACCAATAAGGTCACTGCCATGGTTTGAATAGGTCCCCCAAAGTGCATGCATAGGAAACTTAACCTCCAGTGCAACAGTGTTGAGAGGTGGGACCTTTAAGAGGTGATTAGGTCATAGGGCTCTGCCCTCATAAATGGATAATGTCATTATCATGGGAGTGAGTTTTTTATAGAAACAAGTTTGTCCTTCTCTTATGTGCTCTCTTGCCTGTGATGCCTTCCACCATGTTGTGATGCAGCAAGAAAGCACTCACCAGATGTGATCCCTTAATCTTGGACTTGCCAGCCTCCAGAACCGTGAGCCCAATACACTTCTGTTGATTACAAGTTACCCAGCCTCAGATATTCTGTTATAGCAGCACAAAATGGACTAAGACAGCCACCTTCTGAACTCTGCTTATGTAGACTTGTATACCTTCAGTGCTGGAGAGACTGGTGAGGTCATTCAACCAGGGCCCCATTTTACAGATGAGGAGAGAGGGAAAGGGGCTGGTCCATGGCCATAGAGCAAGCCAGTGGCAAGGTCCTAAAGAGAGCCCAGGGCTCTTGGTGCTACCCAGAGTAAGAGCTTCCTTCTGAGTCAGGCATATCTGAATTATGACTGGCATTTGTCACCATCTTGATCGTGACAAAGAGGATCTCAGTGGTAGCACAAGGTGGGCCATGGGCTTTGCCCTAGCACAGAGCTCTGAAGGAACCGCAACGGTGACAGCTGAATCAATATCACACTTTGCAGAGGGCCTGTTGGCAGCTGGACATGTGAACTGTGGCTCTTGGCATTCATGGCTGTCAGAGATCTTCCTGCGGGCAGGGCAGCTTCTTGCGAGGCTAGCTAGGCAGTGGAGCTTGAAGGGTGGGTCCCAGGGTCCCCAAAGAGCCTGGTGATCCTCAGGGGTTGCTGTACAGAGCCCTAAGTGCCCCACTAGGCCCTCCCCATGTATGAAACCTAACCTCAGTTTGATCCTTACTGAGAGTCTTTCCAGACTTCTACCTGTGTCTGACCAAGTGTTTCTGGTGCCAAAGGTTTGAATTGGTGATCGATCTGTGAAAGCAGGACTCAGGGTGGTCATCCTGTATTGCCCAGAGCCTGAGGGCTTCTCATGGAAAACCCTCTGTCCCTCTACATTAGCCTGAAACTGACAGGCTCCAGTGTCGACTTCCAGGAGCCCCTCTCAGCTCCATCACTGGTCCAAGTGCGTGATCTGAGCACATCAACATCCCCAAGCCCCAGGGGAGGCCTCATCAGAAAGATGGAAGATGTTAGGTTATATGCATGACATTGCTGATATTCAACCATTTTGATCTGCAAAAACACCAAATTTCATATGGCTCAATCTACTAATGATACCTACTGTATAGTATTTTGAAGATTAAAATGAGAACATTTATGTCCCATGCTTAACACATATCTAAGATATAGTAATCACCAATGAATGTTTATTTTCTAGACTCAGCACTTAGGCACCACCTCCGAGTCTGCTGGACTCCAAAACCTGTGCTCTCCCAATGCTAGGTGAGAGCCGTGTCTTCCATCGTGGTACGGAAAGGGCTGCAATGCAGCCCAGCCGGTTGCTAGAATCTTCTCGTCCCAGGGGATGAGGTGGACATTCTCCCTGTCCTGTATGCACCGCACTGGCCTGCAGCTGGGACAGGGCCTAGATTTTTGGGAAACAATCCGATCACTGGGATCACTGTGAACTGCAGCCTCCCCGAAGCAGCCCCACCCCCACCCCCAACACACGCACATCAGAGCTCTGGGGGAGGCGGAGGCCCTCCTTGCTCAAAATAGCTCTGTGTTATTAGCCGCGTTTAATTGAAGGTGTTTCGAGGGCAGCCTCCACCGGGCCCAAACCAAATGGAAAATGACACACTGTCAAATTAATGTCCCCAGACCATGATAAATGGCCAGGCTTGGTGAGTAATGCTTCCATTTCTTGTTTTAAAGGAGAAGGATGCAGCCAGGCTCCGTGCATCTGTCCCTGTTGTGTGGGGAAAGGTCAGGGGCGTTCGCGGGATAAGTAGCGTTCCTCACCGGCCTGCCCGCGCGGGATGGCTTTCTCCGGCTTCTGCTGAGCTGTGTTTTCTCTCTCTTCCTGTCTCTTGAGGCTGGCGAGATTGCTGAACAGCTTGTGAGCCTCCAGGCCAATGTCCAGGGAGGAAGGAGCGGGAGATAAGACTAATCCTTCACCATCCGCCTGTACTTTATACCTTCCAGAGCGCAGTCACCTCGGTTATCTCCTGTGATTAGCTGGCATTCGAGGCCTGCTCCTGACCTCCAGCTGCACCCCCATGCCGGCTCCTCGAACCCGCCCTGCACGCCCCAACCTTCTGGACAATGTAGGACACGATGGCTAAGTGCTCGCTCCGTGCCAGGCGCTGGGCTCAGCCCCTGCCCCCAGGACGCAGACAGTGCCTGACAGCCGGAGCTGGGCTGGCACTCCTAGCCGGCTGTGGCCATCCCCTATTGAACATAAACAATTTCCCAGCACATAAACATCAGACAAGGGCACAAGCATGACGAAAACAAGACCAGCCCGTAATTGTGTCTGAACACAGACAGAAACAAGGACATTGTCCAAACCGCAAAGATCACCAAACATCCCCCTGTCCTGGCGAACGTCAGGGCCTACTGCTTCTTCACCGATTACAGCCCAGGCTTTGCTCCGTCCTCCCTCCTTCTAGACAAGATTCGTTAAGATCCCCAGTCACAGAATTATTCCCTGCTTTGCTTCCTGACAGCATTCGCTCCAGAACAAAGCTCTGCTTCCTTGAATCCTCCCTAACGCAGCCCGAGTCCCGTAACTCATATCTGGCACCCTCTCGCTGAGGCGTCCCATTCTCCAAGGTGTGCACGTTCCCTGTTGCAGCGGGTAACACATGCCTTTGTCCTAATACAAGTGTGTTCCTGGTTAGCGTGGGTTGGCTGGCATTGGCATCACCAGTTTTGGCCTCAGGGCCAGGTAGAATGAGGGAAGAGCTAAATTGCCCCACGAAGAATCTGTTATAAGAGAAAGAGGGCAGAACCACTCATTCTAGACGGGAAGCCTTTATGGAGGAGGTGGCATGAGCTGGTTGTCAAAGGAGGAGAGGACTGAGCACATGAGGCATGAGAAGAAGGAGGACGGCACCCTCCAGGGGGCAGGACCTTGAGCAGAGGCCCGAGGTGGGAACAGGCACAGGACAAAGTGGTGTTTCCTTCCTCCTCTCATTGCCTCTCAAAGTAGGGGAATTTCTGCCTGTCTTTCAAGGCTCACTGCCCATGTCACCTCCTCTGAGCAGCCCTCCCAGGCTGCCTTGACATCCCTTTACCACTCTGGGCCTCAGTTTCCCTGTTAGTAAAATGAGAGGATCAGACTACATCGGGGCTTTTCAAAATTTTCTCTTGAAAGGAATATAACTCTTTGTTCAAAGGTGATCTTACACCAAAGCCCAACCAATAAAAGGCATGAAAGATATAAGTGGGGCCGCTGAGGTTGAAGGGGAGGCTGGGGGCTTGGTGGTGGGATCTCCCGGAGACTCCTAGGGCTCCTGAGGACCAGCTGGAAAGGCAGGAGAGGGGAGTGGGGCTTTGATTTCCTCCAGCCCTTTAATCTGGTGTGCCCCATGCTCCTGGAAGCTCCCCGGGGACTGGAGTGATGTACCAATGGCCTTTCTGGCTCATGCCCTGCACACGAAGGGGGCTGAGTGGACGCTGTCCGAGTCCATGTGGTCCTCACATCGGCCCTGCCAGGTGCCTGCTGCCCCATCCTCCCCATGTGGCTGGTGAGGACCCCGAGGAAGCCCAGGTAGGAAAGGGCCATTCCCCCACCCTTGGGGGCTGTGAATGGCTTGCAAGCTTCCCTGACCTCTCCCCTCCCATTCAGCACTTGCCCAACTGTGCCCAGGTCCAGGACTCAAGGCAGCCTCTGTCCTTCCATCTGTCTGTCTGCCCCTGTGAGCTCAGGCTCCTTTCCTTCCCCCGTGACAGCCTGAAACAATATTGAGGGCACATAATGACTCTCCCAGCTGTATTACGGCCAACTCCCCTGCTGCCGAGAATGGACCATCAGTCCCTGATGATACATAGCAGAAAATTGGTTGTCAGGCCAATAAATGTATCCGATTGGATTTTTGACATCCGGGCAAACCCATCCGTAAGGCATTTGATTAAAGTGCTAAAAGGTAGTGCAGAGATAGCCAGGCAGAGCTGCCCTCTGTCTGCCCTAAATAGGGTGCTGTCTTTCCTCTCGGTGCCACGCTTCCTCCCGCCCTGTCTGCTCCTTCTCCTCCTTTCCCATTTTCATCCTTCACTGCTCTGAAAGTGCTGCACTCAATCAGGGCTCCCGGTGGGGAGAGGGACAGCCGGGTCAGGCAGGGGAGGGACTGCCTTCCCCTGGCTGCTGCTCGGGAGGCTCAGGCTGGCCTCCGTCCCTGGCCCCGAGCCCTGCCTGTGCTGGCCCTTCCTCCTGAGCTGTCTGTGGACATCAGTCACCAAGTCCCTGCCATGCCTCTTCCCGGGGAGCAGAGTGGAAAGACCCCTCCATTGGACAGGCCGCTTTCAAATCTCTGCTCAGCCCCTCCCAAGCTTTGTGACCGTGAGCCTGTTTCGCCAACTGTAGAGTGAAGATAATAGACGCAGGCGCCGCTCCACACATGCGTTTCCATAGCTGGAGCTGGAAGGGGTAGGGCTGATCGATCAGGGAACATGAGCCATCTGACTGGACTGCTGCTACGGGTGGTGACACCCTCACAGGGGGCGGTGACACCATCACAGGGGGCGATGACACGTGCCCCCTACATGTGGGGAGCTTGCTGTCGCATTATTTTTAGGCTGCGATCACAAAATGCAAGTTTGGCTGTAAGATATTTTAATTATTGGAATTACTGCAGAGAAAATAAACAACTTTATTGGGAGACCGTCTTCTTCATTCTATAATGTCTCCTTTTCCTATTGCAAAAGTTCAGTGATTTTTTTTTTTTTTTTTTTTGACAACATGATGTTTCTTAGGAAGCCAGTCGTCCCATTGCAACGGTAGTGGAGAAGACTAGATGGGACGGTGGATGAGAGGTACCACGCATGGGGTCCGGCACAGAATGGGAGTTCAATGGGTCCTTTTTCTTCATCCCTCCCTCTTACATCCTGTCCTCTCCAGCCCCAGAGCCACCGCCCTTGTTGAAGCTCTCATTCCCTTTCTTGGGATCCGGACAACAGCCTCCCCGCTAGTGTCTCTGCCCTGTTCTCTCTTGCCCTCCTTCCGTCTGACACTCGGCCCCCGTATTCGTCTTTCTGGCTCCAGCCCAGTATTGCTGCTTGCGAGCTACAAGCGCTGGTGCCCGGGCCCCTGCAATGCCTGCTTCTAGCCTCAGTCCCGAAGCTAATTGCTCTACACAAACCCCCTTCCAAGACGTCCTCGAGCACCCAGAATGCTTTCTCGCCCACACCCTTGTCCCCACCCTCCAGGCCACACTCTGTCACTTCCCTTTGTGTGCACAATTTCTGCCCAGTGTGCAGCTCCCTGACCCCTGGGCTGAGGCCCAGTGCCTTTCTTCTGTCCACGCCGCCCCTTTCAGAGCCAGGCCACAGGACCCAGTGAAGTGGCTGTTGCTCAGCCCAGAGCTCACCCTCCAGTGATCTGGAGCACGGACATATTTTCAAGACCCCGGATCTGAAGGCGTGCTTGGCAATGGCTCTGATGGTGATATAACATGTCCCAAACTGGGGTAGACTTGCTAAATCTGGGCTCTGGGGGCTGGAAAGGAAAGGTGGTGCCCACTGGTGTGTGTTCGGGCTGCACTGGGAAGTTCTGCCCTATGTCTGCCCTGCCTTCTACTGTAGCTGAAATCCCACTCTTAGGCCTCAACCCTGTTCACGGTGCTGGGCCCTCCCTGTCCTTGGGTGGAAAAGAAAGTGGTTTGATTGCCCTAAGTCCCCTTCAGGCTCGGTCATTGAAGTCGATGGAGTTGAATTAGCTGGCTAATTCGTCTCTGAGCTGGAAGACAGGCCGCTGCCCCCCAGGGCTGGAGGGCCCTCTGCAGAAAGGACTCCCTCCCTCCCTCCCAGCCAGCTCTGCTCCCAGCCCTCTGCCTCAGGGGCCTGAGCAGGCGGGTGGGTCACAGGCTGCCCCTCCCTGAGATTCCTGATCCAGCTGAGCTGAGCTGCCAGGAGCCTCCCAGACTCCAAGAGCCAGAAGTGTGGAGCCTTGGCCCTGGGATCCCTGAGATCCTGCCCCTGGGGGGTTGAATGCTGGCCCCAAAAAGATATGTCCACATTCTAATTCTCAGAACCTCTGAATGTTATCTTATTTGGAAAAAAAAAGTCTTTGTAGATGTTACTAAGTTAAGGATCTTGAAGAGATCATCCTGGGTTATCCAGGTGGGCCCCAAATCCAGTGACCAGTGTCCTTATGAAGGAAAGGCTGGGGGAGGAGGAGGAGGCAGCATAACTGGAGGAAGAGCTTGGAGAGACGTGGCTGCAAGTTGGGGGCAGTCAGGGGATGGCTGGAACCACCGCAAGCTGGGAGAGTCACGGGAATGGATTCTCCCCTGGAGTCCCTGGAGGGAGTGTGGTCCTGTCAACACCTTGATCTGGGACTTCTAGTCTCCAGGACTGTGAGAGAATAAATGTCTGTTGTTTTAAGCCACCCAACTTGTGGAATCTGTTAAAGCAACAGCAGGAAACTAGCACATCTGCCTCCTGCAACTGCTTCCCTAGGCACTCTCTCCCGCAGGTGGGCGGTGGGCTGTTGGCCCCTCGGCTGTCAAGGCTGTGCCTGCTTCCCCACCACCAGCCTCTGGGGCCACCCGGGGAGGAGGCTTCCCTCCAGGCAGCCTTGCCCACCTAAGCGGATGCTCACGCTCACCCCTGCTTCCTGCCACCTCCAAATGCTGCAGACCTCTGACCATTTTCCTTGTGGGTTCCAGCATGGGCTGCCTTGTCATTGGTGTCCCTTTGTCACTCCAGCGGGATGGCAGGCCCTTATCTAGCACCATATAGAGCGAACTGGAAACTTGAGGGACTACCTGGCCACGCTTCCCCCATTCTGCAGATGGGAATGAGGCCCAGAGAGGTCAAGGACCCCAGTCCCCTGGCCAAGGCTCCACAGAGTCTGATGGACACACCCTTGGGCTTCTGGCACCCAGTCCCAGTTCCTCCCGCTACACCATGCTCTCTACCCCAGCCCCCGCAGGGCCTTCCACTGACCATGGCTCCTGATGAAATGCGTGACTTCCGTGCATTCCAAAATGCGTTTCCCTTCCCTATGCTCGAGTGTCTTAACCTTCCCTGGGCCAGGGTCTCTGGCTTCCTGTGAGACCAAGTGCACAGGTGCTAAGGGGACACCCCCACCCTGTGACTGTGCCCTAGACTGTTCCGGCTCAGGGCCAAGGGCCTCTGTGTAAAGCTGGGGGCAGAGGGGTACAGGGAGGAGGCAGTCTTTCTGTCCTGTGTTCCTCACTGTGCAGCATGCAGCAAGTCCTGTCCCTCTCTGGACTTGGCCTTTCTTATCTGCAAAATGGGCAGAGTTAAATGACTGTTACCTGTACCATAATCTGCAAGATAAGGGCTAAGGCTATTGGACCACAGGGGGTCTTTAAGATCCCCTCAGGCATTCAGCATTCCGGAGGCATTTGATAAGAACAAGGCAGTGAATGAATTAAGGAAAAGTTTAAATAGCTCGTGCAAATGTAATAGAGGCCCTAAACCGAGTGATCTCAAAGCTCTGGGCAAATGAGAGTTAATCTCTCCAACCCTTATTTCCTCATCTGCAAAATGGAGATAAACTTACTGCCCAGGGGCATCTTGAGGATCAATAGAAGACTAGAGGTAGAGCTCAGAGCACAGAGGGGGCGTGTAAGTGCCCCCAGGGTAAGGGCGTTGTCCTTTCCACCATGGGTCTACTTTGGAAGGTTAACACAGCCTAGTATCTGGTATATAGCAGACACTTAATAAATGCTCATTACCCACAGCAAGAGCCGCGTGTGCGGGCTGACTCACCCAGAAGTCTGTAGGGCTCGGTGGAAGGTCAGACCTGAAGGTCACAGGGGGAGTGAAGTAGGGGACGCAGCCAGACCAGAGACCTCACGGTGATCATTCAGGCTTGGAGACGTTCCCAATACCCACCGTGGAGTAGAAAGAAGGCAAGTTTTGGCATCAGGCAGAACTCGGTTCAAGTCCTAGCTCTGCCAGCACAAGCTGTGTGACCCTGGGCAAGTTACTTAGCCTCTCTGAATGTCGGTTTTCTCCTCTATAAAATGAGGATGGGTAACGCCCACGTCTCAGGACTCCTGGGAGGGTTACAGGAGAGGATGTGTGTAAGGCACCTGGTGTAGAGAAGCCGTTCAACGCACATTAGTAACCTCCTTGCTCTCCCTGCTGCCCTGCCCACAGACACTGAGAAAAGGGGTCATCAACACATGGCAGGAACAAGGAGACTCCCTGGAGGAGGATGCTCTGCCCAGGCTCTGAGGAGGCCAGGCGAGGCTGAGTGTTGGATCGCAAAGCTCCTGCTACTGAGGGCATCTCTGTGTCACCGTGCACCGGGACAGACGGCTACCCCATCAGGCTGTCTCTAAAAATAACCTCCCATCTTGCTGTCAGCATTGGCACACACTCAGGGCTTCCTCTTGGCGCTGCCCCTGCCCTGGCCCGGTTCTGCTCGCGGCTCTGCGTGGGGTTTCTTCGGCGGAGCAGCACCGGCAGGACCGGAGACCTGGGGGAAGGGGGAGGCTTCTCAGAGCAGTGGGCCTCTGGGTCCCCAGGGTACAGGCTGAGGTGGGACCAGACCAAGCCCAGGGGTCCTCTGCTAATTTAATCTGAATCTTACAGCTGGTGGTAGGGAGGATTAAAGGATGAGGCTCCTGGGTTTGGTGGTCCCGAACGGGCCTGACAGCAATCTCCAGCCCCTCTGCCCACCAGGGCTCCTCCTGCCTTCCATAGCTGTGCAGCCGAGGGAAGGCCTCCTGCAGCTTGGCAATCCAACACAGCCTCCCCTGCCTCCGCAGAGCCTGCAGGGGGGCGAGGTGGTCAGGCACTGTCTTTTGGCAAGTGCTTTCCTACCTATGATCTCATCTGGCCTTGACACCTCCCCAGTCGCCTGGGAGGGGAGGGCTGTGGCTTGCTAATCCTCTGCTGGGCAAGGTGCCCGGCACACAGTAGGTGCTCAAGGAATACATACACGGAAAGAAAGGATGAACACAGGCTTTGTGCTTGCACAGAGCTGGTTCCAATCTGAGCCCAAATTCTTACTAGCGAGTGACTTTACCTCTCTGAACCTCATTTTCCTCATTCAAAATATGGACATAGTCCAGGTCCCCACTTCTGGCTGAATCCCTTTCTACCCTGGACTCCCCCTGGGCCCATTCGGGAGGATACAAGGTGGAAAGATGGACAGAGAGACCCCTATGAAGCACCAGGGGCAGGATGGGTGAGCCCCTCCCCCGACCCCAAGGCCTCACCTGGCTGCAGGGCTTATTAGCTTCATTTGAGGATTAAGAACCAAAGCTCTGGGCACCAAGTGACTTGTTCAAGGTCACACAGCTGATATTGAGCCCCGAGTCTCCTGCCCCTGAGTGCTATGCCTGTTCCATTTCTGGGTGAGAAAGGAGAAAGTTGAGAGAGAAGAAGGGAAGGGAAGGTGGAGACTTGCTGGGAGGAGGGTGAAGGAGAGAAAGAGAGGGAGGCTGAGAGGGAGAGCGAGTGGGCTGGCAGCAGGGTCCCCTGGGCAGGTGGCTCCGGGGGTGGGAAGGAGCAGCTACAGCGATGGGCAGTGCAGGAGAGGAATCCCCTGGAGGGGTCGGCTCCCCTCTCTGGCCTGGGTCTCTCACCCTCGCTCTCCAGCCTTAGTGTCCTCTACACCCGTAAGGGCACTGGCTCAGGGGTCAAATGTCCCTGGGTTTGAAGCTGGCACAGCCCCTCCTAACTGGGGGAAAATCACTCAACTCCTTGGGGCATCAGTTGCCCCCTCTGAGGTGTGGCTGACATTGTGAGGGGGGGGGCCCTGAGAGCTCTCTCAGGGGATCTAGGTGAACAGCGGGAAGTGAGGCCACGGGCAGGCACTCAGGGAGACGGGGCACCCGGCGAGGACCAGGGACGATGAACACTACGTGATTGTTGTAAGTGTGATATGCAGGATGGATGTGAGCATCAGGGCACAGTGCCTGGCACCTGCTCGTGCTCAGTTTATTAATCCCACAGATTTTTACTGAGGGCCACAGATTCAGCCACACGTGGAACCGACAGGGTCCTTGTCCTCCTGGAGTGGCCTCCCAGGCAGCCGGCCGGGGGACAGGGGGATGGGAGTGAGCCTTGCAGACTCGCTTTCTGCACCCCCGCCATCCCAGCGCTGCCAGCTCCGAGGCACAGCCCTGCTCTGCGGGCTGCGTTCGGAGCACTTGATGAGAGCATCGGAAACATCTAAGGAGGGAAAGGAAAAAGTGAAGCTGGTAATTAGCTGCTGAGGATGCTGGGAAAATCTCTCCCCAGCTCCTCCCGGGGCTCAGGCTGCGGAGGAACCAGCCCTGGGGGCCGCGCCCGGCTCAATCTCTCCTTTCATTAATGCGGTTTCCGCTCGGCTGTTTCCACACCGGGGTTTCCAAGCCTGGTTCTCTGGGGGATGCCAGGTGCTGCGGTGGAAATGGCCGTGGCTCTGAAGTCAGAGGATCTGGATTCAAATCCCAGCTCTGACACCTACTAAATGTGTCTTCTTGGGCCGGTAACTTAGCCTCTGGGGGCCCTGCTTTCCTCATTTGCGACGGCCGGGTAACAAGGCATCCCTTGCGAGGTTGTTATGTCAGTTAACGGGGAGAATGTTTGTATTGTACCAGGCACACGTTGAGTGCTGAGCAAATCTTAGGTTTTATTTCCCTGCCTGGTGCTCACCCCACTGAGAAAGGAAGAGGAGGGTTGTCCTCGTGGAGAGTGTTGGAGAGGAGTGCCAGGTGACCAGAAGCACGGATGAGCACACGTAAGAGATGGCCACAGGCTCCCTTTTACAGATTGAGCCTCCGGCTGCACGATCTGGAGTCTGGCCTGCTCCTTCCTGCGGGTTTCTGGTTACAGGAGGCCTCAGCGAGGGCTGGGCCTGGCCCAGTCACCCCCACAGTGCTAGGAAAACTGCTGCGGATAACTGAAACCCCAGAGTCTGCCTCTGCCGTACTCTTGAGGCTGGGGAAGGGGCGCCCAGGTGGGAGCCTCATCACTGTGTCAGCCCCAGGAGGAAGGGACCAGGAATTAGGAGGCTGGCCCAGGGCTAGTTCTTTTCCTGGGTCTCAGATTCCTCATGTGGGAAGAATGGGACCAATAGCATCTATCTGCAGGGACTACCATGGAAATCTGCACATCATGTAACTCCAGAGGGGTCATCCAAATATTCCTCCTGGGGCTTCTGGGGGCTTCTGGTGTGCGCATGCATGTTCTCTCTCTCTCCCGCTGTCTCTTGCACTGAGGATATATGACGCAGCAGGTGGTCAGGATCCTTGCTGCTGAACTCAGGAGCCCTCCCTGGGTAAATGACACTGACTCCCAGTGAGCCTGGAAATTTCTTTTCCTCAAGGAGAATATTATAACCAATTTGAACTCGGGCTGTCTGGCTCCAAAGACCACATTCTTACCCACTACTCCGTATGCCTCTTGTCAAGTACACATGTAGCATGCAGAATGTGGCTTTGGTGGAAGATTGTGTATCCGTTAGCTATTGCTGCATAACGAGGAAGTCTAAAAACAAAGTGGTTTATGTTTTGCAGTTCTGTAAGTTGCCTGGGCAGTGCCTCTGTGGATTTCCACTGGGCTCACTCACTCCGCTGCATCCCGAGGAGGGTTTGCTAGACTGCAAAGCCCACCCTGGCCTTACGGACACAGCTGTGGCTGCTGTGGGCTGGCGTGCCTCAGTTCTCCTCCAAGCCTTCTCGTTGTCCAGTGGGACAGACAGGCAGCCTCAGGGCAGCACTCCAAGGTCAAGAGCAGAATCACAGAGCCCCGAGGTCCAGGCTGCGGAACTGGCACGGTGCCATTTCTGCCGCATTCTATTAGTCATAGTGGGTCTAGATTTAAGGGATGGGGGCAACAGAGTCCACCTCTTCATGGGAGGGGCCTCAAAGACTTTGGGGACATATTTAACCTGCTACAAGACGCCTGGGTTTGACGCTCCATTTGGACACTTACTTGTTATGAACCTGGGCTAACCTATCTGAAACTCAATTTCCTTCTCTGTAAAACGGGGCCAATACTAATTCCCCCGTATCAGGTTTTATGATGACTAAATGAGAAATGCACAGTCCCCGACACATAAATGCCCATTGCTGTCGTCATGAATAGACTCTGCTCCACGACCTCAGAGCAGGAAAGGCCTGTGAGGAAAGTCAGAGAGGCCTGGTGTCCCGGCCGGCTGACACAGGGCCCGACTGTCTTCTGACTCCCGGTCCAGTGCTCTCTACCACACAAGCTGCCACTCTCAGACTAAGCAGAGAAGACAAATATTCCAGTCTGGGGATGGCAAATCGATTTTCTCGCACTTGCCAGCTGTGATTGATTGGTGGTGCTGCCCTGAGTCCTGCGCTGAGAAAGGCTGTGGGGTCTGGTCCTGGCTCAGCGGCGAGGGAGGCCAGGATCGATTAGCGGTGTTTGCCCCGGGCGTGGGGGGAGCCGGGCCACATGTGCCATGTTGGTCACCCCTGCTCTGGCCTTGGCTCTGACCTCACCCCGCCTGTGCACTGAGTGCTGAGTGAACAGTGTACTCCAGGTCTTTCATTTCGCAGAAGAGGATGCAAGGGCCGGAGTGGTCAGGGGACTGGCCACGGTCACCCAACAGGACCATTCCCTGGTCAATGACCTTCCCGTGTTTCCATTCTTCCCAAATCCCTGGGGATTCTGGGCAGGTTCGTGTCTGGCTCTTGCTACCTGAGTTTCTAATTTCCAGCTAGGAGAGGGAGAGGTCTCAGGGCTTTTTGCCCTGGCTCGAGCCTCAGGCTCCAGCATGGGGGATAAGGCTTCTCAGCTCTTTGCTTGGATTCAGACAGGGCATTTCCGAGTTTCTTGAGATCACGGTGGAGGCCAGCCAGTTCTGTGTCCACCCAAGGCTCGATCTTCTCTGGCTGGTCTTACACACACACGGGCCGGTGTGGACGCGGACAGGGCAGGCGCACCATTGGGAGTGAGGGAGGGGTGGCCATTCAGAGCTTGGGGCCGGCAGGTTTGGAGCTCCCTTTCTGAGGCAAAGACATGACACAGATCTTCCCACTGCCCGGCCAGCTCCTCCTCGTGTATCTGCCGGGGGTGACGCTCAGACAAGGTCTGCGCACAGGGCCCGACCATTAAGGAATTCATTAATCAGAACCCTGTTTACAGCTCTCTGGCAAGCCATCGTGATTTACTGGCTCCGGCCAGGCCCGGGGCCTTCCTGCAAACTGCTGTGACATTTGGTAAAAATATCAGCTGGGGACCGGGCCAGGCCGGGAGGCGTGTGTGTGGTTCATGCTGACTTGTGAAATGGAGGCACAGTGTGGGTCACAGGCACTGAGGAGGCTGGAGGACGGGCTGTCACTGGCTCCAGGTGTCACCTTGGACAAGTCACTCCCTGTCATCTCACATCTGTATTGTGAATAAGTCAGATGGCAAAAATCCATCGGCCTACAGACTTGTCCCGTGTGGTCTGCACAGGATTGGCCAGCATGGTGTTAAAAAAAAAAAAATTTGGAATCCGTTGCCAACGTTTACAAACTGCAGATTTCACATGAAAATCCAGATTTCCGGTAACACTGAGAGTGCACTCCTTTACTGCAATGATGGCCTGAAACTGAGTATTCCCTGACATCTCCAGACGGGTCTGTGATCTCAGGTTTGCCAAAGCTAGCACCAATCCCTGCTACTAGGCATGGGCCCCGGGCCTCCCTGTAAGGCTGTGTAGGTTGCTCACTGTGCAAGGCACCCAGCTGTGGGGCCAAATGGGGACTGAATTCCTATAATCTCCCTGGCACGCTGTGGGTGCTGGTGTGAGGCTCTGTTTGAGTGGAGAAAGGGGTGCTTTTTAAAAATAATTCTCACAATGGCATCATTTGTGCCTGGGCCCACAGAGATTCTGCAGTGTGCGCTCTGCAGAGATTGAGGGTGGGGATTCCTCAGAGCCAGAGGCAGGGACACAGGCAGGGCACAGCTACCTGTGAGACCCTGGGGAAGTCTCTTCTCCTCTCTGGGCCACCATTTTCTCATTTGAAAAACAAAAGCATTAACTAGCTGATCTCAAAGGCCCTTCTGGCTCTAGGAAAATGTAATTTGTGGCGGGAAAGAAGCTGCGTCTGTCACCAGGGTCACCTGAGGGGTGAACTGGGTTGTGGGCCTCAGCTCTGGGGCAAAGGAGGGAGGGACGCCCAGCAGGAGCTAGGGACTGGCGAAGCACAGGTTGGACACAGCCCCCTACCCCCAGACCCATGCTGTGGTGCCCCTCGAGGCAAACTCTGGCCTGTAGGGTAGGCCCTGGGGCTACAGCTGCCTCGCTGTTCCCAGACAGCAAAGTTCACGGCGGAAGCGGCCCTAGAACCCCAGCCCCTCTCTAGGCTCTTGGCCAGTGGTCCTTCTACGGACACCTCACACTCAGGCAGTCCACCTGGGTCCCCCTGAGCACAGCCTGGTCTGGAACACAGAGGTGGAGCAGACAGGTCCCTTCCCTCATCAAGAGTCGGGTGGGACTTGGAAAATGGGCTGGGAGAGGGGAGGTATTCCAGACCAGAGGACAGGAGAGCTCGGGGCAACGGCGCAGGGTAGAGGGAGCCCATGGGTACTTTTCACCCCCTTAACCTTCTCTCCTTGTGCTCAGAACTCTTCCGACCATCCCTCCATTGGTGGGTGCTCTGCCTCCCTGTTACTAACACTTTCTCATTCTGGCTCTGACATTCCTTAGACCAGGGGTGGGCAATCTACCCCTGTAGGTGAAATCCAACTCACTGTCTATTTTTGCGAAGTTTCATGGAAACCCGGTCATACTCATTTGTGTATCTATGCCTGCTTTTGTGCTACAAGAGCTGAGTTGAATTGTCATGACAAAGACTCTATCTATGGTCTTCAATGCTGAAAAATTTTATAATCTAGCCATTTTCAGAAAAAGTTTGCTGTCCCTGCCCTGGACTCACTAGTGCTCGTGAAATTGGAGTCCTGATAAAATGATCAGCCCATTTTCCTTATTTTACAAATGAGGGAGATGAGGCACAGAGAAGTTAAGCAATTTGCCTAAGATCACACAGCTAATGAGAGACAGGACAGCATCTGAATCCCGAGAGTCTGACACTGGATTCAGTGCTCCCTTCCTGAGAAAGGGCACTTTTCCAAGGTAGTGGGATTCAAAACACAAACCAATGCCCAAAGCACGGCCTAGGAAATAGGCAATTTATAGCCTACGTATAAGCCATTTTCTTGCAAAGCCACTTTCCTCCCTGGAATACATATCATTAGAAGAAGACTTATACAGTACAGCTGTGTGTAAATTAATCTTGTTTTTTTTTTTTTAAACCTTTAAAGTGGAACCATGAAATAGCACTTGTCTACTTAGCTCGTTTGGAATGTGGCCATTTGCACAGGGCAGCCAGGGGAGAAAAGGGTACACTAAGTGGCTGCCCAGGGCAGGAGGAATATTTAACCAATTTAGGGCCAGGCGAGGTGGCGCATGCCTGTAATCCTAGTACTCTGGAAGGCTGAGATGGGAGGATCACTTGAGGTCAGGAGTTTGAGACCAGCCTGTGCAAGAGCAAGATCCCATCTCTACTAAAAACAGAAAAAAAAAAAAAAAAAAATTAGCCAAGTCACTAAAAATAGAAAAAATTAGCTGGGCGTGGTGGCACATGCCTTGTAGTCCAGCTACTTCGGAGGCTGAGGCAGGAGGATCACTTGAGCCCAGGAGTTTGAGGTTGCCGTGAGCTGTGATGATGCCACGGCACTCTAGCCCAGGCAACAGAGTGAGACTATGTCTAAAAAAAAAAAAAAAAAAATTAACCAATTTAGGAAGATGAATGGGATAAAAGCAGTTCTGAAACCTATATTTGTATAATTATTCCACAGTATAAGTCCTTATATAATATTGTTTGTTTTGGGTTGACTGATAAACTGATTTCATGTCCTTTAAAAAAAAAAGCATTCCTTGAAAATATCATTTAGGCAAACTCACTTAAAATTTGCATATGCCTAATGATTTTTAAAATTGTATGTAAAATAAACTTTTTGCATAACACCATGTAACCATTTTACCATCAATCAAATTTTTTTCCAGAATGTTTTAATTGTTTACATGAAGTAGGTAGATGTAACGGATTGTTATAAGCATGTTTTATACACAACGTATTTCATTATTCCTCATGACTGCAAATGCCTCTTTGCCTTGAAAGACATGGAAACACGTTTGAGGAAAGACAGCACATGCAATGTTAGTATCACTACACCAAGTTAACCTTTGCCATTGGAACCGAACACCTAAATAGAGGCTGCCCCTGTGCTTGGGCACCTCTCCATGTGATCTAATGGCTAACGGCAGGCCCATAAATCAGCACCGTCCAGAACAATCGTGCTAGTTTACTTGCTGGACCAAATGCATTTGTGTCATTGAAAATACACTTAACTACGATCACACAGCAAGTTGAATGCCAGTCAAGGCATAGATTTGAAATATAAAAGCAAACTTGTAACTTGATAAATCATATTTGGGCATTTTGAAATCTTCTGGAAAGATACGACTCTCGGCACGATTGTTTGTACTGCGGTGTACACAGAACTGACTCACGTGTTGTCTCATGATCCATGCACTGACTGAGCGTGCTGGGCATTACCATCCCCCTTTCCGCGGCCCAGGGAGTCCGATGACGTCACACGGCGGGGCTGTCTTCACCAGCTCATCTACTCTCTGGCCCTGAGCTCTTTGAATGTGCCAACTCTTTGGTTGGAAGTAACACAACTATACTTCACTTTGTCTCTAGTTGTTGTTAATTCTGAGGGCTTCTTCCAATAATCCAAAGGACTGTGTCCTGAAAGCACAGTGCAGGGCCATCCTTTTGGGGGCTCAGGCCCTGGGGGCAGATGTCACGCTTGGAGGGCCCTTGGCAGGGAGGCCCCAGAGGGATGGAGGATGTTTGGTCTGGGAGCCAGGCTGAGGTCTTTTCCCAAAGCCAGCTCTGCCATCGGCCCGCAGGTGACCTTGGGGAGGCATCAGATTCCTTTGTGCCTTGGAGATTGAAATGACAAAATATGCACGAGGCTCCTGGCTCCCGGGCAGCCACGCGGGAATGGCGAGCACCGCTACCTAGGCCAGCTCACCTGCGGTCCTGCTGCAAGATCAGAATCACACGCCAAGTCCATACCCAGTGCTTCGCTTAATGACTAGGCATTGTTCCTGAAAGCTCTGCTGCTATGTGAAAAGCCACTCAATGAAAAGCTCATTTCATACATTTTAATGGAAAAATTATGATCCTTTCCATCCTCATGGACTGTTTTAAGGCTGCCTCTGGGGCAGACTCTCCAAGGATACAGTCTGGGAATTTATGTGTCTGCAAAGCTCCACAGGTGACTCTAACACACGCCCAGGCCTGAGAACGTCATTGACCCCTTCCTTTGAAGAGCCTGAGACCCCCGCGTCCCCCACCAATATCTGGAAATGTGCTAAGGGTTTTATACTGATTCACTGTTTTACAGTCACACACATTAGTTTCCTGATCCCCATTTTACAGACGGAAAAACTGAGCTGTAAACTGGCTCAAGGCCACCCAGACAGAACGGCAGTGCTCTGGGCCAAATCGCAGGCAGGTCCGTTCTGAGGTTCTGCACTCTGACCTGCCTGTGCGAGCAGGGTGGCTTTGCTAATCCAGGCTTCCCGGAAACCAGACCTCCGGGTCTCAGATCATCATCTGTCAAGGATTGCAGGCTCCTGGCTGGGGCTACCTGGTCTCTGCTGAGGGTCTCATGCACACAGGTGAGGGGGCCTCAGCACATTTACTTGGGGCCGTTCACGGTTTCCCCAAAGATTTCCCAGTTAATAAATTCCAGGCCTTCTTGTAAACGGGAAGAGATTATGAGTCAGGGTATTTGGCTGGTGCTGCCGGGGCCTCCGCACACCTCGTACATCAAAGCAGGCGCCCCAGGAGCACTGGCCTGGGGAGAAAGTTGGTTCAGGACAGCCAGGTAGGAGCGGGGTCCACTACCTGTGCCCCTCCCCAGCCGGACAGGCCTCTGCCTGGAGATCAGAGGCAATGAACACTTACAACACGGCCTGGGAGACAGCGTGCTCCCCCTTGGAGGGACTGTGGCAGCTCTTGTGTGTGCACAGAAGCGAGAGACACCCCTGTCCCCACAGGGTCTGCAGTCTCCCCGGGGAGGCCAGACATGCACTGCAAAAGTGAGCAAAGAATGCGTGTCTGTGTGCATGTGTGTGTGTGCTGAGAGTGTATCTGTGAGCTGTGAGCTAGGAGGGCAAGACTAGGGAGGAGGAGGAGGGACGGGGAAAGAGAGGAAGGCAGAGAGGAAGAGAGGAGGAGGGGGAGAAGGAGGGGCAGGAGAAGGAAGAGTAGGGGGCTGAGAGAGGGGAGGAGGAGGCGCAGAGGGTTCAAGGAGTTGGAGCCAGAGGCCTAGGGGTCTTCCTTCTCTAGCTATCCCCCATGGTGATTGGGTGCAGGGTCAGGAATATCCTCCCAGGCTGGGGTCCCAGGTGCAGCACCTGGAGGGGTTCAGCAGGTAGTAATATGCCAGAGCAAGGAGGGCCAGTTGTAACATCCCAGAGGACTGTGGCTGAACAGAGTCCTGTTGAAAGGTCTCGCCCTCTGGAAGCCCGGGCTCATCATTGCCATGTGGAACAAGAGCTCCGTGTTGCCAGATTTTCCAATTTTCTAATCCAAAAGCTAAATTTCTATAAAAATTTCCAATTTTTAAAGCCTCGCTCAGGCCAAACAACACACATTTGTGGGCCGGATTCCGCCTGCTCAGCACCTGACCTGGTCTCTTTGCTCAGAAGAGAGCACAGCCTTTGGGGGCAGATGAACCTTGTTTGCGTATCTTCGGCCACTTTCTGCCTGTGGGGGCCTGGACAAGTTATTTAATCTCTGAGCCTCTGTTTTCTTATCTGCAAAATGTGGATAAGGATGACTATCTCAAAGGAGTGTGGTAGGATTGAAGATAACACTTGCAAGAATTCTCCTGCGGGGATCTATTTGGTAGTAACCGGGCGACGCAGTCAGTGATCAACAGTATCGGGTGGTTTTATCTTCAGGTTGCTCTTCTCGGGCAATGTTTCTTAGAAACACTCTTTGGATGTCTTTCCTCTTAGAAACCATCTCCCTTGGTTTAGGATGAAGACATGGACAGGTTATTAGTTTAAATCTGGGACTGGCTGGATTCCATTTTACTGACCCGATGTGCGATGTGTTTGAGGAAAAGGCTTTCTTCCCCAAAGGGGAGACCTGTGCAGGCAGGTCCACGCCACCCCCACTCCCCCTCTGTAAGAGACCAAGCTCAGAGAAAGGGAAGGCTTGCCCAGGGCTACCTAGCAACTGCCAGTGTCAGAGCTAAGAGGAGACTGCAGTTTCATGGCTCTCAGCCAAGTTCTCCGCACCCCTGTCTCAGCTGCGGATGGTTCTGCAGAACTGGGGAGGGGGCGCAGGGAGGGCCTGGTGTCTCTCCCAGAGGGTGAGCTGGAGCCTGGAGACGTTCAAGCCTGTGCATCTGGCAGACCCCAGTGCAAGCCCTCTCAGCCTTGCAGGCCCCGCGCTGGGCAGGAAGGCCAAGCCCGCACCACCTGGCGCCCTGGCTCCCGCCCTGCCCGCTCCGACTCGGACCCTTCGCTTTGTTCCCCGTCTGGCTCCTCAGCAGGAACGTGCGCTAGTTCAGGGTGACAACCCCGTCTCAATCATGTCAGTGCTCCCCGTGACAAATCAGGACCCAGTGGGTGCTCAATGAATGCTTGCAGAAGGGATGAAACGGGCGGAAGAATGACTGGCTTCCATGTGAAACCAGCAAAAACGATTTGCAAACACTAGCGCCAAATGCTCACAGGGAATGGTGACGCTGGTCTGCTCCAGCGCTGCTGGTGGCATTTTGAATTATCACATCTTCACAGAAAGGAGTTGTATGATCTATATGATGCACTCCACAGATGTTCATCCCTTTTGACCTAGTAATGCTACTTCTGGGGATTTGCAAATGGTTTCTGCTTTCTCTAGTCTCTGTCTTTCTCCTCACAGCTCCACCCGTTATTTGAATAACCTTGTCCTCTTTTCTCCCTCCTCCTATCGCCCAGAGACTTCTTGAAGCACTTTTGCTGTCCTGGTCCAAGCTACTTTTAAAGGAACATTAACTCATGAGCATGGCTGGCACCTTTAAGCCCATGCTCATTAGACACACGTGAGACGGAAGCCCTGCCAGGCCTTTGGTGCCCTCTGCCACCTGCTTCTCTGCCTTCCTCCTTCTGGAATCTTGTCCATATCCCAACAGACGAGAACCTGGAAGGCCTCCACTCAGCAGGGCCCAAGATACTTTCCTTCCTTAGGGAATCGATCTCCTGGGATGGCTCTCTGGGGAAGGCCTGCCGGGTAAGGTCAGGGATGAGTGTAGGAAGCAGGTGTAGCTGGAAGGATAAGAAGTTCATTTCCAAGTAGTTCCAAAAGGAGCAAGGATACAGAAAGTACAGTTTGAAACAGAAGAGTCGGACGCGTACCTGATGTGAAATTCACAGAACAGCTCAAAAGATTTCTATCCAGTATTGTGTTGTCACCCCAGATTCTCTTGTTGAACCAAGGACAGCTTCTGATCAGATTTGTGTCTTTGGGAAAATAGCTTGCGAACAAACATGTTTCTAAGACCCCAAGGAGTGGGTTTGTAAGGCAGGAGTCCACAGAGAGGCAGGCCAGGGGGCTGTCTGTCGCTATGACGATGCATCAGGAAAGCCTGTGCCCTCTCTGTCCACACTCACGCTGGTCGGATGCATTTACATACGGGGCTGTTGATGTTATTGTCTTACTTTTTCATAAAATGCGATGTTCTTGGGAGCTAGTCTTCTTTTCTGTGTGCATCTAGTATTTGCTTCCAATGGCTACAGAGTCTTCGGAAATAGGCACCCACCACATTCTCCATGTCTTTCCTGAGAGAGGGACATCCAGGTCACCTGCACATTCCCATACCACAAGCATCACTGAGACGAACGTTCTCGGACATGGACTTTGAGGATCCTTGCTCAGCTATAAGGTGAGCCACATCTCCGCCCTCCCCTGAGAAATGTACCATCAACACGTGGATGTTGGAGGGGGCCTCAGAGATGGCTTTGTTGGACTGGTTGATTTTCTAGATGAGGATTCTGAGGATCAAGAGGGGAAGTCACCTGCCCCCGGTCACCCACTGAATGGTAGCAGAACCATACTACAATCTGGGTCTCCTGGCTGCCCCCATCCCTAAGCCTGGAAAATTACAGAGCCAGTGGCCAGGTGAAAGGAGGTGAAGCCAGGGAGGGATGCACAGATTCGGAACAGGACAGGCACTTTGCTGGATGGCAGGCAGGGGGGATGGATGAAGGCCATTTAACATCAGGGTCGTCTGTCTTATTAAGGATGTGAGAGTCTGGCTGTCTGATCACTGAGGACAGCGAAGCGGGGTGTGTGTGTGTGTGTGTGTGTGTGTGTGTGTGTGTGTGTGTGTGTGTAAGAGAGAGAAAGAAAGAAGGATCTCTGTGTTTTGTCCTAAAAAGACAATGATACGAGCACTGATGTTGCCTCTCCAGAGAAGAGCAAAGCCTGGAGCAGCAGCAGGGGGAAGACACTGGGGACAGCCGGGTAAGGCCAGCTGTCCCTCAGCTGCAACCGTGGCTCCTGATCCACACGCTGCAGTGTGATCCTGAAGCCAGAGCTGTGTGTGAGTGACAACTCGGAAAGGTCTCTCCTAGGCGCTTGTCAAGTCACCAGCAGGTTTGTAGTAAAAATAACACAAACCGCAGAGGTCGCTGGACTTGTCCAAGTGCCGTCTTATCTCTTTTCACGTGATTTCATGTCAGGCCAGGTTACGGTCTCACATGCTTAAAAAAAAGAAAACCCGTAAAAGTAACAATATGTTTATTGTTAAAACCTTGCAAAATACAGACAAGTATAACAATAATAAAAAACAGTCCATAATCCTTTGAGTGTTTGTTTTGTCTATTAGAACATTTGCATCTGGTTGAATATAACATGTATCTTTTCACCAAATATTTTATTGTTCCATTTCCTCTTTACATGTCTTTAAACATTCTACCTAAGCATTATTTTAAAAGACTATATAATATTCCATCGTGTGACTAGACTATAATTCATTAAGCCATTCTTCTGCAATGCTTTGCTGTACATTTACGTGGTTTTCAAAATTTTGCTATCATAAATCTGTGACAAGCATTGCTTCACATACATAAATCTTTGCCGCAAATTCTGACAATTTCCTTGGATTAAATTCCTGGAAAGGGATTTGTTGTGTCAAAGGACCTTTTTTTAGGGTTCTTAAAATATAGCATCAAATGGCTTCCTAATGTATGAAGGTGCCGTTGGTCTATATCCATGCCCACGTAGGGTAATATCATTTTAAAAAGTTTTTGCTAACTTAATAGTTTAAGCATGATTTAAAAATGATTTATGGCACATTTTTAAATTGTTTGCATTTTTGTGGTCATTAATTTGCATCTATCTTGTGAGTTTTCCATGTACATTTTTGATTATTCCATCAGTATTTTGTTTTCTTATCAGTTTGATTGAATCTCTATATTAAGATCAATCCTTCTGTCTTATGTATTACAAATGTTTTCAAGTTTGTGATGAGCCTGTTTAGTTTTCTTTATAATGTTTCTGAGAGTTTGGAAGATTTCAATTTTTCTTCAGTCAAATGTATTCATTTTTCTTTATCTTTTTTACTTGCAAGTCTTTTATCCTTCTGGAGCTTGTTTCCCCCCCTTTATAAGAGCTGGTAAATATTTATCTTTGCTTTCTTCTATATTTTTATGGCCTTGCTTTTTTATGTTTAGCTCTTTAATCCTCTGTAATTTGTTTTGGCATCAAGTGTGATGTGAAGATCTGAGTTTATTTAATTATCTAAATAGTCAACCAATTGCCCCGCACCAGTTAATCAGTAATTCTTTTCTTTCCTTGCTGCTGTGAACTGCCACCTTGTCGTCCGCTGCCTGTACGTACGTGCTTAGCACGTTTACAGCCTGAGCTCTGCTTTCGGGCTATTGTTTTCCTCTCTTCCATTGACCTATCTAATAATCCCTGTGCCTTGACATACTGTTTTGTAATGGCTATTACTCTGTATCACACTGTATTTTCTTGTAGGGAAAGTCTCCTCTCGTTTCACTAAATTCCCCAAATCTTCGTGGCTAGTCTTGCCTCTGTTTTTTTCAGATGAAACTTAGGATAATTTAGAAAGTTGGAATCACTGGATCAAGGCCTAGATTCCATAGTTTGTTTGTTTTTTTTTAATTGTTTTAAATGTATACATTCATCTGGGGAAGAATGAACATCATTATTATATTTGAGTCTTCCCCTCTGGAATATGCTACATCACTCATTTACTCAAGTTTGTATCTCTCTGAAACGTTTTCTCATTCATTTCTTCACGTTGTCCTACACGTAAATTGTTAAGGCAACTCACATTTACAATATTTGTGGCTGTGGTCAACGGGATCTTCTTTTCCAAATGTTATATTCTTACTGGTTCTTGTTGGTACATGGAGAAAGTAATTTTAAAAAGTATACTATGTATATATGTATTTATTTTGCATTTAGTCATTTCAGTATTATTAGCTCTAGTAGGTTTTCTGTGTTTTGGGGATTTTAGGGGGGGATTTTTTAGGTAGACAAAATCACACCATCTGATAATTGTATCTTCTTCCTTCCAGTAGCTGTATCTCACAGCTTTGCATGTCTTGCTGCATTTGCTGGGGCTCACAGAATAGTGTTAAATAATGGGACTATTATAGGATCATTGCCATTTTCCTGATTTTGATGGAATACTTTGCTTTCACCAATAAGTATCATGTTGGCTGTTTTGAGAATGCTTTTGGGTTTTGTTTTTTTTTAATCAAAGTAGGAAAGTATCTTATTTTTACTTTACTTAGATTTTTTAAAATGAGCTCTTTATGTAGCATTTTATTAAATCTTCTTTTCTATGTCTTTTGAAAATAATCCTGTGATGTTTTTTGTTTATCAGTACGATGTCTTACCTTAACAGGTTTCCCAATATTGAATTATGTTCACATTCCAGGAATAAAAATTACTTGGTCATGGTTCATTAATGTTTTCAGTTAAAGCAGGTTTTACTTTGCTAGTATTTTATTTAGGATTTTTGTGTCAATATAACAGGTTGCTAAGAAGGCAGGATCTGGGATGAGGCCGCCTGGGTTTGAATCCTGAAGCTACTTCTGGCTCTGTGCCCTTGGGCAAGTTCCTTGCCTCTCTGATCCCCAGCAAAAATGGGATAGCACGCATGCAGCTCAGCTCACAGGGTAGTAAGAATTAAATGAAAATCGCACGTGTAAAGTTCTTCCACATTTATCCCTCTTCCACATTTATCCCATCTTGACCTAATGACCTATGAATTAGGCATTACCAGCTTTATTTAACAAAATAGGAAACTGAGGCTCAGAAAGGTTAAGTTACTTGTGGAAAGTCACACAGCTAGCTGGTAAACTGCTGATGCGATATGCCCTCTCTGCTTCTTACTCTCTCAGCTCCTCAGGGGGCCAGCTGTTTGACATCTGCTTGCCTTACGCATGTAACCTCCTTTGTTCCAAAGGACCTTATTTTCTTTATCTGGAAACCTTCTATTTACCCTTCAAAACCCAGGCCAAATATTTCTTCCACCAGGACGCCTTTGTTCCCCCTTCACAAGATTTAGGTTACTGCGGCATCTAAGGCTTACATCATTGTATTTGCTGCTCCACTTTGCGGTGGGTCCATCTTCCCCTGGGGTCCCAGTGCCCAGCACGTGCTTGCCTCCCACGGAGGGCTCACCCCATCTGTTCAGTCTCATGGTGGGCCCACGTGAGAAGCACTAGGTCATGGAAGAAAGGGCCGATGCTTTGGAGACCAACTGGACTCCAACTCTTAACTCTACCATTCCTGGAACGTGTCTTTCTGCTCCCCAGCCTCAATTCCCTTTTCTGTAAAACGGGAATAATATCCCCCACCTTGAAAGGCAGTTGTGAAAATCACATGTGCGCTAAGCCATTAGCTCAGGGCCCAACATGTATTATAGTAAGTGCTGGATAAACATTGCTCCTTTCTTTCCTCTGACTCCTCTTTCCCTGTGGAGGATTATAATACCAGCTTCCAGGGCAAGGGGCATTTTTCATACGTGTCTGTCTCCCCACTAGTATCTAGCACAAGCCAAATAAGAAATGCTTTGTGATCAAGTCTCCCCGCAACTTTGTGAGAAAGGTAGGGATTTGTGTACCCATTTCACAGATGAAGAAACTGAGGGTCTAAGGAGAAAATGACCTGCCTAAGGTCACAGAGGTGAGTAAGCAACAGAGGCAACACCAGAGCCCAAACTCCTTGACTTGATTTCTACTCAATGACATTGTTTCTCTGGCCCCAAAACAGATGCACTGATAGAACAGCATCTCTCAGACTGCACTCTTTGGGACCATGCTGATAAGTAGAAGTTGAAAAACAATGGGCCAGACAAAACTTTCCCACTTTTTTGATGTTTAATTATGTTACCCTCTTACAGCATGGGGGCGGGGGTGGTGTTCAGTACTTGGGTTCTGGTGTCAGCCAGTCCTGGCATTGAATCCCAGCTCTGCCACTTATTAGCTGGGTGATAAAAAATAAGTGACAGAGGCAGGAGTTTTGTTTGATCCTTTGTTTTTCGAGCTTAGCAACATAATCAACAACCCCAACAAGAATAGCAGCTGCAACACTGACAGTAATACTAGTCTAAAAACCAAATATGAAGGATTTTTATTCCTGCTTTACAGATGAGGAAACTGAGGCATGAAGATGATAAGTAAATTGCTCAGATTTATAGCTGTGGCAGGGAAGAGCTAGGTTGCAAACCTGGGCCACCTGGTTGCAGAAGCTAGCTTAATTTTTTTGAGAAATGGGCTGGAGTTCTAAGGAGGAGTATATGGGAAATCCTTTCTGGACCACCAGTATCCGCCCCCCTGACCCACCCAGAGTTGACACCAGATTCTTCAGAGATGCAAAAATCAAAGCAGCACTAAGTAGCAGTTGCCGCCCAGGTAACTGACCAGCTGGAGGTTTTATCACCAATGGTGGCAAGAAAACACCAAGCTCTGGCCTGGCAAGCCTGGATCTTGGACTGACTCTGAAGCCTGGCCTAGGGCAAGTCACCTAATCCTCAAGCCTCAGTTTCTTTGTCAGTGAAGTGGGGATAATAATAAGGTGCTGGAGTTAGGTTTGGCCTCCCTTGCTTTTCCATGTCCTACGGTCAGTTGCAGCCCAGGCTTGGGAGTTTTGCTCTAGGAGGAAATCCTGTTCCCCACCACCTTCCTCTCCAAGTCCTCAGCCACCTGCCTTGACCTTGGCAGCATCTCACCAGTGTTCCTTCCTCCTGTCTCTGATCTCCAGGCCACTCTGCCTCCCCCAGGCCCCCAGCTTCTCTGTGCCGACAGGGATGGAGCCCTGGGATCAAGGGCAAGAGTTCTGGCTTCTAGCTCCACTTCTGGCACTAGCCCACTGTGCAATGGTACGCAAGTTACTCCATCTCTCTGGAGTTCAGTGTCTTCATTTTTACTTTACAAAGAACATTCTTCCCTTATTTTTCTGATTGCCCTCCCCCATCCCCCAGCAACCTCACCCAGAAGCAGGACTTTGGCCACCATCTTTACCTCTGACCTCCAATTCACACCTCCCGCCTGGCCCTTTTCCCTGGCCCCAGGGCCTTCTGTATGTCCATAAAACATCCTGTCTTGTGCTCGACAGGTCCCAGAGGGAACTCAGGTCTTTCCCCACAAGCCTGATCCTCTCCTGTATTCTTGTCTTGATGAACAACACCATCCCATCTGGCCCTGCCATATGATAAATGATGAGGAAACCAAGGCCCAGAGAAGTTAAGAGACTTGCCCAATCTACAAGGTGATGAGTTGACAGAGATAGAGCTAGAGCTCAAGTTTCCTGACTTGGGACCAGAAGTGTCATGTTACCTTCTTCCATTTGACTGGGAAGTGACTTGAAAATATTTCCTTTAGTCTCTCAATGACAGGTTTGTGTCAGTCAGGATAGGTTGGGCTATGATGCAGTAACGAGTAAGCCCTGGCATCTCAGTGGCTTAACACCATAATGATGGAAGGTCCAACATGGGTTGGGTAGCTGTATTTATTAGTCAGGGTTCTCCAGAGAAAAAGAATGAATAGGCTCTATCTATCTATCTATCATATATGAAATATACACACACGCACAAGTATATAAATAAGATAGATAAAGAGATACATTTTCACATTATGGATCACATGGTTATGAAGGCTGAGAAGTCCCATGATTTCCTGCCTGGAAGATGGCGGCCAAAGAAGGCTGTGGTGCTGCTCAAAGGCCTGAGAGCCAGAGAGCTGATGGTGTAGATTCAGTCTAGGTTGCAGGCCGGAGAACCAGGAACGTCAAGGGCAGGAGATCAGTGTCCCTACCCAGCAGTCAGGCAGAGCAGGGCGAATGAATCCTCCCTTCCTCGATGTTTTTCTCCTATTCAGGCCCTTGGTGGGTTGGATGACGTCAGCCCACATCAGAGAGGGAAGGCACTTTACTCAGTCTACCAATTTGTGTACTGATCTTTCCCAGAAACCCCCTCCCAGACACACCTAGAAATAATGTTTAACCAGATATCTGGGCATTCTGTGATCCAGTTGAGTTGATACGTAAAACTAACTACCATGGTAGCCTTCTCCCTCTTGTTGGTACACCAATCGAAGTACATGGGCAAGGCACAGTGGCTCACACCTGTGATCCCAGCACTTTGGGAGGCCAAGGCAGGAGGATTGCTTGAGGCTAGGAGTTCGAGACCAGCCTGGTCAACATAGCAAGAACCCGTCTCTACAAAAAAAAAATAGAAAAATGAGCTGGGCATGGTGGCACGCGCCTGTAGTCCCAGCTACTCAGGAGGCTGAGGCAGGAGAATTGCTTGAGCCCAGGAGTCTGAGGTTGCTGTGAGCTAGGCTGATGCCACTGCACCCTAGCCTGGGCAATAGAGTGAGCACTTGGAACAAAAAAAGAAAAAGAAAAACAAAAAGAAAAAGAAGAGAAAAGAAATACAGTACTCCAAAAACACCAGGACAAGGGACAAAAGAGAGGGAGACGAATTCTGGCTCTTAACTTTAATCTGGATGCAACAGTCCATTGGCCTGAACTAGTCACGTGACCCCAGCCCTTTCCCAGGGGAGGCTGGGGAAGGAAGGGGACACACAGATATTCAGTGAGCACTAACTGTCCCTGCTACAGCTAATGACCTGCCATGTGCAGGGGGAGACCAGAACCGTGTGGAGAAACCCCATCTGCTCTCAAGAAGGTCCGTGCGTCCGTGCAAGGCCAGATCTCGAGGTGGGGCCAGGTATGCTTATGGGGTGTGACAGGGAAGGGCCCAGTCCTGAGCCCACTCACACTGGCAGTGCCCTGGAGAGTCTGAGCTGGGGAGGTGGCAGTGGAGCAGGGCAGGATGCAGGGGAGCAGCTGCAGAAATGAGAAGAGGGGAAGGGGATGGGGGAGGGAAGGAAGGAGCAGCTTCCTGGAGACCTGGGTGTCTGAGCCCCTGAGCCCCACCGGCCTGCCCCTGCCCGGCTGGGGTGGGCGGTGCTGGGGGTCGGGCCCTGCCCCTGCGCTGCAGAAAGGCCTCGGGGCTCTGAGCCGTCTCCAGGGATGGGCCTGGGAGGCAGAACCTGACGGGGCCTGTTAGATATGTTACAGGCCCAGTGCGGGAAGCCGTTTTGATTAAATTTGGGAGCATAATTGCAGGGTTTGTGCTGCGGTCTCATTATGGCTTTTTAAATCTTGTTAACCTCTCCTGCCCGTCCCCCAGCCCTGCCTCCCTTCACAACCACAGCCTGTGGGCTGACAGTAATACCAGGAATATTTTCCGTCAGGGCTCCCCCCGCTCCCCGGAGCGGCTCCCGGAGGCAGGACGGGCCAAGAGAGGAAGAAGACAGGCAGGCCCGGCAAGCGGGCATTGTGTGGGGTTTAGTCACCCACGGTGCCTCTTAGTTCTGTCCCCACGCAGCCAGCAGGGCGTTTGGTGCCCTGAGCAAGACACAAAGGGTATCGGGCCGCGGTAGCCTCAGGAGCTCACTGAATGCGGCGAAAGCCGGGTTAAGTGGCAGAGTGAGCGAGTGGAGATGGGCTTCTGGACCTTGAGGGCTGGGGAGGGGTGGCGGGGACCGGGACGATCAGGCGGAAGTGGAAAGTGAGTGGCGCTCTGCACGGGCAGGGGTGCGGAGGTGCGACTTCTGCACAGGGATGGCATCAGGCGGGAGAGGCCGGGCTGCGGTGCCGTCACAGACAGCCCTGGCAGCTCAGTGGCTTACCACGACAATGGGTGATGGTGTGTTTGGGAAAAGTCCCCCGTCGGGGGGGGGGGGGGGGTGTGCAGAGGGCTGGCTGAGGGTGTGTGTGGAGAAGCAGGGACAGATTAGGAGGGCGGTCTGTTTGGTGCCCGGGAGGGTGGGCTTGCTGGCAGATGAGGCCAGCACAGTGGGGTCAGGGGTGGTTGGGGTCTCCTGGCCGCGGCCTGCCACGGCTGCACTGGTGAGGCCAGGCATTGGGCTGTGAGCTCCTGCAGGACTGAGGGGAGAGGGTGCGGCCCCAGGAACCCGGGCTGTGTGTTCAAAAAGAAGCAGGTGGCATCTCGAGGCCGAGGCCTGGGCTGCAGGCAGGAGGGGAAGGGGGCTCCCCCACCTGGGGTCACCCCCCCGGGGGCTGTCCCTCCCAGCGGCTCTCTGGCCAGTCCTCTTCCCCCTCGGCCTCCCCTCCCACCTCATGGCACTCACTCGCCCATCTTCAGCCCCGACTTTCCTGAGCCCCCCAAACGCCTCCTCCCCAGGGTCACGGCACTTCTAGCCGTCCACACGCTCCAACAGGCCCGGACCCAGACCCTCCCTCACAGTCGCCCCTCCTGCCCCAAGGCCACCATCCAAATGTTGATTCGGCGGATTCCACCTTCCAGATGGCCCTGGGAGCTTCTTCCTGAGCTGCATCCACCCTACCACTGCCCTGGGCCCTCTGCTCTCTGCTGGGCCACGTGGCCACCTTCTCACTGGTCTCCCCCCAAACTGAGATGCTGTAGCCATAGGGGGTCATTTTCCAAAATCTAGTCGTAGGACTCCCCGCTTCCCACCCTGCCGCCAAAGTCGTTCACCTGCAGGTCCCTGTTCATCTCGTCTCCAGCCGCCTCAGGGCCCTTGGGGGCCCAGCAAGCCGGGTCTTTCTGCGCGCAGCACGCCCTTACGTGGCTCTGAGCAGCGGCGTGCACGCGTCTTGTCTACCCCTCGGATGCCGCTCTTTTAGGGAGCCCCTCTGGGTCTCACAGCTGAAAACAATGTCCCCCACCCCATCTGCACTGTGCAGGAACCCCCGCTTTCTGGCCTACGTTGCAGCAAGCTGTTTCCTCCGATCCACCACCAGCAAGCTCCTCACCAGTACGGGCACAGGGACGGGGCGCAGGAGGGCCCCCATCTTATCAGAGCAAGCGACTGAATGAAAGCTGGGGCTGGGCCGGGCCGGGCCTGCTGCAGGAGTGACCAGGGCTCAAACACTGGGAACCAACGAGGCGGAGCCTGGGCGGGGAGCTGACACTGCTCTGCAGGGGAGGGGGCCTTTCTTCCAGAAGGCAGACAGGGCCGGGTCAGAGGTGGAAGGGGGAAGCCAGGGAGCGGCAAGCAAGCGGGACGGCCACACTGCCTCCTGGCAGGGTCCCGCTCACGTGGTGGGAGAGGACACGTGTGGGCGGCAGTGCCCTCCGGGCAGGCGCTGCGCCAGGTGTGGGAATGCTGCTCTCTCCCAGGCCGGCCTGGCAGTGCAGGGGTGTGTCCCAACTGCTATCTTGGGAAACACTGGCTTGGTTCAGCACAGCCCGGGGGGACCAGGCATTCCCTGGAGCACAGGGACAAGGGGCAGCTAAGCCGTGGGCCACACTCTGTGCCAGAATGTTCATACCATCCATGGGGCTCTCCCTCTGTCCTGCAGGGCCTTCGCCATCCACCCCTGGCCTGTCTCTTGTCTCCGCCTGGGAAAACTTCTTTCTTCATGCGCTCAGCCGGGATATCTGGAGGCCCATTGTCCAGCCAGGCCTTTCTCCTGGGGGTTTATGGGACTTGCCGCCCCTGCCCACTGCCGCACCCGCTCTCCGTCAGCGCTGGGACCCTGGCCGGCTGCACCTGCATGGCTCTCCCAGGGAGACCAAGTAGAAAGAAGCAGGGAGCAGGGCTTTCTCCATGCGGCACCAGGAGCACCCAGTTCTGCTGTCTTCTCTGCACACCTGTGAAACTGAGCTGGGTGGTAGGATGAGGGCTGAACTGGGAGTCAGGACAGCTAGTTCCTGGACTTGTTGAAGCCCCAGGAAAGCCACTTTCTCCCCTGGTTCTCAGTTTCCCCATTCATAGAGTGGAGGGTTGGGCCAGGTGTTCTGGAAGGGCCTTCCAGCCCTGACATCAGTGAACAGAGGAGCCTACCATGGCAGCAGCTGGCCGATGAGAGCCCATGGGATGGTCACTGGTTACCCCAGGGTCACCCGACAGTGTTCCAGATGTAAGATGGCCTGGGCCTTTCCATGGGTGCAGATTTTTAGTGCCAGGCCCAGGGTGCTGGGCAGGAAAGAGGGAGCAAAAATTACCAGAGGTCAAGAGCAGAGCAATGGGTGGAGCCAACTGGCCTGCACTTGCCAACCCAGGCTGGAGTGAGAGGGCAGAGCACTCTGGGCAACCCGGCCAACCCGAGCGTGCGTGGCTCTGGAGGCAGACAGGTCTGGGCGCAGGCCTGGCTCCCCCACTCTGTGGTTGCAGAACCTTGGGTTGGTCATTTAAACTCCCCTCATTCCAGATTCTCCCCATAAAATGGGGGAGAATAATACCTGCCTCACAAGGCTGTTGTGGGCATTAAATGTTAACACATACGTGAAATGGTTTTTAGTAGCACCTATGCCTGGCTCATAGTAGGTGCTCAGTAAGCTCTCATTCCTGTTTTCCTCCTACCAAACACATTTGCTGATCTGGCAGCAGTGAGCCAGACAAGGCTGAGTGCCAGGCCAGCCACTCGCTCTCCCCAGGTGTGTGCTGGACAACCCACAGCCACAACACTGCGCTGTACATGGTAATCTGGGGGTATCTGGCGTGGCCCTTCCCTTCAAGGTGCTTACAGTTTGTGGGAGAAACGAGACCACTCTCACACCCATGCAGACCACTAAGAAATACAGAGGATGACCAGTGCTTGGTGGTCTCCTGTGAACCACAAGCATTGGAAAAGTGGGGGTTTCCAGAAACGGGGCTCAGTCTGGACACGAGCACCCAGAGCTGGGGGTGGGAGCAGGACTGGGATGGGTCAGACGTGGGCTGACTGCCGAGGCTGGAAGGTCTGCAGGACTCGGTGAGGCTGGGCTGTGTGGGAGCCCTGGCGTGATGGAGTCCAGCTCCCACGGCTGAGCCTCCCAAACTCACGCTGTGGAGGGTGATCTTCCCGTTGGCAGGTGGAGGAATGGCCTCTCAACTTCTGTCAGTGTTGGCTGGTGCAGGAATGGAGGCGCTGAGAGCACCTGTGGGCAGGGCCCCAAGGAGGGGGCTACTCACTGGACAGATATCCGACTCCCCCCACCCATCAGGGCCCACCCCGAGGCAATCCGCAGGCAAGAGTGAGGTTAGCACTCATGGGGCACCTGCGTACGGTGTGCCAAGCCCAGGTGCAGCACCGCCTCTCCCCACGCCGGCCCCCTCGTCTTCAGGTCCCGGATAAGGAAACAGGCTCAGAGGGGTCAAGGCCCAAAGTCCTCTAAAGGGTCGGTAGAGGGGAGCCCTGCACCCTTCCTCCCGCACCGACTGCTTCTGCATGACGGAAAGACTATGCTGGGGCTTAGGGTGGGCCCGAGCTCTCTGCCTTCTTCCTCCTGGTTTTAGACTCAGCCCATCAGCGTTTAAAGCCTGCACCGTGTCCTTGGGCATGCCCGTCATTCCATCACCTACAGCCCTGCCAGGGCATGCACGGTGACACACACAGGGCTTGGCTCGGCCCAAATGCAGCCTCCTGGAGAGCAGAGGCCGGGTCTCACTCCTCTGCCCGGCACAGCCCTCCGCACAGCTGCTTCCCAGAAACGGTGCTGGTGATGAGAGTGAGTGGTGGGAGGAGCTGCTCCACCCAGGCGGGTTGCTTCTGGAATCCGTGCATCCGGGGGTGCTGCTGACAGCGGGAGGGAGGGAGGGCGGGCGGTGGGGGTGAGGGATGCCTCCCCTGCACCGCCATTGTTCCTAATGGGCTGAGTTCTCAGCTGATGAGAGAGATGTTCGACAGGAACCTAACAAGAGAAGGCTATAGATGCAGCACTGAGTGAGTCATTAGACGCTAATTAATTTGCATTTCACAAGAGAGTCAGGGATGTTAGGAGAAAAAAGCTGCAAGATGAAAGGCCTCGTGGAGAAGGGAACGCTGGGGGCAGGCAGTGCAGACAGCCGGAGCCGGGTGGGGGGAACAGAGCAGCGGGCACTGCACTCAGCGGCTCGGGTTTGGAGGGTATGGAGGCAGCAGGCCAGGGGCAGACGGTCTGGGGGTCCCTGCAGTGCCCAAGGGCCCGGCCCCAAAGGTGCTGTTTGATTGTATTTGGAACTCAGGAAGGGAGACAGGAGGAGACTGAGACAGAGCCAGTAGACACATCTCACTTTCTGGAGCAGGGGCTGAGAAGCTTTTTCTGCAAAGGGCCACATCACAAATATTTTAGGCTTTGTGGGCCATACAGTTTCGGTTGCATATTCTTATTTGTGAAAGATACAAAAATCATTCTTAGCTCTAGGGACAACCCAAAACATAACAGACCACTCATTGCCTGGGCCCTGGTCTAGAGCTTACTTCTCAGAATGGAACATGAGGCCGAGATAGACTCTGCATTTCTGATGAGTTCCCAGGTGAGCACAGAACCCACTTGGAGGAGCGAGGGTCTGAGGCCGCTCCATAGGGGGGGTCTGTGCTGGCAGGCGAGCTGTCTAGGAACGGCCCAGGGCTTATGTGGAAGTTGCTTCCCTTGTTTGCAGAACACAGTGTTAGTGCTGGGTCCTCGTGCTGCCCAGACCCCCTCCAAGGAAGACCTCAGTGCAGGGAGTGTGGCAGGCAGGCAGCCCCCCACTCAGCTCCTTCAGGGTCTGTCTCAGATGCAGAGACCTGTCACGCCAAGATCATGCCCTCCCCAGGGACAACCTGCATCCAGTGCCTGAGCAAGCTGGGGGTGGAAAGTCCTGGCTGCTTGGCCGGACTCAGGGCAACCCCCTGCAGGGCGGCTGGGGCTTTGTCAGGCCTGCATTGCAGTTCACCTGCAATCTCCCTCTGCCCGATCCAGCGTCCCCCTCCCTTTCCCTGGTGTGGATCCTTAATAAATCTCCGGCACCCCAAACCCCTTATCAGAATCTGTTCCCACAGATCCAGCCTGTGACTCGGGCAATGGGAAGACATCCAGGATGGGGGAAGTGGTGACCACAGGACGGGGTTTGGCACCAGCAAGACTGGCCTGGGGCAGCTGCATGTTGCCGTAGCAACCAGGGGGCCCAGCGTGGAAGCAGGGCAGATAGAAGGGAAGCACAGGGGTGCAGGCATCTGTTGAGCCCAGTCTGGCCTCGGCCAAGGTGCTAACATGCTGTGTGGCTTTGGGTAAATCACTGTTCCTCTCTGAGTCTATGTTTCCTCATGAGTAAAATGGGCCTCATGAGCCGTTATCCTGGCTGTATTTCCTGCAACTGCTGTAACAGATTGCTACAGACTTGTTGGCTTGAAACAACACAAATTTATTCTTTCACAGTTCAGGAGGCCGGAAGTCTAAAATCAGTACCGCTGGCCTGAAATCCACGAGTCGGCAGAGCCCGCTTCCTCTGGACGTGCCAGTGGGGAATCCATTCCTTGCTGCTTCCAGATTCTGGTAACTGCCAGCATTCCTTGGTTTGTGGCCACATCCCTCCGGTCCTCGGCACCGGCATCTTCAGCTCTCTCTCTGTTCTGTCTTCACATCACCTGCTCTGTGTATCTGGGCACCAAATATCCCCCTGCTGTCTCTTAGAAGGACACTTGTAATTGCATTTAGGATCCACCCTGATAATTCAGGGTGAATCTCCCCCTCTCAAGGCTGTTAACTTAATCACATCTGCAAAGACCTTTTTTTCCAATTAGGGTCACATTTACAGGTGCCAGGGTTAGCACCTGATGTCTTTGGGGCCATTATTCCGTCTATTCCCTTTCCTGTCTGTCTCCTTTAGCTCTGCTGGAGTTCTCCCCTGCTGTGCTGCAGCTCCAGGTGCCGGCCCAGCCCATTTGCTTGCAGGTTCAGATGTCTCATTCTTCCGAAAATTATTTTCAATGTATATTGATTAAATTTATAGCTGCTCTGCTCACACTGTTTGTTTTATTGACAACCACCACGACTAGTGTTTACTGAGCACATACTGTGTGCTCTACGTTTTACTTGAGTTATATCATTTTACTGCCCAGGGAGGTAAGTGCTCTCATAACCCCCATTGTGCAGTTAAGGAGATGAGGACTGAGAAGCTGAGTGATTTGCCCAAGGCCCACTGATGTGCTGGGGTCCCCACTCCCGCTGTCAGACTAAAAGGCTCTCTCATCTTCTACTGGAAATTATTGCCTCCCCAGCGTGAATAGAGCTTTTCTTTGGAACTATTTACAACATTTGTTCCTTTTTGAACTTTGAAACAAGTCTCTTATCAGATTCTACAAATTGCAGACATAACACAGGAAGAGCTGTTCTAGAAAGCTGAAAATCCAATTATAAGAGGGGGTGGGGAATGCAGTTCATTTTGGGGCTGCATTTGTGACCTCTGCCATCAAACACAGCCCTGGCAAGGGAGGAGGGAACATCCCAGGCCCTTCTCTGACCGTTTGACAGAACATCTCGGCTGCTCTTAATTATTCTGCCAACTCTGAACTGTTTGGGACCCTGAATATCAGCTCTGTTCCTGTTGAACTTGTGGGTTGAACTCAGTTAAGCTATTTATTCATGAGCGAATGGGCCGGCGCACATTGCTGGGCAGAGATACTCATGCTTACCCTTTGTCCTGACTTTAACTTCAGACCCTAGAAGTACCCATACAGAGAAAATCGTGTTAGCCTACGTCAGGAAACCACTGTGGAAGAGTGTTTACAAATGATTCTCTCGTGTGTAATGGCTTCTAAAAGCCCGTAAGTGGGAAAGTGGATTGGTTCCTTTGAGAACATTTCTGTCAAGAGGGAACTGAATTTCAAAAACAAGCGTATGAGCAAACCTCAGGGTTCAAGGGTATGAAGCTGGTTTGAGCATGTCTTACTCCTCTGGATGGGAAGACCAACATGAGCTAACAGTCCTGAGAAGGTTAAGCACACGGAGCCTTTGCCACGCTGGTGCCCAGAAGGGGAGGCAGCCTGTGGAAGGAGAGGACATTGCCAGGTAGATGGCGTCAGTCGAGGGGGCTTTGCAGACCACACCAAGAGCTTGCACTTAATTCTCAAGGTCATGGGGCATCCCTACAAGATTTTAAGCAAAAAAGTGACATGCTCATGTGCTTTAGAAATATTTTTCTGGCTATGGCAATGGCCCCAGCAGAAGGTGGGGAGGGCCTGGACTCCCGGTGGTAGAGAGGAAGGGCTGGATTTGAGCACTGAGGCGGATGCAGCTAGGGGGTAGCTGTGGAGGGGGAGCAGGGGGAGAAGGGGAGGGAGATGCCCACGTGCAGCTTGGGTGAGTGGGGGCAAGGTGGGGCCTCTCACAGAACGGGGCAGCACACAGAGAACCAGCAAGAACGTGTGTGCAGGAAGAGGGTGGGAAGGAAGGGGAGGGAGTCCCACATTGGGAGCTGATGGTGGCTGAGAGGGACAGAAAGTACATGCCAGTCCCCTCCGTCATGAGGCCGTGCTCTGGGAACTGCAGCTGGGCAGGGACACAGATTTAGGAGGTGGCGGCAGCAGGCGCTCCTGTGACAACCTTGGAGCAGAAGCTTGGAGTCCAGGCCTGTTCCGCCCTGACTCTCTGTGACCTTCGGCACGGCACATCTGTCACTGCTTCGGCTTCCTCACCTGCAGAACGCAGGGTTGAACCATAGCTGGGATTCCTTAATGGGCTGGTGAGAGGATGCCCTTGAGCCCCTGGAAATAGTGTTCAAAATTGTGTGCGTATGTCCCCCTGCTGCTGAAGAGTGAAGTGACATCAGATCTCACAGGCCACACCTGCCGCTGGAGGTGAGGAATTGCTCTCTGCACATGCCCGGGCTGAGTCTCGCCTCACCCAACCAGTTCCTGGAAGGCAGAGATCTGGGTCACAAGTTGCCCCCCTGTCCCTCAGTGGCTGTATCTCAGTGCCCCGCAGGGGCCTCCCAACACCTACGGTGCCATGGCGGCCCCTTAGCACTGCTGGGTGCCCGGCACTCTCTAGAAGAGCCTTCCCCGCCCTGGTCAGCACAGGCGCATGCTCCTCTCTCTCTTCTCCAGCCGCTCACCCTTCGGAGCTGAACACACCCTCCACGAAGCGCCTTCCTTCCCCACTTGCAGTCCTGATTTCTCAAAGAATCGAGTTGTCATAGGTTGGGTGTCCGGTCCTCACGTACAGCCTGTCTTTCACTCTGCCGCGTGAGCCTTTTTGGCAGGGACCGTGTCTTAGGCACCTCAGTGTCCCCAAGTGCCGCCACCAGTGGCTGGCACATACTTGGTGCTTAGTTTCTTCAGTCGTCCCAACTTACAGAATGGCTGCCAGCAAGGCATTTCCTGTTTCCAGTCCCAGGTTCCTCACTGCGGCAAGTGTGTGTGGGGGGCGGGTGATGTTCGCCCTGCTCCCCGGGCGTTGCCGGGAGGGCCGGGGGCAGCGGCCAACAACCGCGGCGCACGGTACCCTCTGGACGGGACTTCGTAGGTCCTTTCCCACAGGATCCCAGGATGACAAGCGTGCAATGAGACCAATAAAAGATTGCACAAACCATGTGGGACTCACACATGGGAGGGAGAGAAATCCCTACCTCTAGAGCACCCTGGAGCAGGCCTTCCACCAGGCCCTTTATTAAAGGGTTGTACGTTACTGTGTAGAACAAGCCCGGCCAGCAGGTGTTAGCACGCCCGAGTCACAGATGTGGAAATGGGATCCGAGAGTTTGCAGGCCTTGCTCAAGCTCACGCCACCACGCCAACGCCAGCACGCCCGCCCTGGGTTAGGAACAAAGCATGTGCTGTGATGTTTGTCTTGGTGGCGAGCAGATGGGTATGTGCCCTGTACCTGCACAGTCTCACTGCCGATTGACTGCCCACACGGCCCAGAAAGTCCTGCCAAGATCCACTTCCCTCCCCGGCTTTCCTGCCCTGCTTGGGCCCAAACCCCCTTCACACACCACAGGACTCACGCTGAGTGGGCGGGTGGCCGTTGCACCTGGCAAGCGAGCTCTTTGTTCTGGGAGGTGGGCTGCTTCTGGCGACAGGACAGGGCTTCTGGGACTGGCCGAGGAGACAGGGAGGTGGCCAGAGGAGCTTAGAAGTGGCCCCCAAGTCCAGGGGAGAGGTTGCTAGGCTGACAATGAGGGCAGATCCTGTGACTGTGCCACAGGAAGGCTGGCCCAGGCCCCAGGGCTTCGCTGATGGGCGGCTGGCTGCCGGGGCTCCCCCAGACGGCCAACGGAGCCAAGTGGCAGCAGGGGAGAGAGGCCCGACCTCTCAGACAAGTGGGAACGAGGGCTGCTGAGTCACTGCCCAGCTGGTCACGGCTCCCACCGAGGCTGGAAGGCGGGAGTGTGTTCCCTGCCAGGCCAGTGGCCTCAGGACACCCTGGAGTTAGCTGAGCCCTTTAAATGGGCTGTTGGAGACTTGGCTGCCCGCGTGTCACCGAGCTGAGGCATTTGCTTGCTGTCGCGCTCAGGGAGCTAAGGCTGGGCACACGGCCCGCAGACAGGACACTGGACTAGAGGTCAGAGTCCTGAACTTTGGGGAAAAACAAGCGTGGTTCTAGTCCTAGGGCGAGTCAGTCATCTCCCCGGGTCCTCACCTTTCCTCGTGGGTGCATGGTGAAGCTGACAGGGAATACGGGAAACGTCTTAACATATGGCCTGGCACATAGTGGGGCTTCAGGCAGGCTAGTGCCTCTGCTCCATGCCTTCACCTGGGGAAGGGACAGCCATCTGTGCCCCCACCTCCCCTAGCCCACCACCCTCTCCTCCCCTCCCCCACCAGTGTCCTAGGGCTGTGGGCCCCTCCCCAGAGGGCCAGGAGGAGGGCCAGGGAGTGCCTGGGGGCACCTCCTGACCCGGGCTTGGCGGGAATCCACCTGCTGCCCCGGGCAGTGGGCGGAGGAGGGCGCTGGCCCTGCAGCTGGGAGGCCTCCCCTCCCCTGCAGTGCCAGGAGCTCCTGCTGAGCGCGACCTGCCCCAGATGTTGTGAAACTTGAGAAGCAGCTAAGCCTGGGGACCCCTGCTGGGACGAGTATCAACAGGAAGCCTCACCACTCATCTAGGTCACATTCCAGGGGCAGCAGGTCCAGCCCCAGGGAGATGGGTAACAGGACACCGCTCTGGCTGGGGTTGTCAGAGACACAAACCCATCTTTTACCTGCCACCCAAGCCTCCGGTTTGTGCCCTAGCGCCATGCCTTCCACCGGGGGTGCTTTCCACACCCCCCAGGGAGCACATTCCTCGGAGCTCTGGGCAGAGGACAGCGAGGGCTCCGGTAGGCTTTGCTAATCCCGGCCAGGCACTGGCCAGGCAGGGGAGGGGCCTAACTACGGGACCTCAGCAGACGACCCCACAGCCAGCGGCTGCCCGGAGTGGAGCTTGGGGACTAAAGAGAAGGATGTGAAGTGGAATGTGGGTGAATGGGCCCCATTTGTGTTTGGAGGAATCTCTCTTTCTCTCTCTCTCTGACACACACATCCCCAACATGTCACTAATTCGTTTCTCCTGATTGGAGGAGAGTGCTGCGGTCTAGAACCCGAAGCTTTACTGGACAGGCCCAGACTGGGAAAGGGACTCACTCAAAGTCACACAGCAGGTGTATGGCAGGACTGTTGACTTTTATTGTCTCTTGATTTTCCCCATGCCGTCTCACCGCACTGTTGTCGTCTTCCTCATCCCACTCCCGGCCAAGCCCCTGCACCTGCTGGCCCAGCAACCTGGGGTTGTGTTTGAGATATTTAAGGGGGAGGAGGGGGTTGCTGGCAGAGGGCAGAGCATGTGCAAGGTCCCTGAGGCGGCAGAGAGCAAATGAACAGCACCTGGGCAAGCGGCATTCAGAGTGTGGGGAAGTGGAGGTGGGTGGGGCGGAGGTGGAACCAGCGGCCATCTGGGGCAACTTGCTGCTTCAGACAGGTGAGTCCCAAGGCCCTCATGGCCGAGGACACCTCTGCATCCTGAGGCACTGACAGTGTGGCCATGAGCTTGGATGTGGGGTGGGTGCTCTGACCACCTCCCACCAAGGAGGCCCCTCGTGGGGGCCTGGAGGAGACCAGCCACGCTGGGAGGCTCCCCAGGGCGCCAGGGGCCCAGCTTTCCCACGCTGCTTGGCTACTTTTCGCAGAGGGAGGAGAGCTGCCTGGGAGCCCTGGACAAGCTCTCTGCAGCTCTGAGTCAGGGGTGACACAGGAGGTCACAACCACAGGTGTGACTAAGGCATTAGGGCCAGGCCTGATGTGTCTCAGCAGGGTGGTCTTGGCCAGAGGCTGGTAGGGGTGGGTGTTGGGGGAAATCTGGGGAGGACAGTGAGCCAGGGCTCCCTGATGTGGCCTGAGAGATGACCTTGAGGTCAGCCCTCGGGGCCCCAGGGCAAAAGCGTGAAGGGAGCCTGGAGCCCTTGCTGGTCGTAAAATGACGCCATCTCCTTGTGGGTCTGGAACAATCACATAGTTTGCCACAGAGCTTGGTCCTCGGGGACCCAGTGGTCAGTGTGATTGCAGTTACACACACACACACACACACACACACACGTGAGCGCACACATGCATTGTGGACCTACTATGTGCCAGGCGTTGCCAGGAGCTGTGGAGCCTGCAGGGCTTGGTTCAGCAGAGGAGATGCATGCCCTGCCAATAGAATATACGGCAATAGGTTTTTACTCTAAGAACATTATTTCTGAAGTGCTACAGAAGCCCTGAGAGGGGAAAGGAACTCTGCTTAAGAAAGCTCCGGAGAAGCTCTGGTTAGAACCATGGGGTGGGGGGGGGAGGGATTCCTGGCTGCAGGAACGGGTTCAGGTTCGGCTTGGAGCTCCGAGGTTCAGGGCACAGGGAGGGTCCTGGGAGGACGGAGCTGGGCTGCAGTAAGGAGTATTGGAGGCGAGGTGTGCTGCTGTGAGGAGGGGCACGAGGATCTGTGGTTTTCCCTGCATGCTCTGTTCTGGGCTAAATCCTTGCACCTTTGGGATCCGTAGCCTCAAGGGTTCTGCGTCTGGGAAGGATCTCCGGGGATGGGCTGGATCCAGACTGTCATTCTCAAACCTGGCTGTGCATCTGAAGCACCCCAAGCGTCTGTTGAAACACAGAGTGCCCCCTCCCCTCGGAGATTATGATTCAGTAGGTCTGGGGTCGGGCCTGTGGGTTTGCATTCCAAACTCGTTCCCAGGTGACGCTGACACAGCCAGTTGCTCTGTGGACCACACCTTGGGTAGTATCTGTCCCGTTTCCTCCCAGGAGATGCCCTGTGCAGTGGCCTGCTGGGAGGTCTCGTCCCACTTAGCCTGGCTGTTTCTGGGGCTGTCTTTGGTGCTGACAGCCCTGCCATGGGGAAGTGACAGTGCACAGTGTCTCCCTCTCCATGGCCCAGACCAAGCTCGGATGCCCAGTAAGATCCAAGGTCACTTCGTTGTTTGGGGGTGGTGACAACCACATAAGAATGGAGTTTTCTTCTGAGGCATAGGGACACTCTGGGGACAGGGCAGGGGAGAGGAGCCCTAGTCCCCAGTCTCCCATCTAGAACTCTGGCAGGGAGCACTTCAGGACCGGGAGGAAGGAGCCTGGAGGCCCAATCAATAAATGCAGAGATGAGAGCATGGGAGGATGCGTGTATAGGCGCGTGTGTGTTTGGCTTCTTGTGTTGCCCACGGGTAGCTCAACACCATCACAGAAAAGAACCTGGGATTGGTTATGACCCGGGGCAGCTCTCTTCCTCTTTCTGGGTGTTAGTTTCGTCATCTGGAAAAATTAAGGGGGTTGGATTCGATGGTTCCCTCGGGGGATGGGGAGAGAGAGGCAGAGGGAGAGCGGGAGCAGGAGAGCCGAGGGACCCACCTGGCAGCAGTGCCATCCTCGGATTAGCAACTAACAGACACCTCAACTTTGCAAGGCTGGGCAATTACCGGGCACGGCAGGAGCAGAAGCTTGGTCTGTGGGGACCAGAGCATCTATCAGGGTGTCATCAGCTGCTCAGGGGACCTTGAGTGCGAACAACATTGCCCGGAGGAAGCTCGTAATGCAAAACAAACGAAGCCCTTTCTCCAGCAGCTCTGGAGGGGCTTTCGAGGCAATTTCCCTGCATCCCCACCAGGCCTGGGCGAGCTGTCCTGGGGGGCTGGGGAGGCTGGCAGAAGGCCGCCCTCTCTCTCCCCCACTTCCCCCAGGGCCCTGCCTGCCGCTCCAGCCTGATTGCAGCGTCCTTCTGAGAGGCTGGCAAAGAAAACAAAGGCTCTGAAACAGGAGAGAAGGACTCCCAGAGAGCATCTGGGCTGTGGAGGCTCCTGGAAGGGTGCACACAGGTGTGGGAGTCACCCTGGAATGGAACCCAAGTTCTACTTTCACAATCTGTGTGACCCTGGACAGCGTACTTGACCTCTCTGAGTCTCACTTTTGTTATCTGTAAAGACATCTTCCTGGTTGGTGTCTGGAATTAGCTAAAATGACAGAAATGAAAGCATTTTGGAGAAACAAAAACTGAAGCCTTCAACGGTGCCATGTTGTAAATGAGAGCTATGTTAAGAGTGTGTGACACGTGACATCTCAGACCTACTTCTGAGTCCCAGCTACTTGCTGTGTGACCCTTGGAAACTCACTTAACCTCTCTGAGCCTTCGTGTCTTCATCTGTATAATGGGACTATTTGTGATATCTTTCTCCAAAAGGCTAACAGAATAAAAATTAAAAGAAGAGAGTGAGTGCTAACTGCCTGGTTCATAATAGTCCCTCAAAAAGTTGTTCTTCTCATACTCCCCAGGCGGCCTCGCCTTGGAGCCAGGGTGGCACTGCCTCAGGTGTGAGTCACTCTGCCACCCTGGGCAGGCCCAGCCGGGCTGAGGGGCACCGACAAGCCCTGGAGACCCACACAGCCTTCCTGCCCAGTGGTTAGCTCAGGAAAGCCTCAAATTATACAATTTATGAAACTCAATCCAGTTTTCCTACTGGAACGTGTGATTAGAGAGATTACACATTCACTGTTGCAATTATGGTAATGTTGATGTGTGGACAGATAACTGGCAGCAGGGCTGTTCTGAACCGTCTATTTATAGGCTGAAGATTCTTGCTATCCCAAGGCAGACATATGGGCCATAAAGGCAGGCGACAAAAAACAGGAGGGGGAGAGCAAACCTCCCTCGGAATGAAAAGACACCAAAGGAAGCCATAATTAGGGCTGGGACCAGCTTATGTAAATCAGGTAATACTTTCAAAACAGAGATGAGATCTGGTTTTAATAAAGCGCATTGGAACAAATGGTGGAATAATGACTTAATAAATCTAAATACAAATATTTTGTTCCGTCTCCAAAATGAACAGCCCTGGCATCTGCTGAGCCCGGGCCCGGGCGAGGGGGCGGCACCGTAGTGTTACTGTATTCTTTCGCTCCCTCAGCAGGCTCGAAGATTTTAATTTTTAGCCTTCTGCTAAATTACATGGGCTGTCAGTCAACTGTGGGAGATATTTTGAGTAGGGAGATTTATACAAACACACAGAGCAAACTCGGAAGGCTCCTCACAATATCTTTTACACCGGCCGGGATGTAAATCATAGGTTGTTCAGAGACCGAATTACAGCTCTTCCGGAAATAGACTGCAGGGAAATTGCTCACCAGCAGGAGGAATCTGGTGGCCTTTTTGGTGTCCCCATCACGCCAGCATTAATCGGAGAAGCTCTTCGGCTGTTCTTTTTGGTACCTTTTCCCATCACCTGCCATCCCAACTCCAGCATCTAAGCCAGAGGTTGCAAACCCATGGCACGTGCACCAAATCCGATCCACAGGTGTGTGTGTTTTTATTGGCCAGAACACAGGTCAATTTAGGAAAAAGAATCAGTTGCAGATACTTCAAAAATCAAGAGATTCCTCTTAAAGTTTATATTTCCAGCTTCTCTCGATAGATCAGAAACTCTTGCCAACAGCACCTGGGTTTGCCTTCTTGCGTGGTGACAGTCAGCCGGAATGGGGGACATTGGGTGAGCGTGGCTTCTGCAGGTCTTCATCCCACAATCTCCATGCTCCACTCGCTTCACGGATGTTGTCTGCCTGGTTTCCAAGGCAGCGGAATTTTTGACCCCTGGTATAAATTTATCCCTTTCTAGGGTCATTATATATAGTCTGTGGCTCAGGATATGTAGTAGAAAAGCCACGGATAATGTATGCATAAGTCAAGTCACTACTGCATAGGTCATTATGCACTCCAATCTGGGTTTTTAAATAAGAAAAATGAGGACAATGTAATATATAATAATGTTAATGTAAAGTTAACATCTTGTGTGTGTGTCTGTGTGTGTGTAAAGAGAAAGGGAGAGAGAGAAAAGGTTATCAAAGATTCTTACTTTGGAAGGATTGTTCTTTATTTCATTCTAGTTTGTTTCATCTTTTTCAATAGATGACAGTTGTTACACTGATGTTATTAACTTGAAAAAATTAAAAGCTGGTAACTTTATGTCAATTGCCTACATTTTACTGGTCTGTGAAATCCCAAAGACTAGGTATTCCTTGCTTAAATTGTCGTGTGATTGTAGAGTCCCAGAATGGGAGGGCCGCTCTGAGGGCATCCACCCATCACCCGTCCATCCTTGGGTACATCCATCTGTGCACCCCTCCTGCCCTCCATCCATTCATACACGTTTGTCCATCCGTCCACACATTTGTTCAACTGTCCACGTCTGCATACATACATGTGCTTGTCTGTCCATCCATCCATCTGTTTATCAGCCCCATCCATCCACCTACTCATTTATCCATTCATCCAACTGTCCCAGCCACGGACCTCCCCTTTCTGCTAGTCTGCCCAGCTGGATGTCCAGACATTCCTCCTGTTCTCTGGTCAGGTCTGGCATCAGAAAGTTCTTCCTGCAAAACCCACATCCTTACTAAGACCCTCACCCCTGTGACTTCCACCCCGCAGTCTACGTGAGGGCTTTGTGGATATTGGAACCTCACCACCCCGTCAACTTCTTAACAGAACTCTCTGTCCTCCCTCTCAAACTTCATCCCTCACCAAAGACCACCAGACTTCTCTTTTCTTGGGGAAACTCCCTGGATCCCTTCCAGGAGTCCCCCAGTGACAGGCATTCTGGAACTTCTCGGTCAGGCTCTCTGCGCTCTTACCCTGGATGCTGTCCCTGTGGCCTCATTTGGGGTCTGGGTGGCCTCATCTCACCGGTGATGCAGGGGGGTGTCTGGTCCCCCAAACCTGCAAGTTCTTTTCCCACATGCCACTAAATCTCCCATGTGAACAGTGACCATGGATCCAGCTGAAAAAGTGCTTTTTTAAGGTTTTCTCTTCCTGCCAGAAAGGATTAAAAGTATCTCCTCCTACTGAACATTATTTCCAACCACTCACCCCTCAGTGTTAAAACCCTCAAGAAAACCAGATCTAGCTTTACCGAGGGAAGCTCTGACCTCCCCACGTGGAGGGGTTTCTGGGCCTGAGAGGGCCTCCCCACCCCACCCCAGCCCCTCCCTTGCCTCCGGTGACGCCAGGTGTTTCCCCACTGGCTGGGCATTGACTGCAAGGGGTTTGAGGCGGGTTAGAATGCTCTGTCCCCAGGAATGGGGGCTGCAGGATGTCACAGCAAGCTCTATTCTTGGTCATTTATGCCACATGTGGGGAAATTAAGGTTTTTAAGATCCAAGTTTGATAGGAGACAAAGGGAGCAGCCAGGAGGCCCCAGTCTCAGATTGGGGTGAGAGAATAGACAACATGAAGGACACTAAATTAAACTTCCCTCTTTTGCCTTGAATCAGCTCTAGAAGGTTCCCGCCACACTCAGGGCATGTTGTGCCTGTCAGTGCCTACCGTGCAGCTCCACTGCTTCTGGAAGGCTCTGTCTCCCCGTAGCTTCTCTTGCATGCCCCTCTGAGCCTGACTCGGGCCTGCACACACAGGTGCTCCTTTCTCAAGTGTTTCTTGGCCAGGGCCAGATGCCCTGCGGAGCTTGCTGCCAGGCTCAGCCCTTGTCCTCCTGCAGGCTGCATGCTGAGGTGGGGTGTCACCCACCCTGAGTCACCAGCACCCTGCCACACCGATGAGAAAGAAAGGGTGTCTCTTCATGTGGTGACAACAATGGGATGGCCCTCCGGGAAAGGGAAGAGGCAACTGGGAATTACTAGAGGGACAGGTTCAGACACCCAGGGGTGTGTTTGCCCGGACCAGAAACACTTCCCTTCCTGGGAGGCAGGGAGGGTTGGTGGGGAGCCCAAGTGTCACTGAGGAGGAAATGACAGGGTGTCCCAGGCACAGGCACGGGATATGACCTCATGGAGTTCGGTGAGGGGAGTGAGGTTGTGATGGCAGATTCTACGTGTGACTTCACTGGGCTAAGGGATGCCCAGAGAGCTGGTTTCTGGATGTGTCTATGAGGATGTTTCTGGAAGAGTTAGCATTTGAGTCGGTCAACTGAGTAAAGAAGGTCACCCTCACCACCGCAGGTGGGTGTTGTGCAATCCTCAGAGGGCCTGGTTAGAGCAAACAGGTAGAGGAAGAAGGGTGGATGTGCTCTTTGCTTAAGGTGCTACATCCCTCTTCTCCTGCCCTCAGACAGTGGTGCGCCTGGCTCTCAGGCCTTCAGACTCGGGCTGCATCACACCAGTGGCTTTCCGGGGTCCCCAGCTTGCTAATGGCAGATTGTGGGACTGCTCAGCCTCCTAACCACGTGAGCCGATCCCTCCTAATGAATCTCTTTCCATACATCTCTCTATGTCCTGGTTGTGTTTCTCCTTGGAACCCCGATCCATGCAGAGAGAGACAGTCAGATGGAGGCGGTGGCGGCAGGAGGGGTGGCTGTGTGGCGGCAGCAGTGGCATAGGTCCAGGCATACCAGCAGGTTCCCCAAAGCCATGAATAATGCCACTCATAGCTCAAGCACTTCCTGCATGTCAGATGCTGGGCTCACTGCTTAATATCAATCATCTGATTTTATCCTCCCTGTAGACACTTAGGAGCGACAGGAGAAAACTTATTTCCTATTTACTTGGGAATATCCGCATACTAGGCTACCCTACCTGCTCCTGATGCAGAGAATTCTGAGTTTGTCCTCTGCGTTGACCTCTTCCTACCCTCTCCTAGGACAGCCTGGTGAGTGGGGGGCAGGAGCGAGTGCCTCACGGCTGGGCTATGCGGGAAGCTCCAGAGCAGCTCGGGGACGGGGGAAGGACTAAGGAGTGGAGGAAGGGATGGGGGGCGGAATTATTGTGTTTTATTCGAGAGTTTCAAGTAAAGATGGAATTCTCTCTCAATTATTTTTGGCTGCTAAACAGGACTGAACCACATGGGGCCCTGGATTTATAAAGGTTATATAGTTATTATTTTCCTTATTTATAGATGAGATAACTGAAGCTAAGAAAAGCTAAATGATTTGCTCAGGGCCACACACTAGCAGCGGTGGAGTCAGGATCTGAATGTGGGCCTCCTGCCGCCACATGATGCCCTTGTTCTCTGTGCTGCGTATTTTCCAGGGCTAAGTGAATGAGAGAAATATTGTCTCGTAGGCATTTAGAAATGGAAGGGGCCGGGCGCGGTGGCTCACGCCTGTAATCCTAGCACTCTGGGAGGCCGAGGCGGGAGGATTGTTTGAGCTCAGGAGTTCGAGACCAGCCTGAGCAAGAGCGAGACCCCGTCTCTACTAAAAATAGAAAGAAATTATCTGGACAGCTAAAAATATATGTAGAAAAATTAGCTGGGCATGGTGGTGCATGCCTGTAGTCCCAGCTACTCGGGAGGCTGAGGCAGAGGGATCGCTTGAGCCCAGGAGTTGGAGGTTGCTGTGAGCTAGGCTGATGCCACGGCACTCTAGCCCAGGCAACAAAGTGAGACTCTGTCTCAAAAAGAAAAAAAAAATAGAAATGGAAGGGACAAGGGACCATCTTACCCAGTTGTTTGGTCAGTAGAGAAATTTAGGACCAGGGGAAGGCAGTGAATTGCCCAAAATCAGACGTGGAGCGGGACAGCAGGTGGGGGCTTCCTGCCCCCACCAGGTGTGATTCTCTCTCTTTATCTCGGGCTTACCATGAAGCAGACACTGCGGTTAGGGCTTTACAAACAGCATCTCTTTAATCCCCAACAGTCCTCAGAGGCAGGTTTTTTTTTTTAATCCCCACTTTATAGAGCAAGAAACACGGGCACTTGCCTGCATTCATACGGCTGAGAAACGGCAAAGCGGGAACCTAAACCCCGGCCTGTGCGACTCAAACCCAGGCTGTCAGTCAATGCCTCTTTCCCCCACAGCTTGCTTTGTGCTTATGGTTACTAATGTAATAGAGTGCTTTTGGTTCTCTAATTTCAATTTCTAAAACAAAATTATGCTCTATTTATAGTCGGGTCAAACATCTAGGTACAAGCAAAGTGCTTTTCATGCAAAATTTGAAATTGTTCATAGTTGGTTTCAGAGAGGAAGGAGCGGGAGGTCGGGGTGCAGGCAAGGCGAGGTGCTCACCTGCTGGGTGAGGTTTCTGCACCAACCATGTGGAACTGAGCAGAGAGAGGCCTCTGGGCGTTTATCTGCGGGGTGGGGGAGAGTTACCTCTGCTTTGCCCTGAGGGTGCTGGGGACCAGTACTCACACATTTTATTGAGTGAACTGTACCATGTGCAATCCCATTGCCTCATCTGCCAAAGAGCAGACAGGATGAGCTCACAAAGAACTCAGGTTGGTGGGAGTTGATGTGCCTTCAGAGAGGGCTAGCTGAAGGGAATGAGAAGGCTTGGAGGACCAAGTCGTTCTGTCCAGCTGAGAAATCTGGAGTGCTTCCTGGAGGAAGTGAGTTTTTTTTCTTTTTTTAAAATCATGGCTTTAGAAGAAGAGGAGTTTCTTGCCTGTCAGAGGTGGGGGGAGGTGGATAGTACAGATTTAGGAATTGTGTGTGTGTGTGTGTGTGTGTGTGTATTTCTTCCTTCAAAATAGTCCCTTCTTTGTCCTATAGTTAAAAATCCGTCAACAAAATTCCTTCAGTGCTTTTGTCATCCTAAATTCTCTGATCTCTTTTTCCCCCTTTGCTTAAGTTTATTGTTGATTCCTCGTGAAATAAGTCAGAATTGCCTACTGTCACAACACGAGAACCACTTGACAGGCATCTATCCTTAGATACCACTCGGTGCCTGTCAGCCAGCTGGCTCCAGGGCTGAGGGAGGAGAGGGAAGAGCCCAGCGCCAGACTCAGGGTCCCAGGGCCTGGTCATCCCCCACAGTCCGGCAGGATGGTCCCTCACCCTGTGTGCCCTGCAGCCGGGGAAGAGAACACTCGCTACAACGGGGCATTAACAACGCCCACTCCTTAAAAAGAAGATATTTGAACAGCCCCAATTCTCATTTTCCTTCTGGGCAATTGGCAGTTTGTAAGTCACAATCACCAGATGACAAATTATTATAGGGAATGATCAATATATTGTTCCATAGAGTTGGCATTTGGGGAAAACAGACTGACACAAAAAGAGACAGTCTTGGAAGTATTAATGTGCAGAGTCTACCAGTTAATCAATAGCAAATATTTCTTGAGTGCTTATATGGAAAAAGGAAGCACAGGTGGCCACAGAGGGCTGGCTGTGGGGTCGACGGGTCTGGCTTTGAACTTCTGACCTGCTGCTAGCGAGGAGTAACCCCGGGCAGGTTCCCTCAGCACCGTACACCTCAGTTTCTTCGTCTAGAATGTGGGGATGATGTCGGTGCCACTTCCTGGGATTGGCAGGGTTAGACAAGATAACGTAGTTATATTCTAAAGCAACTAAAAGAGAGAATTTGAAATGTTCTCACCACAAGGAAATGACACATATTTGAAGGGATGGATATGCTCTAATTACCCTGATTTGATCATTTCACAGTATTTACATGTATCAAAACAACACATTGTACCCCATAAACATATGTAATTACTATTTGTCAATTAAAAATACAATAAAACAATAAAAGAGGTAACATGTATAAAGTTCAACAGTTGCTGGTACACGGGGTGCTCAGTCAGCTGATGCTGGGGAGTTCAGGAGAGGACAAGGGTCGTGGCCTGCCAAAGTCTAAAGTCAAATGGAGGAGACTCAACACCAGCATGGGAGAAAATGCTGGAAAGCATAGAGTCAGAGGTGTCTTGATTCTGATTGTGGATGCTGCAGAAGGTTGAAGGCAATTGCTCGTGCTGTGTGGAGACTGCCCACTGAATCCTGCAGACACACATCCACCGAATACCGGTTACAAGGTTGGGTGCTTCCATGAGCTCTTCAGAAAAAGTATTTTATCCACGAGGAAGCAGAGACTTAGAAAGGTTATTGAGTCAGACAGAAAATAGTGGGGTTCTGGTCCACAGTTTGTCGGGTTTCCCTGATACACCAGACGGGCGTACGGAGAGGGGGATACAGGTGTAGGAGAAGGCATCTCACCAAAAACTCTTGCAGTCAGCCTTGAGTCTTCTCCTTGTCTATTTCTTGACACCACTGTCATCTCTCTGGCCTGGCTTCTGGCAGCAGGCTCCTAGCTTCCCGCTCTTAGCAACGCAGCCAGAGTGAGTGTACCAGCCGGGTCTTGGCACACTCAGAGGGGCAACAGGGGAGTGTGCAATGAAGGTGCCATTTGCCCAGAACCAGCAAGGATGGATCAATCTCCTGGGGCAACTGGGACCCAGCAAGAGCTGCAGACCACTGACTGGAGCTGTGCCCTTAGCGGAGGGACACCGCCACTACCAAAGGAATGAACACCATGACCTTTCTGTCCTCGCACCCTCCAGCCTCCTGCTGCACCTGCCGTTGGCTGAACCCAACTGGCAGCCGGGAGACAAAGGCGTGTGAATGATACAGTGAAAGGCAAATGTAGTATGACACTGAGCAAGCTTACACCTCGGGCCTGTCGCTTGCAGGTTTTGTATTTGTAATTTTGTATTCTTTTTTGTTGTTTTTAGAGACAAAGTCTCACTCTGTTACCCAGGCTGGAGTGAAGGGTCAGGATCAGAGTTCACTGCAACCTCGGACTCCTGAGCTCAAGTGATCTTCCCACCTCGGCCCCCCAAACTGCTGGGACTACAGGTGTGAGCCATCACACCCCAGCCTGTATTCTTTTTCTTAAATAAGACCTTCCTTGTTTGAGCTTTAAGCCCCACAAAATCTGGATCTTCCCTGGGTATAGTTGTCTCATCACAGTCAGATTCCTGGGGTGCCAACCAAGGTTGGGGGGCTCTGAGTGGCGAACAGAGAACTTTCAATACAGACGTTCTTTTAAAAACCCAAGTTGTGTGTTGTTACTTCTCTGCTTGCAACCTTCTAATCATTACTTAGCTGGCGTGGATGTGTCCTTGCTTGTCCCTCATCTCCTCCTGTATCCCTCCTGCTCACACGGCCCAGCCACACCGGCCTTCTCGCCCTTCCCCAGCGAGCCCGGCACACTCCTTGGCCCTTGCTCTGCCCCTGGCCTGGAGTCACTCTCTTCTTCCAGCTGTGCTCACAGCTTTCAGCTCATGGTTCCAATGTCATCATCTCAGGGGGCCCTTCCCTGCCCTCTGCATCTAAGCGGTGACGCGTCTCCCCTGTCCTCCTTTTCTCCACGGCACCCCTGCCCATCTACTCACTCCCCGTAGTGTATTTACTTATTTGGTTTCTTATCTGTCTCCCCTCGCCACAGTGTCAGCTCCAGGAGGGCGAGGACTCGTCCATCGCATTCACTCCTGCATCCCCAGTGCCTGGAGCAGTACCTGGCTCATAGCGGGTGTGCAGTAAATAGTAGTGGCATTAGTAGGTGCTCAGTAAATGCTAGTTGAGTGAGTAGACAGATGAAGGGAGCACACTTAGACCAAGTTCCTGAGTCTGATGGGAAAGCAGATGCACAAGCACCACAGATATTTTTGTGCTGTGCTAGAGAGTGCCACAGAGGGCATGCAGGGGGCACGCAGGGGGCACCCAGCACTCAGGTGCAGGCATTCTGATACCAAAGCCCAGGTTCTGTCTACCACACCCGTGGTTTCCTGACTCCGCGTGCTCTGAGAGTGGCACCCGGGGGAAGAAGAGGGAGTCCGCCTACTCCAGGCAGAGCAGATCTGCTTGGATTTTACACGTAAGATCTCTGAGAAAGCTGTTTTATTTGAAGGAAGATCTCTTGATTTGGAAAAGATCGAATTCTCAACCAACACCTTGGCATTTCTTGAAGAGGGCATCCAAGGTGGGGACACAGCATGAACAAAAGCCAGAAGGTAAGAGAGCAAGTGAAGCTGTCCGTGTGGGAGAAGCCTGTGGAAAACCCAGTTTGGGGACAGCAGGCTGCGCGAGGGCCTTCGTCCGATGCCAAGGAGTTTGGGCCAGATGCAGAAGGCATCAAGGAGTCACGTGGAGTCTCAAGGACAGACGTGCCGAAAGCAGCTGTTTGGGAGGGCATGTCTTGGCATGGCTATCCGAGACTGGATTGGACAGAGAGGACGGGGTGCGGGGACAGAGCTTGGAGGCAGGGAGGGATATAGGGGGAGGCGAGGAAATGAGAAGAAGGAGCTGCATCAGTCCGCAAGGACTCCCCTAAATGGGCTTTGGAGCCCCTGGTGCCCTGACCTGTGCCAGGGCTGCATCTTTTGGATTCTGCTCTATCCTCGTGTCACCTGTCTGCCCCTCACTTCTGAATACCAAGCAAACAGAGGCAAGAGCAGGCCAGGACTGGGGGGTGCCCCATGCACAAAATGGAAAGGGCTCCAAAAAATTCAGTAACCAAGATAACTAAAATTTAAATGATTAAAAAAAATCAAAATTAATGCAAAGGATGCACAATGAACAAAACATCAAAATTTCAAATAAAGACAAGAATTGGAAGCAACCAGGATGTCCTTTGGTAGGTGAATGGATGAGTGAACCGGACATCTAGACCATGGAATACCATTCAGCACTAAACAGACATGCGCTATCAAGCCAGGGAAAGGCATGGAGGAAACTTACAGCATTCTGCTAAGTGAGAGGAGCCCATCCGAAAGGCTGCATACTATACGATTTCAACGATACGATGTTCTGGAAAAGGCAAAACTATGAAGACAGTAAAAAGATCAGTGGTTGCCAGGGGCCGGGTGGTGGGGGTGGGGTGGAGGGAAGGAGTGAATAGGGGAGACCAGGGGATTTTTAGGGCAATGAAACTATGCTGCCTGACATTGTAATAGCAGAGATGTGTCATTATACATTTTACTAAACCCATAGAATAAACAACACCAAGAGTGAACCCTAATGTAAACTATGGACTTCAGTTAATACCAGTGTATCAGCACCGGCTCATGAATTATAACATATGTATCTCATTAACGCAACATGTCAATCATAGGTGTAAACTTCGCCCGGAGGGAGAGAGAATGTATGGGAACTCTGTATTTTCTGTAAATCTAAAACTGCTCTCCAAAATTAAGTCTACTTTAAAAAATCAAAATTAAAGCCAAAAAAATCCATGATGAATAAACTATCAAACTTTCAAATAGAGATAGGATCCATGAGCCAGGATTAGGGGTGAAGCGAGTGAGGCACTCATTTTCAAGGTTGTGCAAGTTCAGGGTCAGACCCTGCACTTCCTGAGCTGGAAGAGTCTTTAGAAGCCACCTAGTTCCATCCTTGCTCTCTACTGATACAAGAGAGACTGAGGCTCGGAGAAGGAGAAAGCATTGGTTGCCAAGGTCACCCGGCAAGGTTCGGGGGTCCTGGGCAGAGCTGCCCTCCAGCCCCAGCCCCAGTCCGGGGCTCCTTTGGGGAGCGGTGTTCCCTTCTGCAGGCAGATTGACTCTCTGTCCCATTCGTCATGCGTGGCGACGAGAAGGAAGGTGGTGGCTGAAGCTTCAATGACCCCTGGCCATGTGCCTAATGACCTTGGATCCCTTGGTGTGCTCGGGGGTTGGTTTATGAGAAGGCCTTCTTTGTGTCCCTCTGGGATTGTCACATCATTAATGAAGAAATGGGACTAGTCCCACATTAAGCGCATGGGCTGGGCAGTTCCTGATACCTTCCTGGGCTGTGCCCAGGCCAGACACTCCGTGACCCTGGGAAAAGCGTCCAGAGTGCTGCTCCTCTGCTTCCTTCCCTCGGGCGCCTGCTGATCCATCTCCAGCCCAGCCAGGAGCCTTCCCACTCTCAGAACGGGAGGAGCCGGTGTTCAGACCACACGCTCCCCACGTAATGCTCCGACGCTCACTTGGGGCGCTCTTGGCACAGACGCCTGCCTTAAGTGGCCTCCGGACTTTCCCTCGACTCAGGGGGTTTCCTTCCCACCGGCCGTGCCAGGATACTCTCCACTCGTCACTCCCAGACAAGAAGCCGAGAGGGACGCAGAGGGCAGCTGGGCCTGAACTTGACCTCTGAGGGTCAGGAGGCCACTGCGGGGAGCACAGGCATCAGCTTGCTCACACCTGGAGTGCTCCGGGGACCCCAGGAAGGGGGCCTGGGTGGGGGGGCTGGTGCAGCTCGACAGGCCGTGTGACCTGAAGCAGGTGCTCAGGCCTCTTTCCTCTGACGAGTGAACCCCAGGGAGGGCTCAGGCCACAGCCGCTGAGATCGAGGATGGGTGGGGGCGGGTGATGAATGTGGAAGGCTCAGGGACAGGCGGACAGTGCCACAGGATGGGAGCTAGGCTGCAGCTGCGAGGTTAAGCCAGGAGCAGTCGGATTTCGAGTGGAGACGAAAAACATGCCAGGATGGTGTGGATTCCGGAGATCACAGGGATGAGCGAGGACGGGGGGCCCAGAGCCAGAGCGGAGGGGAGGTGGATCTGGGGTCTTCCCCAGCAGAGGATGGCGATGCTCTCTGGCTTTGGAGATAACAGGGATTCCAGGCATACAGAACCCAATATGCAAACAAGTGTAAAACAAGGGTGGAGGGCGGGACAGGAGGGACTTCCGAAGGCATGTATCCCTCTGTAGGCACAGTGCAGTAGGGCTGCTGCGGAGCAGAATCCTTGCTGGGCTGGGCTCTGGCCCACGTGTTCCCTGGCTGTGAGGCATCTGCCGCTTGGGTAGTGCCGTTTCCCTGGAGCCCTGGTGCTGATGTTTGCTCAAGTGAGCCTTCTTGCTGACTCAGAGGGCAGGGGTAGCCCAGCCATTTGAGGTGTGATCCCAGCACCGTTGGTTCAGGGGCTCCTAGTGTGAGTGTCACCGTAATGCCCACTGCAGTGGCTTGGCATCGTAGGGTGGGTGACCACCTCTGTTGGAGGAACGAAGAGGCTGAGTCAATGGGGGAGGGCAGGCTCGGGGCCAGAGAGATCTGGGGTGCTGTGCCGGCTTGTGCCCGTGTGATCTGAGCCCCACCCCCACCCCCTCTTGGTTTCCTCTGTTTCCCATGAAGGGGCTGAACTAGTTTTGTTTTAAACCAAAAAATCCAGAGAGCAAATACAACCAGGAACATTACAGGTGGCCTCTCCCCACCCCCCGGACTTCATAAACGTTCCCTTTTGGCCATATCTGCTCCAGCCTCTCTCTCCTTTCTCCATGCCCCTTCCAGGTGGGGTTGGAGGTCCCTGGAGGCCCCCACCCCTGGGTCCCCACCCAGCTCCTCGGTGTGGCTGTCAGGCTAAAGGAGGTATGAGTCGCCTCTCAGCTCTGACAACAAGAGGTACACTGGGATTGCTGCCTCTTCAGTGTCCCTGCAGAGGCTGTGGACACTGCAGAGGCTGAAGGAGCCCTGGGATCCTTCCATCAGCCCCAAGCAGTCCTGAGGGTGGAGCCCACGTCTGCTGCGTCTCACGTCCCCGCCCTGCTCTGGGAGGCCCAGCACACGGCCGGTGCTCCACCACAATGACTGAGCAATTGCTCCCGCCTGGACCCCTCCTCCCTCCCATCCCCCAGAGCCTGGCCCTGGGCTGGCTGCAGCTGGGAAAACGATTAATAAATTAACGTCGATTTCAGTGTGGACAGGTAGCAGCTCCTAAGTGTTCCTTCCAGTCCTACATCAGCACTTCCCAGGCAGACGACGCCCTCTGGGTTTATCGCTTCCTTTTCAAAAAAGACACGACTTTACTCTTCTAGAGCCCCCAGATTTCTTAATACGGCACGTGACTTGTAAAATTCGCACAGCGAAGATCTCACATACTCAGACGAGAGCTGAGCCGTGACTTGGGGTCTCAGGGCCCACGTGTGGACCCTAAGTCTGGGCATAAGGCCTGGGAGAGCCCGGGGGGCCTGAGGCAGGCAGCCGGGAGGGACCCAGCATCATGGTTAGGGGAGCTGAGGTCCCAGGCAAAGACCAGCAGCGCCCTGATGCCCCTGAGGCGAGATGTGGCTCAGCTCACAGCTGGGGAGAGCGGGGCTCAGGGCAGCACCACCCACTCAGGGCTTTGCCCAGGTCACAAGTCAGGGCTATACCCCTAAACCCTAGGTCTCCCAAGCTGCCTTTTCCTCTCCCAGTCTTTGTCCTTGGGTCATGAGGACAAGAGTCACTGAGGCCCGGGCTGGCTGTGACACCAAGGGTGATGGCCAAGCCACATTTTGCTCACTGGTCAGAGGGAAGATGATCCGTGTCCTGCCTCGTCCTGCCACAGCGTGGTCAGGAGGCTCACAGGTGATGGCTCGTGTCAGGCAAAGGGGATTAGAGGAATTGGCACCGCAATCACAGGGAACTGGGGCCCTGGACAGGGAGGGTCATGAGCTCAAGGGGCAGCGTGAGCACACCAGCCTGGCCAGAACAGGCCATGCATGGAGCCACCGAAGATGGCACTGGGGCTGGGGACCCGAACAGGGTGTGCACTGCCCAGGCTCCCAGGGATCTGTCCCATGCCACAGCAGACAGCACCAGGGGACTGGACTCTCCAAGCTTAGGGGTGGCCTGACCCAGCAGCCTACCTAGACCACCCTTGGAGAGGCCAGGGACCTCTGGGCAAGGAAACCTCTGGTGAGATCCAGTTCATAGTGGGGCAGATCTTAGAGTGTTAGGGGACCACCCTAGGGTGACCACTGTCTGGGTGGCCATTGTTTCTTTGGAGGTAATTCACTTACTAGACTGGGGAGTGGGGGAGCTTGGGGGCGGAGAATGCACATACCTAGTGGCCTCTCCCAGCCTTGGCTTCAGCCCAGCCTGCCTGGCCTCAGGGAGGGGCCTTCTGCCTCCTCTGGGCCCTGTGACATGATCCGCTTGACTGGGCCAGGACTGGTTTGGTTGGGAGCAAGGAGCTGAAGTGTTTTGGGGCTCACGCAGAAGGCAGTATTAGGAAACCCACCACAGCCACCTCTCTAAGCCACGACCTCCGGTCAGCTCTGGTCATGAGGCTGACGTTTTCATCTCCAGCACCCGCCTCCTGGGCTCTCCCTTGCTGGGTTCCAGACTTGGAAGGGGATAGGGATGTTATTTATGGGTCTCCTTGACTTCCCTAATAGACACTGAGTGGTCGGGGTGTGGAACAAAGCACTCAGACCACAAAAAGTTGGGTGAGTGACAGCAAACGTGGGCAGTGGTGGCAGAGTCCCGCTGGGAGGCCGGGGTCCGGGCGTGAGTGCCCAGTGCAGCCCAGGCCAGGCACGCGGTTAGGGCTGATACCTGTGAGCCATCATTATTGTTTTCAGTGTTTTGTGCCTGTCACCTCGGGTCCTCGACAACCCCAGGGAATGGGTGGGAGGGCATTTCTGTGCTCATGCTTGGTGGGTGCAGAAATAGGCCCAGAGAGGGGGAGATGAGGGCTTTTAGGGCCACAAGAATCAGAGAGAGAGAGAAAGAGAGAGAGAGAGAGAGAGAGGGAGAGGGAAAAGGCTAGGGAAGAGAGAGAGAGAGGGAGCGGGGTGGAAAGAGAGGGAAGAGAGAGGGATGGGGTGCTGTTTTAGGAATCTGTGGTTATCACATGGAATTAAGATGCTTTGGTAAATCCTGGAGAATAAAGCCACACACCTGCGCCCGTGAGCGGCGGCTGCACTGAGAGCTCGGGGGTGGCTGCCCGAGAAGAGGCTGAGTACGGACCTGTTGCAGGGGCAGCTCAACAGGAGGCGGAATGTGGGCTCTGGGGTCAGAGAGCCCTGAGTGCGGATCCTGGCCTCTATCACTGAGTGTCTCTGTCACCTTGGGCAAGTGACCACGTGTCACTTCACCCCTCTGGGCCTCAGTTTCCTCACCCGTAAAGGAGGGATAGTCACAGCCACCTCCTGGGGTTGTTGTGAGCATGACAATATCTGGTACAGTCGGTGCTCAGCGGAGCGGTTCCTTTAGGCTTATGCCCCCAGTGTCCCCTCATGGGCCGGAACAGACCCAGCTGGTTCTGGGGAGATAATAGGACCTGACCCCCACGCCATGGAATACAGGCTGCTAACCACGCGGGCACGCTCTCGGGCGGGGCCTTAGTACTCAGTCAAGGGCGAAGTATTAATATTAATACTCATGAATGTTCTTGTCTGCGACTTAGCTTAGCCAAGGAGGATTGAGGGAGGGGCTGCGGTGCTCTTTGAGTTTGAACCTTAAAAAAATTAGTAGCCATGGGGCTGGGCTGGGCTGGTCTACGCCTCAGCAGAAAAGACGGTGAGAGAGTCCCTGGGTGCAACTGCCCCTCCTTCCTGCAAGGCGTGGCTCTTCTCCCACGTGACACGCGGCCCCTCCTCCAAAAGGGGAGAAGGTTGGCTTCCCAAGCGGGGAAGTCCAGCTGGGGAACCGATCCATTAGGTAGATGAAAAGACATTTTTCTCCACTGCTGTTATACTGTCCGCCCCAGACAACACACTCATTACGGTTATATCTCATTCAGCTCACCTAGAGAATAAAATTAGAAATCAAGTCAACTCCCCAGAGTCTTGTTATATCAATCTGACTTACACAAAACAGGCCAGACAGAGTGTGAGGTTTCCATAAAATTAGGCTGTGTCCCCAGGGGCTGCCTTGAAGCTACCCAACATTTCAGAAAACTGCCAGGCGCCCTTTTGCATAATTTATCAATTACACACAATTCAATTCATCGCAGGCAGGAGGCAGGAGGCAGGGCTTAGGGCGAACGGGACCCCGGAGCAGGAGTGTAGGAGAAAGGAGTCCAGATTCTAATCTCCTCCCCAGCACCGACTGCATGAATGAGCTTGGACAAGCCCTTTATCCTCCTGGGACTCAACTTTCCCCAGCCACAGAACCAGGGGTTTGGACTAGGGCCCCGAAATGTCCTTTCTCCAGTTTTAGGACTTGTTTGAATGCTGAAATTCCAGACTTGTGGAATCAGAACACCGTGGTGGGAGAAAGAGATGCCCAACGTGTGGGTCCCGCCTGGTGAGTGTCGGAGCATTGAGCGGCCAAGGTTGGCACAGGGAGCGGGTGCCCAGGTGGTGAGTGACCGGGAGGCCACAGAGGTCTGCTGCTCAGATTTGCTTGGTGGCTGTCGTGCTTATAAATGTCACCCCTTACATCTGTCTATCACGTCAGCTTCTTGGGCCACCTCAGCTTTGTCTCAGTTGCTGCTCACGACCCCCTGGGGAGGCAGGCTGGGCTGCCATGAGCCATCCTGATTTTCTGATGGATGCGGAGGCAGATGCCTAGATGGCAGGAGTGATGTGCCCAAGGCCACCGAGATTAGGTGTCATTGATCCTGTGGCCTCTCTCTACCCCCACCACCCAATCCCTCCCTGTCCTGAGGCCCCCTGTCCCTGGAGCACACTTAGTCATCGTGCAAGCCACACTTGCTGCACTCGTCCACTTGCCTGCCTGAGGGCTGGGATCAGGGCTGTTCTATTTCCCAAGCCCCGCATCAAGGACCTGCCGCCATCGCGGATGCTCAGGAAATGCTGGTAAATGAAGAAATAAACGAATATTGAAGACATGAAAGAGACGGCTTGGTAATGCAGTTTCCTGAATCTCTGTCCCATGCTCCTGGCTCTGAGATCTGGCAGACTGTTTACTCACCCCTGACTTCTATGCCATAATTCAAGGCCCTTCTGCATGCTCGGCTGGACCCGGTTCTGAGCCATCACGGAAGGAACAGGACATCTTTCTCCGGCTTCAACCCACCATGTGGAAGGCCCTCACTTGGCCACGATGTCCACAGCGATAGGGCTTGTGGGAGAGCCAGGACTAGAACCTACTCCTGACCGACCCTAAATCTGATCCCAAATCAAGCTATGATTCTGCCACGTTGTCCTGTAATTTTCAAAGTGCGGTGTCACTCCCGATCTCTTGTCCATCCTCACAGGACTGTGGTCTGCAGGTAGGCGGGGCCTGAAGGTAGGCGGGGCCTGCAGGTAGGTGGGGCCCTAGATAGGTGGGGCCTGCAGGTAGGTAGGCGGGGCCTGCAGGTAGGTAGGCGGGGCGGCAATTGCTAGCCCACTTCAAGGATAAGAAGACCACGCTCAGAAAAGTGGAGTGACTCGTGAGGGCCACACAGCTTGTGACAGAGCTGGGACCTCAACCACACTACAGCGGAGGGACAGAGACGCGGACAGGACCAGTTATTTGCCCAGGGTTCACAGCTAGCGAGCTCAGACCTGTGCCTTCTGATTCCAAACCAGGTGTTTAATACCCAGCTGATAGCTGCTGTTTGTTTGCTTATTTGTTTTTGTTTTATTAAAGGGCTGAGAAGAATGTGGCAGTCCCCCCCAACCCCCCAGATGGAGTTCCCACTGCAAAGAGCTCACCAGGGCAGGGTTTCCTAATAGAGCAGGGCCCGCTGGGCCGCCGAGGCTGAACCAGAGGCAACTTGGCTGTGCTGAAATGCGAAATTATCTGCCTGGCAGATATCAGCTCAAATAATGAAACCTAATACATCCTCATTATCTTCCTGGAGGAGGGCCACAGTGCAGGAGAAAGGAGGGGGCACAGGGGCCTGTCTGTTGTCCCTGAACAGAGGATTAGAAAGGTCAGGGGTGGGTTATGGTGGGGAGAAGCTGGGGGAGCCCCCAGGCTTTTACTGGGAAAGCTTCCTGAGAAGGCTCTGGAAGTGCGCTGGGGGCTGCTTTTGTTCCTGGGTCTTGGAGCATGCAGGCAGGCTTCTGGGGCAGCGTGTGCAACCCTCGCACAGCCCCGGCCCCTGCAGCCAGCGTGTACAGGGACTGAAAGGCTTAACTAGATGGGGCAGTGCCAGCCCCGCTTCGAGATGTCTTCGGGGGAAATGTTTGCTGCTTTTGTCTGGAAGCAAAATCCTTTACCACTGTTTTCTCCAGCCGCCATGGAAATTAAAGCCAGGAAGCTAAGCGGTGGGTGATTACGGGGTTCAACTTGCTTATTAACAGCCCACAAAGGATTATCATGGGGCTTCTAGGCAAAGCCCACAGAGGTTTGGCAGTGCCGCAGGCCGCTTCCTGGCACTGAGCGCCGCTCTCTGAGAGCGCCACCTCCTCCAGGCTCCGCCTTGTGGATGGGGTGTCCCTGCCCTCCTCACCCACGGGGCGCTCACAGGCACCAGTGGAGGCAGAGCCCTTTGTGAATGGCGTCTCTGTGTCCACAAGGGCTCCACCCCGTGGTACAGATTCCAGATATTTACAGAGGTCTTATTACTGGAGAGGGAGGTCACCCAGGTGAGTTGTTCAAGTAGTGCAGGGCAGAGGTTAGTCGGCAAACTAGAGCCAAACCCACCTGCTGCCTGCTTTATAAAGGGTCACTGGGCACAGCCACAGCTTTCTTGCATACATTGCCCACGGCTGCTTCCGAGCTGCAACCGCGGAGCTATGCACAGTCGTCCCTCGGTATCCAGGACCCCCAAATATACCCAAATCCACGCGTACTCAAGTCCCACAGTGGGCCCTCCGTATACACAGGATGAGAAACTACTTTTGGTCTACACTTGGTTGGAAAAAATCCACCTATCAGTGGACCTGCGCAGTCCAACCCTGTGCAGTACCACCGTCAGCTGCAGTTGCGACAGAGACATTCTGGCCTCCAAAGCCTTAAATATTTAGCACCGGGCCCTTTAAAGATGACATTTGCCCACGTCTGGGTAGGGGACAGAGTATGAATTTCAGAGTTGACCAGAAATGGATTCAAACATGGCTTTTACCTTTGTTCTGTATTCCTTGGACATGTTGCTTCCTCTCTGAGCCTCAGTCTTTCCGTTTGTAAAATAGGGATGATAATCTGTTTAATACACGCTCGTCACACAGCGTTTGCTCTGTATCAGACACTCTTCTAGGTCCTTGGCAAGCAATGACCTGTTTAATCCTCACAACACCTTGATGAGGTCAGCGCCATTGTGATCATGCCTATTCTATAGACGGGACAGTGGAGACCAGAGAGGTTTAGTGACGTGCCCAGGGTGACACAGCACAGGGATCTGAACACAGGCCATGTGGCTCTAGAGTCTGTGCCTAACCACTGTGTGTGTGGCCCTTGCTCAAGACTGCTCTGTGAAGATTAAGGGATAACGGGTGAGCCTGAGCGAGCCGCAGGACTGGAATGTTGTTGGAGCTCCATATATGTTAGTCCATCTTTCCCCTCGTCCTCTTCCCCAAGTGGTTTTGCTGCCCACGTCTGTCCAGAGTAAGAGTCCCGGCCCTTTGCATGGAAGTTTCTTAGGCCATCACGTCCCCTCCTGCCTTTGTGCTGCTGTGTGTCTCCCCGGCGCTCTCTCCCTCTCCCCTCCTGACATTGTCCTCCCCGCCACTGTTTGGTTAATAATAACATATCATGTTCTGTCTCAGATGCATATCAGTTGTGTGTAATTATTTATGGAGAAATAGACAGATGAGTCCCTGCTTGGGCCATTTTCGCAGGCAGCCCTACCTATCACTTAGCATCCCTCTCTCCCCTGGTCTAATAACACTGTCCACTTTAGATCCCCGGGCCTTGATTTATTAGGTAATTTGTTTCTTCTCTGTGGCTCGGGCCTGCCTGTCATCAATGTAATAGAATGATGGAAGCGCAAGCTATGGACACCAGACATTAAAAACTAGGCAAATATTACCCGTTTCAACTGCTCGTCAGCCACAGCCAATCCGTAGCCATCCTGGGCCACTGCTTGTCTGGGGAGAGGAAAGAGAGGACGCCCAGGGGCTGACTCCTCCAAAATGGCTTTTTTGCAAATTGGGCTGATCGTTCTGCCAATAGATGCTTCTGGGAAGATGCGCAGAAGAACTCACACGTGCACACAAACATGTGCATGCACAGACACAACACATGTGTGTGCACGTGCACACACGCAGGGCAGAGGAATCTGAAGGACTAAGTATACCGGGGAAGGAAGGGACAGAACCCCATCCCAGCTCAGCCACACTCACGGGCGGAGGGCACTGGGGCAAGTCCCCTCGTCTCTCTGGGCCTGAACCGCCTCACTGTCAAATAACGAGGTGACTAGGTGAGCTCCCCGTGGCCTTCCAGCCCTCACATGCCGCGGTGTGGCCGTGGTTACGCAGGAGGCAAGAGGCGCGGCTGGAAATCGAACCCTCGCTGGCTGGTGCCAGGCTCAGTGCTTCTGACACTACGCCCTGCCTTTTCCACTGGTCACCGTAATCGAAGTGATCAGTCTCTTACTGTCCACAGCTTTGTCACGATCACTGAAATAATGTCACCAATAAATCGTCTTTAATCGTATCATCAAGAGAATCGTCAGTGCCGTTGTCTCCAAGAGCGTCTCACCGTCATCGTCATCGTCATGCTCGTTTCACTGGACAGGTGATATATTCGAGCTTTCCCATGCAGGGTGTTATTGAATCCCCACATCAGTCCTAGAAAATGGCACCATTACAATTATCCTCATTTAATAGACCAACACCTGAGGCACAAAGTGGCTAACTAATCTTTTTGAAGTCACACAATAGTAAATGCCAGACTTTGGATTTGAACTCATGTCTGTTTGGCTCCAAAACAATCTCTTGATCATTACGATATGCGTTATCAGCGTTATTATCACAAATACTGCCGTCAGCGTCAACATAGCCATTATCATCCACAGCAGCATCACCAAGGCACACGGCAGCGTCATTCTAATTGCTCCCCAAATCATGGCCAGAATCAACACCGTTGCTAACGTTGACATCACCAATGTCAGGATCAGTATCATTACCAATATTGTTTCAATGTAAGTACCATCATTAATCATTAGCAATATTGCCACTGTCACTGTCATCAATATAGTCCATACCAATGTCGTAATCAATACCACCAAAAGCATTGTCTTAGAGTCGTTGCTAGTGCTGACATCACTATCAGTATCACTATTGTCACTAGCAATATTATGGTCACTGGCACCAGCCCGTCCACACCAACATCATAATCAATATTATAAAAAGCAGAATCGGCAGGGTCATTACTAATCTCTCCATCCATAGGGGATATCACCAATAATATGATCAACATCTTCAGTTGCGTCATTACCAATAACATCATCCTCAGTTCACCATTATTGATATTCTGTCAATACGATCAACATAAATAATGTACCCCTTCAATTAAATGGATGACACCAAATCCATGTATTTACCATTGTTACAGACGTAACCCACTGATCTCCTACGCTGGGAATTGCACTGTGTGAGCTCTTTTCTCCCCTGGTGCTGTTCAGACAGCCCGTGAGAAGTGTGAAATGAGTGAGCATTTGACTCACTGCCACACAGCCTGTTCCGATGTTGTCAGGGTCATTAGGAATTTCAAACTTTTCTATCTCCAGAGTTAGATGATTCCTGTTTCAGAAATTTTAGGCCACGGAATATCCTTAAATCCCACCCATGCTTCAAAGTCAAATTACTTAGTAGTTTCCCAGTGGGATTCTGTCTCCTGCTTCCTCGTGCTCCTATTGTACGTTGTCTTAATCTCTGTGATAGCATTTACAGTCCATCTTTTGTCCAAGCTATTTATGTGTCTGTCTCCTTCTCTAGGACGTAAGTTCCTGGACATGGGGCAAGGTTTTGCCATACTCCTTAGAGGCTTTGCACAGAATGTTCTCAGTGTTCATGTTAGGGGGATGGAAGGAAACGGAAGGCCAGCTGGGCCATCCAGTCATGTGATGGAGTGCAGAGGACATCACACTGAGACTCAGCATCTCTGGATTTTAGACTGGATTGTCCCTGACTGTGCAACCTTGCATCATTCCTCTCCCCTCCCCTCCCCCTCCCTGTCTCCCTCCCTTCCTTCCTCCCTTCCCTCCTTCCTTCGTCTCCAAACCTAAAAGTCATCCTTCACCACACTCAACCCATCACCAAGTTCTGTGGCTCTCCCTTCCAGAAATACCCCCCAAACTGCCCACTTCTCACCTTTCCTCTCCTGTGCCCACCCCCACGCAGGCTTCCTATTTTCTGCTAGAACCACTGCAGTTGTCTCTTAATTGCTTTTGCTGCTTCCCCTCCACTTCCCTACACCCTACCCCCCAAGTGGGGACCAGAATGTTCCTTTCATAGCATAAATCAGTTCACATTAGTCCCCTACTCAAACTTCACCACATGACTTTGCACCTCACTTAAAATAACCCCAGATTGTTCCTTGTGGTCCTGCCCTCCCCTCTCCCTCCTCCTCCCCCCACCTCAGGCCTCATCACCTGGCCCCTCACCCCAGCTGCACATTCTTCTTGTAGCAGCTTGAAAATCCCGAGCTGGTCTCTGATGCGAAGCCTTTCACACTCGCTGGGAAGTTTCCTGTCTGCCTGGAAAGCTCTTTCCCTGGACCCCCATCTGGCTCGCTCCTTTGCATCATTCAGTTCTCCAAGCACGTGCCCTTCCTTAGAGAGCTTTTCCTTGACCACCCCCTGTGAAACAGGGCCTTTCCATGGGCATTCTCTTCTCATTAAACCTGCCCACCCAACGGATACTCATTGAAGACCTACTGTAGGGTTTCTCAACCTCCCACCTGCTGTTTGGGTGGATCTTTCTGTGTGGGGGTGGGGGCTGTCCTGTGCACTGGAGGGTGTTCGGCAGCGTCCCTGGCCCTAACCACTAGATGCCAGTACCACCGCCCACTCCCCTGCCCCGGTTGTCATAATTAAAAATGTCTCCAGACGTTGCCAAATGTCTCCTGGTGGCAAAATCGCCCCTGGTTGGAAACCACTGATGTGCTATGTGTTCAGCACTCTTCTAAAAGCTTGGCTCAACAGTGGATAACTCAGACACCCCATCGCACCCTACTCCCTCCTTCCCTGGCCTTCTTGGAGTATATTCTGGAGAGAGGAGGAAACAGACAATGAATATAATAAATAAGTAAATTATGTCCATTCTAGAAAATAACATGCACTATGGGGAAAAAGTACTGCAGATTAGGAATGATCAAGGGTGCTAGAGGGGCTGTGATTTTAAATAAGGTGGTCAGGGTGGGCCTCGTTGGAGAGGTGCTTTTATATCTACTGTTATTTTTTGTTTAGTCATTACATATATCACAACATGAAATTATATCACGGTTTTGTTTACCTGTTTGTTGTCGGTCTTCTCTTCCAGAAAGTAAGCTCTATGAGGGCAGAAAAATGTTTCTATCCTGTTCAAAACCTGGCACAGCCAGTACCCAGCACAGTGCCTGGCCCACAGTGGGTGCTCAGGAAACACGCAGGTGGTTCTCAGGAGCTGGGAATATCGACATAAATGAGCCTAAATAGACAGTCGTCAGTCCTGCCCTCACCTCCCTCCCATTCTACCCACCCCCAATCCTGAGATATCCCCATTACTAGCTTATTTCATGGGCAATTAAGAAGTTCTATAATTTATTTAGCTTACACCCAGCATTAATTTCAAATAGCAAACTCTCTTGCTGGAGTACTCGTCTCCTTTTAATCAGGGCAAACCTGACCACAAAGCATCCTGTCGAGGAAATTTCTTTCCATCCTGCTAAATTGCTTCCCGCCCTGACATCTCCTGTGCACCCTCCACAGCCAGGTCTTTCTCCTGGGACGTCGGCTCAGCCAGAGGAAAGGCTGCTTTGGAAGGGGTAGGGAGTGAGCACCCTGGCACTGGAGGCATTCAAGGGTAGATGCCACGGCCACTTTGCAGGGTGCTGCCGAGAGAACTGGAGCCTTGATAGCAGCAACACACAGTGATTTGAAACTCTAGTGAGCAGGAGAGTCACCCAGAAGGCTCATTAAACAGACTGCTGGGCCCCATCCCTGCCGTTCTGACTCAGCAGGTGGGGAGCGGGAGTGAGGCCCCAGGTGATGCCCCCGCGCTGCTGTTCTAGGGACCACAGTTTGAGTCATTCTGCACTGAGCTGCCTGACAGCTCCTCTCACGCCTGAGATTCTACGATTATGTGACATCTCTTCCTTTTCAGGCACAAAATGCAGCTCTCTGGTTTCTGCCTGTCCCTGTCTCTTGCCCAACGTTGAACTTGTCTTTCCCTGACATCGTCTATGGTCCTGCTTACAGTCTTAAACATTATCCGATACCTCCCCTCGTTCATCCCCACTTTTTTTTTTTTTAAAAAAAGTAACTTCTGCCTCAGTCAGTAAAGGATTCTTCTAAAAGCCAAAGGCAGATACTAACCTCTGCCGTGAGGGATACGGGGCCAGACTTTCACTCCCAAGAAGGGTACAGTTTGCCTGGGGAGAACAGCACATGAACTTGGAACCCCCTCGAAAGAATCAGAGATAACCCACAAGGAATTGACAAGCCCAGAAAGGAAGCGCTGGGCTTGTTCCAGGAAACGCGTGCACTTGGTGGCCTGGGCATCGTGGACGGTTCAGGAGGAGGTGTGGTATGAGCTGAGATCTACAGGACGGAAGGAACTATCGGGGTGAACCATATGACATTGCTGCCATGCAAGCATTCTTGGCCTACCAAACCTGAAATTTCATATGGCTCAACCTGAAAGTATGATGTTAATGTCTCCCATGCATCAGGTACAATTCATGCTGTAGATGAGAAACTGAAGCCCGGGGAGATTAGACGACTTGCCCAGGGGCACCAAGTAAGAGGCAGAAGCAGGAACCCAGACCTGTTTGACTCCACGCCCTGCATCTAGGATTTATCCAGCTCAGTGGGTCTCAGGCTTTGGAGAGAAGAACATCAGAATCCCCTGGAGGGCTGGTTAAAACCCAGAGTGCTGCACCCGATCTCACAGAGGGCCTGTTCAGTAGCTGGCAGAGCAAAGAGAGGAGGGTTTAAGAACTTGCGTTTCAAACCAGCTCCCAGGGAGTGCAGATGCTGCTGGTCTGTGGACCCCCGTGGCCTTGTGCTAGGTAGAAAGAAGAGGACATCCTTGCAGGGGGCGAGGGAGGTGGCCGCATGAGCAAAGCCGCAGAAGCAGGAGTGGGCCCGGGCAGTGCAGCAAAAGCAGGACTGCCAGGCGTGGGGTGGGGGCAGGTTGGGAGACGGAGAAAATGGAACAGGCTGTGGAGGGCGGCGGGGACCGGCTGTCTCCATCCTTCCCGTCCCAGTCTCCCTGGTTCCCACCTTGCCCCGTCCAAGGAGGCGGCACCCGCCTTCCCCTACAGAGGCCCGGAGAGGGTTTTGCGGCCTAGATAATTTCTCCAGCGCCACTGATCCCTTCTGCCAAGTGTGATAAACCCTATTTTATAAAGAAGACATGAATGGCTGTAATCAGATACAATGTTTGCTACGCTGAACAAAATGAGCAAAAGAAAAAAAAATGCAGCCAGGCTATAATTATGGGTGTAATATTTCAGCCCATTAGCAAAAAATATCTCCGAAACCTGCTGCCCCGCCTTCTCAGCTGAAAAACTGGGTGCTAAGCCGGGGAGGCAGAGGGAGCAGAGCACCGAAGCAAAGGCCTAGTTAATTGCTTGTGCAGTTTTTTTTCAGTTTTGGCCGGCGGTGGGTTCTGGTGGTTCGGGGTCCTTTGCTGCACCAGATAGAGAGAGAGGTGGTCGCCCCGGCCGTGCGGCACTGAGGCCTCAGCGGGCACCGGTCACTTCCTCCGCTCGCCCAGCCCAGTACCGGTGCTAGTTAGGGGCCTGCCGCTTCCTGAGCACTTGGTGCTTTCAGTATTTTTGGACAATCAGAGCTGCCTTTGTTGCTTGCTATGTGCCAGGCGCAGGGATAAAGCCTTCCCAAAGCTGACCTCGTTTCCCCTTGGGAGCAAGGTTTTCAGTGTGATGGGTGTTGGTGACGCCCTTCAGGCCCCTTTTGACTTTGTTCTTGTTAATATTGAGCCCCAGCACCTGTGACGACCCTTGGAGGACCACCCAGGAGCTACTGGAGTCACTTTGCCCGGGTGCAGAGAGCCACACTCCCCGGGAGTCCCTGTGCCAGGGAGGGGCCCAGGGCCTTCCAGTGGCGGAGGGGGGATGAGAAAGCTGCCGCTCCCCACCGCCCCGCCCCCAGCCTTGGGTCAGGACTCACACTGGTGAGTTGGGGGATTGGGCTGAGGGCACCCTCTGTGGGACTTCACCTGAAGTTGAGCCTTGCCTGGCTTCCTCCCTGTCCCCCACTGCTCCCCTGGTGAGGTTTCTTCACCAGTTACCGCACAGGAATCCTCTCCCCAGAGCCTGCTTCTGGGCTGCCTGACCCCACACCGAGGCTTCATCACCACCGCCGTTTTCCCAGAGAGGAAATGGAAGTTTGGAGGAGAGAGTCACTCACTCGGGGACTCAACTAAGAAATGGGGACTGGGATTAGACCCCACGTCATCTGATCCCAAGGACCCTTCTATTAATCCCTACGGCAGGACACGTTTTATTAGTGGCATCAACAAGACAGTCCTGGCCTACTCCTTCCCTTCCCCACTGTCTGCAGGTCTCTGCCTCCCAGAGGATTATCCGGCCCCCAAGTCCTTCACTGGCACCGTTGTTGACACACAGATGTCTGTCAGGTTTCCCGTAGTGTCTGGCTCCCTGAGGCCCAGGAATGTGTGTCTTCCTCTCACCCTGTTAGACCGAGTTCTTAGAGGGCAGCAATTCTGAATTAAGCCCAGCATGTTCTCAGAAATGCATATGACATAAGTGACTTAAGGAGTTAAGTCAAACAGGTGGAGCCAAACAGCCTCCACCTGTGAATGCAGCACGGTCCCCATGCCCTTCCTAGCCCCTGCAACCTATATGAAGCCAGGGCAGGTTGGAGGCTCAGCAGCCACCACCCGATGTTCTAGAACTTGGCACTGTCTGGACAATTTTAATAACTAGATCCACACTCTTTTTTCTGGGCCTCCCTAGTTACCTGCCTTTTCACTCAGGCTCACCAAGCTCTGCAGGAGTCTGACCAGTTCCTACGAAGGCATTCATTCATGGAGTCCTTCACTCATGCTGCAGTCCTCCATCTGTCTAATCCCAGCCATCCGTGGGGATGGTCACACTCATCCCTCATCTTCTGTCCATCTGTCCATCTGTCTGCCTATACATCCATCCATCCATGCATCCATCCATCCATCCAAACTCTCCCGAGGCTGGCTGTGCACCAGGGCCTGTCGTCAGTGACAGTCTCTTGGGGGATATGAAGGTCTTGAGAAGTCAGTCATTAAACAGTGTGATCTGTGCCTCAAGGGGGCATGTGTAGGGTGCTGTGGCTGCATAGGAGAGTCCCGACCTGGCCTCAGTGGTTGAGGAAGGCTTCCCAAGGCCCCTGGACTGGGCCCCGGCAGCTGAGTGGTGAAGAGGAGAGAGAAAGGGGGTAGATTGTCTCTGGCAGAGAAAGCAGCAGGTACGATACCAGAGGCGACTGAGTACATAGAAGGTTCAAAGGAATAAGAGACATTCAACTTGGCAGGATTGTATGTTGTGGGGGAGGACAGAGGTGAGGATGGAGGGGCCGGCTGGGGCCAGGTCACACAGGGCTTTGTCCCTTGACTAAGGTAAAGGAGAAGGATCAGGCTCTGAGAGCAGGGGGAGCCTGTAGGGAGGAGAGTGTCATGATTAAATTTGTGTCTTTCGGAGGAGGTCCCTCTGGGAAGAGAGATGGGGCCGAGGAGACCAATGGTGGGACTGGGGTTGGGGAGGTGGGGGCACCACTGGAGAGACTGGCGGCTCCCATGTGCCGCTGCTGGAGGCAGGCGCTGCCGTGGTTGCCGGGGCGAGGGGAGAAGTGGGCCCCTGTGCTGGAGAAGGAGCTGTTCAGAAATGGATTGTGTGTGGGTGGCAGGGAGAGGGAGCGGTCATGAGGACTGTGGGTTTCTGGCCGGTGCAGTGGGCGGGACAGACCAGGACAAAGAGGGAGAGCAGGTGGGCATGCAGCATGCAGCATACAGCCTGGAGTGGGGACGGACGGTGTGCTCAGCTTGGGACAGGCTGAGGTTGAGATGCCCAGGGAGCTTTCTAAGGGGGTTGTTCAGAAGACAATGGGATCTCTGGATCTGAAGCCCCGGAAAGAGACAAGGGCTGGGAACAGAGACGTGGGGCCACCAGACCAGGAATGGCCACTGCCTTTGGGAGCAGGTGGGAAGGCCCAGGGAGTCTGGGTCTTCCTCCTACGGACCCCCCTTCCTTCCAGAGCCCACTGGGCCTCAGTGAAGAGGGTCAAGCCTGAATGTGTTTGTCTAAGCAACTGCTGTGGGACAGCCTCTCTTTCTAGAGGGTTCTTTCACCTGAAAGAAGGAGGTTGTCCTTCTCGTGGCTGCTCACCAGAGGAAGAAGAGAATGCACATGCATCTGGAGTCAGGAGCCCGGGAGCCTCCATCCACCACCACCGCTTCTAGAAATGTTTTTAGTTATTAAGTTACTCTGTGTGCACTGTAAAAGAGATATACAACCTAGAACAAGCACAAAATAGTTATGATAGACCCTACCCCTCATCCTGCCAGTACTAGCCCCTGTACCCCCTTGCCTAGTGACTTCAGTTATTGCTTTTCCACATTTCTCTCTCTCTCTCACCCCTCCACACATAATGCTCAGCAATGGACAGTTTTTGTTTATAAACATACACTAGATGTATTTCTACATCAAAATGTATATAGCTCTGCTTCCATCTTTCTTTCTTTATCATTTTTTATTATAAGACTCATACAAGTTTACAATAGAAAATGTGGACATTCAGAAAAATATAAAAAAGAAGACCGAAATCTACCAGTATCCTAAGTTTTTATCATCCAGAGATGATGATTAACATTCAGAAAAACAATATATAAAATTTATCTTTAATGGGCAATAGTAGAAGAAAAAGAAACGGAAGCTAGAGATAAAGAATTAGGGAACTTCAAGTAGATTTTTTAAAAATAAGAGATATTGGTCTTTATATAATTTCTGTCTCTTTTTAACTTCAAAGAAATTGAGAGGTTAAAGTTGTGATGTTTTATTTTAACCACATGTGGTGGTTTTTAGTTTAGGTAGAACTTAGTCATTTCTCTCATAAAAATCAAAAGATACAACTTATCCTCAAACAGACTAATTTATCTTCTTAAATATTTTAATTAAAAATATTATTTAAAAAAAGTCTATTGTTAGGATAATTTGTCCAGAGAAATGACTGAAGTATCCAGTCACTTTCACAAAGAGCAAACATATCATGGGGAAATAGTTATCACTTGTTCCCAATACAAACCCAAATAGACTATATGTGAATTCAAAGCATTCATTATCTGCTGCTTCTCACACCACCTGACCAATGGCATGTTGGTTCTGTGGGTTCAGAAAGCACAGCTCCCTACATTTCATTGGTGGCTCAGAATCATGCCACAATTTGGCTCCCTTAATATCTGGACCATGACTTTTCATGAGCAATTCTTTGTTTTTCTAAGAGTTTGTAATTGCCTTTCTTTTCAGTTGTTGTTGCTCAGAAGTGTCTCATGCCTTGATTTCATGGTACCTCTCAGCATCCCAGCTTCTTACTCTAGGATTTGGGTAATTCTGTTTTCTCCTTGAGGTTATTCTTCATGGAGTCCTCTGATTTCTTGTTCTAATTGGGGCTAGTTGCTTATTAGGCCAGCTATACAACTGTCCTACTGGCATTTCTTTTAATTGTTCTCCTAGGTTAATTTCATGATTTTTTTCGATCTATTGTAGAGCAAGTAAATCTGAATCCTTGAATATCTAAAAATGTCTTTACTATGCCTTTACATGTGAATAAGAGATTCCAAATGATTTCCCCTCAGAATGCCGTAGACATTGCTCTGTTGCCTTCTAGCAATCTCCATTGCATTTGGAAAATCAAATGCAAGTAGGATTATTGTTTCTTTTTAGGTATCCTAAATTTTTTCCTTAAAAAGTTTTAAGACTTCCTCCTGGTTGTTAGAGTTCTGAAACTTTCCCAATTTGTTGAGAAGAATGTGTCTTTTTTCATTACACCTGCTCTGTACTTGGTGAAAATAGCAGATGGCTATGGCTTTGTTTTTCTGTTCAGCCTGCTTTCCTTCCCTTTGGAAACTGCCACTAACTCGCCCACTCCATGTGATTGTGGAGCTGCTGTTCGTGAAGGGATCCTTCTTTCCCTGCCCTAGGATGGCCATTAGAACACTTATCTCTCCAGGCACGAGATTGGTTTAGGGATGGACATGCAACCAAGACAAGCCAATCAGAGTGCTTTTTTAGAAAATGATCTGGAGTCTGGGAGAGAGAAGATTATGCTCTTTTCTCTGAGTTTGGTATAAGGATGAAGTAAGACTGGAACTTCTAGAGGTCTTAGTCACTGTATCTGGAAAGTCTGCCTGGGAATGATCCCAATCCAGAGGAAAGCAGAGATGAAGGGTGGAGCGTGAGAGAGGGAGAGGGAGAATGAATGAATGGTTTTCAATTTTTGAACCCCTGGTTGCAGGCAAGATTGAAACCCGATTAGCCAGTACGTTCGTTTTTTTTCTTTCAGCTGTTTGAGTTGGTTTTCCATCAAGAATTGTGATAATATAGTGATCCGTTTTAACCGCCAAATTAGTATTTTTCGTCAGCTTAAGGAAATGTTCTGTTATTTGCTAATTCCTTCCATTTCATGGCTTTAATTTTCTCCTTCTCAAATTCCTGTGAGTTGGGTATTGGCTTGCCAGGATCCAGCCTCCCTCTCCTTTTATCTGTCCTCATTTAAAAAGCCACTTTGACATTTTAATCTATATTGAGACATTCCCTAGATTTTATTGTCTAGACCTCTGATTTGGTCTTCCATTCTTCCCTTCCATTCCAGCCCTTTATTAAGCTCTTCATTTCAGCCAACATATTTTTAATTTCTAAGAACTTTTCTATTTTCTGCTGTTCTCTTTGTTTCATAGCAGGCTACTTTGTTTTATGGGTGCAACATCCTCCCAGTGGATTCCCAGTAGTTTTCTTCTGTTTGCTGCATCATGTCTGTTTTTCCTCAAAGTTGCTTTGCTCACCTTGATCCTTTTCCTTTATGCGGTTTGTTTTCCTAAAAACCAGGTAATCGTCAGGTGGCCATTAGAGTGTTTGAAGAAACAGTGAGACTGATCGGTCGCCTGGCTGGGATGGATGGCTTCCCCTGAGCGTTGCACAGCTCTGATTGGAGAATAGGCCTCTCTCCTGAATGGGGCAGGCGTCCTGGGGGCGTCTGGGTGAAGCTTGCTGGAAGGGAGCAGAAATGCAAGCTCGTGACCTGCCAGCATTGCTGGAGCAAGGAAGGCTTTCCCAAGTGTGGAGAGCCTCAGTGCACACGAGCTTTGGTATCTCAGATCCCCTAAATCCTTAAACTCTTCAAAATCACAGGACTAATGGGGAAAATAGGGTTACGGATTAACTACTCAAAATTCACACAACATTATAATCAGACTGTTACCAAAAATAATAACAACTCCAAGGAAAAATTCCAACGTTTTAAGAGTACATGTTAAATTTCTAATAGATTAAAAAATACTGCAGTAAACATAGGGCTTTACTTTTTTAAAAAAAACAAGTGAAAGAAGCTTAATGGAAGGAATGAAAGGAGGTACGAGGTGGGCTTTAGGCTTCTGAGTTGTGACAATGAGGACAAAATGCACGAGAATGGGGAGAGCGTGTAACAAGGCCTTCCAAGACAACATAGTGGCCACGAGGAGGAGTGGGGGTGTGTGGGGGTGTGTGGGGGTGCTTCCAGCACTGTGTGTCTCTGGGTTCAGCTCTCTTTGCATGCAGCTGCTGGTACCTGATGGTGTGAGATCGTGTGTGGGACAAATCGTGTATAAACCAATGTGCCTTCCGCATCGTACCGACATCGCGCTCTGATACATCAATCACGTGTGAGTAATGCACGTGGTAGGAACGCGCACGGTGCTGGAATAGACTATGTTGTGTTCCTCCGTGGAGTCCCTTTCCTTCCTTTTTTTCCCCCTCTGAGTCTGTTAAGGAGGTCAGGAAGGGCACGTCTACAGAAGTGCCTGCAGAACTCCCGTTTTATTTTGAGAGTTGTTCTCTTGGCTTTTTCCTGGGGGTGAATGTCAAGGCCAGCTGTACATTCAAAAGGGTCTGGGACAACCAGCCCAGCTATTCGTCAGGCAGTTTCGATTGCCCTGCGGCCTCCTTTCCTTGGAGTTATCTGAGTCTGTGGAGATAAAGCCTCCGGCTTCTGCGACAAGCCTCCTGGAGGCCCCTGCTGACCTGGGGTGTCCTCACTGTGCCTTCTCCAAGCACCGGGATCCCGCTTGCCTGCTACCTTTAGGAAATTCCTCAGCGTTTCTGGTCCATTGATAGCATCCTTTCCTGTTTCTGAATACAGATTTATTCATTCTCTCATGTCTTTTCTGACGCTTTTTCTAATAGGATTTTAGTATGGAGAGAAATTAAATTCTGTGTCCTCAGCCTACATCTCTAACCAGAAATTCTCCCCACCACTTTTTTCCCTTTTAACTTCGTCTGAATCTTTTCACAACTTTGAGCCTGGGAAATGGGATGACGGTAACATCAGTCCTACTTACTCACAGTGTCCGGGGAAGAATGGAAGGATGAGGGATTCATCCGTGAACGCAAAGAACAGCACAGGTTTAAGTCACTGTCAGCTCCCGGGGGAGATCCCCCTAGCTTGGCAGGGGAGACAATGAAGTCAAGAACCTGGGAGAATTTTGCCCAAGGTTCCTCAGAAACCTCCAGCTTCTTGACTCCTGCGTCCTGATGTCTTTCCAGGCCCTGTTACTCCTCAGCCTGCAGTGCCGGGGACAGAACGATTGAGAATTCGGAAGAGGCAAAGATGGCATAAATAATTCAATGATTGCTGACCACGGGCCATTAAATTTTCCATGATCTGTTTTATTGTATCTGCTACAGAGCGTGAGTCACTGCAGCTCAGATGCAAACCAGGCAGTTCACGCCGGCCACAGGAGCTGGCTACTGCTCCAATCGGGACCCAAGACGGTGACAGCACTGGCCTTGGGCCCAGCTGGGCCTCCGTCCCTAGAGATGGCCAAACAGGGGTTCATACCACCGCAGTGTGAGCATCAGGCCTCCCTCTTTCTGCTCCTGTTCGTCATGGGGCCACCCACAGAAGGGTGCCTAGATCGAGCACAGGATCCTCTGGCAAACCACCTCGACTGTAGACATTGCTGCCGTCTCTAGGGACCAGCAGAAATACAGTGTGTTGAGCAGGGGTGAGGGTTTAGAGGGTTAATTTGTTCCCTTAACTATAACCATTAACAGCTGCCATCATTTTTGACACTGTATTTTGCTCCTTCTACATGTCTTCATATACTGGGAGCCTCAAAATCTGGCAAAAGCTCAGAGCTCACTTAGCTTCTGGAAAACTATGGATCTCCAACTCCGGGATCATGCTATTTACAATCCTGAAGGTGATGGCATCTTTACAGATGGAGAAACAGAGGCTCAGAAAAAGAGCTGGCCTTGGTCAAGGAATAGCCGGATGGTGGCAGGGCAGGGCCAGGTCTCAGGCCTCCCAGTCCAGTGCGTGGAGGCTTGGGAGGGAGAATTTCCCCCAGCCCCAGGTTATCAGACCCTTGTCTCAGCTCCACAGGGTCCCTGTGGCTTCTCAGATTTGTGAATAGAACAGGCCATTTTCCCCACTGTCCTGAGGACCGCACCGCTTCCCAAGATCACATTTCCAAGTGTGCCCCCTTACCCCACATCACAGCAGAGTGGGGAAAAATCGGGTGTTGCAGGCAAGAGTCTCCCCAGTGTCGATGGCTTGGGAGGCTTGGCCGCAGGACATGGCCTCATTCCCCCACTCTACTCACGGACGTGGCACTTGGGATAGGACAGGGCACGAGGCCAGACAAGGGTAAGAAGGCAGAGTCCTCGGATCACTTAAGAATCCCCAGTGGGCTGCGAAGTGTGGAGAAAGCAAGCAGGATGTGCGGTCAGACAGGCTGGCTCCAAATTCCGCACTCGCTGCTTAGCAGTTGAGTGCACGAGGGAAACCACATCCCCCCTTTGGTCCTCAGTTTCCTCACACGTGAAGGCAGGGGTGCCAAATCTGAACCCCTGGGGCTTTTGCAAGGCTCTAAGGGAAGGATGGTTGTGAATTGCTAAAGTCCTTTTGACACCTCTACAGTAACCGTTGTTGCATAACAAACCACCCCAAAACTTAATGGCTTAAAACAACCACCATTTATTTATTAAGTTCATGGACACTCATCTCATCTCGTGATCCGTTGATCTAGGCTGGGCTCCCTCGCATGTGTGGGGCCTGCTGGTTACAAACTGGGTTAGGGTGGGAAGCCGCAGCTCTCTCACCCTCCAGCAGGCCAGCCCGGGCTTGTTCTCGTGCAAGTTGCAGGGTTCTAAGCGAGCACATGGAAACACACAAGCCTGTTGAGGGCTGGCCTTGGAACCAGCACACCATCACTTCTGCCACATCCTGTTGGCCAAAGCAAGTCACAGAGTCAGATCAGATTCAAGGTGAGGGCAGGAATGGGCTCTACTTCCCTGATGAGAGGAGCTACAAAGTCATGTTGCAAAAGACATGTTTGCAGGGAGGACTGAAGGATTGTGGTCATTTGTGTAATCAAATCTATACCATCCTCGGGTCCATGTTTGCCTTCGTTGAGTTCAGGCGAGACTGAGATAGACACAGAAAGACGATGCTCAGTGTGACTTTCAAGACAGGGACAATAGCTTGTCCCAGGCCACACAGCTGGGGAGAAGTAGAGTTAGATTACCGTGAGAACCAGGCCTTTTAGTGAACTCACCCCTCAATGGGTGAGTGTCCACATCAAAATGTGAGCACAGCCCGTAGGATGGGAGACTTTGCTGCGGCCGTCTTTGGAGAGGACGCTCTGCCACTCCCGTCTGCTGTGGCGCTTCGCCTCCAAGAGAGGTGGGAAAAGGGGCTGCTATGAGCACAGACTCGAGCCAGGCTGCTCAGCGTCCGATCCCGGACCCCCACCGACTGGCTGTATCACTGGCAAGATCCTTTGCTGTCTGTGCCTTGGTTTCCTTCTCTGTACGACGAAGACCACAGTGGTCCTCACCTCCCAGGGTGGTGGTGAGGATGGAGTCAAGGTAGGAAAAGCACCTGGCACAGCATCTAGTGAGCGCCGTATCAGTGTCCACTGTTATTGATGTTATTAGCAGAGTCAATGGACGATCTATATTTAGTGGCTGATTGGACAAAGCTTTCAAGGCAAAGAAGAGTAAAACATCGATATCTGAATGATTGAAGCCCTGTTCAATGTTCTGTGGGGTTCAGAGAGACACTGATTTTCTACTTACAGATTCAGTTCCTCAGTTATAGGAACGTGGGAATCCAAAGTCAGGGCGATACTTACGGAGCTTGGGACGTGGGGCACATTTAAAATCCAACAGGTTTCTTCATCATCGTCATCAAACCTGTAGGGTTTTAGCCCCGGCAAGGGTTTCCATGGCTCACCAAAGCCAGGCGGGCTTCCAAAATCCTGGAGAGAAGCAGGTCACATAGAACCCAAACTGCACTTCAGAAACAAATGTTGTCACTAAGGCCAGCCCCAATTTAAGACTAACCCTTCACCTTTTGATGGAAGGAGCAGCAGAAACATTGCAGCCATCCTAAATCTACCACCGTGAGGCTGCCCAGAAAGCACCATCTGGCACGTGGCATGTACTCTCCAAATATTAGTTTTTGGTTTGCCCCTTTCTTGCATTCATTCCTCCAGTTTCCAGCTCAGCAAGGCCAGCCCCATCTACCCACCAGACTTCCTCAGCCCTACTGGGTGAGCAAGGCGATGTGCAGAAGGGACAGGCTGTGTGCTCAATCCACGTCAAAATGTAGGTTAATGCAGAAAGACCCAAGAGAGCTGGCTTCCAGCACTAATTACTCCAGTAAGTTCTTTAGTTGCCTTGAGCATGTCCATTGCCCTCAAGGGGCTCAGTTTCCCCATTTATCAAATGAAGCGTGGATTAGATGAGCTCTAAGGCCATTTCTGCCCCCACTGTTCTGTGACTCTGTGGTGCACTGGTGTGTTCCTCAGCACCATGCCTGGGGCTCTGAGACCTCATGAATCGATGACCAGGATGTGGGACTTGCTGTCATCTCTGTCCTCGTTGCAGGGACTACCCCGATTCTCATCTTTGGTATCACACCTGGGCCCAAGCTCTCGGAGGCCTCAGAGGTGCCTGACTTCCCCTTGAGCTCAGCCCCTGAAAGTCCCTTTTGCATTATAAATGAGTTATTGGTAACATGGAGGTGATGGGACCTCCCCACCTCTCGCCTCTTCCTGGAGAGCCTAAGCCGCCCCATCCTTAGCGGGAACCAGCCCCTCTGTTCCCCTCGGTGAGTTTTCCCGCTGATTTCCTGGGAGCTTTCTGGGGAAGTGAGACGTGGTTCTCAGCAGGACTGACAGCATCTGGAGATTTCTCAGACCTCACCCTCGCTGTGAGCGGGAAAGGTTCTGTCTCTGCAAATACGACCCAAACATACGCTTTCTTTGCTCGGGATGTCTACCGGGGACCACTGGGCCATGGCAAATTGAGTATATTTTCAACATGGGATAGAAAAAAGCTTGGACACACCATGTCCCCTCCCAGCCATCCTCGGAGAGACTGTTTCATGATTGTTTCTTGGGATTTAACATGAGCTGAGTCCCGGAAGGAGATGGAATTGGGCTGCAGGGGAGAGGAGAGTCATTGACAGGCTTGGGGAGGGGCGGAGGAGGCGCAGGCTGGGACAGGCCTGGGGACGCCCTCTCGGGTAATAGGGAGGCCAGCCTGGCTGTGGTAGGACCCTCAGTTGGCGGAGTAGGGATGAATGTTCAGACCTAGGCCCTCTTTGCTTGCTCACATTCACTCATCCATTAACTCATTCATTCATTCATTCATTCTTCATTGAGCCCCTGCTGTGTAAGGCACAGGGCTGACTCCTCAGAATAAAATGGTGAACCCCAACAGAAGCCCTCCCTGCCTCACAGTCTAGAGGGGGAGACAGATGCTAATCAGATGGCCGCAGCAACAGATGCGCAATTCCAGCCAGGGCTAGTGGCATGAGTGACAAGTCTGTAATGTGACAAGGTCAGGGAGGTCAAGCCAGGCTGCCCCAGTGTTCAAGCATAACCTGAAGGACGAAAAAGAGTGAACTGCAGGAAGGGGAGAGGGAAGGACATCCTGGGCAGAGGGTGGAGCACGTGCAAGGGTCCTGGACAGGGCAGAGAGAGGTGCCAGGCACTAGGCACCTAGAGGGGGCAGCTGGGAGGGTAGGCAGGATTTTTTAAATCTACCTTAATGAGCTGGGCCTTTAACCCCAAAATAATAGGAAACAGCTGTTGGCTTTTAAGGCCATGAGCTATCGCTGGGAGCTGCCTTGCATTTTGGCAATCTTGCTAGCAGCACTGGGGGGGACAGGTCGGAAAGGGCAGCAGTGGGGGTGGGGAGAGCAGCTAGGAGACTACTGCATTGGTCCAGCAAGGGACAGACTCAGGTGGCAGAGATGGAGACAGGCGGAGGGAGCCGAGAGGCTTGTAGGAGGGAACGCTGCCGGGATTTGGGGGTGGGCTGGTTCCAGACGGTGAAGAAGGAGATGTCAAGGACCACTGCCCATTTACAGCTTGGACACCGTGGCCGTTTGGTGACACGGGGAAGGCCAGACAAGGAGGTTAGCCAGCAGACTCACTTCTGGAGGCTCCGAGTCTGAGGGTGCCTGGGAGGCACGCAGGTAAGGGGGATAAGGAGGCGGGTGGCTCCGCGGGTCTGAGTCTCAGGATGGCTGTGGAGTCCCAGAGCTGCCTGTGACTCACCTTGTCTGGGTGGTGACTCAGTCACTGTGGTGGAAGCAGTGGATGCAGGCCCTCCTCAGCCCACCAAGGAGGAAGTACAGATGATTAACCCAGAGAGGGAGTAGAGCTGGGGGAAGAGGTGCCCCACCCTGGAGGGCAGCCAGCACTTGCTGCCCAGGGGAAGCCTGGCCTGCAAAGGAGGCCGGGAAGGAGGCGCAGACCCCAAGCATGAGCTGTTGGCCAGGAGGGCATGGTCACCGCTGCCAGGCTCTGCCAGCTCGAGACAGCGGACTCTGGGAATGTCTGGCCTCTGTGCCTGAAGGAAGCCATCACTGCGTCCTACTCCCTTTGTCCTCTCTCCCGTCCCCTCGGCGCCCCCCTTCCCCACCCACCTCCCCAAGGAGGAAATGGAAACAAGGGGTCAAAATTTGCCTTTCAGATCTCTGGACTGGCATTTAGAAAAACCAGATTTCTGTGGCTCTGGTGCAGCCTGTAACCTGCATTCAAGCCAGCTCACTTCAGTAAGATTCAAGTCAATTCACTTCGACTCAGTCAATTCAAATGAATGTGAGAATCTTGTGATGTCTAAGTGCTGGGCAGGGTGGGAGAGGGGGAGCCCCAGAGGCTCCAGGGGCTGAGGCCATTCGGTGTCCTGGAGGAGCCAGTTGGGCTGCCGATGGCAGGGCCTTCGTGGCAGGCAGGTCCAGGACTGGCATTCTACAGAGTTGCCTCTACTGGGCTGGAGGTTCAAGGAAGAGGGAGGGTTGCGGGGGAGTGTGGCACAGAGGTGCAGGAGATGGCCGGGGCCTGCCCCCCTCCCGCCTAGTGCTTGGCAAAGCAGCCCACTGCTCACATTCCACCCTCACTGACTGCTTCTCCTGGAAGCTGCAGTGGACCAAAGGCCCGTCCCGTGCCCACCTAACCTGCCACTGTCAACTCCCAGACCCCCGAGGCTGGAACATCCACCTGTTCCCAGTGGCTTCCTGGTGTCTGAGAGGCCAGAGGCAGTAGCCTGTGACAGAGGAAGGCGGCTGAGGTCCAGGGAGCCTGAGGGAGCTGAGAGCCCTTCTGCTAAACCACAGCTCCTTGAGAGCAAAACTGGGCCCCATTTGTCTTCCCAGAGCCCACCCCGTACTGCACGACGTCAGTGCCCCTCAGATACTTACCAGTCACTGAGGAATGAGTCTGCCACACAACTGAATCGGGGAAAATCGGGCTCTAAACTTGTTACTGTTCCTATACGTTCCTGGGGTTGTCCATGTCCCCGATGACAGTACAGACAAGGTGATCAGAAGTAAAGTGCCCCCACGCACCAGAGCTCCTTATTATGGGATAGCAGGGCCACGAGCTAGACCATTCCATGGATGAACAAACTGAGGCCCAAGAGACCAGGTGATTCACCCCTGATCCCAGGGAGAGTTTGCGGTAGGAACAGGACAGTCTCACGGACGAGGCATGCTCTCTAGAGAAGGCAAACCTGGGGGCTGCCGCACGTCCACCTTTTACCAGCTGTGTGACTTTGGGCAAATGTCCTAGCTTCTCTGAGTCCCATCTTCTGACCTGGGAAACTGGGATAATCGTCTGTGTCTCATGGACGTGGGCTGAGAACCCCTTGAGGCAGTGATGCAAAAATGGCACTTCCAGGCGCTGTGGCACAGGCGGGGCCTTGGCGCTGGGAGACGGTGGGAGACATCGGAGAAGCCACACCAGTCAGACAGCTCGCGTCTACCCAGCTCCCACCACGAGCAGCCACTGGTCTAGGTGCACCACGTGCTTAACTCGTCTGTGAGACGGGAACAGTCACAATCATCCCCCAGTTACAGATGGAGAAACTGAGGCACAGAGAGGTGAGGTCATGTGCCCAAGGTCACTCAGCCTGGAGGCAGCAGAGCCAGGATTCCCCCAGCAGTCGGGCTCTGGAGGTGGGGTTCTCAGGCCAGCTCTTGCGTGCTGCCTCAGGCTGCTGCCCAGCCCAGCACATCTCTCCCCTCCCGGCCCTCCTCCTCCTCCTCCCTCTGGCTGTGTGACACAGGAAGCCCACCAGAAAGGCCCACCAGCCATGGTGGACAGTTAACACCAAGGACCAGGCATGGGAGCCAGAGCCTGCTGCCCTCCTCCCACGTCACCTGCTCCGAGCTGGCCACGGGACAGGGGAGGTGCTGAGCTCAACAGCCAGCTCTGCCCAGCCGGCCTCCCCAGGGGGCTGTCTGCAGAGGATTAGCCAGGAGACTGCAGCTGGTGGCCTGGTCAGTGCAAGCTGGTAGCCACCCACTCCACCGGCACAGGGCATCTGTTCACTGGGAAGCTGGGGCACTGGGGCCGGGGGGTGACAGGGGAGCTATTCAGCTTGTTAGGCTGTCCCTCCCTGCACCCTCCCCCAACCTGCCCCTGCCAGCCCAGCGCTCCTGAGGCCTGGCCTCCTCTCTGGGGCTCCTACTCGGGGAGGAATCCACCACTCCATCTGGAGCGGGGTGGATTTTGCTCCAGGGCAGGACATTGGTATACTTGACTGTTCCCCTTATCGACTGTTTTGATGTGGCCTGTGGCAGAGCAGTGACGTTCATCTCGTCACTTCTGTTCATTCATTCACTCTACAAACATTTGTGAGTGTGTGCCAGGCAACTGGGTGACAGCTAAACAGGCTCCAGCCGGTGGTTGCCCTCCTGCACCTTACAGGAGCTGCCATGAAGTGAGGAGTGTGACGAAGGAGCAGCAGGCACCCTGGGCGGGGCCTGTGAGGGGACATCGCTTCCCAGAATGTGGCGCTGCTCTGAGTGGCAAGGGTGCAGATGTGATCTGGCCCAGCCCCCTCCTTGGGGAAGGTTGTCCCAGGAGCCCTTGCAAGTTGGCGGCTGGGTTCCTGCTTGCAAGCCGGAGCGGCTCTGGCCCCTGCTGTGGTGCTGTGCCTCCCAGGCCTCCTGGGCCCGAAAACTTTCCCAATTCATGTGACAAAGGTGACAGAGCAGTGGCCAGACATTGGGATGAGGAAGACACAGCCAGCTCTGTCAGAGAGGTTTTTCAAGGACACACCAGGGACCAGCCTGGTAAGGGAAGCTCGGGCCCCTGAGGTCCCCCGGGGAGCGGTGTGGAGGGGACAGGAGGAGGAAATCCTGTGCTCAGCACACAAGGGGACCTGCTCCCCAAGCAGTACCCTAATGGGCATGCCCCACCCCCACGCCCCTGGACCTGGGCTGGACGTCTCTGCTGAGCAATAGCTGCTGCGTCCTCCTGGGCCGGGCACGTCCCCAGTGTGTCTCTGCAGACTCGCCTCCCTTTCCTCGTCTGTCAGAGAGCAATGACACTGGCGCTCACCCCCGTGGAGTTGCTGGGGGCAATGAAATGGGGGAGTGTGTGTGTTTGGGTGGGGGGCGGTGACAGTCAAGTGCTTGTGTAGGGCTGGACACATGGGAGGGCTCTGTAAATATGAGATCTTCTTATTAACCTGCGTGCTGCCTTTCTTCTGGAGCTTTCCAGGGACTCAGCCCAGGTGCAGAACAGTGCACTGGGACCCAGGAAACTGGGATTCGTGTGTTGGCGCTGCCCCTCTCTTGTGGGTGACCTCGGGCTGATCCCTTGGGCAGTCTGGCCCTTGGTCTTGCTCTCAAAGAAGGGGGCCTGGGCCTGGGACCTTGGAGCTCTGGCCAGGCTACCGTGGGCTCCCCCAAGCCACCTGCCAGACTCTGGCTCCCCTCAATCGTCCTGGCCAGACCCTCCAGTTCAGAGCAGACAGGCCCTGCATTGGTGCAGCCTAGAGACTCAGCCCGCTTTGTGCCTTGGCTGGGCTCTCGGCCTCCCCTGCAGGGAATGGGAGAAATAAACTGAGAAATAAAACCACAATTCATATTACAGAGAAATGACTAATTTCTTTATTGCACAAAGAACTCCCCAGCAATGAGAACAAACAAATAACCCAGTAAAAGAGAATGCACAAAGTATAGCAAGACAGTTTTTGCAAGAATATTTATATATATGGCTGTTAAATGTATGAAAAGTTACCCAGCCTTACTCATAAAAGACATGCAAATCAAAAACTTCAATGAGAGACCCTCTTTCAACCATCAGCTTGAAGAGATCAAAAGTGTGGCAGCACTCCGCTGCGAGGGTGCGGGGCCGGCGCTGGCACGTGGGACTGGCAGGACGAGGAGGTGATGCCACCTCTGGGAGGGGCCACTTCGCGGCCCCCACCCAACTGCACACGCTTTTCCTTCGATCAGCACACCCGATCCGGGGACTTTATCGTGCAGATGTATACATGCAGTGTGTGTTCCGTCATTCCTTGTGGCATTGTTTATAAAAGCAAAAGATTGTAAATGGCCTGAATGTTGATCACTAGGGGACTGATTAAACAAACAACGGTATCTGTGCTATGGAATTCTACACAGCTGTTGGGCAGAACAAACACGTAGATGACCTCAGCTACGTCACATGGAATTGAAGACCTCCTAATGGGGCCCCATTGACCCACAGAGTCATACAAAATACAAATTATCATGGTTTTAAACCACTAAAAATAAAGAGAGTGGCCTCTACATGTTCCTGTAAGACAAGGGCTCCGAGCTCTATTGACACACTACCATGTACGTGAGAAGATTAGAACAGACGTGCAGGCGCACACACACACACACACACACATCTGCATTTGTGTTTGTAAATGCACATAATAGTGTGCAATATCTGGAAGGCTTCAAAGAAGCTAGTTGCAAGTGGAGGCTCCGAGGCTCTGAGGGACCTGGGTGCAGGGAGCTGCATAGTGAGCAAGGGGAGGGAAGGAGGCTCAGTTTTCACTGCACCTCCTTGCCATGTTTTTATGTGCCTGTATTTTCTATTCCAGAGAAATCCACACTTGCACTAATTCATGGATCAAACGGCCTCTTGGCGCAGATGCTAAGACAGACACATACCAGGGTGCAAACCCCAGGCTGCAGCCCTCTGTCTGTGGTGTCTTGGGGTCAAGTGATGTGCCCTGGGGCCTGAGAAGGCTCCCACCCAGCCCCCAGGCCCAGCCCACACAGGGGGGTGCTTCGAGCACCTGGGCAGTTTCGGTTCCTGTGGTCTTGTCTCTGTTCCCTTTGGCCTCCTGCACCGGGGCCCCAGCTCCTCTGCCTCCCGAGGTCTGGGCAGCCCACAGGCCTGCTCTGCCATCACCTCTGTGTGTCTCCAGGCCTTGTCTCTGGCCTGTCCTGGGAGGGACTCGGACCCTTAGAATGCCACAGCAGAGCCTCCCCAGCCCTCTCAAGAGATGCTTTGTCCTCAGTGTCTGACCTGCGACAGCCTGTGGCCTTTGCCATACACTGTCCTCAAAGGATTACAGCTGTGGTGACTGCTCAGAGCAACCCCAGCCAGTCTTGACGTTGACGCCGAAGGGAGGGCCAAGTGAGAATCCCAGGCAGGCCGTATCCTGTGTGTCTGTCTGTCCTGGAAAAGGACAGCTGGCTGTGGCCCAGCTTTGGGCTAGAATCCCTCCCCTTCCCCGCCTCCTCTGCTGGTGCAGCCTGGATGCCAACAGCCCATTTTGCAGATGAGGCAACTGAGCCCAGAGGGGTTCTGTCTGTTAGGGGTGGTGGAGGTGCCTGGGCAGACCTGCTGTCCTCGGCCAGCTCCTCAGCCAAGTGATGTGACACTGAGCCCATCTTCTCTTCTGTGAGGACAATAATACGTTGTTTCTAAAGAGCTGAGCCACGAAGGCCCCGGAGGAATTGTACCTCCCTGTGGATGGCTGCTCCACGCTGCCACCTCCTGAACCCCGTCACCTGCTTCCTGGGGAGTGTGAGCTTCCCGAGGGTGATGCTTTTGTCCAGGGAGTTGCCAGCGGGGGCTGGGGCAGTCAGACCTACTGCAAAGCAGCTGAGCTAGTTCCCAGGCCCAGGGCACCATCCCTCAGGGAGTGTGAAAGCCACTGTTTGTCCTCCTCCTTCCTCTTGAAAGTATTGTGATGCAGAGCCCATCCCTGCTTCACATGCAGAGATCTCTGTGAGCGGGAAGGGTGCCAAGGGGCTGAGCTTCCCCTGGGGCCCACGGGATCAGTTCCGTCCAGGTGCCATCTGGGTGCTGTACACAGATGCACTGATTTTCACCTCGCAGCCCAGGGCCTGTGCACCACAGGGAGAAACGCTCCCTAGCCCCATTGCACAGATGGGGAGGCCTGAGGCCCTGAGAGGTTTGGAGCTTGAGGTCACGCAGCCAGGAAAGAAGGGGCTGGGATTTGAAATCAGGCAGCCTGGCTCGGAGGGCAGGGGACCCCAGGAAGCCTGGGAGAAGGCCCCAGGCAGGGAGGGGAGGAAGCCCAGGGTGAGTGGTCGCTGCTCCTTCGCACTCACACTTCTCCCCTGCCCCACGCCAGCCAGATGGGAAAGGGAGAGGCGGCGAGGACGTCGTGCTGTCTGTTCAGGGCTTTCTACTTTTTCAAAGCCTGTCAGATCTTCCTAGACCCTCGCAAGGATGAAAGCAGCGGCTTCTGCCGGCACCCCCAGGCCCGCACGTGCTACTGGCTGCGCAGGATTTTAGAAGTCAGGGGAACTGGCTGCCTTGGGCTTGGTCTGCACATCAGACGGCCTCTGCATGCAGGCCTGCGCTGTGCCCTGCGTCACCCCAGGCCACGGGCATTCGTGTTCCTGCCCCAGGTCACAGCAGAGGAAGTCGGTATGATGCATACGGAGCAGCTGCTGAGAACCAGGCCTTCCCCCTCTGTGTGTACAGGTAGGACCCCCGCTCAGGGAGAAGTAACTTGCCCAGGTGACCTGGGCATGAGACGCCCCAGAAGTGGGATTTGGGCCCTGGGGACAGGCCCTTGCTTCTCTCCGTGCACAAGGTGAGGGGGCTGAGCCTAGCCACATTCAAAATAACCTCCAGCCTCTGCCCACCTCCTGCTGTGCCCCCACCCTGGCGGGCCTGGGAAAGGAGACCTTTCCACCCAGGTACCCTTGTCACTTTTTCCGTGCTCATTTGCATGAGCCCCTCTCTGTGCTGAAGTCACCTTCACTCAGGGTCACCCAGGCGGGGCTGCGTGTGCCTGGCTTGTCTGTCTGCTGCTGGAAGGCAGACCACAGAGGCCACACTGGAAGGATCTGACGCGGGGGTGCGGGGTCACATGGCTGCCTCTGTGGTCTGCTGCATCCGGTGGGGGCAGCTGGGGAAAGTTTGGGGGGAACCTCTGCCTCTCCTCCAGCCCCCCTTTCTCCAGAATAACAGAGCAGTCACAGGAGCAGGAAGGGTCCCTTCATCTGCCCTTCACCTTCCCAAGAGCCAGCAGGGGGCCCGTCACTGCCTCCATGGCCAGCGTAAGTTCAGCCGCGGTTTCCAGACCTTTCATAACCTGCTGGGACCCTTTAGGCCAGGTCGGTGTCTCCATCCTCCCTGCCTTGTTCCCATATTTCCTTCTTTGCTCCAGCCATTGCTGCTGCCTGGAATTCCTGTCCCCACCTCTCCTCCCATCTGCTCTATGCAGCAATTCCTTAAAGGATTCCTTTAAGCCAAGCAGAAGTTCCCCTCCCCCGAGGCCTGGCTCCAGGGACAGCCCCAACCCCCTTCAACCCCCAAGCACTCCCCATCTCCTCCCAGCTCCAGGGCCCCCGCCTGTGCCACGTGTCCCCGCTTGGGGTCACAGCTGCTGGAAGCGGGGTTTGCAGAAGCTTCAGGAAGGGTTGAGTATAGGCCACTCAGCGTGGAGCGAGTTCGGGCTATAAAGCCCAACCACACAGTCCCAGAGACGGTGGAGACAGGTCCTCGTCGCAGCGGGACGGAGGGAGGCTGGCTCCCGAGGAGGAAGATCTTGGGACCCATCTCACAGCAGGTGTCTCCCTGAGATCCCCAAGTGGTCCCTGTGCCCTGGGCTGGCCAGGTGCCACCCTGCTCAGGGCAGACAAGTCATTTCAATGACCTTTAACTGTTTAAGTGACAAGTTTGCTATTAAAATAATTACGATGGCAATTTAGTTTTCGACAGTTTTAGGATGTGAGTGAATCCTCACAACAGCCCATGAGGCATGAGAGGTGCTGTGGCCATTCGTTCCCCCGTGTGATGGAGAACCCAGTCTCACCCAGGTGGTGGCCACCGCTGACCGGGGCAGTCTGGGTCCTTGCCTGTCCAGTCCTACACTCTGCCTGATGAACGCCTGCCCCTCGGGGCCTTAACGTCATGTGGGGGTGGCTCTGGAAGCAGACAAGCGTCCCCTAAGTCCCTGCTCCTCCATTCGCAGCCCGCTGGGAGACCACCGCAGGTCCCTTAACCTCTCTGGTTTCCAAGGGCTCCTCTGGAACCCCTCTGGAAGGGTTGTTGCAAAGATCATGCAGAATGGAGTGACGCCCTGGGCACACCCTGGCACCTGGCTGTGACTGTGCCCTCTCTGTCAAAGCACCCTTGCTGGCAGGGACAAACCCCGGTCCCTCCTCTGAGGCCAGACTCGTCCTGCCGTGGGCATGCGTGAGCAAGAGCAGCCTCTTCTGTTTGTGGGGCTTGTAATTGATTGTTTTTGTGGCACGGAGCTTCCATTGTCCCTTTGGGACGTTGGCACAGTGGGATTATTTTCTTCCTTTGACAGGGAAGGAAGCAGAGAGGCTTGGGAGTGGCGTCAGGTCGCCCAGCAAGAGAGGCCCCTCCAGGCTGGCCCCAGGCTCAGAGCCCCCGGCTCCGTGTGGACCTTCCTGCCATACTTTCCCGGGTCCTCATTCATGCTTCATTTGAGTCCTTTCCGAAAACTGAAATCCTATTCCCAAGACCTCTCAAAACCCAGGCTAAGTGAACAACCAGCCACCTGCCCGGGCCGAGGCTGGCGGCTCCGGAGGCCAGCACTGCGCGTGCTTATCCAAGGCAGCCGCGCCTCCCGTGCAGGGCTCTCCCGCTCCGCGGTCACGGTCCCATCAGTTCTCACTCGCCAACCCAGTGTGGCCACTAACTCTGTCGTCTCACGCACAGCCTGTCCTCCCTCCGGGCCACCCGTTCCCTGTTCCAGAAGGCCTCTGAGGTCTCACCTGGCTCTGCTCCTCCATGGTACCCAGCGCGGGAGGCTGCTGTGATTTCACAAGGGAGCCGCTTCATCATTTCCACAGCCTGCAGGCCTCCCCAGGAGAGGGCTGAACTGAAGCTGACTTGCTCGCCGCCCCTGGGGAAGCCACTTTCCCCTCAGCCGGGCCCAGGTCGCCGGAATGAGCCTCTAATCGGAGAAGGCCCCGAGGACCCCCACCGGCTCCCCTGCGACTTCTCCGGGAGCCGGCGAGGGAGAGGGATGGATGGGGAGCTGGGTCAGGGCAGGGGCAGAGAACCAGCCCCCACAGGTTCAAGGGCTGCTGTCTCTCCAGACTGTTTCTACCAGAGGAGAGCGAATTGGGCCCAGCCAGGGCTAGACCCTCCTTCTTGTTTTCCAGAAGCCTTTGGAAGCAGGGGCTGTGGACAGCGGCTTCTCTCCAGCTCGCCCCAGGGGAGGTCGCTGGCAAGGGCTGCCCAGCCTCCCCCACGCAGGCTGCCACCCTGCCCTGTAGGAAAATGAATCGGCCTAATCAAGTCCCGAGACGGCTGGGCAGGGCCGGGAAACTGCACAGAGGCTCTGGGCCTGCTTCTCGTGACGGTGGCAAACGTGTGTGCACCTGGCCTTGTCTCCCCGCTGCATTCTGACTCCTCTCTCAGCTCATGCTATACCTGGTGTCTGGAAAATTTCTGATTCTTCTAGAAGAGCATTCATGAAGTTGACAAGGTAAGCTCTGTGAGCATGGATGGAGAGGAGCAAGGATGGGTGGGAAGCTGGACCCAGCACCACCCTCCGGGAGTGTGGCACCGTGGGATTGTCCTGGCATCAGTTGACGGAGTGGGCACTGGGGGCCCCAGGTCTAGAAGACCCCGCTCTGTGACTTGCTGTGTGACCTTGGGCAAATTACTCAGCTGTCCTGAGCCTGTGTTTTCTGGCCTGAAAAATAAGGTTGTAAGGATAGAATGAGACAGGAAAGGCCAGGGTTTTGCATATGGTGAGGCCCGGTAAGGAGTAGCTGCTGTCGCGCCTTCATTTCACAGGTGGGGCTCTGGGGGCCAGGAGCTGTGCCTAATAAGTGTCACCTCTCAGCTTGTTTACAGAGGGCTTCCATACCTGTGTCTCCTGTGAGCTCACCTGGAGCTCACCTGGAGGAGGGCGGGGCCGGCCGTCTGGCCAGGGAGCCGGCAGGGAGTGACTCACAGCCTCAGAGGAGAGGCTCTGCCAAGACCAAGAAACGGGGACCCACCCAGCCAGAGAGAGACAGAGAGAGGAGGCCCCACAGAGCCTGGGGCTTGTGGAGGGCTTCCTGGCTGCTGCCGGCCTGGCTTTCGGGTCAGAACATTTTTTAGGGACTGGATGGGGAAGGGTGTTTTGGGGGCTGGGCACAGCATAAGCAAAGATTTCTCTTAAATACACGGTACAGAGGAAAAGGACCCCTCGGTTCTTGCCTTGAGTTCTTATCCTCTCAGAGGAAATAGGCCTAGAAATCGTAGCCTAAATTCGCTGCGCTCTTCCTATGTGTGGCACAGTGGTAAGCAATCTGCAGCGGCTACCTCGTGTAACCCCAGTCACAGCCCTGGAGGGAGACACGCTGCACAGGCTGGGGAGCCCTCCCGGCGCTGCTGCAGGGGCGCTCTGGGGCCCTGTGGTCGTGCTGCCTGCACAGACCTGCCTGAGCTCCGCTGATAACCGTGTCTCCGTGGCAACCTGCCAGGCCTGCCCTGGAGACCAGCTGACAACCCGCTCCCAACACCCTGCCCAGCTGCGAGGCTACATGGCTGGGTCCTTCTCCACACAGGTGTGCAGGGACAGCCCAGGGTTGGGAAGGCCGGGGTCTTCTGCCCAGCTTCTGAGGGAGCTGTTGCCACTTAGTCTCTCAGATGTCCCTATCTGCACAGGGACATCAGGATGCCCTCTCCACTGATGGCACAGGGTTAGGACATGTGGGGATTGGCAGGAGTGCCCGGCGTTACCTTGTGTGAGGGGTGGCGATGCCAGGGGACGTCTGCATTGGGCCAGGCACTGGTCAACGCGGGCTGGCCAGACGCATTGGCCACTTCAAAGTCATGCACGTAGGAGGCTGCATAGCTGGCCTGACTCACAGAACAGTGCTCCTCCCGGCTGCTCTCCCCAAGAGCAGGACTTGCCCTCAGCTCAAACTTAACGAAGGCCCCAAGCTTACCAACGCATGTGGGGCTAGAGCTGTCCCTGGCTGGCTTCAGCAAAGGCTAGGACACAAGAGGAAGGGGAGATACACCAGGGATCAGAGGGAACCCCAGCCCAGATGTGGCGGGTGACCACTCGGGCATGGGCTGCCTGTGGAGAGCTGAGTCACTTCCCAGGGAAGGCCCTGCCCCAAGTCCCTATTCCTTCCCCTTTTGGGCCCTCCCAGCACCCGCAGGGCCCACCTCCCGGAGCAGTGAGGAGAGGGAGGCAGAGCAGAGGATCTGTGGCTCTCACGTGGCAAGACCTTCCCATAAAACCCAGCCTTGCAAGGCCGGGGCTCTGGGCAGGGCCCTTCTGTGCGCTCATTCGCTTCATTCCCACACAAAGTCAATACAACCTTAGCAGCCGGTTCCGGAACAATCTCTGTTGCGAAAAATCCACGGATGAGTGTTTGAGGGTGGGAGTGAACCCTTTTCATGGGAGGGAAGCTGCTCGGCAGAGAGGAAGGAAGAGAATTTGGAGCTGTCCCAGAAAGCAGAAGGAGGGGAGAGGCAGCTGGGGGGAGGGCAGCTGGGGGCAGAGGCCCCTCCCAGCTGGCAAGTTGTAGAGTCTGGAGTCAAATCAGTGTTCCCTAGTTCTAAACTCCTGGCAAGTTTGGTTTGGCCAATGGCAAATGGTGGTGCTACCTGCGTTTGTCTTCAAATCTGCCTTCTCTCTCCTTTCTGTCCCCCTGCCTCGTTAATTACTACCCTACCTTGGTCCCCTCCTCTCAGTCAGAAAGGAAAGGATGCTACAGACCCATTCCCCGTGAGCTAGTGACCTCCCCCTCCGCCCTCAAGAAGGGTCAGTTATATTTTAAAACTGGCCCTGAAGAGGGCAATGCGGGACCCAACGGCAGAGCCCTCCGAGGGGGTCCCGCGGCCGAGGGCGGGGCAGCCGCCTCCCGCAGGAGAGGCAGAGCAGCCGCATGCCAGGGCGCCCGCAAGCTCCGTCTAGCACAGCAAAGTGGCAACACGGAAGAATAAAACACCCGTCTATTTAAAAGAGTAACGAGAGGGAAAAATACATTTTCATCAGTTTGTCTTCTCGTGGCTGAATCCCCGCAGCAAGCTCCAAATTCCGACGTTAGGAAATAAATCAAAATAACTTTGCTGTGTTTAGCCTCATTTTGCCGCGCCGCTCAGCTCTGAGTTAAAAAGCAACAGGTACCGTGGTGTCTCTCCCAGAAACACAGGAACGGTTTTAAAATGCAATTATGGGGGCTGGTGGAAGGGAAGGGGAAAAATGTTTTTCTTCGATTGATGTATGATTGCCCCCATGCTGTTTGGAATCGTATTTTCGCTGAGCTCTGCTAAGAAGTGCTATTTACAGGGAGCCTGACAGAAGGAAGCGATTGGGTTTGGCAGGTCTAAATGTATTATTTTAGCAGGTCTCCAAGGAAGGATTCCGGGAGGGGCGCTGGCCTTTTAAAGTGCAGAGGACAATGGGGCTGCTCAGCCTCAATCCCGCTTGTCAAGACCAATCAGCCGGCCTGGAAACAGCCCCTGCGCCTTCCGGAGAGGCCCGGCTCCCCGCCGCCCCGTAGGAAGCCTCTTCTCTCCCTCCTCTGCAGCCCTTGGCTCCCACTTGACAAATCCCCTCAGTCAGTCGTTCACCCAGCAAGGACTTCCCGGGTACGTCTCCTGGGCCTGACTCTTTCCTAGGCACTGTGGGGTTTCTAAGGGGGCTCCATCAGGTGGGGGGCGAAGGAGGCTGGGCCTGCAGGAGCTCAAGGGTGAGAACGGGACAGCAGCGGGCCGAGAAGGGCTCAGCCAGCCTAGGAAGCCCAGAGCATCTGGCACCAGCTCCAGAGGGTGACCGTGCGGAGGAGATCATGGTGGCGGGTTACAGTGGAAGGCAGTCACGGGTACCATATGACGGGTCCCTGAAGAAATGGGACAACCAGTGGGTGCCCGTGGCAGGATTATGGCCTGGGTAGGAGACTCCTATGCAATGATCAGCAATGACTCTGTCTGAGCCCCTGCTGTCTACCAAGCCCTGTGCTGAACACGTTACATGTGTTGGGTCATTTAACCAATGCAACCGTGTGGAAGGTTTCATCACCATCCCAGTTTCACAGTGAAACACCCAGGGGTGGAGCGTCTTGCCTTAGGTCTCACCCAGCTAGAGTGCCGAAGGGGCTGGGCTTGGACACACCCCTCAATCACTGTGCCATGGGGATTCAACGGGGTGGGCCCTGGGGACAGCCAGGGCCAGGCTGGACCAGCAGCCAAGCAGCAGGACGGGCTGAGCCACCGACTGGGCCCCGCCAAGGTACCGGGCGCTGGGCTCCACCAGGAGCAGGATCAGTCCTTGCTTTCTAGAGGTTGACAGTCATATGAAGAAAGTGGCCATTTAAATAAATAAAATACCATACAACGCAGGAGGCCAGTGCACCCGCAGAGGGTTTTACAAGACACAGAGGTAGCACAGAGGGGTGACTGATTACGTTAGTCCTCTTGTAGGGTGAAATGGGGAAGGCTTCCTGGAGAAGGTGATATCTAATCTGAGCTTTGAAGGATGAATAGAAGTTTGTTACGTGGATGAATGGGGTGGGGGCAGGAGGCCTAGGGTGGGGGGAGCCTGAGTGGATTCATGAGCCACGCCAAGGAGCAGAGCGGGGAGGGAGGTTGAGTCCAGCTTGGAAGGTCAGAGTGTTGGGACAGAGAGTCCAACAGGTCATCCTGGAGGGGGTGAGAACGCAGCGTATGCTCTGGATCTGGGTCCCGACCCCGGCACTGTTGGCAGTCTGGACCAGATCAGTCTTGCTGAGGAGGCTGTCCTGTCCCTCGTGGGATGCGTAACAGCACCCACCAGCTGCCTGCAGGAGCCCCCTCCCTCCACCCTCCAGTCTTAACAACCAAAATGCCTCCGGACATTGCCACGTGTCTCCTGGGTGGCAAGACTGCCCCCCACTGAGAACCACTGACCCTCATGTTAAGGAGGAACGCACAAGAAACAAAACAACCATACGACGGGTGGAGTCTATGGGACAGTCCTCTTTGGACAATGTCTTAGGTGACAAATGCCTTGTTCTGGGAGCTTGAGGGCAAAGGAGAGAGGACTGGAAGAGAAAAGGTCTCAGGCCTCCTGGGCAGACATTTAGACCCAGAACGGCAGATACGTACTACGCGTGCCCTCATCCCCGGCCCAGGCTGGCATCACGCTCGGTCGCAGTGTTCTTTCCCGCTAAGCCAGGGTACACTGTGCTGTGTTCCAGGAGGGCAGCCCACACAGCTCGGCAGGGAGCAATGCAAGAGAAAAGTCTGCCGCCCCCCAGGAGTAAGATTCCTCTCTGAGAAGAATTCTTTTGCCTGACCCAAGGAACTTCATTATTCAAAATTCCCCTCCACCCTCATGACATCCCTGATTCCAACAGGAGAGGGGCGGGGCAGGCTGCCTTTTCCTGGCGAGGCTAAGAATTGCCTTCTCCCAGCTTCCTCTTTGCAAAGGAAGAGCTGGTCCTGAGCACCCTGGGCCCAGAGTGAGGAGGGCAGATGGCAGGGGTGCCACCTGGGTAATGACACAGGACAAGTGGGGGCAGGGGAATGAGGCGGCTTCAGGGGGGGCCCTAAGGAGGGAGATGCCTGGCAAGGATCTCCCATAGAGAGGAGGTGGTATTCATGCCCCCACCTCTGTGCTACTGGAGGGAGGTGGGAGCTACAGAGCTTGCCTACCCCAGGGCCATCCAAGGGGCTCAGGCTTGAGTTCCTTTGGTCCTGCATTTCCTGAGCACCTGCCACCCACAACTTCATTGCTCCCACAAACTTCCTGCAGGTAGACCTCATTTTGCCCTACATTGCAGGAGAGAAAACAAAGGCTCAGAGAAGTTAATTAACTGCCCAGGGTCACACAGCCAACAGAAAGCAGAGCAGGGTCGGAAGCTCAAGTCACCAACTGTAAGCCGGGTGCTCCTCCACCATGCCATGTCCCTTGGCCACCTTGGGCCCATCTTTTAGAGGGAAAAGTAGAGGTGCAGAGAAGATAAGCAACTTGAGAGCCTTATAACAAAGTGGTCAAGGGCTCTGGAGCCAGACTGGGCTCAAATCCTCGTGCTGGTAGCGAGGAGGTCCCAGGTGAGTTATTTCACCTCTCATTGCCTCGATTTCCTCATCTGTAACATGGAGATGACAGTTCCTAACTCATAAATCGTTGCAGGAATTTTAAGGGTTACACACTTAGCATGGTGCCTGTCACGTAGCGAGCCCTAGGTGACTGTCATAGTTACCACTGCTGCGGTGAGTAGTGCACAGCAGGGTGGCCGGAAGCTGGGCATCCCTTGCTCTGTCCCGGACTCTTCCACCTGCTCAAGACGCCTCCTCTTGAAGCCCTTCTTAAAGGAAGCTTGCTGGGTGGTGTGTGTTTCTCTCGCTGAGCCTGAGGAGCCGTGGCGGGCAGACCTCAGTCCCAGCCTGAGCCAAATGTCACCGGAAAGGCACAGCCTGTGGTTGGTTGACACCCCCACACCGCCAGCCCTAGAAGCGTGCTGTGCGCGTGGGGCCCTGGAGGCAGAGGGCCTCGCTGTGCCAGCTCACGGGGCTGGGGGCTCTGGAAAGCAGGGGGAAGGGGCGAGGGCAGTGACAGGATCGGGTCCCCAGTGAGGGGCTGGAGAGGGGAGCGGTCAGAGCAGGTCATCAGGGGTGGCCTGTGCAAAGGGCCCAGGCTGTCTGGGGTGCTGGGCCACTTGTCCACCTTTCCCGGTAGCAGTGCCTTCCCTCTGGCTGGGAATTCCCTGCTTTAGAGTCCCTGCCTTCTAAGGCAGCAGCCACTGACTTGTTTTCCTGTCTCCTCAGCAGCCAGGGAGCAGTCACGTGACCTTGGCGCTACCTAACAGACATGCCCGGGAGACCTGGATCTGCAGTTCAGCAGATGAAGAAGCAGGTGCTGTGAGGCCCTCGTCTGGCAGGGGTGCCAGCTGCTGGGTCCGCTCTCCGAGGGGCCACTGTGGGTGGGGCCCAGGCGTGGCTCCCAGTGCCCAGTGCCAGGTGTCAGTTGTGCTGGCTGAGGAGGGCCGTGGGGTCGCCAGTCCTGCAAGGTGGCCCTCGGACTGGGTCCTGGCTGGGTAGTCTCCACGTCTGGGTCTTTGGTCCCCCTAGAGATTGACTTTGGGCTCAACTGAAAATCCTTTGAGAAATTCCTTTTGCTCTTAAACAGACTGGATTTCTGTCATTTTCTCTGTCCTCTGTGCCTCCTCTACCCCCAGCCCCTCTGTCGCTCTGCAGCCACCAAGAACAGCCACCCAAGGAGCTAGCAAGCGTGTGTGTGCATGTGTGTGTGGTGTGTCTGTGGGGCTGAGTGCGTGCGTGAGTGTGTCCGGGAGTGACTCCGTGTCTGGATTTCCCTTAGGGGAGTCCAAACAGGGTTCTGAAGGACAGCTTCGTGCTGTACATGGAGGGATGCCTTGTGTGTGTGTGAAGGTGTGTGAAGGTGTGGCCACAAAATGAGGATGTGCAGCTTGAGAACGGGGTGTGAGAGAGGTGGGGCAGTCCCTCCGCCTGGCCTCCAGGGAGGTGGGTTGGGGGCTGAATGTACGAAGCCACATTCTTCCTGCCCACCTGTCGCCACCCCAGCTCCGCGTCCCGGTGCAGCACCAACCTTGAGCGGGCAGACGGGTGGAAGGCTCCTTGGATGGTCCGCCCCTTTGTGCCCAGGCCTGTTTCACTTTGTGCCCAGTGCTGGGGGGGGGAGAAGAAAAGACCACGAAGGACTCATCGCATGACAGGATCCCAGGGCTGGAGGGCACCTCTGCGGCCCTGCACTGTGTTTCAGCCACGGCGCCCTGCCCTCCAGTAAATCTGTCCAGCCCCACCAAAGCCGAGCTGCTCTAGGGGGGCCTCCCCAGCCCTCTGCAGAGCTCTGCACGGGACTAGATGGTGGGTTTGGCTCAGAGAAAGGAAACTGCAGCCCGCAGGTGGGCAGTGACTTGCTCAAGGTCTCGCAGTGAGTCACCCACACAGCCCATCTAGTCTCCAGGCGAGAGAGCCCATGTGCACGTGTGAGCGCGCACACACACACACACACAGCTGCCCATGTGCACGTGTGAGCACACACACACACACACACACACAGGTGCCTATGTGCACGTGTGAGCACACACACACACACAGGTGCCCATGTGCACGTGTGAGCACACACACAGCTGCCCATGTGCACGTGTGAGCACACACACACACACACAGGTGCCCATGGGGACGTGTGAGCACACACACACACACACAGGTGCCCACGTGCACGTGTGAGCACACACACACACACACACAGCTGCCCATGTGCACGTGTGAGCACACACACACACAGGTGCCCATGTGCACGTGTGAGCACACACACACACACACACAGCTGCCCATGTGCATGTGTGAGCACACACACACACACACACAGGTGCCCATGTGCATGTGTGAGCACACACACACACACACACAGGTGCCCATGTACACGTGTGAGCACACACACACACACACAGGTGCCCATGTGCACGTGTGAGCACACACACACACACAGCTGCCCATGTGCATGTGTGAGCACACACACACACACACACAGGTGCCCATGGGCACGTGTGAGCATACACACACACACACAGGTGCCCACGTGCACGTGTGAGCACACACACACACACACACACAGCTGCCCATGTGCACGTGTGAGCGCACACACACACACACACACACAGGTGCCCATGTGCACACTCAGACAACACACTGTGCAAAGGGCCTTCACCCCTCGTCTCCTGCAAAGCCTGCTCTCACCTCTGCTGGCCCGGGGGCCGACCACACTCCTGCTGCTGCTGCCATCCAGGGACCCCTTGTCTCAGGCCTTGAGGGGGCTTTCACAGCCAGACTTCAGTATTGCCAAAGGAAAGAATGTTCCAGAAGTCCTGTGTGGTAGCCCTTGGTTTAGAGTTTCATGTGGGTTGTAAGGTTTGGTTCTAGCACAGGAGGAGAGGGGACAGACGCTATAATGGAAGGAGACTGGGAAGGACCCAAGACAGCGGGAGGACGGAGAGAGGCCAGCTGGGCCAGCGTGGAAGTGAGTGGGTGGGGGCGGGAGGCAGGGAGAGAGGGTGACAAGGTGGCGGGGGTGAGGCAGGGTGTGCCACAGTGCAGTACTGGGGTCACACCCTCCTTAAACGCAGACTGGTGTTCACAGCTGGGCCTGGCCACAGCCTTCCCGGCCCCGAGGTGAGAGAGGGACAGGGGTCCCAGTGAAGGCTCCCCTGCAGCGGGTCTCTGGGGCTCTGCCCTTGAATCTCACAGGTGCTGATGGGGATTCTTGCTCCCCACAGCCGGCACAGGGCGGGAACTCCCCAGCCCCTCGATAGCTCTGCAGCCACCAGGAACAGCCACCCAGGGAGCTAGCAAGCGTGTGTGTGCATGCGTGTGTGCAAGTGTGTGTGTGCAAGCGTGTGTGTTCATGCGTGTGTGGCGTGTCTGTGGGGCTGAGCACATGCACTTGTGCTGTAGGTTGTGTGTGCATGTGTGAGTGTGTCCAAGGGTGACTGTGTGACCATGTGTGCACTTGTGTGTCTGGGCATGAGCGCACGTGGGTATGAGTGTGGCAGCCCTGTGCGTCCATACGGCCTCTCTGAAAGCTTGTTTTGCCGTAAAGGCAGATGAAGGTTGGGGTTGGGTCTGGGCCCAGGGAGGGTGGGGCTGGAGGGGCAGGGAGACGCTCAGCCCCCTCTTCTCCCAGACCTTAGAGTGAACGAACATGGAGCAGTCACCATGGAGACACCAGGAAAAGGAAACCGCTGCAGAGCCCAGGATTCTGGGGGGTGGAAGGGAGATGGGCTTCAACCCCTGACTTCCAGTGATCCACCAAGCATCTCCTCGTGGTGGACAAGTCCTCGTCCAAACACGTGGCACCCCCACCCATTCTGTTCAGCCCCTCCATCGTCCTCCCCATCCCAGCACCCGACACCGCCCCCCTCGTCGCTGGGCTAGGAGGGGGCAGCTGCTGTGGGCCCTTGCCTGGCATCCGGGCCTCGTCCTCATTCTGTCCCCCTTGCAATCTGCGCTGTCCTGTACGGCAGCATTCGTGGCTGTCCACATTTTACCTTAAAGTCAGATAAAATTAAAAATCCAGTTCCTCAGTTGTGCTAGCCACATTTTAGGTGCTCCGTCGCCACACGTGGCTGGTGGCTGCCACACTGGGCAGTGCAGATCTGGGACATTTCCACCGTGGTAGGAAACCCTATGGGACAGACTCGGGCTGTCAAACCTCCCGACCTTGGCTTACGCTGGCACAACCCCCGAGACGTCCGCCTCCGCTTGTCCACCTACAGAAGCCCTTCTCTAGCCCCCCACGCCACCAGCCGGCGCTGCTCCTCCGTCGCCTTCCTGCTCACTCTGGGCCTCCTTCTCACCCCCAGGACAGGCCGGGGCTTACCGAGGTATCTGTCTCTGTGCACACCCCTTTCCTCTTTCTAGCACGTCAGTCCCTCTCCTGCCACCCATTCTTCTCTCCCTCACCCCCTGGTTTCTCTCTCACCTCTCGATCTGTCATGCTGGCTTTTGCATTTCCTCCCTCTGTTTCTCTCTTCTCCTCTACCTCCCCTCCCTCTCCCCCTGCTTTGCTGGAGAGATACTAATTGCACCTGCAATTACCTAATTGCCATGGCAATTAGCCAGTTGCACTCTATTTTGAAGGTGCAAATGGCAAATTGCAGGCATCGGGAGGTAATTTGGGGCACAGAATTGTGCCCAGAGAACTTGGCCTCAGCCTCGGGGCCCAGGGGAGATGGGAGAACTGAGGAGAGGAGGTCTGGGGTGAGAAGCGCTTCTCCCAGGTGGGGGGGGGGACCCAAGGGTGGGGTATTTCCCCACCAACAATTCACATAGTCTCCAGCACAGAGCCCGGCCAGACCTCCGGCTTTGAGTGCAGTGTTTTTCATACTGCCACCAGGACTGACTGTCAGTACTCAGCAAGGTTGTTCATGGTGTAAGAGGGCAGGAGCCCGATCTCGAGACTTTTCAGGCTGGCACAGAGGCCTGGACCATGAGCCCGCCCTGAGAGGTCACTTCCCGGTGCTGGATGGAGCCCGAGGCAGGAGCGAGGCCGCCTGGCGCTGGCTGGCGGTCGCCCCTGGCGAGCAGTGGGAACCAGAGGCCAGAAGAGCAGATGCTGCTGACCTTCCTGGGTGGAGCCCAAGGCCCAGCCCTCTTCTAAGCCCCTTTCTCTAGGAGTCAGCTCTGCCAGGGGGAGAGGAAGCAGGATGTCCACTTCCCTGGGGAGGCACATGGCCCCGAGAGCAGCCTGTCTTGTGCGCCCAGAGCCCACTCAGCCACCTGTTGGAGGGCAGGTGGTAGCGAGTCTGGACTGCGGGTGTTGGGGGCCTTGGGCTTGGGCGGTGGGAGGTGACGGGAGCTAATCCCCGTGTGTGTCCTTGTCCAGAAGCCGGCACTGGGGTGAGAACCTAGGTTCTGGCTGGAATAGGGGAGGGGCCGAGTGACACAGAGACGGGACTGGGAGCTCCCAGAGGACTGACGATGGCGTTGCACTGGCTGGGCTGGGACACTGTCTCTACATGGTTTGTGTGTGCTCGGCAACGCCCAGGAGGGCTGACGTGGACCCGGGGGAGACGGTGGCTGGCATTGTTGTGGGCACCTTAGGAAAGGAAGTCCTCGAACCATAACTGAATCCTACAGTGTGCCCAGCACGGGATGCAGAGGTGACTAATCAGTGGACGTTGTCCTCACGGGCTGCGTACTGGCTGCCTGTTAGACACGGGGACCGAGGAGGTATTGTGACAGGTGCACGGACAGTCTAGGTCAGCATTTGTCTACAGCCTGGTAGCTCATAAATGCTGTTTAATGCGTGAATGAATGAAGGAACGAAGGGACAAGATGCTGCCCCTCTGCAGGCCTCAGTTTCCCTACCTGTGAAGTGAGCAGGCTGGGCTTGGGTCCTTGCCATCTCTCCCCAACTAAAAGTCATGCTGATGCGGCTCCCTCGTGCCCCACTGTGCACCCCTACTGGGAGCCCCCTCCCACCTCTCCACCATCCGCTGAAGTCCACCGGCGCTCCACCGCACCCCTGCTTTGAGATGTGGCACTCAGCTGGAGTGGCTCTGGGCGCAGGGAGTTCTGCAGCCTTGCATCTCCCGGGCCCTCGCTTCCTTGGAGAGAGAGGGGATGTAGTCTGGACTTTTTTTTTTTTTGCCTAGTGTATTGTCAAACTTGGCAGATAGCTGGATTTTAAAATCCCAGACCCCTTGAGCCACTAAGGAGTGAAGCTGAAGTACAAGTGACCCTCAATCCCCCTCCGCTGGGGGTGGAGGTGGCTTGGGGGAGAGCTCAGAGCTGGGTCGAGGAGGTCGGCCAGGCTGGGGGGTGCCAGCAGCCCACCTTCCCGCCCACCCCACTCCCTCTACCGCTTCCTACGCCGGCCTCAGCAGGTTCACCCAACAGCACAGCGGTGTCTGTGGCCCGAGTACAAGTGAATTAATTCGCCAGAGGGAAGGCAGGCTATAAATAACCCATGGGAGCAGGGGGGCGGCTGGGGGCAGTTTATTCGCCAGCCGGTGTTGCAGTCTCTGCTCTGGCGACACAGGTTAATGAGCACAGGCCTCCTTGCCGACATCATAGGACTGAAATTAAAAAAAGAGGAACGAGTCACCCTCCCTGGTGGATCAGACGCCTCCAGTTGTCATTTCCATGCTGATACTGTAATTTTCCTGTTCCTCTTGCTCCCCGAGCTGATAGAAACAAAATGCCCTCCCCGCAGAGGAGAAACGGGTCCTATTCTGGTTTACAACCCTTTCCAGAAGGAGCCGGGGACTGTGGGGGGGCAGAGGGAGGGAAACTGGAATCCAAGCCCCGGCTGAGGAAGAAATGAAGCTCGTACACGTCACAGTCGCAGACCCAGTGAGAGCTGGCACTCTGCCTCCTGTGACCCTAAATCCATGTCATTGCTCGAGTCTACCCCCTCCCTCCCTCTGGATTTGTCAGTTGGGGAAACCAAGGCATGGCGAGGGAAAGTGACTTGCCAAAGATCCCCCAGGAGAGCAGGAGCCAGGCCCAGCACCCCCCAGACGGCAGTGTTGCCTCTGCTCTGCTCACCTGCTCCTCACCGCCCTCCTGGGCCACCCTGACTCTACTCCACCCTCTGCCCTGCCCCTCCAAAGGGACTTAGCAATGGAAAGTCCTCCAATTCCCCACCTTCCCCTGGCTGTCTGAGCAGCATATGCAAGTTGCCAGAAGATTCTTGTTCAACGCCTCTGACCTTGGCGTTCACCCTGGCCCACCAGGTTGGGGACAGATGCCTGACGCTTCCCACGCAGGGCTCTATCTTTGGGGGACTCAGCTAGCCTATACAATGCCTGTGGGTGAATTGGAGAAAGGCACCCCATCCGGGCAGACACAGCCCGTTCCAGGGTTTGGCCAGTGGGCCCAGATGGATTTCAGGTCCCACTAGCTTCAGCCCCAACCAGGGTGCCTTTGAGCAGTGCACACACTGCACAACCTTCTCCAAAGGGCCTGCCTGCCTCTGTCTTTCTGGAGGCCAGCCAAGCCCCGAAAAGCTCTCCAAGAGAGCAAAACCTTCATGAAAATGAAATGAACCCTGTCCGTGTTCTCCCTACCCCTAGTCTCAGCCCCCTCTCCCCAGCATGTGTTGTGAAAGGAAAAAGACAGACATAACGGGAGGGCCGTGTGGGGATTGCAGCGGCCCCTTCCCTGGAGGGAGCAGAGGGCTTGGGGTCCCCGCACCTGGGGTGCTAAAAAGCCCCACCTTGGGAGGGGGACACAGAAACGGCCAAAGCCAGAAGGGCAGTGCCAAGCCAGACTCCAGCCGGCTGACCCAGAGGTCGGGCCCTGTCCTAGGCACGTGGGGGTCATTCCATCCCACTGGGCCCAGTGTCCTGGTGGCAGCTGTGGGAAGACAGAGGCATCATTGCGGGCAATGGAGAAAAGAGGTGGGCCGGAGGAGGAGTGACACCTTCCAGCAACCTCCTGGGTGCCCCATGACCCACCACCCAGAGCGACACCCCTCTGGCTGCCTGCTTCACCACACAGTCTCTCTGTGACATTTTAACCATCTTTGGTGACATTTTGCATGGCAGATGTCAAGCGAGGATTAAAAACGAGTCCGTCTTGCTATTATCATCCCTAATCACTCATCGCTGGCCGAAGGCTCCCTGCAGAGGAAACCGGGTCCATGTCGGGCCCTCCAGCCCCACAGACCTTTTTCTGTGCTTTTGTGCTTTTTTAGAAGTCTCCACGGCAAAGTCTCCTTCCTGCGGCCCACCCACGCATGCAAGCACGCAGCAAACCCATGCATTGCCACTGCTCCCTGCGCCTTCCATCCGGCCTGGGTCCAGGCTGCCTGGTCTGACCCCAGGCCTGCGCCTCGCTGCAGCCTCCTCCTTCCTCCCAGCGGCCTCCTCTCAGGCAAGGCTTTCACTCTCCTCTCTGCCAGTGCTGCCAGCCCTGCGGGGCCAGGCGAAGGCCCTTTCCTCTCTGGGATGCCGGGCAGGGGCAGGGGAGGCGGAGGAGGAGTGTGATGGGGAGATGGTGGTCCCCTGGCCGCCCCCCGCCCCCCCCCCCACATACGCATGGGCCCAGCCACACCAAGACCCAGTGCACCTCCACGTGGGACTCCAGAGTCCTGCCGTCCCAACACCCAGCCTGGGGTGAATCCAGAGGTTTCCCTGCCCTGCTCAGGGCCCCACCCCCCCACCAGGCCCCCTCTGCCACTTGCTCCGCCTCCCTCCCTCTCTCCTGGCCGCTGGCCACCAGCCTTTCGAGAGGCCCAGCCCCTGCCTCTTGAAACCATCCCTTTCTTGACCCTCCTGGCCCTTCCAGCTATTGTCCCAGCCCCGCCTTTCTTTCTTTCACAGCCAAACCTCTTAGCCAGCGTCTGTATTCAGCTTCCCACTTCCTCACCTCCCCCACCGGCCGGGCTGCAGCTTCCTCCGTCCCAGATGCTGGCCTCCCACGGCCACCTTTGACCTCCCTGTTGCTACATCTAATGAGGCTCTTCACTCCACATGCACACTGCACGGGGCTGCGGCCCAGGCCTGCCGCTGGCCACTTCCTTTTTCCTGCCACACTTTCTGGCCCTGGCTGCTGACACCGCAGCCTCCCAGCCTCCCAGCCTCCCTCCCCGCTGCGGGCAGCTCCGTCTGTGCAGACGGCTACCGCGTCTTCGTCGGCGCCTGGGCCTGGTTGGTGGCGAGACAAGCCTGTGGCACCTTGTCAACCTGCTCTTCTCACTCTTCTCGATGGCTTCTGGGTCGGCCCCGTCCCCAGCTGAGACGAAAGGCCCCTGAGGTCAGAGTCCGTATTCTCTTCCTTCTAGGGCCTCAAAGGGCCCAGGACAGTGCAAAGCATCAGGCCCCCAGCCCATTCGAAATGCACATCTCGTCCAGATACAAACCAGCTCCCACGTCGGGGACTTCTCAGAGGCGAGGGTGAGGGTCCCCTTGAACAGGCCATGACCCTCTGGTCATGCCCACCTACGTGCCCCTCCCTGGATAACACCCTCCATGGCTCCCTACTGCCTGTTCCCTCTGCCTGAGCTCTCCTGTGCTCTTCTGGCACAACACGATCCTCTCTCTGGCCGCACCTCTCACAACTCCTCCTTGGGTGGCTTCTTTGGGCTCCAGAATATATGCTGCTTTCCAGACACATCCGATACTTTTTGGCCCCCTCTGCAATGCCTTTTACTTTTTTATCTCTCGACATACTCCTAACCATCCTTCAAGGCTTTCTTAAAAGTACCCTCTACCAGGAAGCCTTCCTTGATTCCTCCAGAGCACAGTGGTCTCTCCCTCCCCAACATACCCCAAGAGGCCCAACTCAGAGAAGCTGGTGTTTGCCATCTTGCATCATGATCAGCTGTTCTCCCTGCTCGCCTCTGCCTCTTTGAAAACGGGCCCTGTGTCTTACCTGTGTCCCCATCTCCAGGGTGGGCATTGTCTGCTCAGTACAGGTCTTGATTTGTCTTGGATGAGTGGGAGACTAGAATGAATGAAGGGAAGGTAGGAGAGCACAGTGGTTAGGACAGCAGGCTCCAGAGTTTGAAGACGCGGGTCCAAACTGAGGCTCTGCCACCAGCCGCCTGCCTGACTCACCCATGACGGCCATCACCATCCTCATCGGCACTCTGGAAGTAAAAGCAGTGACTCCTTCATAAGCCACTGTAAGGACCCAATAGAAGCATGCACTTACGATCTTCCCACAGAGCCGGGCACCCAGTGAGCATTGCCCGGACACCAGCTCTTGGAGTTTCTAGTCATCGTCACAGACGTTCCCACTGGGAGAACCAGTGGGCTGAGGGTCTGAGGGCCTCTGGGGACCCAGCCCGTGGGAGGTGCACTCCTTTACCTCCCGAGCTCGGCAGGCCACGTGCACCCAGGATAACCCCAACTCGGTCCATCAGAACCTCAACGAATGCTCTGAGGGGCCACCCCGACCACCCCAAGACCCCAATCCTCCTTCCCTGGCATTTCTGTCTCTGCCCCAGGCCTGCAGGAAGCAGAGGTGGCTTTCCAGTGCCTCATCACCGTACAAAGGAGGTCGGCTGTGGCCTCTGAGAGTGACCACCTCCTCCATCAACACCTGCCCTCGCCCTCGAGGACCGATACCACTCACGCAACGAGCTGCAGGGCCACCAGCCTGGATGGTGTCGCTGGGGACCTGCTGTCTGTCTTCCTACCCCTCTCCTGGTGCCTCCGCCCCTCACGACCAACCTACGTCCCCACCTCCAAGTGGCATCAGCCGGCGTGACTGTTGGCCCCCCTGGCACCGTGACCCTGGCGGGCGGGAGGAGGGAGGGCCGGGCTCTGTCGCCCTTCAGCCGGCTAATGCGGAGTCTTAATGAATATGAATCGCCGCCGCCTCCATTCCTTCACACCTCGCTGAGCCCAGAAAGGTTACTCAGAATTAAATGTAAATCACATATTTACTGGTATGAATCAGATCACAGTGTCACTTTCTCACAACAGAGAATTTAATCACACCGCAGCCCCGAGGGCTTCTGCTCTCCTGAGGCCACCGCCCCCCTCCCCCGCCGCCGGGGGCGCACCTGGGAAAGCTCACAGGCCCTCGACGCTGGGGTGCGGGGTGGGGGCGCTGCCAGGGCCTGGGAAAGGGCAGCGGGCACAGTGGGAGGCCTGAGGCTGGCGTGTCCCGCCCTTTGGTACCCAAGTCACGGCTGCCTTTTAATATCACATCAGTCTGAAGCAGTCACAATGGGCTAGGCAGCACGTTACATGCTGTGGACACTTAGTAAACGCTGAATAATCACAAGAACATCGCTGCTAAAAGGCTGCTGGCAGTGACCTCTTCTCCCCGGCTCGCTTGTGTTCCTGGAGCCGAGGGGGAAAGGAGAGAGACACATGAAAAGGCTGCTCCATGCTGCTGTGTTCAGAGGCAGCGGGGTGGAAGGAGCTCTGGCTTTGCAGCCGGGAGGCCCCGCTCGGAGCCCGGTGTCGCCGCTTGCTCTCCCGAAGGACTGCGGGCAACTCGCTGTCACCGCAGACTCTTTGTCTGTAGAGTGGAGACAGCGCAGGTCCTGCCGGCGGGGCCGACATGTTGCACGGGGGAGCATCTGCCCGGAGTGAAGCGCTCTGCAAACACAGAGCAATGGCCACAGGCCAGTGCAGGGGTCACCGGGCAAGGCACAATGGGGCCGGGTCTCAGCCCCTCTTTGCCACGTAGCAGGGCCCTTGATAGGGGTCCCCGGCAGGCAGGACACCGTGTCCTAGAGAAGGCATCCCATGAGACCTCGTGTGGTGGCTCCAGTGGTGGCCCTATGGGGACCCAGTGAGGACAATCACTGTTCTCTCAGGGGTGCAATTCTAATTCCAGTGGCTATTTCCCTGACTCGGGTTCACAAACAAAGCCAGAGCTTTTCTAAGCCTGGGACTAGCTATAAAAAGAAAGCTCCTTGACTTTAAGCCCCAGGGAGCCGTGTTCCTTAAAATTTGTGAACAGGGAGTCTCCCTGACACATGAAGAAATTACATCTGTTTTTTGGGTTAAACATACACACACACAATGTGCACCGGCTTCCTGTACAGACAATGTGGGCTCAGATTTTCCGGAAAATAGTTACCCAGCTAGGAAATTCTCCATCAAGAAAGCACTGCTGGGCCGTTCAGCTCTGGGGAGGGCACCTGGGCACGAGTTTGGAAGAGGAGGAAGTTCAGTCTGGGGATCACTAGTGAGTGCCAGCTCCTCCACCCAGCTTCCCCGCGAGGAAGTGGAAGCCACCACGCAGCCCCTGGCGACGATGACTCGCCTTCCTAAGTCAACTGCATGCTCCTGCCTTGCACAGGGATTTGCAAACCGTAAAGAGCTTCCCCAACAGCATCAGCCCGGAGACGGGCCTCCCAGGGAGGAGGCTTGGGAAGGGAAGGGGCCGTGACATCCTGAGGAAAGCAGATGTCCCTGGCGTCCTGCCGTGCCTGAGGGAGGTGACACACACGGAGCTCCCTGGCTGTATGTGGCACTCGATGGTTTGCACAGCGTCTGTGTCTCCTGCGATGTCTGAGCCTCTCTTCACCAGGAAAGGCTTCCTTTCTTTCCTTGGCTCCTGGGAACCTCAGAGGAGTTGAAGGCTACTCTAGGGCCACACGGCCATTAGGCAGGAGCAACGTCTGTCCTCACTGGGTCCTCCCTCCCCTTAGCGCCTCCACCAGAGCCACCGTATGAGGTGTCACGGGATGCCTTCTCTACCACACCGTGTCCTGCCCGCCAGGGACTCCTATCAAGGGCCCTGCTACATGGCAAAGAGGTGTGACAAGGGGCACGTGGCCGTGGGACCCCCTGGTCTGCTCATGTGCCCAGCACTCAGAAGCAGTGGCCTGTGGGGAAATGGCTCGGGAAAGGCTGAGCTTGGGTGCCGGTGGGGTTGGAGGTGCCGGTGGGGTTGGAGGACAGTCCTTTATGACGTGGTCTGTGTGCCTTCCAACAGGCACGAACTCGTGCTGTGTCCCCACTGCGGGGATTCGTGGGTCTGGGAGTCAAGGGTTGAGAGTTCATCCCTGTCCCCGTCATTCCCAGCGACCCTCTGGCAGGATTGACATTTCCTGCCCCCACAAACCTCGGGCTCTGTGAGGCCAGGGCTCCCGGTCCCCAGACAGCTGACAGTTCTGTCGTGGGGTCAATCCTTCTTGCAGGTGATACTGTAAAGGTCCCACTGGACTTGAAGCTGTGACTGCCGCCTGTCACTGTGGGTTCCTGGTGGACTAGCCAGCAGTGAAAGGAGTCGCCATGCTGCATACTGGCGGGTCATCCACCCTGATTACTGGGAGGGCCAGGTTCTGTGGCTCCCAAGGTGGGCAGGGACTCTCTGGGACCCTGGGAGTGTCTTCGTGACAGACAGTGTCTGTGAATGAGCTCTGCAGCAGTGGCAGCTCCACGAGGACAGGACAGAGTCAGGGCTCAGACCCCACTGGCATGGTGGGCTGGGTCACCCTGCCCAGTAAGTCACTCAGAGCAACCCAGGTGCTCGTTGAGGACGAGGAACATGAAAACTGGGTAATGGAAGTGAGATTGAGGAATACCCACCGCAGCCCCAGGACAGGGACGGTGGCTTCTGGCACTTAAATCTTCTCAGAGATTTAAAGGAGACTCTGTAGTCATTGGACTTGTGCCTCCTCCTGGAAGGAAAGGGGGACACCCAGTTTTCACAGAAGACTGAGCCCCCAGACTGCGGTATGGGAGCGGGGTACAATGGGAGGGCAGAGGCAGACGTGGGTGGTCCGGGTGACATAGAGACACTTCTACGCCGTCCTTCTCATCCTCCAGACTGCCCCGCCTCCGGGCTCTTACACCCTTGCCCTGCAGCCCCCTGCAGTGGCCGGCTCTGTGACTCCGCTCAAATGAATGCAGCCACGACCCCAACGCATTTCATCTCCTCTCCATGTGCACACACGCCACTCATGCCGTGGGGCTTTCCTGTGGGTGCTGAGACCCGAAACGCAGCAAGACCTGCACGGCACCCACACGTGAGCAACAGGAAGCATGCAGGGGTGAACATCCCGGGGGACATCCTCTGAGCAGTGGGATACTAGAGCCCGCGGATAAATTCGTCTCCCTTTCTGCCCCCGATGGACTGTCTCACGACAGTCACTACATGGCCTTTTGAGAGACGTTTCCATGAGAGCAACCCATCAGCCACGCCTGATGCCACCGGGTGGCCTCCATTCTCCTGCATTCTTGTGTTGACTTTGCCTCTCCCCAGCTTTGCCGAGCAGGGCCCTCACTCCCACTCCCTGGCATCGCACTCCTTAAAAGAACAGTAGCACATGAGCCTGTGCCCCAGGACTTGCTTTGTAGAGAATTTCAGCTAAGATGTTCAAGCCCGTTTAATCTTTACCCCGAGGCTCGATAGGCGGCACCGTGACCATCTCTCAGTTCTGCGTTAGGGCAATAAGGCTGAAGGTCAGCACCGTGTAACAGGGAAGTCACGAAGACAGAGCCTGCACCTGGCCCGGCTTCCAAGCCTGGGCTCACTCCAGGGCGTGGAGACGCTGCCTCTGGGAAGCCTTCCTGGCCGGGCAGGCTGAGGGTGGTGGGGCTGGGGAAGGACGGGAGAGGGTCTTCGCCTGGGAGAGCCTGCTGGGCCGAGGTGGGGCAAGCGTTGGCCGGGCAGTGGAGCAGGGCAGGGGGAGCTTTGGTGTGGCCAGCACAGGTCTCCTGGCCAAGGAGTGGCAATATCAAGGCCCTGAGGTGGACACTGGGTACACAGCCTGCAAGTGCCTCTGAACAACAGCGTGCCACACTTGGGGAAGTGAGGGACCCAGGGCTTACGGCTAAAAGGATGTCTCGAGGGCTGCCTCCTTTATTTCTTACCTCTTGGAGTCACAGAAGTCCCAAAGGGTGACACAGAGGAGACCCAGGACCCCTTCCTGCCAGGGTTTCCCATCTATGCTCCTGGGAACTCTTGTGCTTCCAAAGACATTGACAAGAGCGCCACAAGAAAATAGCCTCCTTCTAGAAGGTCCCAAGGTGCTGTGTTATAGTACAGTCCCACAGCACGTGTCAGCCAACAGATGCAAAGACAACAGCACAAAACGCTGAGTAACGTGACTCTAACATTGACCAAGCTCATTAGACCATGTAACCTATCAAGCAAAAATTTTTTTCCTGAGCAACAGATATTTTCATCTTATAGCCTGCTAAAACAGAGCAGGCTATAGTATAGTGTTTGGAAAAACATTGAGCTAACTCAGTGCCCTCATTTGACTGTGGAGGGAAACCACAGACCAGAGAGGTGAGTCAGCTTGTCCAGAGACACACAGCAGGAGCGCACACATCCTGATTCCGCGGCTGGGGCTCTTTCTTCAACCTGGGAGAAATTCCCGCTGCATGATCATTGCCAAGCTATTAATGAAAATGAGACCTAAATTAGCTTCAGAAAATGAGGTTTTAGCATTGGAAAGTTTTGACTACTGAAATTGGGAATGCAAATGAGTATATGTGCTAGAAATCAGTTAGCAAGTAGGAAGGAAGCTCCACAGATCCTAGCCATCAGCACGCATGGCACCTCTTTGGGCCTCAGTTTCTCATTTTGCGGGGTGAGGTGGGAGTGAGCAGGCTAGCCGGTTGCTAAGATTTCTGTCAGGCGTGGCGAGATCCTGTGATTTCAGAGACAAGGATGAATAGTCGGGAGGGTTCGGGCCTGGAGTGGGGACCCCTCGAGGAGGGGGAGACCAGCCGGCCCCTCGTCCAGCCCTGGGCAGGCTTCTCAGCTGCCCACGGAGGAAGGCCCTTTCCCCAGAAGCAAAGCGTGCATCTCACATTAGCTTGCAAGGCAGCGCTGATTAGTAATTAAATGGTTCAAAAAAAATAAAGCCATTACAGCTAATGCCATCAAAATCAGAACCTCAGACGCTGGCTCATAATTACGAGTGTACCTTGAGACTCGCAGGAGAGGACATTTACATTTTAACACGCACGCTGCACAGGCATTGATACCCCCACCCCCACCCTGCTGCCACCATCAGGGGACCCACTGATGAATTCATTTGTTTCCCAGCCTTGCTCTGATCCCAGAAAAAGCAGGTCATCCCGCAAGCAGGCGACGACGGGGAGGGGTGGAAAGGGGCTCTGCATGAGGCTGGTTTCAGCCTGGCCAAGCCTGGCCGTGTTACTTTGCACGAGTCACCTGATCACCTTGGCACACCTCATTTTGCTCATCTTAAAGTGGGGATAATGATGCCCATCTTGCAGTGCCGAGCGAAGGATTAAATGAGTCAGGCATTTCTAAATGCAACCCATAGTCCTTATTAGACCCGGGACTTGGCACTCAGTGGGCACTTGTCCAGTGTGTCCTGAGTTGAACATCTACGGTATAGCCAGTCCTTTGCTGCACATTGCTGGGGACCAGGGAGGACAAGATGGGGCCCTGGAGAAGAGTCACTGTCCCCGGGAAGTGAGGTGGATGAACGTGAAATCACTGGGCTCACGGAGCCAAGGGATTAGGGGCTGGTCTGCAGTGAGGGGCAGTCACAGAAGCAGCGCTGTGGACTGGGGAAGAAGAGCTTGCGGCCCAGGGGGAACAGGTGCATTTGAAGCACATGGTACAAGCCTGGCCTCATGCTGGTTCTTTACATAGACTGTCTCATTTAATCTGCACAACCACCCCCGTTTGACAGACGAGCACATCGAGGCTCAGAGAAGCCAATTAGCTTGTTCAGCATCACAGAGCTGGGAGTGGGGGAGCCATCAGTCCATTGGGAGCTGTGAGGCCCCGCAGCCCACTGTCTTCTCAGGACCCCAGGCTGCATGCCAGGCAGGAGGAGAACAAGGACCCACACCAGCCCTTAGGTGTCGGGGCTGCGGAAGGGCCAGGTGTCAGAGGTTCCTGATGCCAGGCTGACATGTAGAGTTGGCCCAGAAGGTCTGAGAGGGAAAAGTTGGCCCCCAGCACTCACCAGACCTCACAGTCTTGCCTCTGAGCTAGGGTGACCCCCCTCACTCAGGCGTGGGCCTCCACCGGAGCAAACCTCCTTGTCAGTCACCCTGGCAAGATTTCTAGGGATGCAGAGCCTAGAGCTCTGGGCTGTCCCTTCACCTTTGAGGGCAGCCGCTTGGAGGAGAGAACCAGCCAACAGCCTGGTGAATCTGCCAGGCCTGCATTCTAGACTTCTAGAAGGTAGTCCATTGCTGTGTGACTTTGGGCCAGTCCCTTCCCTTCTCTGGGCCTCCACTTCCTATTGTGTAAAATGAGAAGGTGGGACAGGACAAGCTCAGCTGCCCCTCCCAGCCTTGACTGTCTGATTCTATGTGAGCCTTTGTATCTTCTGGAATTTTTAAAAAATAAAGCAACTGCCCTTGGTACACAGGCTCCCTGAGACTCTCAACTCTCACTATTTCCCCCCAAGGCTTAACTGTCCAGGGGCTAAGAAACAAAAGTTTGGGGGCCTTTTTTAAAAAAAAGAATATAAAATATCAGGGCCAGACAGGCCATTTTCAGACAGTCCCTGGGGCCTAGTCAGCTATTAAAGATGGAAATTATATATTCATAACACAGGATATTGCTGCTTGCTTATTTATAACTTGCTCCATTTCCAGAATATTTATTCTAGACGAGGAGGCTTGATAATTTTCATCCAATCTACTCCTCATAGCTTAGGGCAAAAGAAGGAAACAGCTCAATTGAAGGAGCAGCTTTCTATTATCGGCAGGTGAGAAAGGAACACGCAACTCCCTCTCCGCAGGCCGGGCACCCCCCCTCCTGTCTGCACCAGCGCCCCCAGGGCACCCCAGCCAGGCCTCGCCACCCCCGGTCCTCTCCAACAAGGCAGGACTTCACACGGGAGGGCAAAGCAGCACAGCCTGCACCTTCTCCTTTGACCCAGGAAGAGGCTGAGGCCCAGAGAAAGGGCATGAGCTTGCTCAAGGTCACAGGGATGGGACACACACACACACACACACACACACACACACACACACACACGCAGGGCTGGGGGAGGGGTGAGCCCAGGCACCCCGAGTCTCAGGCCAGCACTGTTCAAGGAGGGAAAGGGAAGTATGGAGGATCTACTAGCTGCCAGTCTCTGGACTAAGCACTAAATCCTAAACTGAGAGATGTTATGAAGTACCTACTGTGTGCCTTGCCCCGTGCTGGGCAGTGCTGGGGATCAAGGAAGCAGGGACAGGTGCTTGAAGGAAAGGTTCCTCCGAGAAGGTGGGAGCAAAGCACATTGCATCACCAGCCGGTCCTACCAATCTGGACGCCCCTCCTCTGCTAGGTTCATCAGCGTTCCTCCCGCCAGACTGAGGACAATGAGGAACTTGTCCGAGGTCACAGTGCTGGTAAGGAAAGGGTGGGGTCAGGATTTGAACCCACCCTGGTCAGATTCAGGATCCATGCTCTTTCTACGACCCCCACACCCTCTCCTGGGCAAACCGCAGACAGCTGAGGCTCCCTCTGCCCCACTTCCTATGGGCACTCAGGCTGTGAGCACTGCCACACCCTGCAGGAACCTGGAACCGGGGCCCTGTTACAGGGAGAGAAACCAGATGCCCAGAAGCCCTTTCGTGATTGTCAGAAAAAAGCTATAGACCAGGATGGCTTTGAGTCCAACCTAAATGTAACCTCTAACTTTCATACACCTCACAGGGGCACACACGCTTGCACATGCATGCACACACATGCACACACGTGCAAGGTGTGGCTGGCATGCTGCCCCATGTGAACATCCTCAGTGACACAGTCTCCTACCTGCTTGCTTAGTGAGGCTGGGAACCCTAAGTAGAGTTCACCCAGATTGAAAAAGAGTGTTTGTGCTGTGTCATTTATGCATTCTGCAAACATTCGTTGAGCACCTATTACAGAGCAGGCCCCAGGCAGGCGTATGGGTGACAGTGTTGAACGGGGAGCAAAACCAACCCTGGGAATATCTCCTTCAGGTTGTGGTTTGGTGGAGGACCTGGGATTCGGGCCTGGAGTCTGGGTGAACTGGACCCTTGAAGGGTCACGAGAGCTCTGAGGGGGAGCAGGGGTTCAGCTCGGCCAGGTGAAAGCCCCGCCAAGAGCAGGGCACCTGCAGAGGCCTCTGGACAGGGGAGGGCTGGAGAGGAGGCCCTAGGCCAGGCCAGACCTGCAGGTCCTCCCCCACCACACTAGGGATTTGGGTCTTTGTCCTCAGGGCAATGGGAAGCCATTGAATGGAGAAAGGAACAGAGTCAGATCGGTTTCCAAATACGTCTGAGAGCTGAGCAGGAGGGTGTGGGGGAAGCCAGGGTCTCCTACCATGGATGACGGGTATCCCAAAGCAGCCTGCGTGGGTGCAGCGTGCACACCCGCCGTTCCTACGTAGCCCTGCTACTGCAGCCTTCCAGTGCTGAGCTCAAGAAAGGCCAAGGACCACCTACATCTGGACCAGGGGCCTGGGAGCTGATCTGAAATTCCAATTTCCAGGCCAGACCTCTGGAATCAGAAGCCCTGGGGCTGTCCTGAGATCTGTATTTTACGAGCTCAGCAGGAAACTCGAAAGCAGAGTGAAAGCTGAAGACCCTTAACTTGGCCTCTCTGAGGTTCGGTCTGGAGAGAGTCCTGGCACCTAGGGATTCTCCACCGCAATGGCAGACGTTCTCAGCCCGAGCTATACTTTAGAACCGTCTGGAGGACCTTGGGCCTCAGGCGGCGAAGCTTCATGCGCAGAGGTTCTGGTTCACTTGGTCTCGGGGGCTGGGCACCATTGCTTCTAAACTCTCCCTGGTGGCTTTGTGGTGCAGCCAGGGTGAGGGGGACTCTGAGTCTTAATCAGGGCACGATGGGGGACTTTAGGGGCAGAGGCAGAGGCCCTAAGAGCACGGATTCCACTGATTCAGCCTTAGGTCTTCCACACACCCCTCCTTCTGCACATGCCAGGCCCCGTGCTGGGTGCTGATGCATCCCGTTCCCAGGGCAGCTTGGTGTGTGTGACGGTGCCTGGGCCACGTCCCAGCTCCCACATGCTCACTGGGGCAGGAAACTTGCCTGCTGAAAACGACCAAGCAGCGGAGTCTCTCACCACCTCGTTGTCCCGCCTGAGGTCAAGGGAAGAGAAGGGACTGCCCCAAGGTCACAAGGGTGTGGGGTGAGAGATGGCTGAGCACATGACACAGGCGAAGGTCCTGGCCTTTCTTAGGCTCCCAGAACAGAGTGTGGATAGCAGGAAGGACTGAGCACTGCAAAAGGATATGAGGGCAGGGGGTGAGGGGTCCGTGGATGAACTTCCAACATAGGAGGAAGATGGGACCCGTCAGAGCCCCCGCAGCATAGGTGGGCATGCAGTATCCCCAGAAATCGGGGTCCATTTAGTGCCCACCCTTGTTGTATAAATGTAGGAACTGTGGTCCAGGTGCAGGGGGGACACACCCAGAGTCTCTGACACACACAGATGCACACACAACATGCATACACATACACACAGGCACACACACAACACACACACACTCACATACAGATACACACAGACACAATACACACAGCCAGACAGACATGCACACACATACACAGGAACATATGCAAATGCACCTACACACACGCAGCTCCCTAGACGTCTATAGTCTCCAGGGTTCTTTCCGCCTACTGCTCCATGGCTCAACCAGAGTGCAGTTTATTGATTCTTTGGTGTTGTAAAATTTATTTCTGCATCTTTTAAACCACAATTCTTGCCCAGGATATCCTAAACCTTAATATCAGATGAATCATAGTGACATGAGGTTTTGGGGGGTCATTGTCTTTTCTATTTCTTTGAATCAATAAATCATCTGTAAACGCCTTTAATAGAGACAAATGAAAACCAGCCTTACCTTACTCTAAAATTGATATTTTCAGCCTCTAAATACAGTTTGTCAGCCCAGGTGTCTACAGAGTCTATAAAAACGGTAAGCTCCTCTTGCAGGAATTTAAGATTGCTTCAGTCTCCTCATCGACCGAGGTGACCAGGAGCCCTGTGCACCTGGCTGAGGTCCTGGAGCCTGGGCAGACCTGGCTTTGACCACAAAGGGTCTCCCCCTCCAGGTACTCCTGACGTGGCAACACGGGCTAAAGAGAGCCCCCTCCTCACTGGGACACACTCACAGGCACTGACATACACTTGTCCTCACGAACACGAATCCAGCCATACCGACTTGCCCAGGGTCACACGTACACGTGTACACGTGCACCCACGCAGGTAAAGATGTGCCCACACACACACATGCACACACATACTTCCACCACACACGTGTGGGACCTGCTTGTGCACATGCTCCAAGGCTCCTAATTATCCACAAGTACAGAAGGATGTGTGTGAGAGAGAGAGAATGAGAGAGACAGAGATACTTTATGTTATAGGAAGGTAGGGGACATTTATTTTGGATTCTGTATTTTTAACTCTAAGGCCTAAGATTTGAAACAATCTCTTCTCACTTCCTCTCCCTTCCCACCCTGACCCCTGTGTTTCATTTCCTGGGAAACCAGCAAGTGAGAGATGCTGAGGAACTGGGTGACATCAGCCGGTGACACAGGGCAGGAGCAGGGACTTCTTCCATCATTTGCTATTCAGACAGGAGCAGCCCAAGAATTTTCAAGCCAAAGAGACTGCCTGAACCCACAGACAGTTCAGGTTTAAACGCCAAAACCGACAGAAGGTTAAAAGGTGTTGCTGCTTTCTGCAAAGCCCACTGTGACTATCACCTCCAAGGCTAAGAGCAATTCTGTAGCAGGAAGGTGCAAAAGCCTCCCGAGACAGCCTCCTGGAAAATAACCCCTCATGTGGCATCTCATGGGAGGAACAGTTAACAGAAACGCAGTCTCGCAGGAGGTGACGGGCACAGGCTCTGCTCCTATGGACCCCAGGGACAGCATGTCCCTTTGCTATGAGTCGAGGAGCGTAAACTCAGCTTTGCCCTGACACAGACAAGCTGCTCCATCCCGGAGCCACTAGGGAGTCCCTCTCACTCCCCTTCACATCTAGAAGAAAACATGTTCATCTCAGATGCCCTCCTGGTGAACACAGCAGTGGCAGAACCCCAAAGAATGTCTGACCCAACATCAGCCCCCCTCTTGGCACAGCTGCTGCCAGTAGTGCCTGGACCCTGGACCCTCTGGAGGCCTGAGCACTGGCTTCTGAGTCACTGTGCAACCTCAGCTGCCACTTAACCTTTCGGGTGTCAGCCTCACTTCTCTTGCAATCGGGAGGCTTATTATTCCCTTACAGTATGAGGCTCCAGGGAGTTCCCAAGTGGCCTGCCCCAGAGAAAGTCTATAACGCATGACAAATAAGCTTTTAGAGGTTATTCTTACCAGAGACTCATGGATCACATCAGAGGAGAAGACCACTTCCCTGAAGTTGGGACAAGTGGCTTGACTGCATGATGTTTGCTTAGAACGACGGAGTTTACAAAGCTCTTTAGGGAAAGTATTTCCATTATGCTCCCAACACCCCTGCAAAGAGTACACAGGATATTTTTATCCCAAATCTGCAGATGAGAAAATGGAGACCCCAGGGAGAAAGTGCTTTGGTCAAGGTCACGCAGACATTTTGTGACTTCAACCCAGCGTGGGGTCTGTGGTCTTGTGACTCGGAACATTCTAAAGGGCTTCAGAGTTGAGATGGTATCTTCACAAATCCCGTCCAGTGGTGTGAGAAGACTGATCCCCAGCCTGTAGTCACCAGCCTTGATCCAATTGGACATTCTTGCATGCTGAGAAGGCGGCAAGCGTGGCTGTCATCACGCTAATGCTGGCACCTGGTACAGTGCCTGGCACAGGACAGGCGATCAGAGAACATTTTTAGAATGAATGGGAAATGGACACTGCTGGTTGGGTGGGTAGATGGAAGCGTGCATACATGCATAAACTGACAGAGGATGGCTAAGGACTTTGGAGCAGCACAAACTTAAATTATAATCCTGCCTCCATCTTCCTGAATGTGTGCCTTTGGACAAGCCACTTAACCCTTCCAAGCCTTGGTTCCCTTATCTATAATGGGTGGTGTATCTACCTCATCCAGGTGGTAAAGATGATATTGGCAACCCATGCAAAGCCCAGAGCATGGTACCTAGAAGAGACATGCTTCCACCATGGGAGTTATTTCTACTTGTTCCTGCAGGGGCTGGGCTGGGATTGCCCCCCAGGCTGCCCACCTTCTTCTACTCCTGCCCACTCTTGCTCTCTTTCCAGCCTGCCGGGGTCCCTGGCCAAGCTTGTTGGCTGGCTGGTCATTATTCTAGCCCTGTCTGACCTGAGCAGCTCACAGGGCCAGGCCTTGGCTCCCTTTGTCTGCTCCCCCCAGCACAGTCACCTCTGTTGTCAGACCCCTAAGGCCAGAGCAAGTACAGCCACCAAATTCAACCTTCTAGGATCCAGGCAACTGGGGACATGTGTGCTCTAGGGAGACCTTACCTGTGGCTGGCATTACGCACTGGGAGAGAAAAGGGAGAAGAGCTCTCCCCTATTCCCTTCCTTCCTCCCCTCCTCCTCTCCAGGGAAGCTGCTGGGTAATGGAAGGACACATCTTATTCATCAGGGTGCTTTTTGCTGCTTGAAGCAGGGAACCCAACCAAACCGGCTTGAATAATAAGAAAGCCATGAGAGGGCAAAGGCCCAGAGGCAGGGCAGAGCCAGTGAGATTCCCGCATGGCCACAAGGTAGCTGCTGAGGCTCCGAGCATCACAGGTAGCTGCTGCAACACCAAGCAGAGTGGGGGACCATTCATCTGTGAGAGAAAGCTTCCCCAGAAGAGGTCTTACACCCTCTTTCATTCACAAACTCAAGCTCACACGCCAACCTGGCGGGACTCAGAATCTCCTTGCTTTGAAGCATCATTGGCTCCCCTTGGCCTGGGCAGCAGGCCTTGGGTGAGGACCCTGGAGCGCTACTCTCCTCCACAAAGGTGATGCAGCCACTTCATTATCCGCTCAATATGTCCTTTGATGGAGACGACCCTGCTGGGCTGGCCTGGAATATTAGCTGGGTTAATTGTCCCTTCTAATGAACAACCAGTTCAATCAAGGACTTAATGCCCTCAGCCACTCAATTATGCCTGGCTCTGGACATGCAGAGTCCGTTACCGCCCCAGAGCCTTGCATGCAGGGAGAATGAGATTGGCTGGGGTGTGTGTGTGTGTGTGTGTGTGTGTGTGTGTGTGTGCCTGTTGTCATTGCCCACAGGCATTTGTTAAGAGCAAACTGTGGGCCCAGAGCCCAAGCTGGCAGAGAGCACCTGACCTTGGCTGTTGGCTGCATGGCTTCGTCAGGTAGTTCTGCTTGGCTCTGCTCAACATGGTTTTGCAACCACAACTCACCTGCAAATGGAGCGTGTGTGTGTGAGACACAGAGAGAGAGAGAGACTTAATAAGATCTCTGTGGGGTTAATAGTCTTCAAATTAAATTATTTAAATCAAACTCAGCCCATGAAAACCCACATTCACACACACACACACTCACACACACACATACTCACACGTGTACACACCCAAATTCTAAATTTGGCTACTGTTCGCTCTATCAAAAAAAAAAAAAAAAAAAGCAAAAACAAAAAAAACACTTAACTCCGGAGTTTTTTGTAGGACTATACTGAAATCTTCATTTTCTAACGCATCAAAGGTAAGGTGTGGTTAGAGACAGCCCACATGCCTATTATCAGGAGGGTGGCTAAATATTTTCTGGCACATCTATGTAAAACTTTGCAGCCGTTCCAGCACTGACGTGTATCTCTACTCACTGATGGGCACGTGACACATTTTGAGTCTAAAAAGAAGGTTGTAAAACTGCATGTTGATGGCATGATCCACGCATGGAAAATTATGTGTATCAGGATCTATATAAATATTGATGGCCGGAGAGTTATCTGAAAGGGTCCCCCCAAATTTTACCACTGCTTACAACTGGGTGGTGAGATTTCAGGTCACTTTGCTTTATTTTAATTTTTCTGTATATCCTGGCTATTCTACAAGAATGTGTATAATCAAATTAAGGCAATGCAGCAATTTTTACTTGGGGGCATTCTCTCGTGCCTCTCCATAGCCCCATCCTACAGATAAAGATCACACTTGTCTCACCTCCTGAGAAGTCTCACGCCCCTTGTGGGACTCAGGAGACAAACGTGCCCCTAAAACTGTCACTCACCTGCTTTGGACACTCTGGGACTTGATTTGTCCCTCCAGAAAATGGTCGTGCTATTTACTTCAACAGCTTGAAAGGATTTTTATTTGCTTATGATTATAAGCATTATACATGATCACTGATAAAACAAAAACCGCAGAGAAGCATATGGAAGGAAACATCACCCATCAGCCGAAGGTATCCACTGGTAACGTGCTGGTGTATTTCCTTCTAGTCTTTTTTCCAGGTAAAGTGGGGGTGAAGACGAGGAGGCCGGCGTGAGCATGGGTGCTGACTCTACTGAGACAGGCTGTGTCCCAGACCCAGCACTGCCACCGGCCAGCTGGGTGGCCTCAGCCCTGGCTCCTTATTTGTGACGTGGGGACAATAATCGTAAAGCCTTTCCCATATAGTGTTAGGTGAGATGAGGACCATAAAGCCCCAGCACTGTTCTGGCGTGGAGCAAAGCATTACTGCTATACTGGAAATACTATTTCAGAACCTTTTCTCCCTCCGCCCACCCCAGCGTCTTACCCATTTCTCCCATTTACGTAACTGCTGTGAGGATGACAGAAGCCGCTGTCGTCAGTGGCTGCTGGCTCTGGCTTCACATCAGAGCTATCTGGGATGCTCATAACCCACCGATGCTCAGGCCCCAGACTAATTAAATAAGAACCATGGGGGTGGGGCCCTGGCATTGGCATTTCTGGAAAGCTCCCCAGAGGATCCTAATGTGAGCCCTGGCTGAGCACCACCGGTGCGTGTCCAAGTGCTTTAGAAAGGCCAGAGAGCTACGTGAAGGGAAGGGCCGTTATTATTCATTAAGGATGTTTCTCTGGGGGTGGAAATGAGTCCATTGACTCCTGCTCACTCTCCCCTGACCCCTTCTAGCGAGACACGCTGGCAAATTCACAATCTCTTGCTCTGAGCAGGGTTTTAGGGCTCACAAGCATTTTCATGTCACTTCTGGAGCTGAGGGTTGTGTGGTTTAATTGCACACAGACTCTACCCCAGGTGCTGCGCTGGGCACTGCGTTAGGCCTAGAGGCTGCATGTGTAGAACAAGGGAACAGGCACTACCTCGCATTGTACCTCTGTGGAGGGTGATTTGGTGATATCCATAAAAAATGTGATAGGTACCCACCAATTCCACTCCTAGGAATATAACTAATGGAAATGAGTCTTAATTAGTGCCCCCCAAATGAATGGATATGACAGCATTATTTATAATAGCCTAAAACTGGGAACAACCCAAATGCCCATCAATAGTTGAACAGATAAATAAATTATGGTATGTTCACAAAATGGAACACCAACCAGCAATGAAAAAACAAAAAGAGCTCCAGCTACCCAGAACATGGGTGAGTCTCCCAGATCTAATGCTGAACAAAAGAAACCACACACGAAGTACATACATTGTTTAGGGTTCCATTGATACCAAATTCAGAAACAGGAAAAATCAATCCATGGTGATAGAGGCCAGATTATCAAATTGCCTTGGAGGGTGGGTATCCACCAGCACAAGACGTGGGATGGGGCTGGGAATGTTCCGCAGTAACCTACACCTTGATCTGGGTAGTGATCACACAGGTGTATACTCGTGTCGTGTATTGCATTTATGGAACTGTACACTTCACTTTTTGCAAGTTAAGTTTCAAATAAACTTTAAAAAAATGCAAATAAAATGGCATGTAGCCTTTGCCCTGGTGACTCCACTTCTAGCATTTTTTTCTATAGTTGTATTTGCACATGGAGGCTATTACATGGGTCAAGATTATTTATTGCAACATTTATTGTAAGAGCAAAAGATTAGCACAAAACAGTAGGCCCACCAATAGGAGGTGGTTAAAGAAAGTTTAACTCTTAACCGTGTAGCATGACACACCGTACAAACATAGCTGATGGCTGAAATATGTTCTTAAAATGGAAAAAAAAATCAGGGTGAAGAGATTCATAAACAGTGTGCTATCTTTGGGGTTAAAAACTGTAAACAGAGAGAGAGAGAGATTCATTCATGGAAACATAAAATAAAATATCTCTGGAAGGACATATAAGAAACTAGAGATTGGCTGACTGTGGAGAGGTGACCTGAGTCGCTGAATAGGGCAGAAGGAAACTTTTCACTGTATATTTTTCATGCATTTTGAATCTTGAACCTATTAAAATTCACCTTGGCCTATAATACAAGCCCAAACATAACCCACTGCCCTTCCCCTGCCCTCCCCATCACATTCTGCCTCCTGGTGCTTTGCAAATGTGGTGTGACTCTCACACCTGCCCTGGGTCTTATTTTGGGAAATTCCCTTCTTTGCCTGGTGTCACCTCCTCTAGGAAGCCTTCCCAGACTTCCTCAGACACCTCCAGGCTCCTGAAATCCATATTCCTCATACATCATTTCTCATGTGTCATTTGTCATACTGTTCATGATAATTGGTTTTCAGGGCTATGTGCCTACTCTAACGTCATCACCCAGCATGGTGCCCGGAAACAAGGTCTGTGCAATGAATGGGTGGATCGTTTTTACCAGGCTGGGAACTGAGGATCAGCATTTGTCTCCTACGCACCCTGTCTCATTTCCACATTCCGTGTAAGCATGCACTGTGCCTCAGTTTCCTCATCTGTAAAATGGGAGTACTAACAGCACCTACCTTACAGGATTACTTAGTGAGGGTTAAATGAGTTAATAGAGGGAAAGCATGTAGAAGCGTGTTTGATGTTAGCAGTCATTGTTATTTCCACATCACTGTATCATGATGAAGAAAGCAAATGTATTCCAGGGAGTTCAAAGGCCATAGTGTGACCCCCAAGGCAGGGTCCCTGTGACTAATTTCTCTTTCCTGTGGGTGAGCCCCGGGCAGGCTTCGGACCTGGGGACAGGGGAGGTAGTCAAACACCTGGTCCTCCAGGCCTCAGAGCCCCCTTTGCTTCCTCTTTCTCCCGTCCCACCAGTGACCACACTCCCCCCACCCCCCGAGCCCACCGTAAGCGCCTCTGTCTCCTCCCGCACGGGGGAGAGTGAGCAACGGGAGATACTCCAACAGGGGAAAGGGAGTCGTGCAGGGGGGAGGGCGTTTGAACGAGGACCCCGAGTCAGAACAGAGCACAGTCCTGACGGCTGAATTGGACGGTTGCATTTCAGCCTCCAAACCTGAGAGTGGGACAGAATCAGGGGCGGAGACTGGGTGTCTTCCAGCCACGTGCCATAAATCACTGCCGGAAAGGAGTCCTGGGGAACCTCTTCACCTTGCTAAGGTCCAGCTTTCTCATCTGCCAAATGGGGATCGTTACCATAAGGAAGAAAGGAAATGGTAATTCAGTGAGACCACAGGGCACAGCGCCTTGGAGCCTATAACACACTGGCAAGGGTTGGAGGACAGTCAGCCCGAGGGCCAGGACATTTATCCCCATTTGACTGACGTTAGGTACACAGGGACTCTTTAGCCGTTCAGTCCCCACCACTCCCTGCTGCTTCCCCCAGCCCTCCCCTCACTCCTGCTGGGTTTGCCTTGCTCCTGAAGGCACCCGTGCTACACGACATTAGTCACCAAGGTGCCTGCTCTTCCTTGTACTGCCAGTGTCGGAAAGGCCGCCGGCAGGGGAGAGAAAGTGCAGGGCCACTCTCTGCCCAAGGCCACTCTGCTCCACCAGAGGCATCCCCGTCCACCGAGGTCCAGGCCAAAGCCCCTTCACTCTTGGTCCCGGTAGTTTTCCATGAGCTGAGAAGTAGCCAGACCTGCAGGCAGCCAAGAAGACATGCCTTCCTTTAGCCTCTAGGTACAGAGAATAAATCTGCATCCTCCTAAACATGCCAGATTCCGGGCCTGCTGGAGCCTGGGAGGCCAGATGCTGCTTATAAGCCTGGCTCCCAGATGCCCGAAATTCCACCGTTATCAACCGCATTCCTCCGTGTTCAGCGCTGCCCTATATAGCTGAAGGATGTGCTGGGAGGGCGGGAGAGGGCTGCAAACTAGGCTGGGGAAGATCTTTCAGGACGGGAAGGCAGATCTGCAAGCTGCAGACAGAGCAGGTGGGGGGTCGAAGGGAAGGAGAGGGAGAGGGGGGCAGAGGGGCTTGAGGAGGAAGCTCCCAACCTTTTAGGGGCCAGAGGTGAGGGGGGAAGGGACGTAGGAGGGGAGAAGGGGCAGGGAGCAGCCCCACAGCGGGAGGCAGCAGCACCTGCTCTGTCATTTGCTGAGTGAACAAGTGACCTCCTGCAGGAACAGAGGTGCTGAAACAACCCAGACTGCTCCTCCAACCCCTCCTGCTCGCTTCCATCCCAACCCCCACAAACACGAAGGAACACCAACTTTCCCCTGCTAGGAGGATTCCGCTCCCACTGGGACAGAAAAAAGAATAACTCAGACCCACCCCCATCAGAAAATATGATCTTCACCAACCCCCTGCCCAGAAGGAGCCACCTCCTCTAGGTTCAGTTCTGACAGCAGACCCCACTGTCTTCCCTTTGGTCCTCTTGGAGGGTGTGGGGGTAGGTGAGGGAGAAACTCAGGTGCCTCTAGTTCCTGACTTCACTGTGTGACTCCAGGTGGGACACTAAATGGGGGCAGCTATAGCACCTGCTTCACAGGGCTGCCGTGAGGATGAAAGGAAGGGACCCCAGGGTGGGGACTTGATCTGAGCCCGACAGGGTGGATCAGCTGCTTCAGGGAGGGAGCAAAGGCTGGGGGCAGGGGCTGGGGAATACAGGGCTTGTCTGCATATGCTGTTAAAGAAGCTGGGGCGTGATCCATGGTGGGGGAAGAGAATTCTGGAAAGGCAAACTGTGGCTTGATCACCGAGGGTCTTCCCTGCCCAGCTAAGGACCTTGGACTTCATCCCCCGTGCAGTGAAAGCTACTGAGGGACTCTTGCATCCAAGAAAGGCCTTCAATGCCCAAAGAAGTCATTTGTTCCAGGCCCCTGGGGACAGCTGGGCTGCAGTTTCATCTGGTCAGACCACAGTCAGAGGGAGCCATCTCCATTAGGGCCACCAGCGGACTCCCGCCTCTTCCCTCCTGCCCTTTCTGTTTCTAGCTTGGGCGAGGACCTGACCTTGAACTCAGATAGACCTAGTCTCAGACCTTGGCTCTTTCACACCTGTAGGTGTCTGGGCAAGACCCTTAGCCACACAAACCTCAGTGTCCTTATCTGAAATGTGGGGGAATAACACCCAGGGTTATGAGGGTGACAGGAACTGGTGCATGTGGGGCCTGGGGGCCAGCTGGCAGCGGGCAGGCGCTGGCTGGAACCAGGCGTGTCCTCCTCCCACCAGGCGGGCAGGGCCCGCAGCGGGCGGTGTGTGCTCCGTGGCCGTGGGCGGCTTTCATCTCTAATTGCTCACAGTCTTCTCCTCTGTGGCTCTGACAGCAGCCGGGGAGAGAATGACCCGCGACTGGAAACCTCGAGGCCAGGCTTAGGCCTATTGGAAAAATATGAAACAATTATGAACAGCAGGAAAATTGTTTTTCTCTGTTTGCTTTGGCAGAGAGTAGAAAACCCGCCTCGAGGCTGGATTTGAGGTGGGGAGAAGACAGAGGAAACTGCTGTATGTGCCAAGTGTCCTGGGGAAAGAACTCTTATTTTTTTGTGACCCTACTTTTTTTGTGGCATGGTGCTACACACCTTCCTCCACGCAGCAGCGGCTGGCGGAGAGCTGATCTGGGGCAGGGACATAGCTGTGAGCAGACAAGGCCCCTGCCCTCAGGGAGGAGGACAGAAAAGATAAGGGAAAGCAAGCAGTGAAGGCGGGCAAGGAGTGCGGGAGGGGCGTGCTCAGAGAAGGCCGTGCTAGGAGGTGGCCTGGGGACCTGCATGATGCAGGAACTCTGCCAGATGCTCACCCGCAACCTGCCCTCGCAGCCTCACCTTGGCCTGGGCTCTGAGTATCGTTTTCCCGTCATACAGGTGAAGAGACTGAGGCTTGCAGAGAGAAAGCGCCTCGTCCAGTGTGCAGGGCAGTGGGGACTGTACCCGGCACTCCAGACCCCACGCCTCTCCCTGCAGCCTGGTCTTTCCACCCTGGACACAGGCCAAGGGACCTGGCGTTTCACTCGTCACTTCTTCCCAGGCTCAGTGAGGTGAAAAAGTTAGTGTGGCTTTCTCCAAGTCCCCTGCAGGGATGGCCCAGGAGGGTGCAGGGTCCCAGAGCCTGGCAAACTTCATTGGCAGTGGCCCGAACTGCTGCCCCAGGAGCACGGGCTGCAGAGGTACAGCAGTTCAGAAACGCGCCCCCAAAGATGTTTCAGCAGGACTGTGCCTGTGAGCTGGGAAGTAAGTCGGGGTCAAGGCAGGCGTCTGCCTGAGCAGCCATAACGTGGGACCTCTCCTGGCACGTGCAGACCTGACCACATAAGGACTCCTGGCTCGCAGAGGGGCTGGCCGGGCTCCCAGAAGACCCCCCGGTACTTAGTCTCTGTGGTCTGAGAGGGGCATAGACCCTGGGAGTAGTGAGTTCCCCACTGCGGGCAGTGATCAAGCCCAGGATGAAGGGGAACCCTCCGCTCCTCACCCCTCTGCCCTCTTCGCGGGGTTAGTCCAGAGTTGGGGGCACGTGAGCCCACAGGGCACGGGAATGTACAGAGGCTCTGCAGACCTGTGGGGTTTGCATTGAGGATTAGGTGGTAGAACCCTGGTGAAGTGCTGGGATCCAGGGCGAGGAATCCCCAGGTGAGTTTCCGATATCTTATTTATCCTAGGACAGTGTGTCCTGTTATACCATGATTTCACAATAATAATTTTTTTAAAACCTCTAACATTCCTTATGATAATGCATCAAGCCTAAGGTATAGATAATAATTTATTCACAGACACAATATATCACTGTTTTAAGGTGAATCATCCCAAGAACAGTTCAACACCTAAGGGACATCCACGAACCAGCAACATGACATTACCTGGGAGGCTGCAGAAATGCAGTTCTCAAGTTCTATTCTAGACCCTGAATCGGAATCTGTGCTTTAGCAAGATCTCCAGGTGATTTGTATGCACATGTAAAATTTTTAAAAGAAAGTATAATCATCACTCTCATAGAAATATAAGATGAACCTGGGACAAAGGTTTTAACTCATTAATTAATGAGGAAACCACTAAGATGTTACAATGAATTCAAAGGAGAATGCAAAGACTACACACATACATAGGTCATCAGGAATCTGAAATGATTTTACAAATAGATGCAAAATTGGCAAAAAAAAATCTATAAGGCAGTAATCAGTTTCATTGCATTGGACATAATTTATATTTATATGGACAGGAATCATTTGCATTATGCTCAGTTTTCTACAACTTGCAGAGTTGTAAAATAGCTCAAACAATGAAAGGCTGAGGGAGAAAATGAAAACCAGAAGGGTGCGCTGGACAGAACACCCAGTAATCTGTTTCTTTTTCCCCTTTCTTTCTTTTTTCCCCCCATTTTAGGCTTTCACAATTTTTCCTGACACACATTACAGTTTGGTAAGCACTTCCTTAAACCACTTATGGCCTCTGGCATGCTTGGACCCAGATAATCTCTGCAGACCATGACTAAAGCAAACTTTTGAGCAAATCCCAGTGCCCTCCATACCCTGCTTGGGAATTAGCGTGAGGCCAGACCAGGTGACTGACCTGGCAGATTCCTGTTTGGCCGTCTCTGGCTGCAAGCGGAGTGGACCATTACTATTGCCGCCTTTGGCTCAGGTGGAACTTTCATTCAAGATGCTATCAGAACACCTAAAAGGACAGAGATGCAGGTGTTCACTGAGCTCCCGGGAGCTTGTCCGGCTGTCAGGCCTGCTTGCAGTGTTGCCAGCACATGGGACTCAGGTCTGCCTGTGCCTGGTGCCGAGAGTGTGGGAGAAGATCCATGCTCTCGCCCATCCACTGATTATTGGCTATCAGTATTATCAGAAAGAATTACTAGTTGCATGTAAGCAAAGTAGCTTAGTGGTCTGGAGAATGAGCAATGGTAAGGGCTCCCGTGTCTCGTCTGGGTCATTGCTTTTCTGGAACAGTTCCCCACGGAGGCTTTGAGGCAGATCCAGCATCAGACAGGTCTGGGGTCGAATCCTGGCTCTGCTCCTCCGTGGTTCTGTGATTGGAATGCTTGTTTAACACCCGCTGGGTGCCAGGCAAGGAGTTTGGGATTGTGAGCACCCAGTGGACACAATGGACACGCAGTTGATAGTGTAGCAGGGAAGAGACATTACACAACACATTTGTAAGTTACCATTGTTAGAAGCACCAGGGAGGAAAAGACTATTGTGCAAAGGGCTGTACAGCGGGAAGACCTTTCCTTCTGCCCAGAGGAAGCTTGGACTTAAGAGTGAGCTGCAGGTGGGGGCTGTTAATTAAGCTGAGGAAACAGCAGGGGCACAGGCTGCGGGGTGGGAGGGGTTGGCCCACTCCAGAGATGCAAAGAAGGCCCAGGGGAGTGGTGGCTCTCAATTGTTTGTGGACTTGAGAGCTACCCAGGACACTTGTTAAAATGTACCTTCTTAAACCTAGCACGGCGGTGTGTGCCCGTAGTCTCAGCTACTCAGGAGGCGGAGGTGGGGGGATCATTTGAGCCCAGGAGTTCAAGTCCAGCCTGGGCAACGTAGTGAGACCCTCTCTCTAAAGAAAAAACAAACAAACAAACAAACAAAAAAGTATCTTCTTGGATCTACCTCCAGAAATTCTGACTCCACAGGTCTGGGGTGCAGCCCAGGGATCTGCATTTTTAATAAGCACTGAAGGAAATTTAGAGAAAAGTATTGCTTCGGGCCACATGTTCAGAAATACTGGGTTAGAGCCTAGGGAGAGTGGCACAGAATAAGGTGAGTCACTTAATTTCTCCAAGCAGCTCTTAGCTAAACTGTAACATGGGGGTTGCGGGGTAGCAGGAAGATTAAAGGAGAGAAGCCACACACAGTGCCCAGCACAGAGCCTGGCAGAGAAAGGCGCTCAGCAAATCACTGCATGTCTGTCACCGCCCTTCTCCAGTCAAGGCCACAGGACCCGATGGTGTGCAGGCCCGAGCACAAGGCCAGGAGCCAGACAATTCGTGTTCTAGCCTCAGCTTGCCACCCCGCCTTGGGCAAGACCCCTTCCCTTACTGGGCCAGTGGGCCACAGTTTCCCCACCTATAAGAGAGAGAGTGTGACAATCACGCATTACCCAATCAGTGGCCAGCCACTGCCTGCCATCTTGATTCTCACCTTGGAGCCAGGGCTGCCTCACCAAATTCAGTAGTCCTCGGCCCGCCCTGCTGCTCATTAGAGCCGCCAAGTGGGCTTTTTAAAGGGCCCCTTAAATCAGGATCTCTTGGGGGTGGGTCCAAAGTGTTGGTAACTTTTTCAGCTACCCAGGCAGCTCTAACGAGAACCGGTGCTCTGATTCCTCAAATATCCCTTTGTTCATAAGAATGAAAAGGAGCCTCAGAGGAAGCCCCCTGCTCCTCCATTCTGACCTAAAACCTCGGGAAGCACTCAAGCCAGTAAGCACCCCAGGCATTTTCCAGCCCCCTCCCAAAGAAACTCTGTTTTTTAATATAGTTTTTAATGTAAATTTCTAAGAATCTTATCAAAGTAAAAGTGTGCGTTGTGTAAGCAAAATCAAATAGTACAGAATGGCTTCCCACCCATCCCTGCCATCCCCAAAGGCTACTGTACTTGGTTTAGTCCACTTTATCGAGGTGTCGCTGACATGCCATAAAAGGCACGTATGTAAACTGTACGGTTGGGTGAGTTTTGACAAATCTGTACTGTCCCTCTCACCCCCACGAGACTTCCACTTTTGACAGTTTTTGTTCTTCTTCCCCTGGTGGTTTTTCCATGTCATGTGTTTGAACTGATACCTTTTAGATTTATCAACTTCAGATAAAGTGGCATATAATTACCCCTTCAACCAGAAAGCTATTGAAAGTGAAAAGGAATAAAACTAATAATTACACAAGACAACAGGCATAAAATAAGACTGTCCTGGGCAAATGAGGTCAGTCAATGAGGTGTGTGGTCAACCTAACATTACCCATTTGTGCCCAGCCGTGGTGAATGAGGATTTCATTCACATACCCCAACTCTAGCCCCCCTTTTCTGCCCAACTTTTGCTAATTTTGTCTCTATTTTAGTTCTTCTGTTGTTCAACTTTGTAAATTTAAATATTTGTAGCCCCTTATTTCTGGGGCCATTTAATAAAGTGAGGATATTAGTATACCTATTTTTTCCTGCCTTCTCTGTCCACATCTACTGCACAATTTCTTATTTCTTTATCTTGTCAAGGCTGACAACCTTTGCTTCTATTTTATGCGTATTAAGCCTTCCCTATTTTGTGTATAAAAATCCAAGGCTCGGTGCTTACGTTCCGTCAATGATGTGACTTTTATATAATTCTTGTAGTCTCTTTCTTTCTTCTTTCTGATGTCATCCTACTTGGGTCTCTGATTCCTCTGCTTTGATTTGTTTGAGGTATTTCTTGGGCCTGCTGCACACAGGTCATTCTGGAATTCCTTTTCATTGCATCTCTAAGTTAATCCTACCGGTTTTTATCCCATAACATTATCCTCCATGGTTTCTAAGTCAGTTTTGCTGAGATACATATTCAAATAATTTCTCAGAAAGGAAGGATAAGTGAATTTCTGAGTCCTTGAATGTCTGAATGTAATTATTTTTTTGCCTTCCCCTTGACTAATAGTTGGGCTGGGTATAGAATTGCAGCTTCAAAGCCATTTGTATTTAGCATTTAAGAGATGGAATATGGCAAGGAGGTTAAAATCCCGGTCTCTAGCATGAGACTGCCAGGATTCAAATCATAGCTTTATATTTGCTAGAACCCAGCAAGCCATTTAATCTCTCTGTGCCTCTGTTTTCTCATAAATAAGCCAAGATAAAAATAGTGCCTACCTCATGGAGCTGTGATGAGGATTAATTAGTTTGTATACATAAAGTGCTTAGAACGGTGCCCGCACATGGTAGGCGTCACTTAAGTGTTGGCTGTTATTCTTCTGGCCTCACTGCTGATGATGGGAATTATGCTGTCAGTCTGATTCCTGGTTGTCAGTCGGTCAAAGTCAGAGTTCAACTCCTCCTTCAGTAACTCACGGTGGTGGCTTGAAATCAGTGATGCTGAGAATATTTACACTAGGGAAATTGGCAAATGCTATAAAGCAGGGCTTGACTACTGTTTCATTGATCGTCTAGACTTAAGAAAATAATGGAGAAAATGTTCATGCAGGTTAAACTTAAAAGTATGTTGTACTGGTAGCCATTATATAGTGAGTAGTGCAAAAAAAAATTGAGGATCTATTTCTCCAGTATTCAAAAACTATTATCCAATTCAACAAAGAAGTTACTCATGTCATTGCCAAACAAATGAAATTCACCATATGTCTTCACTGTTTTACCTTCATCTAACTTATTCACATTAGTGAAAATATCAACCAATATTCATGTAGGCACTACACTCGTTTGTTATTTGTAATGACGAGTTTAGGAAATATCAAAAAAAGCATGCTATGAGAATCAGTTTACCAGATGGAATTTATAATAAAGAGTATTGTATATTTTAGCATTATTTGTAAATTGTGCACTCTAATCCTTTATAGCAGAAAATTTTATAATGGACCCATGTATGTAGATACGTGTGCATGTATTTGTTTCTGGGGAGATAATTGTTAAACAGTTATCAGCACACCACTGAGAATAGTGGAGAGTGCTCAGGGCCTGTAAACAGACAGACCTGGGCTGGAATTCCAGCACATCCATTTATAAGCTGTGTGACCTTGGGCAAGTCACTTTACCTTTCTGAGTCCCATCAACAAAATAGAACTGTGAATGCTATGTGCTAATACTGATAAAATAGTGAGAGCATCATGCTCAGAAGTTGGGCCGCCATGTGTGAATCCTGCCTCCCTCCCACTTACTAATGATATGACACCGGCCCAGTTGCTGTTAGATGGTGTATTAGTCAGGGTTCTGGCGGAAAAAGAGCCAGTGGTAGATTGCATATAAAGGAATTGGCTCACATAGCTGCGGGGCTAGCAAATCTGATGTCTGCAGGGTAGGGCAGGCTGGAGACTTGTGGGCGGAAGGAGCGCTGCAGTTCACAGGTGGAGTTTCTGCTTCCTCAGGGAAACTTCACTTTTGCTCTTGAGGCCTTTCAGCTGATGGGGTCAGGCCCAGCCAGATTACAGAGGATCATCCCTTTTACTTGAAGTCTAGTGATTGTGGATGTCAACCACGTCCACAAAACGCCTTCACAGCAACACCCGGATTAGTGTTTGGTTGAGTAACTGGGCGCTCCAGCCTAGCCAGTTGACACAGATCACGACCCATCGCAGACGGGAGTTTCATCAACCTCATGGGGGTTCCCACAGGGTAGACAGGATGGTACACGGGAAACACTCGACAGCATGTGGCCAGAGCAAGTGCTCCTTACATCGGCAGCCACTGTCCTTGCTATAACTAGAGTTGGCTTCTGAGGCGCAAGGCAGGGCCAGGGACTCTGCAGGGGCAGATGTGGCTGAAGCCCCAGCACATCACTACCGGCTGTGCAGCTGCCAGAGAAAGCTGGGAGAAGGAAGGAAGGAAGGAGGCCCATGGCTCTGGGACCCAGCAGGGCACATTCATATGGAAACCAGCTATAATTGGGTGGCACCTCTTGGGGCCTCTGGCGGGGCAGAACTGGCTGGCTCAGTGGTGAGAGGCCCGTGGCCGGAAGATGAAGTGGTTATAGGTGTCAGACAGGAGGCCTTGCAGGAGGGTGGGTGGCCACAGTGGGTGTTTCATTAGCTTCTGACTGAGGATTTGCATTACTTTCATTTGCTGCCTCAGCCGGTAGCTAGATTTAAAAAAAATTTCAGGAGATCAAACTCAAATCCCCAAACCAGTGTCCTTAGGCCTCAGGCAGTCCTCTGGCACAACTGTGCGGTCTATAAAGCTTATCTCTGGCAGCTCTGACGGATGTCACCTTAAATGCCCTCTCCCCTCCCTTGGAGCCCTTCCCTCCGGCTCTGGGACCTCATTCCCTTGGATTCCTCCCATGAGCCTGTGCCCCAGCAAACCCCAGTCCCTCGGGGCCCTCTCCCAGCCGCTAGTCGGGTTGTTCATTTCCTCCCACCCAGGGGACACAGTGCTAGGGGGTGACAGAATTGACTGTTTGTGGCTCATGACATAAGGTGTCACCATTCCCAAGGAGAGCTGAGGGCCCCGGGGGAAGTATGCCAGGAGAAAGGTGTCAGGACCCTCGGTGTGGACATGTCCCACACCTGGGCATCTGTGGCAGAAAAGACTCAGAGCACAAAGCACGCTCGCAGCGAGAGTCAGTCCCACGGAGAATCCCAGAGCGGGAAGAGCCCAGAGGCCATTTCGCCTCACTCCTTTCATGTTCGCGGAGGAGGGAACTAAAGCTTGGGGAAGTGAAATGACTTGCCCTCACTCACAGCCAGGAAGCCACTGAGAGACTGAGCCAACACCCAACTTCCTGGGGCGTGGGCCCAGCCCCGCCACAGCCAGCAAATGAGCAGGGCAGCTTCCCAAGGCAGAGAACCACCAAGAATTCCAAGCAGGCCACCCAGATTCCTGGGTCCTGCCTTCCCTGGCCAGCCCCACCCTGGCCCTGACCTGCTGGCCTTGGCAGCTTCCCTGCCAACCCCACTTTCCGGCTTGGAGCTGAGCAGGCTGAGCCTCCCATCACTCCAGACACAGCAAGGACTGAGCAGTCTTACTCTGGCTTGCTGTGGGGGGTTTGGAGCCAAGCTGTGCTCCTCCAGTGACAGAGAGCCAACCTGGGATGGTGCTGCTGTGGCTGGTCAGACACGTCCTGCCTTTGGTGACTCTAAGCCCTGCCTGCTCTGCACCTGGCTGCCTCACCTGCCCCCACAGCCCTCTCAGGGTGTCCTCTCCAATAGGACCTACCCTGCCCCCAGGCCACACACACAGCTGCTGCCCCTTGTCTGCACCATGTGGTCTGGTGGTCCCCTCCAGCATTCCTTTTCAGGTCACGATGATTAGCAGTGCTGTCCCCATACCAACCTCTACCTCAAGTTCCAGCAGCACCTTGTGTGTTCTTAATAGCAGGTCATAGTGTATTGTTTTAGTTTATACATTCTGTTCTTTTAGACTGTGAGCTGGTTTTATTCATCATTGAATTCCATAATCTAGCCCAGAGCCTGGCACCAACTAGTGCTCAACATACTATTTAGTGAATGGGAAAAAAGATGGACAGAGGGAGAGATGAATGCTGGACACGTGGATTGATGGATGGACGTTGCCTGACTGGCTGGCTGGATGGATGGATGCAAGGATGACAAAAGGAGAGGACAAATGAATGGATGCCAAATAGATAGATTTCGTGGATAGACATTACATAATGAAAGAAAGAATGGATGGATGGATGGGTGGATGAGAAGGTTGGATAGATGGATGGATGTTGGATAAGTGGATGACAGAATGGAAGGATGGATAGATGAGAGGATGGACGGATGTGAGGTGGATGGATAGGTGAGAGGATGGAGAGATGCGAGGTGGATGGATAGATGAGAGGATGGATCTCCCCGTGCTCCTCCTTATTGACCCTCACCATCCTCAATTCCCGAGAACCACTAGTTTGTGCACCGTCTCTGTACTTTTTTCATTTCAAGAATGATACATACATGGAACTGTCAGTATGTGACCTTTTGAGATTGGATTTTGTTACTCAGCATGATGTCCTTAAGAGGCATCCAAATTGTTGCATGCATCAATATTTCGTTCATTAGTGAAAGAGAAATACCCGGCAATAAAGCTGAGTTGTATTCCACAGTACCGACATTCTAAGTCTGTTTAACCACCCACCTATTGCAAGATGTGTTGGTTGTTTCCAGCTTGGGGCAATTGCAAATAAAGCTGCTATGAACAATCACATACAAGTTTTTGTGTGGACATGTTCATTTCTCTGGGCTACGTGCCCAGAAGTGCAAAGCCCCGGTCATACGGTAAGTTTATGTTTAGACTTTTAAGAAACCACGAAACTGTTTTCTAGAGTAGCTGCACCACTTTACCTCCCCACCAGCCGTGCGTGAGCGATCCAGTTTCTCTGCGTCCTCATCAGCATTTGCATGGTCAGAATCAGTCCTGTAAGTGTGTAGTGATATCTCATGCTGACTTTAATTCCCATTTCCCTATGACCGATGGTGCAGAATATGTCTTTGTGTGCTTATTTGCCGTCTGTATACCCTCTCTGGTGAAATGTCTCTTCCTGTCTCTTGCACACTTTCTAATTGGATTGTTTGCCTTCTTACTGTTGAGTGTTGAGAGTTCTTTCTGTATCCTAGATATGAGCCCCTTGTCAGATAGGTGGTTTGCAAGTATTTATTATTTATTTTAATGCTCAAATTGTCCTTGCTGACCCTTAAAAGACAGTTTTTACTTACTTATCTGACAAATAGTTTTCTAGACCCCACAGGAGGCTGAACACTTGCCGGGAGCTAAGCAGACAGGCCAGGGCCCTGGCCTGGGGGATGCTCGTAGTCTGGTGTCGGGGTGTGGAGCAGAGAAAGGAACAGGGCGGTTTACACACAGTGCAGTCAGTGGCAAAAAGAGGCATGGGCAGGACGTGTGGGAACGCAGGGGAGGAAATGTGGCCCACGTCTGAAGGACGAGTCTGCACCTGTGAGGTGGGCAAGGGAACAAGGCATTCCAAGCAGAAGTGAGAGCTCCTGTCTGTGCTCTTGTAATTCAACGTGCGTGAGTAATTCAAGCTCATGGCAGCAAAGATTAGGAGGTAAGAGGGCCCAGTGGGGCAAGTGCTTTGGGGGATTCCTCGAAGTTGGCTTGGACTCTTGGAAGGCACACACTGGTTGTGGGACCAGGGACTAGATACTTCACTTTTCTCAGACTCAGTTTCTCATGGACGAATGCGCTTAGCAATGCCTACTTCCCAGAGATCCTGGGAGGATTAGAAATAATGCACATATAGCATCTAGATCAGTGCCCGTAGGGAGTATTAGGGGCTGGGAAAACATTAACCTTGGAAAATCAGGCTGGAAAAGCAGAGCACCAGTAATGACTGGCTTGCAGGAGGGAACCCCCATCAGAGCTCTGCCCCTTTCCAAGAATCTGTCTCTCTTAAGCCCACCCCTACCGTGGTTCCTTCTGCCCAAGAGAAGGAGCAAATCTCCTCCTATCTACACCAAATCCATCTCCCTGTGCCCTGGACCACACCCCCACCGCCCTGGGACCATCAGTTCTCCATCAATTGAAACACGCTTCTGTGGTTCTTTCCCTGCAGGGTCTAAACCTCCCGTGGCCACCAGCCTGTCACTCTCCTTCCTTTCTCAGCCATGTTTCTTGGAAGAATTGTTTATTTTCACGGTCTCCACTTCCTCAACCCCTCTCACTCTTAAAGTCAGTGTGGTCTGCCCCTGCCCCGCCTCCACCCCGGAACTTCCCTTCTCAGGGTCATCTGTGGCTTCTGTGACACTGACATGAGTCATTATCTCACCTGATCTCTCTGCAGCGTTTGAGAAGGTTGACCGCGGGCTCCTCCTCGAGACATTCTCCTCACTCGCTCTCAAGGTGCTGCCCTTGAAGGTCTTTGCTGTGGGAGCCTCTTCTGAGCTCCCGGGCAGGTTCCTCTCTCCGCACCCACCTCTAACACGAGGTGCCCCCAGGGTTCACCCCTCGGCTCTCTGTTCCTTTTCACTCCACATGCTCATTCCTCTTCCTGTGCACCACCTGACCTCGTGGGGGCCCTCTGTTTGCTCCTTAGGTCTGAAGACTCTCGGGTCTCTCTCCTAGCCACCCTAGGCCTCTCCCCTGAATGTCAGACCATTGGATCCAGCTATTTACTGAATATCTCTCTGTCTGCGTCTCCAGTTCAGCATGAGTAAAGTCGAGCTCACCCTCCTCCTCCCCCATCCTCCATCTTTCACAGAATAGCACCACAATCTTCCAACTGCCAAGAACAGGAAGGGAAGACATAGGGAAAGGAGTGGTTGGGGAGGTGAGTGATGAGGTCAAGCCCACTTAAGCACCAGGGGAAACTGAGGTGGGGATGCCAGGGAGCAGCTGTCAATGTGTGGCTGGAGTTTGGAGGAGGCATCAGGGCGTGAGACGTGGTTTGCAGATGTTCCAGCTGCAGCGGGGCAGACCTAAAGGCCCAGCTGGAACACACAGCCCTTCTCCCAGGAGCCCGTCAGCCAGACTGCACCTGAAGGCTCAGGCCTCCTACATCTAGGCCTGTGGGCTGGCCGTGCACTGACCCACAGGGGCAGGCAGGAAAGAAGGAACAAAGGAATGAAGGAAGGAAAGAAGGGAGGTCTCTGCTTGGTTAAGCAAGGGGAAGGAAGATAGTCTGGGGAGAACTGGGAGGCTGGAAGTGAAAGCAGCTATGGGGCGGTGGGGTGGGGGACGCACAGGATCAGAGGCCAAAACTAGAAGTGAACCTGATGCATTTATGAGGTTTGGAGAGGAAAGGTTGAGTTACCCTCCTCCCCACTCCTCAGTGTGAACGTGTAATGCTGCACTTCCTGCCTCCATCACAAATGACAACAGCAAGACACACAAAATACAAATAAACAAAAACTACCTCTGACAGTGTAGAGTGGAGAAGGGACATTTGTTGGGCAAAACGTAGAAAACAAACCATTGTCCTGCCTTGATTGACAATTAGCATTTACTGAGGGCACGTTAGTGCTTAGCACTTCAGATACTCACCACATATTATCTTCACAGTCAGCATGTGCAGTAAATGCTTTTATCCCCATTTTACAGATGAGAAAACTGAGGCTCAGAGAGATTACTCAACTTGTCTGTGGCCACACAGTTGAGAGATAGTGATGTCTGATTCTCATCCCCATGCTCTTATTGTCACTGTTTTGTTAAGTATTTATTTTACCTTTTAAAAAAGTAAAGAGTTACAAGCATGTAGTTTCATGAGTCAACTAGTTCTACAAGGTTTATTAAGGAAAACAGCATTTACCAGCCTCCCTCCCTCCTGGACTACCACTTGTAACTTTTTAAATGGATTCATTTAATATTAATACTTATCTCCATGGCTCTAAATAACATGTTTGTGCTGTTATTTATTGATATTTCTATGTTAGGCATTGTTTCTTGAGTTTCCTTTATGGAAGAATTGGTTTCAGCTCTTCCTCTCCCCCCCTACACCACCCCCAATACACACATGCTCATGTCCTTGTCTCCATCCTCCCAATAAAATCATATAATTAATTTGCCTTATCAAGAGTCAGTGGTGACATTACTATATCTAGGTAACTACTACTACTCAGAGCTGATTAACACAGTAAACTAGGATTCCTTTCCCTTTCCTGCATGACTTTTGTCTTCTTTGGAGTTAATCATTGCGTTTCCTTTTCCTGTTGTTTGCATAGTTTTCCATTAACTTGTTAATTCAACATTCAAAATGGCCACAAGCTGTCCAGTGAGAGAGTTGGACACATTCATGTTAATGCACATCCGGTAGCCTATCGATTTCGTTTCCATGAATGAGTGTTTTGTGGAGCTTTCCGATCTTCTTCAGTTGGGACCTGTTACCATCTCTGCCTGGGTCATGGCTGTCATCCTGGGCTCCCCCATAATTATCATTCTGGAGGTCCACTCTGCATCTCTGTTTCTTGTCTTTTCTTTTTCACCCCCTCATTTTCGTTGGTATCTACAGCCTTGAGGAGTCTTCTGACATGAGTGTGCAGGAGTAAAATTTGTGTGGCTCTTTCTTCCTGGGCTGTTCATTTCTCCCAGAAAATGTGTCTTGCCTGGTGGTTGTAAAACCAGATGCAGCTTACTGGGAACGCACGGGAGAAGGTGGCCAGCGGGTCTCAGCATTAAGCGCACAAATGTTCTCTTATCCCTCTGTTTTCCATTCTGACCTCCACCCTCCACTGTGCCAAAGGCCCCTCATCTCCGAGCAGAGATTTCACTTTATCTCCAGGCTTTGGCCATGATAAGAAATGAATGGTGGCCTAGCAGGACGGATGGAGTACGGAGGACAGGAAAGGGTCCGGTCACCTCTGAGTGAATTGCTTTCACTGAGCAGCCCTTCCTTCTGTCCCATCCCTTCGCCTGCGTCTAGAAGTCTCTGATCCTGCCACTTCCTGAGCCCTTGGAGGGTTCTGCTGTGTAGATCAAGTTGGTTCTCAGCTTTTCCCAACGCTGGCTCAAAAGTCCTTATTAGGTTATTAAGTATGAAATGCCCGATTTCCTTCTGTACTAAGTTTGAGAGTTGATATCTCTGACATTTCACTTTGACGCCTCTTGTTTTATTTATATTGTGAAAGTACATTCTCAGTCAAATGAACATTTTGGCTTGTGATTATCTTTCAAAAAAAATTTTAAACCAATTTTTTGTGAAACCATAGATAAGTCAAAAATTTGTATTATTTTTGAATATGAGTTCCATTGTGGCATCAAAGCAGTGCACATAGCTCGAAATATCAACAAAGTGTTTGGGAAGGATGTGGCTAGTGAACACACAGTATGTCGATAGTTTGAGAAGTTTTGTTCTGGTGATTTTAATCTTGAAAAGGAGCCACATGGGTGACCTGAGATCAAGGTGGATAATGATGAGCTGAAGGCTATAGGGGAAGCGAATCCATCTCAACCTACAGTGAATCAGCAGCAATATTTGATGTTACTATTCCAACAATATTGGACCATTTGAAACAAATCTACAAGGTAAAGAAGCTGGATAGATGGGTTCCACATGAATTAAACAAGCGTCAGAAAAGAAATCGTCTCGAAGCTTGCCTTTCTTTTCTGTCACTACATAAAGGCAAACCATTTCTACACCATATAGTTACATGTGATGAAAAATGGATTCTTTTTGACAATTGCAAGCATTCAGCACAATGGTTGGATAAAGAGGAAGTACTGACACACAGTCGAAAACTGAATATTCATCAAAAAAAGCTAATGGTGTCTGTTTGGTGGTCAGTGCTGGTATTATCCACTACAGCTTCGTGAGACGTGGTCAATCGATGACAGTGGATGTCTACTGCAACCAATCGGATGAAATGATGAGGATGCTTATGATTAAGCAGCCGAGACTGGTCAATAGAGACAGGCCAATCCTCTTGCAAGACAACGCTCGTCCACATGTCGCACAAACAATGCTGCTCAAACTACAGAAGCTGGACTTGGAAACCCTCTGTCATCCACTGTGTTCACCAGACCTTGCAGCAACTGACTACCACTTCTTCCAGGCTTTGGACCACTTCTTGCAAGGAAAAATATTCAATTCTCAACAAGCTATGAAGAACACCTTACACAATTTCACTGGCACTTGCTCTCCAGGCTTCTTCACTGCTGGCATAAAAAAGGTGCCATGAAGATGGCAAAACTGTGTGGATAGTTTAGACACATACTTTACTTAATTGCACTGCTTCTTGTTTGAGATATAATAAACTACACTTTTGACTTGTAATCAGACATTTCATATTTAATGATCTAACATTTCTCCTGCTAAGTTGGTTACCATTTATCCACCTGCTTTCCAGCTTCCAAAATTTTGCAGCAAGATTCTTGTCTCTTCTCCGGTTCTCCCCATCCTTAGCAGTTTGTGCCTTCTAGATGCTTGTCTTCCTCCTCTGTCTTTACGTGGGAATCCGCGGCCCCCGCTTGCCCCCGACACAGGCACCCTGTGCTGAGAGTAGGCAAGTCCTGGGTGCATGACTCACTTCTCAGCCAGAGTCTCTAAGAGAGAAAGGACATGAGCTTCCGGTGTGAAATCAACACATTTCCAACACTGGAGTCAGGACGCCTGAGACCAAGACTGACTCTCCCACAACCTTCCTGGTCAACCTTGAACAAGCCATTTCACCTTTGCTGATGGAGCTCAGTGTTCCCATCAGTAAAACAAAGCAAATGCCACCTGCGACCTTCCATGAAGATAATGAGAATCAAATGAGATGATGGGGAGATACAGACCTCTGCCTGGTTTCAGGCACCACACAGCTATCTGGGATTAACGTCACTGGTCTCAAATCCAGGAAGTGCTGAGTATGCACCCGTGCTAGGTCCTCAAGATTCAGAGACGGGCGAGTCACGTCCCTTCTCCTGGGGAGGCTCATGGCATAGCAGAGGAGGCAGACGAATGAGCAAAAGGCTAGAGTACAACGGATAAACGAGACTATAGACTGCATATGAGTGCATAAGAGATGGGGACACTAGTGCCACCCTCTGGGGCAGGGAAACGGAAGCTTTGTAGGAGCTGGGCAGGACTGTGCACCAATCAGAGAGGAGGAAGAAAGTGTTCAAGATGAAGAGACTAGTGTGAGCACAGGAAAGAGGCAGGCATCTGCAAAGCAGGAGCCAAGAGCTGCAGCTTTGCAGGGCTGCAGATTTGCAGTCTAGGGGTGGATTGGCACCTCCCATCTACGCTCCTTCACTAGGAGCCAGGGACAGGGCGCAATGTGGGCGTGACATGGCTGGACCTGCCTTGGGAAGGTTGCCTCTGGTGGTGAGATGAAGGTGGCCTGGATAAAGGCCAGTTAGAGCTCAGAGGTCTCTCAGGGTGTTGTTCCTATAGTCAGGCGGAAAGAGGTGTGGTCTCGTTTCGGGCAGGAACAGGGGAGATGGAACGGAGACCACAGGTTTCAGGAGATGTTTAGCAGGTCAAATCCTCAGGACGCGGGTATCAGCTGGAGGTGGGGATGAGAAAGGTTGAGGGATCTAGCCTGACTCTTGGGCATCAGCTCTGCTGGCTGGCTGGACAAAAGTGCTCTTCCCCAAGCTGGGGAACACAGGAGGAGGCACAGGCTGGGGAGAGGAGAAAGACAGGGGGTGAAGGGTTTGGGTGTGGGCAATTATAGCATGACAGGTCTACAAGACCAAGAGGGGATGACAATGAGGGAGGTGAAAGTGTGAGTCAGGGAAAGACTAGAGACAGCAGCCACTTGGGTGTCAGCCATTCAAGCATCACCACCGTTGTCACCACCACCACCATCACCACCACCATCATCACCACCACCACCATCACCACCACCATCATCACCACCACCATCATCACCACCACCATCATCACCACCCCCCCACCACCACCACCGTCACCACCACCATCATCACCACCACCACCATCACCACCACCATCATCACCACCACCATCATCACCACCACCGTCACCACCACCCCCCCACCACCACCACCGTCACCACCACCATCATCACCACCACCACCATCACCACCACCATCATCACCACCACTACCACCACCACCACCATCATCACCACCAATATCACCACCCCACCACCATCATCACCACCACCATCATCACCACCCCACCACCATCCCCACACACCTCCACCATCCCACCACCACCACCACCACCACCTTGATATTTAAAGATTAGCTACATTCACCCAACTTTGTAGAAATTTGTCTTTTCCAGGACAGAGAAAAGTCACCTGGGCCCATGCTTGCCCCATGGTAGGTGTTCAGAAACTATGACTATTACATCCGATTGGTGAACAGTGGACATCAGAGTCCCTGGCTCCCTGCCCACCTCCTCCAGCCTGCTCAGTGAGCGCCCCTCTGCCAGGCCCTGTGTGTGCAGAGACTGCAGTCTGCCGTCACTTCAGCCAGATGTGCTGGCCCAGGGCCTGCCCTTCTCAGAGGGGTCAGGCGCTCGTACTTCTCATCCCCGTTATCAGCCAGTACTCACGGTACACATCCTTCACTGGGCCAGCCCTCCCTGCCTGCTCTGAGCTTCTGTGTCCCTGAAAACCCCTCCTCCCCCCAATTCCCCACCAACCCTTCCCTGGTCTTCCAGATCTCCTGCTTCAGAATCAGCAACTCCCCTGCCTAGTCCTCTGAACTCTCCTTCCACCACCAGCCTGGCCTGGAACATGCTTCTCCCTGGGGCTAGGTCCTCTCGTGTGGCCCTCCTACAAAGGGCACCTCAGTGTGGTGTGTTTGTGTAGAGCTCCTGAGTCCCCCTGAAGCTTCTCGCAGACTCCTGCGACTGAAATCATCCCTCCCTCGCCTTCCCAGAGCAGCATGTTCTTACCTGCCTTTCAGGGTCGGGCTTCAACACGCACTAGCTGTGTGACCATGGGCAAGCCACTGACTTCTCTGAGTCTCAGTTTCTTCACCTGCAAAGTGGGGCTAATACTGTCTCCTTTTCAGAGCTGTCATCCACATCAAATGACATAGCATATACAGGTAGACTGGGGCATTGCCTGGTACATCCTAAGTGTGGGAGACATTTTCATTGCATCATCATTCCCCTACCTCCCAACCTACGACCTGCAGGGCTTGCTGTTTTTGTTATGTATGGTCTCGTCTAATTTACCCTTGTGAGCCAGTAGTTAGATACGAGCAGAGTCTATATCATACGTGTCATGAGTCTCTCATAGTCTTTGCTCACAGTAGGTGCTTCAGTGAGTGTTGGTCAAATGACTCAGTGAATGGATTTAGTGGCTGTTCAGCAGCTGCAAATTCTTGGGAGCTAAGCTCAAAGCACTGAGAAGGTATATCCTACATCCTTTTGCACCTTCTCCAACCAGTCCACACTAGTTTAGGGGACATTTGCACCCCTGCGCCCCTCCAATTTCACCGATACATCAAGGCTGGTTGAACTGCAGAAGTCTCGATTACCCTGAGACAACGTGAGCTGTGTCCATCAAACCCATCCATGGGCCTAAGCTACTCAGAGGAGGCTTCCTGGAGAAGCTAAGATTGAGACCGCAGTTCTCCAGTGCAACTGCACATGAGCGTCACTTGGGGGCTTTAAAACCCCAATGTCCACAGGCCACACCTTACACCAATTAAATAAAGATCTCTCTGCCTAGGACCCAGACAGCAGCAATTTTTACAGCTCCCCAGGTGACTCTATTGGCTGCTGAGTTTGAAAATGTCTGGCTTAGAGGTTGCTTTTGAAAGACGAGGGTAACCCACAGGAATGGGCAAGATGGAATTTGCCCCAAAGGTTGCAAGACAATGCCCAGGAGTGTGGCTGCTTTCTCCCCTCACTGCCTGTTCTCTCCTTTTCTTTCTATTTTTTCTCTCACCTCCAGCTCACTTTCCCTGCTGACGCGATGGAACATTTCCTTCCAGTGCCTACATTAATAACACCGTGTATCCCCGGGGAGATTAAGAACCTCTCTCTGTTCAGAGCCCCCTCGCCCATCAAAGGCAGAGGGCGCGGGCAGGGGCTGGCTGGGATTTACACGGGTAACTCCAATTAAGACAAATGTCAGCTCCCCCTCCGCAGCTGCCAGCGCTCGCCCAGTCGTGCAGCGTGGCTCGGTGGGGGGCAGGAAAGCTGTGCTGTAACCCTCAGGCTCTGGCAGAAGCAGCCAGAAGGAAGCAAAAGGAGATGATATGCAAGAGGGCAGACCCAGCCCAGACACTCTGTTGGGAGGGGGCCTACAAATCCCATCCTCCCTTAGAATTGCTCCTGAAGGAGCCACTTGGAAACATGGTGGGGCTTGCAGGTCCTTCCTATGGGGGCGACACTCAGAGAGCCATTTCAAGGGCTCCTACAGTTCCCTGTTCCAGGGTCCCCAGGGCTGGCTGTTGGTTTCTCTGAGACTGCTTGAGGGTCCCCTACAAGCTCCTCAACTAAAGTGAAGCCCCTGGACCAGCAGCTTTGACATCACCTGGAGGATGGCTAGCGACGCAGAGTCTCAGGCCCACCCAGCCCTCCTCAGTAAGGTCCCCAGTGATGGAGACACACATGAGTTTGGGAAGTGCTGCAAGTGTGGAGCTGGACTGAGGAATGATGGTGGGGACAGGAAGCCACCTTGCTGTTGGGGACTCAGTACCTCCTGGACCCTCTGGGGCAGGTCGTTTCCGTGCCCTGTCTCCCAGTCTGTAGGATGGGGACAACAGTGCTTCCATGTAGGATGGGCAACGCAAGGACACGCGTGGAAACATTCACAAATGCGGGCCGTTATAACGACGGAGGTAAGAAAAATAACAATAATAAGGACAGACGTACATTCGGCACCTAGCATGTGCCTGGGCTGTACCGATGGCTCTGTGCGGATTATCTCACTTAACTCTCACAGTGTTTCACTGAAGCACGAGTATTATCCTCATTTGCAAATGGGGAGAGGGCAGCTCAGGAAGGTAAGATAACCTACCCAAGTTCAGACAGGCAGGAAGGGCTGGAGCCCCTTGGAAGCCGGCTCTCTCTGATTCCAGAGTCTACATGCTACCCATTGTAGTTACTGAAGTTCCCCTCCGGACCGTCCTCTACCCCTGCTGTCCCAAAGGCAAAGAAGGCTCCCTCTCCTGCGGTCCCTGGGCTCCATCCAAACCACAGGGATCAATGAGACGGCCCCACGACAGGCCAGAGGGCTGGGTCCCAGGCTTGGCTCCGCCCCAGTGAGCCTGGGAGCCTGTTCACAGAACTTTCGCTCAGTGATGGCAGAGTTCGGCTAGTCCCAGCCACCTGTTTGAATAGGGAGAGTAACAAAAGAGAGAATAACAGCGGGAGTTCTTTGAAAGCTACAGAAACAGAGCTGTGGATACAGTGAATTGCAGAACCAGAGAGACCCAGAGTTCAAATTTCAGTTCCGCTCTTGCGGCCATAGGCAAGTTACTTTAATCTCTCTGAGCCTCAGTTTACCCCTCTGTAAAATGGGAATAATAAAAATCTGCTTCCTACAGTTGGTGAACAGATTAGAGATGGTTTGTTTAAAGGCTCTAGCACAATACCTGGCGGAGAGTAGGCTCTTCTTTATCATCTTCATCATCTGCATCATCATCACCGTCAGCACCATCATCACCATCACCACCACTGTCATTATCATCAAACTCTTCCCTACGAAGGAATTCTATGGGATAAAATGGGAAGGTTTTGGTACCAAGGACATCAAAGAGGGACGGGCTTGAGCTCACTGTGCCAGCAGTCTGCCCTGGGGCTGGGCCCAGAGTGTGCCCGGGGTTTTGGAAAGCTCTGTAGCTGGTAGCCACCTGGCTAGCACAGTACCAGAGAGTTGCAAGATTATCTGGAGAGACCTCCATTGTTGGGTGGTTTTTTTTTTTTTTTGGCTAAACCACTTTTTATGGAAATTCTAGAATTCTTTTTACTTTTCCCTATCATCTTGCCCTTTGCCTTGCCATGGTGACTCACAGTCATGCCCAGGAACCTCGATAGCTGCACTGTGCTGGGATATGGGATGTCCTCGGGGCCCTGGCCAGCGTAGAGGGCCCCAGACAGCCACAGGTGGCTGCTAACAGATCCACCGCAGCTCTGGCCTCGCACAGTTCAGACACGGAAGACCCCTGTTAAAATGGAAACATCTGCGAGGGAAGCACATGAAGTCATCATGGTCCATGCTTTCCTGAGTGAGCATGAGAGAGTTGATTCCTTGGATTAGCGGCAGGTATTTGGCAAGGCCCTGGGGTGGGGGTGGCCTTGGTTTGAGAAGCAATGAGAGGGGAACAGGGCTGGGCCTTGGGGCTGTGTCTGGTGCAGACAGGAAGGGATTCAGACCATCCCCGTGGGTTTGGTAGTTTAGAAGGGGCCACAGTGAGGGTGGTTGAGCTGTGAACTCTCCTTGTCATCACTGAGAACACTCTTGGATCCAGGGGCAAGATATGAGCGTCTATAATTGGGTATGTACAGAAAAGACTTAAATGCTGGTCGAGGATGTGAGCCCCTGCTTCTCGCAAGATAAAATCCCCACTCTTCAGCCTTGCACACAAGGTCCCTCTTGATCTATATAGTGGGCTATATCTCTATCTCTATTTTTATCTATAAAATAGCTTTTTTAAGCCAATGATTTGGATGAAGACATGGAAAGCATGTGCATCAAATTTGCAGATGACTCAAAGCTGGAGGGGATGAAAGAATTAAGGTTCAGGATGATCTCGACAGTCAAGAATGCTGGGTCAAAAGCAACCAGATGAAATTTAGCATCAATAAATCTAACGTCTTGACTGCAGTTTCCAAAAATCAATTGCACAAGAACAGGATGAGGGAGACCTGGCTGGACTGCAATTCACATAAAAAGATCAGGAGGTTTTAGTCAGCCTCAAGTTCAACATGAGCCTGCTGAGTGACTGAGGCGGGTTGGGGAGGGAAAAGAAACATAGGAAAACATGCTAACAAAAGCGTATGCTGCAGTAACCCTTGGTGATAAAGGGAGGGAGGGAGGACACTCTTTACCATAGAGTGTGAGACCCAGAAGGGACAGTCACAACAGGAGCTGATACTTACCAAGTAACTCACTATGCACCAAGAAGTAGCTCAGTTCATAAAATCTTCGCAACAACCCTAAGAGGCTACAGGCCAGGATAGCAGGACACAGAGGGCAGATTAGCTTGCCCAAGGCCACATGGTGGGTGGGTGGCAGATCCATGCGCTTGGCCACCCTTCTCTGCTGCCTTTCCGTTAGACAACACCTTGTCTACTTTCTCTTCCCCATTTCACAGCTGAGGAGACAGGGCCGGAACCGTGAGGACAATCTGTCTACAGTTAAGCCGCGAGTGAACTGCAGACTCAGGCTCTCCTGGGACCCTCCCCGGTGGCCCTTCCTTCTGCCATGCTGGGTGGCTGCCAACCTGTCAGGGAGGCTGATCGCCGCTTACCCTTAAAGACCTAAAGTCTTTATTACATTGCATGTGGCACTTACTCCACGATTTCACCCGACCCTGCCCTACCCGACACCGTATAATGCATAAGATTTAGCTTTTCTTTTGTCGCGGGGAGTCTCACTCAAGGATAACAATTAACATGCCTAATTGAACTCAGGAGGGAAATTTACACCACGGTGAACCTTGAGACCCTTAACCAAGCGCTTCTGTTTCTGTCCCTACGTGTTTTTAAAAATAGTTTTGCAGTTAAACTGCTCATGGCCACTTCTCAGCCCTCTCTTTCTGATTTGCCATAATTAGCTAGGTTTTCAAATTAAACAAAACATAAGTTGAATATCTGCTGGACCTTCCACATATGTTATCTCAGTTAAACATCACAACAACCCTGTGGGGTAGGTCATTATTATCCTGATACCACAATGAGAAAATTGGCTGAATAGTGTGACCCACTGTACCATTTTGCACAGAACTGAGTGGTCTCCCAGGACATGGAATTTGCAATTTGAAAACCAGGCCAGTCCCAGGCAAACCAGGATGGGTTTGTCACCTTAGGCTCAGAGAAGGAAACTAACTTTCCTGAGGTCACACAGCTAGAAAGCGGCTGAGCCAGGATTTAAAATCAGTTCTCCTGATACCAAATAAATCTTGGTAGAAATGAATGTAAAGGAAGAGTAAATAACAGACTCCGGGTGACTTTTTGACCTCTGCTCAGGAGACCTGAAGACTTGTTTTGCTTATTTCCTTATTTTCGGTTCTGTGTCAGAAAACCAAGTTCCTACATAATGTGAAACAGGGAGAAGAGCATCTACTTCCTGGGGTTGTTCTGAGCCTGAGTGTTTAGAAAGAACAAGAACAGTGCCTGGCGTGGCAGGGATTCAAGAAAACATCACTCCTTCTCTCTTACCTGGCTGGCGCTGCCCGGAGAGCTGGGTTGCCTTTTAGAGACGGGGAGTTAATGGTGCAGGGCTCAGGTCACAGAAAGCGACTCGGCTGGGGCGCTGCGTTGAAGTTGGATGAATGTTGACCAACTGGGATGTGCTCTCGTGGCGAGGGCAGGTGACCTCAGTGGCGAGGGGCTGACGAATGAAGTCACGGCACAGAAAGGCACAAGGAAGTGAGGGGGAAGGCATGATGGACGGCAGACCGGGAGGCTGAGTTCCAGCCTTTACACAGAGTCACGGGAAAGAAGCCACCCGAGCTGTGAGGCCCTGGAGACCCATCCCAAACTGGGGGCAACGCCACTGGGAGGCAATTCTGGCTCAGGACTTTCCAACGATGAGATGGATAGAAGGCGCTCTTTCAGAGGGTGACAACCTTCCTTCCCGTTGCTGGGGGCCTGCAAGGAGAGGCTGGGTGACCACTGCCGAGGACCCCGTGGAGGGCATCCCTATAGTGGATATGAGGCTGGACTAGATGCCCTCTCCCCTCCCCTCCAATTCTGGGACTCTCTGGTAGACGTCGGCTCCCTTCCCTGCAACTGTAAATATTTGTGCATTCCCAAGTCATAAAGTGAAGCTTTTGGCTTACAAAGGTCGGGACAACAGGCTCATTTGGGGAACAGTTTGTTTAGTGTTTCTTCAGACTGTGTTGCCAAGACTTCTTGTCGTCTGCGTTTGGAGTGGGACACAAGCTGCAGGGTTTTGCGTGTGTGGGAAGGGAGGGTCGTTCAAGGGAAAAGGGTGCAAACAGAGATCATTCGGAAAGCGGGGGCCGACCAGGAGAGGCAAGGACACTACGTGGCCGCAGGGTGTCAGAGCAGAGCCCTGCCTCTCCTGGGGCAGGTTCAGCCCGGGGTATTTCGTCCTCTTTCATGGGGCTTCCTGGTGGGAGCTGATGGGTTACCCCCACTCCCCGCTGCTAGAGAACACCCCCTGGGTTTCCGCACTGGCTAGTTCTACATGCCCATTTATGCAGACGGTGGTGGGTGGGAAGGGTCGTGGTGTCAGTGGGTTTAATGCTCACAGCTGGGGTGACTGAGTTTCGGCTCCTGCCCAAGAGCCAGGGTGGGGTGGGGTGGGGGGGAAGATGATAAGGGCATGTGGTAGTTCAAGGCCACAGGGGAGCCCCACTTTCCATGAGGATCACGGGGTGCCTTTTGACATTGGTCTCCCATTTGTCACACTCTGGCTCCTTCACCACTCTGCTGTCATCCTTCTAGGGACACGAGTCTGAGCTGGCCATTTCCAACACCTTCCAAAGGACTTCCTCCCACCATCCATCAACACGCCCGGCTTTCTCACAAGTGTGTTCTGTCCTGCTCTGCTGCCGTTTCCCGGCCCAGAATGTTCTTCCCCTCCCTACACTTCAGCTTCCTCATCTGAAAATGGGGGTAAAAATAGTATCTGCCTCGTAAGGTTGTTGTGGAGCGTCAGTGAATGAATATATGCAGGGCCCTTAGAAGCACACTAGGCGTTTCAGGTTAGCTATGTCTGTGGTTGTCATATTAGGACGGACACCTGCTACTCATTCTGTGAGACCCCGTGTCACTTCCTCTGTGAAGCTTTCCTTGTCCTCCACAGACAAAGCTTGGGTTTTGGTTTTGTTTTGCTATTGACTTTGGGATTCGGTAACATTTATTTTTCAGGATGTTTTGTTGTAACTTCCCTACATGTTGATGTCACCCACGAGACCGGGGGCTTCTGGAGTGGGCAGGGACAGGTCTCCCTCAGTTCTGTCCTTGGTGGCCAGCGCGGCATCTGGCACCTGGCCCAGACGAATGGAAAGGTGAATTAATTAGAAAATTGTCCAGAGGTCCTGAGAGCCACCCCTGTTGGTTCTCATTAGGATGATGTCGTCTCAACCTCACAGACCGGCTCTTCTCTGCACGCCAGCCCCGCCCCCCTCCTCCTCACGCTGCTGGACAGACATCTCCTTTTCCCACTTTCGCAAAACGTTTTGGATTTGGAAAATAGCAATCGTTTAGGAAAATGAGTAATTACCGAGGGCTCCATCACGGAAAACATGCAACTCCTCGAGTCTTACTGAAATGTCAAGGACTTGATTAGAGCGGGCCCAGTCCCTGGTGATCTGAAGAAAATATGATCTGTTTGTCCTAGAGGGGAAAGAAGGATCACTCTTTATTTACAAACCAGCCTGGCTAATCCCTTCTGACAATAAGGGAAGTCATTCTGCTGGGCCGAAGCATTATTTCAGGGCTCCCTTAAGGAAGAACCATCTTCTACTCAATTAAAGCAAAGCCTGAACTCGCTCTGACCCCGTCGTTCCACCGCCAGGAAAGCAGGCCCGGCTCCTTCCAGCGGGGTGGCTGCCCGGGCTCCGGGCCGAGCTCTTTTTCATCGGGACGTCTCAAGCATTTATTGGGGTGAGAAACGGGGGAGTGGAAACCGTCCCTCCCTGGCTCCTTCGGCCTGGCCCAGCCTCAGTGCTGGGAAAGAGCTGCCGACAATGGGCGTGGATAAGGTGTCCCTTGGACCCCCTCTGCCTGCCCAGCTTCCGGGAGGGGCCAGCAGGCAGAATCAGTGATCAGCCCCCCAGCGGCAGGTGGGGGTCCCTAAAATTCCTAGAACCCCCCACCTACTTCCCTAGTGCTGTTCTATGTAGGTCAGCGCCTCCAACTCTAACCTGCCTGCCAAGCCCCTCTCTGTCTGCAGGAATGAGCAGTACCGTTATTTAGTGGAGACTAAAGCAGGATGGGCCGTGTGTGTGACCTCACCAGAACAGCACACACCCAGAGTCTCCCCTCTCCACCCCCGCCCCAAGCCCACCGGCTCCTGGGGAACCTGCCTGGGGACAGCTAGGCAGGCCGACTGTGGCAGGAAGGGGTGCTTTGGCTGGGAAGATCATCTATATGGAAAAGCGTCGCTTTCTTCTCAATTACAAAATAATAAGATTGTTAAAAATCCAATAGCACAAATGTCAATATTGGCAGGGGCAGCGGCAGGAAATTTAATTGCACAATGGGCGCCAGTTAAGGACGGTGTGCGCGCTTCTCGGCTTCTCTTAATTCTAATTAGGATAGAATTTACTGATCTTACAGACTCCCAAACAGGGGCTTGTCACTAGGCCAGGAATGGAGCCTCCCGACGTTGGCTCCCTTTTCTGAGTCTCTTGCTTTTTCCCCCCTCTAGACGTCATCCCTGATCCGGGCTTTTAGCTGATTTTGAACATGGGCTCTCCAGTTTCTTTGGCATGTCAGAAGGCCAGATGTTTTTTATTTGAGAGCAAATTGACACATTAAATTACACTGTGCAAACATTAAAGCCAGCCGAGGGTAAACAGGCCGAGATTCATTGAATTTTACGGGTCACAATAATGTTTATGTAATTTAACAGATTCCTGCCCCGCTGCTGAGTCTCTCCAAGAAGCATTAATTTAAGAAAGATGAGACCCTCCCTGAGGCTCTCGTCCCATCCACCTCATCTCGGCCTCTCCGAACTTCCGCCCAGGCCCCGCGGGTTTTGGAGCCGGGGATCCGAATTCCCCGTACCGAGTGAGGAGTCACTGCTCAGTCTCACTCTGTCTTGAAGACATCGCCTATTTTTGTCCACATGGAGCCTCATGAAATACTCTTGGCACTGGACGTCTCCTGGGTTTGCCTGGCCAGGACCTACCACTCCGACTTTTGATAACAACTCCATGACTTTTCTCTAAGAACCGTCATCCTCATCTCATTATCAGTTTCTGTGGTTCCTCCAGGGCAGAACCCACTCTCTCTCTAGCTCCAGGGATGAGCTCATACCCTAGCCCGGCCAATCAGGGCATTTCATCCAGCCCCCTGGCCTTGGCCATTGGCTCAGAGATGGGAACAGACTCCAATCCGGGTTACTGAGCGCCCACCCCAGCACTTGTGCAGAAACTGGCTGGGCAAGGATCTCTCTTTCCACTGGTCTCAACTGGCAAGATGTGATTTGGGAGCTGCTAGGTACCATCTTGCCACGAGGTGGGAAAGGCTGCTGGCAGGGAGGCCAACGCAGAAGAACACACAAATGGAGAAGGGCAGATTCCCAGTCAAATGCTTTGAGCCCCTAGATCCAGCTATGGTTGAAGTCTACACGTGGGCCTTTTGGTTGTGTGAGTTAATAAGTCCACTCTTTCAGTTAAGCCATTTTGAGATGAATTTCTGTCACTTGCACCTCTTATTCAACAAAGCAAGAGGTTCCCCTGTAGCTCTCTGCAGAGAATAGGACCTCGGCCCTCATGGGCTTCACACTCATCTCTGATTCTCTGATGCTTTCCTGGGACTCCCTCATCTCCAGCCAGGCTGACCTGTTCCTGAACACCAGCTGCTTCTCTGACCTTGCTGCCTTCTCACTTCCCTCCTATGGCCTGCAGCACCATCTTCCCCATCTACCATTCCTTGGTCAAGGCCAGGTTCAACTCTCCCCTGCACAGGGAAGCCTCCCTACCATTCAGAACTCCCTCTTCTGAACACCCGGAGAGCCTCAGTAGGTTCCAAACTTCCTGGCCTTTGATTATTAAAAACCATGTTAAATATTTTTTTGCTTCTTGTATTGTATGGTTGTTTCTTCTCTTCTGTCTCTTTATAGCTTGAAAAATTCCTGACACATTGCTGGGCACAGAAGATAATCAATTATTAGTGTTTGAAGATAGCTTAGAGATGATAAAGATCACAATTTACACATGAGGCTCAGAGAGGTGAATTGACTTATCCAAGGTCACACAGCTAGTTTATTGCCAGGCCAGAGATAAAATTCCAGCTCAGTGTTTTATCCACAACACCAAGCTCCATTGATCTGATGATTGATTTTCCAGGGAAGCACATGTATTAGCTTGACTTGGGTTGGCATGTTGGCATCTTACCATCTACTAACGGTACTAAATCAGCATACACAGAAGATCTGGCTTCAACTTCCAGCTGGGCTGAAAGACCTTGGACAAGTCCTTTCACTTCTCTAGACCTGTATTTTGACAACTGCAAAATAAGTGTTTTGAACTAGGTCTGAGGGCCAGTGAGTTTTATTTGTGAGCCATCTCCCTTTGATTGGTGGGACTGCCTGCAATGCCATGTGGGAAGGACCTGGAGGTATATCCGAGCTCAGCAGAAAGAAGTGCCTGACTAATCAGCACTGGCTCTCTTGAGTCTGGGTGCAAGGGTAGATCCATGTCAGCAGGCACACCAGGTCTTGCTCTCTCTGGATTAGCTGATTTTTGAGGTCCTTCCTATTCCGTCATTTGAGGTCATTTAAGTCCTGGGGAAAATGCAAACACAGAGTTCATATTCAACTTCAGCACCCCTGTCATGGTCTCCCAGCTGTGGCTGCCCTCTCTGCCTTCTTATGCATACAGCACAACGAAAATTCTGGGCTCCAAGACCCACAGCTCCACCTAACAACAGTTCACTTTGGCCTGACCCCAGATCCACTGAGCAACTGAAATTTGGGATGTGAATTGGGTGGAGCCAGTGTGGGACCAGCCAAGCGATGGAACCATGAGATCATGCAGAAAGGCTGATGGCTGGGGGACTTGGGGTCTGAGACAGCCACTTCTACGTTTGTAGTGTTCAGCCTCTGGTGACAGATTCCCTCCTGATATCCAGGGGGAAGTAGGGACCTGGTGCAAAGAACCCCTCCACTCTGGTGTGGGCTCCCCAGAAGGCCAGAGGTCAGGGGACACAGGTCACCTGGAGGAGGAAGTATGCAGATGGACCGACTTCTGAGTGTCAGAGCAGTCCTAGCTCGAAGGCTCACACTCCCACCGTGCTTCTGAAGGTCTGCCCTTTCACTGGAACCATTTCTTCCTCACCTTACCTAGGCTTCAAGTGGAGACAGGAGGCCTAACACTATAATCTCGTGATGGAATAATTTGGGTAGATGCCCCAAAATGCACTTACGGCCCCCACCCTTGCTCCATTTCCCTCTCATCTAAGGGAGTTCAAGCATTCATTTAACAAGCCTCCCCATGTGCTGGGTGCTGGAGATGCAAAGTCGAGTGAGACACATGTTACTTGACTGTCTTTCAGTTGCAGGTAGCAGGAATAAAATCCAAAGCAGTTATAGGAAAAAACAAAAAGGGGGGGGTGGGGTGGAAATCTATTGGCTCATAGAAGTAATCTACTTTCAGGCATGTCTGTATCCAGTTGGACATCCTCTACATCCGCTTTCTCTCTCAGACTGGCTCTCTCCGTGTCCCAGGCCAGGTGGATGTTGGAAGCCCCTCGGTGCGGGGAGCCCAGAGAAGGAGGAGGGAAGGCTTCTGATTGGCCCGGCTGCGGTCCCCTGGCCGGGGACCAGGCGGGCTCAGCCCCACCCAGTCCTCACGGAGAGGGTTCTGGGCGGGAAGAGGAGGTTCTGCTCCCAGAAGCAGCACGCAGGGGCAGCTGGATGCGCCGAAACCACAAGTGTCTGTACGCCAGAGTTTCTGGAGCGAGGCATTTCCTCTTTGGGAAGGTCGTTGGGATGCACCCTGGAGCCGCCCTCCCCACCGCCGGCTGAGGCAGGGATGATTACAACTCCGCGTTGACACTTAGTCCCTGCCTGTCCAGGGGCAGGGAGCCAATGGCAGTGTAACCAGCAGGTCCCCGGGACTCCAGAGAACATAATGACACGATGCTGACCGCACAGGCTGTGGCCCAGGGCCCGGCGGCGCAGATGCTTCTGAGGCTTGTGGTCTCGTTCCTGCCAATGTCAACTCCTTTCTGTCTAACTTTAGAAATCCATGGTTGGCTTCCCTTGCATCAAAGAAGTCAAAGTATTCAACTCCAGAGGGTGTGTATTTTTAAAATGACAACAACAACAACAAAATCAAAACAAAACCAGAAAGAGAGGGGAAAAAAAAAAAAAATCCGACGATCTGAAGGAGTCTAAGAGACTGCACGGAGAGCCCCGAGCTTCGCGGAAATGCCCGGTGACTGCGGTCAGCCTGAATTAAACATGTCTAGTCTGTTTTTAAAGCTAAAAAAAAGTTCTAAATGACCTTTAATTTAGTAGACCCACTTCTTTCCTTCCCATCAAAGCCAAGTGTTTCATGCAGAGCTACATTTCCTAAAAAGGCCTGGGGCTGGAAGCTGAGTTCCCCACCTTGCACGGGCTCCTGCCCTGCAAACAGCATCCCTCTGCTTTGGGCTGGAGCTGGACCGGGTGTTGGTGTGAGCGCACAGGGGAAGAGAGATGCCCTGCACGGAGCAGGGGTGGCCTTGGGGAAATCTGGCCAAATCCACTTTGCACTTCTACTAGCTGTGCCACCTTGAGCAAGTGCCCTGAACTCTCTAGCCTCTGTTTCCTCATCTATTAAAAAGGGGAGGGGGCGGTTCTGATACCTGGCTAGCCCTGACATATGTGGGCATTTGAAAAGCATCAGACTCTTCACAAGAGGACAAAGTTGTTGCCAATCTATCAAATGCCTTGATCTCTCTTCTTTTTAAACATAGCTCCCCCCTTTTCTCTGCCTAGTCCCTTTCCTTGGTTGTTCCCTTCTGTCTCTGTCCCCGCCCCCCTTGTCCTGTGGGCACATCACCCATCCGGTTTCCCAGCAATGGGGAGCTCAAAGAGAGGTGGCGTGAAGGCGATGCTGGTACTAGGGAGAAGGAGGGGGTTCCCGAAAGGACTGAACTGGATCTGTGTAGGCGTCACCACGCAGGGCCTCTATTTGTGTATCTTTTCCAGGTCATCTGGACTTGCTCCCTCCCCTTGGATGTGAAGGCTGTAAGAAAGCATTAGTCCTTTTAGATCCAACTGGTGGTGCAACCCTCCAGGAAATTTTCCTCTGTTGGCTGCCCAAGTTGGCCAGACAACATATCCTCTGATTTGGGGGGTCACACATCATCCCAAGGGGATAGTTATTTTTTCTGAAGGCCATGGCAGTGGAGGGAGAGGGAGGAGTCTTAAAATAAAACACACAGAGACAAAGAGAAGACCAGTGTGTAACACTGACAGGCTCACACAGACTTCAGGACTAATTTATAGACACTTCTTAAGCCGAAGTGACTCGTTCAGGCAGCTGGGGACAAGCCAAGCCCACAGGCTCCCTGGGCTCCCAGTCTGCTGAGTCTTTCTTTCCTCAGCTCCAGCTGCTGCAGAGAAAGGCAAGCACGGACCATGCCCCACTGCAATTAAGCCCTTGGTGTGGGCACTCGAGCCTCCAGGAATATCAGAATCCTATAATTTTTTTTTAACTTCCTTATGTTTTTTTTTTTAATTAAGGCAAAATGTACATACAGTGGAATGCACATCTTATCTTTCGATAAACATGTATACCATGTCAACCAAGACATAGAACATTTCTATTGCCCCAGGAAATTCCTCTGTGCCCCAGCAGTCATACCCGGCACAAAGGCAACCACTCTGCTGATTTCCGTCATCAGAGCTGAGTTTTGCCTTTTCTAGAATTTCACAGAAATGGAAGCATATTCTATTTGTTCTTTTCTGTACTGTGTTTTTCACTCGACATAATGTCTGTGATGTTCTTCCATGTTGTTGTGTGTATCAGTAGTTTCTGCTGAGTACTATTCCAGTGTATGAAGATATCACAATTTGCCTCCCCAGCCCCTCTGTGCCTGGACATATTTGTTGTTTCCTGTTTTGCTATTGTGAATAAAGCTGCAATGATTATTCATATACAAGTTGTTGGGTAGACATATATTTTAATTTCTCTTGGATAAATTCCCTGTAGTAGAATTACTAAACCGTAAGTAGGCAAATGATTAAATTTATAAGAAATTTATGATTGAAACAGTTGGACTATTTTTTATTCACCAGCAATGTATAAGCATTCCAGTTGCTCCACATCCTTACCAACATTTCATGTTGTCAGTCTTTAACCATTTTGGTGTATGTGTAATAGTGGCTCATTATGGTCTTAATTTACATTTCCGTGGTGTTAGTGATGTTGAACACTGCTTCATGTACTTATTGGCTATTCTTATACCCCAAGGTCATAAATATATGCTCCCAGGTTTTCTTCTAAAAATGTTATAGTTTTAGCTATTACCTTTAGGTCTATGATATATCTAAAATTAATGTTTGTGTATGGTGAGGAGTAGGGTTCTGAGTTTATTTTTACTTACATTTATCTAGTTTTTGTATTTGCTGCAAAGACTTTCTTTGACCCGTTAAACTGGTTTGGCACTTTGGGTGAAAATCCATTCACCATATGTATGTGGGTCTATTTCTGGTCTTTCTATTCTGTTCTATTTATTTTTCTTTCCTTATGCTAATATCTCACTGTCTTGATTGTGTGGCTTGACTGTAAGTCTTAAAATCAGGTAGTATAAGTTCTCTAAATTTTTCTTTCTTTTTCAATATTGTTTGACAATTCTGTATCTTTGCTTTTCCATGTAAATGCTTAATGACATGTTTCTTGTCATTTTCTACAAAAGCATTTCAAGATTCTGATTGGCATTACTTTAATCCATAGATAAATTAGAGGAGACTTGACATCTTAACAATATTGAGATTTTCAATTCATGAACATAGAATATCTCTTCATTTATAAGACCCATTTAAATTTCTTTTAGCAATATTCTATAATTTTTAGGATAAATATTATTCATATCTTATTAAATTTATTCTTAAGTATCTTGTGTTTTGAGATATTAACATAAAATGACTTTTTAAAATTTCATTTTCCAATTTTTTACTGCTGGTATATTGAAAGACAATAGCTTTTTGTATATTGACCTTGTATCCTATGACCTTTCTAAATTCATTTATTACTTTTAGGAGTTGCTTTGTAGAGTTCTTATGCTTTTCTACATTAAAACATGATGTTGTCTATAAAGGCAGTTTTACTTTTATCATTCAGATTTTAAGGTCTTTTATTTCTCTTTTGTTCTACCCATTGCACTGTCTACAATCTCCAATACAATGATGAATGGAAGTGGTGAGAGTGGACATCCTCCCCTTATTTCCATCTTAGGGAGAGAAGCATTTAATATTTTATGTTATTTCCATGTATTTTAAGTGTGAGTTAGTTGACAGATATCCTTTATCAAGTTGAAGATGTTATCTTCTATTCCCGGTGTGCTGAGATTTTTATTGTGAATGTATGTTGAACTGGCCAAGTTCTTTTTGTGGATCTGTGGAGACGATCATACATTTTTTTTTCTCCTTTATTTTATCAATATGGTGAATTACATCATAATTTGAAAACAGCTTTTCAAATGTTAACTTTGCATTCCTGGGACAAACCCCAATTGGCCATGGTACATTATCATTTTATATGTTACTAGATTCACTTTGTGAATATTTTACTAAGGAATTTTTTATCTATATTTATGAAAGATATTGGTCTATACTTTTCTTCCGTCTGTCAATTTTGGTATCAGGATTATGCTAGCCACATAAAACGAGCTGGGAAGTATTCTCACTCTTTATTTTCTGAGAGCATTTTTGTAAGGTTGTTATTGTTATTTCCCAAAATATTCCATGTGCTTAATGAATGAGATAATTAGAGACTGGAATTTTCTGTGTTGGAAGAGTTTTATAATAAAATCAATCTCTTTAATAGATACAGAGCTGTTCGATATTTTTGGTCTCTTTTTGTGTCAGTTTTGGTAAGTTGTGCTTTTCAAGTAATTTGTTAATTTCACATAGTTGTAAAATTTGATAGAGTAGTTCATAATATCCTTTTATTATCCCTTTATTGTCTGTAAGATATGTAGTGATGTACTTTTTTCATTTTTTCAATATTTGCAACTTGTATTTTCTCTATTTTTTTCTCAGTCTTACTAAGATTTTATCAATTTTGTTGCTCTTTTAAAAGAACTAGCATTTCCTTTGTTAGTTTTTATCCATTATTTTCTACTTTCTATTAATATTTCATTACTATCATCTCTAATCTTTATTTTTTTCTTCCATCTACTACTGGGTTTAATTTTTTTATTTTTATAGCTTCTTAAAGTGGATGCTTAGTTTAGAACTTCTTTATTTTCTCATATAAGTATTTGAAACCAAATAGTTCAAGCACTGCTTTAGCTATGTCCCACAAATCTTGATATGCTGCATTTTTATTTTCTTTCAATTTAAAATATTTTCTACTTTTTCTTATATTGCATTTTTTACTTTTTTGCAATTGCTTCTTTATGTAAAAATATGTGGTTAGTCTGCAAATATTTTGGATTTTTCTAAATATATAAATACCTTATTGTTATTGATTTCTTATTTCATTCCATTATAGTAGAAAACACACCATATATGATTTCAATCCTTTTAAATGTATTGAGATGCACCTTATGGTCCAAACTTTGGTCTGTCCTACTTGTTTCTTTGTACCTGAAAGAAATGTGTATTCTGCAGCTGTTGAGTATAGTAGCTCATCAGTATCAAGGAGTTCTAGGTTGTTGATGGTGTTGTTCAAATCTTCTTGTGCTTCCTGATTTTTTTGGAGGGGGTGCTGGTTGCTTTAACAGTTACTGAGAGAATAGTGTTAATATCTCCAACTGTGACTGTCCATTTTTCTATTTCTGCCTTTAGTTCTATATGTTTTTCATCATGTATTTTAAACTCTGTTATTATGCATACGCATTACAATTACATTACACTACAATTTCTATGTCTTTATAGTGAATTAACCTTTTTATCATTGCGAAATAATAATTCTCCTTGTCTTGATACCAGTCAAGTTTTCTTCTGCTAATGTTTTCTATTTTTTAATGCTTTTACTTTTTGTATGTTTATGTCTTTATATTTAAAGTGGTATCTGTTAGACAGCATTTTATATTTCTCCGCATGTTTACCACCCCCACTGGTCATCATTTCCTTTTGTAGGTCTGAGTGTGATTTACCTTCATCTGGAAGAACTTACGCTCGCAACAAATTCTCTCAGAATTTATTTATCTGAAACTTTGTTTTGTCCTCACTGGTGAAGATTATTTTCACTTGATACAGAGTACTGGGTAGAACAGTTTTTTTCTTTCAGTATTTTAAAGATGCCATTCCGTTTTGAGTGCTTTAAATTGTCATTCCATTATACTTTAAAGACATTACTTATACATTTGCTCTTGAGTATGGAATATGTCTTCTTTGCTATGACTGTTTTCAAGATACCTCTTTATTTTTGGTTTTCAGCAGTTTGACTATGATGTATCCAGGTATAATTTTCTTCATATTACATTTATTCTATATTGGATTTCACTGAGTTTCTTGTATCTGTAGCTTGATACAAGTTGGGAGATTTTCAGCCATTTTTAAAAACATTTTTTCTGCCCCTTTTCCCCTGTGTTTTTTAGATAGAATTTCTATTGATAGGTCTTTGAGTTCACTGAATCTTTCTTCTGTCATTTCCAATCTGCTAATAAGTCCATTCAGTGATTTTTTTATTTTGATTATTTCAATTTTATTAATACCATTTCTATTTCTTTATTTTTCATTTCTCTGCTGAGATTCCCTATCTATTCACTCATTATAACCACATTTTCCCTTAAGATCTTGAACATATTTATAATGGGTGATTTAACACATTAACTGCCATGTGAGTTGTATTTAACTCATGCTAGTCTTGAGACAGGGGCCATCTGAAGCATATGCAACTCACACATCTCTTCACCTTGGGAGCCAGGAGAACTATTTTTTAAGTAGCATGTAACTCACACACAGAAAACAATAAAAAAGAAAACAAATTTTTCATTAAATTGGAAAGGACCATTTTGTTTTCAAAGTTTTTATTCTATTTTTGTAATAAAACACGGTGGCCTCAATGAAAAATTTTTTTTCTAGTGTGGCAGTCAATGTGTTAAAGTTATCATATGCTAATTCCGACATCTGAGTCATCTTGATATCTCTTTTACTGACTGCTTTTCCTCTTGATCTTACATATCATTTTATTTTTTCTCCTCACATCTAGTAATTTTTTAAAATTTATACTGGACTTTATGGGTGACATGTTGTAAAGTCTCTGGATTCTCTTATCTTCTGAATGTTTGTTCTGGCCAGCGGGTTAAGTTGTTGGATGATCACTTCGAACTTGAGGCTTGACTTTCCACTTTGTTGTATGACAAGGCATGTAATATTTGTTTGGCTTTATTTTTAGGGTGAATCCCTTAGTTCTGGGACATAGATTTATTTTGCCAACTTGGTGGAAATCAAACTCTAAATTCTATCTCTGCAGCTGCACTTGAGCCGTGGCTCAAGTCTCTGCTCAGCTTTTACAGACTTCTAGCTGGTGTTAGATGTCACCCCCACGCACGCCCAGTTCCGGGGTCAGTCACAGAGCTGAGGGTAGTTTATATGCAGGTTTTCAGGCGTCCCTCTCAGAGGCACTCTGCTTTTGAAGAGATCGCCACTTAAGTCCCAGGTCCTCTGGCAGCCCTGAGCTCCTGCCTCCGACACCTAAAGTCAGAATGACTGTGGTTTTCTGCTTGAGTTGTAGTTACCCCTGCCGTGCAAGCAGAGGTACAGTGCACGCAGAAGAAATGCTAATTAAACCTGGGTTTCACCCAGTGAGGTTATCTTCTTTCAAGGGTCAAACTCACTCCAGTTTCTGCCCGGTTTTGGCAGCTCTCCAGGGCTTTCAAATACTTGGCTTTTTGTGTTTTTTTTTTTTTTAAACATTAAAACTGTCTTATATGGACGAGTTAGTCCAACACAAGCTATTCTGATATTGCCAGTGTAGGAACTTAGTCACTTTCCTGTTAAGGTTTGAGGGAAGTGATGCCCAGAGAGGAATGTGACCTCCCCAATATTTCATAGTGGCTGTTGGCTGAGCCACGCCTTGAAATCAGGTTTCCTGGCTCCTCTTGCTGTGTCTGGCTGCTAGGTGACCTTTAATGCTTCCCAAAGGGCAATTGAGTGAGATTCACGTAGCCTCAGGGATCCTCACCACAGGTATGCGGTGGAAGGCACAAGGCAACATGAGAAATGATGATGTCTAATAGTCAAGGTCATGCAGAACCATCGGGGAGCCAGGTAGTAGGTTATAGAGGCAGAAACCCTCCAGCCCCTGGGTATGACAGGGGCCAGGAATTTCGCAGTGCCACGGCTTTGAGTCCCACGGAGAGGCTGCAGCCTACCCAGTCTGTATACATCTGCAGTCCAGACCCACAGGCATCTCCGACTCAATGCATCCAGAACTAACCACCATGGTTTTCCCCATCCGTGATGCCTTGTCTCCTGTGCCCCCCAGGCCCCGATCGAGGCCTCGCCATCCGGCTGCCTGGCTGTTCAAACGAGGATGTGAGAGCTAGCCCTTCGCTCCTCCCAAGTTCACTGCAGAGAGTGACACAAATTCCACATCCTACAAAGCCCACGAGCCCATCTCCTTCTTTTGATCTCTCTAGTTCTCGTTTTTGCTCAAGGGTTCTTTTCTTGTCCTGGCTTGTTGCTATAGAGTCACGACAGGTCCCCACGTCTGGTTAACTCCTACTCTCAGCCTCCCTTCAGTTCCTTCACTGCCAGGTCCAATCCTCCCCTCCCTGTCCTCTCACAGTCTGCTGGGAAAACAGACAGATTCACATCTGGCCATCAGACAAAACGATCAGCCCTAACAGTAATTGGGAACCTGGAGGACAGCAAGTCGCCTGTGTGGGTCACCCTGCTCTCCGCCTGCAGAGCAGTCAGCAGACACCTGGGGGAGGCTCTACCCTCCCCGACCCCACCCCCACCTACACCAAGCCAGGGCTGCCAGGGGAGGGGAACTAAGCTTACATTTTCAGACACAAAGAGAATAAAGAACAAAAGAAGCAAGAAGGTATTTAAGCACGTGTAATAATTACTACCTTGTAATGAAATCAGTTCCTTAAAAATGCGATTAAAAATTCCTCCCAACCATCCTCTCCAACACGCTCATTCTAAAAGTGAGGGTAAAGATTGACTTACTGTTTTCAAAACTTCAGAAAGTGAAAAGGGCAGAATGCGAGACATCAGACAAGGCGTAGAACTAGTCGGAGCTTTGTTTCCTCCTCGTTAAGGAGGAAGGCAATCACCATCATCGCAGGCAGCTTGCAAGGCCACCGCTTGTTTCAGATAAGGCAGCAAACGTGAGGGCCCTTTGAGAAACTGAAGGTGCTATGACTAAAGGAGTTATTCTACCAGATACGTTTATGTTTATTTTGCCTTCTCCTAAGATAAATCTTCAGCCTCTAAGACTGATTAATATTCCAGAGACACGAAATAACTTGAACAACTGGGGGAGAGGTAGGCCTGGAAGGTGACAGTCATCGATATTTCCAAGAGACAGTGGGAGCCACTGACGGTTCTAGGAGGCAATAGGACCCTATAGGGATCCTCTTAACCTGGTTTGAGTGCCCATGATGACAAGTGCCAAAGCAGGCCACAAGAACTGGGGGAGTGGAGACCTGTGCCCTCGCCTGGGCCAAGTACGGAGTCCCTGGGAAAGACCACACAGCCAGACGAGAAGGAAGCACCCTGGCTTCACCACTTCCCTGCCGCACCATGTCACCATGTCGGGCACATCACATCACTCCTCTGAGCCTTAGCTTCTGGCTCCTTCCTTTCCCCACTCCCCCATGGCTGTTGGGAGGGCAGGACGAGATCAAGGATGTGGAAGCTCTTATAAACTCTAAAAGGCTTCACTCGCTTGCACTGTTGTTGTCGTTGTCATCTATGAGGCTTGTGCTTTGGTGGAATAAGTACACCTGTGCAAGACGGGCCTTCAAAGCCGTCCTTACCCTTGCAGCCCCCTGTGACCTCAACTGAGGCCAGCCGTAGAGTGTGGTTTTTATCGGGAAGGCTGGTGGGGACTCCAGACGCCACAGAGCCTGCGGAGTCTCAGGACGCAGGCCCGCCCCACCAGGGCCACCCGGTTGCAAACCATCCTGGACTCCTGCCCTGGCCTTTTCAATCCCCGGTTTCCACATGGCGCTAGGTCTCGGCATGGCCTGGGGAAGGGGGCGTTCTCTTTCTCTCTCACACGAGGGAATATCACGAAAGGCAGCGGGATGTAGCGTCCCAGCTGGAACTCGAGGCTGTCCCCTGAATGGATTTCTTCTGTTTCCTTCAAGTCCTCAAAAATACGTGGACGTTCATTTGGAGCCACCTTCCACCAGGCACACACGGGCCAACTTTCTTCAATTAATGAGCTGAGACTGAAATCGAGAGCCCCACTTTTCTCAGCCACGGCAGGAGGTTGACCCTGCCATGGCGATAAAAACAAAACAAAATAAGAGTTGTCAGTGCTGTGTCTGTGAAATATAAGTTATTAAAGAGTGGCCACGCCAGCTCCTGTGGGCAGCAACGTCATCGCTGGTGACCATTGTCCTGGCTGCGCTGGCTCTCCCTCGTGCCACCTCCACACTTGGCTGGCTCCCTGCTGGCTCCTGTGCCCCGACGGTCCCCCCGCCCAGCGTGTCCGCTCTGTGACTTTTGTGCCTGTCACCACTCAGCCAGCCTTCAAGACCCAGCTATTTGGATTTTGCATTCATTCGACAAACATTTGTTGAATGCCTACTGTGCGCCAGCCCCTTTGGTCATTTGTTCGTTCTGTAGAAACATATCAGATGAGCAAGACAACCACTGACTTTGTCCTCACGGAGCTCATAGCCTTCGGGGGACACAGGCAATTTAAAAGGTAACTCCGAGGTGGCGTGGTGGGTTCAGGGCAGTGACAGACACGTACGAGTGTTACGGGGTACTAGAAAGGGCAATGACTTCTGGAGAAAGTGCTATGTTTTTAAAATGGTTTTGTAATGAAAAATGTCAGATACATATAAAATTAGAAGGAATTGTATCATGAACACCTCTGTGCCCACCGCCCAGCTTTAGTACCTGTCATCTCACAGCGCGTCTTGTCATCTATATTCCTATCTCCCTCCCACACTCTTGTGTTATGTTGGAGCAAATCCCAGAGAGCACAGTATTTTATTCACGAAGCCACAGCCCTTCTTCCGTGCACCTCTCATTGGCTTCAGGCCAGCCTTGTGTCGATAAGGGAGGCACCGGGGAACACTGACCTGCCTTGACATTAGACAAATCTGAGTTCAAATCTTGCTTCCCACACCCACAATCTCTGTGACGTTGTGCAAGTTACTTAACCTCTCTGGTCTTCACTCTTCTCATCTGCAAAATAAGGACAATATGACTGAGCTCCTAGACCTACTTGTTCTGATAATTAAATGAGATAAAATATATAAAGTGCCAAGCATAACACCTGGCACGGACTAGGTGCTCTGTAAATATTTCTCCCCTTGTCCTGGCATGCCCTGGATAAGGGTAAGAGTGCCATGAAGCAGCCAAGTGTATGTGACTATGATACTTTACTCCAGACATGCTAAGATGCTACTGGAAGCAACTTCCAAGGGCAGACACCTGACCACAGTGTAGACCCCACCCAGACTGCTATTATAGTAAGACGTCTTCTTTAATGTCAACCTCCCTCACCTACTCTTTACATAGTGTGGACCATCCACTGGCCACATTTCCTCCATCACACAGGTTCACTAGAAAGTGATGTTGCTGAGGTTTTGCAAAATTCCAGCCATGAAGTTGGCCATCACTTTCACATCTCATAGAGCATTGGAAAGGAGGGGAACAGTTGGCAAAGGGGAACCAGTGCACCCAAACCAAGTACTCATAAACTTTTAAAAGGCTCAACCTGCGTCTGGCAGCTGTTGCGAGCACCAGCCTCCTCTCTACTCTGGGTGGCAGCTGGCGATAAAGCCCCAGCAACGCAGACAAATGTGGCTGACGCCAGAGAGGAGTCAAGGGCCTGGCTGCAACGTCTGGGGCCGGCTTGGTCTTGGACCCCGCTGAGTGTTTACAAGTTTCCCTTTGACAATTCAGTTTTGAAGATGGGCTTCATTAAAGGGCAATTATAGGTTAAGTAACTTGTTGGCTCCCTGCCTAATGTGGAAAACTCGACTGTGACAATCAGATAATTCTGAGATTAAGCAAGACAGCAATTGCTACTGAAAGAAGAAGCTTAGCTAGAGGATAAAAGACTCTCCCCAGCCATGACCTCATCCCAGCTGCCCGTCTGGGCAGGAAGTCTGGATTCAAGGGGCCAGCGGGCTCTGGGAACCTCTGGCATCAGGGGTGACCTCTTCTGGGAAAGGGGCCCGCAAAAGGCAAAGTGCGTTCCCACTGGGGTAGCAAGACATCCCTCTTCCTGCTGGGCTCAAGTCGTCCAGAGGCGTCTGCTGGGCACCTGGGGCCAGCCCAGCTGGTCTGTGCGGTGGCCTCTGCCCGTACCTGGCTCTGTCCATCAGCACAACTTCGCTAATACCTTCACGCGATCTCACAGAGAAACAAGTCTGGTCACCTGTGACGCTTCCCTACCCACAGGGGATGACCTACCTCAAAGTTCCTGGAGAACTCTGTCTCCCATTGGAAGCTTTCTATTGCATGTCGGAAAGTCCCGCCCCAGCATACAACTTATGCAGGAAGTGTGGTATATGCCCCTGTACCCACGTAACTAACAGGCCCAGGGGTGCTGAGCTCAGGAACGGCCGCGCCTGCCAACAGTGCCCTCTCCTCTGCTCTTCTCTCACCGGCAACATTTTCAGGGGCTCTTTCCACACTGTGGCAAGATGACCACAAGGACTTATGTCCAGCCAACAAAAAAAGTCTGACTTCCTAACCATTCCTGCAAAGGTGCTGGGATTTGACCTGATCGGGCCAGTGTAAGTCATGTGACTGGGTGGCCTGAGTGTCCCTGTTGGGTGTTCCCGGGTACACACGTGCTGTCCCAGGCAGCCTGGCGGGAGGCTTATCAGGAACACACGGCCTGAGGGTGAAGGGGGGGTAGAGCCTCGAAAAGAAATCAGGGTGTTGTCATCAAAAGAAGGGGAAATGGATGCCAAGAAGCAAAAAAATCTCATATACTTCTGGCTTCTGTTGTGCATTTTAATATTAATTCCATGAAAATCCTGCCTCCCAGGTAGATCTTTAGTTCCCACAGGGCAGTGGTTCTGAAAAAGTGATCGCCAACAGGCAGAGCCAGCATCATCTGGGGACTTGTTAGAGAGTCATGTTCTCAGGCTCCATCCACATCAGTTAATCAGAGACTCTGAGGACAGGGCCCTGGAACCTGCATTTAACAAACCCTCCAAGTGATTCTGATGCTCTGAAATTTGAGAAGCACTGCTGTAGGGCAAGGACTGTATTTCATATTCCCCTTGCCATTAGCATTCAGTGTTCATTGTATGAAATAAGCAAGGAAATGAACGCACAAAGGGAGGCCTTAGTGACTCCTTTGAAGACAGGCTTTCATCACTCAGGGTCCATTTGGTTGCCAGCAACAGAAACTACTCTGGCTCATTTAAGCACCCTTCTTCGTCTTCCTTCCTTTGTTCTACTGGCATATGGTAAGTGCTTACCAAAAAGCGCTAGCTACTATGATTCCTATATCCCAGGCACCGTGCTAAGTTCTGGCCATGGGTGGTAACAAAAGACATACCTCTGGAACCACAGACGGGCAATCATCAAAAAGTCAGACAAATGAATACAAATGGGCAACTCTGGGAAGGGCCAAAAACGAGAGCTACTGGTATAGTATGCGGGTGTATCACAGATGCGATCAATGCCTGCAGGTGGGAAAGGCAGACACCGGGTTTGTTGGAAGCCTTCTGGAATAGCTTACAAATCAAAGGTGACCCGAGCTGCAGGCCTAGGGAAGGCCACGCCCAGGGCCACTCTGAGGCCCTCCACAGCCAGGGCTGGTGGACTGTCTGTCCTGGGCTCTGCTTTTAAAGTGATTCATTATCACTCTTGCTTTTTTTTACGTGTCAGATTCTGGGGAGGAAGAAACTTCTTGGCCCCACTTGAGCCAGATGTTCTCTCCCTGCGGCTCACTCAGCCACCCGGATAGAGGTCCCAAGGCATCATCCAGAGGCATCGTAGAGCAGCCAACTCGCCCCAATTTGTGTGGGACTTGCCCAGTTTTAGCACCAAATATGTCCCTTGCCGCAGGAAGCCACTCATTTTCTGGCTCCATCTGGCTCTACCTGAGCCCCTGGAATCTCTCAGGTTGGGGACTACGAGGCCCAGGTCTCTGTGCCTCTGCCTCAGAGGTCAGTGCCACCCTGGCTGGGCCCAGGGGGCATTCACAGAAGCAGCATAGGGTAACAGAAAGAGCTGTGCACCAGGCCCAACCAGAACCAGGCTCCCAGAACTCACCGGGGCCCCGTGGACACACTTGACCTTCCTGCATCCTGCTTGCCTCTTCTCTGAAAGAGAGGCAAAGGGGTCTGGATTCTGGGTCCACACTTGTGTGACATTTGGGTCCGCAGAGCTCTCTGCTCGTCCCTGGGTGGGGACTGGGGTGGGTGCAGAGAAAGAAGAAAGGATGGCTCCTGCCCTGCCTGGCATTATAGTTCAGTTGCATGCAGAGCAGTGAAGTTCTGATGACAGAAACGCTGGCTGGTGGCATTTGCTCAGGACACAAACACGGAAGGCCCCATGAGCAGCAAGAAACCACCATGGGCTTCCTGGAGGAGACGAGCCCTAAAAAGGAGGTTTGATTGGAGAGTGGGGGGAATGCCCTCAAAGGAGATGGGGAGACTGCTGAGCAAAGGTGTGAGGCAGGCTCAGCCATGTGTTTAGGGATGGAGATGAGATTCCCTGGCTCTCCCTTGGTTAAAATGATACGAGCTGTGCCTTCCTTCCCACACCTTGTAAAATCTCGCTTCTGCCCCAGAGAGCCAGGGGCCTGTTTAGTCAGAGTGTGCTCAGAATGACGTCTGGGTAGACACAGGGATTGGATGGGGGAGAGTGTGAGTGTGATGCTGTGATTAAATCCACCTTCAAGACTGCACTGACCTCCCACAGCTCAGACCCGGGTGGCAGCCCCACCCTCGCACGGTGTTTAAGAGGAGTTTGGAACATGGATCTGGACTGCTGAGTAGGGGCAGGAGATGAAGCGTCCTCGTGGGTGTGTTCACGTGTTCGATTGGTAGCCAGACGGTGACCGAGCGCCTGTTCTGGGGGAGGCCTGTTCTGGTGCATGGGCTGCAGAAGCCCCATAGGTTCTGGATGTCAGTTAACACTGGGCATTTAGAGTTTGTCTATACGCCTCATTTTACAGATGGGAAAACCGAGGCTCAGATCCAAGGCACACAAGAGGTCAGTGGCCAGGCCTCTTCCTGCCAGCACAAAAGGAGTGACTCTGAGAGGCTGGAGCGTGTATGGCCCCAGGCCTCAGCTGCCAGGAGAGGGACAGTCGGCACAGGTGCTGGGGGCTCAGTGCCACTTCAGGGGCTGGGGTGGGTGCAGCGTCGCAACACAGATTCCCAAGCAGGGGACAGTCGGCAACAGGAGACATTCAGACATTTGGCCACAGGGAGAGCCCAGCAAGCAGCTGGCACAGGGCAGAGGCCTCTGGGAGTCTGGCCCAAAGCAGAATGGGGGGAAAGACGATGCGTCACCGTACGGCCAGGCCCTGTGACCAAGTGCTAGGGGGGCCAGGGGTGGAGTCTTGGAGAAACTGAGGCACTAAACTGAGTGACAAAGGCAGGCCTGCAGTGTCCCAGAATGAGGACCATCCCGGCTGCAGCCCCTTTCACCAGAGGCCACCGCTGATGCTGGGCTGAGCTCGGGAAAGGGCGGGCACTGGGGCTGGGAGGGAGCGAACCGATGTCCAGCCTGCTGGTGGCCTCTCTGCCCAAAGAGTTGGAAAGCCTCAGCTGACAGCAATATCACAGTAACAAGAGTAAGGACCCAAAAAGCTTACCATGCACCTGGCACTGTGCTAAAACCCATGTGCAACAAGTGTATCTCCATATTACAGACGAGGAAACTGAGGCACAGATAGGTTAGGTCCTTGCCCAAGGCCACACAGCTAGCAGGGGGTAGAGCTGGGCTTGAGCGGAGGCAGCTGGACTCTAAGGCTGATGTCTTGATAGAATTCTCATCCCCTTCTTCCTATGGTCAGTTTTTTTACTATGCACATTTTCAAACATACAGAAAAGTGGAGAAAATAGTCACGTTGATCGCCAACGTACCCATTCTTAGGCTGCTGTGGCAATCCACATTTTGCAATCTTTTTAAATCTACGGACCCCGATGTTTTTAGGAGACAGCTGGAGTATTTTAAAGCAAATCACAGACATCATTTCAACCCTAAACACTTCAGTGTGTATCTAACAGATAAGCATATTTTTCTTTCACATAACCATTATGCTGTTATCACACTTAAGAACATCAACAATGACTTCTGGAGACCATCTACGACACAGCCCAGGGTCAGATTTCTCTGATTACCTCACAGATGTCTTTTTACAACCGGTTTGCTCAAATCGGGACCCAAATAAGATCTGCCCATCGCACTCAGTTGCCATCACTTGAGTCCCTCTGATTCTGGAGTTTCCCCTGCCCCCTTCCCCACGCCAATGATTTGCCCCTCCTTGTATAGACGGGAAACTGAGGCAGGCTGCAAGGTCCCTCCATTTATGAAGGGCAAAACCAGGGCTAGAGCCCAGCCAACTCGCTCGCGTTCATCTCGCTCCCGCTGCATGCTAGACCTCCCTCTTACTTATTCTCTTCTATTTTTGAACTCGCGGAGAAGTTAGTAAGAAACGGGCATCCTCAAGCGCTGTGAGTTCTCAGGATATAATTCACTTTAATCTTTTAAGCATTTGACAGTATTTGCTCGAAAGAAGGAGCAACAAGTACATAATTATTGCACTAATTAAGCTGCCAAAAACACAAGCGTGCGGCAAGAGCACCTTTGAAACGGGGAACCCACGACGCATTAGCATCTGCTGTAAGCTTATTAATCACCTAACAGGCAATTAGCAAGCTGTTACTGTTTGAGGCTGCTATGTAAATAAATTCTTGGGTTAATTTCTTCCTCTGATAATAAAGAAAACATTATGAAAATTAGCTAAGCGACAATGTAAATGATCTTCACTGTTAATTATATGACAGCAGTTACATAGGCAAGGACCCCAGCGCTGATAAGGGCCGGCTCCCTCCTTCCCCGTTGCCCATCCCCAGCCCCCACCTTGGCTCTGCCACTTTAAAAATAAAAGTGTTGACACAGGTAAGGGGGGGGAGAGCTTTGGGGACCCCAGTCACAGCTGTTTGCTTGCAGCTTGCCCAGAGCAACTGCCAACTCCTGAAAACTGGAATGTTTTCTTGCCTGAGCCTCAAGTGGCCTTGGGCTGGGCCTGTGACCCCAGCTGGCATGAGGGGGGCAGGGAACGGGCAGAGAACCAGCCCTCGGGTCCTCCCCAACCCGTGAGTGCCTGTTCCCAGAGGCCTCCCTGCAGTGCTGAATTAAAGCCTCTTGGGCTCCTGTCATTGTCACCATGGGCAATACCTGGGTACTATTAATACTATGCATGTGGCATCTGCTAGACAGGGGCCACCTGGCTGGTCCATCTGGTCAGGTGTGTAGCATGCGGCAGGTACAAGCCCTGGCACTAGAGTTCAAATCCTACCTCCACCACTCAGGGGCTGTGTGATCTCGGAAAAATGTCCAAATTTCCCTCAGCCTCAGTTTCTCCATCTTCGAAATGGAGGTGATGGTAAAAGCACCTACACAGGGTCGCCGTGAACAATCACACAGGGTAACTCTCAGAAAGTCCTTAGCGCAGAGCCCGGCGCCTGTGCTGAGCAACCAATACACGTTCACTGTTACTGTCATCAATAACGGACATTGATTGTGTGCCACACCCTGTGCCGAGTGCCAGGAGCCCCACGAGAAAAGGGCATGGACCTGCCGTCAGGAGATGGAGAGCCAGGATGTGTGTGTGAGAACAGCCAGCCTCCAGGCAGCACAGCCCACGGGCCAGAGCAGTGGGACAGACAAGGACTCATCAGAGAGGGACAAAGCCAGCGTCTGGCTGCCTGGGGAGTGGGGTCTTGGGCGCTGCTTTGGTTGTGGCAAGTCCTGTGGGGCGTCACGCAATGGAGTGAGGATGGGCTTTGGACCAGGTGGCTGGTTTGTCTTCCTTTAACGAAGCTCTCTGCCCTGAGCCTCTTGGTTACAGGAACAGAGATAAGGGATGGGAAGTGTCCAGCACACGGCCTGACACACTATGGATGCACAATGAGGACAGGGCCCCTCAATCGTAGGGTGGAGGACAGACCAGAAAGGCTCCGGCACGGCTCTGCCTCTGAGAGTTTAAGGTCCCCTGGGCAGGGGAGGGGCCCTCGTCCTACTGTTGAAAGTTGCCCAGATGCTGCATCCTGTCTGACCAGGTCCGGATGCATATTCCCTTCCAACAGCATTTCCCAAGCGAGTCCTGCGAAACGCTCAACACAGAAAGGCGGCTTGTGGTCAACTTAGTTAGGGAAACACCCGCTTAGAGAAGGTTCTTTACTGCAGGACTTTTCTGAGCATCTAAACACTAATATGCTCATATCACAAAGTGCTGAACACTTTGTGATTCTTGAAGAGAATCACATTCTTGAAGAGCCCCCACAATCAATGACGAGACCAGCAATCTATTTTGTAAATGGACAAAGGTGCATTATCTTGTTCCCCGAAGATGCATGTATCCCATGACCCAGCAATTCCAACCCTGGATATATACTGTGCTTTAGCCATTTTTTCCCATGGGCACTAGGAGAGATGTACTAGAATGTTCCTAGCAACACTGTAATAACAAAAATTTGGGGGTGGCCCACAAGGCCATCAGTAGGAGAAAGGGTAAATTGTGGCTTAATCATACAAGAAAGTATTTTATAGCAGTCAAAATTAATAAACTATAGCTATCAACAACAACATAGTCAAGTTTCAAAAACAGTGTTGAGAACTTTGAAAAATGTTGAATAATATCAGTTACCAAAGTATATATATAGTTCAATACCATTTATATCAAAGCCCCCAAACACACACAACAATATATTATTTAAGGAGATACATAAACTCTCTGTCTCCCGCATAAATGTGCATATATATAACTAAAACCTAAAATGAATGAGTAAACACAAAATTCAGAATTGTGGTTACTTTTGGGACATAGAGGTCTTCAAAGATATTGTAGTGGTCTATTTCTTAATCTAGATAGTGAATACATGGATATTTTTGTATTTTTATACCTTATGATAAACATATAATACATACACATATGTAAGTATATATACCATATATACATATGCCTTTTTGTATATTTGAAATATTTTATATTAAAAATTTTAAATTAAGAAGAATGGGCAAAAGGTATCGATAGTTCACAAGAATAAAATATAAATGGCTTTTAAATACTATATAAAAAAAGGCTCAATCTCACTTATATCTTAAAACATGAAAATTAAAATCATGCTGAAATATCATTTTCTACCTTTTACATTGGCAAAGATCCAAAGTGTGATGAAGCGCCATGCTGGTGAGGATGAGGGTAACAGGGATGCCCCGAAATTACTGGTGGGTGGGAATCCGGCAACGTTTATCAGAACTGCAAATGCATGTTTCCTTTGACCCAACTATTCCATTTCTAGCTATTTTGCCTTACAGATAAACTCCCAGAGTTGCAAAATGACTGATGTACAGGAATATTTACTACCATGGTGATTGCAATAGCAAGAGATTAGAAGCATCCTAAATGTCCATTAATAGGACATTCAAACAAATTATAGTCCTTCAACAGGACGAAGTGCTATACAGCCATTCAAATGCATGAGACAGTTCTATGTGTACTGCTAAGGAAAGATCTCCGAGACATATTTTTATGTAAAAAAAGGGCTATGTGGTATAGCATGCTCCCATTTGTATGAAAATATGTGCACGTGTATATTACCTACTTTGTATATTTATGTACATACATGCTTGTCCATGCATGGATACTCTCTTGAAGGCTTCATAATATAGGGGGATCTGGGTGGTGGGAGATATGTACTAGAATGTTCCTAGCAACACTGTAATAACAAAAATTTTGGAAGAAGACTTGCTTGTATGTATGTCACACCCTATACCAGACCCATCTGGTCCTTTCCGCCTTACACGTCTCTTGTTCCAGCCTCAAGCCGTGACCAGCCCTGCGCAGGCACCAGTCCTTTCCACAGTGGTGCCACCTGCCTCCTGCTGCTGCTGCTGCCTCTTGCCTCCCCCTTGGGGTGTCCATATGGACGTTACCACCACAGGGCCACACCGAGTGCCCACAGGTGCCCAACCCAGACTCGGAGGAGAATTAACCTTCATGGAGCCAGTCTTCAGCCAACTGGAGATGGGACCTGACAGGACGTACTTCTCGTCCCCGGCAACGGTAATCCTGCAACACAGTTTTCAGACGGCGTCTCAGGGAGCAGTCCCTTGAGATCCAGCAGTCAGTTGCACTCAGCTGCAGTACGACACCCTTACGAAGGCTCTTCCTCCTCACCCCCGTCCCTAAGGCTGCACCTCTTCTCCAGGTCATAGCGTCTAAGCCCTCCGCTTTCTAGAGAACTCGGGCAAAGACAAGCCCTTTTAGGCCTTTGGATTCATCCCATGCGATGTACTTATTTATATATATATATGTTTATATATTGGCATATATAAGTGCTAATATGCACTTTGAATCTCCAAGGGGGGTCAGAGTATATTCTATGTACATTTCCTACTGTTGTTTGACTCTGGACCCTGTTCCACGTAACCCCTGCTAACTTCCCGGCATTCTGCAGGAAACAGTCAGTAATCCACCACCACGTGGCTTTGCATCGCAGCTCTGCCCTTTAGGGCCACCCTCAACGAGCGTCTGCCTCTGTTCCACGACAAGGCCCTCGTGAACTGAAGGCTCTTGACCTTCTCCTCTTTTTCTGGCTAAAGGTCTTCTGCTCCTTTAATAAGGTCTCTGACAGGCTCCCCCAAACCCTTGGCAGCTCAGCCGTCCTCCTCTCTGCAGTCTCCAAACCTTGGTGTGCATTTTAACCTGTGACACCTAGAAATAAACAGAGGTCTTGGAAAGCGGCCAACGAGCACAGACAAAAACGAGGCCGTCACTCCTCCGGTCTGGATGCATTGGTGGTGCCCAGGCCGTGGAGAGCCAAGGCTCCTCTGTTTAGCGGCTGTATCACACTCCGGCTTCTGTCCATCTCGTGGTCAGCACACGGCCCCCAGGTCTTTTGCACAAGACCAGCTGCGAGCCGGCCTCCCCCATCCGGTACTCTGAACCTGAAACGTAGAGCGTCCACCCACCCCTGTTACGCTCTGCCCAGCTAGACGGGCACTGGCCCAGGCCCGCTGGGGGCACGGGCATCCTAAACCGTCCGCACAGCACAGAGAGGTGGAGAGCTTTGCCCTGGGGCTGTCTTTGCCACAAACTAACTGTGTGACTTTGAGCAAGTTCCAGCTCTTGGTAGAGTGAGAAAGGGTGATCTCTAAGGTCTCGTCCAGCCTCTCACTCCGAAACACCTGCGCGGTCACTCTCCCTCCCAGCTTTGTGATAAACCAGCCCGCGTCTGCGCCCCCCAAGCCGAGCTGCTGCTACACCTGTGCTGATGAGTTCAGGGCCACGCAGAGACCTGGTGCCACCGGCAACCTTCCTCTAGGTCGAAATCGAACCATCCATCAACCTATTTTGGCCAGGTTTGCTCAATGAGCTATGAAACCACGAACTGATTTATGAGCAGCCTACATTTGGGTCCATCTTCTGTTTATGGTTCCGCTCTTTCACTGCCATTGGCTCGGACACGTGAAAACCCTGAGCAGAGTGTCTGGCCAGAGTCTAAGCGAGGCACGAGTTTGCATGTTCGCTTCCTTCTTGGCCCTGCCGTGACTCGGTCTCTGCTCTGCATCTCCTGTCTCCTTTATACCTGCTTTGCCGTGTGACTCCATGGCTTTGTGAAAGGGACATGGGCTTTGTGACAACAGTGTTTTTCCAGCTAGCCACTAGGATTGGGCTGCGTGGTCACCAGGCAGTGCCCAGGGGACTGAGCTCTGAAAACCTCTGCATTAACTCCCACTGATCTTGGATCAAGGGGAGCAATCGTCAAGTTTGTTTTGCCTCATTCTTGGGCTGGGAATTGGATTGGGTTTCCCCTCTGTGTTTCCAAACCCTGATCCCATTTGAAAGATTACTTTGAGCATCTCAGGAATCTTCTCTTTCAAGAGCATATGGAGGCCAGGCGCGGTGGCTCATGCCTGTAATCCTAGCTCTGGGAGGCCGAGGCGGGTGGATCGCTCAAGATCAGGAGTTTGAGACCAGCCTGAGCAAGAGTGAGACCCCCGTCTCTACTAAAAAATAGGAAGAGATGATCTGGCCAACTAAAATATATATAGAAAAAAAAAGAAAGAGCATATGGAACACACAACCAGGAAAATTAAATTTTAAATTCAAGTGAAATTTAAAATTTTATAAAATAAAATGGAAATTTCTCCCTAAATGTCTTTATCTAATAGGTGAAAAAAATGATACTAACAGACTAAAGAAAGAGAAAGATAAAAACACTGGTCTTTACCTATAAAATGGGAAAATTCACTCCCTGAGTTATTGGAAAGACTGAACGTGACAACCTGTGTGGTGTCTCCTGGCACGTGGCAGGTACTTAATCTTTTGCTTTTCCTTTGTGTGCCAGGGGTACTGGTTCCAATCTTCAGGTGTTGGAACTGGAGGGGCCCTTAAAGATCTGCTAATTCATCCTCTTTTTACAGATGAGGACACTGAGGCCCAGAGAGGGGCAGAAAGAGAGGCAACTAGGACCCCTTGTTAGTGCCTCATTCTGCCCCCAGGAGACTGTTCCAGGTGGCAGTGCTATGCTAAGGCAATAATGATCACTAGCACATACTGAGTGCCTACTGTGCACTACCATTGTTCCACCATGTAATCCTCACAACAACCTTATGAGGGAGGTATTATTATTTTTCCAAGTTTACAGATAGGGCAACAGAGACTCAGAGAGGTTAAGTGACTTCCTCAAAGTCACACAGCAATAAGTGGCAGGGCAGGGCAGGGCCTACAGCCCAGCAGGCCGCCCTCAGAGGCTACAAACTCTTCAGGACCCAGAGGGCCATCTCCCTGCTTCTCCTCTCACCCCTGCGAGTCACTCTCCACACAGCTGCGGTAGTGTCCTTGACAGCCATTAGGCCTCAGTGTCATTCCTCTGCTCAGCCCGCCAAGGGTCCCCGTCAGGAAGGAATCACACCCCTTTCCTCCTTGTCCTACACGTGGCACTGGCCTGTCTCTCTGAGCTCCTACCCCCTGCCCTCCAGCCACACGGGCCTCCTGGCTGTTCCTTGAACCTGCTGAGGTCACTGGCTACTCAGAGACCACGCACCTGCTGTTCCTTCTGCCTGGAAGGCCCTTCCCCCGGGCTTTCCTTCAGGCCTCTGCACAAATGTTGCCCTCTTAGAAAGGCCTTCCCTAGGCCCTCTAAAGCTCTCCTCTCCCTCGCTACTTCTTCCGTCCCCTGCCTTATTTCTCCTCCTAGCACTTCTGACCTCACACAGATGGGCCTGATCTATCTGTGCCTCTCATTACTTGTCTCCCCCACTTGTAAGTGGGGGGCCGTGAGCTCATTGCTGCATCCCGAACACCTAGCACAGTGCCTGGCACGCAGCAGGCATCCGGCCCATCTTTGTTAAAAGAACGGTCCCACCATCCCCCTCCGGGCGAACAGAACCGGCACAGGCGGGAGGCAGCTGCTGTTCTGTGGTCCAGGTGTCTGCAACAGCCCCTGTGACCCCTCCTCTGTGTGTCCAATCCTGGAGAGCACACAGGGAAGGTCAGGTTTCTAGTGTGCGGGGGGGGGGGGGGGCCAGCCTGGGGACACCACCGTCAGGTGCAAAGGGCAGACAGAGAACAGACTTGATTCAAATTGAGGGCAGGGGCCAGGCCCAGGGGAGTGGCCCTTGCAGGACTAACCAGGCCCAGGACAGTGTCACTTCTAAAAGCCCCTCCATCCGGGGCCTAGTACGTACAGCCACAGAGCCAGACCGCCATTTGCTGGCCAGTGACCTGGGGCAAGCTGCTTGTCCTTGCTCAACCGGCCTCTTCACCTGCAAGAATACAACTGCATGTGAAATGGCCAGTTGAAGCACACAGGGCAGGATGCTCGTGGAACGTCACTCTCTCCCTACCATGGCCCTGGGGGCCCCTCCCTCACTTTTTCCTTCAGGGCTAGGCTCACTGAGGCTCCCGTGCTGGGACGTCACCCACGAGGCAGGGAGAACCCTCCCCACCCCCACGCTTACATGCACTATACTGTCTCGTGGCATTGCAGGCACCTGGACAACACCCCAGGTGGGAGGAGGGAGCCCACAGGCAAGATTCATATAACATAAAATTAACCATTTTAAAGTGTATAGTCCAGTGGCATTTAGTGCATTCACAGTGTCATGCAACCACCACCTCCATCTGGTTCTAGAACATTTGCATCCCCCCAAAGGAAGCTCCCCACGTATTACACAGTCTTCCCTCATTTCCCCTCCCCCAGCCGCCCGCAACCGCCAGTCTGCTTCCCGTCTGTGGACTGGCCTACTGTGGATATTTCATTCAGATGGAATCATACCCTGTGTGGCCTTCTGTGTCTGACTTCTTGAACTCAGTGTAATGTTTTCGATGTTCATCCATGTATAGCAGGTAGCAGCGCTCCATTCCTTTTGCTGGCTGCGTAATACTCCCCAGTAGCACTTCTTACTCCATACAGAAGGCAGTCCCCATTCCACCTTTGGGCAGGACTGTCCCTGGAGCCAGGCAGGTTCATGAAGGCAACATGTGGAAGGGAGGGAGGAAGGAGGAGAGGGAGGGAGGAAGGAGGAGAGGGAGGGAGGAAGGGGGAAGAGAGGGAGGAAGGGTCACCACACTAGCACAAGCACAAATCTAAGTAGCAGGGCTCAAATGCATGCAGCTTTCAAGCCAGAAGGGTGCATTTTGGTGATGCTCAAAGATCAGTAAAGGGGAGACACCCGAGTCGGGCAGTCCCAGCTGGGCAGAAAGCCTCAGAACTCACAGGTTTTGCTCTGTGCTTCTCATCCACTCACTGTTCTCACTACCTCCTTATCTTTCGCACGTGTTCCTTGGCAAGGCTGGCACACCTGCAGCCCCGTGAAAACAGTGAAAGCCCACCCGGCCCTCGGACTCCATCCCCAATCCTTGGAGAGGCCCTTCCGCCTCCCCTCTGCTGGGGGCCTTGCTCCAGGTCAGGGTCCCTGCAGGGGCTGACGGCACCGCTGTGGCCCCTGTGCCCGGTTGCAAAGAGGCCTGGTCCCTACCATGTAGCTGCTGGCCAGGGCCTTGGATCCACACTCCAGATTCCGGAGCCGTTCAGGAGACGGGCCAAAGCAGATGGGCCTCCCACATTCTTCACTACTTCCTTCAAAAGGGGGTAGGGGTGGACTTACAGGATGGGGCTTCCCTGGGGTGGTTTAATTCAATACAGAGACCCTTGTTTTCCCTGGAGCTTAGACAGCCTGTTCTCCACACCTGGGGCTCTGCTCTGTCAAGCCGGGGAGCCCAACCAACTGAAATATTGACTCAAGTCAGGTCTGAAGGCTTTTGATGTTCCGGGTTTGTTTTAGTTTAATGGTTTTGGAAATTATAGGCTCCCTTCCGATTCAAACTGGTTTGCTAAGGGTCTTCCCACTCTGTTTTGTTTTGAACGTCGGTTTGGTAAGTGGTTCGCGAGAGAATTTCAGGGTTGGGTTTGGTTCAAGGATCAACAAATGCGAGCAGTTAGTTCTGGTCTGGGGTGCGCGGCTCAGGCCGGTCTGGGCTTTGGTTCGGAGAGAGGACAAAGCCCGCCGTTCACGGAGCGGAGGAAGCGCGAGGCCCCGCCGAGGGTCTGGGCCTGGCCCGCGCTGCGCTGCGTGTGCACGGGGAGCCTCGGCCCTCCAGCCCCGGTGACTCTCCGGAGGGCAGCACTGTTTGATTGATTTTGAAATTGCGACAGTAAAACAGTTAATAAAAACCCGATAGCTCTGTGCAGAGGCGCTTCCCACACCGCCTAAATGAGGGCTATTCATCAAGGCTGGGCACGGACGCCAAGAGCGCCTCGCACAGAGGAGGGGCCGGGTAACCACTGCCAGGCTCCTGCAGGGACCCTGGCTTCCCCTGGCTGCCCTCGGGGCCTCCAGTGGAGACGGAAATGTCTGCCTCTGGAATTCCAGCCTCCCCTTTCTTTGGGCAGCGGTTCTCAAAGTGTGGTCCCCGAAGCAGCAGCAGCATGGCCAGGTGGGCAAAGGTGAGAAGTGCAAACTCTCCAACCCCACCCCTCCCTGTGGTCCAGGGGCTCTGCAGGGGGGTAGGGGGGCAGCCATCTGGGTCTTGCCAAGGCCCCCGGAGATTCCGGTACAGGCTCAAGTCTGAGAATCCTGCCCTGGGAAGCCCCCTCCACACTGCGAGTCTTCAGACATCTTGAGTTTTCCAACGAGATATTTCCTCTCTATACAAAAATATCTGACAAATTCAGGTAACACAAAGGCTGAAATTTTCGATCCTGTATGGAAACGGCTTGTATTTGAACAGAAGATAAAACAACAACTCTCTAATACGAGACAGATCTGTGTGTCAGCTGACAGGGGAGGGTCTTTGGGGGCTGGAGTGGGGTGAAGGCAGCTCCTCCCGCTGCGTCAGAGAATGGGGTTGTGAGAAGTAGAAAAGGTTAAGGGTGTGTATCCTGGAGCCCAGTGCCTGGGCTCAGGTCCCCACTCAGACCCACGCCAGCTGTGCGACCTTGAGCAAGTCATTTCACATTTTAGTTCCCTCCTTGGAAAACTGGGGGCAATAATAGGACATATAGGGTCGTTGTGAAGATTAAATCAGTCGATGAATGTAAACTTCTTAGGGCAGCCCTGGGCCCCTGCCAGGTACCACCAGGGGTGCTCACGCTCCCAGCCGCTCCCCTCGGGCCCAGACCCCGCTGCCTGCAGATGCGTCCGTGTGGAAGCCTCCTGTCCTTGCAGATGCACAAACCCCATGGCGTAGGCTTGAGGACGGTGCCGTGACTCCAGGGCGGCCGCTCTCTCCCTGGTCGGGGTAGCAGAGCCTGCGTTACTGGCCCAATGGCAGTGGTCACCACCGTGGTGACCCACCAGGGGAGACAAGGAAGGAGAGAGCAGAGGTGGCAGAAAGGCAAGAATGGACACGAGTGGGAAGAGCGGGGAAAGCACATGAAGTGAAAGAGGAAGGACACAAGAGAAAGAAAAGAGGGCAGGGCAGGAGGAAGAAAGGCAGGCAAGGACAGGCAAGATCGGAGATGGACCAGAGAGGAGAAAGGGAGGGACACGAAGGCAGTGCCCCACCCATGTGTACCTGCCTGTCCCTCTGTAGCCAATTAATTAGCCAGGTTGTGTCGCAGCAAAAGCCCAGCCTCCCTGAGCGTGGGCCTTAGAGAGAGGCGGTGAATTCGTTCTTCCCTGCTCCTAGAAACCTGAAGGCGGCCACACCAGTCGGGGCCTGACCCAGGACCTGGGAGTGACTGGCCAACCGCTGCCCACGTGCCCAGCACTGGAGGCTACGAGTCCCCCGTGAGGAGCTGTGCCAGAAGCAGGTCTCACCCGAGTGGAGGAAGCAGGGAGCTGTCTCTGTCTGCACCCGCCGCAGGCTGGGGCAGCACGAAGTTCCACCTCTGGGCTCCGTGGAGGGCCCGCAGCGTGGGCGCCTGACATTTCTGCCTGTGGCTCTGAGGCTCACGTGCCCGTGACCATGACGCATTAGCTCCACTTTAGATTTTGCTTTCAGTCTGTGGAGTGCGAGGGTGTGTGCTTTGAACAACAGGAAATTGTAGGGAAAATGCTTGGGCAGCTGCAGGGCCCCAAGGGGCACATCTGCCCTGTTGTGCGTACACAAGGGCCCAGCCAGGGGCTGAAACCCAGCCGCACGCTACTTCCCAAACAAGCATCCGGGCAGGCCGCATTCACCCAGGGGCAGGGACCTTTTCTCTTATTTGTGCAAAGGCGCCCAAAGGGGTGGCCTTGTGTTCCACGTGGACTCCAGGGGAACACAAGGCCACCATGGATGCTGTGCTCCCGGAGAAGGTCCAGCACCAGCTCCGGCCACTTTGCAAAACCCCTCTGTTCTAGGTCACACCCTGGGTGGATCTGGCCTGCAGAGTGTTTTCTCATTGCTTCTTTTTAGCTCATTCAGGTTCTGTTTCTGTATTGAATTCAAGCGCCTTTAGACGGGATGTGCATTCTTGTGGGCCACCGCCCCTCCTCCCCTCCTGTGCCTGTGGGCCCTGGGCCTGGCTCTTGTCCCAGAGCAGCCAGATGGCCTCTGGGAAAGTCGTGAGGGGCGCAAGCACTGGTCACCCTCTCAGCCTGGCTGCCCCCTGCTCCCTGAGGAAGGGGCGGGAAGGGTGTGGGGGCGGGCGGAGGCCTGAGCAGCCCTTCAGCAGGGCATGGGGCTGTCTGGAGGCAGGGCATTGAGATTTCCAGAAGCTTTGACCCTCTGCTCCCCAATTTGTCCCCTCTGTTCCCATCTGGCCATTTCCCGGTGGAGATTAGCTGTCCAAGCCCTCAAAACACAAAGGCCTGTGTGTTTGTCTTCCCAGATCTGAGATGAAGCGGGGAGGCTGGTCTGTGTTCTGTGCAGTGGGGAAGCGACGGCCCTCGTTTAGACAGAAACAGTTAACAGACCCAGAGGGATAAAGGGGTCAGTGTGGGGGCCGTCAGGGACAGAGGGAGGCACCACCCTGCAGACCCTGGGGACGCACACAAGGCCTGTGCTGGCAGCCCCAGAGCCCACCGGGCAGGAGGCTGTTCTGAGGTCCCCACTCTGATGATCTGGGCCAGGCTGATGCCAGGACAGCTGACCATGGTGATCCCTCGTCCCCTCCCGGCTCACCTCTGCCTCGGCCTGGTGGGGGACGCAAAGCCTCCCCGAGGCACTCGGATTCCTGCTGCTGACCAGATGGTTCTCGGTGTTACCTGGACGCACATGTTTTTGTTTTAGGGATGCTTGCATGTTGGGTGTGCATCAGAAAAATAAAATGAATACTACAAACAGTGGTTTAATGGGTTTATTGCCTAGAATGGGGCTACGTTACACATTAGTTGATTCAAGGAGATCTAATAAGCAAATAGTAGTACAGGTGGTACGTAGATAAAGCTAAAAGTTGTGGCGGAGCAGTTTGGGAAACTCTGTGTCACCCCCACGCCAGGGCGGATCTCGCCGGCTGGATTGCGAGTTGTTCCTTCTCACCCTGCCCTGCCTGGCCCCAACAGGGCCCCAGCCCGGGAGACATCGTGGAAGACTGGTATCAGCAAACTCGGGGGACACGGCAGGCCCCAAACCTGCCCTGGGGCAGAGCAGCTGCTGGGGCCCTTTGTCCACATCTTTCCTCCAGCGGCCTCCACCCTGGGGATTCTCCCTTCAAGGGCTGTGTTTGGGGAGGCCCCACAATCTTACTCCCCCCAAAATACAACTGGAGAGAGCAGGGCTGCAAGTGAGAAGAGGTTTCAGGGGGACCCTCACTCTGGACAACTTGCTCCTTAGGAGCCACGAGGCCCGGTGACTGGGGAGGGGACCTCCACGTAGCCCCTTAGCCTCTCTGAGGCTCACTCCCCTCCCGCATCGGATGCCATCACGTGGCTCATTTTGTGCTGAGCGAGGAATGAGACGATGTGTGACATGCTCCGGGGAGTCCAGGGTGCCTGGCGAGGGTCCTGACATGTCCCCTGCCCGCCGCTGCCTACAGGTCAGCCTGCCCACTTGGTTCCGCACCACGGGGCTCCCGGGATTCAGTGCAGGGAAAACCCGGGGAGGGGGACAAATGGGCGAGGAAACAGCCCCTAGAGCTTCTGAGCAAGATCTGCACGGCAAAGGTAGGCTGCCCACCACGCATTAGCCGGCTCTGTCAGGGAAATTACTTTAGCCCGGCATCATTTTTTATGTGCCTGTTCAATAAAATAATTATTGATGGCCTCATCCATTTAAGTCACGATCAAAATAGCAGCCGGGATGGGGCGGCCCTATATTATATCACCAGCGCGAGAACTATTTTCTATCAATTCGCAAATACATTCACATTTGGGTGAAAAATTATGCCATCTAGGATCAAATATATCAGAGGCCGGGAGCCGGGAGGGGGAGGGCCGGGGTCTGAAGGCTGCTTCATCATTCATTAGCGAAGCCTGCGGGAGAGGGACGCGGCCCTCCCTCCGCCTGCCAGGGGGCATCTGTGGAGGGCAGGGAAGGAACGCAGGCCCCCACCGGACAGGAGTGACGCTGGCCCCATCCAGGAGCCAGGCAGACAAAGGGCACCAGCTTTTCCAAGGAAGGAAAAACGAACACGTGTGGGTTAGGAGATAGGCCCCCAGCTCCCAGGTGTTAACAACCCTGTGACAATTATCCTGCAATTATCAGCCACAGAGATGGGGGAGAGGAGAAGGGGGCAGGGCACGCAGGTGGGACCTGAGCCAGAGGGAGGGAGGGAAGGAACCATCACCGAGTGCTTGCCCTGTGCCAGGCTCAGCTCTGAGGCCTCCCACAGGCCAAGACAGGCAGTGGTGCCCCACCCCCCGCTGCCGAGACGAGGACCTGAGGCTCAGAGAGGGGAATGCACTCCTCCAAACATGCACAGCTTGTAAGGGGCAGAACTCCAGTTTTGCGTCCGATCTACCTGATGCCAAGTTGTGTTCCGGAAAGGCCTCATTCAATGATTTATTGGCAGGTGTGTGTTGGGGTGTGAGGTGCACAAAGGAGGGCAGGATGGGAATTATTTGTTTGTTTATTAGGGGTTTTTTGGTCTGTTTGTGTTTTGGAGAGGAATGTGCTTGGCCAAGGCACTAGCACTATTTTTTGAAAGTGAGGATGTAAGGGAATTGGAAAGAAATCAGAAGTCAGTTCCCCTCTGGGTCGTGGAGGTGACGTGGGCCGTCGGGGCAGGCTTTTCTTCAGAGTCCCACCCACTTGAGGATGGCTGCAGTTAAATGTCCCTTCCTGATCTGCCCCCCACGTCCCCCCACAGCCCCCCAGGGAGCTCCCCCTGCTCCTCTACTCCTAGTGCAGATGGGCTCTCCCTCCACGGGAGGCTGCATTTGAATCCTGATTTCTAGTTATGTCTTGAGAGGCTGGGACCCTGAAGGTAAGATTTCAGGGGCTGGCAAAGAATATTCTAGGGTCTCCAGATGTCTCCCCACATCCGCCTAAAATCACACCCTGCAGAGCACTGTCTCCTCACTTCTGTTCAGGGCCAGCCCTGAACTTGTGCCTTCAGTAAGTGAGCCTCAGCGGGTCCGTACTGGAGGCGTAGGTAGGAAGCACTTGGACGGAGAAACTCTTAAATCTGCCTTGCTGGTATTTGACCCTTCTTTTGCCTCTTGTAATTAACGAGAAGCCGTTTCATCTGCATGATCATACCTGCCAAAGCATTTCACTTGCAGGGTTTATCTTGGGAAATCCTGGCCTCACGCACAAACACACTCAGATCTTACCCAGGCTCCGGACCCCCGGACCCCCATCCGGGGCTGTCAGCAGCCTCCATCAAGGTCATCGGGCCCTTCTGGAAAACAGCCTGGCGGTTCCACAAGATGTTAAACACAGAGTTACCATGTGACCCAGCAGCTCCTCCCTAAGGGTTTTATACCCGGGAGCGTTGAACACACAGGCCCACACGGCACCTTGTCAGGCATGCTCAGAGCAGCATTACTCACAATAACCAAAACATGGCAACAATGCCAATGTCCACCGACAGGTGAACGGATAAGCCAAATGCCGGCCAGTCATGCGACGAAACACGACTCCGCAACAAGGAGGAATGAGATTGTGATCCACGCTATGCCGGGGATGAAACTTGACAACACTGTGCTAAGTGACAGGAGCCGGAAGCAAAAGACCACATAGTGCATGAGTTCATTTATACAAAATGTCCAGAATAGCAAATCCACACCAACAGAAAGTAGATTCACGGCTGCTCAGGGCTGGGGTGTGTGGGGCAGCAGTAGGGAGAAATGGGGGGTGACTGCTAATGGGTGTGGGGTTCTTTTGGGGGTGATGAAAATGTCCTAAAGTGATTGTGGTGATGGTTGCACAACTCTGAATGCACATTAGGTCATATGCTTTAAATGGGTCCATCGTACAACATGTGAATTCCATCTCAGGAAAGCTGTTGGGAACAAATCAAGATCATGCCCATTGCGTGGCTGCCAAGGCCTCTGACACCTTGTTTGCTCCTCCCGACGCAGCCTTCCACCCATGCCCACAAATCCGTCACCTAGTTAGTTCCCGCCTTCAATGACCCGCCTTCTCCCAAGTATCGCTGTTTCTACCCACCCTACCCCCCGGGCTCCCCACCAACGCACCCAGCTTCCTGGATTTGCATGGCTGGTCTCATCGGCCACCTGAGCTGAAGCCCCCTCAGCAGGGGCCACATTGGGGTGCTGCCCTTCCTGGGCCCTCAGAGCAACCCCCAGGGAGGTCACCTCTTCCTGGGACCAGAGACGCTGGCCAGCTTGCCCCTTCCTGCTTGTGCTGTGCATGTGAAGACCAGTGTCCGGCACGTTAGTAAGTGCAGTGTGTGTTATTACTATTATTGATATTATTATACAGTAAGGACACGGGCCAATAAATATTTTCTTGTACCAACAACTTTAAACAAAGGTCAGAGCTTGTCTTTAACAGTTACCCCTTTCAGACTCAAAAAAGGATGCCAAGGTAGGTGCACAGAGGTATTAAGATTTTTTTGCTGCCTTATTTGACAGAAGAAAAACTAGAAACGATCAGCCATGGGTTGATCAAATAAAACACAGAACTTCACACCAGGGCCCACTAGGCAGCCATAAACAGAAAGAGGTAGCTCTACACGTCAGGACCTGGGGACACAGGGGCAGGGGCATTCAGACATTCGTACAGGCACACGCAGAGTGCACGGCTTGGTGCATGTGGTGTCGTATGACCCTTTAATGTAAGTTTATAAATATATCACGCACTTACAGAAATATCAGTGCTGTCGTGTTTACTTATTTTTTTTCCCTAGGAAAAAACCTGTGAACAGAAGTTACCTGGAAGAGAAGGAGTGGCAGCAAGGAGACTTTTACGTTTTATTTTACACCTTTCTGAAATGAACATACGACTTGAAAAAATAATAATGTCATAGGGATTATCTGGGGAGTGGATTACGGGTCATTTTTATTTTCTTTCCTTTATGTTTCTTCATTAAACAAGAACAACAAAAGGGCTACAGAGACGCTCTTGTGAGACGACCCCTGGCTCCAGAGGCACTGCGCCAACCGAGCTCCCGGCACACGGATTTGCCCATTTGCCATTTTGTCCCCTCACGTGAAAACGTCAAAGCCTGGGTTCCGGGCCCTGTTCGGCCCTGTCTCGGGGTGTCCCGGAGAAGTCCTCGTCCTGCCAGCCCCTCAGCCTCCTCATCCGTGCAATGGGCGCCTGCAGCCCCCGACCACCCCCTCAGGGCAGGGCACCAGTGGGTTCCAGGTCATGGGAGCACTCAGCTCTTCCTGCTTGGCGGTCCTCCCGGGGTCAGCTCTGGAGCTTTCGAGATGCCAAGTAAGACTGCAGGGTCCAAGAGACTCCAGAGAGGAAGCTGTTCTGGGCACTCTGCTATGCAACTGCCACATCCTTTACATCTGGTCATTGGGTCATGCCGGCGTCTGCCGAGTATGGGACAGAGCTGTGGGCACAGAGGGGACATGAGCTGAGCCAGAGCCTGGCCCGGCGGCTGCCAGGCTGGCGGTGTGCATGACAGCGTAGGGCAGAGTTAAGCTGGACAAGGACACAGGGAAAGCGGGAGCTGTGGGTCCCACAGGGTCTCAGAAGTGGGGAACAAGGGCAGCATCTGAGCCAGCAGAGGGGTGGGGGAGGGTGATTCCGACGGAGAAAAACAGCACACAGAGAGGCTCGGGTTGGCAGAAGAAATGAAAAAGAGCCACCGTGAGGCTCTCAGGAGGCTGGAGAAGGAATCAGTCCAAGCAGCAGCACCTAATCCCTGGTGGGGACTCCAGAACACTGGGTGCCACCAGAGCCTCCAAGTCCTGGCGTCCCCAGCAGTGCCTCCCTTTGGTTGTCCCCTTCCCACTCGCTCTCGGGGGCGGGGGGCCCAGGAGGTTCTCCCCAGGACTCTGCCCCCTCATATTCAGAGCCTGCAGTCTCTCCTCTTCCCAGGCCTGTCGGTCACCCACAAGGCAGCCACAGCCTTCAGGATTGCCCCCTTTTAGGGAATCCTTGTCTGGGGACTTGTGCAAAGTCTTGGCCCACCAGGGCAGAAGGCTGGTGTCCTGAGCTTTATCTAGTGGACAAGACCTCCTCTGTGAATGGGGGAGGCCAGGAGAAGCCTTCTCTAGCAGGCACCACTGCAAAACCACAGACCAGAAAGGAAGGAGACCTGCCCAGTGTCACATGGCTGGTTAGGGGACAAACCAGGGCTGGCCCTCAGTTTCTGTGCCTTCAGTCCAGGGCTTCCCTCTGCCGTCACTGCTGGGCAAGGATCCTGAAACACAGCTTCACCTGCCCATCAGCTCCATGAGAGACACCTTCTTACAGATAAGAGGTGACAGCCCCTACTGGAATTAAAGCAGGAAGGCTGGAATGAGGAGTGGCATTAATTGCTAGACACCTCTGGAGTGTAGTAACACTTCTTACATACCTGCACAACCCAGCTGCTTACAGAGCACTTTCCCACCATCAACTCGTGCCTTCAGGAGAGGGGGCAAACGCCAGCTCAGTCTGGGTGGTGGGGCGAGAGTGAGGACCTGTCTGAAGGCTGGGCCCAGCAGGGTCAGCAGGCCCTGGGCATGGTGCAGGTAGCCCTGGAACCGAGGGTGATGGGTTCTGCATAAATGTTGCAAAGTTGCACAGCTGAATGAAGGTGGGCACACCATTGGGATCAAGCCCCTCGGTCTCCTTTAAGATCAAGTGTCAGCTACCAGGGTCACTTGGCCATCTCCCCCCAGGCTGCCTGGGCATCCCATGCTCCAGGTCAGATTCTGATTCCAGAGACTCGGCTCTTCCGACCACAGGAGGGAACAGCCCCATTGATCCAGAAGGGCCTGACCCCAGCTGCATTCTCCACCGGTTCAGAGGGCACAGCAGGTGGACAAGCCCTCCCCGAGGCAAGGCTAGGAGGTCCTGAGAGGGCAACAGGAACAGGGTGTAAACATAGTGATTGAACAAAGGCCTGTTTACACAGTGTCCTTCCTGCAGGCACCGACGAAGCAGTAATGCTGGGCTGCTTGCAGGCCCCCTGGACTGAGGTCTTTGACCTCCAGGCACAGCCAGAGGGGTGCAGTGAAGGAGCAGTGTGACTGTGGGAGGTCCTTCTCAAACCACGTGGGCACAATGGGGAGAGAGCTGAGAGTGAGGGGACCCTCCTCCTCCCGGGAAGGGCAAGGGCGGCACCTGCTCAAGGTTGACTCTGTCTACCCAACAAGGCCTGGGAGGAAGGGACAGACTCAAAGACAGTTCTGGAAAGGAGGTGAGTCTGCCTGGCCGGGTCCATGGCCTTTAAGGGAGGGACCAGTAGGCAGGATGGCACATGATGGAGAGAGTGGACATGGCAGTGAAACCCAGGCCTTAGCGCTCCCAGCCTGGAGAGGGAGGAGAGGAAGGGACTCTCTCCTACCACGTGGCCACGCCAGACTGCTACACCTGCCTGCCCACCAACTGGGCAAGCATTGAGCCTCACCTTTCAGGCCAAGAAGCAAGCCTCCTGCTGGTGGAGGGCACCTGTGTGCAGGCCTCAGCAAAGCCATAGTGGCTGGGGGCCTGGGAACACATTAGGGCCGTCCCCTGCCTTTGGGTGGGACTTGCTTCTCATAGGAGAGCATGTGCATATCTGCACATGTGCACTAAAATGCATTCATTCAAGAAATATTTCTTAATTAAGAAATTTCTAGATACAAATGCAAATGAAAATATGACATACCAAAACCTATGGGAGACAGCAAAAGCAGTCCCAAGAAGGAAGTTTATAGCACTAAATGCCTACATCAAAAAGGTAGAAAAATCTCAAATAAACAACCAAACACCTCAAGGAACTAGAAAAACAACAAGAATCTAACCTCAGAATAAGTAGAGGGAAAGAAATAATAAATAACAGAGTAGAAATAAACAAAATAGAGACTAAAACAATACAAAAGATCAACAAAACAACGAGCTATTTTTTTGAAAAATATAAGCAAAACTGACAAACCTTTAGCTAGACTAAGAAAAATAGAAAGAAAACTCAAATAAAATCAGAGTTGAAAAAGGAGACATTACAACTGATACCATAGAAATACAAAGGATCATAAGACTACTTCAAATAACTGTGCACCAACAAATTGGAAAACCCTGAAGAAATGAATAAATTCCTGAACACATACAACCTACCAACATTGGCCAATGAGGAAGTAGAAAACCTGGGTAGAGTAGTAATGAGTATTGAGATTGAAGCATTAATAACAAGTCCCCCATCAAAGACGAGCCTAGGACCTGCTAGCTTTACTGCTGAATTCTACCAAACATTTAAAGAAGAACCAATACCAATTCTACTCAAACTCTTCAGAAAAATTAAAAGAAGAGGGAATACTTCCAAACTCACTCTGCAAGAATAGGATCAGCCTGACACCATAACCCAGATAAGGATACAACATACACAAAAACTAAAGGCCAATATCTTTGGTGAACATAGATGTAAAAATCCTCAACAAAATACTACCAATCCTAATTAACAACGCATTAAAGGAGCATTCTCCATGATCAAGTGAGATTCATCCCAGGAATGCAAGGAGGGTTCAATATATGCAAATCACTAAACGTGATCCATCACATTAATAAAATCAAGGACAAAAATCACATGGTCATTTCAATAGACACTGAAAAGCATGTGATAAAATTCAAAATCTCTTCATGATAAAAACACTCAATAAAATGGGGATAGAAGGAACATATCTCAACACAATAACACACCTCAACACAGTAAAGGCCACACATGACAAACCCTCAGCTAACATCATGCTGAACAGGGAAAAGGTGAAAGCTTTTTATCTGAAATCTAGAATAAGACAAGAATATTCACTGTCACCACCTTTGTTCGACATAGTACTAAAAGTCCTAGCCAGAGCAAGTTGGTGAGAGAAAGAAACAAAGAGCATCAACATTGAAAAGGAGAAAGTCAAATTGTCCCTGTTTGAAGATGACGTGATCTTATATATAGAAAACCCTAATGTTTCCACCAAGAAAATATTAGAACTGGTAAATGAATTCAGTAAAGTTGCAGGATACAAAATCAGTGGCATTTATATATGCCAATAGCAGACTATCTGAAAAAGAAATCAAGAAAACAAATTCATTTACGATGGATATAAAAAAATTAAAATACCTAGGAATAAACTTAATCAAGGAAGTGAAAGATCTCTACAGTAAAAACTACAAAACATTGAAGAGGACACAAATAAGTAGAAAGATATCCTGCATTCATGGATTAGAAGAATTAATATTATTAAAATGTTCATTACCCAAAGCAATCTACAGATTTGATGCAATCTCTATCAAAATACCAATGACATTCTTCACAGAAATAGAAAAAAAATCCTAAAATTTGTATGGAAAGACAAAAGATCGCAGATAACCAAAGCAATCCTGAGCAAAAAGAACAAAACTGGAGACATTCCACTCCCTAACTTGAAAATATACTATTAAACAAAGCTGTAGTAGTCAAAACAAGGTACTGGCATGAAAACAGACACACAGACCACTGGAACAGAACAGAGACCCAGAAATAAATCCATGTGTTTATAGCCAACTGATTTTTATGAAGGCACCAAGAACACACATTGGGGAAAGGACAGTCTCTTCAATAAATGGTGCTGGGAAAACTGGATAGCCACATACAGAAGAATGAAACTAGACCGTTGTCTCTTACCATATACAAAAAACAACTCTAAATGGATTAAAGACTTAAATGTAAGACCTGAAACTATGCAACCCCTACCAGAAAACATAGAGGAAATGCTTCATGATACTGGAGTGGGCAAGAATTTTTAAAATAAGACCTCAAAAGCACAGGCAACGAAAGCAAAGGTAGACAAATGGTATTTCATCAAACTAAAAAGCTTCTACACAGCAAAGGAAACAATCGACAAAGTGAAGAGACAACCTACAGAATGGGAGAAAATGTGTACAAATTATGCATCTGACAATGACTTTATATTCAGAATATATATGAAATGCAATAGCAAAAAAATTCAAATAATCCAATTAAAAATGGGCAAAAGACCCGAATAGACATTTCTCGAAAGAAGAAATACAGGCAACAGGTACAGGAAAAAATGCTTCACATCACTAATCATCAGGGAAATGTAAATAAAAACAGTGAGATGTCACTTCACCCCAGTTAGAGTGGTTATCCTCAAAAAGACAAAAAATAACAAGCATTGTTGAGGATGGGGAGAAAAAGCTACTCTTATAAACCATTGGTGGGAATGACAATTAGTACAGCCATTATGGAAAACAGTATGCAGCTTCCCCCAAAACTAAAAACAGAACCACCATATGATCCAGCAATCCCACCTCTGGGTATTTATCCAAGGGAAATAAAACCAGTATTTCAAAGGGATACCTCCACTCCCGTGTTTATTGCAGCACTATTCCCAACAGTAAGATACGGAATCAACATGAATGCCCATCAAATGATGAATGACTAACTACCATGTGGTATATACACACAATGAAATACTATTCAGCCATCAAACAGAAGGAAATCCTGTCGTTTGCAGCAACATGGATGAACTGCAGGACGTTCTGTTAAGTGCAATAAGCCAGGCACAGAAAGACAAACAACACATGATCTCATTCCTATGTGGAATCTAAAAAAGGTGATATCATAGAAGTAGCGAGCAGGATGGTGGCTCCCGGAAGCTGGAGAGGAGGAGGGAAGGAGGGGATGGAGAGAGAGGTTGGTCACCTGTACAAAGCTACAGTTACATAGGAAGAGGAAGTCCTGGTGTTCTGTCACACAATAGGGTGACTATAGCAAACAACAATGTAGTGCACATTTCAAAAGATAGCTAAAAGAGAAAATTTTAAACGTCACCACAAAGAAATGATAAATATTTAAAATGATGGATATGGTAATTACCTCAATTTGATCATTATACTATGTATGCATGCATTGAAACATCACATTGTACCCCACAAATATGTACAATTATTACGTATCAATTATAAATTTAAAACTTAAATATAAAAAAGGAATATGTATCAAGCACTTTGTACCAGAGCTTGTTCCAGGTGTTTGGAATATAGCAGTGGGAAAAGAAGTCCCTGTCCCCATAGAACTTATATTCTTGGCAGAAGAGGTGTCTACCTGGTCATATACTGTCCACCACTTATATTCAGTCTCACAAGCCCCTCATTTCTTGTCTTGCTCTTTTTTCTGTTCAGGGCAGACCCTTCCCCTTTGGAGCTTTGAAGGCAGTGGTTAGCAGTCTCCACCCAGCCCTCTCTCCTCCCTCCCCACAAATTAGCTTTGCCTTTAACCCTTTTCTCCCCTCTCTGAATCCCTCTGCCTGCTCTCTGCCCTCCCCACTCCCTCCACCACCCCCAGGTCTCTCTCCAGACCTTTCTCTCCCTTTCTCAGCAGTGACAGCGGACCATGTAGAAGCCCCGAGGGCTCCAAGCTGGCCTTCAGGGCTCACCCCTGCCTGGGGACTGCAGGGAGGACCTCCACCCACGCCAGCCAGGCCCATGCGGTGGCTCTCTGAAGGTCCCCTCAGGGCGAGAGCCGGCCCACCTGTGAAGTCAGCCAAGTGGGTTTCTTGTGCCTCTAGACATCCCCCAAACCCTCCTGGTCCCCAAATCAGAAGAGCCCCCATTTGATTGGTGCTTCCTACGGGCCAGGCTGTGGGCTAAGCCCTTAGGAGCATGGCCTCATGTACTGCTCCCAACAGCCGTGTGCAGTAGGTATCGTTATCGTAACTTACTTCCCCAAAGAGGACACAGAGCATGAGGGGATGCCCCAAGGACACACATAGGAGAGTAGCAAGGTTGGGACTGGAGCGCCACACTCCTGCTGTGGGCCGCAGTCTTTCCTCCATGGGAACTTCTTTTGCCCTCGTGTGGAGACCAAGGAAACCCACTAAATTTGTCACTGACAACAGCTGAAGGTGCTCCCCTTCCCAAAGGCATTTCACAGACTTCAGATGACAGCATCTAGAACCAGGTAATGCCTCTGTGATGGTGGAATTTCAAGCAGACAGGGAGCAGAGCAGATTGTCTCCATTTGGGAGCTGGGGGAGCCCCCAGTCCCACAGCCACCCCCTACAGGGGTTGCCTCCTCTGCTCTCCCATGGAGCTGTCCCTCCCCCTGCCAAGGCTAAGCAATCGGACCCTCTGTTCCCTTGTTCCCTACTCACCTAGCTCGGCTCCAAGGCCAAAGTTCTAGACCTATTAATTACCACCGGATAATTAGGGGTGGGGAAATCCCGCACAGATACAATCAGCACCCTCCCCCAACTGCCCCCACATTCCCCTCCTGGCCTCCCTGAAATCCTGGGAGGTGCTGTGCTCCCCTGTCATCTCCACCCCCCACAGCTCCCACCAGACCCAGCCAGGCCAGCGCCAGAACGCCCAAAGGGAGGCTGAGCCGTGCTTGGGCCTGCCCAGCTGCTGCGATCACACCGTGGTTCCCATGGAAAGCCTCCTCCCACCCACCCCAGCTGTCTGAGACACCTTCCTGAGCCAGCTCCTTGCTCATCACCCCCAAAGCCCAAACCTCCTCTCCCCTTTCCCCAGCCTGCGCCAACTCAGACTGCAGAAAACACTGGCTAGGGTAAGCGTCCCCGACCAGGCACCCATGTACCTACTTAATTTCGGGACACCCCGAAACTGTTGGCAAGAGTCTTTATCTATGCACATAAGTACATCTGTCTGGGAGGACTCCACAGTTTACATCAGATCCTCAAAGAGCCCTGAGCTCCTAAGGGGTAAGAATCCCCGAACTAAGGTGTCATGGAGACCACCCCCGTAACACTTTACAAAGAACTCCCCAAAGGCAGGGCCTGCGTGGAGAGGTGGGCCAGCACTTGTTGGCTGGGAGTGCCAGCCTGCAGCCAGACTGCCTGAGTGTCATCCCAGCGCTGCTACTTTCTGGCTACATCGTCTCTGTTTTGCTATCAGAGAAGTGGAATCTCACAGCATCTTGGTTTCCTCCTTGGGTCACCACAGGGAACAGCAAGCAGCCACCTGACTGCTTCAGCTGGAACTAAAATCCCCTGAGGAACACTCAGGTCATGGTCAAAAAGGAGGAGGCACGACCATGGACTCAGGCCAAAGTGACAGTCCACACACTTCCCAGCACCAAGACGGCACAGTGCACTCATGGAGAATCTCTCTCGGCATCCTTATACCACATCGTGCTCCAGGCCCGGGGAAGCCCTGAGGATGGCCCAGGGCAGCCCAGCCTGCCTTCTGGAAACAGGACACAGAGCTCATGATGAAGCCCCCCAGCTGTGCCTCAGAAGGCCTGCCTGCCCTGGGGGTCCCGGGAGACCTCTAGAGCACAGAAGCTAGGCCTGCCCTGGTAGGCAGCCGTGGCCTGCAGAGCTATCCGCTAGCTGCACACGTCCAGCCGTGGCAGACAGGACTGGACAGATCAGTTCTGCCCCTCCAGCATGGCAGCGTGGCATAGGCCGTGGCCACCAGTCTAGAGCGCAAGAGCCAAGCAAGGGCTCAAGACTCCTCCAGAGGACAATGGTAAGGTGGGCTGCTTCAGGAAAGGATGGAGGGGTAGCAAGGAAGGAGAGGGAGAGGGAGGGAGGGAGGAGGGAGGAGGGAGAGAGTCAGCTAGGGAGGAGGAGGGAGAAGGGAGAAGGGAGGGAGGGAAGGGGGGAGGAAAGGAGGGAAGGAAGGAGGCTCTTCAAGTCTCTTCAAGCCTCTCCATTTGTCTTCCAGGCAAAATATTTTTTTTTCTCTAAAAAAAAAAAAAAAAAATCCCCCTTCATCCTTTTCCTTTCTGAACAAGAGCTTTGTAACACTAGATGGCTGATCCGAAAATAACTATTTTGCCCTTAGACAGAGGCGTTTTTTAACAGGAGAAGCTGAGATATTTTGAAAGCCACCCCGGAGGCAAGAAAGTTGTGCATAAGGCACTAATTGTCACCGCTCCCCAAGGACAGCCAGACTGTTCCAGGCAGGGCGGAGAGGGCTGGGCTGTCAGCACCCGGTTCCCGGGGGAGTCTACCTCGCCTGGGCTCAGCAGCCAGGGCAGCTTCCAGCCCGGTGCAGGAGATAAAACACAGGGACACAGATGATCTTACATAACCGAAGCGGGACTGAACATTTTCAGCAAATTACCTCTGTTATGAGCTCTGCCATAAAATCGCCTCACAAGTGAATTTCGTTTTTCTTCCCTCCGTGCCCAATCAATTAGCACATGAGTAATACCAAGCCCATTAGGACAGACCGATGCCGGGGGAGTTATGTCATCTGCTATAGAAATGATTGCTTAATATACCAGTTGGCTCCAAGGAGCTCTTAGCCACACACAATCTTGCCATAATCAATAGCAACAGTCAAACGAGGCTGTTTCCAACAAGGACACTGCTGGGCAGAGCAGGAGCCAGTGCCAGTGTGCGGGGCAGATGCTGAGTGGGCCCAAATGCCGGCTCCCACCCTCTGCTCCCGCCTCCAACCTCCCCTCCCCTCTGCTCCCTTCTGCCTCCCTTCAAAGCCAAGAGAGAAGCCTAATGGTGGCTCAGGGAAACAGGAGCCTGGAGGGAGAAGCCTGGGAGGACACGATGCATGCACAGGGGAATTCCTAGCCAAGAGGGAAAGGAAGATGAGACTCTTGTTCCTCCATATTTCCTAGCAACCGCAGAACGGGCATTCGCAGTCAAAGATTTGTGTGAGGTCAACACCCCTCTGGAGTTGAGTACACATGTGTGCACATCCTTATGCGTGGGCATAAACAAGGACAGCTGTCTGAAACTATTACTGCATGTATGTGTTTACATGTATGCATGTACAGTCGAGTGGGGCCAACATGTGTGTGTGTGTATGTGTGCATTTGCAGCACGCGGAGTACTGTATACATACGTGCATAAGAGCATTTATCTGTGTGCAGATATGTACAAGTGTGCTCATTACTCCAGCACGCAGCCGTCCTGCAAGCCCAGGCAGCCTGCCATGTCACTTTGTTCTGTCACTATTCTGGGCCTCGGAACCCAAGGGTAAAAGCTGAGCGTTTCCCCAAGGTGACAGAGAGCAAAGGCAGTGAGCAGTGGCTGTCAGCCACCTGGGTGTGCACCCTAGAAGAGCACCAGCTTGGCTTCGGAGCTAGACCACCCTTGTGTCTGGCCCTGTCCTGCCTCCCAGAAGGGCAAGTTCCTTAAATTCCCTGGGTGGCAGTTGTCTCATTTGTACACGGAGATGTCAGCACCCTCGGGAGCCTGCCTGCCAGAGGAAGCAACCCCTAAACTCAGCTGTTGGCATTAGCCCACTGACCCCTGTGCTGCGGGCTTCTTCTTAGCTGCCGAGACTGGGACCCAGGTCTCCAGCCCCTGCTCCAGATGGGGCCAGGGGGCCCACTCTATTTCCTTCCCAGCGTCTCAGAGAAGAGTTGCTGCATCCCTGAGAATCTGCAAATCTCACGGGGACTGAGCGTTTGCGGCCTCAGTCCCAGCCCCTTCTCCTCTGCACAGACGTCTCTACCCCGGCTAGCAGGTATGTCCCTGGCAGGGTACTTACTGGCCCCACAACCAGGAGGGGCTGCTTCCCACCGGGTACAAGGCACTGGGCCCTGGGCCCTGGGGCAGAGAGTGTGCGGGCCCAGCCTGCGTGGGCAAACCCAGGGTCTGGCTCCTCAGACACATGCTGAGAGCCCTGGGCCTTGGAAATGCTCAGGTGCAAACCCTTCTTCCTTGACAAATGCGGAGACTGAGGCCAGCCAGGGAGCTAGAGCTGGCGCACCAGCCCCAGAGATGTGGGTCTCCAGGTGGGACTTTTCCCAGAGAGGGAGGGAAAGATCTGAATGAGACACACCTCCCTCTCCACTCCCACCTCTCCACCCACAGCCACCCCCCACAAGGTGACAGCCCACACAGCCCTGGCCCAGAGGCCCCCATGGGGGGAGAGGAGGCAAGTGGCCACAAAGCCTGTTGGGAGGGGAGTGTACCTGCCGCTGTGAAGAAGGACCAGCTAATGACTGGGGGCAGGGGAGTGGGTGCAGCAGTGAGTGCCCTGTCCTCCAAAATGCTGACTGCCCTCTTCCCCCCACCTCAGTTTACCCATCCATAAAATGGAAGGATGGCGTCTATAAGCACAAGGTCCTTCCCAGCTATGGTGCTCTGGGACAGGGCTGTGGGGTCCCTGGGGCAGGGCCACGTGAGCTATAGCCTTGGCGGAGGTGGCTGTGGGTGGAGAGGTGGGAGTGGAGAGGTCCCGGGGCAGCCACACCCCCGCCCCTCCCTGCTGCCGGTGCAGGGACGGCTTCCTCTCAACTTTGGAATCACGTGTCGCGAACTCTAGAGAGGCAGCTTGGCAGAGAGGCAGGTGTGCCTCCTCCACATGGCCATCCAACCTTGGGGTGATACGCGGCCCCTCCATGCCTCAGTCTCTTCCCAGTGAAGTGGTGTTGAGTCCTCCCAGGTGGTCGGGGGAACTCAGTGAGGGTGCGCCGAGGGCATCCTAAGTGCTGGTTTATGTGCCACAGGTGCAGCAGCAAATGGAAAAAAACAAACATCCCTGCCCGGTCAGGATCCACACTGCAGACTGGGCAGTGGACAAATGCATAAAGGAAAAAGAAAGAATTACGGGGATGATAAGTGTTACAGAAAAAACTCGAACAGCTCAAACAGGGAAAGGCAGAGTGCGTGAAGGGCCACAGGGAGGTGCGGGTGCAGTTAATGAACGAGGCTGGAAGAAAAGAGACCTATGTCTGGACCTCGATTTCCTCATCTGTAAAGTGGGCACAAGACCACTTACACGTTATCTGCCTCCCGGGATTGTATTAGGGAATAATTATGGTCCATGGAGCTTTATGGGATTTAGAGTCCAGGGGGTGAAAGAAGACCCGGGGTGAGGGGCATGAAAGGGACAAGGGTCACGTTAGCTGTGGTTACTCTGGGAAACGACCCAGGGCAGGGACACTGCTTACCCCACCCATCCCCTGCACTAGGCCGTGTCTCTTCACCGCCCTGCACGTCTCAGGAAGGACACGGCTTCCCACCTCAGGGCTCTCTCCAGCCCCAGGTACCCAGTCTGACCCTGTGTCCCCACCACTAAGTCTAGCAGAGAGAACCCAGGAGGCTCAGCCCCGTGACTGCTGGGGCCCCATCTCCTCCCTGGGGTCTCTTCTTCCTCAGCTATCAGAGGAGAGGCCCTGTGCGGATGGAACAGGTGATGCGTATGAGGCATCTCGTCTCTCACACACCTGGCAGAGACCCCTGGTGCCCCCTCCTTCTGTTAGCACACATCCCCTTCTCTCGCAGGCTGTGGGGAAGGATAAATGAGATGCAACCGTTAGCTAACTGGAGCATTTACTACGTGCCAACCACCCAAATACCTTACATTTGTACATCATTCAACCCCAAGAAAAAAACCACCGTGATGTAGCCTCAACCACAGCTCTGCAGAAGAGGAGGCTGAGACCTCGGAGAGGGTGCGTCATGCCCCAAGGCCACACGAGAAGTGGGGCCCATCCATCTGTCTCTGGAGCCTGTGAGTGCGGCCACGCTGCATTCTTCCCCAAGATGGCGGGCGTGCAAACAGCTTTGTGGGTCTAAACCGTTAAGTGAAAGGTCGTTACCACTGGGCTTCGACCGCCTCCAGAGAAAGTGGCAAGGAAGCTAGCCGCACTGGGTGGCACCTTAGGTATGAGCCACAGGCTGACTTCTCCACCCCACCTGCCTCTGCCGCCGGACAAAATGGAACTCCCCGAGGGAAGACCAACTTAGAGTCACCTCCTGTAGAACTCTGGAAATATTGTGGTCTCCAGCTGCCTAATTCTTTCCTGTCTCAGTGAGTCCTGCCTGATCAAGAGAGGGAAGAAAGAGATGTATCTGTTAGGGCCCCTGCATGCCCCAAGATGTGTGATCTCAGGCCTCAGTATCCCCTTCTGTGAAATGAGAGACTTGGAAGACAACGACCTCAAATCACTTCTTTGAGAAGCAGCATTTTTGGTGGGTAGAGTTTAGCCTGGAAGACAGGAGTGCAGAGCTCTAGTTCCAGCCCTGCCACAAGGTGCCATGAAGTCCCTCAACTCTGGGGGCCTCAGTTTCCTCATCTCTGAAACTAGCATGATACCACTCATCCTACGAATATCACGGAATTCTTACCAGGGTATAAGCAATCCTTAACTCAAGGTAGGCAGCTTGGTAGAGTAGAGAGAGCATGAGCTTTGAAAACAGACAGCTTGGGGTTCTAATCCCGACACAGCAACTTCCACGCTGCTGGATCTTGAGCAAGCCCTGTTCTGAGCCCGCGTCTTCATCCGGAAAATAAGACCCGCCCTAGGCCCATTGTAAAGGTTAAACAAGCCAGGGAGGTGTTCAATGATATCCCCTCCCTTTACTGAGCATCTACCTTGAGTGATATATTCCATATCCTAGGAAGGACATGGCATTGTCGGATGTTGCAGTTGCCAGCCTCCAAAGTGTCCCCAGTGCCCGGTGGAACTGATGCCCTTAAATGACCTCCTCACACGCTGAACAGTCAGACCTTTGCAAGCCACAGAAGCTGCAGAAAAGACGGAGCGTGACTGCTGAGGCCAGGTGGGACACACATGGCTGCTCCCTTGATCACTCGTTGCAGGCAAGCCAGCCGCCATGTCGTGAGGACACTCAAGCAGCCCTGTGGAGTGGGGCTCTGTGTGGCGAGGAACTGAGGCCCCTCGCCGACCGCCAGCAGCAGCTCGCCAGCCCCCTTGGAAACAACGTGACCTCCGCTTGGTCAAGGCTCAGGCGACGTCAGCCCTGGCTGACGTGCTGACTGCAACCTCTTGAGAGACCCTGAGCCAAAGGCACTCGCCAGGCCATTCCTGAGTCCCGTCCACCGAGCAGCTCACACACCTGGCTCTGCTGGACAGCTCCAACGTCCCCCACCGAAGGCAACGCCACACGCACCACACACCGTGAAACACGGTGCTCCACACGGATGTCAACACACTGAGGCACTCACGCATCCACCTACCTCCATTGAACACGCAGTGCCAGGACCCGGGGCCCACGGAAACTGTGCCGGATGTAATGTTTATTGTTGCTTTACACTCTGATGTCTGGGGATCATTTGGTACGCGGCAATAGATAACGAATACAGATGTGGTCTCTGCTCCCTTTAACCTGGTTTTAGAGGAAAGAAGAGTGCATGGAGAGATGGCAGCACGGGGCAGTGTGGGGTCAGAAGCCAACCCGTCAGCATCACAAGCTTCTCCGAGGCCAGGGGACAGATCACACCTGCTCTCATTGCTTTCAGAGGCCTGGGAGGCCACGGGTGGGAAGTTCTGAAAGCAGACCACGTTCTCTGCTCAGATGTGAAGGGCGGTTATTAAAAGAAGAGGAGATGTCTATTGCAAGCCAGGCAGTCTGACCCAGGCTCTGCCACCAGGGGAGGGTGAGCAGGCGCCCTTGGCCACCTCTGATGGGCACTACCCCATGTCAGGCTTTGGCGGGCTGCACACCAGCCTGGCACTCAGCGTCACAGAAGCCCCCCAGTCTTACAGGAAGGGCTCTTTGACTGCGATTTTAAGAAGAGAGGAGAAAGGGCTCCCGTGCTCTCTGATTTTCACACATAATGGGGCAGGAAATTGCCCGTGGTGAATGAGCGAGACCTGTTACCTGTGGGTGGAAATGGGTAATGAGAACTTAAATCCAGGCACATCACCGGATCACATTAGGGAGTCAGCTTGCAAAAATGATTAGGAGGGTTTTAATATCCACTGATTAGATGGATACCCGTCTCCTGCAGTGACCTCGGACTCATTAACCTCGCGGTCCTGCGCGGGCAATCAATCATGTGCGCTGGTGGAGCAGCCTCCATCCAGACCTCATACGGGACCTTCCAGAACCCAGAGATCTGAAATGATTAAAATCCTACTTGGCGTGGTACAACCAGTTCCCCCGAAGTGAAACTCGGATAATCCTTCCGACCTTGCCTTAGCGAATAGCTCCAACCTCCCTGTGCCTACGGGGACAAGCCACTGGGCCAGCATTCACTTCCTTTTCCCCCGCCCTCCAGCGGAGGTGTCATTGTGAGGCAGTGTGACCGAGTGGAGGGAGTGCCAGGGCCCTGGGGCCGGCTCTACTGCCAGGGACGGTGCTAGCAAGTCATGTCCCCTCCCAGACCTGTGTGCGGAGACATGAGGACCCACCCAGCCCAGTCCTCTTCTGGTCCCCTGTCACTGACCACCTGTGGACCCTCTCCACGTGTCCCGGAGCAAGCTCCTCATGTTTCTCCACCCAGGACTCATCCACTTTTCTCCCTGCACTCATTTTGGTACTCCTTCTCCCTTACATTTTTTCAGCAAATCCTATCACCTCATCTTTGAAAATATTTAATCCATCCCTCCCCCCTGGTCCATGCCCAGATATCAATGCATCAGCCTCTTCTTCCTTAGGTTTCGTACCTCTGGCCTCTTCTTTCCAGTAAGTCTTCCCTTAGACACTGCTTTCAACCACCCTTCCGCTCCAAGACCAACAGGGACTCCACCGAGCGTGGAAGCTCCCCGAAACCCCCAAGCCTACCCCAACTCCCAGCGCACCAGCACACACGTGCAGTCATGGTCAGCACTGACCCCCTCGCCTCTCAGGCTTGGTTGGTCCCCTTCCTCTCGCCTTGCTCCGTACCACTCACCCCGCCTTCCTCACCCTCTGTCCCGCAGGCTCTGCCGTCTCGCCCTGTCCAGCTCAGCCCCTCTCCCTCCCAGAAGCCGGCCCTGCCAGCCCGGTCTCCTGTGGGCCCCTCCCCAGCTGGGAACTCCTGCAACCCTGACAGCACTAACCCTGCAGATTCACACCCACTCCCGCCTGCTGGACGTCACTCCCCTATTTTACTTGAGTTTCCTGCAGACTGACAGGATCTTTGAGAATCCTAGCAGGGCCTGAAGCACGCCTTGCTCAGTATAAATGGATGGCAAATGTTTCTTTTCGTCTAATGACTTAAGATAGGGTCTCTGCCCCTGAGGATATTCCTTGAGGAATATTCTGCTACATTTATATTCATAGAATTTAGAGCTCAAAGGAGCCCAGAAGACCCTTGTCCAATCCCCTACAGATGAAGAACCAAGCCCTGTCCCCTCCCCACACCTCCAGTGGGGGCCAGATTGTACGGTAAAGAGCAATATTCAATTTCTTCCAGATCTCAAACGTTAGATAGGGAAAACCCTAAAATATTATTAGTGAGGCATCAGGAGAGTTGGATTTAGGTCTAAGCTCTGCCATTTATTTGCTGTGTGACTTTGGGCAGGTCACTTAACCTCTCTGGGTCTCAGTAAGAAAGCCAGACAAAACGCATGCCAAAGTGTGCGTTTGTTTTAGTCTTTGTGTTTGGATATGAGTATATATCATAGGGAAGCCCAGCAGTTTTGCCTGCAGAGCTTTTGTAGCATCACTGGTCCAGGCTGAGGCAAGAGGGGTGGAAGAATGTCATCTTGCTGATAAGCTACAAGCCCCCGTGATCCAAGCTGCTCTGAAGTGTCACTGATCCCATCTGCAGTGTCATGTTCCCACACACTATTGCTGCCAGCTGCCCTTTCCTCCCCTCGGCCAGCCAGGTCAGCCCGCCAACGCCAGGCCCGGGCTGGCCACTTCGGCAAAGATCTGTTCCAGATCTTCCCTGAAACCTTCCCAGGCTCCTTTCCAGGCGGGATCCCTGCAGAGAACTAACTGGGGCTGACAGCTTGGAGGCTCTGTAATCATCTGGAGAGGCAGCAGATGACAGAAAGTTCCCACAGCCAGAGGGCAACCGCGCCTGGCCAGACCCCTCCCTTGGAGACGGCTGCCGATGCCTGCGGCCCATCGCCGTGGGAAGGCTCAGCCCGCCAGGCCAAGGTCCTTCTTGGAGACCCAACAGCCTTGCTTTCTGAGGCCACATGCTTTCCTGAGCCAATCGCAGGGGGCTGCAGGATTGCACGGACGATGCCCTATTTGCAGGCAGTAGGAGGGGAAAGGCTCCTAGGCAGGCGCAGTAAGAGGAGGTTCCAGGCCCTGCAGCAAGTCACTCCCCCCCCACCGGCGACTCCTGGAGAGCATTCCTGGGCCGGCTGCAAGGTGGGCCCGCGGGAGATGAGCACACTCACCTCCCACAGCGCTTCATCTTGATAAAAATGGCTGCCCATGATTAATGCATGGAGCGCCGTTGAGGAGGAGGCCACTGGATACTTTTGGAAACAGCGCCCACCTTCCAGCAGCGTGGAAGGCCATCAATTATTGATCCTCAGCGGGAGATGTGCCTCCTTGGGCAGAAGCAGCTCGGAGGTGATTTCCTATGTAAATCTGCAACAACCCACTGGGAACACCGGCGCCTGGTGGGCGAGAGGCGGCCGGGTGCAGGCGGGCAGTGCCCCCTCCCTCGGCCCCCACCGTCCCCGCTCTTCCCGCCGGGCACTGGGGTCAGGCCCAGAGGCAGCGTCCCTCAAAGCCAAATTATTATTACTATTAAGATCATCGCCATTATCATCTATTAGAAAGAGCCCCCACCCAGGCAGCCGACCTTCCCCACGGAGGGGCCTCATTAAACCCCTGTTGCGACAAGGCCAGGCCCGTGAGATCAAGAAAAACTGGGTGCTGAGAAAGGAACAGCCGCCGCCGTGCCCTTATTTATGACACAGAGTGTTTTCTATATATGAAAAGCCACCATAATTTGCTTATAAATAATTGACTTCCCCTAGATTAAAATCTCTAGAGGGGCCCTCGGTGTCTTCACAACAAGGCGCTCCCGACGGTGCAAATGAGCCCCTTTCAGACCCGTCTTATCTCAGCCCCCGGCGTTATGAAGAGCGAGCTTTTTTCCCCTTCATCCTCTGTAATAACCTTCAACTAACCTTTAAACCGGAGTGAATAATTTAAATCTTATTTTCATATCAATGGATGAGTCGAGCCAAGCAATTATCTTTTATCTGTATACTCTGTCGTCAGAGCGGCAGGCATAATCACGTTTTCCCAAGCGAGCCAGAGGAGAGAGAGGAAGAGTGAGGAAGTGAGAGATGGTATCTGAAGACATTAACGCAACAATGAATTATTCAATAATGAGTACAAGATCTGTCATAACACACACTCTCGCGCGCGCACACGCACACACACACACACACACACACACACACACACGCAGGGAGCTTTACATCTGCCCCATGTTCCAGGCAGGCCAAGCCTGGCAGTCTGGGGGAGGGGGTGCCAGGAAGGGGGTCTGGGCTAAGCATGACAAACCGGCAGATCATCTGCTCAATTAGGACAGAGAGCAGGTGCGTGGGGCGCGTTGGTGGCACAGGACGGCGCTGTTGTGGGCCAAACAACAGGCTGAGAGAAAACACCTAATTTGCGTGACAGTGATTTACAACAGCTCTAGCTCTGATTGTGCTGATGGGGAGGGGACCAGGCGGGGGCGGGGGCGGGCGGTGGGGAAGATTTCAGCGGAAGGGGGTGTGGATGGGAGAAGGGCAGGTTTAAAAAAATAAATAAATAAAAATCGAGAAAAGGTTGAAATTCCCCACGGTGCTCATTAAAATTCTACTGCGCGCATTTCTTCCCTGAGTCCCCCTGGACTGCCCGTGATCATTTTTATTAATTCATAAAATATCGCACCAGTGATTGAGGCTGATGATTAGTGGAGCCGACAAACAGGAGAGCTGGTGAAATATTACAGCGGCTCCTGTCGGGTCTCTCCGAGTGAAAACACAGACGTCGTCGCATGAAAATGCATCCTCCAACCGGCCCTCCGGGCAGCCAGGCCAGGCTGAGGGGCAGGCGGAGGGGCCATGTGTCTACCGCAGCCCCTGCCACCCCAGACGTCTCCGTCTGCCTCGTTAAGACACCCAGTGGCACCAGCAGACACTTCTCATGCCCGTTCTCTTGGTGGGAAATGCCTGCTTGAGGCAGAAATGTCCTTTAACCTCCGTGTGAAATGGACTGTCAGGCATTGGCAGGAAGCGGCTTGGAAGTTTCCACCGGAAGCTCAGCTCCCGGCTTGGCAGGTGCGATGGCTTAGACACTGGTGCCCACAAGAGCCAGGGTGCGCCCACACTCACCCCGGGCTCTTTTGGAAATGTCCTCATCCTCTGCTCCTTTTCAGAAATCCACTAGTGGCTGTGGAGGGAGTCCACCCCTGTGCACGACGCATTACCACTCGCACTTGACAGGCGAGAAACGTGTGGCTGGCAGAATTACATGGTAAGAACAGGTCGCAAGACTGGCAGGGACAGAAGTCCTGGTTGCAGAAAAAGCAAAGTCAAATTTTGTGTTCCACTGTAACAATTTTCCTCTGAAGTTTCCACTACGATTGTCTTTTTCCTTCTGGTTTCCCATGCCCTTTTCCTTTTTTTTTTTTTTTTTTTTTCACTAATTGCTCTATTCTACATTTGCTTCTGTATTTTAAGACATATCACATACTTTGCTATACTAGGTGTGAAGAAAGACTCGGTCAGTTTTTCTCAACACTGACTTCACCCCCATGAGACTTACTAAATGAGAATCTCTGGGAACGGGTGAGGCCCAGAATCTGCATTTCAGCTAGCTTTCGTGGTGAGTTTCACGCACTGGAGTTTGAGAATCTCTGGTCCACAGACATCCAGAGACATCAGAACCCAAAGTCCTGGCTGCACCCTAGAGTCACCAAAAGACCTTTTGAACAAAAACATTTCCCTAGGCTTCAACTCAGAGATTCACATTCAGCTGGTCTAGGGTGAGACCCAAGCATGGTATCGGTCAAAAATTTCCAGGTGTTTCCAATGATCAGCCAGTCAGGTGGAGAAACACTCAGATATGACAATACTAGAACACAGTCGCCTGATTCTACCCTGATTCTACCCTCACTTCCCATGAGCTAAATACGGTCCCACCCCCACTCCCCATTTATACAGTATCACTAAACAAGAGAGGAATAAAAAAGGTAGAGTGAATCCCTTTAAAAAAATATTCATGATCCCATTTATTTTCTACCTTGGGCACAGAGTCCAGGCTCATTTGCATGCATAGATGAAATATTTCAGTTTTCACTTAGAAAATAGCAATGCTATCTATAATGTGGGAAGAAAGATGTACTAAGTGCTTGTGTGCTAAACTGAAAATCCTTTCTCCTCTCAATTAGCTCATGTAGACATCAAGCTGGCTCTCCATGCATTTTGCATTTAATGTATTTGTATAGCTTCTTCTGGGATCGTTTTAGAATTCTGAGCTCCCAAATCTAGAGAAAATATGCAAAGGCAGTTTTCATCTTATGAGCTTGTTTTCAAAGTAAAGCTTGTTTCTCCTGAGAAAAGAGTTTAATTTTAGACTTACTGACAATGTGAATTGTCAAAGTGATTGGGTTGCCTTCTTTGGTTTAGCTACTGGGAAGCTCAGAGCCAAATTTGCTACTTACACTGTGTCTACTCACCTTCATGTCCTATTTCTACCTTAGAGTATACATACATAAATATGGATAAAGAAAAGTCAAGTCAGGAGGAGCTCATTTTGGTACCTCTTGAGTGGTCATTGATCATCTCCCCCAACAGAAGGCCCGTAGAGACCAGGCAGGCAATGTAACTGACAGGAGTAGTCCTGGGGCACCCCAGTGAGGGGCTGTGAAGACAGGAAAACTGGGGAGTGCTTGCCCCAGTTCAAGACTCAAAAATTTAACTAAATTTTAAAAAGATAACCACTGTGCTGTCAAAACACATCTGTTGGCCACATCTGGCAGCCAGCTTGCCTGGGCCGTGGGAAGGACGTCCAGGGCCTGCTCCAAGTCAAGTTGCTCCAGGACAGGTACGTAAGAAACAATTCCTCCATGGTGGAGAGACCCCGTTTTGGAAGAGTCAACTCTCCAACCCTTAATATTCATTTTGGAATGACTGTGCCAGCCTGAGTGGAAGGAAAAGTGTTAAATTCCTGATTGAGGGGAAGTTGGTGCTCAGGAAATATTTAGTAAATGAGCTATTGAATGAGGCTCATTCTTTCTGCTCTTGAGTGTTGGGAGTTATTCCAAAAGCAACGCACGCTAATTGTAGGCAAGATAGACATGGACACAAACCAAAAAGAAAGCAAAAGTACATATAGGTGGGACTCATAGAAGTGAGATAACTACTTAGCACCTTGGTGTATAGATTTCAAGCACATGTGTGTGTTTGTGTGAGTGTCGTACATATGCCTACTTTTATTTCCAACTTATATTTTTCTGGGAACTTCTTCGCCATGGAAGAATTTATTATTTTCTTAAACTTCTAGGAAACATGGCACAGTAGTTATGGGAATTATAAAATCTCTTCCAAAACCTTATTAATTAAATGAAAAAAAAATAACTAAAAAGAGTAAAAGCAATCAGAAAAATACAAAATGTTAGAAGAAAACTTTCCTGAGGTTAAATATAATAAACATATACCTTAAAGGGAGAAAATACGGAACAAATAATATCAATATATCTTGATGAAGTAACTGAACCTTTAAAATTTCCTTTGTGTTACCTGGCTAAAAATATAAATAACATTTAAGAAACAAAATCAGAATGGTCTCAAAATTCTCCACAGAAACATTCCATGCCACAAAACATTGTAAAAATATCTACAGAGTTTGGGAATGGGGGAGTCACCTCCAAATTTTATACTCAGTAAAATTTTCATTCATATATACAGAAAAGACACATAAGACATAAGAACTAAACTATAAAATTTCCAGGAGAAAATATTTGCGAAGTTTTCTTACATAAGAATCAGCAAAGATTTATTAGCTAAGATACAAAAGCACAAATTAAAAAGGACAAAAATTGATGAAATGAATTTTATCTAAAATTAAAAGCTTCTGGTCTTCAAAAGTCACTATTTAAAGCAATAAAAAGAGAAAACCCAGAATGGGACAAAATATTCACTGTATAAATATCCGACAAAAGGTTTATATCCAGAATATAAAAAGAACACTTAAGACAACCCAATCAAAAATGAACAAAATATTTGAGCAGACCCTTTACCAAAGAAGATATATGAAAACTCAACAAGCACATGAAAAAAATGCTCACGCTACTGTGTCACAGGCAAATGCAAATGAAAAGCACAGTGAGATAGCACTCTATACCCCTCGAATGGCTAAACTTAAAAAGACTGACAATACCAAGTGTTGACAAAGATATGGACCATTGGAAGGTTTATACACTCTTGGTGAGCATGTAAAAAGGTACAGCCACTTTGGAAAACACTTTGGCAGTTTCTTATAAAGCTAAACATATACCTATCTTATGATCCAGCTATTCTACCACTTGGGATTTACCCAAGATGAATGAAAACATATGTCCATATAAAGACATTGTGCAAGCATGTTCGTAGCACCTTTATTTGCAATAACCCCAACCTGGAAATAACCCAACGGCCCATCAACAGATGAGCAGTTTAGCAAATTGTCATATATTCATGCAAGGGAACACTACTCTGCAATAAAAAGGAATAAAATCCTTGTAAAAGTGACAACATGGATGAATCTCACAGGACATTATGCTGGGCAAAGAAGTCATTTACAAAAGCATACATACTTTATTGCTCCTTATATATGAAATTTTAGAACACACTAAACTAATGATAGTGATAGAAACCACACTGGTAGTTGCCTGCAGGAGGGAATGGGAGGGGCACAGATTCTCTGGGAGTGATGGAAAGGTTTTATATCTTGCCTGTGGTAACAACAGTTACACAGGTATATATAGTTCTCAAAAATCAACAATTATATTTAAAAGGTATGGATTTTATGTATAAAAGCATACTTTATTAAAGGCATAATTTGGTAAAAAAAATCCAAATAATAATAATACATATGATAGATAATAAGAACTAACTTAAATATATCTTAGAAATTTTTAAAAACATCAGCCCAATAGAGAAATGGACAATAGATATGAACAAGCAAACGAAAACAAGTCAGTGAAGTACAAATAAATATGCGAAAAATGCTCTAGTTTGCTTATAATTAAAAACAGAAAACAATAGTGAGGCATTGTTTTCACCCATTAGACTTCCAAATACTAACAAGATTTAGAATACGCAGTATTTTCTGGGATTTGTGGCAGCAGGAACTCTTACACACTGTTGGTGGAGGTACACATTAGGGCAGTCTTTTCAGGGGCAGTCTGGAAAAATCTGAAAGTGGGTTAAACCCTTGCACCTGGGAAATTCATTGCTGAAAATTTACCATACGGTTATACTCAATGAGTGCTCGAGGGTTTAAAAGAATGTTACAGCTTTGTTTGCCATATTTTAAAAAAGGAAACAAAATAATATTATTTTGTAGGGAAACAAATAAATTCTGCTGTATTTATGCATAACAAAAAAGAATAAGGTAAATTTATAGGCACAAATATGAAAAGATAACCATTTATGATATAGAAAAGTAAGCCAATAGATATTTAGTATGCATTTATTTCTGTAAAAATGTGTATGTGTTTATGAATACAAAAAAAGGTGTACAGACGAATATCCACCAAATTGTTCAGAGTTTTCTTGGGAAGGCAATAAAGATTGCAAAGATGAAGACGTGGCGAGGACATAAATCTATTATGTTTTCTTCGTGCAATTCTACTTTTTTTTTTAACAAGTATGATTTATTTTTATAATTAAAAATTTCAAAACAAATCAGTTCATCCCACTCTTTTGTCCCAAACCACTTCATGACTCATTACTGCTCATGGAAGTATACAGTCCTTGGCTTGGCAGTCAAACCTTCCATACTCCGGTCCAATTAACAGCCTCAGCACATTTATTGATGCACATACTCTCCCAGTTAATCTTCACAACAGCCCTGTGACGTTGGGTCTGGATGGTCCTGGATCGTCCACTCCTGGACTCCCAGGGCCTAGCATGGTGTCTCACACACAGTCGGTGCTCAGATAAATCGTAATAGAAAGTGGCCTGGACATCCCCATCACTTTCTTCCATTACCAGCCTCATGTCCCAATCTATGTCCCCTTTACAATGTGTCCACTCTGTGCCCAGTGTTATCTCAGGTGAAGGACCAGGAGAAAGAAAGGGACACAAATATGAGTCAGACGTGTCCCTGCTCTTGTGACTATTGAAGGCACAGATCACAGCTATGGGAAGTCCAGGCTCACAATCAGGCCACACCACCTCAGGCATTTGCAAAATACAGTCAACCTGCCAAGGGTGGGCACCGAAGATGACCTGGGGCAAACAGGGTCAAGTTTGTCTTGACTTCCTCCCTCTTCCATGAGTTCCTCTCATCCCTGAAGATGCTCTCCCAGCCCCCATAGTCATCAGGGCCTCTGGTTGTTTAACCCTGACATCGCCTATTCCTCCTCTCTTTAAATACAAGGAACTTCCAGAACTACAGCTCACTGCAGCCTCAAACTCCTGGGCCCAAGCGATCCTCCTGCCTCAGCCTCCCGAGTGGCTGGGACTACAGGCACGTGCCACCATGCCCAGCTAATTTTTTCTATTTTTTGTAGAGATGAGGTCTCGCTCTTGCTCAGGCTGGTCTCGAACTCCTGAGCTCAAGCAATCTTCCCACCTCGGCCTCCCAGAGTGCTAGGATTACAGTCGTGAGCCACTGCACCGGCCCAGGCACATCTTTAATTAATGGAATGGGTCTCCCGTGGTGGTCGTGGTGGGAGGTGATATCTTTGCCTAAAGAGAAGCTTCTTTCCCCTGTATTTTCAGAGGACACGAGGTATATCTGAGCACAGCAGCTCATGTCACTCAGCACCAGGATTTAGTCAGCTGAACTGGTTGGTTGGACAGTTGTCCCCACCTCCCACACTGCTCCCTGAGCACTGAGTTTAAAGCATTGATGGGTGGAAGAGGACAAACCCTTCAGAGGGTGGAGACCCCACACCCGGTCAAAAGCTGTGAGTGACTGCACTGCTCCACTAAATGTGCCACCCCAGTGATGCCCTCAGCCCAACCCTAGCCTGACGGTCCCCACCTGGGAGCGGTGTCCGGAGCTGCGTTGGCTGCCAGCTTCTCCCGGACTCTTCCAAACCTGCTGGGGAAACTCTTCTGGGAAGGCAAAGAAACAGGGCTACAGGCACATGAAATAAGTTCCCTGATGCAGGCAGGAGCGAATAGGTAGTTTCAGGGACTGGTGGTTTGTGAGCTCTGAAATCTAGAAGCCCAGAAGGAAGGCTTTTAATGAACACATCTCTTTCAAATGGCACCCAGGATTTCATCTAAAGAAGTGATTCCTGTAGAAATGCAGGCAGGGACCCCCAGGCTCTGGGTTGCTTGGGGCCAATTGAAGAGGGGCCTCAGGCTGGAGGCCCAGCAGAGGGAAGCAGGTAGGGGGTGAAATTCCCGGGAGGAGCCCGGCACTTGCGTCAGGGCTGGCACCGACTCAGCCGCGGGAAACAAACAGCACAACTCAGCTCTCCAGATGATGCTGGAACAGACAGAAGGACACACGGGGGACAGATAAGTGCCTCCTCTCTTGGAATCTGCTCCCTCTGGAAGCCCCTCTCCTCCCAGCAGACACCTGCACACGTGCCCATGGAAGTGAGCCCTGCATGAGGCACCGGGTTCCCATAGGACGGCTGGCCCTGGAGGCACCGGGCTGGGCAGGCACAGACCCTGTCTTGGTCATTTTATGCTCACAACAACCTGTGGGGTGAGGACCGTCACCCTCTCCATTTGTTGGATGAGATGCAGGGCTCAAAAGTTAAACCATTTGCCCGAGGTCACGCTCCCAGTGAGTGGAGGCATGTTTGGGCGTGTCGGTGTATGTTCCTCCCAAGAATCATGTCTGAGAGGGCCCTGCAGGAGGGGTGGGAAGGCCCATGTGGCTTGTTCCCTCCCCGGGTACAAATGAGCAGGCTAACAACCAGCCACACTCCAGTGAGGTTTGAGGGGCATAAAACTAATGTACTTAGGATGCATGTCATGATTGTGTTAATTAGGATGGCACCTGCAGTGCACAGTGGTGGCATTTTATTCTCATGGTAAGGGACCAAAAGTTCAGAAAGTTACGTGTTGAGGTAGGGGATTCTCTTCCGACAGAATTTCAGAAGCAGCGAGTTCCAGTCCTGACTCTGCCTCAACCTGTTTTGGGGGGTAAGACAGAGGAGGTGAAATTGAAGCTGGGCCTTAGAAGACACAGAGGATTTGGGGAGGACAGGGGCAGACGGCTGACAAGAGCAGGGTCTAGAGGGGGCGGACCCCTTTGTTGAGAGCCAAGGTCTCCATCCACAGGGGAGACAGGCTCTGCCCGCAGTCCTGTCTGCAATGCTGCCTTCTCCCTTGAGAATTTACCCCCTCGCCCCAAGATGTTAACTCCGTCTCTTGTTGCAGTAACACCTGTTTTAGCTTCCATGCTACACAAGGTTTATCCGTCACATTCACCTCCCATCCTCAAGCAAAACTGGAGCACAGCACAGAAAGCCGTCCCCACAAATGCATGGCGACCATTTTATCAAATGCATTGGACGCAAAGGAAGCTATTCGTGCTCACAGACGAGTCTCCCAGTGGGAGTTGGGTGCCCACACGTCTGATTGGAGGCTGGGGCACTACAGACGCCTCCAGCACCGAGGGAGATGGGGGGTCCTAACATTCCTGGCAGTTACGTGGTGTCGAGTTCCGGGCGCTGCCTCCTACTTTCCAAGAAGAACCAACCTGGACTCTCTGAGCACACGGGCCGAAAGAGAAGAAACTGCTCTCTCATCTGTAACAACACTCCCCATCTCCCAGACCTTCCTTCCCAATTTCTTAAAGAATGGTCTCAGTGCCAACTTAAATATTGCATTTGGTTGGGAGGAGGAACCACGAGCCCAGATTGGAAGTCGAATTATTCCACAAATATTGCTTATTTAAATAATATTTTAAAAAATACATCATGTTCGGTGGTGAAGAACTACTAAATTAGTGAATTCCCCGAAGCATCCTATAGCCTTTAAAGTAGCTCATGAAACCCTATAAAAGAATATAATAAATAGACAAAAAAGCAGCGCTGGGCTCCGTGTCAGAACGCCTGCACGAGCCAACGCTAAACATCTTCATATAATCTTTCCACTTAAACCAATGATTAAACAGATTAAACAGATGATTAAACAAATAAAGATTAATGAAACAAGTAAAGTAATCAAATCTGTATGGGGCGTATAAACGAATGATTCCAGACAATATTAGAACAAATTGTCTAAAACTAATAGCGAATGCGACAGTTCAGTCCCAACAGCTTTTGTTGGGCTCTCACTTGGATGTAATCAAAACATTTGTTTAAACGAAGATGGATATGAGGCGCTAAGATGTCAGTTTCTTGAAAGGGAAAAATAAAACAAAAGCCATGTCTTTGGTGAGGAGATTGGCACCGCCAACGGGGCTGCATTACCCAGGAATCTGCGAGCGTCGCAGGAAGGGGTACGCTGCAATCTGATGTCACCCTGACTGTTTTTGAAAACAGGCTCTGCCCAGATAATACATAGACACAGCCTCAAAGAAGACAGAGACATCTAAACAACTTGAGAATCTGAGAGGGAGAGAAAAACTGTTCAACTATCCTCCAGCCCTTTAGAAACCCCTTTTTAATTATTGGTCATTGATATGCTAATCGCAACGTGTGTTTATCTATTCCTTCTTTCTTTGAGAGGCCAACTATTTATTCCCCGTGTACTCTTGCAAGGAATTCTTAGCAAGGATGCTCTATGCAGATTTTTTTTTTCATTAATTAAAGCTAGTGAATTTCTTTTTTTTTTCCTATGTAGGATGGTTACTTGGTTTCAACCTGCTGGAGGACACTGGGGTTTTCATTGATGACTCGTTTGTAATTCCTACATGAAAGTCGCAGTCCTGGCTGTTCCAAGTGTAGCCCTGGAACTAGCACATCCACGTCACGTGGGAGCCCGTTAGAAATGCAGATGTTGGGGCCCTGTCTCCAACCCGCGGAATCAGGGTCTGCATTTTAACACCGTCCTCCGGTGGAGTTTGAGAGGCGCCGAATGGCACAGTTCAGGCCGTGGAAAATCGTCTCAACATGTTGGTGAACAGATGAAGAGAAGGGCCGTTGTTTTTCTTCAAGGTAAGACTGTATAAGAAATGCTTTGAAAAAATTGCTTTGGGGAGAGTGGTTGGTTGGGGCTCTGCTGCAAAGTTGCAGCCGGAACTGGGGGGGGCTTGTTGCCGGCCAGTGGAGCGCCTTACACTGTGTCTGTCCCGCTCACCGGGGCCTGGTGCTGCCGCCTGCTCTGACAGTGTGCGCAGCCTGTGAGCCGGGAAAGTCTTGGCAGGAACCACTGCATTGCCAGCAACAGAAACCAGACTAGTCTCAGCAAAACACCTGAGTTGTTTACTTATTTGTTTTTCATAAAGATGAAAGGCACTTCCTGGAACCCACAGGCAGGATGGTGCTTCAGGAAAGCACTGAACTTGTGATCCGACAGCCCTCGGGGTTCCCTCTGTCTCTCTCATTCTTTCTTCTGCTCCTCTGTGTCCCTGCTTCATGTTATCTCCTGCAACCCAGCTGCCTCCTTCTCTAGTCTTTGCATGAACCACAGCTATCTACTCAACTACACCCAGGGACACATATTACTGCCAGCCACCTAGAGACTGTCTCTCAGGCCAAATTCCAAATCCAAGGTGAGAGACCATGAGTGGCCCTGTTTGGGTAGGGGCCACCCAGTCCTATCAGCTGCGGGGGTGAGACCATGTCGAACAGCCATGCCTATGGGGAACCCACCCTGTGCACAGAAGGGGTGTTTGTGTATATATGTGTGTGTGAGTTTGAGAGAGAGGGAGAAAGAGGTGGCCCCAGAGAAAGGGAAGCACAGTAACTTGCCCAGGATTACACAGTAGTGGCGCCAGGATTTGAACCCAGAGACAACCACTGTGGGCCTTAGTCTCCTGGGGTCTGTATGAGGTAAGTGAGCTGTGTCATCGCCCCCTTGCCCTGTCGCCACACCGTCATCTCCCTTTCAGCACCCAAACACTGGTCTGCAGTGCTCATGGCTGTCCCCTTGTGCTCAGGAAACACCCTACCTGCTAGGGTTCCTTGGCGTCTGAAATGTGTTGACACTGACCAAAACATTCACATCCTCAGGTCCTGAAAGCAATTTGCCCCCTGACACGGTACAGCAATCTGTGTGACGCCGTGGATGGCAAGGTGCTGATGTGTCACCCCTCCTGGGTAGCCTGGTGGTATCTGACAGGGGCCTCGGGGAAGTAGCACCTGCTCTGGAAGGTGAAACTCAGGGAGACATTTGGGTGTGGAATTGCCTTCTGGAATGCCCTAATCATTCCCAAATCAGGGGGTTGAGAGAGGGAGAGAACGAGACAGTGAACAAGAAGAAAGAAACATTCAAACCCAAGAAACATTAAAAATACAAAGTCTGGGCCCCGCTAGGCATCTGGATCAGAATCTCTGGAGGTAGAACTTGGGAATCTGCAGTTGCTAAGCTTCCCTTGACCCATGACCCACCCCCTACCCACCGCCAGGGGACTGACGTGGCCCACCCAGAGGGGCACCGAGGAGCCACTGAGCTGGCAAGGTGGGGGTCTCACACAAGGATGCATCACTGGGTCGGTCACTGCTACAGTGACCTTCTGAGCCCCCTTCTGAAATACACCACAGAACTGTCCGCCTGTGAAGGAACAGAGAACACTTTGCTCTACCAGCTTCTGTTCCTCGCTGGTCAAGGGTGGCTCCATGGCTGCTTCCCCCGCACACGGGTGCCCGGTCACTTCGTGCCTTGGTCTGAGAGAAGCCCCAGGATTGGAAGCGAGAGCTACGCAGAACAGCTATTCATAGCAAAGCCTGCTCAGGACTGGGTCATCCCTGTGGCTGGAGCAAGAACGGGGCCCAACATTCTCATAGTTGTCTAATACAGTTCCCCATCGGCTTATTAGGGGCTAAGAGCAGAGTATCAGCCCAGAACCTGGGCGGCAAGTGGCGGAAACCAGCTTTGGATGTCCCAAGCAGAATCAACAGGATCTGCAGAACAAGCCTTGGGAAATGGGAAACACTAAAGTAGCTGCGGACAGCCCAGCAGCAGGCAGCACTGTGCGCTTTAGCAAGAACAGACCGGCCAGGGTACTGGTCACATCAGCTGCTGCCGGACTCCGTCACGAGTCCATTCAAATGGTCCCTTTATCTTTGATTATTTGCCCGTGATTCTGAGTCCAGGCAGGGGGGAATCAGTCTCGCTGGCAGGGACTGGGCCAGGTGTCCACACCCTAAATGCTCCGGGATGACGAGCAGGGAAGCATCTTGCTGCATTTGCTTTCCAAAGTGCAAGGTAGGGCTTTACCCCCCACCAAGACTCATCCATAGGAAGAGGATTTGGGTGTTGGTGGCCCGAAGAATGGAAAATATTACTACATACTGCATGTGAAACAAGCCCCATACAGAGGCTGATACTTGGTAGCTGCTTAACAAGCAGCAACGTGTAGTTCATGATGACGTTGTCGCTCTGATTTTCTCTGTGCCACTCTGAAACCCATTCTGGTCCCATGCTCCACACTGTCGCTGCTCAGTGGATTTCTGCAAGGAACCACAGGCCTCATTAAAGCTGAACCCAGAGCCCACCCGGGAAGATTCCCGGTGGGAAGTGGTGGCCACATTAATGGTTCCCCGGCCGCCCTCCTTCCATGCACTTCCCTGCAGGATGCATTTCAATTTCTGCTGCCCAGAGAGATGTTCGAGTCTCTTTCAGAATTCTTTGCTCTTCTCCAGCCCTGGAGAATTTAAGGTTTTATGTTATTTTAATGGCGCTGTACCATGTGCAAACTGTAAGGTATTTTAGAGAGATCTCATTGTCCGGATGAGGACGCTGGGTTCAGAAGAGGTTGTCCAAGATCAGACAGCTCACAAACAACAGGGCAAGAACAAGAGATTTAGTTACAAAATCCTGTCCACTCTTCCCTCTGGTGTGGTCAGCTACCTGCCCCCCTCCCCTGCCCCCAACAGAGGCTTTAACCCAACTACACCTCTAGAAATTCCCTTTTTAAAAAGGTCCATTGGACGGTGTATCAGGAAGAGCCCTCTCTCACCCCACTCCTGGGTGATTTCCGTTGCAAGGAGCCACTGATGATCACGAAGATCTGAAAATGTGCCAAGACCAGGAGATCACAGCCGGACCACCAAACCATGCTCTCTCGGACCTAGGAAGAATTTTGGAGAATTCCAAAATTGAGAACGAATATTTATTTTTTCGATGAAGAAACAAAGCCCAGAGACGAAAAGTGACTTTCCCAAGGTCACACAGCTAATCAGGGTTGGATCCAGGCCTAAAATTAGATTCCATTCTCTAAGTGTGGTGTTCCTTCCATCCCACTATGCTAGGGAAAGTTTCCCGATCCCAAATGGCTTAGCCGTTGAGTCATCTCTGGCAAAGTCCTTTGGCAAACTTTCACCCTTCCTTTGTCCTCAAAAACAACATCTTTCCACACCACTTTGCAATCATCCATTTGCTGTCCTAAAATTACTGCAGCCTCATTTGCTTATTTTAGCTACAATGGGTCTGCAATTTACACTCAGCTTGTGTGAGTTGCCCAAAGCCAGAATCAATCCCCAGGCACGTCCGTCTCTGAGTGGAGACCATGAAATGCAGGCCAGTTATGGCAAAAAAAAAAAAAAAAAAAGAATCAAGGAGGAAAGGATTTAGCAAGCTTCTGCCCTCTCCACATTTCCTGGGTCACTAAAGAAGCTACTTCCATTAAGAATTCTCACTCACCTGTAACCCAAGAAATAAATCAGGTGCTCAACTGAACCGCACGTCCAGGGTGGCTCCCCAGCACGCATCAGGAAGGTGGCACGGCGGGCACCAATATTTATAGATCGGGTCAAGCCATGACACGTTAAGCACATTCAGAGAAACAGAGGTCTTTGCACGCTAGACACTGACAGGGAAGGAGTGGTGGAAATGGAGCGTTGGAGATCCGCAGAACCTTTCTGACAGCCGCGGAGGACCTGGAGGCCGGTGTGGGAGGTAGATGGGCACTCCCAGGGGACTTTTAGCGTTCCATTATCCCGCATCCCTCCAGGTTGAGGTGGTTGTTTGAACTGTGGGTGTTTCAGCAAAGAGCATGCCTTCCAGCTTCAATCCATCTTTGTACTCCCGCAGTGCCCAGCACAGTGCCTGGCACACGTCGGGCACCCAGTAACTGTCTGCTGAAGGAATTAATGAATGGGGTTACTGACATAAAGCACTTTCTGAAATATAGTGATCCAAGTCTTGCTCACAGAACGCAGCTCCACCCCGCCAGGGTGCACTCACTGAGTGACACCGTGGCAAGGCACCTTGCTGTGGGTGCTGTAGGGTGCCGCAGGGCTCCTGCCTTCAAGGAGCAGGGACTCTGGTAGAGGCAACAAGTGGCACACGTAGGGTATGATGATGTTTTTCATTTTTAATTGCCTTCTCTTTTGCCTTCTTGGAGAATGACCTTCTTGGTCCATCCCAGGGAACTGTCTGCTGGAAGGGAGATTAGACTTTGTTTCAAAAGGGATGCAGAAACAAAGACTGGGGCAATATTCAGTTATTGACAGTTATTAAATAGAATTACGGGTCAGACCACGACTGTAGTGGCAAGCCAAGCTATCGTCTCAGAGGGGATTTTTTTAAAATTCCTTTATCTCCACTTTGAGCACATCAGTCGCCAAGACTAGGGACGCAGCTCACAGAGTCCTCCTGACCAGTGGACAGATCACATGTTCCCTTTTGCCATGAAGGTTCAGCCAAGGGTCGGAGATGGAAAGGGGGAGGACACGTGGGTGCCAGCCCCCACTGTCCCACTGTGTAGGGCCACCTGCAGCAGGGGAAGGAGAGCCCCTCAGGGAGGCCAGAGTGGACTGCAGGGAGGGCTGCCCCCCGCGGGTCTGCATCTGTGGGGGTTGAGAAGAGGCCAGGTCAGCCAGGGGTGCCACTGGGCCTGCCCAAGCCAAGGGAGACACAGCACAGTCTTCCCCTGCCCACGCTCTGGCGGTGAGTGCCCCAGGGCCACCAACACCCAGGCAGACAAGGTGGAGAGGACAGGACACTCTGTCCAGGGACTTGGACTTGTCCCCTCAACACACACACCATAAGGATAGGTAGGTCCCCTCCTCCCATGTACCTGGACCCCATCTTAGCAAGTCCAGCAGCCTACTCCAATAAATAAAAATTTTCCTAGCGGGGCTGTTTAAAATTATTAGAGCCAACTACATTCAGTCATATTGGAAAATTAAAATTGATTTTTGTTCCCTGCTCACCAATATTGATGGGAAGATCTGGTCAGTTATGGAAAAAAAAACCAACCAGTTATATTTTCTCTGTGTACACGAGCGCCTGTGCAGGGCAGCGTGGGATGGTGGCCAGGCCGGTGGGGAGGTGGCAGGCCAGCAGGAGTGCGGGGTGGGACAGGTGAGGCCAGAGCAGGCATTTCTCACTTCTGTCTGGCCAGATCCCCTTTCTCACTTCTTCCAGTCATCGGCTTTCCTCAAAGGACAACATGTCCCCTGTCTACAATGTCAGAGCAAGGTTATCCACGGCAGCCTCCCTTCCCACAAAGTCAAATGGCCGACGAGAGGAGCATCTACCTGTGTGAGTGCAGTGGCGGGTTGACGACGGCTACGTGACCCACTCAGCTTTCTCAGAGGAGCCAGGATACTTCTTCCTTTGGACTTTCCAGCCATAAGGAATCAGGCTTTGGGCTACCAGGGGCCAAATTTTACCCCACACAAGGAAGGATGCTGACTCACAGGTGGAAACAAAGAAAACAGACGGATGGAGAGACACCAAGTCCCAATGACATCATTTGTTCCCCGGATCCATCTGCAGCTCAGGTTAACCTTGGACTCAATTTCACAGTTACATGAATCACTAGTTTCCATTTCTTTTCTTCTCAAGCTAGTTTGAGGTGAGTGTCTTATCATTACCACCGAAGGAGAGCCTTCCTCATGTATTAATACCAGGAAGGCTTCCTGGAGCTGAGCAGTCTAGAGCTAAAGCTTGGCAGGTGGGCAGTGCGGTGAACTAAATGCTTGTGCCCCCTCAAAACTCATATGTTGAAATCCTAACCCACAAGGTGATGGTGTTAGGAGGTGGGGCTTTGGAGGTGAGTAGGTTGTGAGAGTGGAGCCGTCATGAAAGGGCTTACTGCCCTTATAAGAAGAGAAGCATGAAAGATGGTCTCTCTCCACCACGTGGGGATACAGCAAGAACGTGGCTCTCTGCAAACCAGGAAGAGGCCCCTCACCAAGAGCCCCGCCATGCTGGCACCTTGATCTCAGATGTTCAGCCTCCAGAGCTGTGAGAAAATACATTTTTGTTGTTTAAGCTGCCCGGTCTATAGTATTCAGCAGCCTGCAGTGATTAAGACAGAAATGTATGTGTTTGATTTTTCGGTTGGTAACAGGGATGGACAACGTGGAAACCAGAGGAGAGAGCATGAACGCAGCCGCTGACAGAGATGTGTGTCGTGTGGGTGCCGTGGGGCGCAGTGGGGCTGATGTCTGAGTCAGGCTGGCCCAAATGGGCAGACTCTGAATAGCAGAGAGGGGAGGGCCCTGCGCTTCCCCACCAGCAACGGAGATTCATGGAAGGTGTTTAGCAGAATATGGCAATCCAGGAAAAGCCTCGTGGGAGGACTCCTCCGACCTTACAAAGGAAACCACAGCGTCCAGGTGGGCACTGCCCAAGCATTTCTGTATGTGAGTGTCTACACCCACAGTTAGAATGAGCATGCCATGAGGGACCTTAAAAAACATTGAGTCCCCCTCATACTTTTACAGAAAAGGAAATTGAGGCCCAGAGACAGGACATGACTTGTCCAAGATCACTAAGAAAGTCAGTGGCAAAACCGAGACCAGAGTGCAAGTCCCCGTGTGCCTACACCATGCAAGAAATGGCGAGAGTCTCTTTATGAAACTTTTCTCGCAGTTCAGGTGGGAGGCTTAACGCCTGTTTTAGTTTTCTATCGGTGCACAGCAAATTAGCACAAACTTGGTGACTTCCAACAGCACCATCTACCAGCTCAAGGTCTGTAAGTCAGAGGGCTGGCACAGTGTTCCCTGCTCAGGGTGATGACACCACTGAAATCCAGGTATGGCTAGGCTGGGTTCTCGTCTGGAGACTCTAGTAAAACTCACTTCCTAGTGGTTGTAGGACTGTCTCTGTTTTCTGGGGGTGCTGTTCACAGCTTTCAAAGGCCACCCAGATTTCTCGCCATATGGACTTCTCCATCTTCAAGATGGAAATGGTGTAGGGAATCATTCCCATACTTCAAATCTCCAACTTCCTCTTCTGCAACCAGCTGGAGAAAACTGTGTGCTTTTGAAGGGCCCATGAGATTAGGTCAGACTCACTCAAGAATCTCCCTATTTTTAAGTCAACTGATTAGGGACCTCAATTACATCTGCAAAATCCCTTCACAGCAGTGCCAAGATGAAAATGATTGAGAGGAGAAGGTGTGTACTCCATGGTAATCTTGGGGGGCAGCTTAGAATTCTGCCTCCTATCATACCACACTCCCCCCTCAGCATGGCCACTGATGAGAAGAGTCTAACAGCTTATTTAATTACAGTGATGCGTGTGTTGGAAGGGTGCACAGCTGCACAGAAGACAACCCACCACCTCAGATAAGGAACCAGAACTCAAGGGTTGAAGCAAGGGCCCCTTGGCCAGTGCGAGAGTGTGGGAGCAAAGCAGCCACAACTGCATCTGTCTGCATTGTGCACCCACGTTTGTTCAGGCGACTCTCCTCATGACTGACAACCCCGTTTGTGGCCCACAGAGTGGGCCTGTAAGAGCCAGCATGGCCACTGGTACTTCCTTGGTAGCCCTTCAGTGGTCCTCCCTGGATGTGTGACATCCTACCATTAGCTGGCCTGGTTCCTTCCCTTCCCTCCCTTACAACTAACTCGTGGACCTCAGAAGAAGCTGCACTGTCCTTCACCCTCCTGGGCCCGCCCACTTGGTCACTGCACAGCCTAGAGGAGCCATCACAGTGATGGTCCAGGCGCCCTGCAGAGTGACTGCACTGTACCACTGGGGGACCCAGCACCGCCTGGGTCCCTGGCCTGGGTCACCTAGGTCCATCCAGCAGGCCAGTCAAGTACCTCTATGTCAGCAGGCTGCCCATGAGTCCTGTGATTGGTATTCAGTAGGTTGGCCAGCACTTAGCTTGTTTAATCAGTTCCTTTGCAGAGCTGAGCAGGCCTGAGGGAAAACAATCTACCCAGATGCAGAAATCCAGAGGGAAACGAGGTAGAAGGAAGATTCTGCTGCTATTCTAACTCTGGCCCCCGGCTCCCCTCTCTCTCACAGGAGTGCTTGCCCTTTGGAGTGACCCACTTCCCACCACCCTGGGACAGCTCCGGGAGGTCAGCACCCCCTCCCTCCCCGCCCCCGCAGCCCCACCAGCAGGAGCCACTCAGTCTGGGGGAAGCGGCGACTGCCATGCTTTCTTGTGCTCCAGGAGAGGCCTGCCTCTGATTCTCCCAGGCTCCAGCAGGTCGGCTCAGCTCCGAGCAGTTTGTTTTTTGAAAGTCTCATAAATTTCCAAGAAACTTCTCCAGACAACTGTCACGAGGCTGCACCTGCCAAACAAACACAAACAGAGCTCTCCTCCACCAGATTAGTTACTTAATTAAGAAGAGAAAGAGACAAGGCACATAATGTGGAGATAATTACCCATCTTGCCAAGTCTCCAAGTGTAGCGTGGCGCACGCGAGCAAATTGCAGCACCGCCGCTAATGCATATTCATCCAAAGTTGTAACTGCTGTGAACATTTTCCACACAGACAGCAATATGTTCAACCAACAATCCGAGCTCCTTCTCGGATTCCAGCATCTTCCCACACCCTTCCCCTGCCTGCCCAGGCTCCCTCCCCATCGCTCTGTGAAGGAATTTGCTAAACAAAGCAAATAGCAAACCAGTTAGAAATGAATGTGACCAAAACCCACTCCAGGTGACACTGTTCAGAACAATCAATTCTGGACCCAAAAATGAGGTATTTGAGGGTTTTTTTTTTTTTTTTTCCTTTTTCTTTTCTCACCTGTTGACTCATTCAACTTCATTTAATTGGATTACAAACATTTATTGAGCATTTAATATGTTGGGCCCAGTGCCAAGGAAGTAGTATGGAGGTACAAAGATGATATAACGAGGTCTTATCCCAAGAGGCTCACAATCCGTGGAGAAAGGAGCTCTCCTCCATGATCTAGGCAGGGTGGGTATTGTTTTGACCAATGAAGAAATGAGGCCAAAGAGGTTAAGTAAACTGCCAAATAACAGGTGATCTGGGCCTTGAACCTAGATTATCTGACTCTAAGCCTTATGTACAAGGCAGACAAGAGGAAATTCTGCCTTGGACACAGAGGAAGACAGAAGAAGAACAGAGCCTGGGGAAAGCACAGGAGATGTGGGTTCTGCCACGTACCAGCTCTGTTACCTTAGACAAATCACTAAACTGTGAAGGTTTTCGATTTTCTCATTAATATAATGTAGATAGTGAGATCCAAGAAATAGAAGTGCTGATAAGATTAAATAAAATAAGCTTAAGTGCCTGGCACATGGTAGATGCTTAAGAAATAGTTGCATGATTCCCTTGGCTAAAATAGAAGAAAATATTGAGCACAAGGGGGAGTAGGGGAAAGAGAGATCTAGGACAACAGATGAGACTGGGGGGCCTCATGCAAGAAGTGTGATTTGAGTAGGTCTTAACGTGTGGGTAGGATCTAAGCAGCCAGAAATGGAAGCAAGGGCATTTCAGGTGCTGACAATAGCAGAGAGGACTTAGACACATTCAGGAGAGGACAGCAGTGGTGTGGCCAGAACCTGGGATAAGGAGGGGAGAGACACCAGGCTCGCAGGCTAGGCTGCAGCCAGGTGGTGTGGGATCTTGATGGCCAAGGTTAGAAGAACAACCCAAGGCATTTGGAATATAGTTTGAAAGTGGAGGTAAAGTTGGTCACCCCCTTAGCAAGCTGGCAGTCAGGCATTTAGAGAAGAAAGACCATGAGGAATCCCACACTCAGAGCAGAAGGAATTCAGTTTCACTACTTCCAGAACATGCTCAAGTGGTGAGGAAATTGACAATGTGTCAACTTTGTTTAAAAGCACACTTGGCCGTCCTTACCAGATGGCCTTGCTCGTCTCTACTCAGCCTTCCTTGACCTAGGTCAGCCAAGAGAGCCAAGGGGAGACCATGATCAGTTTCTAAGACAGATGAACAAACTGACTCACTTTAAAGAAACTCAGAATTGCCTTCTCCATCTCACATTAGGCCCTGGGGATCCCAGTCACAGGTAGGGGAAGACTATCGTTGGCCTCCCTGGTCCAACTTTAAAAGATCAGGGCATAACGCCACTGTTTCTTCTTCTTCTTCTATCAGGGGTAGCAAATAGGTTTCAGCCAGGATGTCAACTCCAGTTGATTGGAGACGCCTGGAGCACAGAGCAGTGGAACACTGTGAGGACACTTCTCCTTCATAGAAAACATGTGCCACAATCGATTAGCAATGCCTGCCAAGGGCATGGCATGGGTAGCTATGTAGGTATTTGCTGTCCTTGTCAATCACTCTTGAGTCTCTGGCTAGTTTAAATCTACATGAAGTCTTGGATGATTTTTGCCTATTCCTGAAGGAGTAGAGATTAGAAAAAGGATAAAAGAACAACAGCAGCTACTAATATTGAACTCTTATAGTGTTAGAATGAAGGGGAAGTGGCCTTATTCTCAAATTGTCCTTTCATGGCTAAGAATAAGGGGCAGCCTAGTGCAGGGGTCCTCAGCCTTCATTGTTCATCAGAATAACCTGGCAGCTTTTGAAATGTCTTGGTCACCCCAGAGATATTTGGTTTCGGCTGATCTGGGCAGGGGCAGGCAGCAGCATTGTTTGTAGCTCCCTGCGTGATTCTGATGCGCAGCCACGGTGGAGAACCTTTGTGCCTACTGTAAGCTCAACTGACAAATCAACATAGAGCCCCTGATTTAGGTCCCACCACGAGGCTCCTATTCCTCAAAGGCCATCTGAGGCTCTAGTCTTTGGCCTGGAGCTACAAAGACCTCACTTGGCCATATGAGGGAAAGGTAGAAGGAGGCGAGATTTGTGAGAGGGAGAGTGCATTCTGCTGGTGTTGCCAGAGAAAGCCTCACCAAGATGGCGGAGCTGGGCCTTGGGAGCATGGGCAGGATTTGGAGGAGGCAGCACAACAAAAGCCACAGGCAGAGGCTGGAGGCTGGCTGAAGCCCAGGTCCCAGAGAGGATTGAGGGGAGAAGACAGCAGAGAATGCCTGGAACCTAGCCCAGGTGGCCGCAGAGAACTTGTTGAGAACCAAGGTCATGAACCTGGGGCCATTGCCTGCCAGGGTTGCACTCTCCCTAGACTTATCTGCCCACCAAGTCTTCCTCCTGGGGGCCTCACATCTAGCCAGCTGCTAGCCTCGGGTGCCAAATTTTCCTTCTGACCACAAACTCTTTCAATAAAGTTTAATTCCAAAAATTAGCTTCAGGGACAGACTTTAACTGACCTGCCCTTAAGAGTTCAATAGGGTCTCCCTCCATCCCGACACAGCACAGGGCTCTGCTAGCCGGGGTGTCTCCCTGCCTCAGCCCCAGGCCCCTCCCCTCCAGTGTGTGTACCTGAGGCTGTCGAGAGCCTATTGTTTCAACTTGGCATCTGCTCAAGTTGCTTCTCTTGTCCCTTCCTGTCTCCCACCTGTTCACAGGGACTTCTAAATTAGTCATTTATTGTCAAGGAAACACTCTGTCTCCCCAAGGTGTGAATTCTGAGGGATTCAATTGCGGGAGAGGGGAAAGCAATTTACCAGGGTTGGTTTGTTCCATACATGCGTCAATACCTGGGTGCAGGGGCTGGAGTGAAGCCTCGCAAGGTGTGGTCCTCCTACCCCCAGCAGTGGCATCACTGGAGAGGCTTGTCAAAATGCAGATTCCTGGGCCCCGCCCCAACTTCCTGAATCGGCATCTGGAGGATGGACAGGCCTCAGGACTGGTGGAAGGGGGCATCAGAAGGTCAGACTAAGTCACCTCCGGCTTTGCTGGTGCACACAACATGGTTCTGCAGGGCTGTGGCATCTTCTCAGACTTGGCCACGTGTGGATGTTTCCAATAGCTGTGTCTTCCTCACTTGTCATTGGTGGGGACGTGGGTGTGTGTATGACTCAGAGGTGAAGAGGCAAAGACCTGTGCTTTGGAGTGCTTTCTCTTCCTATTTATTTGCAAGCTCCTTGGAAGTCTCACAGTGAAAAGGGTGTTTCCAAGTTGTTAAGGCCAAATCGGGTATTTAATTAAATCTCCGCTTGTGATAGAGCCAAAACTGAAAGAATAGCAGTGGGCAAAATCATTTAGTGCCAAGGTCAAACACTTGTAGCTTTGCCTGTTCCCTGGAGAACCGTAAAGTCAGTCCCCGCAGTTGGGTGGACCAAGGGCTCGCGCACTCTCTTATGTGTCTGTTAATCATCAGCACTCAATCAGCCCTGTAACGTATTTGAAAGTGCTCTGAAAACCGTGTGTCCTACTCAAACACGGAGGATAACTATTATTGATACATGCATTTGTACATTTGTCCTCTCTGCTGGTACTGCCCGAGCATTGACCCCCAGCCGGGTGCTTTGCCATACATTGCCCTGTGCGATCGCTGGGGGAGGCCCTATATTCTCATCCGCATCTTACAGATCCGAGGAGAAAAAGATGTAAGTGACCTGTCCAGGGTTACACAGTCAGTGAGAAGCAGGGTTTTGTGCACTCTAAGGGCAGCCCTCTTTGCACTTCCCTGCACCCATCGGTGAGGTCTTTTTCTTCTTTATCGAAGCCAGGATTCTCTCCACTGGTTAGTGACATCCTGGCTGACCTTCATTGTGTCCAAAGGAGCAGTGACATTTTCAAAGCAATGCGTTTTAATTTCTTCTGATTAAAAATGCCTGCTGCTATATATGCTGTGGAGACTGTTTGGAGGAGGATGTAACGGTGTGAAAAGCAGCAAACCCAATAGCAGATGGCTCCCAGGTCACGCAGCCCGGGGAGTCTGCACCACGTGCTACAGGGACTGTGAGCCCGTCTCCTTCCTCCGACACGTGTTCCCTGGGTACCTGCTCCACCAGGGTCCCATGGGGCAAGGAGGAGAGATGAAACACAGGGCTCTGCCACCCAGGAACTCAAATTTGAATAGCTTCTGTCTGTGCAGAATCCAGCCCTTTACAAAGTGTTAATCAGGAAGGCTCAGGGGTGTAAAAGGAGGAGAATTACTGGGGAGGGGATGATGGCATCTTAGTGACAATGGCTGAGGTTTAGGAGAGCAGACCTGGGTGGCCTTGGATGCTCATGCCCAAGATGGAGGCCCAGCAGGTAGACTTAGCCCCAAGAACCATGAGGCAGACCCAGGCTCTGCACCCGGAGGTGCCGGCTTTGCAATGATGCGCCTTCTTCACCAGGGAGCTCCCGCTGCTGTGTGGTTAACTGATGTTCCCTGAAGCCCTTTCCTATAAGGAGCTGGAGCATTACGAGGTGGGTGTCTTTCCATGGCACATCCAATCTGGTAAGCCTGCCCTAAAAGCGGTCCCTGAGGGGTCATTCAAGCTCCAGGATTGGGTGTCCCCTGCTACTTCTGTGCTTGGAAGTTGTGCCCCAGGACACCCTGTCTTAGTGTGCATGGAAGTGTGCTTCCTTCACGTGAGAATGGCAGCAACAGAGGTGCAGGGAAAACCTGATGGTAATTGTGCTTTTGTAAAGTGCAGTGGGTAAGCAGTATGCAGAAATCATGAGACTCTGACGATTGACTATTGCCATGGCTGTGGGCACACCGCAGGTGAGGAAGGGGAACAGCCTGATGGCAGGCCCCCGAAGGCCTTGTGTCTCCCGTGGGAGTTCTCAAAAGACACCCCGGAATCACTGGGCCACTGCAGTGAGGCCTCCAACCAGGACACTCTCGCCTTGCTGAGGGCTCTGGACAGGTGGGCAAATAGGGGTCCAGCCATGGTGACGGGCTGCTCTCTTCCCACGTGCCCCCAACCTGCTGCGTCAGAAACCCTGGGGGTGGGCCCAGCAAGCTACGTGCCCCCAGGGGACCAGTGCTGTCAAGTTGGAGAACCCTGGTAGAGAGAGATTCAGCAGGACACTCCCCTATCCCCCTCATCCTCCCCACCACCCCACGTCCTGCCCCCGGCCTTAAAATTTCAGAACTTTTCAGAGCCTCATGCAAAGAAATATCAGGAAAGCAAGTCTATAAGAGCTGAGAGGACGAGACACCAAGGAGCAATTAGAATCAGGGAGGAAGTTAACAACAGGAGGACAGTTATTTGGAGTGAATTTTTAAAAAAACAACAACATAAGGTGAGTGATATGTTTATAAATTCATAGACTCCCTCTCCAGCACCCCTCCAGCACTCCTCTCTGTGCCGGCCTTTGTTCCCAGTCCCCAGAAGGGCCACCATGCAAAGTCTGTGGGCATCACCCACTGGCATGGCGAGGATGGGGTGAGGCAGTCCACAGCTGCCACAGCAAGACCTAGAAAAGGGAAAAGAAAGACTGACCACTTTGCCAAGGCAGATTGAGAGGAAAGCCCACAAGGCCCCACGTGCTTGTCAATGGAGGGAGCATGAGGCCCCCTGGCCAGGACCGGGGGGACGAGAAAGCTCCCAGGGCACAAGCTTTAAGGAGACAGTTGCCCGACCCTGAGAGCAAGCATGTTTGAAAAGTCTGCACCCTAGTCCCGCCCTGCGTGAAGGTCAACCCATACCTCAACATTAAAATGTTGGCTTCCCCCGAATAAGTCACTTGAGCCAGAACCATCATTTCACTCCTTGATTGGAAAGAGACACCTGCACAATAGACAGGTGAGAGCCCGGAAACCTCTGCCACCACCTGCTTGCCAGTGGTCCCCCCGCAGGGAGCAAGTCTCCTCCCCTCTCCAAGGCGGGCCCACGCTGCTGCACGGCACCCCCGGGACACCCGCTCCGGCCCTCCCAGCTGCCAGGAGGCAGTGCCCACCCGTGCCAGCTGCCAGGCCAACCACTCTGCGCTCCGGAGCCGCACAGGCTCCGATCGGCGGCAGCAGGTGGGAACCCCACCGGGGAAGGCAATGAAACTCCGGGCCATAAACGGGTTTATTATTGTTGTTAACTCTGGAAATAAACGTCTCAAGCACTAATAAAACATTGTGTTTTCTGCTTTTATGTCTCAGAGCCCAGGTTGCTCGGCTGCTGGAGCTGATGTGGCCCCCGGTGCCCAGGGCAGGGCCTGGTAGCTGGGTCCCTGGGGGCTGCCCCCTCCATCGGCCCCAGCTCGGGCTCTCCCTGCTCCTGCAGGAGGTGTCAGGAGAGGACAGCACAGCTGAGGGACCAGGAGGGGAGCCTTTGTTTGCGTGGAGGAAAACACATACAGCTCTCCAGATGTGTAAATGCAAATGTTATCTTTTCCTCTGTTCTCATGCGTTGGGGGCTACGCGTGTGCCCCTGTGTGCATGAGGGTGTTGAATGCTGCCTGCCTTTACCCTGTGAGCACGTGACGAGGACCCGTGATGACAGGCAGACTGCCACTCTCTCTGGGCCTCACTTTCAGCGTCCATAAAATGACGGACCAGGTAGAGACTACTCAGGCCCTCGAGGCACTGAAGTTTTACAAGTCCATGAGTGGATTTACAATGCCTAGGACACGGTCTCGTTGGCCAGGTGCGTCCTGGGCAAACGCAGGTGTAGAAAAGGCCTTGGGGACTCTTGTGCTCTTTACTGGCCATAAGCTGCGTTTTGGTCAGATTGATGCTAGGTGCTCTAACAAATCAACTCGGAATCATCAAGGGCTTAATACGAAGTAAGTTGATTTCTCACGCCAAGAGGGTGTTTCTGGTTGAGGGCCAGCTCTCCTCCACAGGGTGATTCTGGGACCCCCATGGCTGCCCAGCCCTCCGTGTCCACTGGCAGACAAGGAGGAAGGGGAAGCAAAGGCACAGCAGCTTCGTAAATCCTGGATGGCTCATTGTGAGGACTGGTCACATGGCCCTGTGACTTGGCGTGGGAGCCTGGGAGACGCAGTCCCTGGTTGAGCATCGGCCTGACCCATGGGCTGGGGAGTGGGAATGGTCAACCACCCGTGTCTCTGCCACGGGCCATGGGGCTCCGCCTATGGTAGGGCTGAGCAAGGACGCCAGGGACACGGGCCTCCTTCTTACAGGGGCTCCTCGTCCACCCACCCTGGCAGCTGCCCCACCAGAGGGCATCGTTGTCACCAGGAGGGAGAGAAGGAGGACGATGGTGACTCCACAAAGATGCTCTTGGCTCCCTCAGTTTCTCCAGCTGGACAACGAGGTTACTAAGAGGACCTACTCACCCAGGCTGATGAGCCGCTTAAATGAGAGAATGCACCAGTGCCCCCAGCACAGGGCACCTGCACGGTGAAAGTTAATTAATAGCGACGGGGAGGGCTAGGGTTGGGGGAACCTGCCTTAGAGCCAGCGAAGCCCAGAAAGAGGCAGTTCGTGTGGGGGGGGGAGGAAGCAGTCTGCTCTGCCCTCTGTCCCAACCGACGTCCCCAAATCCCAGCCTGAGAGCCTCGCATCTGAGCCCAGCCGTGGCCTGGTAAGGTAGAACTGTGTGTATGTGCTTGGTCTAAAATTACTCAAGCAAAACCCAACTGATACCAAACACCTTCCCTCAGACAGTGAATATGTGCACACAACCACACAGAGAGAAGAGAGAAACAAATAAATAGACTTTTTTTTTTTTGAGAAAAAAAAAGATGCAGTTTTAGTTATGGATGCTTATGTACTATATTTAGTGTAGGTTTGGCACAATCATATACTGCCTTACATTATTTCAGGGTTTAAGCAAGTATTTCAATTCCGAAAATAGTGACTCTGCTAGGAGTTTGGAGAGGGAGAAAAATAAGAGACGCGTTGTCCGGCTCTCAAAGGGCCAGCGGTGTGGATGTGACGATGTCCCCTGGGATAAATGCCGACTCCACAGCAGGGACAGCTCCAGGGGAGGCCAGAGCTCAACACCGAAGCCAGGGCGAGCCTTTTCTGGGGGCTGCTCGCTCGGTGATGGGCGCGGGGAGGGCACGGCAATGTGCAGTGAGCCCCGCCCCCCAGCAGACAGGCTGGCTTCCCAGTCCCCTCTGGGTCATTTGAGAACTGCATGACCTCGAGCCATGTGGGAGTCAGAGTCGATCTGTGTTGAGGGGCGACACGTGGTCAGCGTCCACCTGCTGCATGAAGCTCCCACTTGAGGCAAAGGGAACAGAACGCTCTGCTAAGCTCTCAGGAGCTGCCCACATGTTCCGGAGCCTCTGCCGGGCTCAGTCTGTGCGGTTGCTCCTCCCTCCTTCCCCTCCTCTTTCTCCACCTTCCCCTGCCCCTCCCACTCTCAGCATCCAGGCAGCTGAGATGCTCCACATGTGGGGAACATTCTCTGCTCTACTGAGTTCTCCTGCACTAATCTGAGGGCACGAACCCAGCGGGAGCCAGAATGCGGGACGTGTCCCCTCCTCGGCCTCCTAGGATGGAAAGCATGCACACGGGATTTGCACGGACTTGGGTTCCAATCCCTGTTCTGCCATTTACTCACCATAACTTCGGGCGAGTTGCATGACCTCTGTAAGCCTCAAGTTCCCCATAAGCAAAATGGGGGAAACACCTACCAGGAGGATGGATAGGAGGGTTCAACAAGACCACAGGTGGAAACAGCACGTCTATGATTTCTGTGGATATCAAATAGCTGTTAGTCCCATTCCTCACGTATAGTATTTCAAGACTCTGGGTAGCTCTGCAGCCCCACATCTGTGCTCCACTGCTGAATCTCCACCATCAGAACTCCATCTTTTAAGTGTTTGATCCTTGTGAAAATGCAATGCCCGTTGGGAGAAAGCCTGGCAGATGGCGCATGGCGGGAAGAGTGCAGAGTAAGGAAGACGGGAAGATGCCAAAAGCAAACTCATAAATATGCTCAGGCTGGGTGGCAAGTAGACTCACCCTGAGTTCTAATTCCAGCCAATCAGTAGAGGCTGCCGGAAGCATTGTATTGAGGACATCGTGTTGAGGGGGATTCTGAGGTCACTTCTGGCTTCGGGAGAAAGCGTACAAGGTCAGCTGGTGGTATGTGTGAACGGGGCGGGGACATACTTGGGTACAGTAGGGTATGGGGACGGCTGATGAGCCGCAGCCTGGTGCCCCAAGCTGAGGTCCTGCGTGCTCAGCACTCCCCAGCTTGTCCCTCCCTCTGCCACCACCCAGGTCATTCCTCCAGGAGGCCCTGCCAATTACTCTTCCCAAGCATGTCCCACCCTTTGCTCTGCTTTCTCCGGGCTGGTGCAGCCCGCCTGGCTACCGGGCATTGATATTCCTTCACCGTCAGCCCAGCTGCTTCCAGCCAGAGCTGGCTCTTGCCGCCAGAGGGAAACAGCTTTGAGCATGCAGCACCATGCCCCAGCATCCTTCTCCCCGAGCCTCATTACGATATTGTCGATATTCCCCGCGAAAGGGCATCTCTCCCAATGCCTTCGCTTTTTTATTAATGTGTGTGAAGGCAAGTCAAGCCTGATTATCATGAAGACAATTGCTGCAATCCCTCCTGGAGAAGGCCCATCCAGACTGTGTAGGCGGTTTAATTTCAGAGACCCATTAATTGGCAAAATTGCTTAAGCAGCTGCTCTTGGTGTCATTTCAGGACCACTTTGTGAGAAGCAGAGAGGAGGAGTGAGGGAGGGAAGGAAGTGGACATCCCAGTGGGCCGGCCTGCCAACCCCCAGCATTCCCGCTCTGCCGGGCAGACAGAAAGCGAGGCTGCGGGCAGACCGCGCTGAGGCCTGTAGCTCGCCGCTGCCTCTTGCCTGGCTCGCAGGCAGACTCTCCCAGCCTTCAGCCCCACGTGCACACACCGCCCTTCTCTCTGCCACCTCTTCTCTCCCCAGCCACGTCCAGACAGTTGCAAATTCCCATTCACTTTCAACAACCATTTCAGAGTATCGCCTCCTCCAGGAAGCTTGCCGGTATTTGCTCCCACAAAGTCAGTCTCCTCTTTTTCTCTGCTACCTTTGTTCCCTCCGCAATGCTGCTGTTTCCAAGATCAGGTTGTATAGTGGACAGCGTTCATGGTGTCTTTATCTCTGTCACCACAACACAGTGCCTGTTAGAGTGAATTGGCCGAAGGAAGGTTTGTTGCGTGGAAAGTGCAATGCTTGGGTGGCCATAAGGTTGTCCATTCATTCAGCAAGCATGCGCCAGGCATTGTGCTGAGAGTAGGGTGTGCGGGGCTCATTCAAGAGTGATTGGGGAAGGCTTTGAAGGATGAGGGCACTTACAAGAAATAAAAGGTAAAAAGGAATCAGTATATGGTAGAAAGTTTACTAATTAGAATTGGGTTCATCTATGAGAAACAAAAATGCCAAAATGACAATGGCTGAAAGAAGATGCAAATTTGCTTTATTCTCACATGAAAGACATTATGTCCCCAGGGACCTACGCTCTATCTTGCTTCTCTGCCATCTTCGGTGCAATGCCTCGTGGTCGATATGGCTGCTCATGCTCTGACCACTGCATTCAGAGTCCATGAAGCAAGAAAAAAGAAGATAAAGGGAAAGAGACAAAGGATTTATGCCAAATTTTGTTACCATTTCATTGGCCAGGACCCAGTTATACAGTGTAATGCAGTTTCAGGGGTTGGACGGTGCTGGGAATGTAGTCATAATTCTGAGCCCAGATAAAGGTCAGGGTTCCATCACTAAGGAAGAAGGGCAGGGTGGATATTAGGGTCCGGCACTGTAGTGTCTACCCAAGGACAGGGAAGGAATTCCATTGGTGGAGGTGTGGCAGATGGCAAGAGGCCACAATGCATTGTCGTTCCTGCCATCAAAAGTAGAGTCTACATCCCTACCCCTTAATCCGGGCTGGCCTGTGGCTGGCTTTGATCGAAAGCATCAGTAGAAGTAACAGTGAGCTTAGGCCTCAAGGGGCCTTGCAGTCTCCACTCTTGCTATTCTTCCAACACTGCTGCCATGTGAACAAGCCTGAGCCAGCCTGCTGGAGGAGGAAAGTTTGCAGGAAGAAAAGCCGAGGCACGCCAGCTGACAACAATGTGACCACCAGATACGTGAGCAAGGCCGTACTCGACGAGCCAGCCCCCAGCCAACCTGCCAATGGTGCAGAAGAGCAGACCTGACCAGCAGTCTTGCGAGCTAACTCCCCTGCTGCTTTAAGTCACTGAGCTGTGGTGTGATTTCCTACCCAGCCACAGATAACAGGTGCAGGTGGACGGGCTGCAGGTGAGGATGTGCTGGAAGTGCTTGGGGTTGGAGTAGAGGGGGGAATCCTCAGGAGGCTTATGTCGAGGCTGCTTCTCCCAAATAATCCCAGCGGTGTTTGCTTAGTGCACCAATTCCAGGAGAGCCACAGTTCTTCCCAGGATGCTTCTGGTTTGAAGAGCACTAGAAGAGGGTGTCAGGGGGCCCCAGGCTTCAAAACTGAACTGTCAAAAGCACTTATGCAGCATGACACAAGTCCCAGCCCTCTCCTGTCCTCAGGGCCCCCATCTGCCAGTGAGGGTGGACTTCAGGCTCCAAGGCCCCTTCAGAGGGTGAAATAAGGCCAAGCCCCTGACCAGGAAGCAAAGAAGGCCACATTGGGACCCAGGGAGATGGGACGTGGACATGGAGCCTTGGAAAAGCAATAGCGATCGCTGAACACTCAAAGAAATGTTAACTCAAAATAGAAGGAAAGGGGCTCAGGGCAGCTCCCAGGTGGCCACGGCCTTCCTCTGAGGGTCTTTCATGCTCCTTAAAGGTGATATTTGCAACCAACCCTTTGTCCTTTCCTGGCAGAATCACAGAGGCCCAAAACAGAAAGTGACCTTGATCTGCCTAAGGTCACTCAGTGAGGAGGTGGCAGAGCTGGGATTCTAGGTCAGACCTCCGGATTTTGTTCTGCCACCACCCCTGCTACACAGATTGTCCCGCCACCCCCGAGCCACAGCAATCGTCGGCGTGGGAGCCCAGGGCCCCGGCACTCCAGCAGGTGTGTGATGCAGCAGGTCAGCTCCCATCCAGGTGGGACTGGGCGCTGGGTCTCTACAGCACCTCCACCGTCAGAGGGGCAGACCGCCAGGGGACACCCGACTTCACTGCCCTGTGACTAGCCACAGTCACAGCTCCCCACCCAAAGGTGGGAGGTGATCTCTCCTCGGCTCCCCAAAACCCACTCTGGGCCATGAGACACCAGCCCAAGAGGACATAGTCCGGCCTTCCCATGCCCAGGAGCAGAGTGGGCACATCTGCTGCTCCCCCGCCCAGCAGCCTGCTGAGCTCAGCCCCTGGGGGCTGACACCCCCCACCTGACTCCCACTAGCTCATCTGCCTTCCTGGCTTCTGCCCAAGCCCTGGTCCCCTTGGGACTGGCTGCCTGGTCATAACCCCCAGCTCAGAACCCTGTGATCAGTCATGCCAGGGAGTGAAGGAGCGAACGATGGGGCTCCAGCCCCAGCCTTGTTACTTGCTAGCTGTGTGATCCTGGGCACGTTAGTTAACCTCTCTGAGCCTCATATGTAAAATAAACATGATACCACCCCCTCAAAAGGTGGTTGGCAGGATTCAAAATTAATCTTTAAATAAGACCATGTCATCTCTGGTCATTCTGGAACACAGGGGCTGGGCTACACGTGCCCGATACTGCATGTGGGCGCTCAGCACCGCACTCCCCCTTCTTTACCCCTTTTACTCCCTCCTCCCATCCCCGCCCCCACTCTCCCTGCGAACTGCACTTCCCAGCGCCCTTGCCTGCTGGCTCCCTGTGAGGTTCAGCCAACAGGAGACACTGGTGGGAGATGGGAAGGCAGGAAGGAGAGAGAGGGCATTTGTCAGCTCCTGCGGGGCCTCCAGCAGAGGCTGGGCCTGGGGGCTGCAGCGGCACCAGAGGCCGGAGAGAGGCCTGCAGGCTCCTGGCTCCCGTGGGTGGCAGCTCCCAGCACTAGAGCTGTGTGGGGCTTGTGGGCCCCAGTGCCCAGGAGCAGCCTCCCTCCTGGCTAATGGGTAAGAATACTCATCTTCCTTTTGTTCCTCTGACACTTTCTGCTCCCTTGTAAGCAAGTTCCTGCATTAAATCTGCTTGAAACATCTAGAGGGATTCCTGTCCTCCTGCCCGGGCACTGACAGATGTCATGGACCACAGATGCACACATCTGGGGGACTTCTCACTGACCCTGTGCAGCCTCCACTGACCCAGAGCTCAGGCCCCCACAGAGCCAAAAGCTACAAAGGCACCCCCGTACCCCTCGACCCTCAGAGCTGGCCCAGACTCGGGCCACCGTTTGTCCTGGCCCTGGCCCTCCCTCTGCGTGAGGGGGCCCAGCCCTTGCGTCCTAGTTACAGTCATGCACTTCCCAGCAATGTTTAGGCCCAGGACAGACTGCGGATATGACGGTTGTCCCGTGAGACTGTAACACTGCACTTTCACTGTACCTTTCCTATGTTTAGGTATGTTTAGATACACAGATACTTACACTGTGTTACAGCTGCCTGCAGTCTTCAGTGCAGTAACACGCCGTGCAGGTTTGCAGGCTGGAAGCGAAGGCCGCACCATATAGCCGGCTGTGTAGTGGGCTCTACCATCTAGGTTTGTGTGAGTGCACGCTGCGATGTTCACACAACAATGACATCTGCTAATAACAAGGCCTTTCTCAGAATGCATCCCAGTCATCAAGCAACACATCACTGTACTTCTCCCGGCCCGGCCTTGTCTCCAGCTGTCCTCAGCCCACTCATTCCCACCGCTGCCTGGTGCTCCCAGCCAGCCTGCTAAGACAGACTCCTAGAAGGTGTACAGCTTCCCACCACCACTGTCACTGTACTAGTCAGGGGGGCGCGGGACGCTGTTGAGTGAGCATGTGCACTGCGTGGCCGTCGCATTCAAAATGACTGAGCGAGTAGAGCAACGAATCTGCATTAAACTTTGCATTACACTTGAACATTCCTCTGCAGAAACTATTTGGATGAGTCAGAAGGTTTTCGGGGATGATGCACTGAGTGCAGCGCAAATAAAAGTGTGGCACGAACACTTCAAAGACAGTTGAGAATCTGTTGAAAGGGATCCATGTTCTGGAAGGCCTGCAACAAGCAGAACACCTGAGAATGTCGAACGTGTACAGTTGGGTAAGAGACGCTGGGAGAACTGTGTGAGGTTCCAAGGTGCCTACTTTGAAGGGGACTGAAAAGGCGTCATTGTCCTACGTACAATGTGTGTTATATCTTCTTCAATAAATGTCTCTATTTTCGTGTTACATGGCTGGATACTTTCCCACAGACCTGGTGTAGTACTCAGGCCTGTGCTTTCTCAGTCAGCCACAGAGTAGGCAAGGCAGGCCCCATGCTCCCCACTGCAGAAGCAAGTGAACGGACGTGCCCAGTAGCCCACAGCTCCAGAGGATCAGAGCCTGACCTTGGGCCAGATTGTCTCTTTCCACGTCTAGTCCTACCACACTGAAGTAGCAGCTTGCTAAGCTCTAAAGTTACGTGGAAGTTTATGCCCATGGTCCCCGCTGGCCACCTTGGACAGCATAGTGGGCAGTATCATAGGGCCCTGTGGGTCTATCCACTCTGTCCCCAGAGGTGGCTCTGTCTCCAGCGTCAGCTCAGTGCTGGCTCCTCCAGGTGCCAGGTGGAATCCCAACACTTCTTCCGCCTTCCCTGGGCCTGGCAAGTGGAGCCCGGGAACAGATGCCTAGCACCTTGTTGCTGGCAAGCATGACGGATTCTCGAGTCCCCTTCCAGGAGCTGCGCTCACTCCCCCTGCGCACACACTGTGTCAGCCCGTCCCGAGCTAGTGAAAATAAACAGTGTCATTATCCCTCCGCTGACTGCTGCGCAGTCTATTTATACCACTTAAGACATGGGATAAATGGCTCCTCAGTTTCATAATGAAAGGAATATTTCATTTTGCAGAGCTGAGGAACTGTTTATTGAGCATAAAAACAACATTTATACTGTGTTTTGATAATAAACTGATCTGGAAGTCGGTTCATTTAGGCAGTGGCTTGGCTGTGGTGTGGGCGGGGAGAACGGGGGTGCATAGAGCCTGAGGTCACTGGAGTCACAGGGCCCGGGAACACCCTCTCCGTGTGCTGTGTGAACTCACCAAATCCTCACGACGATCCTGTGAGGTGGCTGTCATTATTGTCCCCAGTTCATAGGTGGGGAAACTGAGGCACAGAGAAGGCTAAGTAGCTTTCCCAGCTCAAAGAGCCAATAAGTGGTAGAGCTGCATGCTAAATGCAAGCAGACTGGCTCCAGAGCCTACTCTCTTAAACATTTTGGTGGAGATGTGTTCACAGCCTAAGAAAAGTATAGTACGTGGCAGGAATACACCAAGAGGAGATGAATGAGAGGATTTTATAGTTTATGAAAACAAGAGCCCAGCCCTGGATCGCTGCCCCAGTGTTGCTCTGCCACCCTGATCACGGTTTCCTGAGAATGGAGCCGGGTAGGGGGATGGGTATTGGGACCTTGTTCCAAGAAGCTCCCTCTTTCAGGTTCCTGCTGTCCCTGCTTTTTGCAGACAATGCCTCCTCTTCACAGGCTCTGCCCCTACAGCTCCAGACTGCCACAGCCAGACCCTTAGAGTGATGGGGCTGTCCTTGCTGCAGTGTGTGACCTGCTTCTGTCTCTGGCTGATGTGGGTCCCTGCTGGACTCTCCACTCTGCCAGCATCTTCCCCACCGATGCTCTCGTTCCCCCCAGAGGTACCAGGCAGGGAGTTTGTGGCAACACTCGCAGCCCTTGGGCATTGCTGGGTGCCAGGCGTCGTGCCAGATGGTTTTCATAGGCTAGTGCACATCCTCACCGTAGCCATGGCAGCTAGGTACAACTTCCTTTGGTTTAAAAAACAGACCTAGGCAGGTAAGCTAACTCGCCTAAGGCCACACAGCTGGTAACTGGCAAAGCAGAAGTGCAGACCCAGGTCTGTCCTCCCCCAAGCCCAGGGGCTTTCTGTGCTGTGTCTGCCCTCACAGACTTCAGCCAGGAGGCCAGATTAGACATGTTGTGCTGGGTTCCCTGCTTCTTGCCCTCGACTCCAAAATAGCACCTGATTTCCCTCCGACTGCCTCAGTCTGTCCCTGGAGTAGACTGAATAATAGTCCTCAGAGATATCCATATCCTAATCCCCTAAACCTGTGACTGTCACTTCATAGGGCAACTGGGACTTGACAGACATGATTGAATTAAGATTTCCAGATGATGGCTTATCCAGGTAGACACTAAATGGAATCGCAAGCATCCTTCTAGGAGAGACTTGACTACAGAGGGGAGAAGGCAACATGACGGTGAAAGCGGACGTTGGAGAGATGCGGCCGTGTGACCAGGAACGCTGGCCACCTTTGAAGCTAGAAGAGGCAAGGGACACAGCAGGAAGCAGCCCTGTTGACACCTTCATTCAAGCTGTGAGATTCAGAATTTAAGAGAATAAATTTATGTTGCTTTAAGCTACTAGATAGGTATAATTTGTTACAACAACAATAGGAAACTAATACAGACCAGTGGTCCAGTCTGGTCCGGATTTCAAAACAATTTTCCTATGGACTTCATAAATATACCAGATTTTGTCACTGCTCCACTAGACATTTAATGGGGCATTTAAGTCTCTAGTTATGTATTAAGATGTGGGAGTAACATACTAAATCACCACTTTGCAAAGAGATACCCAGTATAGCAAATTTCAGATTTATGAAAGATACTTAAAGGACATTATTTAACTATTTAACCAACAAAAATACCAAGATTGCAGTATTTCAGAAAAGAATGATATATGTCATACTGGGGTAGTGAACTGTAATGTTTACGTCAGGGCTATCCTTGGGTAAATGGGGACAATGGCTAGGACACAGCTTGGATATAGTAGATGCTCAATAAATAGTTGTTGAATTAATTATTTAGAGTCTAGGACTAAGGAGTTATCTTTCTTTAATTCTTTCTCTTACATTGTGTTTCTCTGCCTTCTCCCCGCTGTAGTTTCCTAATTTTCTATCATGGGATGTATGGGAGAAACTCTCAAGTTTTTAAACATTTAAAGAAACTCCTCAGCCCTTCCTTCCAGTCCACCTCCTTCCTATGCCCCAGCCTTTCTCTGAAAAATATGAGTAATGCTTACAACCATTATAAAAATATGAACATTTTTGTAATGATGCTCAGCATTTTCCCTCAATTGCCTACCATTTTGTTAACACTTTTCTTTGGCTCCTTATTCCCTCTGCTTTGCATTTCAGTTACTTCTCTGCTTGTAAATCTCTCAAGGCCGGAGGTAGGTCTTTACCTCTCTGCGAATCTTTTCCTCCAGCGTTGTAACTAGCATTTAGCAAGTACAGATGCTCCTTGACTTACTATGAGGTTACGTCTTGATAAATTCATTGTAAATTGAAAATATCATAAATTGAAAATGCATTTAGTACACCTAACCTACCAAACATAGCTTACTTAGCCTAGCCTACCTTAAATGTGTTCAGAACACTTACATTACCCTGAAGTTGGGCAAAATCATCTAACGCAAAGCCTATTGTATAAGCAAGTGTTGAATATTGCATGTAATTTATAGAATACTGTACTGAAAGCCAAAAAAAACCCAAGAATGGTTGTATGGGCACTGGAAGTACAGTTTCTACTGAATGTGTATGGCTTTCACACCCTGCTAAAGCCGAAAAACCATTAAGTCGAACCACTGTAAATCGGGAACTGTCTGTGCTCCCGTGTTTGGGTAGCAGAAGGGATGATGGATGAACGGGTAGATGGACAGAGAGCTGGATGAAGTTATTTACATATGTTTATGTGTTTTCGCCCATTGAGAACCTGGCCAAAGCAGAGGTCCTTTGTAATAACAGAGAGTTAGAGGTCATTGAGGCAAGGATAGATTCCAAAAGGCACCAGTGATTTATTCAAGACTGCAAATGAGTAAAAATGATAAAGTTCTCCCAAAGTCCAGAAATCCAGATGGGTGTCTGCCCCTGGCCAAATACACATGATATATTCTTATTAATAAAGCCAGACTAGTGTCCTCAAATTATCCAAGGAATACATTTGCCCACCCACAGTGGTGAGGGAAGCGATTACTTATTAATAAAGCAATAGCTAAATCTAATTATATCCCCATCAGAGGCAGCTGGTAATAAAACCGGGCTGGTCTTCCAGAGCTCGGTGACCTCACTGACCTCAAATCAAAGTTTAAACCATCCGTCAGCTTCCAATACATTCCCAGCACACCTACCAATTACGAGCACCCTGGTGCCGCTGTCTGCCAGGGGTCAGAGGTCACTGCCTGCACTAGCTAGCAGGGAGCTGGAATGGGGCTTTAGAAATCTCATTATCCTGTTAACCATACATTTATCTGACAAGATAAAAGAGACTAGGTGACCAAGCTATCATTAAAGATTAATAGAAAGTATAAAAAATTCAGCTGCAACCAGCATTGCTGTTTAGAGCTTGTGATCGGCCTGACAGGGTTATTAATCAGGGAGCCAAAAAGATTTAGGTCTTGGCTCTTGTGATTTTCTATTTTTGTTTTTAGTTTTGTTTTTTCCCCTCCCTCTGTCTCAAGTCATTACCTCGTCTCCTATCCCCCCAACCCAGAGGTCAGAGGATCTCCTGCTAATTGGTTCTTCTGGTTTCAAATCATAACCCATTGGGCCAATTATGAAATTGCCGAGACTCAGGAGATGCAGGATGAAGCAGGGGACTCCGGAGGGCTGGGACAACGATTCCAGCTGCTCATGGGCTGCCACCCTTCCTCACGTGCCAGGCCTGTTAACCAGTGGGGGAAATCGATATGTTTTAAATTTAATTCAGTCCTGTAAGGCACACCCCAGCCCCAAGACGATTTCTCCTCATTCGCGATTCCATTTCAGTTTTACATGAAAGATTCTCAGCCCACGCCTACCCAGGAATCAGAGGGCAGACTCTGTTTTTCAGGCTTAGGGATTCTTTTTATTCTTTCTGGTTCTCTATCTTATCATTCATCCACCCCTGCCGACCAGCTTCTTCCCCCGGCATCTTCCTTCGCCTGTTTGATCATAAATCAATGTCCTTTGCCTATGCTGCCCTGGAAGACGCAGGCTCGGATGACAACTCAGCAGCTCGTCTTCCGCCCCTGGGGCCAAGGCAAAGCGAAGCCAGGATGGTGTGGCTGTGAGGGAGGAAGGGGGTGTCAGGGAAAAGGAGCAGCTTTAATGGGCATGGGGAAGGGACCTGCAGTGCTGGACAGCTCTCAGAAGGCTGTTCAGGAAGTGACTTGACCGCAGGTGCCTGGCGTTGTTCCCTGCCCTGGGGTCAGTGTGGCCTCAGGAGTGAGCACGAGCATGCCCATCATGCTGGTCAGGATGCTCCACCGCCGGCTGGGTGACCTCAGGAAAGTCAGTTGGCCTCTCTGAGCCTGCTTCCTTAGCTGGAAAATGGGGACAGCCCCTCCTTCTCAGGGTTGTTTGAAGATCAAATGGAATCCTTGAGTACAATCTCTTCTATTGTAATCACTTCCTGGCTTGATCATACTTCCTCCTTGTTCCATTAAAACTTAATCTGATAAATCAGTTAAGGGTAAAATACCATTGGCTGACCTCTGGTTAGTTGCCAGAGTTCAAGGACAACATTTTGTTCCTCTGTGCAGCTTTGTACCACCCACCCACCCAACACCACTCCCCCTTCAACACACACACACACACACACACACACACACACACACACACACAGAGTTCTCAGGGAATTCTCTAATGGCCTCTTCTTCCAGACAGGATACACCATTCACGCCTCCATGAATAGAGCCCAGCACATGCCCCGGTAAGTGCTCCAGAAGTGTTTGTTGAATAAAGGAATGAACATCTGGCCAGAGGGAAAACCCAAACCTCCTGCTAGGAGGAAAGCCAAAGGTCAAGGATGGGCAAATGGGGCTGAGGGTCCAGCCCAAGAAGCCAAGGTAGGTGAAACAGAAAGAAAAATTAGGAAGAAAAGAAACAGGTTGGGAAGAAGAGTGGAAGGTAGGTCAGGAGAGTGGAAAGTCTTTCAGAACTTTTAAAAGATGTGACAGTAGCTCTGTGGACATCATGGTTTCTAGGATCAGGCTGCTCTGGAAAGTGTGGAAATTGCACTGCCAGCTGCATGCTGGGGAGTACTGGCAAAAAGATTGTTTTGTTCCCCTGAAAGCCAAGCAGGCAAAGACAGACATGAAAGGGAGAAAAAGGGAGATTTTTGAGCAAGAGAGTGGCAAGAGAAAGGTGACATTTCCAGGGACAAATTTGTAGTGAGGTTACACAGAACAGGTCAAAGAAGAAAAGGATGGAATGGGGGAAACCAGTGAGGGTGCTGCAGCAACACACCGGGGCAGCCCAAGGAAGGCCGAGCCAGGGCGATGAGGCTAGGAATGGACGCAAAAGATCTAGACATGGAAGGAAATCTCTGGCCTCCTCGGTCTGCATCTCACTTTCCCTGCACCCGTGTCCCAGCTGTGCCCTGGGGCCAGGCCCTGTTACACCAGGTAAATAAAAAGGAAGGGCATGGTTTCTTCTTTCATTTCTCTCCTGACTTTCCCTTACTGCCAAAATCTATCTGTCCCATCTGCAAAACTGTGGCATTTTATATTCAAAGCAGTGCATGTCTAATTACTTACTAGATGTGTATCTAAGACATAATTACATTTAAAGTATTTTTTCTCCAGGAATAATTTTCCTTTAAGTAACAGTGCTCATTGTTTGAAGATACTGCATTTGGGAAACAAGTCAAGAAAAAGGCAAAAATAATAAAAAAAAAAAAAAAGAAGAAGAAGAAGAAAAGCTCATGGGAGCCCTGTAAATAGGCCTGGCAGACAGACACAGGAACCTCAAAAACCTCCTGGAAGATTCTGGAGCCAAGAAAGTTGTATATCTCTATGTTTGTCTATGTGTGTGTCTGTGTGCATTTGTCGTGGTGTGCATCTGTGTGTGTGTCTGTACATGTGGGGGGGCGCATTTGCACGTGTGTGTTCTGCAGTGTGTGTGGATGTGTGTGCAAGAGAGAGCACGCATGTGTTCACGGAACACATGTCTGTGTCTTGTGTGTTGTAGAGGGGAGGAGCAGGAGAGAAGGAAACTAGTATCTATTAGAGTCTGTCATGTTGCAAGTGCTTTGGACACTATCTTAGCTAGTCTTCAAATATTCCTGTCTTCATTTAACAGCTGAAAAAACTGCTGAAGAAATTGAAACTCAGAGAAGTAAAAGAACTTGCTCAAAATTATTCTGCCCATAAGTGTCAGAGCTGGAACTCCAGATCTCATAGTCTGTCTAGTCTGTTCTAAAAAGACTTGAGAAATAAAAGTACCATTTTTTTCACTTAGTAGCATACTTAACATTTTTTCAGATCCATTGGTATAATATTCATATATATATCTCATCTTCCGAGTCTCTCCTGTCCTAAGCACTGTGGTAGAAACTCTATGTATGTCATCTAATGCAATGTTTATTATTCCCATTTCACATATGAAAAAATGAGGCACCAAGGGATTCAGTAACTCCTTCTCACAGAGCTATAATTTAAATATCGCTTTGTTTGTCTCCAAAGCCCAAGCCCTTGGCACTACAGCATGCTGACTTGTTTCCTTATGACTCAGTTTTGAGTCCTGAGAACTCAGAGTCTAGGTAGATAGGAAAACCACACATGTGAAAACCAGAGTTGTCACATGACACTCTATATATAAAGCCTAGCGGCTACCTTACATCACCAAAACTCAAATTTTCTCTGTCTTCCCACTCTGCCACACCCTCTTTCAGCTGCCTTGGGCTAGCTTCCCTCATGATTGCAAGAGGGCTGCCATAGCTCCAAGCATCACACATAACCCTGACAACATGCAATGGAAGAAGATAGACCAGTTAATTCTTTTGTCTCTAATTTTTTCTTTTCTTTTTTTGATTTCTACTGTATCCATCTAACCTTTTGTCTGTGCATATGTATAGAGGCATGTTGGGAAGATGCTCACCTGTGGAAAAGGTGTCTTTATGTACTTTGATGTACGGCATGATTTGTTTTTGTAATGAACATACATAATTTTTTGAGAAAAAATGATATCATTTTAGAAAAAAATATAAAGTTAGGATCTGAAAGAAACAAAACAAATCTCACAATACCATTCACCTGCTTAAGATGTGAATGCCCCCCACCCCCCAGCACAGACAAGATAAGGGACAGACCCCTCAGCAGAGTTTATAGGGCCCTCTGCAATCCGGTCTCTGCATTCTTGCCGCGGGACACTGGAACTCAAACATGTTTATGTGCTTCTCGTCTTAGCTCAGGCTGGAGGACCTCCCTCTGCTACCTCTACCTCCTTTAGTGAAAAAAACTCGTGCCTTCAATGAGGACCAAACTGCAAATAACTTGTTCCCTGAAGCCTCTCCAGGAAGCTCAACCAGAAGGCATTGCTCCCCTGTCCAGAGGCCGGAGAATTGTATTTATTCTTTTATGTTAGTACATTTTACAAACTGGCTGCATGGTCAGTTATGGTCAGTGGTATATTAGAGCTGGCTTCTGTGAACTAAAATAAAATCTTAAGGCTCCCCCTCCACCAGCTGACTGAATGGACCCCCTCTTGGCCAAGGGAATACCCTAAAACTGAGTTGCTGGCCATGAGAAGGGAGGTCAGACCTGCCCCATCACGGCCCCCTCCCTTCTTGTAGACATCGTTTGTAACTCATTGACAGGCCCAAGGCTACGCAAGACAAACCTGCCGGTCCTCGGTATACCTAACAGATCACTTGGGTCTGGTATGTGTCCGGTGGCTTGTCTCAGATTAACAGACTTCCTTATCTTAACTTATGCCTTTAGACGAAGCTTCATTTCTTTAACCAATTACAAATCAAGGATTCTCTAAACCTACCTATACCCTGTAATACCTCGCTTTGAGATGTCTCACCTTTTCGGGCCAAACCAATGTACACCTTCCATGTACTGATTTATGACTTTACCTGTAACCCCTGTCTCCCTGAAATGCGTACAACCAAACTGTAACCCAGTCACAGCGAGTCCACTTGCTCAAGGCTTCCTGGGTGTGGCTCCAGGCCCTGGTCTTCAATTTGGCTTAGAATAAAACCTCTTTAAATTATTCTACAGTTTGGCTTCTTTTCCATCGACACTTCCACCCACCCTTGAGACCCTATTCTGTGCATCACTTCCCAAGGGTCACACTGGTACCTTGAAATTAGCCATGTTGGGAATATTTACAAATATCATGGGAATTGGCAAACGCCGTATTAGGGCAATGTTTTCGCCCTAAGGAAAGCTGGTTGTTAAACATTTACCAGCACGCTCCCAGTTTGGGTGGGTGTTCCCCTCTTCTAGCTCAAAACCAACTCATCAAGCCTGTCCTTATTTACCCCCAAACTCTGTCCCCCAGCACCCAGCACAATGCTGTGCTCCAGGCAGGAGCTCGATTCTAGCTCGTCAGCTCCTACAAACGCAGCATGAGCGGCAGGGCAACCCGGGGACCCCGTCGTCACGCAGGGTCCCCATCGTCACGCGGGGTGCAGAAGCTCTGCAGCTCAGTGCAGGTTTCCTGCGGGCTTCCTAGACAGATCGCCCCACCTGTCGGGTAGGGACCCAACATGGCTTAACAGGAATGATGGATGAAGATGTACAATAGCCCCAGGCCTCCCCAGATCCCTAAATCTTACACAATGGAGAGGCTTAAGTGACTCAGTAAATGAGCCACGGAGTTCACCTCTTGGAAAATGTAAAGCGAATTGCTGCACCGGCCCCAGCGGCACTGATCCTCGACTTCCTGGTGCTGTCAGAGGGGCCCGTCCGGTTCCCTCGAGCCCTGTCTGTGCTTTCCAAGGGAGATTGCAAGTGACAGAGGACAAGAGGCAGGCCCAGGCAGGGCTCCTACCCGTTCCCTGAATCCGCAGACTTGCAGCTGTGACCTGGAGCAGGCCCAGGTCCTCAGAGAACTGAAACAGACTCGGCTGTGAGACCAAGCCACTCACACCGCAAGTCTGCATGGCCATGATGTGGCCCCCAAGCCCACAGAACAGGAGATTGGAACAATACGCCTCAGAGCCAGCCCCCAGAGGCAGGGCTGGGTCTCTGTCATCTCCATTGCCAGGAAATGTTGAAATAAATCTGAGTTCTGGTCTAGCTCCTGCACTGTGCACCCATGGACAAGGCCCTTCTCTCTGGGCCTCAGTTTCACCATATGGACAACGAGGTGCTCATTGAGCTTTGTGGGATCAGGGATACCCCTCCCACCCCGTCAGCCTTGTCACTTCTCGTTTTTAGGTATTTCCGAGGCTTGTGACCAGCCCAAGAATGCAGGGCTACACGGAGAGCTTGCAGGGGCTTAACGCGCCCAGCTCGTGGGCCCAGGCCAAAGCTTGGGAGCCCCAGCCTCCCTGGCTCAGCCCCTGTGCAAACCAGTCTCTCGCCCTGTCAGAGGCAGGGACTGCTCCCTGGAGCCCGCCCAGCTGGCTGGGAGCACTCTGCGTGCCTGCCCGTGGGAGCCGCCGAGTGACAGTCATGCGATGAGAGGGAAGCTGAGCACATGTCCCGAGCCACCATCCGTCAGCGGCTTCCTTGAGTGGAAGGATGTCAGAGGCACATCAACACTTTGGCGGCTGCTACTCCAGGCGGGCAAGGCAGGCAGAGGGCCTGTGGGCTCCCAGGCTCTGCAGAGCCAGCCCGGGGGGCAGGGAGGAAAACACACACCCCGCGGCCTCTAGGGGTCTGTCTGGGGAGAAAGGGGGGTAGGGAGGTATATTTTCCTGTGTTTTCTGCCTATTAGACACTTTATACTTTGTCTCATTTCTTCCTCATAGTAACTCTACGAAATAGATGCTCCTGTCCCCATTTTTCAGATGAAGCTCAGTGAGGTGGTGTGTCTGTCTTGCCCAAGGTCGCTCTGACCTCCAGGGCAGAGAGCTTTAGGGATGACAGCTAGAAGGTACTGAGCACCACACTTTCAGCAAACCTAGCATCGGGGACTTCATGTTTGTGTCTTCCCAAAATTCGTATGTGACAACCCTAACCCCCACGCGATGGTGTTAGGAGGTGAGGACTTTGGGAGGTAAGTAGGTTTAGGTGAGGGCGGGAGAGCAGAGCCCCTGTGATGGGATTAGTGTCCTTCTAAAAAGAGAAAGAGACCAGCGCTGGCTCTCTCTGGGCCTGCACACACCACGGGAAGCCACAGGACAGATGGGCGGGGAGCCCTCACCAGAGCCCAGCCGTGCCGGCACCCTGGTCTCGGACTCTGGGCTCCGGAACTGTGGGAAATAAATGCTTGCTGTTGAGGCCCCCAGGCCATGGTGTGCTGCCACAGCTGGGCTGACCCAGACACCTAAGAAGTAGGCACCATCCGTGCACTTGCTCACCACTCCAGTTTTTACAAGCAAATGATGGGGTCCACCCTCTCCTAACCCAGCTAGGGGTGCAGTGGGACCTGGTGGCCCCCAGGCTGACCAATGTCCACTTGGGGCAACTGAGGTTCGTTCAGGAAGCCTTGAGGTCGCCTGGGTGTGTCTCCTACTCATGTGAGGTCCGGGCTTGGGTGGGGGCAGGCAGGGTGATGTGACCACCCCAGCGGGGAGCCAGCCTGGGACCCAGACTCTGGGCAGCCTTCCCTGAGGCCACAGCCCCACTGGCAACCCAGCCCCGCCCATGGGCTGGAAGGCTCTGGCTCCCCCCTCCAGCCCGCACCTTCCCCGTGCCCCTCCCACCGAGCCCCTCTCAGGCCCCCACTCTCACCCACTTTATCTCTCCCACGGGAAACTGTCCCCACCCCCCACTGTCTCCTCTCTCCCCCCAGTAAATTTTAAAGGTCCATCAGAAATTGCTTTAAGGTGTATTAGACAACAGCCCCAAGATTCGCAAAGTGAAAACAGGTCTGCCTTCCTTGGAAACCAGCACCTGGAGGTTCCGTCCACACACCCTGCACCTGGGCCTTCCCTCCCAGGGCTTTTCCAGAAGGGAGGGGGCAGGGACCACAGACGCACCAACACAGTGTCAGTTTTCCCATCCCTCACAGAAGAAACTGGAGCCCAGAAAAGCTGACCAACTTACCCAAACACACCGGGAGGGCAATGGCGGGAACCAGAGTCCGGGCCGGGTCTTCCTGCTCCAAAGCCAGACCCGCAGCCCCAGCCATATACCTCCCTACCCCAGTACACGGGGCCCCTCTGTGGGTCCTCTCCTCTTCCAGCCTCCAGCGACCCCCATCGGGCATCTGCACAGTTAGCATCCGGCCCGCCTTGGGCACGGCCTGGGACCCCTCTCAGCCCAGGGCAGCCCCAGGTCCCAGGCCCTTCTTTGCGCATGCCCCGCCCTCCCCCTGTGCCAGGCTCCCGGCTCAGAGAGGTTGCTTGGAGACATGGGAGCCAGTGTAGACCGCACTAGAGCCCAGCTTCCAGTTCAACGCTGTTTCCAAAACACATCGCTCTCCACACTGGATATGAGCCTGTGGCAATTCCCCTGTCCCCCACCCCCAGCCCACAGCCCCCCTAACCTGAGACAGCCTGTCCCCCTGCAACCCTATCCCCTGCGATAAAGGGCTGTCGTTACAGCCATGGCTGAGAGCACCAACCGAGGCATTCCAGAGACAATCGCAACCAATGGGACAGTCTCACAGGAAGGCGTTCGGAGTGGCCATTTCTTCATGGGCAGACTGGTGGCTAAAGTGACTCAGATGTGAGCTTTGTAGCCAGACGGGGCCATAGAACTTCCCCAGTCCCAATGTCTCATTGGACTCCTCCGTCATTCACTGCTCTGTCTAGTTGCATATATGCATTAAGCACCTACTGTGTGCCATTTGCTGTGTGAGCTCCTGGCTGGATGATGGAGAGGGAGGCGGTAAGATGCCGGTGCAGCAGTGAGGACACAGGCTTCCAACACACAGATGCAAGCAGGGGGAGGCATGAGAGTATTTGAGAAGGGAGACGACTGTTTGATTCTAGAGGGTCCCCGAGGAAGGACCAGTGATCTGGCATTAAACAGGCAAGGAGTGGGGTCGGGGAAGGAGACACAGTAGGAATAGTGGGTGAGACATGAAATCCAGGAGGTGAAGTCACAAATTGGGGGTGGGGAGAGAGAGCAAGGGAGGTCTGGGCTCCACTCTGTCCGCAGACATGGGTGGGGACGATCTGATTTCAGAACCTGCAGCCCAGACGGATGGGACTTGCCCACGATCTCACTGCCAGGCTCGACTGCTCGACTGGCTCCTGGTCTGGTTCTCAGCATCTCTCTCAACATGCCCCTCATGCTGAGTAGAGCAGGGTACCCGGTGTGCCACTTTCTCTTTGTCCCCCTAGATAGACTGAGAGACCCCGGTGGACAGAGACAGCCCTGGTCATCCCGGTGGGCCCCACCCCTGCCCCACTGCGCCTCGCACGGGGGTGCACGGGGGCCCTACTGCGATGTGCTGAGTTAGGGTGCTGAGCTTAGCCAGGGGTCTGGAGGACACGTCTGCGTTCTAGTCTGTCCCTAGGAAGTTACGCCTCCTGGGAACTCTGTTCAAAATACCGTTTCTGAGGATAAAATAATACCAGGGAGGCAAAAGCTCTTTGAACAGTACCAGGCCAAAGGTGAATGTGAACTTTTTCCATTGCGCGGCTTGGGAGGAGTTGCACAATAGGAAGCCGAGAGGAGGGGTGTGATGTGGGGGTCACAGCCCCACGCAAAGGCATGGGGGGCAAGGGCGAGGCCAGTAGGGGAAGCGACACATAGATCAGGAAGCGCTTTTGCCTATGTGATCTCACTGCTCCATCTTCACAGAGACCCGTCAGGGTAGACATCACTTTCTCAGTTTTCAGAGAAGGAAACAGACGGGAGCAGAAGTGCGCGGGCTGTCCGAGCTCACTGGCTGCTAAGCAGCGGCGCCAGCTCTTCCCACCCGCAGGTAGCCAGGCCCTTAACAGATGAGAAGTTGCTTACTGAGTTAAAAGTTAAAAGTGACTTTTTGATGATGACAGTCTCCCAAGAAACTAGTTAAGGGGAAGAACGTTTAGTGGCTAGGCCCTCTGAAGGTCTTCTAGTTTAAGAATCCAGGGCAATTCTGAGAAAGAAATTGGTCTTTCTTGAGATGGGCCGGAGCAGATCTCTTCAATTTTGCAAGCGCCCAGAGGCGGGGGCAGACCGGAGGGGAGGGGGTGTCCCCGACCAGGCGCGGGGGCTGCTTCTCGCTCTCTCTCCAGCACCTCCGGGGTGCAGAGGGGAAAAGGGCCACCGGGTGACACTGTGCGCTGAGCAGCAACTTGAGCAGAACTTAATTGCTTCCCTGAACCTGAAAAATATCAAACTGCATAAATAAATGTGCTTTAAATTATTAATAAAGGCATTTACATCTGGAGTTGAAGCATGAACATTAATTTAATTTCTTATGCTAAACTGGCTGGTGTGGCATGTGACTTGAGGATTCAGAGACACAAAGGGCAGGGAAGAACAGGAAGACGGGATACATGCTATCTTGGGTGTTTTGCATTTAAAAAAATCTCAAAAATAATAAGCAAGAAGGAATGAGTGTCAAGAAAGGGTGGGAGGAAGTTCTCCTGCATCCTCCTCCGATGAAGGCGACTTTAATGGCTGAGAAACAGGAACATAAAGTTCACCTTGACCCCAGGGCTCCCTCAATCTGCAGGGAACTTGAAGACTCTGACAGAGCCTGGGTTCTGTGAAGGGGGTAATTACCTGACTTTCTCAAGGGTAGGCATAATTACGCCTGAGGTTGGGAGAGGCCCGGCAGACGGGCTTGGAGCATCAGCTAATGCCTGTGCAGCTGGGGAAGGGACCCAGGCCCCCTCCCACCTGCCAGCAGCCCACGCTGACATCCACATGGTTCTGGAGACAGGGTGGTACCAAACAGCCCTGCATCTGAATCCCGGCCTGGCCACTTCCTGGTTGAGTGTCCTTGGCCCAAGCTTGTCTCTTCATCTGTAAAATGGATTAATAATACCTACCTCACAGCATTTTTGTAAGGATATAACATGGCATTTAGTAATTGCCAAGAAAGAGTCCAGCCACCATTAGGGCAGAAGGTACCCTCGCTAACGTTCTGTAGTGACTTTGATCCCTCGATATGCCTAGACGTTTTCGTTTTGTAGGGGAGAGAGAAAAGGAGATGTTGGATAGTGGGCTTGGTCTGAGGGGAGAGGGGAGGAAGAGAGAGGATGTGGGACCCGTTCCCATCTGGCCCCTGGGCCTGGGTGGGGCTCTGAGATCCAGAAGCATGATCTTAAAAGGCTTCATGAGACTGTGGACGGAAGCAGAGCTGCGGTGGAGCCCAGAGACCGCCAGCGGCACGAGGCAGAGAGAAGCCCACTCTCCCTCTGCTGCCTGGGAGGTTCTGTGTCGCAGGGTCCGCGCCCTGGGCAGGGAGGACGGCCTCCTCGCGTAGCAGGAGTTGTGGCTGGGCAGGGGCGGTGGGCACAGACGCGGGGAGGAGAGCAAGGCAGGAAGGGCGGGTGGACACCACAGGTGACTGCTGCCCGGCCTCCAAAACTGGGACACACAAGAGGGCCTCGTTTCTACCAGTGGAGTCAATGACAGCAAATGGGCCTCGAGGTTCTAATCACAGGCTGGAAGGGCTGGACACCCGGTTTCATCTCTGACATGCCTGTCACCAGGCCCAGCAGATAGTAGGTGTCAATATATGTCCCCCCACTCCCCTTCCTTCCCATGTCTGTGCTTGTATCAGGCATTGATCTCCTAATCTGGTCCCCAAGGCAGCCAGAGGTTAGGGTTCCGTACACCAAATCCCAAAACGTACTTGAACTAATCACAACACACTGAACAACACTTGTTAAAACGCCAACGAACACGTCACAATACTCAACTAACTCCCTCGAGTCTTAGCAACAGCTTTTAATATGCTCGCTTTACAGCGAGGGAGACTGAGGCCCACCGGAGTAGCTCATCTGAGGTCACGCAGCTTCAGGTCAGGAAACAGGACTCCGGCCTCGTCCTCATGGGTCGGTCCCCTGACAATGCAGAGGGCATCGGGCTGACCTGCCACTGAGCCCCAGCCCTACCTCGTTCTTTATTTCTCTCTGTTTTCCTTTCCTTGTAAAAAAATGTATTGAGCTGAAATTCAAGTAACGTAAAATCAAAGTGGCATTTGGTATAGCCGCGATGCTGTACAAGCTCACCTCATTTACTTCTTAAAATTTACTTATTTATTTCTTCCAGCTTTACTGAAGTATATAGGTGACACATAAAAATTGTAGATATGTAAGGTATCAATGTGACCATTTGATACATGGACACACTGTGAAGATTCCCACAACCAAGCTAAGGAACACGTCTATCACCTCACATGGTCGTGTTGGGTGTGTACGTGGTGAGAACTCCAAGGACCTGCTCCTTTAGCAAACTTCAGGTAGACAATACAATATTAACCACGGTCGCCATGCTGCACAGTAGGTCTCCGGAACTTCCTTTCCTTGTAACTGACCAACATCTTCGACCAACCTCTCCCTGCCTGACCCGCTCCTGGGCTCTGGGAACCATCCTTTACATTCTCTGTGTCTGTGGGTTGGATTTTTTTACATTCCCCACGTGAGTGCGACCACACAGTGTCTGCTCCTCTGTGCCTGGCTCATCTCACATGATATAACGTCCTCCAGCTTCATCCATCTCATTGGAAATCGCAGGATTTTCTTCTTTTTTAAGGCCGAATAGTGTTCCATAGCGTGTATATGTGTATGTGTGTGTGTCGTATATATGTGTGTGTGAGACATATGTATTACATTTTCCTTATCCATTCACCCATCGATGGACACTGAGGTTGTTTCCATACCTTGGCTATTGTGAATAGCGCTGCAATAAATATGGGGTGCAGATGCCTCTTCCAGACGCTGATTTCATTTTCTTTGGATATATACCCCCACATGGGATCGCTGGATCATATAGCAGTTCTGTGGTAAAGTTTCTGAAGAACTGTTTTCCACTCACCAGCCCTACCTCTCAATAGCGACAGTCGCTGGTGTGTGCCGAGGCCTCACCGGATGCCATACACGATGACAGGAAGTTTGCAGGCTTCGGCCGCACGTCTTTGTGGAAGCCTCAGCAGGAAGGCGCTGCCGTCATTCCCGTCGTGCAGAGAGAGAACTGCAGTTCGGAGGGACGAGGTCTCCTTCCCTCCAGGGCAGTGCACAGAAGAGCCAGGACTGCGGCAGCTCGGGCCCGTCACGCCTCGCACTCAGCCAGGGCAGCGGCCACACCTGTCACAGGCCTGGAAACGCTGAACTCACAGGACAGCGGTGAGGACTAGGGGGGCCGCAGAGCACCTAGCACAGAGCATGTTCCCTTTCCCAGCCCACAGGGCTTCCCAGACCCAAGCCGGGACAGGAGGATGGAGACTGGGTGGCCCAGTGGGAGGCCATCGGGAGGACTGCACAGCCTGGAGACGGCAGGGACTGGCCCTGGCCCTGCCCACCGCTGCCTCTCAGCTGGTGCCCACCTGGGACCGAGCATCTGCCTCAGTCTACCCTCGACCTTTCTATCAAACAGTGAGAACACAGCTGGTTCTTTTCTCAACAACTTCCATTTTTGTTGCAATGAATGAATGCCAATGTCCCTCTCTCTGGCCTTTGGGTTCATTCCACTGTTTCTGCCAGTATCAGAAAGGACACGGCTTGGTGGAAAGTGTTGGCTGTAGGGGACACGGGCCTGCATGAGAGCCCTGGGGGACACGGGCAGGCTCCTGCCTGAGAAATGAAGGTGGTGACGGTCCCTAGCAAGGTGATTTCGAGGGATAAGCAAGTCACCAAACATCAGCCGCTGCCCGGTGCAGGTCAGCACTGTGTCACCACTGCCGCTGGCATCACTGTTTCCCCTGCTGCCACCCCGGACACAGACCCAACGGCCACAGAGTGGAACAGAAAGGTCGCATTTGCTGTGGGAAAACATCTACAAGAAAAAAGGGGCAACTGCTCCAACTTCTCGTTTCTCGGATATTGGCAATTATGTTTTAAAAATGGCTTCCAAATTGGGACACGATCTAAAAAAGGCTTCTGAAATAAGATTTTAATTAATTCTCATTAAAGACAGTATATTAGTTCAGGTCGAAATTATATTAATAATACAGCAGAGGTGGACGATTTATTGTCTAGATTTTATTGCAAACGGGGGCCCCTCTTGTCATCACAGCAAGAAGTAAACACTGGCGTCCATTTTATAGGACTTGGAGAACAGTTTTATATTTTACATGATGATAGAAGTTTGCAGCTGTTACCTCCTTTATGACACACTAATGGTCACTGCTTTGACGGAATTGTCATAGGGACATTTGTGGGACACATCACCCCCAATCACTGCATGATGGCTCTTTTGGAGAAGTATCTTCCATTGTAGAGCACAGTTTCTAGAAAATCATCAAGGGGAGCAGGGCATTCCTGAACCCCACGCCTTTTGTATTGAGCTTGGGAGGAAAAATCACATTTTCTCAGAAAGGCTGTATGTAACTCTAAGAGGGGTCAGAAATTTCACCTGGAGGGAAGGAAGGGCTGAGCCACCCAACCGCTGTCCTCCCTCACTTTCTCCTCCGTGGGTGAGCACCTCTGAGCCTCTGAAATCACCTGCAAACCCACATGCACCTTTTTCTGGGGGCATAAAGTGGTAAGAAGCAGAGCCCACTCACGGTGGCTTTGGCCGCACCCCCCCGCACCGTGATCCCAGGTTATTCTTGCTCTCAGGCCAAGAGTCCTGCAGCCCAGCTCGGCTCACGGTAGGATCTGGCGCCCGGCCATACCTGATCCCTCCCTGCCCAAGCTGTGTGGCCTTAGCCAGTCGCCTCGGTTTCCGCATCTGCAAAACAGGGCTGAGCACAGCTACCCCACGGGGCTGGTGGGGGACTCGAATGTGTTACGGGATGTGAAAGTGATCTGTGAGCAGTAAAGAGCCTTGTGGTCACTCTTGTAGTCACATAGTCATTATCTCATTACCACCGTATCTCAACTAGGTGATAAGCAGACACCCATCTAACTGGATACATCTCTCTTGAAATACCCCACGTCTCTCCATGGGAGGAGCGCTTGTGTTTCAAGGATGAAGTCTCAGAGAGGGAGCTCCCCCCTCCCCTCCCGGGCTGCTTCCCTGCTCCTAGGGATGTCCCCGACACCCCATACTGCATTCCCCTTTTTCTAGGGAACAAACCCCCAATTTGTCCCCTAGAAATGAGCTCGCGGAAGAGCTGCTAATCTGAGCTGTTGGCCCAACAGGCCAGGGCAGGTTCACAGATGGGTGAGGAGACATGGCGTGGGAGCCGTGGGTGCTCCTGCGAGACCCCGTCTTTCTCCACCTGTGCTCCCGTGGAGGGGGAACTCCCTGTTCCCAAGGGTGCTGGGAGCCCACCTGGCCTCTCCAGATGGAGGCTTTGCCTCCTTTGAGTCGTGGCCACCTGTGTGTGAGTGTCGCTGGTCAGACCCTGAAGGGAGCCAGGACACGGGGGCCCTGGACCTCTAAGTAGTAGAACGTCAAACCCTGATTCAGGTATTTGTTCAACACACATTTCCTGAGCAGTTGGTGTGAAGCTGTCCCTGTGCTCCCACAGTCACTGGGAACAGGAGATCAGGAAAGGAGGATAGGGAAGTCCAGACTAAGGGTCTCACTCTCATTCTCACATACGTTCCTCTCTGTGCCACACTGGGCTCTCTCTCTCTCTCTCTCTGTCACACACACACACACACACACACACACACACACACACACACACGCCACCCCTGCTCTCCTCAGGGGCCCTTTGGCTGAGCCCCAGGCCTGCCTTACAGATACCGGGAGTGCGTGGGGACTCAGCAGGGAGAAGAAGCCAACTGAGGCAGACGCCCAGCCCGTCACCCCCCTCAGTTCTCTCCCCTCGCCCAGCTTTCTCCCCAGCAGCCCCCTCAGGCCTGCACAGCCCCTCACCGCTCCCTGGACCTGCCCCCCCAAAGGACGCGCTCTGCTGCACCTTCAGTGGCAGGAGGGAGGGGAGGGCCCGGCTGACGCGCCCGGTTGCCTCTGGCTCAGACCCAGTGGCTCACGTGAGGGCGTTTGTCATGGTGAGCACGATAACCCACGATAACCCACGAGGATTCAGAATCTCTGAAGGTTCTGTAACAAAAGGAGCTGGCACAAAGCTGGCAACGAGACGGCAAGGTGCTGAGGCCCTGTGCCAGAAGTCGGGCAGCAGCGGATACAGGCTGGCGGGGGACAGGAACACCTGCTGGCACGGGAGCACCGTGGAGGCCTCCTTCTCAGCCTCATTGTCGTCCTCCTGAGAGACGGATCCACTTGGAAGAACTCACTTGTTCTCTTTGGTAAATCAGGGGGGGTGAGGGGCACAGAGATGAGCCCGGGGGTCCCTTCCTGGGCGAGCAGGCCTGCTCTGGGATTCCACGTGTGTCCCGGCTGTCCCAGCAGCTGTCCCCACGCCTCCCCTCGCTGTCGCAGGTGGACGTGCTCCAGTGGCAGCAGGCAGGGTGGGCAGATGGGGACAACGCCTGACAGGGCCCAGCTCGGTGTTTCAGACGCACTCAAAGAGCAGACAGAGCCACCGAGGCAGGGACCCATGAATACCCCACAGCCATGGGACGATGTCTTCACTCCTCAGTGTGCATTCAAGGCCCACCCGCCCCGGCACAGCCTCCCTCCCAGCATCCTCTCCTTGCATGTGCCACGTGGACATGGCCACCCCCAGCCTGTGTGCCAGGCAGGCCACATACCCAGCTCTGGTGCCTCGGTGTCTCCGCACCTGCTGGCTCCTCTGCCTGGCACTCTCTTCCTACCCAGCTCACCCTTCAGGTCCCTGCCCCGTGGTTCTCTTCTAGGAAGAATCCCTTTGGCCCCCAGGGCAGAATCACCCCCAAACCCCTGCACCGGGTTTGACCATGAAGCCCCGCTCTGCACACCCCTCCATCGAGCCCCTTGCTTTCCTGCCTCTCTCCCCAGGCAATGAAGACCACGTTTGCCTCTTGTTCCCAGAGTCTGGCTCACAGTGTGGAAAGTAGCAGGCACCCAGTGATGACGGACGGACAGACGGATGGATGGAAGGAAGGACAGGAAGGATGGGGGAGGGATCCAGGCAGGTGAAGGCTCCTCCCTTGGTGCTGGACGCCCTGGTGGGGGCAGGCGCCTCACAGCCCACCACCCCCAATCCAGGCCCAGGCCCAGGATGGGCGCCGCCTCCCAGGCTGGGGGCCTGGGCCGCACCGTCTGCCGGAAAGCCGATGCTGTGCTCTCCCGTCGGAGGCCCGGGCCAAGGCCCTGTCCCCGTCCACTCTTGCATCCTCATGGCTGGGATCCTAAGTGGGACTTGATCCCTGCAAAGTGGTTTGGACCCCAAACCCAGAGGGAGCCATGGAAACCCAGCTTTCTCCTCAGAAATACACCACAGGATGACAGACCCTCCCCCTTGGTGGGCTGCTCCACCCAGACATGGAAGATGGGACGACTGGCCTGGGGCAGCACTATCAACAACTCCCCCAGGGAGCCCCCCCACTCAGAGTCCTCCCACCCGGGCCTGGAGCTCAGGACCCCCCACACCGGGGTCGTGTCTGTCCCCAGCCCCGGGCAGCCATTTTCCTCCAGAGGCCCAGGCCCCAGAGAGCATGGGCAGGGGAAGGAGGGGCACCGGCTGACAGGAACTGGTATAAACCAGACCTGGCCGGTTTGGCTCCCTCTGGCTCTGGGCACTGGAAGAAGTGAGCTGGGGAGGCCAGGGGCGTCTGGAAGCCTGGCCCTCCTCTGTGCGGGATCCACTGCTGAGCACACAGACAGCCCCCACCCCACCCAACCCTGTGGCTCCTCAGGTGACAGGGCCCAAAACAGGCCCACAAGGGACATGCAAACACGAGACCTCAGCCGAGGTCCTGGCGCAATGCCCCCTGCTTGACGGGGACCTCCAGAGAAGGGGGAGCTCCGGTGACTTTCCTGCCCTGGGCATATGAAGGTTTCCAGAGAATTCTGCCCACACCTGTGTTCTTCCCCTGGAGTCCTTCAGAGAACTCTCTACACTCCTGGCTTGTGGGCAGCCAGACTGCCTCAGGTGCCCTCCCTTCTGGAAGCTTCCATCTCCTCCACCCTGCACGCTCCTTCCTCCATGGAGCACCCCTTGAAGGAGGAGATGCCAGCGGCAGCCGGGGGTCCTGGAGGCCGTGCCTGCTTTGCCTGGTGAGGCTGCCACGCACGCTGCACAGGCACAGCCAGGCCTCTGCCCGGCTGCCCACCCCGACAGAAACAGGCCTTCCTGCTCCCCTCACCCATGAAACGGAGCAAGATGCTCCTCAGAGAAGCACGTGGCAGGGGAGGCCCCATGTAGAGACAGGGTCAGCAGCAGGGCTACAGGCAGAGAGGGCTTGCGTCCCTATTCTTAGGTCCTGCCCATGTGGCATTTGGGCAAATGAACTCGTCTCAGCTGCAGGTGTCTTTTCTGCAAAATAGGGATGAGACCAGGATACCTGCCGCATGGGGTCCCTGGCAGACATAAGCGGGACGGCTTGGATTCCGAGCTCAGAGGGTGTGGTGCATGCAGGCAGCAATTCCCTTCCTGGCCCCTTCACTGCGTGCGACTTAGGGTCTCCACCATGGACAGCCCAGCCTCTGGGGTCAGACATGGAGGGCCTGAATCCCAGACACGCCACTGACCAGCAGGGTGTGCCTTGGGCAACTAGCCCAACCTGTCTGATGCTCGCCTCCTCTTTGGTGCGGGCCGTGGGGACTGGATGAAAGGGCACATGCACAGTGCTTGACACAGTGGCTGGCGTGGAGGAAGTTATTTTTATCCCACACCCAAACACGAGCACACAGTTCTCCTATTCTGTGCTGGAGTTGCAAGTGGCAGGGTCCCCAGGCCCCGGAAGGGCCAGGTGGAAGTGCCACCTGCACCAGAACCCTCAGGATCTGTTTCATCAACTACATGTCCTGAGCAAACCAACATCACCTGTGAGACACTTGGCACCACTGTGTCACCCACAAGGAGCCTGCTCTTAAGGTCAGGTCAGGAAAGGCGCCAGTGAGTTCCCAGAGCAGAATGTTTCCCTGTAGCTCTGCCCCCTGGGCCCAGGTGCACCAGGAGGTGAAAGGGGAGGCAAGCCTGCTCCGCACAGCCTCTCGGTGGCCGGGGTCCTTGGGGGGGGACCAAAGGCATGGGGTGGGCACAGTCGCAGTAAAGCCAGAGAACATTTGGTAGTGAAGAAGCTGAGGCCTGGGAGAGGGGAAGTGAATGCACCACGGTCACAGGGCAGCCAGTGCTAAGCCACGTCACCTGATCCTGCCCACACTGCCTGGGGTGACCTTGCCACACCATGCCCAGGCCAGGGTTCGTCCTTTGCATGCATGCACTATTTTAATCACTTGTGAAAAGGCATCATTTTTATACCTGACTTCTGACCATTTTGTTCCTGAACTGTTCATTGTCATTGAGTCATTTTTTTGTTTTTTTAAAATTGAGGTGACATTCACATGACATACGATTGATCATCTTAAAGTGTACAGTTGAGTGGCATTTGGTGCATTCACGATGTTGTGCAACCACTAGCTTTCTCTCATTTGGAAACTTTTTTATCACCCTGTGAAAACACCTCGTACCTATTAAGGAATCACTCCCAACTCCCTCCCACTCCTCCAATCCCCTAATAACCTCTAATCTACAATCTGTCCCTATGAATTTCCTACTGGATATATCATATAAAAGAAATCACACAATATGACCTTCCGTGACTGGCTTCTTTCACCAAGCATAATGTTTTCAGTGCTCATCCACTGGTAGCATGCATCTGTCCTCCATTCCTCTTTATGGCTGGATGATATTCCACTGTATGGATATGTCACGTGTTTATTCATTCCTTGATGGGCATTTGGATCATTGCATCGTTTTATACATACAGAAGAGTTGAAAGAATAAGATAATGAACACCCGTTTTCCCACCACCCAGATTCAGCCACAGGGCCAAGACTAGGGTGAGACCCGCAAGGTGCCCGGCATGGCACTGAAGGAGGTGCTCACTCTTGGGGTCTGCAAGGTGCAGAGTAGATCCGAGGCACCCCACTGGCCCCACCCTAGCCTGGGCCCTGTTCAACAACTTTAATAGGTTGCCATATTGGCTTTACTATGTGTTTTTGCTGAACCATAAACATGTGTTTTTGCTGAACCATTTGAAGGTAGGTTACAGACGGCACAATACTTCTTCCTTTTCCTCAGGATGCATCTGTTGCAAAGAATGTTCTCCTACATAGTCACAGACCCAGTCTTGAACCTGACATTAACCGTAATTCTATATGGCATCTGCCTCTAGTCCATGTTCACATTTTCCAGTTCTCCCAAATATATCTTTCATAGGTTTTTTTGGTTGGTTGGTTGGTTCTTTCTGTTAGTGCACAATTTGTGGAGGGTTTCTTTTCCTATTTTTTATTTAATTTGATTTAATTTTTTTTCTTTTCTTTTTTTAATTTTTTTTGGAGAGACAGAGTCTTACTTTGTCACCTCAGTTAGAGTGCAGTCACATCAACATAGCTCTCTGCAACCTCAAATTCCTGGGCTCAAGTGATCCTCCTGCCTCAGCCTCCAAAGTAGCTGGGACGACAGGCGTGCACCACCATGCCCAGATAATTTTTCTATTTTTGTAGAGATGAGGTCTCACTCTTGCTCAGGCTGGTCTTAAACTCCTGAGCTCAAACAATCCTCCTGCCTCTGCCTCCCAGAGTGCTAGGATTACAGGCATGTGCCACCGTGCCTGGCCTGATTAAATTTTTTGAACATGTAAATGGTGTACAAAAAATGTACAAAAGATTCAAAATGCAAACTATATTAAAAATCCTATTTGGAGAAGTTTCATTCCCATATCAATCCTCTCCCATCCTCCTCCATTAGTTTTTGGTTTATTTTTCTTGTATTTCTTTATATATGTGTAAATCATGCCTGTCTGTGTGTGTGTGTACATAAATGCATATTGTTATTTCCTCTTCTTTCTAACAGAATATATGTTAAGGACATACATGGAAACCTGAAGTCCTGCAGAAGAAAACAATGTTAAATGAGACATTGTGCTTTTGAATCCTAGCTCCAGTCCCTGCTAATTGTGTGACTTGAACTAGTTACATAGCCTCTGAGTCTCCGCTTCCTTCTGGGTGAAATGGGGGTAACAACACCTACCTTGTATGGTCTGGGCTAGGATTAAGGTCTTTCTGACATCACACAAAAAGGTAAATTCTTGGTGGAATAAGAAGCAAAATGTACAAAACAAACTAGAAGAACATTTTCAAGATTTAAAAAAAAAAAAAAAAAAAAAACATTTAAACCTTCCTGTGCAGAACACAAGTGCCAGGATCCACAAACAACAGGTGACTTCATGAAAATGTAAAGTATCTCTATGACAAAGGACATGATAAACAATGGTAAAACACAAGTAACAGACAAGGTGAAAATGACTGCAACATTTTTAAAACACATCGGATACAATCACTTTGAAAAACTGCTTGGCACTTTCTAATAAAGCTTAAACACATACCTATGACCTAGTTATTCAGCTTCTAGGTATTTACCTAAGAGAAATGAGAACATATGTCCACACAAAGACTTGTGTAAAAACGTGCATAGCAACTTTATTTATAATAGCCCCAAACTGGAAACAACCCATAGGTCCATCAATAAGAGAATGAATAACCAATGTGTGTTACATCTATACAATGAAACACCACTCAGCAATTCAAAGGAACCAACTGCAAATACATGTAACAACATAGATGAATCTCAAAAATAGTATGTTGAGCAAAAGAAGCCAGATATAAAAGAGGTTATTTGCATGATCCCATTGTGTTAAGTACAGGAAAATAGAAATCTAATAAGCAGCGATACAAATCAGAATGATGGTTGCCTTTGGGTATTGCCTGGACAGGTGCCCGAGGGAACTTTCAGGAGTACTGGAGATGTTTTCTGTTTCGATCTGGGCGATGATTACACAAATGTACACATTTGTCAGAACTCTTCAAACTCTATATTTGAGATCTGCATAATTACTGTATATAAACTACATCTCAATTAAAAAGGCAATGAATTAAAAGAACATATATAAAGAGCTCCTAAAAATCAATAAGAAAAGGATAAGTACCATAGAAACATGGGCAAAGACTCTGAATAAACAATTCATTAATGATGAAACATACATGTCCAACAAACAAATAAAGAAAGATGTTCAGCTTCAGAAGTAAGCTGGGAGATGCATGTTAAAATATAAAGATTTCATCTCTGCCCATCAAGATAGCAAGAGTTAAGAAGATGAATAACATCAAATGCTGGCAATAAACCAGGAAAACAATAACTCATATACAACAAATTGGTGGAGGTTATTAAAAGGTGATCTGACAGTGCCTATCAAAATTTAAAAGTACATGCCCTTTGACCCAGCAATATGACTTCTAGAAATCAATATAAAAGAGAAATCATTTTAAACAATAGTATTTCTATACCATAGAATGAACTAGATCTAGATGTACCAATGTAAAAGGATATATAATGAAGTGAACAAAAGCAAAATGCAGAATAGTATATAGTATAGCACAATTCCATTTATATTAAAAAACCTTAAGTGTATACAACGACATGCAAATGTATACAGATATTCAGAGAGGGGACAGGAAAAATGTACTTTAAGTGCTGATAGAGTTACTGGGGGGTGGGGAGTGTCCAAGGGGTTGGAAGTGAGAGTGTTTGATAAGGGAGAAGTTTCTCATATAGCATTGTATATTTTTAGCATTGTTTTTATAATAAGAGTATTCCTGTATCCTTGCTGTAATTTTGAAAACAAACAAAAAATGTTTTTGACAGTCTCTCATGCTAACTAAGGATTTGTTAAGCAATTATTCAACAGATGCCTAGCCCTCACTAGATGCCCAGCACTGTGGGAGGGAGGCAAGGAACCCAAAGAAATGGGTCCATTCAAATCCTTGTACCTTCACGTCGGAATGATCACGAGATACTAATCATCCTACATACAGTCCCTGCTGTCACCCAAGATGTACTTGAAATCATCTGACAGCCGAAGCACGTGAGTAGTCAAACGTTATGTGTGTGGTGGGGGTGGGGAGTGCTTTCACTGAAAGTTAATATTATGGGCCAACAACCCCTTATCCAGAACCCCAGGAGCCAGGTGTGATTTGAAAATCATAAATTTTATGGTTTTCTTAGGTGCTACTGTGCAAAACCTGTCTGCTCCATAACACTCTTAGCAGAGTCTGGGGCAGCACCTTGCCATCAGCACACAGTATTTCCACAGCAAAGTGCATGAATATTCACACTGACTGTAAATAGTCACAGGTCAGGTCAGCTCAGGTTCTGCTGCCACGTGAGTTTGTGCTCAACGAACAAAATAAACTTTTGGTTATGAGAGCTTTTGAATGTTGGAATTATGGATAAAGGCAAGACCCCTAACTAGGCCTTTCCTTTAAAAGCCATTTCTGATGACATAATGTCGGCATGTTGTGCCTGCTCTTTTATTTCAGTCTGTCATCGTTGAGCACACAGTGGATGAGCCCAAGTTAAGGGAGCGTAGTGTTGGTGTCCCAGAGGCCTGGCCTTAGTGAGACACATGCTTTACATCTTTGGACCAACCATATTAAGATTAGGCATTGGCATATTTTCCATTTTCTACTCACCTCTAGGAAATGACCTAAGGCAACACACTGTGACACAGTCACATGCACGCATACATGAAACGCATTGCTAAAACCAGGCTCTTGGCTGACGAGCCATGGCTGGTGACTGTGTCCAGTGGCAGATCTTCATTTGTTAGTTGATGTAGGGAAATCCCAAGTTAGCGTTATGAAAGTCAGCTCAAGGGCATCAGGGTCTAAGGTGCGACGTTTCACATCGCCAGTTCTGTGAGTCTGGTTATGCTACCCACATGGTGAGAAAGCACCTAAGACAAAAAAGGAAAGTGGTCCCCGATTGGTGATGCCCCCTCGTGGCTGCCAGAAGCTAATACAAATCCTCTGCGGAGAGAAGTTGTTCTCAATCTGATTTACCAAAGAGAAACTTACGAAAAACCACACTCAAGGCAATGAGTCACCATGAGCAAGAGTCAGCAGAGAAAACAAGCAACAAATTTAAAGCAGGATGTCTCAACCTCAGAGCTATGAGCATTTTGAACCAGATAATCCTTTACTGTGGGACTGTCCTGTGCATTGCAGGATATCTAATAGCAGCCCAGTCTTCTACCCACTGGATGCCAGTAGCACTACTCTCCCCAGTCATAACAACCAAAACTGTCCAGACACTGCCAAATGTCCCCCAGAGGGAAAAATTGCCCCCAGTTGAAAAGCACTGATTTAAATTCTCAAAGACTTCAAATATTACAATAATGGGATAAGTTATGAAATAACTATGTATGAAATGTTTAAAGAAATAAAAGATGGAAGGGAAAAATGATCAAAGAATAAGAGACTACAAAAATATACAGATAGATGTCTATAAAGGATCAACTAGAACTTCTGGAAATGAAAAAAAATGATCTTTGAAATTAAAAATTCAATGGATGTGTTAGATACAGATAAAGAAAAAATTAATAAATTGGAAGAGAGATTTGAAGAAATTACCCCCAAATGCAATAGAAAAGCAAAGCATGGAAAATTTGATACAGAGGTTAAAAGACAAGGAAAATACGATGTAATGGTTAAGATATTACCAATTGGAGCTTCAGGAGGAAAGAATAAAGAGAAATGGGAAAGACACAATATTTGAAGAGATAATGCCTGAGCCTTTTTTGGATCCACATATGTAGGAAATCTGAAAGATATCAAGCAGGATGGAGGTGCAGGTTGTCGTGAGTTGGATGTGGAAAAGCTGAGGACTAAGCCACCAAGGCTCATCATTGAGACTGGAGCACAAATTCCACCCAGGGACCCAGGGACCCCACCCTGGCACCAACAGCAGGGACCGTGGGAGCTCCACAAAGGGAGCAATCACTAGGGACAGCTGGCCTCAACATAGCCTTGAAGGATGGACTCATCCAATGCTGAACCAACAGACCTTGGTCTGAGCCCTGTATTTTACAGGGCAGCCCAGGAGGTTGCCTGGGGGTGGGATTTAGAAGGGCAGAGAGGAAGTAGGGTGGTGTTCTAACCAGGAAACAAGCACAGGCAAAGGCGTGGAGGCAAGGCTGAACACTTCATGAGCAGAGGACCAGAGGGAGTCCTGTTGGATCAGATCAGGGAACATTTAAGAGAGTAATTATGAACCTGACTGGATGGACGAGGGGAGACCAGGCAGGGGTGTTTGGGCTTGGAACTCCAGGCCAGGGGTTGGCGAACTACAGCTTGTAGGCCAAATCTGACCCACTGCCTATTTTTGTAAATAAAGTTTTATTGGAACAGAGCCACACTCATTCATTTAGATATGGTCTGTGGCTGCTTTTGAGCCACATAAGCAGAGATGAGTAGTTGTGAGACAGCACTCAGAGCCTGCCAAGTCTCCAGTGTTCGCTCTCTGGCTCTTTGCAGACAATGCTTGTGATGGCTGCTCTGGGCAGCGGAACTGGCCAAGGAGGACTTTCAGCCACCAGCGTGAAGAGGGGAGCCTGGCAGTGGCTGCAGGACAGGGTGAGTTCTAAGAAGAGGGAGAAATGTGCGTAACCTCTGTTGAGTTCCTACTGTATCCCATCCCTTCACCCACGTTATCACTGTTGCCTCTCACAACCACCCTGCTGGGAAGCTGTTTTTATCTTCATTTCAGAGATGGGGAAAATGGGTCCAGAGAATTTAAGCGACTTTCTCAGGATCACCCCATGCTTTAGGGCAGAGTTGAGATTTAATTTCAAGTTGGGCAGACTCCAAAGCTCCAAGACTCAATGTTCTTCCCACCACAGCTCATCGCCTTTCAGGGCACTGTATATCCCAGATGGGAGGGGACAGCCCTAAGGTAGTCATTGGCTACTGTGTGTCACACTGGGCAATTTTCTAAATTGGAGAGGTGGTGAATGTTTCACTCCCCTGAGAACAGATCCAGGGGCCAACTCTGATCTGGAGAGGGGACCTCCAGCCTGGGGCTCCTCCGACAATTGCTCCCGCCTTGTCCAAACATGGGCTCCACCCAGTCCCCCTCCACCCCGGGTCTCCAGAGCCACTAGCTCTGCCCCAGCGCCTATCATTCCATCTCGCCCCCAGCGTCATCTCACAGCCAGATGCTAAAGGCAGTTGGGCGATACCATCTCCACATCTATGAAAAAAACCCGAGGGTTGGCAGCCCTGCACGGTGTCACCCACAAGAGATGACCCAGTTGATTCGCAACAAAATTGCAACACGGCCTCTGCTGCTACCCCTGCCGGATCCGAAGCCCTGGAGCAGAGCCCAGCAGGCCGTGTTGCTCCCCCAGCCTGGCTCCTGTTCCTCTCATGACTAATTCGGATCCTTGTCTCACAGCCACCACGACCACTTCATCCAGATAGGCCCTAACAGACTTGCTTCTTGGTTTTGTGGTCAAACTGGTTCTTGAAACTTCCCCAGAGGTCCAGCAGGGCTACGTCTGTCTGTGGGGAACTGTAACTGGCGGCCCCTTGAGATGGTTGAGGACTTGAGAAACCATGAGAAAGAGGTCAGGAACGTGTGGCTTCTACCTGGGGACTTGGTTATCTATGTTGGCGGGAATGAGAATCTACCCAGGAGATGCCAAGGGATGGGTCTGCTCCTTGCCAGCTCTCCACTGGGCCAGAAGCCAGGCCGCATGACCTCTGGCCCCAGCGTTTCCGTCAGGAGATGGGCACAGACACGGGCAACCTCCCCAGAGCAGATGGCAGAAACCCTGAGGCCCCCAGGCCTACTGGCAGCCTCCAACGGGCAGTTGCTGCACCCGCCTACGCTCCTGCCTTGGGAAACAGTCAGAGGTATATGTCGGCTCCAGGGGTACTGGACCCATGCCTGCCTGCGAGCTGGGGTGTCGGCTGTCCCAGATGCAGAAGAAGATGGAGAAGGGAGTGGGGGACCTACCATGCCACCCCCAGCCTTTCTCAGACACAGCCTGCTAGCTACTTGTCACAGCCCCACTTTGCTGTGGCTACAGCAAGTGTTCACATGGGGGAATAAAAGGACCAGGAACCAGAGAGGACAAGGTAGACAAGATTTCATGAGCATCTATTATGTGCCAAGCTCAGAACTGGACACATACAAGCGTCATCTCATTTTTCTCCTTACTTGATGAAGCAGACATTATTTTTTAGATTCTCCATGTGAGTTCCAGAGACACAGCAAAGTATAAACACTCAGGGAGCTGTGGAGGTTGCTCTTCCTGGATCCTAGCTCTGCTACTAACTACCTGTGTGATCTCAGTTTAATCATCCATCACATAGGGATTAAACAATATTAATCATCTCATATGATTATTACAAGGATTAAATGAGGTCATTTATATAAAGTACTTAGAATAGTGCCTGACACATTGAGAATAAAATGGCAGTGTTAATGAATTGTGATTTTTAAAATTATTATCCTCTTTTACTGCTGAGGAAATTGAAGATCAGAGAGGGGCGGTGACCCGCGCAAGGTCACACAGCTAGGGAATGGCAGTGCTAGGATTCACGCTCAGGTCTATCTGATGCCACCACCCCACTTCAAAGACTCTGAGTCCATAAAGGTCAAAGTAAAAAGAGAAACTCAGGTGTCCCTGAGCCCCAGGGCAAGGTCATTGCAAAGGCAGCTTCTGGGGTCTGTGGCTGTCCCTAAAAAGGGAGGGTTGTCCTCATAAAGTCATGGGGTGAGGTACCCTCAAAGGGACTTGGGGCTTCTCAGCACTCCCAGGGCCTGATGGGAACATGAGGAGGGGAAATGGCTCTGGGAGAAAGGAGGCTGCCTGTCCCCGAATTCCAGCCAATGATCATGCAGAAAAGAGTTGGGGGAAAAAGCTCAGCCCCCGGGGGGGCAGGGCCGGCCTGTGGGTGGTGAAAGAAGCCCTGACCACAGATAGACGCAAAGACCCATTGCCCAGCACAAGGACCGGTACACGCCCAGCACCCACACGTGAATGGTGGTACCTAAGCGTTGCCACAGCCCAAGACAAAAGTGGCAGAAGCTTCTGGCACAGCATCCTTCCTCAGCAAGCCCACATCCAGACACAAGTGGGCCAAGACCCTGGAACCTGAGGGAAGCTTCCCAGCCTTCTTGGGTATCCAGTTTTTCAGCTGTGAAATGCAATGATCAGACTGAGGTTAGGCGTGCACAGGGCAGAGTGCAGGGTGAGGTACAGAGCGTGACCCCCCTTTCTCCCGTGCATATCTCTGCCCACACCGACTCCCCATTCCCTCAGAGAGCCGGGCTTCCAGATGGGTTTCAACTGAGATTCTCTCAGTGTGACCCCCACACCGGATGGAAAATAAAAGTGCAACTTGAATATCGCTGCACAGGTGCAGCTGGTGGCCTTGTCTCCTGTTCTGGGGACCAATAAACATGAGAACCCTGGCTGCCTCCAGAGGTATGGCGTTCTCCATCATCAGTGGGTTAGGAAGACCGGCCAGCACCGCTTGGAGAGGAAATTGCTTCTGTTCTATTCATTCATTGACCAGAAGCCAGAATCTACAGCCTTCAAAATCCGCACAGGCCGGCCTGAGCCTCTGATTCCCTGTTGTTGGCCTTCACGACTATTTTGCAGGCAGAGCCCAGAGCCTCCTTGATGGAGTGCTATCTGCCTAATGAATGCATTTATGTGTGTTCAAGTTCAAAGCCAGCACAACGCTGGTGTGCAGGGATTAGAGAAGAGTGGGAGGGAGGCAGGGTGGGAGCTGGGGGCCTCCTGCACCCCAGCACGCTTCTCTACCGGAAGAGCTTGCTCACTTCTCCGGATTCCTGCGACTCAGCCCCTGCTCCTGAGCAGGCTGAGCCGTGAGGAAACCCACCCCTCCCAAGGCCTGAGGCACGCCAGGCATCGGGAGGGGGCTAAACGCACACTCGCTCCCAGAAGCATCTTTAGATTCCATAATTGTTGCTCTGAAAATCTGTCAGAGGCTCAGAAGGGCACCGAGGCAGCTCTTCGGAAGAGAAGCAGACAGCAGTGCAGGGAACCAAAGCCTCAATTACTCTGGGGACCGGAGCCTTTGAAAAGAGATGGTTTAATGAAAAGGTGCTGTCAAGAGCTAACCGTGTAGAAGGCAGCTTGTCCTCGGCTGCTTTCTCCCTGTCCCCTCCCTTCCCACTTAGTCAAGAGCCCCTGCCCAGCCCTGCAGACCCTAAGACCTCAGTGCCCGAGGATTAACCCCTGCCGGTTTGGACAAGAAGGAGCCACAGCGCTCAGAGGCACAGACCCGCTTCCTACAGGGCCTGCTTGCCACGTGGAGTCTGTCCTGTTACCCCGAGATGTGTCCCCGGATGCTGGACCTGTCGTTCCTGCTGATGCTCCACCCACCACTTCCCAGCTCGCTGGCCACCGTGGCTTGGAGAAGACCATGCAGCCACAGCGGGGGTTTCTATAGTGTCATTCGTTGCATTCCAGCTGTGTGATGTTGGGGTTTACCTTTCTGAGGCTGTTCCCTCCTTCGAAAGTAGGAATATAATACTTGCCACCCAGGGGATTGGGAGGAAGTTTGTGGAAAGCAACTCCCACAGTGCTTACCTTTTATTAGGTGCAAAGTTAAGCCCTATTCTCCTTTCCCTCCTCCGGTCTCCCTTCCTTTATGTAAATCATCAGGCCACTGAGGCGTGCAAATCTAGAAATAAAGCCAGAGCTATGCACTTGTCCTTTTTCTCAGACTACCCTGGGTCCCTGGCAGGGGGGCCAGGGGGACTTGGTCCCTGACCAAGGGGACTTTTCGCTCAGAATTAGAGTTCATCTTTAGTGAGTACTTACCGTGCTTGACAAGTAATTTCTCATTTAATTTCCAAACAGTCCTTTGATTTGGGTACTATTATGATTCCCATTTTACAGATGGGGCAACTGTGAAGTGACTTGTCCTTGGTCACACAGCTAGGAGGTGACAGAGCCAGGGAACCCAGGCGGTCTGGCTGCAGAGCCACGGTTGCACACTTTGCCCCTTGTCTGGCCCTCCCTAGTGCTGACCCCACTGTCTTGGTCTGCCCCACAGGCTGCTCACCTGCCTCCTGATTCCCCGGCGCCACTCTAACCCCAGGCACTTCTAAGCACAGCTGCTCCGGCTCAGCCTCCCCCTCTGCAAGCCGCTCTCCCTGAGTCTGATCCACCTCTGATATTCCTGGGCTCAGGAGCTGCTGCCACCTGCAGGCCTCGTGTGAGAACAGGCTTGAGCTCTAGTAGAGGATCTCAGGGAAAGGGGGCCTGGAGATCCCATCCCTGCTACACATGCTCTACCCTGGTGGCGAAGCCAGGGCAGAGGCCCAGGACTTACAGTGTCCTGGAGAGATTTGCATCTGGGCTATTCCACAATGATAATCTAGACCCTGCAAGAAAAATAAGGGGTGCACTAAAGTGCACACAAGCCGTGGGAGGCATTAAGATGAGCTCCAAGGGAGACCTCACCATCCGGGATGAGTCAGCCTCCTGGTACAGTCCTGCCTGACAGCTCTCAGAAAGCACATTTTGTGTTTCTGCGCTACCTTTCGTTTCTAGCCTGCTAAAGTCTCTGCTGAGTGAGCCAGGATCCAGCTGGAGGAAATCTGTGAAGCTACGACATGTCCCCGTCTCGAGACTGTGATGGGCTCTTCTCCTCCAAGTAGTAGGTACAAGCAACACTGCTCCATGAGGGATCAACAGAGCTGCAAACTCAGAGTGACAAACAGATTTAGGATCCGCAGCTGAAATTCAGACTGAGCTGCAAAGCTGGGCATTGTCTGCCAGGGACCCAGGGTAGTCTGAGAAAAAGGACAAGTGCATAGCTCTGGCTTTATTTCTAGATTTGCACGCCTCGGTAGCCTGATGATTTACATAAAGGAAGGGAGACCGGAGGAGGGAAAGGAGAATAGGGCTTAACTTTGCACCTAATAAAAGGTAAGCACTGTGGGAGTTGCTTTCCACAAACTTCCTCCCAATCCCCTGGGTGGCAAGTATTATATTCCTACTTTACAAAGGAGGGAACAGCCTCAGAAAGGTAAACCCCAACATCACACAGCTGGAATGCAAAGCAATAACATCAGTGATAATAACAACACCAATCTGCTCACAGTTAACATTTAAATAGCACATGCTGGGTTCTGGATAATGTATTGACGCCTTTAAACCTCACCAAGCAACCATTAGGTAGTATTATTATCCCCATTCTACAGATGAAGAAACTGAGTACTGACATCTGTAACCCTCACCCAGTCCCAGCTGCCCTGACATCTTCATGTCACAGACCGATGGTATCGGGGAGCAGAAAACAATGCCTGTGCCCCGGAAGACAGTGGCCCCTGGGCCCTCCTTTGCCTCCTTCCCGGGGTGGGCTCCACTCTGGAGGAAACATTGCCACAGCTGGCCTCTGGCGGCAACAGACGGCACCAGAACTTTCAGGAGAACTGGATGGCGGCTTTGATGGCTCCAGGCCCACAAACAATTGTATCCCCACAACTTGAGAAAGGGCAGCTGTCATTGCCTCATCTGCCCAGAGACGTGGCAGCCATGGGTGTTTGACCTCTGCTGGCAATTTGCAAGCCCAGGAGCTGGTGCAAGTTTGTTTTGTTTTGTTTTCTCTTTGTCCCCATAAAACTGGAGTAGGTGGTTCCAGAGGTGCAGAGCACAGCTGGAAAAGCCCCTGGGGCGATGGGAGTGAGGAGGAAGAACCAGTTCAGCAGCTAATGTGGAACAGACAAGTGAGTGGGAGAATGAACAGGTGATGAAAGATTGAGAGTAAGAAGGGTCGGAGAGTGAGGCAGAGAGACTGGCAGGACAGACAGACAGACAGACAGAGAAATAGACACAAAGAGGAACCAAGGCAGAGAGAAAGCAAGAGGGAAAACCAGGAACGGAAGCTCTGCCCAGTGACACTGCTGCCTGAAGGCAGGCTGGCGGGGTGACCCCCCGAGTGTGTGACTTGCAGCCACTGCTGGTCCTAGAGTTCCACCACCATCCCCAGGAACAGCGCAGAAAGGCTGTTTCTAGTCCAGAAACGTGCAGGACAAGACTCTATCACGGTGACTGTCCCTTAGTCTAACGTCACCTCACCTCCTGCAGCACGAGTGGCCTCCCGACACTTCCACGTGTGCCACCCCGGGGCTCCGCACACCATCCTAAAGGAAGAAGGTTGGAGATTAGAAACGTAAGCTCAGAGGCAGAAGCAACTTTTCTAGGGTCACCCAGCCATGCAGCAAGTTGGTGCCTCGCAGAGACTGGAGCCCAGCCTGGGGAGTCTCCATCACACGGGACCAGGGGCCTGTCAGCTCTTGGAGGTGAGTCAAGGCACAGGGTGCCTGGGCCAGATGAGGGCAGTGGGTGCAGAAGCCTCTCCCACCTTCCCACCCGATTCCAGCGAGGCGATGCATGTTCCTCCTTGCTCGGTGTTCCCGCCCCTGGGCCTCGACCGTCTGCCTGGCAGTCCACTTAGTCCTTGTCCCCAGCTCTGACCCACACAGTCCGGGGCCCACCAAGCCTGCCAGCCCCCCAAGCCCTGCCGGCCTGCAGGGTGGGAGGGGACCCGGAGCATCACGGTATCCCATTTAGTCCTACTAGTTCTAGCATCATCTACTCACAAAAGACTCCGCGATGGCCCTGCCCTCGCAGAGCTGGGTGCTGCAAGGGACACACAGCACTGTAACACACTCACCTAGTGCAAGGTGGTGAATGAGGAAGTGCTGGGGAGGACAGGAAGCTGGGCAGGACAGCAGGGTCACAGGTGCCTGGGGTGGCTGGAGTGTAGCATGCACACCCGGGTGGGATGGGGGCACCAACAGCGGGAGTCCTAGAGGCAGGGCCGAGAGGTGACCTGGGGCCATCTTAAGAAGCTTCTGGTCCCCCCTCCTTCCACTCCCCACCTCCTTGGAGTCACGGCTCAATCCTAGAGGCAGCAAGCAGACGGGGCTTCCCCATAGCACAAGCACAGCGGTGTGTCCGGGGCCTGCCTTCTGCATTCCTCCCTCAGCTCTCCCATCCTCACCTCTGCTGAGGGTCACTGACACAGGGAGGCCTCCGCCTCCGCTCCCTGCACACTGGTCCACATCACCTGCCCCCCTTCCCACTGGCGGGGAGCCTTTGTGCCAGGCTTGCTTTAGGGAAGTCTCCCTGTGGAATCAAACCTTGTGAGGCTGCAGGACAACTATCCCTATCTCCTGCATCAAAGCCACTGAGCCCACCGGCTAATTCCTCAGCAGCATTAAAATGTGCAATAAAAACTGGCCCAGTAGGTTTTCCAGCATTTGTACAGCAAACCCCAGGGTCTCCTCTGTGTGTTTCTGCAGCTGTCTAGCAGGGTGACAAGCACCAGAGTCAGGCGGAAGGGGAGGACTCTTGATGCCAGCTGTAAGTCCCACGGGAAGTCCCAACACACACAGCCATGCCTGAGGGACTGGTTTTCATTGTGGTGGCTTTGCTAGGGGTCACCGTGCTGGTACAAGGGCCTCAGACTCACATCAGGCTGTGCCCTGAGTGTTTCAGGCAAGATTTCCCAGGAGCCTGAGTCAGAAATCCTGTCCTTTCAATGCTTCCTCCTGGCCAGGACACCACGCAGCCAGTGCCAGGCTCAGGCCATCCGCTGTGCTCCCGGGGCCCCAGAGCTGGTCAGGGAACCCTGTACTGCCCAAGCACTTGTGCCTTCAAGCCCTGACCCATTTCTCTGACCCCCTGAGGACCGGGTCTACAGGCTCCAGGCTCAGGCTGGGCCTGGGAGTCAGACAGAACAGAATTTTGAGACCCATCTCTTCCACTTACTCACTGTGTGGCCCTAGGTGGGTTCCATAACCTCTCTGAGCCTCAGCTTCCTCATCTATAAAAGGGAGATTTCATCCTTCCCGCACAGGGATGATGTGTGGACCGAACAAGGTAATGTCCAGACAGTCTTCATTCAGCACAGCGGGGACGGCCCCCAGCAGAGCTCAGCAAACTTTGCCTACAATTATAGGCTGTTATAAAGCACTTGGCAATGGAGTACATACTCCACAAATAAGCACCACACAAGTGTAAATAATTATTAATTATTATGATGACTAATCATAATTATTGTTGATGATAAACGTGAGAAATGCCACCCAAACGCCAGCTCCCCCACTCAATCTGCCTGCAGACAGACATCACCCCTTCACCATGCAGAATCATTCCAGGGCCCAGGAAGAGACCTGGTTCCCAGCAACCAGACAAGGAGACTGTCTTCCCTCCGCCCTCTGAGCAGCATGGGCTAGTCTCACCCAGGCAGGTGACATTCACCCAAATGCATCCCATCTGGCTGTTCAGGTTGCATATGGCCTGCATCTATTCTGTTGGACTCCTCTGACTCTGGGTTGTTAAGTATGTTGGATATCACCTAAACAAGAACACCCCCTGTGATTACGAGTCCTGGCTCATGTGCAACAAGGCTGACCTGTGTGCATAAAGTGACCTCGGGAAATCCTTGTTTTGCTCCCAGAACTCTGATTCTGAGAAGAGAGCACATAGGCAGAGTGGGCTCTGTTGAGTGTGCAAATTTACTGCCATCCTGAAAAATGAATCAGAGCAAGGCCTATAGAGGTACCCAGGGCCTAGCTCAGCACCCAGCATTGTAGGAGCTCAATAAATGCATGGATGGGTGGATGGAGGGGCAGGTGGAGGGGTGGGTGGAGGGAGGGGTGGATGGAGGGGTGGGTAGATGGGTGGATGGAAGGGTGGGTGGAAGTGTGGGTGGATGGAGGGGTGGGTGGATGGGTGGATGGGTGGATGGAGGGGTGGGTGGAGGGGTGAGTGGAGGGGTGGGTGGAGGGAGGGGTGGAGGGAGGGGTGGGTAGATGGGTGGATGGAAGGGTGAGTGGAGGTGTGGGTGGATGGAGGGGTGGGTGGATGGGTGGATGGGTGGATGGAGGGGTGGGTGGAGGTGTGGGTAGAGGTGTGGGTGGATGGATGGGTGGATGTGTGGAGGGAGGGGTGGATGGAGGGGTGGGTGGATGGATGGGTGGATGAGTGGATGGGTGGATGGAGGGGTGGATGGATGGGTGGATGAGTGGATGGGTGGATGGAGGGGTGGATGAGTGGATGGGTGGATGGAGGGGTGGATGGATGGGTGGATGAGTGGATGGGTGGATGGGTGGATGGAGGGGTGGGTGGATGGGTGGATGGGTGGGTGAGTGGAATGCATGGTACTAACTTTGCCATAGCTTATGCTTTGACATCTGGAACCTTTGTGGCCTTGCAGAGGCTGGCCTTGGAAGGGCCAGTTCTAGTGATAGTCAAGGACTCACCTGTGAGTATGCCTTGCATGTGTGTCATAGTCTATTCATGCCACTATAACAAAATACCACGGGTTATGTAATATAATAGGAACAGAAATGTATTTTCTCACAGTTCTGGAGGCTGGAAGTCCACGATCAAGGCACCGACAGCTTTGGTGTCTGCTGAGGGCCCAGTCTCTGCTTCCAGGAGGTGCTCTGAGCACCGTGTCTTCCACAGGGGAGGAAGCTGCGTCCTCGCATGGCAGACGGGCAGACGAGCAAAAGGAGCAAAGGGCCTGGCTAGCTCTCCAGCCCTTTTGTAAGGCCCTAATCCCATCTGTGAGGGTGGAGCCCTCCTTAAGGCCCCGCCTCCTAATACTGTTGCACTAGAGATTAAGTTTCAACATGAATTTTGGAGGGAACACAAACATTCAAACCATCGCAATATGCAAACCAGTCCTGAAGCCACAGCCCACCCCCCACCCCATCTACTGGGCTGTCACATTCAGGGCCACTAACTCCCTGCCCTAATCACCCCAGGGCTAGGTATCAGGCAACTAGGGACAGCCCTATGTCCCAGAGCCTGCTGAAATTATTTAAACTGGCCAATCCTGAGCCCGCTTGCCCTGCCCATGCCCTGCCACAGACTCCACAATAACGGCTCCCGCCCGTGCCGGCCCCTCGCTCCTTCCGCCTCCCGGCCTGCTCAGAGCATCCCCATGGGGCCCCGCGTGGCATGGCGTGCCCCCTCCTCTCGGGACCGTAACCAACTCACTTTTCAGTGGCGATTGTCTCCTGACCTGTTGGCCTCACCATACTCAAATAATAATAAAACCAACATTTTAAAACAGGGAGGGAAGGAAGGAAGGAGGGAGGCAGGGAAAGATGGACGGAAGGAAGGAGGAAGGGAGGGAGGTAGATGGACAGATAGAAGGAAGAAAGCAGACAGGGTGAAATCGGCCTGGGTCTCGGGGTCCTGCAGGGATGACTGGCCTACAGCTCGGCTCCATGTGTTGAAAGAAGACTCTTTCTCCCAGCAAATTGCACGTGTATCTGGGAGGTTGTCCCTTCATAGTGCCACAAGCCAGCAATCCACATGGCATATTCTCATTCCCTTTGGGGACAGAGAGACTTTGATCTGAATGGTGGCCCTGCCCTTCACTGGCTGTGAGACCACAGACAACTGACTTAGACCTTTCTGTTTCCTGTATATTACATACGTCTCACACACACACACACACACACACACACACACACGTACCTTTCAGTCCATCGATGCTACAATGACATGGTGCGTGCACAGCGCAGCTCCCTGCTCAGGGCACGCACTCCACTCCGTAAATAATGAGTGTTGTCACTTGGCTACTCTGCAGTCCTGCATCCTGAGTGCCATCTGGTAGAAAGACGGCGCCACTTGTCCTAAATGTCTTCCTCACCCAGAAGCCCCTATTTGGATCTCGTGGCCTCTGCCCCCCCAGAGAGCTGTCCTCACCCCTGCCAGGCCCCAGACCAGAGTGGAGGGCTCAGGGGGCAGACGCTTGCTCCCTGTGGGGGGAGTAGCCCGGGGCTGGGTTTCCACAGTCCTCCCCTCTGGAGTTGCGTGACCCCTTCCTGCTGAGACACTGCTTGGCTCTCCCCGCTGGTTTCAGAGCGAGAAAGGGGGGGACCTTTCCACTGGAACAGCGTTTCGATCGCCCCTCTCCCCTGCACACCATCACTCAGTAAAAATAGCTAATTTTAAAATGGCTGCTCTTATGACGGACGAGATTAATGGATCTTGAAGAGCAGCCAGTATACCAACTGCTCCTGCAGCCATGATGAAAGCTAATAATGTAGAAAATTCTGCCAATTCCTTTAATTCATGAATATTTAAGCCTGTGAAAAATCTGTCAGATTATATCATTTTTTTCTGGTGATTTTCCGCCTAAGTACATTCGTGGCGGCCTGCCAGTTGCGCAAGAAACTTCAGCGGCAGCAAAATCGTTTTTGTTGTTGTTGTTACTATGGACTGTCATCTTCTCCTTGCTGAATTTATCCCCCCAGCCCGGGATGGAGAACGCACTTGAGACAGCCAAAGGCAACCCTGCGCTTCAGCTCAGCGCTCAGATTCTTCTCTGAATGCAAAGGCTGGCGGGGGGCCTTCGCGAGCAGAGCCCACGGTTCCCAAATGGTATTCCAGGGCACCCACGCCTGCCTCTGCGGGGTCCAGGGCCTCCCAGGGAGGGGTTGGGCTGCAGATGCTGAGCGGATGGGGCTGCGGAACCCAACACCCACTTCCACCAAGCAGTTTTACTTTATGCATGTAAAATTTCCCTGGAAAGAAGGGCTGTCCCAAGTTTTAAAAATTTTAAAAGGGATGAGAACAGAAACCAAGGCTCTGGCCCACCCTGCTCAGATAACAGATGGAGAAACCGGATCCCCATGAGGGTAACTGGTGTGTCCACCTCACAGAGAACATGAGCCGTGACACCTGAGCTGTGGCCAGGGTCCCCAGCCCCAAGTCAGCACTCTCTCGTGCCCAGCACACCCTGGCCGACCTCCTGACCACCCAGCACAGCCTGTCTGGGGAAAGCAGGAAGCAAGGTTAGGATGGGCCGCAGCAGCCCCGCCACGGTGGAAAGGCCTCTCCGAAGCCAAGATATTTCCTGCGAAGACACGAGAGAGACAATGAGCGTGTTTAGTGACTTGGGAGGGAGGGAGGGAAGGGTGGCCAACTCCAGAGATGATTATCATTCAGGGACCCGCTGGCTGGAGGAAGGAGCGAGCTTCTTTTTATAGGAACTCCAGTTCCTCGTTTTGTTCTCCGCAGAAAGCCGGCTCTGGAGTCAGCTGGCAGCAGAGCCAGGCGAACGCGTCGGTTCTGGCCACGATGGCCCGGGTTCAGCGCTTGCTCCAGCTGGTCACGTCCTCACCGGGGCGGCCGGCCGGCCTCCTGCCCACACTCTGCCAGGAGCCCAGGTCAGCCTCGCCTGGCCGCGGCCGGGGCCCGTCCAAAATCAACAAGTCTTTTGTGCCTCTCCTTTGGACGCCGTGTAATTACAGCAAACATGTATTGGCGGTGCACGGCGATTGTGAGGCAATTGTTGAAGGATCTCACATGCGCTTGGCATTTGGTCTTGGAGAGCAGCGCGAGGAACCACGGCTCCAGTTGGCTCGTGCTGGCCAGAAAACAAGAGATTTTCAGAAGTCGTGAGCGCTGTGTTGGCACGGCGGCCCCGGCGTGTAGTTCATCAGCTATTTCCTTGACAGTGGGTTGCGTCTTACCACCAAGCCAGCCGACTGACTCATGAGTCAGTGCCTTCAAAAATAAATAAATAAGCGGGGCCCACGGTGCCCGCCGAGCAAAACACGTCAGGCTGCCCGCAGCTCGGCCCCTGCCGCTTTCCGGGTGGTTTCATTTTTCTTCTTTTTGTCCTCTTGTTTGAAAACGATGAAAGTGAAACCGCACACCTCCCCCCTCAAGCTGTTCTGTTTCCATGGGCAGCCGGAGGAGACAGGTGGGTGACGAGGTCTCCCGGAAACGTCCCCCCTCGGCAAATTCACGTCGCCGTCAACCAGGCCTGGCCTTGGGGGCTGCTGTGTGCCCCTGCTCCGAGCCGGGCCCCGTGGAGGGAGGTCAGGCTGGTTCAGTTGATACTAGTTGACTGTGTGACACGGACTAGGGACTCACCTAGGTGTGCCTTGCTTCAGCCTCTCAAGAGCTGTATGCAGAAAATAGCTTTATCCTCAATTTGTAGATGAGGAAATAAAGATTTCTGAGGCTAAGATCCGTAGTCAGGTCATACTTAGTAAGTGGCAGAGTGGGGTTGGAACCCAGGTCTGTCTGAGTCTGACACCCCTCCTGCCAACACTCACCTCGTTCCAAGACTCATCGTCCGTAAATATCTGATGCTCTGAGCGCACCAAGCGAGGTCGTTGGGCTTCCAGGGGTGATTAAAACTGACCTGCTAAGACTGACATTTAAGCCTGGGAGGCAGAACATCAGGGGTGAATTAGACAGTGAATCATTTCATTGCGACTGTGGTTAATGCTCTCAAGGAGAGGGACAGAGTGGTTATAGCATAAGAAGGGACCTGGCCTGGGCTCATGGGCCCAAGAAATCTGAGGGATGGTAGGAAGTAAGTGGGCACAGCACCCCTGGCAGAGGGGACTGCAGGAGCAAAGGCCCTGAGGCCAGGAGGAGGGTGCTCTGGGAGCCACAGGAGGCTGGGGAGGCTGCCATACAGGTGGAGAATGACGGCCATGTGGGTGGAGAACCTGGCACAGGCCTTGAAGGCCAAGCAACGACAGGGGGTTTATCCTAACAGCAAGGGGTAGCCCTCAATGGGGTTCAAGCAGTGGCATAATGAGATCTGAGTTTTTAAAAGGACCTCCTTGGTTGCTTTATCAACTGTAGACTAGAGAGGCAGGGATGGGTGTGGCGGGCGTCACTGAGAGACTAGCGGGACCAGTGGCTCGTGGTTTAGGGTCTCGCTGGAGACACAGGTGCTGAGCACAGCCAGGCCTTCTCTCCTGACCCCCTCAGCTCCCCTCAAAGATGCTCCCAAGGGCCTATCGGTTAACTAAGGTAATCTCATGCTTGGGGAAAAATCCTACAGCTGCAGAAAAAATGCTCAAAGAGCAGAGGGGCCGGGCTGCGGCCTCACAGCCGTTCTCCGGCCCTCGGTTCCTATGGCTCTCGGCCTGGGCCCCGGCCCCTCGCTGGTGCCTCGTTGCTGCAGGAAGGGCCGGGCACAGCGCTCGGCATGAGGCCAGGTTGGGGTGATGGCAGAGCCACGCCCCTGTCCTCTTCTCCCTCCTGGCTCCACACTGTCTTAAGTCGCTCTTTTGGGCAGTCTCTTATGAACCTTTAAAGTTGGCTTTTGAAATCGCTGAACCAGATTTCACCAGTGTTGAAGAAGTTGCTCCTTTCCTGCCTCCCGGCCTTTGCACGTGCAGCCTCCTCCCCACGGGGCTTCGCTGGTCCCGCCTCAGCCTTCTGGGGCCTCAGCGCCAGGTGCAGACCAACGTCCAGTCGGAGCTCGGGCTCCCTCCCCAACTCCCACCCCCAGCTCTGCTCCACCTCACCCTACTCCTGCCCAGCAATGGGTGGTTCCCTCGCACGGGCCAACTTCCTCGTTCTGTGGGGCTGTGGCTTTCAAGGGGAACAGGGGTCCCAGGGCTGTGAACGGGCCTCTTTTCCCTCTCCTCCCTGGCAGGACTGTCTTGGGATGGGCCAGTCCTGACTGTCATGCTCCCCTCCCCTCCCTTCCCCTCTCCCTTCCTCTCCTCGCCCCTTCTCCTCTTCCCTCCTCTTCCTTCCCGTCTCCCCACTTCCCTTCCATGGCAGCTGGGCCCCATGGCCCCTGTCCCGGCCTAGAAGGTCTGGGGCTGGCCGGGGCGCTAGGCTTTGGGGCACACGCCCTCTCCTGCCCTGTCTCATCCTCTCTCTGCTGCTCCCACCCCTTCCAGGACAGAGCAGGACTCAGCTCTGGGCCCCACCTTGCTGAGTCCTTCTACCAGTCCTGTCCCTCTGTCCTGGGAGCATATCAGCCCTGCAGAGGCTGGGACACGAACCTCTCTGCCCAGAGCCCCTAACAGCCCATGTAGGGGTCAGGCTACAGACTGGGGGGGGGGGGGTGGGCACACAGAGAGCCACTGCCAAGCCCCCGGCAAGGGGGAGTCACACCACCCTCCCCAGGCTCCTCAGGCCTCAATACCACTGAGGCTGTCAACTTGAGGATACGATTGGAACCAGGCTGCAGTTGCTCCAGCCATCCTTGCAGGGCTTTCTGCCTCCTTCCTGTCTGCTCCAGACAGGGGCACCCTGGCCCCTTCCCTGCATCCATCCCCTCGGGCCCTCCCGCCCCAGCACTGCACCACCCCGAGGGCCACCTGCCTCTCTCCCGCCCCTGCCCTGCCCTCCCCACCTTGACCAGGACAAGTGACTTGCAACAGCGTTGAGGGGTAGGGGGACGACAAGCCGGGCTGATGCACCTGCGGGTGCTGGCGGGGCAGCGGCCTCGCTCACCAAACATACATCATGCAAACTTATTGCTCAGAAAACATCGCGAACACCACTAATTCATAAATACTTAATGCCCCCCACTGCGGAGCAGCCGGGGCTCCTGGGAGGCAGTTGGTTGTCTCCAGGAAGGAGGAGGCCGGGTCCTCCCCAGGCCACCCTTCCTCCCAGCCCTCCTCCCCAGCTGGGCACCGCCCAAGTGCTGAGCAGGTGGTTTCGCTTCCTGGCTGTGCTGGCGGTTTTATTTCATCTGGCCCGAGGATGCCCACTGCCAGGCCTGTGTGGCATCCTGTGTGGCCTTCAGCCCTGGGGACACTCCCAGTCTGATGCAGGGTTCGTCTTCCCTGTCCTGGGGTGGCACCCATCAGGGACACAGCCAGGGGGAGCCCAGACTTGCTGGGGAGAAGGGCAGGCCAGCCGACAGTCCCATCCTGTCTGGGACAGGCAGGAACAAAAGGAGACTCTGTCCATGCTGCTCACTCCCCTCCGGTGGGTCTGGCCACCACCCCCACCTTTGCCACTAGGATGACAACTGGTGGCACAGCCAGTCTCTGCCTGCCCCTGCCCTCCCGTGCTCCGACTCTCCGGACAGCTCCTCCCCAGCACCTTTGCCTGCTGGTGTCTGCTGGGGCTCAGCCATGAGGAGGCCCCAGCAGGAAGAGACGGCAGAAGGAGAGAGGTAAGGTGTGTCTCTAGCACCCCTGCATCCTCCGTGCCCAGGCCCCCCCTCCAGGGCTCCCCTTGCCACCAGGTTCCCATAACAGGCCAGACTGGTAACAGCTTCCACCCCTGCTAGTGTGTGGGTGCCTCGGCACCCCTCTTTCGTCCCCTCCACCCTGCCCTCCCCTCCATGAGCAATCCCTGCCCTCTCTCCCCTCCCGTGAGCCATCCGGGTGAGCCCCTTCCCTGCAGGGCCCTGACAGAGGCTTGCTTCACCTCCACCTCCCACCTGCTCTGCCTCTTGGCCTCTGGGCCCTCAGAGAAGAGGCAGAGAAGGCAGCGTGGGCTGGGGAAAGAGCTGGCTTTGAGGATCATGCGGGTCTAGCTTCAAGCCCTGGCTGGGTCATTTAACAACCATGAGAACTTGGGCTGATCCTTTAACTTCTCCAAGCTTCGGTTTCCCCTTCTATAAAATAGAGATGATGTGAGCAGCCTCCCCGTGAGCGAGGAAGGTGAAATGAGCCCCCAGGCTCACTTGGATTCCTCGCTCTTCCTCTGGGCACGCAGCCAGTGGGGAGTGGGCAAGGCTGCAGGAGGCCCAAAGGCCAGAGAGCCCCCAGCCATGCCCATGGGTCCCCCAGAGTCTCTCCTGCATCCCCCAGGTCCCAATAGGCTGAAGTCTTTCCACCATGGGCCCCAGGGGTCTCAGGCACCTTGAGCCTCCATCCCCAGACCTCAAAGCCACAAAGAAAGAAATGACTGTCGAGGTTCCTGACGATGCCCTCAGACCACAGGGAGACGACTGACTCACCCTGACACCAAGAAACTGAGGTTACCCTGAGCCGACTCTGTGGGTAGCCCCCACTCCAGCCCAGGGAGCTCACAGGACGAGAGGAAGTTGATGGTGAAAGGGGTCTGTCTGCCCGCCCCAGCCAGCGGCCTGCCTCCCCACTCCTGTGTGCCCCATGCCCGGGCAGTCTAAGAGTAGCAAAAACACCCTCCATGTCAATGCCACCACTGGGCCACATGCAGCGCACGTGTGCCATGCGTGGGTGAGTGGGCAGAATGGCTCAGAGATGAAGAGCTTGGCTCTCAGCTCAGACCACCTGGATTCCAACCCCAGACAGAGGTGGCATCAGAGGATCGTCCCAGCCCCCTGCAAGCCTCAGCGCCAGCTGCTCAGCACTCAGTCGTGGCCCCACCCCAGCTCCCCCCGGCCCCGCCGTGCCCTGAACCAGCCTCAGTACCCAAGAAAGCCATTCTGACTATCTCCGCTACTTCTGGACGGTCAAATAATCTGACTGATCACCAATTTCTCTGATACCATATGTTCATTCATTCCAAAACTATTTACCAGTCACCCACGACGTGTCAGGCACAGTGATGGAAGTAGGAGAAGTCAGAGAAGCAGGCAGAGGCCTGGCCATGCGTGCCTTGGGCCCCTTGCGCGGTTTTATCTTTCCCCTGGCAGCAGTGGCAGGCCTTGAAAGCTTTCTGGGACGGAGGGGAATGTGATCCAATCTGCACCATGAAGAACAGACGGGTGGAGCTGGCGTGGGCAGGGAGGCCACTGGGGGACCTCACAGCAGTCAGCTGGGACACAGTGGCCATGTGGGCTGGTGACAGAGCTGAGAGAGGACATGGAGAGGTGGCGACAGAGCTGGAGGGAGTACATAAATCGACAGGACTTGGTAATGGCTTTACACTGGAAGGGTGTGGGAGTGAGAAGAAAAAGGGCCAAGGGTGACTCTTGGGTTCCTGGATCGTGCGACTGGGTGGATGGCGTTGCCATTCAGTGTGCTGCGGAACCCTGCAGGGAGGACCAGCTGTAAGGATCAGCAGTGGAGGGATGAGGGTCACGACTTCCGTTCTCAACGTAACCAATTTGAGATAATGTTGAGAGATTCTTGAGATGTCATGTGTACAACGAAACACACGAACATGGAGCGCCAAAGAAAGATGAGTCCTCCACATGGAGGGGAGCGTTCAGGGCAAGCACGTGGATGAGATCTGCTGAGAAAAGAGGTCCACGCCCTGAGAATCTCCAAAGTGCAAGGCCAGGTGGAGGGGAGAAAAAGTTGCAAAGGAGCCAGGGAAGCAGGGACCCAAGAGGTGGGAAGGAAATCAGGTCAGGGTTGTGTCCTTAGGGAAGAGACGTGTGTTAAGAAGGAAAGTGCAGTGTTGCACACAAGGTCAAGGAAGACCAGGACTGAAAATTGCCCACCAGGTGCAGCAACACGGAGCTTGTTGGTGCCTCGGTAAGAGCTGCTTTGGAAAGCAGCTCGGACTGGAAACTATCTTCATTAATTTCTTTTTATATCTCCTACTCTGTGCCAGGTACTAGGTATTCTGTGGTACCCAACAGAGTGGCTCACCGAGTCCCTGAGGCACCCCACCTTCCAGATATGTGACAGACTTGCACCATCTAGTCCCCACCAGATGGTGGGACCACATGACTGGTCCTGGCCAAGGAGCTGTGAGTGGCACTAATGGAAGCCACTTCCAGGCTGAGCAGGTAATTGCAGGTGAGAGACCCTCCAGGGCTCTGTTTTCCTGCTGGGGTCAACACAGTGGTTGCTGTCTCAGCCTGAGCCCCAGTGACTCTGGCAAGCAGAGCCTCCTTGCCACATTCTTCGATATCACCTTGATGTTCTGCTACACTATCCCACATCCAGCTCAATATTCTGTCTGCGGACATCCCCCTAACATGGGCACAAAATGAATAAATAAGCTTTACCTATTGATTGAGGTTTGACCTCATAGCTGAGAAGGGTCCGTGGCACACAAGGAAGCCACAGCCCTCGGGCTGGGAATCCCTGCTTGTGCCCTGAGTAAGGCACAACCGAGATGGCCTCGCGATGACAAGTGGAGGCTATGCGCAAGGGAGGAGTGGTTGATAAGAACAGAAACAAAGAGATGACAGCAAGAGGCAATGAGGAGGCCAGGTGCAGTGGCTCACGCCTGTAATCCTAGCACTTGGGAGGCCGAGGCGGGTGGATTGTTTGAGTTCAGGGGTTTGAGACCAGCCTGAACAAGAGCAAGACTCCATCTCTACTAAAAATAGAAAGAAATTAGCTGGAAAACTAAAAATATATATAGAAAAAACTAGCCGGGCATGGTGGCACATGCCTGTAGTCCCAGCTACTAGGGAGGCTGAGGCAGGAGGATTGCTTGAGCCCAGGAGTTTGAGGTTGCTGTGAGCTAGGCTGATGTCACGGCACTCTAGCCAGGGCAAAAGAGCGAGACTCTGTCTCCAAAAAAAAAAAAGAGGCAATGAGGAGAAAAATCATTGACAACCCTAACTGGGAGCTTCCACGTTGACATATGCTTTCTTTGGCCAAGAAAGAAACTGTTCTCTCCGAAGGCAGGGACATTTTAAGAATGTAGCCTTTTTGTTGGACTCGTGTCTTTTGCCCTTATTTCCTCTACGATGCTGGTCAAGGAATGTATGATCTCTCTAACCTACAGAACCACCGCTTTCCTGCTTACCATCTTCCCATGGCTCTGCAGCTCCCAAAGCAAAGCTGGAAAATGCACGACACGCAGGCTGTCCCTCCCAGCTCCCAGGCCTGTGGAAGACATCTCCAACTGATGACATCACTCTCTCAGACTAGATGCAGCCTCAGAATCTTTCTTAACACAGTGTTCCAAGCCACTACCAATCCATCACAGTTGGCTTTCAGGTTAAAATGGTTTTGCTTTCTTTAGCCTTCTGAATGGCCGTAAATTAAGCCCCATCTGGTTTCCCTACCTTACCTCCCAGAAGTCTTCCTCACCTATTTTATATTCCAGTCATGTTGAGTTAGTTCTTGCTGCCTAAATACACCAAGTTCTCTTACCCCTCTTTGCCCTTGAACATGCTGTTCCCTCCATCTCATCCCACTCCCCACCCCAACCTCGTCTTCCTAGAGACCCCATGTGAATGCCCACTCAATTGTTCCCTGTGTGCCCGGGACTCCCTCTGCGTACTTCTGGTGGGACATCACTTGGGACAGCATCATGCACTGCCACGATGGTGGGCCCCACCAGCATGAGGGCAGAACCACGCATTTGCACGTTGAGACGCACCCCCCTCAACTCCCTAGCACAGCCTGGGGATTGCTCCCGGTGGGCACCCAGCAAAGATGAAAAGAATAAAGCGATAAGGGAAATGCAAGGGAAAGGGAAGGCTCTAGGGCTCGCACGCCTCCCCTGTAAAATGAGGCTAAGTACCTCTCTGTCAAGGTTGGGGTAAAAGTGAGATCACTTATGTAAAACACAACGCCCGGGGCACAGGAGACACAGAGGTGCTCCCTAAGTATTTTTGGAGGAAATTAAGCCATAAAGGAAGACTAAATAAGGAAGGACAAGGGGAGGAAGAATAAATTGGAGAGGAAGGAAAACAAAGGCAAGGGGAGAAGACAAATTCTTGATGAGCAGCTGTCATGTATCAGGCACTGTTCTAGGCCCTGGGTGTGCTCAGGGGTGAAAAAAAAATCTGGACATATTGCTGCACCCATGAAGCTCCCGTTGGAGGGAAGAAAGACCACCTTCTTAACCCAAGAGCTGATGGAGGTACCACCATTCTTTCCCAAGACTTCAGTTACTTCCTGTGGCCTTCAAATCACGGCCAGCCTCCTTAACTTGGCATTTGTAGTCAGGGTGGGGAGACTATGCCACAGTGAAAAACAGCCCCCCAAATCCAGTGGCTTACACACGTTTATTTGCCACTCAGGCACCACCACAGGTCTAGGGGACGCTCCAGGGCACAACCTCCCCTGTGTTGGCTCAGTGTTTGGGGGTGCTTTGTTCCCATGGCACCTCCCTATGTCATATTGCCAGTTTCTCTTCTGCTTGAGTTGGTGAGGTTGAAACCCCAATCCTCGTTCCAGAGCCTTTATGGGGCCATTGCACAGGCCTGTCCCCCTACAGAGAAGAGACATGGAATCAACCTAAGTGTCCAACAGTGAATGAATGGGTAAAGAAAATGTGGTACCTATACATAATGGAATACTCTTCAGCCCTAAAAAAGAATGAAATCCTACCATCTGTGGCAGCATGCACGAACCTGAAGACATCCTGTTAAATGCAATAAGCCAGACACGGGAAGATAAATACTGCACAGTCTCACTCACCCATGTGATCTAAAAAAGGTGACCTCATAGAAGTAGCGAGTAGAATGGTGGTCACTAGAGACCGGGGACTGGGGAGAGAATGGTCGACAGGTACAAGGTCAGTTAGGAGGAGGCAGTTCTGGTGCTGTAGTGCACAGTAGGGTGAACATGGTTAACGATATTGCATTGCATATTCCAAAACAGCCAGAAGAGAGAATTGCCAATGCTCTCAGCACAAAGCGATGATAAACGTACGAGGTGATAGGTACGCCAGAGACCCTGATTTGATCGTGACACGGTGCATACGTGTGTGGAAACATCACACTCTACCCCATGAATGTACAATTTTAATGTGTCAATTAAAAACAAAATTTTAAAATAAATAAATAAAGACACAAAACATCACAAAGAAGGCGACACTTCCCACGGCTCCCGCCTTGTCCAGAGGCAGGTCCGAGGGTCCCCGACTGTGGCCAGTGAGCCACGCCGCGCTGTGGGAGTCGGAGAGAGGCGCAGAAGCAAGGTGCTCACAGGTTCCCTTCGGGCCTCGCCTTCTCCACTGAAACGTGGGCAGAACTTTCTTGCCACCTGGGGAGGGGAGAGGACACCTCTGTCTGCCTCTGGGAAGGGTCATAAAGCCCAGCAGCTTGGTCCTTAGTCCTCCCTGCAGAGAGTTCCTGCCCCAGGGCAGCCCTAAGGCTGGGGAGCCGGGAGAGGGAAGAAATTCATCTTGGGGTTGGAAGTCGGCAGCCTGTGGCCACAGTGTGTCAGCTGAAGGGGAAGAAAGCCAAGGAGTTCAAAGCCCAGAAGAGAAGCCCAACCAGCCGCTCCCCCTGGTTCCCCCAAACACGCCACGGCAGGGCAGGGCAGGATGGGCCCGCTGTTCTCTGCAGTGCTCTCCCCCGTGGTGCTAGTGGTGAGCTAGGGGGTGAGTAAGCCAGGAGGTTCCCCAGTGTGGTCTCGGTCAGGGCCACTGGGCACCAACTTCAGTCTCGTGTTCGATGAGTTCAATGCCATCTCACACCTGCCCCACCCCACCCCACCCCCGCACCCCTCTCCCAAGTCCAAGTCAAAGCACAGTCAACCCCAAAGCCCCTCTCGGGCCAGCCCCTGACCAGAGCGCAGGGCGCAGTCCATAACCACATCTTGCAACATGACTCACTGCCCCTGTGGAGGGACTGATGCAATGGTGGGTGAGGAGTCAGCTCTGCTGATGAGGAAACCACAGCAGCCCGGCGGGCGTGGGAGGGCAATCCAGCAGGGTCATGGGGACCCACCCTGACACGGGCACAGCCGAGAGCCCTCAGGCTTCCCAGAGCAGCCCAGCCACGCCGTGAGTAGGGGCCAGGCAACGGAAACCCGGTACACAGCCATCCACCTGGGGACACACAGCCCGCTGGAGGCAGGGAGGAAGGCAGGGCTCTTGGCAAGAGAGGGCCCCCCAGGGTGATCCATTTTTAAACCATGAGCAGGAAAACAGGCTTCTCTGGGTACCAGCTCTGGTGCCTGGAACGAAGATGGGAGCCATCTTGCTGCTCACTGCCCTGCACAGGAAGCATCCGCGCTCCCACGGCCACACAGGGGCCCAGGAGTCACCCTCAACTGAATCTGAAATTCCCGAGGCCAAGCAGCCTGCATGCGTGCCCTGGATCAGCCAGACACGCTTGCATTGGGCACCCAGTCCCCTGCCCATTTCTAACGCCCAGCTTGGCCACCTGCCCAGTGGACGTTGAGCTGGTCCCACTGGCTGTGTGAGCTCAGTCCAGCAAATTCCCCTCTCTAGGTGGGCGACCCCCTCCCTCCTCGGAACCCTGGCGCTCACGTCTGCACTCAGCAAGGGATCATGTGGTGCTTCATGACAACACTTGTACTGTGTTATTTTCCAGGGTTTCTATCTTATTTCTCCATTTCCGTCATAAGCCATTCTAGACGGGAGCCGGGCTGGCCTAGAGAAGTCCTCCCCGCCCCACCTCAACTTACCAGACCTTGACATCTCCCTGCAAGGGAGGCATTTTGCTACCCCATCCCACTGAAGAAGAGACCAAGGCTCAGGGGATAATATAACCCACCGAGGACACTAGTAAGAGGCAGACTTGGAACTGGGACCCAAACTCTATGCAAACTCGCTGCCCCAAGTTCTCTGCAGACCCAGCCCCTGACCCAGCTTCCTTCATGGGGTCTCCTGGGGAAGGGCCAAAGACGAGGAGCCCTCCCGAAGGTACCAAGCAAGACGGAACTATGAGAGAGAACACAGCTGACCTTCCAGATCTGCAGGTCACGGACCCACAGCTCCAGGATCCCCACAGGAAAATGAGCCACTCCTCCATCCTCACCCTCCCCTGCCCATGGGATGGAGACTCCCCCGGGCCCTGCAAAAGGCGGAGCTCAGCCAACCAGTGCAAGCCCGACCCCTGGTGACCATAACCTTGAAGTGCATGGCCGGACAAGTGGGCCCAAGAGGCCAAGAGACATAGCGCTCACTTGCCCCGCCAGGCTCTGACCGGCACAGAGCACACAGGGCAGGTGCGCCCGGCTGACTCTGGAGCCCAGGCAGCAGGGCCTCGCTAACCAGACCCCTCACAGGGCTAGTGCGTGACTCCGTCACGAGCTTAATTCATGCATCGTGAGTCCCACGGCCACGTGGGAGGCCGATGAAGTCGTAGCCCCTGTCTCCAGATGAATAAACCGAGACCAGAGCAGTGAAAGGACCTCCCTGAGATCAGCCACAGAATCAACGACAGGTGCTCTACAGGAACCCGCATTTCCTGACTTAAAATGCCATCCTCTCCAGTTTTCCTAAAATCCTACCCTCCCGGTCACTAAAGAGCAGGAAAGAGATGAGGGAACCTGGTCTCCGGGACATCAATTTAAAACAAATGAATTTATTTAAAATAAAATAAATGTACTGAAAGTAAATAAACGTATTTAAAATAAAATACCTGGAAGCTGGCTTTCCATCTTCTCCCCCTGGCTCAGAAGCACAAGATCCTCCCTCTGTGAAGTGCTGGGTCCAGAGGGATGAACTAGACTAGGGCTCCCAGGTTTAGCAAACAGGAATACAGGATATGCAGCTATATTTGAACTTCAGATAGACATGACTGCACCATTTGGGACATACTTATGCTAAAAAAAGTATGTGTTGTTTAAGTGAAACTCAACTTTAAGTGAGTATCCTGTATTTTGTTTGGCTGCCCTAGACTAGGTGCTGCGGGGAGGTGTGAGAGGAGGGCAGCCGGGCTGGGGGTGCGGGAAGAGCTGCAAGGCCTGATGACTGGAGAAGAACCGGCAGGGGAGGAGACCCAGACGGGAAGGTGGGAGCCACTGCAGGCCTGAGTGGGAGAGTGGCCTAGTACCACAAGTCTTCTCTTAAGTATTATTCTGGCAAACGTGTGGGGAACAGCTGACGCAGGAGTGGGGACATGGGAGCCGGTTGGTTAGGGAGGATGCAGGCACGCTTGCTGGGGGATGGCAGTTTGCACGGGTTGCATGGTGAGGGCAGCGGTGGGTTCCGGGTACACTAGCTGAACTGCACCTTCTGACACGGCTCCCTTTGAATCCCATTTCCTCTCACTGCCCCCTCAAACATGTACCCCTGGGTTTCACCCCCCGATCTGCCTTCCCCTCTCTTTCCTTCCTCCTCCTGTGTTCTCCTCACCCCAGGAGAAGGAAAGTCATTTTGTTGTTTTTCCTCTCTCCACCTCAAGGCCTCGCTGTCCCCGCTCCCTGGAGGGTCCAGCCACGTGGCCAACATCCAGCTTCCTGAGACAAGCCCTCCTGTCCTTCCCCACAGGACCACGCGCCGGGGCAGGAAGGGGCCTCCTGCCCGCCCTCCCTGGAAGCAGGCGCCTGCAGCCCTGGCCCCCGACAGGCCGATGTTCACCCCTCCTGCCCCCAAGGCAGCCACCGGAGACCCCAGACGCTCAGCCCCGCCAGCCCCACTGCCGGGAAACTCTCCCTGGTATCCGACCTCCACTTCTGCTGCATTTTGTACTAATTTCCTCTCGGCCGAGTCCCAGAGATGAAGAAAGCTGGTCCTCCGGCTCTAGGTCAGTAGTTTCAAACTTGTCCCCAAGTTAGGCCGCTGTGGGGGTGCAGAGAGGGGTGAGTAGCAACCACTCCATCCAGACAAGTGCCCCTTATACACATTTTATAAGCTGGGGCCACTCATAAAATTCTTTCTTTGTAAAGGGATCCCCAGGTGAAAATAGGCCCCTACCTACATTTGAAAACCACGGCTAGGTCTGTGTGGCGACACTTTGTTCTCTCACATAAATACCCTTGAGCTCAGCCTGCCCAGCTCCACGTCACGGGACCCCTGCTCCCTTAGCTTTGAAGCCCCCTCCTGTCACCTTCCCTGACACTTGGGCTGACTGCCCCTCTCTCTGGGGGTCTCTTGGTTAAAGCCCCCACGGCAGCTGCTCAACACCACATCGAGTGTGGGCTGCATGCCCCCTTTTACAGATGAGACCACTGAGGCCAGGGGCAGCAGAAGCTGAACTGGATACTAGGGGTCTGGCTTTGGACGCTGGCCCTGAGTGGGCTCCCACTGCGCCCCCAGCCCAAGCCGCCCCCTGGGATGTGGGCCCAGGGCTCGGGAGCGCCAAGCCTGCGGACAGCCCACCTCCTGCTGGAGGAGTTTGCCTCAGAGCTGGGAGCTCCCTGGGGCCATGCTCTCACCAGTGCAGCCAGACTGCCAGCAGGGAGAAACTTGGGGTCTCCGGGTCTCAGCCCTAGAGACCTATCCCTGGGGTGGCCTCCTTTCTGCACTCCCAGGGACCCGCCGCCACCTGTTGCCTAGTACATGGCAGGAGGGACACGTCTGCTGTGCTGGGAGACGGCTTCCCAGCCAGCCCAGCCGCTCACCCACACACGTGCTTGGGGAGGCAGAGCCTGCTCACAGCAGTTTATCAAGAACCCGCCCTGCCGTCCTGGGTAGTCCCCGGGGACCCCAGAGCCACACAGTCTGGCCGTTCTTACTCTTCACTGGGCATCAGAGTCAGAACCAGAGACGGCCAGATGGCACCCACAGAGGTTCTGTCGACCTGGGGGTAGCCTAGGCCTCAGAATCGTTCAAAAGCCGCCCAGGTGGTTCTCTGAGCAGCCAGGCTTGAGCACTGCCATCTGGCCCACCCCCTTCATGTCACAAAGGGCAAAACTGAGGCCCCAGAGGGAAGAGCTAGTGACACGTTAAGATAGGACCTGGGACCACTGGTCTGGAGCCAGGGGTCTTTGCACCCCCAAACCAGTGTGCCCATACATTCAGCTGTGACAGTTGCAGGGTGGGAGGAGAACGGCCCCCCTGGCTCCAGCCCCCAAAGGGAATTCTGGCCTTCCCCCCTGTCCCTGGGCCAGCTCTTCCCTCCTGGATACCTCTCCCTGAGCCAGACAGTGAGCAGGTGACTGTGTGGGCAAACACAACTGTTTCTACCGCAGGAGTCTTGGGCACCTACTTGTATGCAGACACTCTCGCTAAACGCTTTGCCGACATTATCTCATCTAGAAGATCTGCTCTTTCCGGCCAGAACTGCCCCACTTTCCCTAGGAGAAAAACGCAAGCTGGGCTTCACCCTACTTTGGTAGCCGTGCCCTGCTTAACAAAATCCGGAAGGTCTTGCTTGGAATTGCTGGCAGCAGAGAGGAGCTTCTGTCCTTGCTGAAGATGGGCAGCGTCCAGGCAGACTCCAAGCCCTGCCCGCTGCGTGGGTGGAGCTCAGGAAGGCGCAGGGCTGGAGTTCTAGTCCCAGCTCTGCCGACAAGCAGCCGTGGGGCCTCGGGCAAGTCACGTCCTTCCCTGGGGCCTCAGTCTCAGCATTGGATAAGCAGGAGGGTTGGGCTCCATCAGGGATATTGACATTTGTTTTGCGGAGGACCCCACTTTGCTCACGTAAAGATGCGTGCAGAGCACAGGTGCCCATGGGCCCAACAGAGGCAGCAGCTGGGGTCTCAGAGCTGGGCACCCTCAGCCTCTCCCACCCACCTGCTCTCTGACGAAGCTCCCCAGGACTCTCCAAGGCTCCCCTGTTTGGTTCTGTCATGTCCTAGGGTTTGCTGGAGGTGGGGTGGGGACAGTGGGGAAGACACAGGGTGGTGGTAACGTAAGAGGCAACTCAGAAAAAGACTGAATATCTGTGCAGCAGGGGCCAGGGTTGCTCTTTTCCAGAACAATCGGGGAAATCTTATCCATTTGGCATGACTCTAATGGCTAAGGAGGTAGCACGGGAAGGAGGTGACAGTGCTGACCAGTGGCGCTTGGGTAAGGGGAGAGGCCTCTGGGGGCAGGCGGGGCCTGGCGGGACCCTTGGGTCACATCTGGAAGGTGTCCCCATCTGTAATATGCAGGACAGGGCGCCCACCGTGGGTCCCCGTGAACATTCCGGTGTGTTTCCTAGTTTGTGAAATGGGCGCATCAGGGCTGCTGGGGGGTGACAGAGTCACACAGGGGCCTCCCAGCAAGGCCTCGCACGTCTCCAGCAGTTGATACTTGTTGGCTGTGGTTTTCCGTGTTGTTACTTTGCTCCCCTGCGGTTTGCATGCTCCTTTGATTGGGTGGGGGCAGGGAGAGCCATCTAATTCTTAGAGCTGTGGAAACCTCATTGTCGAGATAAAGAAAGAGAGGCCCGGGGAAAGAAAGGGCCTTGCCCACGTTCACGCAGCAAGTCGGAACCGAGCTGGGGCTCAGACCAGGGACTCCAGACTCCTCGGGGCCCCTCCCTGCAGGCCAAGAACACAGCCGTGGCTTCCTCCCGGCCGCTCAGCCCAGCCCAGCGCCTGCCTGCGTGGACTCGTCCGCCACACACCCTCCACCCACCGGCCAGCAGTGAAACCGCGGGCCCCCAGGGCAGCCTCAGGTTCCCACGTCTCCCGCTGAGAGCACATCCCCGGCCTCCCCAGGCCAGGGCCTGTAATTGCTCTAACTGTCCCCTGGGGAAGGGGGCAGCCTGGTCTTTGTCCACATGAGTCAGGTCTCCAAAGCACAAACCTCAGGCAGAGCCACATCGCACAGCCCGGGCCTCGTCACCGCTCCCCACAAACCACTTCCTGCCCTGTTCCTGGCACCGCCAGCCTGAGGCTCGTGGCAGCTGCACGGCCCTGGCCTCTGCTGCTCCCCCGGTCCAGCCCTCCCCCAGCCCACCGCTACTCTGCCCACCCGCAGGCTGGGGGGGCATCTGTCTGTCCAGGTGGAGGGGCCGTAGCCTGGGTCACTGAGGCCCTGGAAACCCCCAACAGGAAAGCCAGCCCTGGCTGTGCCCATCAGTCCCGTCAGTGTCTGTAATTTGGGTGTCCGCGGGTCCTCCACGTCCGCCCACAGCAGGGCCAGGAACGAAGAGGCTGGGCCGGCAGCCCCCACCCAGACACCCGGGATTGGGGCCCAGCTGGGAGGCTTCGGGGAGGCCAGAAGGAGCCCTGGCTTCAGAATGACATAGATCTGGGTCTGAATTCCAGCTTTGTCATTGCCTCACTATGACCTCAATCAAGTGACTCCACCTTTCCAAGCCTCACTTTCCCCGCCTGTAAAATGGGAAACATAACATCACCCCTTCCATATGTGTCGGGGGAGTGACTGAGCTAACAGCACACAAAGCCTACACAGTGTCTGGCACATAGTAGATGCTCAATAAATACGAATGTCCACCTTCCTCCGAGCACGACAGTGGTTCTGACAGAGTGATGGCGGGCAGCCCAGTGATGGGAAGAGCTCTGCAGTGGGAGTCAGGAGACTCTGGGTGCAATCCCAGCGCTGCCACCAATTCTCTGTGTGGCATTAGGCCACTTGGACCACCTCTGTGGTCCTTAGTTCTCTCGTGCGTAAGTCTGGGGATGGGAGCAGATGGTCTCCAAGGTCTCTCCCAGCCGTGACACTCTAGGACAGGAGCTTGGTGCTGACAGGACAGTGACACTGTTTGGGGCCTGGGATGGTGAGAGGGACGTGGTTCTGACCATCACCAGGGGCACGGTGTTGCTATGGTGACCATGATGGCAGTGAGGCCAGGGACGCCCAGGCTGGGACCAAGCTCCCTCAGGTAGGGCCCAGGAGGCAGCCTGCAGGGCACAACACTGGATGGCGAGACCAGCCTGTGCTCAGGACAGGTGGGCTCCCTCCCCGGCCGGCCTCACCTGCCCCTCCTGGGAGTCAGGCCCTTACTCCTGCCCACCAGAAAGGCACCGTGACTCCCACGGAAAACTAAGGCCCATCTCTGCCTCCAGGCAGTTTCTGCTGGGGAAGGACCGACTTCACAATGTATGGCCAATAACTATTAATAATAATAACACATCATAACACTTATTTACTGCTCCTCAAGGTCGTGCCCTGTGTTAAGCTCGTAATGAGCATTATCTCATCTAATTCTCCTGGCAAGCCAAGATGAGGTCATTGCTATGATCACCGTCTTCCGCAGTGGAGCAAATGGAATGTGGAAGGATCATGTTCAGGGCTCAGGGGTGAGCAGCAGAATGAGGATGCCCCGGAGGCTCAAGACAGGGCCCCCAAGGAGCCACGGGGCCGCACGGGAGAGGAAGACCCTTCTTTCTACTGGGGGTATTGGGAAGGTGTCCCCGAGGTTGTCAGGTGATGACAATACTAGTCCCCGTCTATGGAGCACTTGCTAACATCATGCACCTCTAAGTCTTTAGGTGAGGTTCCCATTAAGTCCTCACTGGCACCCACGTGGTGGGCACTATTATCGTTCCTGCTTTACTCAGGTACAGACAGGTCCGGCCTTACCCAACGCAGGGGCAAAAGAGGGACAAGCAGAGGGAACGGCTTGGAAGGGACCACGGGCACAGCAGGTGGCTGGTGTGGCTGGAGCCTTAGGTGCTGGAAATAGAGGTTAGAAAGCTAGGCAGGTGGGGCCAGGTCAGGATCACCCCCACACACACCCTGGGAAGAAGACACCCACGTCCCAGCCTCACACAAGAACTTGGTGTTCAAACTTAGGGGCCTCCCCGTCCTGCCCGGTTCCCAAGGAGGCGGCTGTTAGTCATCCTGTGACTGATACATTCAGACTCAGAGTAAGCAAACAGATAATAGGGCCCCTAATCCCCTCACACCCAGAAAGCCGGGGAGAGGCTAGGGAGACAGGCCTGGAATCTGTGGCCTCCAGGGGAGACGGGGAAACCTCATTCCGTCCTCTTTCCCCAAACCAGCAGAGCAGAATGACAGCGTGATTCACTTCTGAGGACAGAATAAACAAGGCCAGAGAAGAGATTAGGTCTTTGTTTCCCCTGACTCAAGACAGTTGGAAAGGCAGGGTTGGAAATGCTGAAACCCAGGGTTGGCAAACAGAAAATTAGTGGCAGATTAATTTCATTGTCTCACTGGGGAGTGGAATCCTGCACGTTAAGTAGGGGATTAAAGGCAGATTAATTTCCCATCTCACCAGGCTGGAGGGAGTAGCCTGCAGGGAATTCACGGGAGCTCTGTGCCTTGGGAGCAGGGAGGCCAGTTTCAGTGGGGGGGAGCAAGTCTCTCGGGAAACGTGGCAGAGCTGGACAGGCTACTGGGTCCCAAGCCCCTCCTATCTGCCCTGAAAGCTGGGAGGGAAGCGCTGAGCTTTCAGCAAGCCGGAGCCACTACACTGAGGACCTCTGAGTCGCTCTGCATTCCTGTAAAGCTACTCTCAGAGCCATTCCTTCTTATCCACAGGCCTTCACGTACCCATCTGCCCTTCCTTCCTCCTCATTAATCTTCATGTATTATTTACTAAGTGCCAGCACTTCCCTTAGCATCATTCAGTTAATCCTTGCAACAAATCAGTGAGGAATTACTATTATTATCCCCACTTTACAGGCGAGAAAACCGAGGCACAGAAAAGCCAAGTGGTGGAGCTGGTAAGGGGCAGAGCCAGGATTTGTCCCCATGCCATCTGGAAACCACTTCTGTGCTCTTCACTCCTGCCTCTCCAAATACAGGGTGTGCTTAAAACAGAGCATGCCTGCACTAGGTGGTGTTTGTCTGGGCTACTGCACCTTGGGGTGACCCCACCCTGCCCACAGGCTCTGTCCAAACTGGAAGCAAAGCGGGGCAAGTTTTGAAAGTGGTCTCCAGGCCCAACGTGGTGGCCCTGGCTGCAGCTCCTACAGGTGGAGAGCGAGCCAGGCTAGGCCATGCCAGACCCCCTCCAGCAGAGGGGCCCACCCAGGCAGTCTAACAGTGGCCAGGGGTGGGTGGTGCTGCTGCCCTTGCTGTGGCAGGGCCGGGCGGAACAGCCCAGGCCCAGCCAAACCTCAAATGGCAGGCTGCTCCCGCTGCCTCCTGGACCCGCGGTTAGAACACAGATGCAGGGAAGGCTGGTCTAAGAGGAGGAAAGGCTATGGCTTGCCAACCGATTAAAGCCAAACCACAGTGTGGTGAGGGCAGGAAAGGCTTGATAGGACTCCCAGGGCAAGAATGTATGAGTGGGTTCCAGAAGGACCAGTATCCAGTTCTCTCCCAGGGAGGGCAAACAGCCTTCGAACTGACACGTTAATGCCAATCACTTTGTAGTAGCAGCCCACAGAATTCAGGATCGACACCACAGTCACATCCTGGCTCAGCAAGGATGAGTTGTGTGATTGATTAGCGATGTCTGCTATGGGTGCAGCATCAGAGTGGCAGCACGATTGCAGCTTATTAGCCACCCCTGTTAGCTCCACAGTACGGCATTTAAGACCTTCCTCCCCAACAGGTTCACAGCTTCATCTCCCACTCCTTGCCCATCCTTCTCCCCTCCAGCCCCTTGAGCCCCAGCCACACCCAAGTGCTAAGGCTCTCTGGCCGTAGCCAGGCAATACGCTATGAACATGCTGTAGGGTGGCCTCTGTTCCCGCTGCTTCCAAAGCCCTTCCGTCCTCGCCTGCCTGATGACCTCTCATTTCATCCTTCAAATCTCCGTCCTGGCGTCACTGTCCCCACCTCTACCTTGATGAAGTTAACCGCTCTCTCTTCTGCACAGTGTAATCAACAGAACCAACATCGCCGCGTGGTTCCCAGACCCAGCCTGGCAACCAATTCATTACGTGCATTATTCCTTTAACTCTTTAGAACACTCTGCGTGGTGTTCTAAAAGGATCCCCATTTACAGATAAGGAGGTGGCACTGAGTGATGTTGGGAATTTGCTCCAGGTCCCCCAGGTGGGCTGTGACAGGAGTGAGACCTGAACCCTGCTTGTCTTATTGCAGAGCCCAGATTTTGGTCATTACCTACAATCTGGCCACTGCCTTCTCTCACTAGATCACAAGTTGTAATTTTTTATTTGCGTGTCTTTCTTCCCTTCTACACAGTTACTTCCTAGGTGGCAGGGGGCCCTTTCCCATCTCACGTCTTGTATCCTTAGCAGTTAGCCCTGGGTCCTGCACACCGTAGGCACTCAACAAAGCTGGCTGAACTGGCTTCACCTGAGTGTAGAGAGCTTTCTTGTCTGTCCCGGTCCTCCTCCCTGGCTCCCTCAGCCCCGCGTGTCTAATCTGGGCAGTGAAAGTTTGCTGGTGCCTGATGGGGGAGTGCTCTGGGTTATCCAGGCTAGGTGGGGTCAGGAGTCTTGTCTACATGGATGATTATCTCCCCAGAGAGATTACAAACTCATAGCGGAAGAGGACAAAATATATGTCTTCCTTTTCTTTTACTTAATGTTATTTTTTTTCCCTGCTTTGCTGCTTATTTATCTAGTACTGCCATTGTGTCAGGCACGGGCTGGGTCCAGGGGAAACGTGTCCCTTCCTAAAGCAGAGGTACTCAAAATGGGCTCTGTGGACAATCCACACAGATTCCTGACTCCCCACCAACCTTGCAGACGCCAGTTCTGCAGGGCCAGGCTGAAGCCCGGAACTGCCCGGCTTCAACAAGCCATTTCTGATGCAAAGCCTTCGACAGCTGCCACGCTGCAGAGATCCCAAGTGGCATCTAAGCCATCAGCGATGTGGCAGCTCAGGGACTCACGGAAGGTCTGCCTGTATGGGCAAGGGGTGCTTTGGGCACCCTGGTCCCCCTGCTGCCCACAAGGGATGAGACGAGGGCCCCTCTCTCTAACTGGTCCCCTTCAGGCTTACTTGAAACATCTCTCCCCCAGGGAGCTCTCTCAGCTTCCCTGGCCTGGGCTCACGCACCTGCTTGTCTCCATCCACAGACCACGTGCCACTGCCCTGCCTGGCTATTGTCTGTGCCTGCCCTGCACGCTGAGCTCCTGGATCAAGGAGCCTCTTATTCGCAGAAACACCATGCCTGGCCCTCAACGCATGTTTGTCAAATTAAACACTTTAAACTGCCCAGTACAGCCTGGCTTGAAAACACAGGAGCCACCTAGCCACCTGGGTTCAAAGGGCAGTCAGGGTTGGGGGTCAGAGAGGGGGCGTGGGTCACCAGTGCCCAGCGCCAGCCCCCCAGGCAGAACCCCAGGCCGATCTGCTGGATGTGAGCACAATCTGATGGACAGATCGTGAACATGTGTGACCTGAAATGCAGCCCCAAATTCTGGCCCAGAGAATCCTGAACTGCTGAGGCCAAAAGAGAGCTCAGAGAAGTCAGCCCTTACTGTGGTCTCTTCCCCATGGGCTCCAAGCGGTAGCCGCCTCTGTCCACCCAGGGTTTCTCGAATCATCAATGGCTTTTCCATGCTTATTACTGAGAGATGATGCTAACTGGCAACTCAATTAGCAAGTACAGCCAGCATGAAAACTATGCCCCGGATGCCACAGAGCAGCGGAAATAATGCAGGTCTTAGAACCAGATAGGTCTGGGTTCTTCTCTAGGGTCTTGCTGCTAGCTGTGTGACTTTGGGTGCATAATGTGCCTCTCTGGGCCTCATTTCCCTCACCTGTAAGATGGAAGTAACTATGATTCACAAGGTTGCAGAGAGAAACAGATGATAATGCAACTCTAGAGGGAGTTCTTCCCTGCCCTGCCGTGACTGTGTCCCATCTCTTGTTTGAGGACCTTCCCAGGACTGGCCATCCACCTGCCTGAATGTCCTCTTCCAGTAGGGTCTTCCACCAGTTTTTGGTCCAGTCTTCCCTGATTGGGCCCACCTGTCACTTCTTAGATGACACTTCCTCCAAGGCTGGAGTGTCTCCCTAAGGGGTGGGAAGCACAGGCCATGACTCCCCAGGGGGTCCCCCAGCTGCACATGCATGCCCTGGGCTCAGTGCACCTCTGCAACATGGCCACATTCTCAGCGATGTCCCCTCCTCAGACAGCCCTCAAGAAAAGGGTGTCCTCGTTTTAGTATTTCTGGGGGAAGCCGAAGCCCCCAGAGCCTTTGAGCTAAGGAGCCCCCCAGAGCAATCAGCACCCTGGGGTGCGGAGGCCCTTTCCGTCGCTGGCCCAGACACATTTGGGAAGTAATGTGGGCTCCTCCTGGGCACAGCAGAGGCCCCATGGTGAACAAGGAAGACCCTGTCCTCACACCAGCAGTGGCAAACGGGCCCCTTCCCTCCCACAGGGCCGTGGTGGGCACAGACTTACAGACGACGAGATGCATAGAACTCAGAGCAGTGTGCCCTAGATGGGAACTGCATGGAGAGGCTACGACATGTGTCGTGCGAGCCCCCCACGTGCCAGGCCCTGGGCTGAAGCTGTGTGCAGACACTATTGTCCCGACCCTCATCAGATCCTGAGGGGGTGCTGCCACTGGCCCCATTTTGCAAACAAGGACGCTGAGGTGCAGAGAATGTAAGTTACTTGAACATAGCACAGGGTACGTTAATGAAAACCTAAGATCCAAACCCCTAAGTTTGATTCCAAAGCCCTCACTCCGTCTCCCAAAGCAGAAACTTCGGGATTCTTGTGGGCTGGAATCTGGCTTTTCAGCTCCTCCCCAGACAGGCTCCACCCCACTCGCCCCTGAATGGGCTCCCATCCAGATCCAAGCAGGGCAAGTCCCATCCCAAACCGTGTTCCAATCCTGCCCCTGTCACCCAGAGGCCATCGGTGATGCCGCTCCTATAGGAAGTCACATCACACTGCTCACAGCCCAGGCCTTAGTGCCACCAGGACCCAGGTTCGAGTCCCGGCTCCAGCTGTGTGACTTTAGGCAAACTGCTTCACCTCTCTGAACATCAGTTCCCCACCTGTGAAATCTGGAAAAGAATCCTAATTTCACAGGGTTGTTGCATAAATTAAATGAAATAAAGAATACATGAGCTGTATGGCATGTAGGTAGCGCTCGGCTAACGCTAATTGCTCACATGAGCTCCCCATAAGGCAACACGCCCCCAAACAGAGCGCCTCATTCCCCCATCAGCTGCTTCGGATTTTTCTGGTTCTCTTCTCCCTCACCAAGGAGGGAGATAAATAAGTATCTCCGGGTAGGAGAGAGGAAATAACTAGGTAGGCCCCAGCTGCCTTCACACGTTAGTTTAAATTTTTATGGAATAAGGAAATACTCTCTCCCACTCCAGGTTCCTGGGCTTAATGAACCCGGCCCAGGAGGAAAACACTCGCTGCTACTCTCAGGTGGGCATGTGGGTAGGAAAAGCAGGTATTCCCTGGTGCCTGCCAGTCCAGGCCCACCACCGCAGGGGAGGAGGTCCCTTGTCCTCACCGATGCCAGGCAGGGAGAGGTGGAAATACCTTGAATTATCGTACAATAGAGCTCACACCTGAATGTACTTGTAGGCCCTGGGAACATCCAGGATATGAAAAGCCAATGTGCAGAGCAATTCTATCAGCAAACGGGCGGATACCAGCCCGAACTTCAAGAGGAGGGACACATACATGCATAGCAATGCTTGGAGAGTCCCCAGAAGTCAGAAGCACCAGCAGCCTACTCCCACGATCTGTGTGACCATTTGTCAGGGCAAACGCCTTGACGACACGCACTGGAGAGCCCTGAGTCTCACAGACCCTGCCTGCGTAGACACGGCCTCCAAAGTGTCCCTGGTCTCGCAATGGCAGGCAAACAGAGGCTCTCATTGTCTGCAGCTGAGGACATGCCAGGTGCACGTCAGGCCCTCTTTGCCAAGACCCCACCCCCTCACCTGGACAGGCTGATCAGAGTCGTCATGCCTCCAGGGACAGGGTTGCCTGGTGTGTGGGGGTGGGGGGGCAAGGGGAGGAGAGGGAGCTACATCCCCGCTGGAGCTTCCCCAGCCTGAGGCTCCCACATGAACAGCGCAGAGTCACCCGAACCTGTGCTGACAGGGGGTTGGGCCTGGCTCTGGAGGCAGACTGGTTTCAGGTCCCAGCTCTGCCACTGGCTGTGTGACCTCCCACAAGTCACTCAACCTCTCTGAGCCTCAGTTTCCTTTTAAGGAAAATAGGGACAATAAAATTACCTTACTTGTTAAAATGGATTAAATAATAATTCATTGCCTGAGACATTGTTGGAGCTCAATATCTGGAATCCATTATTCATGATCCACCCCAGCGTGAGCAAGCCCTGAGGGAAGTGCAGGGGAAAAGGAAAAAGCAGAAAACACTGGTCAGCAGGGTGGGAGGGTCTAGAACAGGAAAGGGGATTAGGGCATGGGGGAGGCTGCCAGGGCCCCCAGGTGCCAGCACCACATCAACCTCATGGGGGACTGGCAGACCCAGACGCCAGGAGGGGCTGCCCTCCCTCACCTGGCAGCCCCACCATCTTCCGCTCTAAATATTTGATGGCCCGCAGGAAGGACAGCGCTTCCCAGGCCGGAGTGGTAGAGACAGGGCCGGTAATGAGCCCCCCTGGGTCCCCTCCTGCAGGAGCCATGCTGCATCTGGAACCCAACTGGGCCTCCCTCCCTCTGAGCACTGCCTGTTTGTTCCAGCCGAAGCCCAGGATGCGGGAGCCACAGGCCCCACTGACGGCTGACAGCCAGGGCTGGGGCTCCGGGCCAGGTTCCTGTCCCATCCGTGCCCACACCAGCCCTCCACCTACCACCTTGTCCACCCAGGGTTTTTTTCTGGGCAGGAGAGGTCTCAGTGACAGGCACCTGCCACCTCTATCACCTGGGATACAGCAGACCCATTTCACAGATGAGGAAAATAAGGTCCAGAGAACAACTTATCCACATCCACACAGCTGCCTGGGGTGGAAACAGCTCTGGAACCCTGGGCTTCTGGTTCCAAAGCCAGGGCTCTTCCCAGCAGTAGCCACCACTTCAAGCCAGTCAGACTCATGTCAGTCCTCCTGACATGCACACGCGTGTTTAAGTCACAAGGTGTGAAAGGAATGAGCCAGAGACAACAAGCAAGAAGGTTCAAGACATCGACTCTCTCAGTGTCACATCAAAGGAGAGAAGGGGCCTTCTATTTGTCACCATTTTCAGGGTGGGCCTGTCCATCCTCGGTTCACAGACGAGGAAACTGAGGCTCAAGGAGGTTAAAGAACTTGAAGCTGCCCTGAGTTCATCGAGCACTCTGTCCCAGCCCAGAGAGCACCCGCCTTTCAGTCCCCGCACGGTCTCCCCGGCTTCGCCGAGCGCAGACCCTCTGTGCTCTTCGCGGAGAGGATTCCGGAGGAGGAGATGTGGAGGCTCCTGTCCCAGGGGAGCTGACAGTGTGAAGGAGCAGTTAGAACAGTGTCACTTCCAGGGAGAAGGTCCCCTGACGCCCGGCCCGGGCCCAGGACTTGGTTATACACTCTCCTTGCCCCCTGTCCCTGTCCTTCGTGGCATGAATCAAAGACCGTCATTCTGCCTTGGTGGGACTGTCCGTCTGAAGTTTCTGTTCCCTTTCTAGAGCGTGCAGGGACTGGGTCTGCTCTGTCCCGCACAGAGCCTGGCACACGGAAACACCCGCGAGTACTCGAATGCATGCACACGTGGGTGCAGGGACGAAGGCTGAAGCAGCAGTGAGGTGGGAGGTCGGGAGCGGAGAGAGGGCTGCGACGCAGCAGCCCAGGGAGTGGACAGAGAAAGGCTGCCCTTACATGCGGGCAGGAAGCAGAGCTCACCTGGGAGATGAGTGGGGCCACATGGCTGCTCTGTCCTTGGGCCGCAGAGGAAGGACAGTCCCAGAGGAGTGGGCTCAGGTTCCACCATGTCCCCAACCTGCTGGGGACCTCACTCGGGGCCTTTATCCCTTTGGGCGTTGGTTGTTTCTGCTGTAAACTGAGCGGGGGAGGTTGTCCTGCCCAGCCTTTGTGGACACTTCTGTTTCTCAAACCCCGGGACCTGGCCCAGCCTGCAGCTCAAAGGCCTTCCTCCCTCAGCCCCCAAAGCCCTGCCCCCAAAGCCCTGAGCCTTGGCCAGGGCACCCCACTTCCAAAGACAGCTGCGGATGGGGGCTGCTCCTGGGCTCGTCGTGTGGCTGCCGAAACTTGTATGACTTCCCCTAAATTCCCCCAAGCCCACTTGGGGCCCCTGTGCCTGGCTGTGCCTCACTCACAGCCACGAGGCCTGTGTCTCTGTGGCCTTGGGCAAGTCACCATGAGCTTCCCTGTCCCCATCTGTGACACAGGGAGAGGAACCTGTGGCCACCAAGCCCATCCCCCACCAAGTGACTGTGAGCTCCAAGTAGAGTCAGTGACATTCTTCATGCAAAGGTGCGACATCAGGATCAAGGAAGCAGGAACGTGTCTTTGAGGTAGACTCCCCTCCCCACCCCTTCTTGCTCCCGTAATGCCACCCTGTGTCCTGGGGGCCTGTCCTCTTCAATAATCCCAGTGTCAGTGACAGCAGCTTACGTGTTGCTTCTTTCTGGGGTGTGTTCCTGGTGGGGCATGTCCCTGAGTGGCTCAGAAGAGCACTCTAATGACGAGGTTCTGACAATAACTAAGGGAGCCTCCCTGGGACATGGGGCCACTCAGCTCCCTCCATCCAGCTGCCCACTTGGCCCAATCCTAAGTGAGGCTCTGGGCCCAAATGTCCCATGTGACCCTACGGGGTCTCCTCCCCGAATACCAGCACCTGAACCTTGGTGGGCTGCCCTGCTGAGGAGGGGTGGGGCTAAAGCCCTGGCTCCAGAATGTTCCTCAGGGCGCCTCACATCCACCATCACTGCACAGACAAGGGCGTGGGGCCTTAAGGGGGCTACGAGCTGCCCTGCGTCCCCGGCAAGGCCGTCCCAGCCCGTGACTCTTCCCACTGCAGGTGCCGCCCCCAGGTGCTCACAGGGACGTGAGGTGAGACTGCGGAGGACAGCAGCCCAGTCAGGCCATCCACCCACCTGATGGGGGGACACCACCTCTGAGGGGCTGCACAGCGCGACCAGCACCCCACCTGGGGCTCAAGGGATCCTATGCCGCCATTATGAGGGCTCAGATTTGGGGGCCAAATTCAGGCCTGAAGCTTGCCTGCTACTGGCTGCCAAAGAATTCCTGGCAGAAGGAGACAGCACCCCTCCTTAGCAAGGCACAGCCCCTTCACCTCCCGCCTCCAGCTTCTCTCCCCAAACCCAGAGACAACCTCTCTGCTTTGGCCTTGAATGCCAGCACAGTGACCCCTGCCGGTGGCCACGTGGCAGCCACACGTTTGCATGCCAGGCTCTGACATTTGGGCACCTTAGGGCAGTCTGGACGGCAAGACGGGCAGTGGCACAGACCAGCCGGGTATGAATGACCATCTATGCCCCACACAGAGGGCAAAGTCCCTGAGGGCACCTGTCTTCCCCAGTCTTCTGGGGTCCTCACACAGTCCCCCTGACCTGCCCTCCCCAAAGCAATCCGTCTGCTCAGACAAGAGCTTCTGACTCCAGGACACTTCTCCCCTTACCTTCCTACTCTGCTGTCCGCGTAGACCATGCAAACACGAGTCATCCTGAGAGGGAGGACCTGCCGGGCTCCATGAGTAACTCAAGCACTCACTCCACTTCTATTAAACCCCTTCCCTTGGGGGTACTAGTGGGAAAGCAATCTGACTCAAGCAATTCACACTCAGGTGTGGCTGACTAATAATCCTAAGGGGGGGGGATGACTTTTCAGGTGTCTTATGAACCCCAACGAGAGGGAGAAATCCCAGGCAGTTGACCAACCTATGACATCAGGCCCGAAGACAGTTAATGAGAGAAGGCAGGGGCCTTGGGGGAGCCCCCTGATGTCCCTGCAGGGGAAAGGACCTCGAAGATCCATCATGCATTTGTGAGGTTAATCACAGAATCATCCCTGCTCAGAGTCAGAAGGATCTCACAGGCCAGGCAGACCCCTGGGGTATGCAAATGCACACAAACTAACATGCATATTGGCATTTGTCACTTGGTAGTCACCAGCCCAGGGACATCTGTGCGGCACAGCTATGCTGCTGGTAGGAGCTGGGAGTGTCCACCAACAGACTCCTACTGGAAATGCCCAAAGCAGCTTGGAGAGTCTCCCGGGGTGCAAAGGGACTGGCCTGCCGGGCCTAGCCCTGGGGGGCCACTGTCCCACCGTCAGCCAACAGAGAATCGCCAGGAAGCAGGAGGGGCGGTGGGGAGAGGGGCAGGCCAGAGGTGCACATACAGTCACTCTAGGCGGAGCCCACGCCTGTGTGTTTTAGCAAAAGGTAAACCATGAAAAGATGATATGAAGTAAATTACAGGAAACAGCTTCAGAACAACCACCCCCTCTGCCCTCCTGGTAATGTTCCTGCAACCCTGACAGAGGCCACACAGAGCGGCCAGCCAGGGGTGGGGATAGGTGGGGGGAGGCTGGCATCTCACTACGCCCGAATGTCCTCCTCCCTCACCCCCTCGGCCTGTTGCCAAGCCACACTCTGGGCCGGGTACCTGCGCTTGGCCTCGCAGGACACCCCGTGTGACTCTGGCAAGGTCTCTCCCCCAGAAGGGACTATTGGAGCCAGGTGTTCAACCATGAGGTCAGGTGAGAACTCAAACTCAGGCCTTTGATGCTGAAGATGGGGCTCTGACCATCCATCATCCACTGCATGTGCAGACGGCCCAAGGATGACACCCCCCTTCCCAGACGGGGCCCACTCGGGGCCTTGCAGGGACCTGGGCACTCTCATTGAAAACACCTGGCCTCGCCAGGCTCTAAAAAGTGGATTTGAATGGAGGATCAGGAGAATTGATATGTATTTAGCACGTAGTATGAGTCAGGTACAGCTAACAGGGTCTCTTGCCTGCTCTCAGTGGCTAGGAGGAAGGTATTGGCATCTCCAGTGCATATTGAGGAACTAAGATTCAGAAAGGTTAAGTAACTCACCAAAGCCACACAGCTAGAAATTGGTATGACCTCAAAGCCATGGAGGAGTGAGGGGAAGTGGAAGGGGCTGAGGTTAGAGCGCACGGTGTCAGGGGTAGCACTGACTTCCAGCTGTCCCCCCCTCAGCCTCTTTCCGGCCCCTCCCACCCACAGCGTGCACACCCTGTCATCCCCTCTGCCCCTGGCACGCACACACAGTTTGTGCTGCAGAGCACAGCTAGGCCAGGCATGTGGCAGGTTTGAGCTTCCTCTCCAAGGGGCCAGGGAGGGGGAATCATGCCCTTAGAGGCCCCTCCCCAACTCCTCCCTCCCCTCCCCCAATCTGCTGCTGTATCTGCCTCCCCAGCGTCAGCATCAAAGATTCATCAAAGCTGAAGCCCAGCAAAGTGTGTGCTTCACATCTCTAAATGTGCTTCTTCCCAATGAAAAATTCAGTGGAAAATGCAGGAAGTTAAGGGGAGGGTGGGAGAAACAGGTTCAGGAAGGAAACAGGGAGGGAACGAAGAGAAAAGAGAGCTGAATCTGAGCTGCGGTTCCACTGAGTCTGCCCACATTGATCGAGCATCTGCCTCACTTAGGGCGCTGGGCCAGGCACAGAGGTGGGACTGCCAAACACAGCCGCACAGGCTGTGCACTGCACAACTCCGGGGAAGCCTTCCCAGAGACAACAGTCATCTCACATTCTTGAGTCTCAGATTTCTCACGTCCAAGCTGGGGGTTATAATACCCAGCTTTGTCATCTCCCAGCGTCCCGAGGAACATGTGCACTTTGTAAACTCTTGTGATGAAGAGAAAGCAGATAACTCATCCTACAGAAAAGCCCACACAATAGGTTCAGGAATAACAAGGAGGAAGGGACCATTTCCAGTGGGGGACACTGGAAGAGGCTGCCTGGAAGAGGGGATGTTGGATTCTGGTTGTCAAGATGCGGAGTTCAGGAGGCGAGCCAGTGGGAGAAATGGTTAGCCACTGCAGGGCCAGGCAGAGGGACAATGTGGGCAAAGGCCCGGAGGTAGGAGCGAGCGCTTGGGCAGTGCAAGGGGACGTCTGATGTGGCGGAGGAGCTGGCGTGGGGAGTGGAAGGGGCAGGGCCTGGACTTCACACACAATAAGAGGGGAAAAGACCGCAGGGATCGCTGCAGGGAAGGCCTTGTGTGGCAGGCAGGTGTGGTGAGGAATCAGGAGGCTGCTCACCTCCACCCTTCACTGGTTTTGCCACATGAGATGAGTCACAGTTTCCCTCAAGCCTCAGTTTCCTCACCCATAAAATGAGCACATCAGACCAAGTGATCAGCGAGTTCCTCTTTTGGTGCATTTGTTCTGTACTTCTAGTTCTAAGAAGTTGGCTCTGTGGGCCACGGGGCATCGCAGGAAGCTTAGATCGACAGGACCTGCCCAGGGCTTCCCCACAGGGCACCCAACCCCACCCTACACCCCCATTTCAAGCCAGTCTCCCGCGCCCCATGGACTGAGGAGCCTCAGGGTCTACGTGAGTGAGCCTTCCCGGATGGCTCCACCCTCCTCCCTGCTGGAGGGAGGACTCAGCACAGCCCACCCCACCCTGCAGACTAACCAGGGGCACCCACACCCAGAGGCCCCCAAGCAGCCCCGCGGCCCTCACAACCCTGGTGCCTCAGGCTCAGGCCTGGGACCCTCCAGGGTGAGCAGCCGTAGCCCACGCGGCACGCCATCGCCTGCACCCCAGCAGTCCCAGTCAGATGCAACTCAGAGATAAGTCTCCACATCCTGGTCAGGCCTGGTGGCCTCGGGCAGAAACTGGAGCAACACTGTGAAACAGCAGGTCCCTGAGCAGCTGACACCTGGGCAGGGCTAGCAGGCCCCCAGCTGCTGTGACAAAACCTTCCCCCGCCCCCGACTCCCCCATGAGACACGCACGGTACTTTCTCAGCCCAGCTCTGGGGACAACACAGAGAAGTGGTTCCTGGCTTGGGCTCTGGGGTTAGTGGTGTGAGTTGAGATTCTCAGCTCCACCCCTTGCCAGATGGACAATCTTGACCTTGGATGAGTTCTTTATCCTTTCTAAGCCTCAATTTGCTCCCACCTGTAAAATAGGAATAAGAATATCTCTTATTGGGTTATTGTAAAGATTCAATGTGATCACGTTTTTAAGGCGCCCTACCCACTGTCTTGCCCAGTGTGCTCCTAATAAGGGTTCACAAGATGGTAGAATTTGCTAGTGGGGCACCCTCGGTGGTTGGCAGCAAACCAGGTGGATCATCCAAGGTGAATCCTGGAATGTGCGGCTGACCCTGCCCAGGTTACCAAGCTGCGTGCCTAGCTCCACAGCACCCTCTTCTTGCCAAGCCAGCCCACTACCAGTGTCGGCGCAGCCCGGAGACTTGAGCGCCCCCCAGTGGCCACACCTCTGCTCTCCTGGCCCCAGGAACACGGCACTCAGCACAGCCGCCACAGCACTAGAGGACTGTTCCTGAACACAGCAGCATGTGGCCCTTTATTGGGCCACACAAAGACAAAGCAGCTCAGTCGCAATGCCTACCAGGCGTATGCAAGCTCCTAGTCCTCCAAGTTAAAAGGGATCAAGTTTCTACAGTGAGCATATATCAGTTTCAGAAAAACAAAGATGCTGGGTGCTGCGTAGGGCGAGATGGGGTGAAGAAAGAGGAAAAAATTCTATTTCCCACAAGCTACATCGCAGGGGATGAAGTGGAGAATGGGAAAATTGCAGTTTCCAGGACGACTCCTGCCTACTTACTTTGTCTGAAAAATAAGGTTGACACACGAAAGCCCAGCTGGGACAGAGAACTGAAAACCGTGGCGGGACAGCAGCCCGGCAGGCTCCTGTGTGAGCAGGGGGGGCTCCCAGGCAGGAACACACCACACCCAGCCCCGTGCTCTAAGGGATTCTCACCCACCCACCCCTGCTCGGGAATCTTGGCTGCCTTTGTCACTGGCTGCAGCTGGCTCAGGGCCTTCCCTATAGCAATGTCAGAAAGTGCCTTTAAATTCCGGGTGTTAGAGCGATCTGCAAACGATCGAGTGAGAAGCGCTGGGCACTCACTGTGAAATGAGAACTGACAGATACATCCTCTACCTAAGCGCTCTTACAAGAGCCCAAATGCCTCCAATCCTCCAGATTTCAAGGGTCACCTTTCCTTTAATAACCCAATCGCAGCCGTCCGAGCAGCCATCTCCTATGGCAGCAGGGAGGCCAGTGTTCCCTGGCGTATCTGAGCCCCTCATGGGCTAGGAGCATGTTCAGTGGGACGAACAGGATGCTCGCATTGCTTCTTATTCCTCCACCCCCAGCCACTGGAGCCACAGCTGCACTACAGGGGGGTCACCTCCTGCTGTCACACAGTTTGATCCTCCAGGCCACTGCATCCACCACCCAGTACTGTTTCATCTCAGCCCTGAACACGAGCTGATGTCTCCACCCTCAAACTCAGCTGAGACTGAGCTGGTGTGTTACCACAGTCTCACAGAAGGCTTAGGAGCGATGTATGCACAACATGGAAATTAATTCACAACCACTGCTAGAAGTTGCTGGTCTTAAAGCTCATATCCCAAAACCTGGCCTCAGACTGTCCACCCAGCTCCTCGTGGGCTCCACGTGGAGGGGAGCAGCTCTGTCTCCAGGAGCCACCGCATCCCACAGAACGCTCCTTCTGGCCCCAGAAGGAGGAGGAAAGCCTCCCTCCCCGTGCAGGGTGGCCTTCTTCCCTGCTCCCAGGTATCCCTTTCCTTAGGAGAAGTCCAAGGCCACCCCCAGGTACAGTCTGACTTCTGGGCCCAGACCTGACCATCAAAATGACTCCAGCTTTAGGGGTTGCCTATTGAGTGGGGGAGGTACACGGCCGGCCCAGGCCCAGGCCCGTACATGGTCACCCACATAAGGGGAAGGGAGGATGCGGCTTGTTCACCTCTTCTGGCCTTGTCCAGTCTTGGCTCCAGATATCCTTGGAGAAAATTTGAGAAAAGAGAGTAAAAAGGAGCCATGCACAAACAGTGATTTCCCAACATGGAGCATCGTAAACCCAGATTTGGGGGCAGGGGGCGAGTGCAGGTAGGACTCTAATGCCACAAGATCAGGCTCTGCTAAGGTCCCAGGTACTGGTATGTTCTGAACAGGACACCCTGCAGGCTGCAGCCTCTGCTTCGGGAGCACGTGACTTGTTTCACAGATTCCTCGACAAAAACGGGCAGGTACTCACTGCCCTGACTTAGTCTCACCAAATGGGCCCCTCCCAGACCTCTCAGATGATGAATTCTCATCTCCATCCTGGATGGCTTCCAATGTTTCCAGGCCCCAGGGGCAGTTTTCCAGCCCCAACCTCATATTAAAATCCAGTGTCTATCAGATACTCCATTAAATACACAGAAAATGGAGAAACCCTTTGTCAAATGTAGCAAGGGGAACAACTGCTCCAGCCCAGACTCTCATTCCTCATCTGGCTCCTTCTCACCCGGGGTCCACCTCTGGGTCCCATTCCACCCACCCATCCTCCTATCTATCTATCTATCTATCTCTCACTCTACGCCAGTCTTTGCTGGAATGGTCACTGTTTCGCATCAGAGAATTCCCAGGCTTGGTGTTGCTGGCAGGTGGGACTTGACCTTGTAGTCTCACCCCAGCACTGGGCAGCTCTCTTCTTACCACTTCCACGGCCTTAATACCAACAATTCGGATAGTTTGTTTTCCCTTCTGAGCATGCCTTCTGCAAAATGCCTGCTGCTGCTTCTTTATTTGAATTGCTTTATTAAATTTAGAATTTTTCATCTCTAACAATTTGAAAAATGCAGGAAAAGAAATACTACCAAAAAAAAAGTGTCCTACTCCCGCCAAGACACCCAGAATTAAACACCATTAACTCCTTGGCATAACTGTTTTCAGGGTTTCTACTTTACAATAAACAGAAAAAAAATCATGGCATAGGTTTTATTTTTAAAATATATGTTCATTATAAAGAACAATCCAGAAAAGCACAAAGCAAGAGTTACCTATCACCCAGAAGGACCATTATGAACATTAGGGAAACATCACTGCAGAGAACCGTCTCTGCATTTACACAGACAGAAAGCCAAATAATTGAACACATATAGAGAGAAAATCAGAAATACTTTAATAAAAATGGAATGATAGTACATATGCTGGTTTAATAAAAAGTATTGAATTTAATTTTATATGAATTTATCAGAAGAAAAAGGAACGGAAATGAAACTTTAAATTGTTAAATTTTAAATGTTTCTTTACCTTAAAAAATATTTTTAAAATATTATGGTAAGGTTAACTAAAAAGATTATGAATAGCATTATATGTTATAATCATTTTGTATCATAAACAATATCAATTGATCCTCCACTCTATGTGAAGACATTGCTATTTTCATACCTGCTTTTATATTTCTATTTTTATTAATTGTATTCTGTTAATGAGGTTTAAAATACTCATGTTTCATAACTATATCTCTTATAGTTGTTGGAAATTTGTTTTTAAGTGGATTCTGTGGGCACCATCAGTTAGTCCTGCTTAGTTCTTGAATTCTTTGCTTTTATACATAATTGTTTGGCTGATGTCCTTAACAAGTGGTGCCCTGCCTAACTGGATGATGGGCTGTGGGTTCTCCTGTGTTTGAGAATGTGTCTGCCTAGTCTTTACAGGTGGATCATTGCGAGCCTGTGCATGACACCCTTGGGTGACCCTCGGTTCCCCCTCACCCCGAGCTTCGGAGACATCATCGTCTGGTCTTTGGGAATTGATAATTGCTATGGAGAAAGCCTAGGTCAGCCTGATTTTCCCCTACAACCCTTGTAGGTGATTTGCTTTGCTTCCCTGATAGCTGGAGGTATCTTTTTTCTTTACCCTGGTAGTTTAATGGCCTACCTAGGCTCTGTTCAACAACGAGTATTTATAATCGCATTTTCCTGGAACACCGTAGGCACTTTGGATCTGCAGGATTATTTGTTTCTTCATTTCAGGGAAGTTGTCTGGTCCTTTGAGTGCATCTTCTTTATCCGTTGCTGGGTTCTTGCGTTTCAGGCAGTGCCTGTTACCCTCATACTGCAGCATCTCCATCTCCTTTCTAACTTCTGTGATCTTGTCTTTCTCACCTACCAAGCTCTTCTCCATGTCGGTAATTTCAATTTCATCTGTGGTCAACTGTGTTGATTCCTGCTCAGCCTTTTCTAGTTTATTTAGCATGTGGGAAGGTTTGGGTCCTCAGTGCACTTGTCTAGCTCTGCAGTCTCTATCCTGATCTGTTATTTGCTCCCATAACACAGAGCTGGAATCCAGGCATTTGTGAAGTTGTCCTGTGAAGCAGTAGTGAAGAATCTCTTCCTGTGCCACGAGTCTTTTCTCTTCCCAGTTAGCTACTTTCTGCTGGCTATGGCGTGTTTGCACAGGTGCTGTGTGCTACCTGTTTCTTTTTCTTTTGTCTGAACGGTCTGCCTTCTGATCACTGACACAGGGAGGGTGCTTCTCCGCTCTTCACCACACTGAGATCAGATTGTTTTGGCTTTGAGCTGCTGACTGAGGCCGGGGGAGCTCATTTCTGTCCCCATTTCCTTCATCCTGAGGGCTGGGGGTTGGATGCAGGGTGGGGACAGGCTCTGTCAGCTAAGGACTCCTCGCTGCAATACCTGGGCTCTGCTTTCCCTTCCAACGTTTGTTAAATAAATGCCCTGCCCCAGGGTTTACTCCACTGGCTTTGAGGGTGTATTTCATCACCATGGGGACTGTCCCAGGCTGTGGATCTTCCCCAAGTTCAGAATATAGCCCACAGTCTTCATTTCTGTTAGAAAGGTCACCCCGTTACTCACTATCACTCCTTTCTCATGCCCCTGCCACCTTCCCGATACCCCAAGGCGGAAGGGGACAGGGATTCAGACCCTGTTCCACATTTCTCCAGATTTGAGAAACTCATTGGAAAAAAAACTCTGGATTTTTATCTACTTAATGAGAAGCTTGGCTGTGCTACATCACCTCACTCCAGAATCTTTTATTCTGTTCCTTAACCATCAATGTTAACATTTATGGTGGCCGTCAATGACTGTTTGTTTTTTCAACTTTTAGCAATTAAAAATTGTTTACAATTTTTTTATTCATTTTCTTATGTATTTAAAAACAATAATTCTGAGATTTGGTTTCTATTTCTCATATTTCCTTTAACAGGTTTTTGTACCTTGATTAATTTTAACTATCATAGTTAACATTTATTGAGTGTATGCCATGTTTTAGGACTGGACTAAGTTTCATAGTCACTGCCTCATCAAATTTAACAAATAGTGCTTTAAGGAAAGTTTTATTAATTAGTCCCATTTTACACATGATCTTAGCCAAAAGGCCGAGAAGTGATAATTAGTCCCATTTTAAAGATGAGAAAACTAAAGCTTAAAAGCTTAAACAATGTACCTCAAATCACCAGCTAGTGGGTAAAGCCTGGACTAGACACCGACTTATTTTTTTTGAACCTCCACTGCTTTGCCTACGTAGGGATGGAAAGAGATTTTGTAGACAGCCCGGGCTTTTAAACAAGCAAAAGAACAACTGGTTGTGTAGGCTGACTGTGACCTGGAGTGATCGCCACCTCCTTCCTGAGCAACAGTAGAGCCAGTGATTTCCTGACACTTCCTGTGTCACATTAAAGAGTGTCCTCTGGGAAGCAGCAGCTGGCGTTCGCTGGCTTACTGAGTCACAGTCGTCCTCGTGCCGGCTGTGTGTCTGTCTCCTACGTCTCAGTTTTCCAGCTGGAATTCAAAACCTTAGAAGCACAACAGTAGCACAGCTTTGCCCCGAGAACAGCTCTAAGATCTAGCAGGGAAGTTGCTGGCTTGGAGTCCGGAAATCTAGACCTGGGGTTTACCTCCCAGCAGCCCCCACGTCTAACCCAGAGTTCCCCAGACTTTTCCCTGAAAGTAAGTTTTGGATGGAAATGAATGCATACTTTCATGGGCTGGGTATGACCAAAGGGCTCCTTCTAATTGTGAAAGCCCTACAGATTTTCATCTAAAAAATTCGTGGCATTCAACTTTCTGCCATATGTGGTTTAATAGTGAAACCTTCTAGAAAAATTTACCTTCCAGGGATGCATACTATGCTTATCCTGTCCCTTGGCACTTTGTTTTTTGAGAAAGAGTGAAAATAAGTATCCCCCTTCTCTCTGGGCCCAATGTGGCTTTCATTTCCCTGCTTTTTTGATAGGGACATGGGAACACAAAAATATTTCTGTGCAAATGAGGAATAAAAGAAACAATAGCTTAGGGACTGCGGTGGAATGGAGAGCACATGTCCTGGCTAGCGAGGGCTCCTCCACCCAGTTTGGAGCAATTATTGCCTCATGAGAAATGTGCGGAACCAATATTGCTAACTCTTCCAATTTTCAAGAGAAGACAAAACATGAGTTTTAGATGTTATTTTCATAAGTGGGCAATGAATTCAACAATTTTATAATGTACTGACCCTTCCAAGAAAGGTGGGACGGATCCAGCTCCCAGTCACCGACCTTGCAGCTCTGCGGTAAATGCTCAGGAAAACAATGTCCTGTTGCTGCTGGTCATGCAGGCTGTGCAGTCATTGTGTCCATGGTTACTCTCACCTGGTAGGTAATGTAACATCATTCAGCAGCTCAGATTTCTGCATGGGGTACACTCCATGCTGTCCTCATGGTTCCGACTCTTTTGCCCCTGGCCCCATACAGTCTTCCTGAAGGCTGGACTGTCTGGACCTCCCTCGAGAACCCGGAATGGGCTCAGGCTGTAAATGGCAGCAGGACAGTGGGAGCCTCCCGAGGACAAGAGCCACAGAGGCCCCACTGCTCCAATGTGGGCTGGTGCTCCCACCAAAGGGAGTCTGTACAGTGCCTGGAGAATTTCCCACTCTCTCTAGTCTTCTCTCGAGCAGAGACTCCTCCACCTGTAACTTGGAAAAGAGATGATGTCATCCACAACTAAAGCAGCAAAATCAGTCTGTCTGTCTGTCTTGGGAGCTATAACACCAAATCCCTAGCCATGTTCCTGAAAAACATACTGAGCTCCAACTTTCCTGTGGTGTGCACGTGTGCACAAGCCCATACTCACAAAGACACACCCGGGGATAGTTAGGCATGTGCACACACATAATCTCAAATGCACGAGCACACCCAGACTCCCACCCAGGCACCTCCACCCCTGCCCACTCCGGCTGCCGCTTCATGCATGCCCACAGGGCATGCAGAGAGAACGCTTGCTGGAAATCCAGCGTGAAGCACTGCTGTAACTGGGAACTAGCTTCACCCGCAAACCACCTGCCCTCCAAGCCCTGTCCAGGAAGCCTGCCCCCAGCAGGGGCACAGACAGCAGGGATGATAACTCCAAGTCCACAGAGCAGTTGGTTTGGGGATGATAGGCAGAGGGAGAGAAGAGGAGACAGAAACAGAGTTAGACATGAAAACACGAGTGGGTCCCCCATTCCTGGGTAGGCACCCCCCTCCCCAGCTTCTCTCCAACAAGCTGTTCCCTCCCTCACAGCTCGCCAGGGACCTTTTCTCCAGCCAGTCTCTCCCTTTCCCCCAGACCCCCAACTGGCACCTAAACCAGTCCTTTCTAAGCCAAGTGTCTTTCACTGAGTGGGGCTTCCTTCAGCTTGCCCCCTCGGTCTGTGCACTTCCACCAAAGGGTAGAGTGCGTCATCTGCAAGGGTCTGTAATCAGTGTACTCGGCTTATCATCTCCTTCACCCCTCAGAGGCTCCAGAAGACAAACACTCTCCCTGCCCATCAGCTACTGCAGAAGTCCGTGAGCTCTGAGGGTCAGGGATGCCCCCGAGATGATGCACCACCCAGCCACAGGCAGCTCAACCACCATGCGTCTTTACCACTTGGCGGGGCAGAGTAGGAGCAGACACTTGTGGAGCAAGCAGGGGCGGCCCCTCGCTGGGAAGGTTTGCCTTTCCTCACGCGTCAGCCACGGTTCGTGCCTGCACAGGCCAGCCTGGTTGGACACAGGGGCAGCGACCTTCTCCAAACTCATCTGTGTGCCGTCACCCCAGAGCACACCGGGTTCCCGTGCCTCCTCCCTGCCTCCTAGATGTTCACCACACCCAAAGCAGCCAAGAAAAGCCGGCTGCCAGGAAGGACCCTGCAACCCCAAGGCCTTTGCAGTTACTCCTGGGCTCCTCCAGACTCCTCCAACTCCAGGAGTTCCTGACCACACCCTCCAGCGCTAAGTCACATCAGTCACTTCTACTCACTGAGCAGCTAGTATGTGCTACCCAGGGTGAGGTGCTATGAATTTATGATCTTTAATTGGCTCAACAACTCTGCAAAATGGGTGTTTCCATGCCCATTTGCTGAATAGAAAACTGAGGTTAAAAGGCTTGCTCTTAGCCGGTAAAGGCAACGTGAGATCCAGACAGAGCTGAGCTGCGTGATGCAAGTCTTATCTCTCCAGAGGGGATCCTAATCCCAGTGGGGTTGAGGTGGGGCTTTTCCCTTTGAGTCTGAGCAGGGGACAGGGTCACACTTGTGCACCTACCCCGTTCTGTCCCTTGGGGTGAGATCTTCCCACCAGGCCCTTCTGGTCTGCGTGCACACAGGTCCCTCGTGACCAGAGCTCGCAGCCCTGCAGGGTAATCTTCTTCCTGTGGCCCCGGCCATGATGGATGAGGTCCTTTTCCATCCAGTTCTCGCCCATGCCCTGTAGCGGGTTCCTCTGTCCCGTCAGTCCCCGTGGACTCCTAACCACACCTCCACACCAGTGAGCACTGTGCTGGCACCAGAAAGGCTACTCGTGAGTGGCCCACACGGCAGGGGTGCAGAGAACATGCGCTCACCCGCGCTGTGGGGGCTTGAACACGAGAGGCAGCAACTGCGGGCCTGTGCTCAGAGCTACGTGCACAGGACGGGGAGAGAGAAACACAGAAGGAGATAAAACTTAGTAGCAGTGGGAGCTTACCAGGGAGGGCTTCGAGGAGGAGGTGAAATTAGAACTGAGCACGAGAAGTTCCATCAGTCTCAGTTTGTGGCGAAAAGTGAAAGGAGAACTGGGTGAGCCGCAGTGCGGAGCTCTGAAGAGGCTTAAAGCTGCATCTCCTGGTTAGAAGAGGGGAAGAGAAGGTGACCCCGGCAGGCCAGAGGAAGGCCAGGTTTGCCACCAGGGCTCCTCCCTCACTCCTTGCACATCCTGCTTCTCCTCACCCCTGCCCAGCACCAGCCACGAAGGCACAGTGTCGTGGGCACCAGTGGAGTGACTGCCCCAGGACTCCCATTCTATGGGCACAGCCCTTGATGGATATAGGGCTGGGACCCCAGGATCAGGAGGGCGACCCAAGCCGGTGGGCAAGGACCTCACACACACCCCGATCTGGGCCAATCAGACTCTCTCCCCTGGTAGAGTAAAAGGGAACTGGGAGACGCAGGTGGTCAGGGGACGATGGGGCAGAGTGACGTCTCACCAGCTGCTGACACAGAAGGGAAGGTGGGCAGTTTTCTCATCGAGGTCCCACGTGTGCTAAGAAAATCAACCATGCCGTCTCCCATCAGCCTCCCAATAACCACATGGGCGTTGGTATTATTATTCCTATTTTGCAGATGAGGAAGCGGAGGCCAGCCTCCCGAGGCCGGGTGTAACGTGTCCACATGCGCCCAGGCAGGAAGAAGTGGAGTTGACAGCCTGACCCTGGTCTGTCAAGTTGCAAAGGCTGCTCTTGTTCCACTCTTCCACCTTCCTCGGGTCTCCCCACATCCCATATGCCTAGACCTGGTATTCATATTATCTTGGGGCCAAACCCAGTTCCTTTTGGAAAAAGCAACATCGTAATTTATTATTATTGTAAAATGCACATAAAATAAAATTCGCCATAATGATGCTAGATGCATTCACAATGTCATGCAACCATCACCACTACCTAGTTCCAGAACACTTTCCTCACCCCAAAGGGAAACCCGTGCCCATGAAGCAGATGGCCCGCATTCCTCTCCGCCCCCGACTCCCAGCAGCTGTTAATCTACTTTCTGTCTCTGTGGATTTGCTGACTCTGGACATTTCATAGAAATGGAATCGTACGATATGTGGACTTTTGTGCCTGGCTTCTGTCACTTAGAATGATGTTTTTGAGGTTCACCCATGTTGTGTATATCAGTACTTCATTCCTTTTTGAGGCTGAGTAATATTCTGCTGTGTGGATACACCACTTCGTTTATCCATTCGTCAGATGATGGGCACTGGGTTGTTTCCAGCATTCGGCTATTGTGAATCATGCTGCTAGGAACATGCACGTACAGGGCTTTTTCAACACCTGTTTACAATTCTTTCCGGGGATACTCCAGGAGTGGACTTGCTGGGTCATGTGGCAATTCTCTGTTTGACTTACTGAGGAGGGAAATAGCTTTATGTCTTTCTTCTCTTGAAAATTGCCACAGGGTTCTCCCCAATATTAAGACACTGTGGCAAAGGACAAAGAAATACCCTGTTCAGGACACAAGAAAGACTCTCCTTATAAAATTTTGAAAAACAAACTGTTTCTACCCCTGGATAAAGGTTTATCCCGTGCAGGCAGAGCCCTGAACACTATACAACTCTTCTTGAGTTGTCCAGAACCTACAGGACCAGAGTAAACTGTCCCCCCACCCACCAGGAGACCTGGGAGGGGCTGCGAGGGGTGCTCTGGCCGGGAACACACAGCGTCAGTGTTAATGTCGCTCCCACCACCCCAGCAGAGCGTGAGGAGGAAGGGATTGTGGGTAATTGCAAATTTGCATTTCAATTCCCAAATACAAATTAAATCCAAAGTTGTCATCAAGGAAAAGATGAAGATGAGGATCAAAGTGATTCCACACTCCTGGAAAAGATGAGATTAAAGAAAGTGAATTGAACACAATTTTAAAGAGGTTTTAAAAGGTGTTAATGCAGGCTAATGCAGTTAATGAAGGTTAAAAAAAAATAAGCGACTGCTCAATTAGCATTTTCAGCTAAGAGAAGAGGAGCTTTTTGCACTTTTCCTCATATCAAAGCCCGGATTCTTCCCCTTCTGAAAAGACAGCCTCGATTATTTTAAAAGGAAAAAGAGATTAAAAATAGATTTATGATAATTGCTTCACCCATAATAGCAACAATTTATTTCTCTGCTCCCCAAACTCAGCCTCACATCCTTTGGTCTTTGAACCAACACTGTGGGGGTTGGGGGTGAGCTTTGTCAAACCAACAATTGAGATCAAAGGTCCAACTTTCTTTGGGCTCTTCTCTTCCCTTGACTTGGTGGAAAGAAAAGGGACCCCGGCTGGATCCGGAAAGTGCTGGGTTTGGATTTTTTCCTCCAGTTTTCACTGTTGTATAGCAAATGCACGAAACAAACACGAACCAAGCAATCAGCCCTCCAGCATGGCTGGTGTCAGGGACTCTGCGTGGCATCTTCCAGGGGAGGCGAGGACAGGTATGGCCGTGCACGGTCTCCCAGCCAGTCCTCCCAAGACAAAATCGGGGCTGAGAAGAACAAGGCAACAGATACACCAGCTGGTTGGGTTTCTTGTTGGGGGAGGGATGTGCGGGCAAGGTCGACCAGAAGTATCGGGTGCGTAGGGATGAAATCAGATGCTGGTAACAAGGGGCAGTGAGCGAGGCAAGTGGAGCCCTGGGTCTGAGTGGCAACAGGTGGCAGGGGCTTGTCACACACAGTGGAGTCAGGGAAGTGCCAGGGCAGTGTCCCAGCAGACAGGGGCACCGGAGCAGGCAGGACGCTGGGATCCCAGAAGACAGCATAGAGGAGGTGAAACAGCAGCTGGTGGGCTGCAGGCAGGATGCCCCCTGCAGGAGAGGTCTCGGAGGAGCACGGAGCACAGGTACTGAGCAGTTTGGCGAGGCACAAGGGAGCAACACAGTGTGCTATGCTTCACCACCTTTGTCGTCACCCTCATCATCAGCAGAGCAGGTAGCATGTCTTATTGACCACGTCTCATGCCAAACAGTGTTCCACGCACTTTACAAATATCTCATGTTATCCTCGCAGCAACTTTATGAGGCTGGTACTATTATTATTCCCATTTTACAGAGGAGAAGCTGAGGCTCAGAGAGATGAAACAATCAGCCCTCAGTCACACAGAGAGGAGCCAGGGGTATGTTTCAGGCCACTGATTTTCATCAGTCTGTGTCCCAGGCACAAGGTCAGGGCAGGCTCCCAGTTACCACGGAGAGCGCCTTCAAGACCCCAGCCCACCCATCAGCTAGGGAGAGGTGGGTGGTGGGCCCGGAGCCTGCAGCCAGGGGGACAAAGCTTCACTTGTGGAGCCTGGAGGAAGGAGGGCAGGTTTTAGAGGTATCAAAGCAGAGCCCCCAAGGCCCCTTCACTCTGTGCTCACAGGAGCTACCTGTGGGGACCCCAGGAAGGGCTGAGGGGTGCAGGCAGGGGGCGTACATCTAAGGAGAAACTCGTGCTATTTTAGCAGCATGTGCTCAGAACGTGCTTACTGGGCAGGTACTCAGGTGATTCCACGTGCGTTCATTTGCTCAACACACAGTCCTTGAATGTCAATAAAACACAGTTCGTGTCCGCAAAGAACTGTCACAAGGGACTCTGAAGCTGAGAGGATAACATTGACAACACAGTGGGACAAGTGGGATGGTGGGAGGGGCACACAAAGGCCCTTGCTGAAGCACAGAAAAAGAGCAGCAAGCCCAACAAGGGGAGGGACATTCAGGGCAGACTTCCTGAAGGAGGCAACGATGAGGCAATGTTCATGGTGGGACTCACTGCGGGACCCTCAGCACCACGCACAGGCTGCAGATCTAACTAGCTGCTGATGCAACTTCCAGTGCCTTAAATGTCAGGAGAGCTTCCAGGGCTGGGCTGTCCGCAGGGGTAAAGGGACATGTACTAACTCCCACCACAAAACGTCTTCCCGTGGCGTCAGAGACGTGGGCATCCACTAGGAGCAAATTCTTCTGGCTGAGACACCTGCCTCCACGATGTATTTATTTCACTTGGTAAAAACACCGTGGGTCCCAGAGAGCCCGTAGGGAACAAGGCACACGGATCCCTGCCCCCTCAGACCTTATCAGCCACAAAGTCCAAGCCACCCCTTTCCTTAGTGTCTTGAGTGGGACTCAAGAATTTGGGTGAATAATCTTAGGTTGAAAAGAAGAAAATTTTCAGAAGGGACCAGATGTGTGGGGTGGTTGGCTTTAACCTCTTGATAAGAACAGCTTACCTTTGAGAGCCAGTTCAACTGTGGTCTCTGCAATGACATTCAGAGCGCTGACAACTGGGCACACCTGGGCAGGGACCCAGGGGCTGCATTAGGGCAGTTGTTCTCAAGGTGTAATTCTTGGACCAGCAGCAGCTGCACCTGAGGACTCACTAGAAATCCAAGTGATCAGACCAGACCCCACCCCAGACCCACTGAACCGAAACCCTGCGGGGGGGGCAGCAACTGTGTTTTGACAAGTGCTCCAGTTGACTCCACTGCACGCTCAAGTTTGAGAAGCACTGGACCAACTAAGAGAAAAACATGGTTCTAGCTGGGCCCAGTGTCTGCACCAGGGCAAGAATCCAGGAATTGAGAAGACATGCAGAAGACCTGGGGGGCCCAGCCACCCTCCCCTCTAGTCCTGGCCCTCAGGAGTCAAGAATGATGGTGGTGGTGACGATGGTGGTGAAGATGAAGATGGAGACAATAATAAGATGCTGGCACTGGTGGTCATTTATCGAGCACTCACTCTTTGCTTAGAGTGCACTTTCTCATTTACTCCTTACCTGTGAGGTCAGTGTTGTTGTTATACCCATTTTACAGATAAGAAAACTGAGGTTGGGTGAGATTATGCTTCTTTCCCCAGTTCACACGGCTAGCCAGGTGCAGAACTGGAGTTTTACCTTGGTTTGCCTTTCTCTAGAGTCCACAGTGCCCTTGACCACCAAGTTATCCAGTGAGGTATCTGCAAAGCAAAAACCATTCTCAATGCAAAGGCCATCAGTATTTCCCAAGTATCCACAGTGTGTAAGGTTCTAGGGGAGGAGCCAGATAGAGAGGGGAAAAAAACACAAACCCTCTCTACCCCAGCCCCTAGGAACTTGCAGCATAAACACTGTGTGTCACAAGAAGATGCATCCTTAGAAGACAATTGACCCTTGTTATTTGCAGATTTACTATTCCCGATTTTGACTGTTTGCTAGCAGCCCTCAGATCCCAAGGTCTGTAATCAGATGCAGTTCTGTTGAGTCCCACATTTAAAGCTCAGGCGCTGCAAAGCTGGTGTGGGGGAAGAGACCACTGAGTGGGTGGGAGCAAGAGCCTGGTTCAGGAACATCTCAGCTCCCTTCCTGCTCTCCTCTCATCAGGTGCAATGACAATTAAAGTGATCAAGCGTTTGCTTCCTTTTGGAAAATGACCCAGGAAAAAAGCCCAGTGCCAGTGCTCTGGCGACATTCATGACTCTGGGGCTTTGCACAGATATCAGCACATCTCTCTCCCGCTGGCAGGGCTCCTCTACCGCATTCTGCTAGTCTGTCCTTGTGACAATAACAATACTTGAATTTATGCTCCTCTTCAACTTCCCCCAGGCATGGAAAGCTGCGATGCCTCTCCCACCCTTTCCCACCCTCCGTCGGAAGCACTCCCTGCCCCAAGTTCTCAGAGTACTCATTCGTTCCACGCTGGTGGAAGCCACATACCGCACCATCATATGTGCCTGTTTGCCTCCCACGTGAGGCTGTTGGCCACTCAAGGGCAAGCCTGGTCCCAGTGATCTTTCTTCAGCACCTGGCACGGTGCCTGGCATCAAGGGGCCATGGGAAAGTGTTTGTTGAATGGACACATGAATTAGTTAATTAATTCGTTAATTCATTTTATCACAGCCCTGTGGAGGTAGTAAGGGTAGGTATTATTGCAACGTGCTAAGGAAACTGAAGATGAGAGAGGGTAAGTGATTTGCCCAGGGCAACACAGTCACTGAATCCCTGGCTCCTCGTCCAGAGTTCTTACACAAAGTATCGAGCCCAATACCTGGAATACAGTATGAACTTAATGCATTCTCATCTCGCTAGTCTCCACACCTCCACCCTTTGCCTGTGTGGGTTGGGAGCAGAGCTGAGGCTAATTCCCTCTTTATCAGTCACTCCGGCACTTGAGGAATTTGAGTTAAGAACCTGCCTCTTAGGGCATCCAACCCACTTGCAAAGAGAAGTCAGCACTCATTCCTTCTACTTTATATCACAAATTGATGTCCAATCTACGCCCAGGACATCAAGGAATGTTAGGTGTCGGGAGGAGAAGCAGTGAATGAATGAGGATATTCCTGTGCCCCGCTCTATGCCGTTTGCAGACAACGCCAGCGCTGAGGAAATCTCTCCGACTCACTCTGCTTATGGCCTCCCCTCGTGGGTCCCAGGGAAGCCCCCTGAGACCTCAGAGAAGCACCTCAATGCCTCTGCCCACGGGGCTACCCTCTGTTTGCAGGCAAGCACCCTCACTGCGACAATACCCCCACGAATGCACGTGCTCTCTGTGATTAGCATCAGTCATACCCTGGCTGGACGTGCTTAGGGTGGTAGAGGGAAGACCTGTTTATGCCCTTTATTTGTCTCCCAGGTTGGACGCAGAATCCCGACTGTACGTCAAGTTCGTGTCTCCTATCTGTTCCCGGCTCCTAGGGGCCGAGGCCTCTGCCTTCCGCTTAATGAAGCCCGTATAGCATCCGGGTCTGCATAGGGATCAGTCCGGAGCTGGCACCAGGCCAGGGCACATGCAGAGGGGCAGAGGAATGTCCCCTGGTGGGCAAGACACCCTCCCTGTGCCACCCGCACTTTGCAAATAGCCCAAATAACTCCCTGACCGGGAGCCACGTCTTGGCTAGGGGAAGGGCGGCTTCAATTGGTAGCTTCCGCACATAACAAGCTCAAGACCAGACAAAGGCTGCTGAACAGCCCCCGTGGGAACCAGTGGTTTTACGAGCCCGTCATATTTACTATTATCCAATGAGTCATCGGCTGCGTGCTTTCATCTGGAGGCTGCTGGGCAAATAGGCTCTCACCGGAGCCACTCTTAATCCATTATTTACGCCCGCTCTTTGTCCTCTCATTGCACCTTCACAGGCAAGAACCTCAGTCCACGCTCTCCAGCAGCGTTTGCCGGACCAATGCACGTCCTCAATTTCAAGCAAAGTCTGCGGTGCTTAAAAATAGCAAATGAGACAAACACTCTGATTATGAAATTTCTAGCTGATATTTCCCTTGCCTGTCATTAGGGAGAAAGCTAGCATTAAGTGAACCCACAAGTTCAACGGGTAGAAATTAAGAACACTGTGTTTATGACTTCTGCTCGGACCTGTTTCCCAGGAAGCTTCTGTTGGTATTGTAACAACTGGGATCAACAACTTGAATGCATCTGTGGTGCCTAAAGATCGCTTTGCTAATGCCCAGGAAGGAGGGACAATCAGCTAATTACTGAATCATCCTTAGGCTTGCATTTCTAGTGTAAGAACAAATCACTGTGAGCTTTCAGAATGGACCTGTGTATGCGTTTCAGGCCACAGCAAAGGAAATACAAGGCTTGTGATGCAAAGTCACTCACTGAACCCAAACCCAAATTTCCTTTATGCACTGGCCACTGGAGACCTCTAATCTTGGCTAAACAAGGAAATCGTTTACTTTCTACAATGATGGGTAAGCAGGACAGTTCCCTTGGTGGCTAATTGTCCTACTGCAGCTGCGCCCCCTGGACCAGGCAGAAGTCTGGGCCCCTGAGGGAAGTGACACTGGAAACCCCTTGCAGGGCGCGTTATGCAGGCCCAGGGGGGTATTGGGTGATGGGTGGGACCAGGAGGGGTGGGCAGAAGCCAGTAAAGGGTCAGAGGCAGAGCAGGGGATGGCAGAACAGAAGCACATCCCAGGCCCACTTGGATTCCCCCCCGGAATTTGACTCTGGAGCAGACCAACAGGACTAACAGTGGTCAGCACGCACTGGCAGCGGCAGCAATGGTGGCCCCGCAAGCACCTGTCCTTTCATCAGTAGCTCCTATTTCTGAGACCCGTACCCCACCCCATACACACTCCCGGTTCCAATCCCTCTGTGCCCCATTCAGTCCATGAGCTCTGCTAGGTGCTTCCAGTAAACTCTCTTATGTGCACGTTAGCCAGAGTGGTTTCTGTTGCTTGCACTCAAAGCGCCCTAGCAGGTAAGAGATGAAAAACAAAAGCAAGAAGGGAACACAACCAAGATCAAAGGTCCGGTGGTCCAGGAGAAGGGTTGAATCAGAGAGGCGGACGCTGACCCAGGGCACAGGGTATGTGAAGACAGAGGACAGGTTAACACATACCTGACAGCCAGACATTACCCTACCTGGCAGGCTGTGCTGTCCACATCTCAGACCCATGGCATCCAACCGTGAGGCACTCCCAACCTCGGTTCTTAATGGTGCCAGATACGATAAGACAGCTCAGGTCTTAAGCCACAAGGCATTTATTCTAACTTTGACCAAGGGTGAGAGGTAGTATCAGAAAGGCAAATGGGCTTTTTTGTTGCCTGGGATGACTTGGGTGTCACTGCAAAAAAGCAGGGCGTTGGGTTAGAATTATGTATTTGTTCATTAAACAAACATTTATTGAGCTCCTATTCTGAGCAAATATGTGCTCTGGGCACTGGGGAGACCGAGGTGACTAAGTCACAGGCCCTGCTTCTGAGCTTGAGGAAGGACGGCGTGCACACAGCACCAACTGGCAGTGCGTGGCGAGGCCAAGAGCCTGGAATGTGGAGTTCAAAGGCAGAGAAACCCCTTTGCTCTGAGAGGGTCGGAGAAGGTGACATGGAGGATCTAGCGTTGGAGCTGCTCCTTAAGGAAAGAGAAGGCTTCGCTGGCAGAGATTCCAGGTGCAGGAGCAAAGAGAAGACTGGCAAGCGGTCTGAATTGGCTGGTGCACCTTCAAGCTCAGGCAGGATGAGGAACATAAGCTGATGTTGGATTGTAGAAGGCCGTGTTGGGAAGTCTGGATCCTGTCTGTTGTCAGTGGGGAGCTGGACAGGGACATGATCAAAGCCGCGAATGGCAGGGAATCTCCTGGCAACAATCTGCTGAGCAGACGGGAGAGGGAGCAGAGTTTCCTCTCCTTGGAGGCTACTGCAATAGTCCAAGCAGGACCCCCTGAGGTGAACAATAGGAATCAAAGGAAGACAGAGAAGAAAAACCTTGACGGTGGAAGGGCTGAGAGCCTGGCATTAGGAAATAGGGGGGCCTGGAGGGAGGTGGGGAGCCAAGCGGGCCTGCAGCATTTGGGCCGGGGTGGTTGCTCAGTTCCATGCGAATAGCACACATTTCCTGAGTGCCCACTGTGAGCACAGCATGGGGTAGCGGGTGGAGGGGCAGAGGGGTGGAAAGGAGGCAACAGTATGGTAAAGGAAAAGGCTGGAAGGCCCAGGTCCTTCTCAGAGGTCAAGGCTTTTCAAGATGTGCTCTGTGCATCCGAATCTCACTGCCAGCATCAGTGAGGGGACACTGTGCCCTCACTGCCCGCCACTGCCAGTACACTTGAACGAAGGCTTGGAGTCAAGAAAAGGACATTGCAACCCGGAGGAAAATGTGCAACTGTTGCTAGCTGTGGCTACTCCTTAAGCCCAGTGGTACAAACCCGACTCCCAGCCGAGGCCCTGGACTGGGTGGTTCCTGGCCTGCCCTCCAGGCCCCCTCTGACTCTTATCCCAGGATCAACGTCATTTAAAGACAGTTGACAGTGCCGGCCTATTTCTGTTTCAGAAAGAAACCTGCACCCTATCGGGCATCAGCCCAGACAAGAGTGCGCAGCACCTTTTCCCAAATCGTGCCCCAGGGGGTCTCTCACAAGAGGCCGGCAGCCCGGTCAAGGTTGCGCATGCCGCGCCCAGGCTGTCCCCCCTCAACATCTGCGCGAAGGGCCACAGCCAGGCCCATGTGTCCCTCCTGCTTGGGTGTGGTCTTCACCTCCCATCTCCCAGGCGCTGCAGCTCAGACAAGGAGACACACATGTACACACACTCACACACACACACACAGACACCATCAAACACATCCCTAGGAGAAATAATAACTTACAGGGAGGGAACACACTCACTTCAAATTTAGAGGAGAACAGTTTTTTTTTAACTCCACGGGAGACAGCTCTGTGCCCAGGCAGAGGACAAAACAGGTCACTTAACGTGAGCGGAAAGCGCCCGTGACCGCTGAGTGCCCCGCCCAGCCCCACTCTCAGAGGCAGAATGACTTGGAGTCTCTGAAATGGCAGTTCTTCCGCTTAATGTGTTTCCCCTCAGGCCCCACCAACACCTTGTGGTAAACAGAGGAGGAAACTGAGGTTCCAGGAGCTTGAATAAACAGCCAAGTGTCCAACACTAAAACCAGCGCTGGCGTTTGGACTCAGGTGTGCCCGGGGTCTCAGCCAGCGGGCGCTGGCCTTCCAGGTGAGGCACCGATGGGCACACAGTGCGCAGCCGGACCCCGTGTGACCTGGCCCAGGGGAAGACTGGCACCAGAGACGCACGTCAGCTTTCTCGTCTCAAACACAGTCCCCCTGTGATTTTTATTAGAGGGAAATCAGGGACTAAGACCTGGAAAAGAAATATGATTTCCTCTCTCCTCTGAAAAAGAAAGGAGGGAGGGAGGCGGGAAGGAGGAAAGAGAAGCAAAGAGGGAAGGGAGGCAGGCTGGAAGGAACACCGGAGAGAAGCCATCATTCTTGCTTTCCGTTTTCTCTGATGATGGTGAAGGTGGGAAGGGAGGAATCTGTTAAAAGAAAGGCCGATCAGCAGGCGGGCTGGTTTGTTTCCAGGCTGTGAACTCACTGGGGCCCGCACGGGCCAGGTGACCTGTCCAAGGTCACACAGCTTGGGGGCCCGGAATCCTGCCGCCTGACACTCAGTGACTCGTGCCTCCTTTGCACCGCCAGTGCCATCGCGGTCACGCAAGCAGCCTCCCAGACTAGGGGGTGACCCGTCCTAGCCTCGGTCACAGCATCACAGGCAGGAAGCTCTTGAAAGGTTGTTAGCAAAAGAAGGAATTCTATAATGGCTGCTTGGTGATTCCCAGGGCTAAGGTAAGCTCCTGGAACACACACTTTCTGTTTGAAGAAGATTAAGTTAAAACCATATGTGTGGGGCCGGGCACGGTGGCTCACGCCTATAATCCTAGCACTCTGGGAGGCCGAGGCGGGTGGATCGTTTGAGCTCAGCAGTTCGAGACCAGCCTGAGCAAGAGCGAGACCCCGTCTCTACCAAAAATAGAAAGAAATTATCTGGACAGCTAAAAATATATATAGAAAAAATTAGCCGGGCATGGTGGCGCATGCCTGTAGTCCCAGCTACTACTAGGGAGGCTGAGGCAGAAGGATTGCTTAAGCCCAGGAGTTTGAGGTTGCTGTGAGCTAGGCTGACGCCATGGCACTCTAGCCCGGGCAACAGAGTGAGACTCTGTCTCAAAAAAAAAAAAAAAACCATATGTGTGGTGCTCTTGACAAACCATGAGCACTGCCCTTTTTCCTGAGAACATCCTGACCCTGGAGAACCTGGGGATAGAGAAGACAGAGGTTACCCAGGGAAGTAGATCTGAGGAAAGCACCTGGGGCAGGTGACTGAGGGGCAGAGCCACCTCCAGTTCTGCGCCAAGCCCCCTGCGGCGGTGCCGGGCAGTCAGCAAGAACTCTGAGCATCTGCTGTGCAGAGCTCAGTCCTGGGCACTCTCAGAGGAAACACAATGAGAAATATGGTGCCTGGACTCCAGGGGCCCCTGCTTTGTTGGGGACACAGTCTCCTTATCTGGGGAAAGCTCCTAGGGAAGACAGCACTTCTTGCCCTTGGGAAGCTCTCAAACTTGTGAAGACATACGGCCTTCTGAAGCTCTGGGTTTGGCAGAGAAGACATTGCCTGTGCTCTTGAGAAAGCCCAGCTTATCTGCAGGGTAAAGGAAGGGGAGAAAGACAGCACCCGCCCTTGGGGACCCTCCAGACTGATGGGGGAGACAGAGTCCCTGCGATGGTCAGAGTGAGGGCTGACCCTGGTCTCACTGGGGAGACACCATCCCTGGCATCCCCGCTCCAATATGAGTTCGGTCCCCGAAAGTGGTGCCCACGCATGTGTACATCTGCCTTGCAGCACCCTGCCTGGAATAATTCCTTTTTTTGGATGCCTATTAACGTTAAAGATTTTCTTAAAACTTTCTAACCCAGCCCAGAGCACCGCCTCTTACCTACATCCCTCTACCTGCGCCCGGCACCTGACTCAGCCCAGCCCCACAGAGACACGGTGTGTGGGTCCACAGAGAAGCCGGTCCCCGGAGGGCAGGATGCTGGGACCTCATACCCAGACCTGGCCCAACAACACTCTCGTCCCAGGCAAGCGGCCCTTATGGCTGGTGAGTCCAGGAGAGGATGGGGTGTGGTCAGTTTCCCACAGGTAGCCATGGAGATAGCAGCACCCAGCCCCTGCTCAGGAGCAACAGAGCAGACAGTGGGGAGGTGCCAAGGTGACGAACAGAATCAGCTTCCGCTTCCTCACGCTTCTCCTCTCGGCCCACTTCCCAGACCCTGCCAGCCGCGGGGCCAGCAGTGACCTGTGTGGGCACACAAGGTTTCTGGATCTGAGCCCCACCCAGCTCCCTTCCTGGGCTCCAGGCCCCGGGTCCTGCCCTTCCCACAGGCTGGGGACCTGTCACTACCACACTGTGACAGTCTCTTTCTCCATCACGGCTCTTCCCAGCCCCTCTGCTGCTGCCCTCGCAGGCAGATGCGCCTCCTCCCTCCACCCTTGGACCAGGTGTTTCTAGGAGAGCACAGCTTATTTCCAGGGCCCGTGTTCGGCTCCCCAGTCCACCTTCCCAGGAACTTAGAACAAGGGCCCTTTGAGAAATGCACTCACGACCAGTGTCAAACCTGCACTGGGCACCCCGTAGGGCGTCAGGGACTATGACCTTCTCCTGCTTCAAGTTCAAGTCCTAGCCTCCAGGGTACCCAGGAACTGCCTCCCAGCCCCCAGCACATATTCTAACCTCCCCCCTTTGTTGCAAAGTGTCAGTTCCAGTGTGGGCATGTCTGCTCCTGTGTCCAGCATTTCTGAGAGGTGGTTTCCAGATTGTACCCCACATCCTGGCTGCACTACTTTATTCACTCTATTAGAAATTTACTTTATTAAGAACCACTGCCTGGAAAAAAAAATCAATAAATAATTTAATAAGCCAGACAATGTAGTCCAACCATCGTGAGTTAAGGTTTACTGGGGGAGGAAAGTCAGTCTGGCTCGTGGAATAGTCTACACCCTGGCATAGTTGTAAGTGAAGGCAGATTTATCAGTGGGGAGAAAGCTGAGCCATCACTTTGCTGCCAGAGCCACGCGGCAGGCCTCCTGGGCCAGCCTCCACAGACAGCTCACTTTCGTGTTGCCCTGTGCATGACATGCACACCGGCCACAATTTCCACCGGGATCTCCCAACACCAGGGGCAGGCCAGCAGGTGCAAGATGAAAAGAAGATGGAACCGGGACCCAGAGGAGCTGATTTCAAGCTGTCCCCTACACCTCGTGCCATTTCCAAGGACGTTGTTCAATCCCTCCACTTCTTCATCCATAAAAAGAGGGAAGTGATATCTGTCTTGTGGATTATTCTAAGGATTGTGAAAAGGGACACAAAAGGACCTAGCCCAGAAAGAAGCAGCTTGAGCACGGCCATGCCTTCCTGCTCTGGCCAAACTCTCTTGCAATTATGGAAACGACACACTTTGAAGGAGGAGGAGGAAGAGGTGGAGGAGGGAGGGGAGGAAGAAGAGGAGGACGTTTATACCAGCTCTGAAAATAGGAAGGAAGGAGGGACAGAGGGAGGGAGGGCAAGGGAGTGGAGTCAGAAAACCAGAAATGTTGAGGAATTCCTGGAAGATGGAAAGCAGAAGGGACTGAACTGACAGGAGCAAGTGCAGAGAAAAATCACAGCCCCAAACTCGAGGAGTCCTGGGAGAAGCAGAGGGGATTCTCGAGTACAAACGTGAGCAGACAACCGAGAATCACCGACGGTGCAGGAACGGCCGGCAGTCTAAGCCCTAACCTCCAACAGGAGCCAACGCCCAAGGAAACAGCGCCAGCAGAGGAAATAGAAGACAAAGTCAAAACAATAATGAACATCCTCAGACAGATTCAAGATGATGACACACAAAAAGAATAGTCAATTGTGATGAAAAGCCAAGCCACATTAAATACGATTATGAACATTCAGATCGTAATCGAGGGGCTGAATGACGGGACAGACGCGGGAAATGTCCAGTCGGTGCGCTGGCCGGTGGCATGCAGGACAGTCTCCTAGAACACGGAGGGGAAGCCAGGGTGGCTGGGGGCTGAGGGGCCGTGCCTGGCAGGAAGTGGGGGCTCCGTCCACGCGGCTTGGGTCTGAAAGGGACTTGGTGAGCGGCAGCCTGGTGTCATGGAAATGCTTCTTTCATCATCAGAGCAACACGATTCACGAGCATATCAAGGCTTTTCCATGTGAATTATGCAAAAGTAGCCTTCAGCCTAGTCCCAGTCAAAAAAATTACATGTTCAGAATAAATGGAATCTGAATTAGCCAGGTTTGAGTGCTCAGAGCCCTCAAAGGACACAGACACACACAGACACACACACACACACACACACACACACACAGAGCTAAATGCTGAAGCTTGCTGTGCAGAAGGGTCTCCTGGTGAGCACAGAGCCCCACACTCCTGTTGCAGAGATGAGGGGACCCAGGCCCTCTCTCTGCCCTCCATTCCTCGCTCCATTCATTGGGTTGGGACGGCCCCCGTACTCAGAGCAGCAGTCTGGCCCAATTGGCAGCTCTGGGGAGGAGAACGCAACCTGAGGAGTCCAGACAGGTGTCTTTAGATTGGTTTGGGCCACAAAGGAGGAAGGAAGCCAGCTGCTGCTGTTCCTGCTACTTGTCTGCTCCCTGTGCCGCCCCGGAGGCTTTGCCTGTCTGTCAGGTGGCATCAGGATCCAGCTTGCTCTCATTCCCACCCACCTACCACCCAGTCCACTTTCTCAGTAAACACACTTCCTCTTCAGTTTTCGTCACTCCATAGCATCATCCGAGGCCAGCTGCTTGTTCTTCCCTCCCTTATTCTGTGGGTTCTTGCAGAGGAAGGAAGGAATCTCAAATTTATAAAACCCTCCTATGTGCCAGACTCTCTGTAAGGCATTTAACATACTCCTTTTTTAATTCTCACAGCAGCTATGTGATGCAGGCATTATTTCCCCCTTTTCCAGATAAGTCCAGAGAGGTTAAGTAACTGGTGGAGAGGCACACAGCCCACAGACGGGGAAGTCAGGAATAAGCTCAGGCCTCTCTGACTCCTTGCCCCTCCTGTCCCTAGGCCACCTTCCAGGGAGCTTTAAGTCTCCCAAGACTTCTGGGAAAGGGCATTCTAATTGGGACAAGTCATACAAGCTTGGGAATGATATTAACTCCAGGTGGCAGGTAGGCTATGGCCAAATGGGGACCTTGCTCAAGATTCAAAGCCACATGATCAGGGAAGCTTCAGAGAGAAGGCAGAGTCTGTGCTCATTCCCAGGACGCAGGCGGCAGAATTTGGAGAGCCAGGGAGAAGGAAGGAAGACCTTGCAGGCTTAACAGGCAAGATTTTAAATTGCTTTAAAAAGTAAAAGACAGTAACTCCGTCTGCCTTTAAAGGGGCAGGGGTGTAGAATAATTTATATAAGAGAAAGACTATATTGTGGTCTAGATGTCTTTCACGGGCAGAGTCTGGCGGGAGCAGGGAGCCACAGTGGAAAAACCCATCACAGCCGAGGGAAGACGGAGAGGTCAGGCCTCTGCTGGCTCCAGCCCACGTTTCTGATTTCCAGAAATAGGTCCCAGCCCAAGGCGTGGATGTGGAGAGCTAAAAGCAGCTCTTCCTGAGAAAGTGAAGGAAACCTGAATTTCCGGGGGCAGCCCAAGGGAGGGAGTGGAAGGGCCGAGGAAACAAAGAGAGGAAGAAATGTGAGCTGGAGCCAGAGAGCCGGGGGCAGGTGGAGGCCTGGAGGATTTCCCAGAAAAGCAGAGGCCAAGGTCCTTCAGAGTGGGATGAGCAACCTTCAGTTTGAAGTTTTGCGATCCTGAAGCACAAGTATACACCCCACGATCCACACATCATCCATAGAACATGTGACAGCCTGAAGCTGCGATTGCTTTAGGCCTCAGTGGTGGAAGGGACCGGGCCGTGGGTTTCCCATTGCTCATGAAATTGGATCAGCAGCATTTTTATTAAATAGCAAAGGGTGACTCCATTATAGGAGAGTTTGGGGACAGCCGAGAAGCTGACATACAGGTTACAAACGCAGAGAGAATAGTGGCAACAACGTGTTTGAATGAGGTTGGTGGCTTTTTCTCACGGGCAGAAGCCCCATCCCCATCAAACCATGCATGCGATTTTCATCTGATTTTAGGTAGTAGGTCTGTGGCATCATTCCTGCGGCCTGGTAGCAATTAAGGTCACTTTTTAATAGTAACTGAAGGTCTTCCATTGCTGAGTACCAACTGTATGCTAGCACTGTTCTGAGCATCTCACAAGTACAAAGTCAATTAATCCTCACTGCCCCCCAGTGAAGTAGGTTACCATGCTTACCCTCACCGTGCACATGAAGAAACTGAGGCACAGGGGTCATACAGGAAGGGGAGTAGGTGAGACTGCAGTCCAGGAGGTCTGGCTCCAGAGTCTCACTATATGATACTATCTCCCTGAAGAACGGCAGCCCCAGCCTCTGCCTTACTTCCTGAGACTAGAATGCTAAGCTACTTGGAGTGTCACTGGAAAACCTATAGACGCTCATGAATCCTTAAAGATTTAAACTTCTCCTGGGTCAATGAGTGGAAGAAGAAGGAAATAGATTCCCGCTCAGTAGGAGGAGGACCATGCTGACATGCTGAGCCGCCCACACACGTGCCTGGTCTCCGGAGGGAGTGAGCACCCTGTCAGGCAGAGTGATGCGAGCAGAGACGCTCCAACAACTTGGTATGGAAGCACACTCAGCTAAGGGGTCTTTTAAGGTTCTCTCTAACTGCAGGAAATTTGCCTGATCTAGAAGACACTACTCAAACGAGTCTGACACCGGGTATCACAGGAGCCACGGGTTTCGAGTCACCAAAGTTTTGTTGAGTTGGCCATTCCTGAAATCCCCCACGTGGCTAAATCCCAGCCCACCCCTACTAGACACAGAGTCTCCCAGGCTTCTCCCAAGCATCACACCTTTCTGACTACAGCTCAGTCTCCCCCTGTCCGGTGAGCACCCAGGGCAGAAACCAAGCCTATCTGTGGCTCTAAATCCACAGCACTGAGTGAGGAAGGCAGACAGTGGGATGGAGCCAGTTCAGCAAACACGGCTTTGCTCAGTTACTCTCCACTGTGATTGTCCATGCCTGCAGACTAGCTGCCCCCCAGCACCGATTCACTTCTCCCTCTGAGCACCGAGCGCCACGTTCTCCCACTCTCTGCCCCCGTTCCTAAGTTTCATAGAAGACAATTTTTCCGTGGGGTGGGGAGTGGGAGGAGGGAAGTAGAGCTCTGCAGCCTGGTTCCTAACAGGCCATAGACGGGGGGTAGGGACTGCAGCCTTAGAGAAAGATCTTGCAGGGAGAGCCGTGGGCAAGCAGGTTAGCAGTCAGCCCCTGCAGGGATGGCCTTAGCTAAGGAGCGCAGCCATGCCCAAGGTCACACGTCTCCCCTACCACACCCAGTGACTGACTGAGGCAGGGGAATGAGCAGAGAAGAGTTAGTAAGGCCGCCTGAGACTGCTCTCCTTAGAAAGGCCTGCTTGTGATGGTGGCCACTGGCTGGCACCTAGGAACTTGGCTTTGGGGAGGTTTCCCAGCACTGCCCAATAAGGGTGGCTCACTGTGCCTAGACTGTGCAGACAATACGACGTGTGCTGAACACCTGTGTTCCTCCTGGGAGCCTGGAATTTTGGTACGTGGCAGGCAGAGGGTGCCTGTGCTACCAGCCCTTCCACCACCACGCTGACAAAAAGCCCAGGCCCTGAGCTCTCTAATGAGCTGGCAACTTCAGCATGTGTAGTCATGGTTTGCTGCTGGAGGAATGACATGTGTCCTGCATGACTCTGCTGGGAGAGGACTCTGGGAAGCGTGTGCTGGTTTCCTCTGCACCTCTTTGCTGGTTCCGTCTTATGTCCTCTCACTGTAAGAAATCATAGCCGACAGTACCACTGTGTGCTGAGTCCTCCTAGCTAATCGTGGGGACTGCAGCACAGGGTGTCAAAGGCTATTTTGGCTCCAGAGCTCCCTGAGAATCAGGCAAGGCTGCAGCTGGGCCTGCCTCACAGATGACCTCCTCTGTCCCCGCAGCCTCCTCCCCTCCCTTTGCCTGCTGTTGACCCCAGGGGCTCCCAAATTAGCATCCTGAGTGTTGAACACTGTCCTGAAGTTTACTTTCCTGGGGACCCAACCAGCAACAGATTCAAATCCAGCATTTCAGGACCTGCAAGTCACCAGGCATTTTGTCATGTGTTAGTTATACCGTCACAACAACCATACCAGGTTTTTATAGAGGAGGACACAGGAGCTGAGAGAAGTTAAGTGACTTGGCCAAGGTCACGGAGCACCTGGGAGTTAGAGCTGGGACTGGCTCCTGGGCAGCATGCTTCCGAAGGCTGTGGCCCCTCTCCAGAATGGGGCTGCCTCTCACTGTGGCTCTGAGGGGCCACGATTCCTCCAGGCCTGAGGACCTGGGATCATACATTCCCTGGGGTTAAGATATTCCAAGAGACGAATGGGGACCAGATCTGGGCAGCCTTGAGAGAGAGAGGATTCCAGCACCAGGACAGGAGGCAGGATATGGTCTCTTTCCCGGAAGAATTGGGGGGAGAGAATGAGGAAACAGAACTTCTGAAAGAGCGGTCCCTGTAATTCTCAACTCCCTTCCCAGCCCACACAGGCCGCGCTCCTGCGCACACCTGCACGCTCTGGCTGGGACCTCTGGCCACCCAGGTCTCAGACCCGGGCCCCGGAGTCTGTGTGGAGCGGCCTGTCCCTCGGTGCGGAGGACAGGAGTTATCCGTGGTCGCCGGCCATCCCGCACCCTCCCCAGCCGCAGCCCCAGGAGCCCATCCAAGCGCAGCGGCTGAGCAGGACTCGGCTTCAGGCAGGGCAGAGGCGGCACCTCACTCCAGAGGTGGACAGGGCCGGCTGTCAGCGCCAAGGCAGATGAGGCTACTAGCAAATGTGACATTCGGAGTCTGGGGCGCGGACACCCCAGCTGCCCGCCGCCAGGGGGAGCCACGCCCTGCCCGCGACATCCGGCGTGACTCCTCAGGGCGAAGCCAGCAGCTGCCCAGGACCTGGCGGTCCCCACCGCGTTTGCCCTCAGCATCTTCCCGCGGTGGGCTCTGCCCTCGGGGCCGTCACCGTTTCCCACTGAGTGGATGAGAGGGCCAAAATTGGCCCCTTGCCCCTTTTCCACAGAATAAATAAGCAAATAAATACAGAAATAAGTCAATAAATAAGCAAACACATGGGCGGGGTCAGTCACACCCACAGCTGAACTTAATGGAAGCTTTGGGGCTCCTGGAGAGGGACCCCACCGTGCCTCACCGCCAGAAAGCCTCTCAGCGCCTCCTGGGGCTTCGGGAACAGCTGCCAGGTGCCGCCGTCCAGCCCTCTCCGTGCACCCCAGCCTCGGGAGCGGTGGCAATGCCACCCCGCCACCTTCCATCCCAGCTCTGCCGCTCGAGCAGGACCTGCAATCCCTGCACTGCAGGAACTTCCTTTGTACTGTTCCTTTGCCCTGATCTCTTTGTCAATCCAGCTGCCTTCTTTTTTCACATATAAATGTGTGTGTACATATGTATAAACTCCACATACGATTTCAGCTACAGTTTGAAAGTCACTGTGTTTTTTTTTTTTGTTTGTTTGCTTGTTTGTTTGTTTGTTTGTTTTGCCCACATAGGCGAGGCCAATGGCAGATCTTTTCATCCAGCTTTGGAGATGAGGCTCCGGCAGCTCAGAGAGGCTGAGTACCTTCTCCCAGGTCACACGGGTGGTGAGTGTTGTTGCCACTGTAGCCTGAGATGATGCAAGTGAGCCACTCCCTCTTCTCACCTCTTCCCCCCTGAAATGGGGCCAGTAATTTATCTGGAACAGTTAATTCCTAAAAATACCAGACATTTCTATCAGCGCTCATTTGTCACGCTCCATCTGTGAGGAGGACAAGCAGAAACACCACACCGCCTATTGACATTCCCATCTGGCTTCCAGGGCTCCTTAGGGCTAAGCTGTGTGTTGACTGGGTTAGGGACAAATGACCCTGCCCTGCGGAAATAGAGGCCTGGAAACCCACAGCCCCAGCTGCCAGAGCTGGGCCAGATGTAGAGCATCTTCGGTCCAGCTCAGTGCATCTATTTAGAGGTGAGGAAACTGAGGCTCAGCCTTGTAGCAACAAGCAGGACAGGAGCTGAAGATTCCAGGAATTTGTAACCTCCTGTGGGTCCTGGCCCGATCTGGTCCTCCCTGGTTCCCAGCAGGTAAGCGGGAGAAGCACTGCCAAGTATGGGGTGATGGGGAAGGTCCCCTTGCGCTCCGAGCCTGATGGAGAAGCCTTGATTGTCTGAAGTCCAAGCCAGCCCAACCACCTCTCCAAGCTCCACTGCTCCTCCACCGAGGCCTTCTTTCCAGGGAGGAGCTTGCAATCACCCCGATTACCCAATGATTACCCTAATTGCCCTGATTACCTTGACCCAAGAGGTGAAGGGAGAGGAACATGCCCGCACAAGCCTCACTGAATGGGAGGAGCACAAAGCATAGCTGAGATTTCTCTGCTCCTTGAGGCTGGAACAAGGTTAAGGAGATGTCAACTTTATCTGAGTCTTTATCTGAATAGTAATCTCTACAGGCACCTGAAGAAACTGCCCAAGGCTGGGAGAGGAGGGCCTAGAACAATCCCCAGAGCTCACACGGAGCCTGGAGTGGTTTATAATCCCAACTTCCAGAGTAAAAAGACCTCTTTATCTTCAGGGTATCAAGTAAAATCTTCAGAAAGGTATTGCCTTAATAATGGGGCCAAAATAGCCCCAGACCAAAGAGCAACCTGGACCCATGTCAAGAAAGTTTCAAAACAAGTTTTGAAGGGATCAAACTGATTTCAAGTAATTTAACTGAAATCCCAGAATAAGACCCAACAATATTTAAAGGAATGCAGCAAAATCCAGCACCCAAGAAAGTAAAAATCCAAAATGTGCAGTACATAGTCGAAAATTTCTAGGCACCTCTGTGCTCTCCACTTCTATTTAACACTGTACTGGAGGTTCTAACCAGGGAAATTAGGCAAGAAAAAAAAAAGACATCCAGATTATAAAGGAAGATATAAAAGTGTCTCTATTTACAGATGGCATATTATGATATGTAGAAAACCCTAAAGAATCTACAAAAAAAAATACTCTTAGAGCTAATAAACAAGCTCAGTGAAGTTTCAGGATACAACATCAACATACAAAAATCATATAAAAATATAGTAATGAACAATTACAACATGAAACTAAGAAAGCAATTTCATTTGCAATAGCGTCAAAAAGAATGAAATACTGGCCAGGCGCAGTGCTCACACCTGTAATCCTAGAACTCTGGGAGGCTGAGGCGGGTGGATCATTTGAGCTCAAGAGTTCAAGACCAGCCTGAGCAAGAGTGAGACACCATCTCCACTAAAAAAATAGAAAGAAATTATATGGGCAATTAAAAATATATATAGAAAAAATTAGCTGGGCATGGTGGCACATGCCTGTAGTCCCAGCTACTCGGGAGGCTGAGGCAGGAGAATTGCTTGAGCCCAGGAGTTTGAGGTTGCTATAAGTTAGGCTGATGCCACGGCACTCGAGCCTCGGCAACAGAGTGAGACTCTGTCTCAAAAAAAAAAAAAAAAAGAATAAAATACTTAGAATAAATTTAACCAAAGAGTTATACATTGAAAATTATAAAACATTGTTGAAAGAAATTAAAAAAGATCTATATAAATAGAAAAATATTTTGTGTTTATGAACTGGAAAACAATACTGTTAAGACGGCAGTATAGGCTGAGCTAATCTGAAGGTTTATACGGAATATAAATAAATTTCATTTTACATTTGGGTCCCATCACTGAGATATTATGCATATGCAAATATTCCAAAATCCAAAATAATCTAAAATTCTAAACACTTCTGGTTCCAAGCATTTCAGATAAGAGATATTCAACCTGTACTCCTCAAATCGATTTACAAATTTAGTACAATCCCCATCAAAATTCCAACTGCCTTTTCTGCAGAAATGATCAAGCTGATCTTAAAATTCATATGGAAGGGCAAGGGATCCAAGATAGCCAAAACAATCTTTAAAAGGAAAAACAAAATTGAGGAGTTATGCTTTCTGATTTCAAAATGTAATACAAAGTTACAGCAAGCAGGCCAGTGTGGTACTGACATAAGAATGGACATATGGATCAACGGAATAGAATTGAGAGTCCAGAAATAAACCCATATATCTATGGTCAACTGATTTTCAACAAAGATGCCAAGACCATTCAATAAAGAAAGAACAGTCACTTCTACACGTGGATGCCGGGACACCGGGATAGCCACATACAAAAGAATGAATTTGGACCTCTGCCTTACAGCGTACATAAAAATTAACTCAAAATGGATCAAAGACCTAAATGTAAAAGTTAAACTGTAAAATTCACAGGTATAAATTTTTGTGATCTTGAATTATGCAACAGTTGCTGAGATGTGACACCTAAAGCACAATCAACAAATGAAAGAATAGATAAATTAGACTTCTTAAAATTAAAGTTTTTGAGTCGAAGGGCACTATTAAAAAGTGAAAAGATAATCACAGAATAGGAGAAAATATTTGCAAATTATATATCTGATAAGGGTCTAGTATCCAGAAAATACAAAGAACTTTTACAAATCAACAATGAAAAGACAACTCAAGTAAAAAATGGCAAAGGGGATGACTAGACATTTCTCTAAAGCAGGCATGCAAATGGCCTATCAGCACATTAAAGATGTTCGACATCATTAGTCATTAAGGAAATGCACATCAAAACCACAATCAGATACCACTTCACACCCACGAGGAGGCCATAATCAAAATGACAAAAAATGACAAGTGCTGGTGAGGATGTGGAGAAATTGGAATGCTTACACATTGCTGGTGGCAATCTAAAGTGGTGCAGCTGCTTTGGAAAATAATCTGGCAGTAGTTCCTCAAAATGTTAAATATAGAGTTACCATATGACTCCAGCAATTCCACTTCTAGGTATATACTCAAAAGAACCAAAAACATATGTTCACACAAAAATTTATACACAAATGTTCATAGCAGCTTTATTCGTAATAGCCCAAAAGTGGAAACAACTCAAATTGTATCAAACGATGCATGGATAAACAAAACGTGGCATCTCCATACAATGGGACATGATTCAGCCACACTAAGGAGTGAAGCACTCATGCACACTGCAGCACGGATGAACCGTGGAAACTTTATGCCAGTGAAAGAAACCAGACACAAAAGACCACATAATATATGATTCCATTTGTATGAAATGTCCAGAATAGGCAAATCTACAGAAACAAAACAGATTAGTGGTTGCCAGGGCCTGGGAGGAGGGGAAAATTGAGAGTATTAGTAATGAGTACAAAGTTTCTTTTTAGTGTGATGAAAATGCTCTGAAATTGGACAGTGGTCATGGTTGTACAACCCTGTGAGTATACATATTAAAGACCACTGGATTATACATTTTAAAATGATGATTTATGTTATGTGAAATTTTACATTATGTAAATTATATTACAACTGATATAATGCACAAAAAATTACCAAACATGCAGTGAAACCACAAAATATGATCCACAACCAGAAGAAAAATCGATTAGTTAATAGAAATATATCCCAAAATGACATTGATGATTGAATTAACAGGCAAGGGAATTAACACAGCTATTATAATTCTACACCACGTGTTCAAGAAGGTACAGAAAAGCATGAACATGATGCAGAGAAAGGGGAAAGACATACAAGAGAACCAAATTGAATTTCTGGAAGTGAAAAATATACAGTATCTGAAATAGGTAGGCCCACACTGATGAGCTTGGAATAGCCAGGATCTCCACATTGTTTCTCATCACTAAAGGGCCTATACTTGTGACCAAAAAGTATCTGGTTGTGGACCTAGAGAATGACTCTGCTTGGGCCCAGTGTACATTGCCCACTGGCATTAGGTTCTTTCTGGGTAACCCTGAGGATGATGGGGGCCCAGCTGGGGACTTCTCCCTTCGGGGGTCTTAGGGGTATCACTGCTTACCTGTCCTCCTGAAAGAAGGTATGATCCATGGGCTTCCATCAGATGGTTGTGTTGATATGATATGTGAGAGGTGAATGGGGAATGCTCTACCAGAACCATGAATCCATTGACATCTATTCACACACACAGAGAGAGAGAGAGAGAGAGAGGCAAAACCTGATTATACACTGTAGAAGAAAAGACAATTAAACTTGAAAACATAGCAATAAAAATTACACGAAATGATAAAGAGAAAAGAGACTGGAAAAAAATAGAGTATCAGTGACTTGTGGAACAATATTAAACAGTCTAACTACATGTAATTGGAGCATAAGGAGAGAAGAGAAGGTATAACATAAATATCCCAGGAAACAATGGCCTACAATTTTCCAAATTTGATTTAAAAACTGTATTATTACAGATCTAAGAATCTCAATAAATTCAAAGCAAAAGAAACATGAATAAAACCACAAGACACACATCACAACCAAATCACTTCAAACCAGTGATAAACAGAATTTTCTTAAAAGCAGTCAGGAAAGAAAAAAAAAGACCCTATACAGAGGAAAAAAGATAAGGTGACAACAGAATCCTTGTCAGAAACTGCAAGCCAGAAGACAGCCAGGCAATATCTGTAAAGAACTGAAAGGGAAAAAACAGGACAGTCAACATACAATTCTATACCCAGCAAAAATATCTTACAAAAATGAAGGCTAAATAAAAATGTTAGACAAACAGAAATAAAAGAATTTGTGCCCAGCTGATCTGGGCTCAGGAAGTACTAGGCAAGAGGAAAATGACACTAGATGGAGATAAATAAGCTAAGTATCTCTCAAAATGTGTTCCCCAAATCATAAGAAAAGAAATAAGGAAAAGTGACTTTTAAACAAAACCATAGCATCAGCATAGCTTGAAGACAAAGAATGCTTAAACTGAAAAATAACTCTGAGTAAAAAGAGAAAAATCTCCAAACTCTATCATGTGACCTCTTGTGCTGCCACCCCACTCATAGTTACAGGGCTCTGTGGTAAGAAAGAGGCCATGGGAAAAAATCTGCAGAGAGTAGAGAAGAACACTAGAAAAGGGGCCTCAGGATTATTTGAATAACCACCAAAATATTTAATCATTCTAGCTTTGAAAATACTGGAAAAGTGACCAGGTAATCAAAGCAGAGTACAGGAAAGGGAGTTCCTCCTCCACCCCTTCAGTAGCAATGAGCATAACCACACTCAGATCTTAGATTCTAAATACCATTCTCTAATAAAAAAATAAATAAAACTGAAGAAGAAGTTGATTTCAGGACTGGCGCAGGAAAAATACAAGATAAGCCTGGAACATCTTGTAATACCAAAAAATGAGGAAATGCTTGAGAAAGGACAGGAGCATGTCAAACAGGACACGCTAGCCAGACGGATGCCCAAACAGCCAAAGCTGGAACAATACGAGCAACAGACAAATAATCATACTACCTCTACTGGATTACAACCCTTAGAATAAAAAGAATACCCATGAGTCCATACCGGTATACAGAAGAATTATATACAGAATAATTCCAATTAATAAATGTAGAAAGAAAAAGGAAAATGCAAATTCACAATTAGGGAAACACCATGGTAACAATTGTTAAAGACAAGATCCACCGATGGATACTAAAATCAGTAGATGAAAGTTTGAAGATAAACAGGATATTAGCATACTCTCAAAGTATCTCCCCAAAGATATTTTATCAATTACAAAGAAGGCAAATAGTAACTTTACAGTAGAGTAGCTCAGCAGAAATCACCTTAACCAATGATTAAGATTAACATCACAGCAATGAGACATTTCAATATTATGTATTCACTGATGTGAGGCACTGAGAAATACACAACATCAGCCCTGTGGTATATTCTTGCCCAAAATGCATAATCTCAATATAATCATGAGAGAATATCAGACAAACCCAAACTGAGAGGCATTCTAAAAAATCATTGACTAATATTCATCAAAATGTTAAGATCATGAAAGACAAGGAAAGAATGAAAAGTTGTCACAGATTAAGGGAAACTAAAGAAACACAACTCAGTTCTGTAGGATTCTGAAACAGAAAAAGGATATTAGTGGGCAAACTGGTGACATTTGAATAAGATCTGTAGTTTATAATAGTATTACACCAATGATAATTTCCTGGCTTTGACAACTATACAATGGTTGTGTATGTTAGCAATAGGAAAATCTGAATAAAGAGTGTAAATGAACTTTTTCTATTCTTTTTGCAACTTTTCTGTGAGTCTAAAAGTATTTCAAAATAAGTTTTAAAAATATAATTTACTATTTAAAGTAAAATAATAACACTATATTATGGGGTTTATAATATGTGTGGAAGTAAAATTTAAAACCATTTTATAATAGCACAAAGGGTGGGAGTGAGGAAATGGAAATATATTTATAAAAAATTCTTAAAATGTATGTAAAGTGGTATAAAATTATTTGAAGGTAGAGTATAATGAATGAAAAGAAGTATATTTTAACCCTGGGTCAACCACAAAAAAACCCAAAAAACAAAAACAGTATAACCAGTAAGCCAATAGTGGAGATAAAATGGAATGAATTAACCCAAAAAATGCAGAAAAGGAGGGGAAAATAACAAAGGACAAAGTACAGATAGAACAAATAGAAAACAAGTAGCAATATCCTACATTTTAAAGCAACTATATCAATAATCACATTATATGTAAATGTTCTAAACCCTCCACATAAAAGGCAGATATTGTCAGACTGGGTAAAAAATGGAAACTGCTATCTACAAGACACTCATTTTAAATACAAAGACAGATAGGTTAAAAGTAGAAGAATGGCAGCTGGGCATGGTGGCACGCATCTGCAATCCCAGCCCCTCGGGAGGCTGAGGTGGGAGAATCACTTGAGCCCAGGAGTTGGAGACCAGCCTGGGCAACATAGCAAGACCCTCTTTCAAAAAAAAGTAGAAAAAATGGAAAAAATTATATGATGCAAAAAATAATCCAAAGAAAGTTGGGTCACCCATGATAAGACCAGACAAAGTAGAATTTAGAGAAAGGAGTATAACCTGAAACATACCAACTTTGGTACCAGGTGATACAGGGCAGCCCATGGTGAGGTAGCCAGAGAGGAGCCAAACTGGCTTTTATAACAGCACTGATTTTTGTGATAACTAACCCATTCTTGTGATAACCCATTAACCCATTAATCCACAAATGGATTAATCCATTCATGAGAGCAGAACGCTCACTACCCAATCGCCTCTTCCTACTGTTTACATTAGGAATTAAGTTTCAACATGAGCTTTGGAGGGGACAGACATCCAAACCATAGCAGAAGCCACTGCAGCTATCCTGGTGAGGGATAAAGGTGGCTTGGACTAAGGTGGTATCAGTCGTAATGAAGAAAAATGACCACATTTGGGATGTATTTTAGAGGTAGAACTTGATGATTGATTGATTATGGAGAATGAGGGATAATGCTGCATCAAGGATGACTCCAAGCTTGGGGCAGGATGATGTGGGGTGGGGGAGAGAGCAGGGATTCAGTTCCAGACATGCTCATTTAGAGATAAATGCTATGATGCATTTAAACAGAGATACCAAGTGGCATGTAGAATGTATGATATGGCGATCACAAAAGAGGTCTGGGCTAGGGAGATAATAATGGGATTCATTGGCACGTTAATGGAATTTGAAACCACAGGCATGGATGAGATCGTTAGAGAGAAAGCACAAAATGAGAAGGCAGGTTGTCCAGAATCAAGCCCTGAGAGCTCCAACAATACAAGTAGGTTGGAAGAGAACTCCCTAAAGGAGGCTAAAAAGGATAGGCCATATGTGACAAAGATAGAACAAGAGAGTACAATTTGGTAAAAGCCAAGGAAAAGGAATATTTCACAAAGGACGCAGCGTCTGGTAACGGGGAATGTCAGGAAAGATGAGGACTGAGAATGGCCCCTCAGATTAAACAAAGTGGGGGGATTGATGGTTTTGGTGATAAAGACTGAGGCATGTTGAAGAGAAAAGCCAGTCAGTCAATCAGAAGGTCAAAAATTATTTATTAAGCATGAACCTGCACCAAGCACATTTCTGGATACAACAAACACAACGCGAGCAAGATGGACAGGGCCCTGCTCTCAGGAAGGGAAGACAGAGCTAGCGTGGTGCAGACGGAGGGGTCTGTAAGGGAGCTGAGCTTAGCGACACAGGAAGGGGCATCGGCAGTGGAGCGGGGTCCCTAAGATGGAAATGAGCGTGTGTGGAAGACATGTCCATTGCCGGGAAGAGGGGACACTTTCTCCACTCCAGCCAGATGGAAGAGGGGAGCAATGGATGCAGAAGGGCGTCTGCAAAGATGGCTTAGGAAGCTGGGAGAGTTTTCTTCTTGCTGGATTTTATCTCTAAAAGAGCAGGGTGCCCATGGGCTGCAGGGCTAGGGGGTGGAAGTTTGAGATGAGAGGAGAAGGAATGCAATGCCTGTTTTGGAGAACAGGGTGCCATGAGCTAACGGAAACGCATCAGGGGACTTCCAAGAAGTGTTGCGAACCCAGTTGCATTGGTGATTTGTGAGTTTGTCGTGCTGCCCACTGGACCAGTGGTGAGGTTTTCCCAAGAAACTCTCAGCTACCCAAACGCAGCCTTAGAACAGCAGAGTTGGTTAGCTTTGGCCAGAATTCGAGCTTAGCCAGGCACAGGCATTGGGCCAAAGGGGCCAGGAAACTCAGGGTGTTGATCACAGTGATGGACCAAGAAATCTAGCGTGGATAAGGAGGAACGGGCAGCAGAGGGCCAACAGGAGGAAATTTGGGAAAGGGTCTGCAAAGTGGAGGTCTTTATGATGCTGAAGAACGGTTGCCTTGGTGGAGCTGGAAGACCAGTTGAGGTTGGCTGGAGCATCTGCACTAGTAATTTTGGAAAAAGCGTGGTTTGGGGTGATGACACTGATCCCTCTACAACCTGACCCAAGGAGTGGCTGGATGAGGTGGAGGTGAGAAGATCACTGGTGTCCAAGAATGAACAGGTCAGGGTGGGTGGTGTCTAGGCCCCCTACTCAGAGGCTACGTCCCCTCTGATGGCAGGAGCTGAGGGGGAGAGACAGATCCAGGAACTGCTGAGCTGCAGGGGCCCCAGGCTGGCAGCCCATCTCAAGGCGGAAGGACACAGCTGCATGGCAGGAGTCTTGAAGGGCCGGGGCTGTTTACGAGAAGCAAGGAGACATGGTGGAGATGAGGAGGGACACAGGATGGGGGAGAATGGGTGCCCCTCACAGCATGGCCAGGGGGGAGATGGTGTCCTCAGGGACAGCCCGGGCTCAGTGAAGGGTGGGGTCGCAGGCTGCTTTCTCTGGGAAGCAGACCCTGGGATGCAGTGTAGTGTGCAGGGTGTTTATTAAGGAAGATTCTTGGGGTCGACACTGCAGGATGTGATGTGCAGGATGTGATGGGCAGAAAGAGCAGTGGAGCTGGGATGCAGGCCCTGCCTAGCCCCGCGGGGAGAGCTGGAGCTAAAATCGCCCGTCCATCAGAGCTGTCCTGCATTAGACCAAACACCCAGGTTTTTATACCCCCGCATGGAGCAGCCATCGAATGTGGCATGCCACTGGAAGGGCACAACCTTGGGCAAGGCAGCAGTCTGCAGCTAAGGCTGTCCCTGAGGGGGCTGACTGCTAAAGCCAGGCCACTGGCCATCCTCCCAGCTGCTGGGGCAACAAGTCCCTCCTTGACGGGAGATCTGGGTGATGCATCTGCACGCCCACCCCACTGGGAATGAAGGGACACTGCTGTCCATGGAGCGGCTGAACCCAGTGGAAGGGTGTGGGGTTGGGAGGGAGAGGGGACCGGGCAGTGCATGGGCAGTCAGGGAGCCGGAGCAGTGACGAGTGAACAGAGACATCCCTGCAGAGGGGGTGGCCGGGGGAAGGGAGGGGAGGCCTGCTGTTAACCGTCTCTGGGACGCCCAGTGGGCCTCTGCCGTGTGCTGGAAGGAGAACTGGAGCACAAGAGACACGTTCCCCTGGTCAGGTGGTTTGGGGTTGGCTCCAAGCATGGCGCGGTGGTGTTGGCACCTAAGCCAGGCTGGTGGGAGTTCGGCTATGGACTGGAGCACCCATGCTCCCGGGGCTGTGTGTTCAGTGGCCCTACACCGTAGTGAGGTGACAGGCTGGGCGTGCTGGTTGGCAGGGGGTTCTGTCTCTCGAGCTGGCTGATCCATCTCGGGAGGCTCTGAGCTGCCTCCTGAGTGACCACTCCCAGGCAGTGGGCACCACCAGGCAGCCGGGTGCGTGAACATTGTTCCAGAGCACTCCGGAAGCACAGTCCCCATGGAACGCTAGCACACAAGGGCATGGCCAGAGCATAGCAGGCGGGGAGTGAACAGACTCGAGCCACAGCCCAGATTAATGCCATTAAATAGCTGTGTGACCTTGGGCAAGTCCCTTGACCGATCCAGCTTTAGTCTTCCCAACAGATCAATGAGAGAGGAGCCTAGACAATCTTTAAGGCATAGTCAGAGCTCATCTCTAGGACTCTCTCCCCCTAGAAGGAAACCACTGGGGTGGGGAAGATTCTGAGTCCCCAGAGGCGATGCAAGGCCGCCAAGCCTGCCGCTCCACCCTGCTCCCACTCTCTCGGGCTCAAGCTGCAAATTGGTTCCCGTGATGAATCCAAGCTGCCTGAATCACTCTAGGATGCCTTCAGAAAAAGCAATTAAATGCTTTCTTAATTGTAGGATGGCAAGAGGTTAATGAGTTACTATAAAAACCAGTCCCTACCATCTGGTGGCTGTCACCAAAGCCTGTATGCAGGGAGAGATCCCAATTTGTAAGACAGAATGACTGATCCCTCCAAGTCAGGAGAAGGGACGCAGGCGTGAGGTGCTGAGGCTGGGGGCCCCACCGGCCTCCAGATGTCACCTAGCTGCAAGGGAGGTTCAAGGCCGAGCTGGAGGGAAACGCAGACGGGGACCCCAATGCATCATTCGTCAGTTCAGACGCTGTTTTTCCCCAGCATCCAGCTCTCGCAAGGGGTGTCCCTGACAGCCACTTTGCTCAGCATGAGCTGGAAGGAGGAGGGGGAAGAGTGACAGAACGAGGGAGAACCTGGCCAAGCAGAGGGAGGGACAGACAGAGCGGGGACTGCAGACCCTGCCAAAGCAGAAGACAGCCCAGCCGGACAGACAGCGAGAAAACAGAAAGGACGAGAACCGCAACGCCAGGAGATGAAACAAGCCTGCGACATAGGCAGGTTATGAACTTGAGAACCAGATGAAAGGGCAGGTAATTTTCTGGAATCAGAGACAGGAAAAAACTTTTGAGGGTTTTGCTTTGTTCTGTGAGACGTGCCTTCAGCATTCCCCGGGGGTCCCTGAGTCTTCAGAGAAATGGCACAGCAGGGTCGCCCTCTGGTCTGCCCGCAACCACCATACACACAGGCACAAGGCAGGCACAGTACCTGCACACACAGACACACACGTGCACACCACACACAGCACACACAGGCACACAACACACAATACATACATGTGCACAACACACATATACACAGAACACATGCATGCACATGCAACACACATGCATATACAAACACACAGAGAGACACGTGTACACGGCATACACACACATGTGTGTGATGAGTCGCAGAAGCTGTGTCTGTGGAAAAATTGTCTTCCATGAAACTCAGGAACAGTGGTAGAGGGGTTGGGGGGGAGGTGACAGCAGGAGGTGACAGCAGGTGAGCAGTGAAGCTTCATCTGTATTTATGGCCACTCCCCATCACTCGCATCACCGCCTGAGCTCTGCTGGGAAACACAGGTCACCCCTCGCCAGTTCTTCCAGGGTGTGGCTGCGCATTTCTTCCAGGATGGGAGGGACCTCGATGCACTTGGAAGTCTCCTCCCGGAGCAGGCTCCCGCCGGCCTCTGTGACAGCACCGCTGCCTGCTTCCTGGGAGCGGGGCTGTGGACCCCGCCACATCACTGCTTTCCACCTCCGAGGACAATGGCAGCTTGCTCCCGCAGGGCTGGTCTCAGCTTTAAATAACAAAATCTACGGCCCAGAGTAAGCAAACAAAATCCAGGGACCTACAGCTGGAGGAGTCCACTATCCCCATTTCCCACATCACCTTGAGTTCTCGACCTTCCTTCTCTCACCTCCTGCTCCTGCGCCGTTTGCCAACCCGCTTCCCAGGAGACCACACCTGTGGGACTAGAAAGGCGATGTCCCAATAACCCACCCATTTTACTAGAGGTTAGAGGTTCCCTAAGTCTGTAAGGGCATTCAGGGAGGGGACTGCTGGTGTTCCAGGGTAAAATGAGACTGTGAAATTTCCGGTGTACACTCTGTACCCAACTAGCACAAGCGTTGACCATAATTGTCTCTTTTATTTCCAACAACAAACCAGAATCCCAAGGCTGCAGCTAGCTGGCCTCACCTATCCAGCTGGGTTCTCTGGGGACTCGGGCAGCCTCTCGGATTCGAGGCAGAGGCACGCCAGGCTTCTGAAAAGGCCCCTGATTCTGGTGTCGGCCCAGCGGGTCCGGCAGCTGCACAGCAGCAGTGCCAGTGGGAGGCGTCCAGGAGCCAGCAGGGAGCCAGCAACGGTGTCCTCACTGGCCTGGTTCTGGGATGTGATTTTGCATGTGGTTCTGCCTTTTGTTCCTGTCTCTTTGAAGGCCTGAGTGCTCCTATTCCTGGCGACTCCGTGAGCCACCCTGTAGCTTTTCTGCTTCAAAAGAAGGAACGTGTGCACGTACCCACACGCATGCATGCACCCACACACATGCACGCACCCCAACACATGCATGCAACCACACGCATGCACACATCCACGCACATGCAAGCCAAGAGCAAGAGCAAGAGACAGAGACAGAGATGGAGAGAGACAGACAGAAACAGAGACAAATGGAGAGAGACAGAGACTGAAAGACACCGAGAGAGACAGAGACAAAGACAGAGACAGAGAAAGACGGAGACAGACAGACAGAGAAAACTCTAGTTCTCAAAATTAAGTCATTAAGTCACGGACACTGGTCTCTGTCCCTCACCTCCTTCCTCCGGACTGAGCCGTCTGTCTCCAGCCACACTCCCTGGAGCCTCCAAGAGTTCAAACCTCCAGTTTTGTCCCATGGAGTTAAACCTTCCTTCTCAGGCCAGAACTGTTTTAATTCTCTTCCCCTGCTGTGCTATTAGCCACCCTCTTCCTGCCTGCTGCCCGCTCCTCCTCTGACACAGCATGCCTGTGTACACACGCCACAGCACACACACCACAACACATGTCACAGCACACACACACCACAACATGCACACACACCACAGCACGTATACAACACAGCACACACACAACACACACACAACACAATACACACACACACACAACACACATACAACACACACATGCTGCAACACACACACACCTGTTTTTGCTCATGTTCCATCTGGCATTTTCTGAAGGTCATCGCTGGAAGCCGATGCATGCCATCCCCAGCCTGGCTGTCCATGTTCAGTCCTCCTCGCCCGGCCAGCAGGTGCAGGAGGGAGAAGCCTGGGGGCAAGGGCAGGGGAAAGGAGGGGAGGAGGTGGTCAACACTCAGGGTCTGAGCTGTCACATGGAGACAAATCAACTGCCACAGTACAAGTTTACGCCATGTTTTTAAACTATATGAAATGAGCATCCCAAGCATTGGACCTGAAGGTTTTTCTTTTCTCCCAATTATTACTCCTCAGGAGCAATTCCACCCAGGTATGGTACAGGCTCAACCAGGCGGCACCGCCAAGCCATGTGATGCTCCCGGATTCCTTGTGAGCCACCACCTACATTTCTTCTTCAGAGTGAGCTGGGCACTGCTTTGTTAGGAGGGCAGCTCAGACGCCACTCTGCATGAATGAATCGGAGGAAAGGGCTCAGTCTGGAGGACTGATAGTGAACATTTCAGTGAATTTTAATCAGCTCAGCCCTGTGAGGAAACATTTAAACAGAACAAACCACCAGACAATAGCTCTAAAGCAAAATATAAACAAATGCAAGACCCCAGGAACATTCTGGATATACAAGTGTCAAGGAAGTCAAAGTAAAAGACCGATCGCTGCTGGGAGGTGAGGTCGAAATGTGTGTGTCCTCCAGACACAACTCCCACAGTGACTCACCTGGGTGGCTCCGACTCCTCCCAACACTGGCCCTGACCAGCCAATCACAATGTCACACCTGTCAGATAGCTGGGGCTGGCTGCTGTCAGCGTGACCGCCCCTGTGATCCTCTTGCACGACAGGTGAGAACTAGGACCCAGGAGTGGGATGGCTTGAGGTTTGAATGCTGGCCTTGCGGCTTGCTGGACCTGCTCACCCTCTCTGTGTTCCCATTTAAATGGGGACAGTAATAGTGACTCTATTGGCATTCTTTGGTAAGCTGATCCGTGCAAAGGTGTATCAGTCCCGTTTCAACCAAAGACAGAGAACCAGCGGGAGATTCGTGTGAGGGGACTGCCTTGTGCAGTTGCGGGGCTGGCTAAGCCATTCTGGAAGCCGCAGGGCAGTGTGTCAGGAATGCCAGGCCAGAACCCGCGGGCACGGGTGGAAGCTGCTGTCCACAGTGGAATTTCTTCTCCTTCCGGGGAGCCTCGGTCCTGCTCTCAAGGCCTCTCAGCTGATCGAATCGAGCCTACCCAGACTGTCTAGGATACGTGCTTTTATATAAAGTCACGATTGTGGACTTTAATGGCATCTACAAAATCCCTGCAGAGCAATACCTAGACTAGTGTTTGAGGAACTGGAGACGATCACCTAGGCAAGGTGACATATGAGACTGACCGTCATGGGATTGAAATGGCTCCTGGTAAGGAATCACTCAGGGAAGTTCAGCTGTAATTTTTTTAGGATTCCAAAGTCCTCACTGATGAAGTTGACACAATAAGCCAAGCATTTCCCCTTTTTAATCCTTATCTCACATGACCAATAGCACCCTTGACCTCACTTCCAAACCTTCTAAAGAAGGCTGAGTGCTCATCTCACGAAACCAAAAGGAAAGTGATTCGTCTTTCAGACGTTCTCAGCAAACACTTACTCAACAGTCTGTGCCGGGCTCGTACCAGGGTCGTACGTACAGATGCAGGGTGTGTTGGTCCCTGCGCTCCTGGAGTCTCTGCCCTTTCTCTTGTCTGGCCACGTGCCTCCCTGCCGGGTCCCTGCAGCAGCCAGGGCCGCCTCCCACAGCTGACTCACGAAGGCCTCAGCCACGCACTGACCGCTGCACCTGCCCACGGGGGCACCTTTCTCTAATCACCCAAAGGAACCGTGGAACTAGTGGCTCCCTGGCAATGTATCTAACCACAGACCATCTCCTACTGACAGAAGGGGGTGCCCCCAGGGGGCCACATGCTCTTTGACAGGGAACGTCCCATTTCCAGGCGCAGGGCACACAGGGGATGGAGCGAAGAGCACCCCTCAGCCTCTCAGGGCTGTCTCCACTCCTGCTCTGCCCCCGGGCCCGCCAAGCACCCATCCTGGCACCACCCCCTTTCTTCCAATCCCCAGAGCGGTGATGCTCTGCCCAGTGGCCACTGCCACCCCACGCCCTCACCTCTGCCTAAGGCTGGTCTGCTCACAGGCGTGGGCACGGTGCCCACTGACCTAGGACGAACCCGTCCCCAGACCCTGTTCTGCTCCCAGTCTTCCCTCCTTCAGTTCGCATTTGCCCTCACTGACCCTGTGATGCCCAGAAAGTCCCCCATGCCCTTCCCAGGAGCTCAGCAAGTTCCCAAAGAGCCCAGCTTGATTATCGTAAACCTGAGGTCGAGTCCTAATTCTCCTAACTTACCAATTACACGAGCTTGGCCAAGTCAATTAACCTCTCTGATCTTAAATTCCTCCTCTGAAAAATAAGGATAATTGCAAAACCCACTTCAAGGTGTTGTCATGAGACACAAGTACACTAATGCACACGAAGGGCCTGACACATGGTGCCCAGTCCACCTCCTGCCGGCCCAGCCTCCTGGGGCCACTCTCACCGCCCACCCTCCCTCCAAACTCACCTGTACCAGGTACGTGAAACCCACACTTAACCCACCTGACTTCACAGCATTCTAGCTCCAGCCAAGGTGGCCGACCTTGGTTGACCATGACGTTAGGAAACAGAGCGGGTTTGCCCTGGCATCTGGAGGGGAGGGTTTCCAATAAATAATGCCTGAAATAACAGCAGAGTTTGAACTGTCAGAGTTATGATCAAAGGGGGGAATGGGGAGAGCTTTATCACAAGGAACTCATTTCATGGGAGAATGAGAAGCAGGTGTAGGCTTCCCTCTCCCCCCAACCCTGCCCCTACCCCTAACAATATTGTTGGGGGGGCACGCAGAGGATCCCACTACGCATGGAGCCCAAGTATAGGAGGAGGCACTCTGAGACCTGTCAAGCCTGGTATCAATGTTAGTCATTATTATAACTTAATTCCTCCCATTCCCCCAGAAACACAGCCCCCTGGGGAGGACGGAGCTCTCGCCCCACCTGGCTTTGGAGAAATCTGCTTCTCTTCTAGACTAGGAGCACACCAGCCAAGGAACTTCCAGATGTGGGACCCAGGGGACCCCCATCCATCCTGCTGCAAGGCCAACCAGAGAGATCTAATCTGGGCAGTGTTTGAAACCTCAGCACGACTGCGATTTGGGGCTGGGGACCTCCTTGTCATGGGGATTTCATGTGCACTGCAGGATTTTCGCAGTATTGCTGGCCTCTGCTCATTAGATACCAGCAGCAACCCCCAGTTCTAACAACCAAAAGTGTCTCCAGACACTACCAAATGGGGAGCAATGTCACCCCTAGCCGAGAACCACTGAGCTGCTCCAGGTGGCTCTTATGAAGTACTGTGACCCACTATGACCCACCGTGGCCTGGCCACTCACTACCTGTCAGCCTCAGCACTCACCCGTGTGGCCCAGTTGTGCTGAACAACTTCATGTTTCCAGCGGCTGCACAAGACAGTCCACAGGGCCCCGCCCGCCTGCCACGCCCAGGGCACCATTCTGCGTCCAGCAGCTGCAGGTCTTGCGATCCGGCCACCAGCAAATGGACCAGGATCTCCATCCTGGACTAGCCCCCTGTGATGTCCCCAGTCAGGTCAGGGTGCTTCAACTGCAAGGTGACTCCCCGTCTGTGACCAGGTTTGCTCTGTGGGTTTGGGGGATGGGAGTCAGATGTCATGAAAACGGGATACTGGGAAGAAACAAACGCAGCCTGGGCGGGGCAGGAGGTGCCAGCTTCCCCGGACTGGAGGAGATGACTGTCCCGCACTGTCAGCCCCTGCCACAGTTTCTGCAGTGACAATAGACTACTTTTTCAATCATTTTTAAAGCCTTTACTTACAATAATTTATCTACCACTAAATAGTAAATTAGCTGTGTTTCCAAACCGAGATTCTTGTTTCTGGCATGAACTGGGTGTTATTTTTCAAGAATGTATTTTTGTCACCAGATGGGGCCGTTTTTATTTCATTCAAGTCAATTGGTAATGAAAAATAAAAATAAAAACAGAAGAGACTGAGCAGGTAGTTTTATTTTTTTAGTCCCACCATGTATTTGGAAGAAAATAAAGACGTAAACCCACTCTCAAGGCCCCTTCAGTCACTGTCACCAAATTAACTTTTCTATAATTACGATAATGCAAAAATACATATAAATAATATGTATTTTATACATTCACATATATTTTTAACCAAAATGCACTTATGCTACATCTTTCTGCAATTTTCTTTTTTATCACTCAATATTTAACCTTTATCAGTGAACCCCTTCCAAGCTGGTGCCTCAGGAACCTCACTGCCTGGTTTCAGTGCCAGCTCTGACTTCTCATAGCTGTGTGGCCTTGTGCAGGTTAATAACCTCTCTGTGCCTCTTTCGCAATATGTGGTTGATGACATTTCCGACTCCATAAAGTTGTTGAGAGGGTTAAAGGAGGTCACATGTGTAAAACACTCAGAATAGTGCTAGCATGTGACAAATGCTCAAACAACTGTTAGCTCTTGTTACACAGGTCCAACTTGTTCTTTAACAATTGACTAGAATTCCATCACCTAGCTACACCTTAACTTATTTAACCCATACTTGTTGATGGAAATTTAAACTTATGCAAATTTTCCTGTTACAAGCAGTGATACGGTGAATGTCCCTGTATGTGTGTGTGTATATATATTTACATTCTTGTTATGATTTTTGGAGAATAAATTCCTAGAGGAGAGATTGCTGGGTTCTCAACAAGCACACTTTATTCATATATCTATTGCCACATTACCTTCAGAAAGTTAGCAGAGCTTTATGCTCCTACCAACAGTACAAGCTACACTCGTTTCTTCACTCTCACCAATTTTGAAGGTTATTCTTTATAATTGGATAGAAAAAAAATGCTACATTGTTGTTTTCATTTAAATTTCTTTATTTATTAGCGAGGTTGAGTATCTTTTAATTTTTTTCCTCTTTACTGAGCCATTTGTATATAATGTGTATGTAATTGTGTGTATGTTGTCCATTTGTCCATTTTTGTTACTTCTGATTGATTTAAAGGAATACATTCTGTAGTGTGGACATTCACTGTTTTCCTGCTATAGTAGAATGCATAGCAAATACCTTCTCCTGGGCTGTCATTTATGGTTTGGTTTATTTATGGTGCCTTTGACAATATAGTTTTGTTTTGTTTTTTAATTTTGAAGTAGTCCAGTCTGCCAAAGTTTTATTTTCTTTTTTTTTTTTTTCCTGAGCATTCTTGTTGCTACATACCAAACTTTTCTACTGTGGCTTCTGGGTTTGGTGTCAGATTTAGAAAGTCCTTCCCCACCCCAAGATAAATAAATAAATATGAATATATACACATGTATATATAGTCTTGTATTGTCTTTTAATTTGTTAATATTTTTATATTTAATGTGCAGATCTTTAACAATCTGGGACTTGTTATTGTGCATGGCAGGAGGTAGGTACCTGATTTTATCCTCTTGTTCATGGATAGCCACTTGGGCCACAGCTGAAAGTGACTTTGGCCTTGGAGCGGCTCACCTGTAGGACTAAGACTCTGGAGCTGAGTCAGTCTAGCCTGGGAAGGAAGTGGCCTGGGGAGGGAGCGCATTTCCCTCCCTTTCCATTTATTTTATCCAGGACAGCAGGTGTGGCGGCTGCTCCGCTCTGCAGCAGGGCACGGCGAGAGGGCTGCCGAGGGAGCCGTGAACACTACATCACTTGAACACAGCATTACGGGAATGGTCAGAGCCTGAGCTATAGTTGTCCTGGGACCGCAGTAACTTATGTGCCCAGAGAAATCATTTTCCTGGAAGATGCATTTTAGGCTGCGTGGAGGCTCGGGTGACCCTTATATCATCTGGTCCCAGGTTTCTGTGGATTTACACATGCTGGCTTTCCACAACAGAAAGAAATCTAATTACTGGTGGAATAACTTACAGGTAAGGAGACTTCCAGTGGGCGCCCAGCCTGGCTGTAAATCCTCAGAGCTAGACCCTGAGCAGAGTGAGCTGGTGCTCAGCCTGGGACACCGTGTGGCCCAGAAGGCTGGCATCCCCTCCCTCCCGGGCATGGGCGTGAGAGCATGGGTTGCCAGGGCCTGGGAAAGAACATCAGACTGGGCGTCCAAATGCCTGGGTTCTTCCTTCCCCTACTAACCGCCAGTGTGAACCGCCTCTCATTGGACATCTTTCTGCAGTTTCCCTGTGCTAAATTATTGGTTAGCAGGTATTCAGCCACACCCCAGAGACCCTGTTATGTGTTTTAAATATATATCCCCAGTTTTCACAGCAACCCTGGTAAATGAGAATCGGTATTCCCGTTTGGCATATGTAGGGTTCAGTGTATTTGTTCAGAGGGGCATTGGCAGAAAGTGGCAAAGCTATAAATCCAGCCCTCTGGCCCAAGCCCCATGCGTCAACGTGGTCCACGGGGTCTGTTTGCCAGCGTGGCACGTGGGGCCCTGTGTGCAGGAGGAAGCTCTCCTGGGTCTCCTGCTGGGGCCACTGGGGCAGCTCCCGGGGCTCTTGTCCCCCTCAGCATGGGCAAGGCCTTTGCTCGGATGACACATGCACACTGAGGCAGCTGTGGCCTGGTCCACACGGCTACCCAGCATCGCTCCTAGGGGTTCCACCACCCCAGGAGCCACATCCCTCTGTGGCTGTGTGTGAAGACAGCAAGCAGGGCCCCCAAGCATGGCAGGGCCAGTGCAAGAGACAAACAGGGACCACACACCATGTGTCCACGTGTGTCCACATTACAGCTCCGGCTGTCAGCTCATAACATAAGATGTTCTGCTGCTACCTTGGCAAAAATCACCTCCTAACAACTGAAAAAGATGAATGAAGTTGTGGTTTGTATTCAACTGAAAGTCTTAATAATATCAAAGATGAATTCAATTATCATTGTGCGTGTCTGTGGGGCTCACTGAGAGGTTGTCGATATTTAGATGAGTAATGAAATAGAGACATAACCCATGTACTATTTTATATTGATCGCATAAAATTTTTTGCCTTCCTTCCACAAAACTTCCAAGAATATTAATCTTTACAAGATTTTATTCTATTGATAATTATCTAAGAACTAAAAAATAAAATGTAATTGTATTCAAAGAGATAAACTCTAAATGTACTTTTATTTTTAAAATACCTTTAAATATCTAAAAATTGAATAGATTTCAAATATTATATCAGTAAAAGTTATTTGCCTTCTAAAATGTTCAAAATTGCTATAAAAATTAAAAGGCAAAATATCATAATTAATGAATGTCAAAATTTAATCAAAGTGCTTAAAGGAGGCTGAAACAAACATAAATGCTTAAAATTAATTAGATATCAAAATTTTTATAAAAATAAAACATTTTACAATTCTAGCATTCAGTGTACACCTAGTTGCTAATATAAAGAAGCAATGTTACACTTCACACATGTCTGGAGCTGCATATATAAAAATTTAAATTTAAGAGTCCTATGAATCAAAATACTATTGTTAAATATGCTTCAGCATTCATGTGCAACTGTTGTGACTTCTGTGTTAATTCGTGTCTCCAGAACCAAGAATTGGAACATGAAGAGAAGCAGGGAAATAAATGTTTGGCACGACTGGGAAACAATAATTTGTTATACACGAATCTATTGCATTCAAGCTGAGAGGAAGGACTTGACAAGTTAATTAATGTACCTTTTCTCTTACCCAAGCATTCCTGCTCAAACTCTCCTGCTCTCTGAAACAGTGTCTGTCTCTGATGCTGTCAGAAGTGGACAACATACAACCCTCGTGGTATCCATGCAGTTTTCCAGGACCGAAGGCAAGAGATGTGCAGAAGTGTTCCCCTGCATGGTGACAGTCACCAGGGCTGGTCTTTAGGGTCACAGAGTGTGCTGGGCCAGCACTGAGCTTCAGATCTCAAGTGTTGGAGGAGTCTATGTGTTCTTTAATGTGTGTGGGGGGGGGGGTGGTAAGCAGCACCCTCGGAAGTCCAAAGTCCAAAGCAGGGGCCCTTCTGTTCAGGGACCCAGAGTAATACGGGGAAAGGAGTGTTGGGGTCTCCAGGCCCACACCCAGGTTTGGGACTGCAGTGGAGGACTCACGGGACTCAGTATATCGTCGAACTCACGGCTGTGATTTATTACCGTGAAAGGGCACAAAAGCAAATCGGCAAAGAGAAAGGGCCTTGGGCAAAGTCCAGAGGAAACCAGGAACAAGCTTCCAAGAACCCTCTCCCAGGGAAGCGCACAAGATGTGCTCAATTCCCTCAGCCATGAGTTGTGAGAACACATGTGACATGGTGTCTGCCACGGAAGTCACTAGAGCCTCAGTGCCCAGGGTTTTTGTTGGGGGTGGGGGCAGCCGGTCACATAGGCACCCTCTGCCTAGCACATACTAAAATTCCAGACTCTCGGAAGGAAAGCAAGTGTTCCACATAAATAGTATTGTTGGGACAGGGTAGGCACAGTGAGCCACTCTTATCTGGGTATGGTGGGAACCCTCCTAAAATCCAAGTTCCTGGATGCCAGCCAAGGCCAACCTTGCCAGCAGCCCTTTCTAAGGAGAGCAGTCATAGGTGGCCTTGCCAACTCTTCGGCACAGGAAGTAACTGGGATGTGAAAGGTGGAGGAAGGAGAGTCCTTTTAATTTCCCTACCCTTTAAATTCCTTTTCCCGGGGCCGAGGGGAAGGCCGGGTTGGCCGGAGCAGAATGGGAGCTGTTGAGCAGCCTCCTGCCTCCCACAGACCCATCTTAGGGTCATGTGCAGCCTGAATATGTTCATTTCCACCTGGAATGACATCCTGTGTGTACATGCACCATCCTTCATCCAGTCTCCTAGAAGATACTAATGATATGACAGCATTTTATTAAGCTCATAGTCAAGCCAAATCTGAACAACATGATGTTTAAGAATGTCACAGGTGGTTACACTGGTTTTAAATGCAAGGGATTCAGGGAAACTTTTACCCTGAGGAGGGGAGGGAGCCACAGCCTGAGACCCGAGAGAGGCACATAGTGACTAGCAACGTTCTTAAGGGACGTGGTGGGCTCACAGGAGCATCCTATAATTATAGTTCATAACTTCACAAGAAATAAGTTTGAATACACATATTCACCCACATGTACCAAAAAATACATAGTAAACCATTTAACTTTTTAAAATTTACCATCTGAATGACGGTGCTTTCAGGTGTCCTTCCTGACCATGGACACGTGGGAGGTCGACTCCTCGGGGCAGACCACCATCAAACCTAACAACGTTAGGATTTAATTGACATAGAAACCCATGTTCATCCCCAATCAAGTGACATCAGGCTTGGTATTCTTTTATTACCACTGTCATAGCCATCCCCCTTTTCTCACTGAGGGTCTCCTTGCACGAATCAATTCAATTTTGTGAATCAACTCGATTTTTATTACTCCAAATTTCATTGTTTATTTTAATGTTTAGGCTAGTAACCTTGTTTTTTTCAGTCTATTTATTTTTATGGGTATGTTCTATTTATGATAAGTGATACTGGCTTTCTATTTATGGCAGAGATGCAACTGCTTCCTTTTAAAATAAGTTTATACAAGCTAAAACTTGAGACAAGTGCAGATATTAATCAAATGATAGCACAAGTGGAATAGGGATGTGACAAGAGTCATCAGAGGTGACTGGACAGCAATCACCGGCATCCAACCACCTATCGGCCTCCCTGAGGCCTATTTGCCAGGTTCGGTGGGGGGCCAGGGAGCTACAAGGATGTGTGCATGCGTGTGAGTGTGTGTGTGTGACATGATCTTCACTCTCAGAGAGTTTCCACCTGGAAAAGCAACACACACTTACAGAGAAGGAACTGGTCACTGGTGAGGTCTCAGTGCCAGTGCCTGCAGGCAGCACGCAGTAAACTGAAATAGGAGAAAGGGCCAGGCTTTTAAGAGGACAAGCATGAAGCTGTGAGTCACACCACCTTTTAAAACACTTCCTAGACATTAGGCTACAACAAACCCCAGCACTCCCAAGGGCTGCGTACAAACCAATGGGTCTCCAGTTGGCATCACTGGTTTATGGTACTGTCTATGCTTTGCTAAGGCAGGGAAAGAAATATCAATACTAAAATAATAAACCAACAGTACCAGGCAGCATGTAGTAGGATCTGTCCCACCTCTGTACCATGTATGTCAGGACTTGTGGAGAACGGCCCTACCAAGAACACCCGTGCTACCTGTGGGTTAGGGTTAGGGACGGAACAAAGAGCGCCATTCACCAGCTGTGAGCGGAGTGAGCTCCGTAGCAGAGGTGGTGGGTGCGGGTGGGTCATGCCAGGACAACAAGCAGCAAAGCCCACTGAAGTGTGGCCTAGGAGTCAATGCAGACTGAGGACCTCTCGTGTCCTTGCCTCCCCTCTCCTGGACTGTCCCCAAAGCCGACAAGCAGCAGAAGTGAGGGCTAGAAAGCATTAAATAACTGTATATGACACTGCTGGGGACCAGGCAGAGCAGGGATATGCCCACCGTGGATATGGCCCAAGTCACCCAGACCCAAGGAGGTGAGCACAAGGAAGGCTGGATCCTGAACACTTAATTCCGAGGGGGACATGGATTGCAGGACCCGTCTCAGTCTCCCGGCCAACTGTAAACATGCTTAGGGAGAACGAAGAATGGAAGCGGTGAGAGACCTGTTCATTGATTTAGCAGAACTTTCATTGAGTCCTGTTCAGATGTCCCATCTAGTATAAGGAGAGGTCTACATAAGCCAGCTGAGATTTCAGGGGGTCACAAGAATGGAGGGGAACAGGCATAGAACAGTCGCCAGTGTGACACGATGTGACGACCCCACTGTGTATTAATAATAACACATGCTCCGGGAGGTTAGGAGCCCAGAAAGGGGTAGTTCCCCCTGCAGGAGACTGGATCTGAAAAGGCTCATTAGTGACAATGACTCTTGTTGCCGAGCACATACTACATGCTCAGCTGATACTTGTTGAATTACTGAGTTGATAAACAGAGGAATTGAGTTGGTCACTGTGAGGCTGAATAATGTTACCAAAAAATATCCATGTCGCAATCCCTGGAACCTATGAACATTACCCCACATGGCAAAAGGGACTTTGCAGTGGTGAGTTAAGGATCTTGAGACGGGGATATTCTCCTGGATTACCCAGGTGAGCCCCACGTATAATTATGTGTATCCTTACAAGAGGGAGGCAGAGGGGGATTTGAATACAGAGAGAAGAGAAAGCAGTGTGACCACGGAGGCAGACATTGCAGTGATGTGGCCACAAGCCAAGGAATGTCAGCAGCCACCAGAAGCCAGAAGAGGTGAGGAAACAGATTGTCCCTGGGAGCCTCCAGAGGAAACACAGCTCCTCTGACACCTTGATTTTGGCCTTTAAGACTCAGTTTGGATTTCTGGCCTCCAGAACTGTAAGAGAATAAGTTTCTGTTTTTTTAAGCATGAAGTGCATGATAGTTTGTAACAACAGCCACCCGTCTGGGAAGAAGGTACAGGCAGAGGGAGCTGCAAAAGCTGTCTGGGCACTGCCAAGCACGCTGGAGAGCCCGGGGCTTTGAGCTGAAGCCTCCTAAGATGCAAACAGAGCCTGGGAAAGATGAATCTGGCTCGGCTATGCAGCACGGATTAAAGGCGGAGAGGCCAGAGGCAGGGAACTCCGCCAAGAGGTTCTTGAGGCCGATCGGGCGTGCAGGGGCCGGAGCCAGGCCCCCAGGATTAGCAGTGGAAAGGAGAGAGGGGGCCAGCACAAAAGAAATTTCAAAGGCAAAATTGATGGCGCTTAGGGAAAGATTGAATATAGCAGATGAAGGAGAAATTTCTTCCAGCTGTTAGAGCAGACACCAGCAGAGAGGGAGAAGTTGGGGCAAAGGGGGAGACATTTCTACATGTTTATAATGAAAGCGGGTTAGCCTGAACTCTCCCAGTGCCATGAATTGAGTTGCTCTAAGAGTCCGAGCAACAACTAACGTGTCATCCCTCTCTGTGGCTGGTCACCCATGGCTGCAGGAAGATGCAACTGCTGGGGGCTCCTTGCCATAACGTGTGGAAGAATTCCTTCCAGCCTACCTCCTGGCCCCTCCTGCCAAGCCCGATTTTCCCTGTGGGGCCAGGCAGGAGAATGCAGAGGAAGAGAAGGACAGGAGCAGGGTGGAAAGGACAAAGGGAGAAAAAGACTATGGCGTGGGTCAAGCACACCACAGGCATATCTTGCCGCCGTCCTACCAGGGCGCTGACCAGGGTCCAAACAAGCCAGCGGAGTGAGGGTGAGGCCTTCACTGCTGCATCAGCTGGGCCCTATTTTCTGTGTGGTGCCACTTCCATCCCTGAGAGCCTTGAGAGCAAACAGCCTTCTTGCCGGAAAAGCAAGTGGCTTCTGGCACGCCGGGAGGCTGCAGAGCAAAGAGAAGTCAGTGGATTGAGCGGGACCTGGGCTTGAGAAGAACATCTGATTTAGAGTGTTCTCTAAAACCAAGAACTACCCAGAGCAGGGGCGGTGCCCCAGAAAAGAGCCATCAACCCTAGAAGCACATCGCCAGAGATCTGGGCTGCAGATTGGGAAGTGAGGAACAACAGAGCTCTGAACTGCGCACTCTGCTGCCATCCAACTCGGGGATCACCGGCCCCCCTGGGGAATTCTTCCGAGATGCCCCCACCAACTGTGCCAAGCAATTCTCCGAGAAGGCCGCAGTTCTGAAGAGCCCTTTGTCCAAAAGCTGTCAAGTTCATCTTGGCTTGCAGGGGGAGAACAGATTCCTGCACTTACCATTAATTATTTACTGTGTAAGTCCTGTGCATCAGGCACCTGTTAGATGCGATACTCGGTAAGTAAAATAGACCCAGTCCCTGTCCCCACGATGCTTATAAATATTATCAAAAACAGCCTTTGAAGAAAGCCTGAGTAGAAGCTTGAATCAGAACCAAATCTCTGTATTTTCCAAAATGATTGAACTGGCAAACGTGCAAATGTTCTCGGGACCAAACCAGGATTTCGTTCCATCTGAGTCTCTCCTCTCTTTGGGGCCTCAAACAACCTGCTGAACAACAGAAACTCACGTGGCCCATCTCTTCCGACAGAGTCCCCAGAGGAATTTGCCGAGATTACTGAGAAATCAATTTTATCGCGCCACTTTCCAGCAGCGTTACCTTTTTCCTTGTCCAAGTCCCTCCACGTGTCCATTCGCTCATCCAACAGTGATTTATTGGGTGTCCAGCATGTGCCAGGTTTGGACAAAGGGCACGGCCCTGCCCGGCGGGGCTGCCAGTGCACAGGTGCACACCTGTTAGCTCTTCCTCCCAGCTCTGGCTGGCGGGCAGGGCAGGAGTGGGGGCCCTGATCAGGCAGAGGGCCAAGGGTCAGCCTGCCGAAGCAGCTGGCCTCACGCCTAGGGTTGAAGCTGGAGCACAAAGCCCAACACCCCTAATTCCTATTCTAGCACCTTCCCTGCCATCTGCCCCACTGGACTGCTGCGAACCTTCTACACACAGTGCCATGGATGGGCTGCTAGAATTTACCCGTGTGCTCACACCCACTGTCGCACTAGAGCCTGAATGGCAGGCTTTCCCACCCCCATTTTACAGACGAGGAAATGGAGACACAGAAATGCCAGGATATGTCCCAAGTTGCACAGCTGGTCGGTAGCCAGATTGAGGCATGAGTCAGGTCTTGTGATTTCAACATTAGTCTTCTTTTGACATCGAACTCTTCCCTTTGTTCCTGGTATCTTGTCCCTCCAAAAAATCACACACACCCTAACCCCAAAAATAATTAAGTTAAATTAAAACCAGAAATGTCTTTTCTCCACTCTGGGATCTGGCAGCAGGCAGCAGGCAATTCTCCTGAGAACACTTAGTGATTTCCAGGGGAAACCTGACCATCGCCAACGTCCAAAGACTCTGCCGTGGTTTCAATTAGGGATCTGAGCGCTCTGGTTTCAGAGGGGAGGCAGCAACAGGGGGTGCTCCGGGCGAGAGGCTGAACTCTCTCAGAACCCCTCTGTTCCCTGCTAATATCTCAATAGCCTCTTAAATGGAACGTTATGTGTCTGGGATTTTACTGTCAGACCCATCCCTTTTGGGTAGGGTTTAGCTTTTTTTTTTTTTTAATCTAAAGTTGATTGCCTCTCTCATTATCAAAGCCACCATCCATCTGTTTCCACTTTCTTAAGGGCTGTAGCAAGGAATAGAGCTGGAAATGTGTTTTTACTTGAGGTTTCAGGATTCCCCCTCCTCCCCGCTTGTTGAGGGTTGTTCAAGTTTTAATGTTGTCACTGCAATATGATCTTCCAGTAGTGGGTGGCCCGGCTGTGCCATTTGAAACTAATTTACAGCTTCATCTGAGACTATCGTCACTTTAAATTAATTAGCCAGAGTGCACCAAAAATTTATACGACGTGGGGAGGAGGAGAGGAAGGAGACGGGGAGGGGGCGGTTTTGAGCGGTAAGAAAGGACTCCCCGGGCTGCACTGGTTACTGCCCCTGGTACAAAGGGCAGTCGTCACCTTCCTTTCCACTCACTTTTTTGAAACTGAAACACACACATAAACCATAAAAGATTCAGCATGTTGTTTTTTGAAAGGTTTCTTTGGGAAGATAAGAACTCTGTGTTGGTTTTCACGAAGCCAAGCCAAGGCTGTTACTAGGAAGAAAGGTGGGTGGACGGGCCCCTGGCTGATGGGGACTCTTGCATCACATGAGGAGAGCTAGAGACAAGAGGGGGTGGGGGCAGGCCCGGGGGTTCCTTCCCAGCCTGCGGAGGGAAAGCATTTGTTGCTCTCACATTTTGCGAGTACATACTGACCCCTCATTGCGTGGCAAGCACTGCGGGTGCAGGAAAAGCCCTCAAGAGGCTTCCAGGTCCCATCAAAACAGCCATGAGCATGTGTACAGCCCTTGGCAGGCTCCTAGCACTCTACGTACGTTCTCCCCTCATCCTCACTGTGACCCTGTGAGCACACAGTATTACCCCTCCATTGGATAAGGGAAAGAACTGAGGCCCAGAGAGGTCAAGAGGCTTGCCCCTCAACACACAGCTAGGAAGTGATGGAGCAGGAATCCAAACCAAGGTCAGTCACAAAAATCGAGTCCTTTTTCCATCAAACCTATAGATGGGGATTACAAGCACGAAAACAACAGGGACAGAAGGGGCATTTGATCTCCAGGTGCCCCCACGTGAGTGTGACCGTGGGTCTGCAGGCACCTTATTTTCTGCAATAAAGTGTTCTAGACTCCACTGTCTTGAGACTTGAGCTAGTGATGCAGCCAGAAGAGGCAGCTCTCTGACCAGCTCGAGGGAGTTCTGGGCCCTCAAGACAGCATAAATCTATTGATGACAAAGCCGTGCATGTCATCTCTGGGCTCAGTCTGACTTTCTAAAGCTGAAACATGCAGAGTGCTTGGATGGCAACAGATTATAATCTCTCTGCTCTTACACGCCAACAAGTATCTGAAAGTAATTTGAGTGTCATTAAGTGCTGCTTGCGTAAGGCCTGGCTCCCACTAAGTACTGAAAACATGCTGGCTGTGATTGTTATTCCCAAATCCTCCCCCTCCCCAAATCTCAGAGCTGGAAGGAACAGACCTTAGACACAAAGCTTGGTCCCTGATCCAACCGAAATTATAGATATCTAGTAAGAAATTACATAATCTATCGTAACCTAACACTGAGCACTTACTGTGCAGTAAGTGCTCTTCCAGTACTCTCAGTGAGCTCAGTCCCGGGACAACCCCCGTGAGGTCTTTGATTACTCCATGTGACAGATGAGGAATCTTCAATAAAGATTAGTGAAACATCCTCCTGCCCAACCCGGGGTTCAAACCCAGGCAGCTGGTCTCCCAGCGAGGGCACTTAGCCACGATGCTACTCAACCCGCCTGAGTCCTCCCTAATCCCGAACCAGTGGGTGTGCGGCCTTTGCTTCAACGTCACAGGGCCAGGGTGCTCTCCGCCTACGGAGACAGCCTCCTGCTGCAAAACTGAAGATTTGAAGTAGAAAAGCCATCTCTATAGAGAGATGAAATTTTACTTCCTGCCATTCCCACCCAGTGTTCCTGATTCTGGAGCCTCCCAGAACAACTTTACACTCTTTTCTCAGACTTCAACCAGACACAGGGGGTCTAGTAAAATGCAGACCTGCTTCTAGAGAGCTGGGTGGGGCCTGAGATTCTGCATGGCTCACAGGCTCCGAGTGACACTGATGTTGCCGGTCCAAGGACCACATTTTGAGGAGCAGGTGCCAGCTCAGGAGTAGGCGGCACCCAGCCTGGCACACAGGGGGCTGTTACTAGGAAGAAAGGTGGGTGGACGGGCCCCTGTAGACGGCGCTTCCCTGGAACACACCCACACCCAGCTGTTCGCACACTGTCCACAGCTGCTTCCAGGCTACATCAAGTTGAGTGGTCGAGACAGAAACCATGAAGCTCTCAAAGCCTGAAATATCTGGTCCATGGCAGAAAAAGTTTGTCGATCCTTGCCCTGGATGACCACCCTTCAAGTTTTGAAAAGCACTGCCCTGTCCTCCACCCATGTCCTCTGAGCCATCTCACCGCAGGGGAAACATTTGAGACCACCTCACCTTCCCATCAATGCCCTCAGCACCCTGGTGTCTAATCCCTCAGGTTTGCCACCAGTCCCCTTCAAGGATGAGCATCGCCCCCCAAATATTCCACCGCAGGAGGGACTGAGACGATTCACTCCCTGGCCCCCAGGTTATAGTTCTCTTCGTGGGAAAGTCAGCACCTGGCCTGGATGGCCCAGCATCTCAGCCCTTGACAGACATCCTGCCCTGCTCCCGATGCTCTCTCCCTCCTCCCCTCCCTCCTCCCCTCCCTCCTCATCCCCCCTCACACTCTCCACTGCTCCACAGGCTCTCCTTGAGCTTCTGCTGAACAATGGATGCCAAGTGCCACAGAATGTTGACTGCGGCTCCCATTAGCAATTCTGCACCCAGGCCACCGGGGAGCAGGTGTCCTTCCTGGAGGCTACAAGAAGCTCCACTGGGATCTGCCCTGGGAGTGGGCATCTGTGGCCCTTAAGGTCCCGTGCAGGGGTTGCTCCCAGAGCCAGAGGGGCTGGGAGAGGGCCTCATTACCCCAAGACCACTGCTGCTGGGGCCTCGAGGCCTGAGCTCCCTGCAGGGGAATCTCTAGTGACTAGGACTCAGAGGGGTCTCCCTTTCAGCTCAAGGGGGACCCCCTAAAGACCTGGCCCTTCTCTTAGGCAAGGCAAGAACCTCTTATCCAGGGTGACTCAGGACTGAAAGGAAATTCCTGATATACCCCACACCTGTTTTTAAAAAATTGCCCTTCCTTCTCTGAGCATTGCCCAGTAGAATTTTCTACGACGGTGGAAATATTCCGTGTCTGTGCAGTCCAATGTCATAGCTGTTAGTCACATGTGGCTACTGAGCACTTGAAATGTGGCTACTATAACTGAGGGGCTAAATTTTTTATTCTAACTAATTTAAGTTTAAAAAGCCACACATGGCTAGTGGCTACCATATTGGACAGGATGAGGTCTAGGTCAGGCATAAATTTCATGCATCATATTCATTAGAGTTTGATCCATTCATCTCTTGGAGACTTAGTCAAAAATTTCCCTGGGGAGAAGTGACATTTTGGGCTACTTTGAGTCACTATTTCCTCCGTATGAATCAAGGCACTGAGAATGGGGTTAGTTAGGGGAGGCCAGGGAAGGGGGCACTGGAGGTCACTGGGATCCAGGAAGAGAAAGGGTAACCTCAGGCCAACTGGAGACCAAAAAACCCAAGCTATTTTGCCTCTAGGACCTTAGAGGTGGCCAATCCATTTGGAAGGAGTCAGTTTCTACTGGCAAACCTGACACGTGATAAATGGAAGGAAGGGAGGGAGGGAGGAAGAAGAAGAAAGAAGGATGGAGGGGGAGAGAGCTGATTCATCACTGTCCCGACCCTCAGGGAATCAGAATCTAGTTCAAGAAACAAAATCACAATAGTAGAAACAACTGGAGAACAAGGAGGCACTAAGTGGCACTGCCCCTGTATCAAACAGAAATTCCCGGAGTGGGGACATCAGTGGGGGCTGAAGGAATGTGAAGAAGTCAGGGTGGGCATAGGCCAGGCAAGGAGCAGATTTCGTCTGGACCAAAAGGAAAGAAAGAGCAGGGACCCTGTGCAGGAGGAGGGCTGGAGACAGGCACGCTGACCAGATGAGCAGGTGGCTGAGCTGAGCTGAGCAGCCCCTAGTCCTGATTAGAACTATGGTGAGATGCTGCCTGGGGGTCCTAGACAACACAGAGGCAGGGGTTTGGGCTGTAGTAGTTTTCTAGCTTTCTGAGAAGGGAAGAGAAGTTGCCCAGGGTTCCTCCAGAGGCTGCTGCAAACTCCACAGAAGCAATGCCAAGGCTCAACGGCCAGAAGGAGCCCATGGCTGAGCGTGGCGGGGTCTCTGCATCCTCCCTGTGGGATGCAGCTCCTGTGGCTCCTCTAACAGGCAGCTGAGACATTATCAGAACCACATTGCACTGCGGACTGAACCACATTGCACTGAGGACTGCAGCTCTTCCTGGGAAAGCACCCTCCTTTCCCTCCCTCCTTTGGAAGGTGTCAGGCTCCTTGCCCAGTCTCCGTCACAGGCAAGTCCCCCAGTGACTCTTCAGCACGTCTAATTCTGCCTTGGGATCTGCTTCTTGTAGGACCCTCAATAACACAATAGGGGACAGAGACTTCTAATCTGTCCTAAGAGAGTCTATGTTCCCTGAGTGTCGAGGTGTCTCCATGACCAAAGCAGCCCCTGAGGATGTACGCCTCCGGAACCCAGGAAGCCCTCAGGGCACAGAGAAGGGCTCAGGCCACCAGGGCCATGGGAAAGGCAAGTGTCACACTTTGGGTAAATCCCCATGACAACCCCCCAACAGCCTCCCCCACCCTGTTCTAATCCCGCCCATTTCTGGTATGACCCCCAAAGTCACAAGCAGTGTGAACGCTTGTACATCAAAGTCCCCTGGAGAAAGTGAGCCAGGCATGCTCACACCTGAGACCCACCCCCTGCTCATCTCTCAAATATGGGCACCAAATGTTTCAAACGTTTGATCCTGAAGCGATAACAGAAGTATGAGGAATAGAGAGGAGCAGACGGAAACCACAGGCAGGGGCTAAGACCCGGTCACGTGTTCCAGGGTGGGGGAGAGAAGGAAGCGGAAGGGGCACCTGTCACCTCCCAGTCTTGCCTCTGTCACAGGCTGCATTGTTAAAGAGGGACTAAAGGCCATCAGAGAAGGTATTGCCACAAGCATTGCTTACTCGCTGCTGGCTTCACCCACTCCATTGTTAAAATCCAGGATTCTTAACCTCGGCACCAATGGCACTTGGGCTGGAGGATTCTTTGCTGCCCAGAGGATTGTAGCATGTTTAGCGGCATCCCTGGCCTCTACTCACCAAGTGCCAGTAGCACTCCCCAAACCCCAGATATGGGCACCAAATGTTTCATATGGGCACCAAACCCAGATGTCCCCCCAAGGGTAGAATCATCCTGTTGAGAACCACTGTTTAAATTATCACAGAAATCCCACTTTAGATGGAATAAATATGCCTTACGGATTGTTTCTCTCCCCACCAATCTCCCTACAGTAAGTGCTTAGAGGTCTCTGCTAACCTGAAACTCCTAAGACAGCTCTTTCCTGGCCTGGTCCTGGGGGTCCCCAGCCCCTCCCTGGACTCCAGGACCTTCTCCCCATGTCCAGCCCCATCTTATCAAATCCCACCGGCCTGGCAGCCCAATCCAGCGGACAGCCACAGTGTCACTGCCTAAGGTCATCTTCAGATTGTCTCACTGATGCATGCCGGTGGTTTCAGGCATGGATCAATAATGTCACCCTGCTTCCTCTCATTGCATTTAAAAGAAACTAATCCCCGTGGAGATTACATTTGCTGCCCATTGCTGGGCACTCTTGAGTTACCTATTCATTCAACAAATAGTTATTAAGTTCCTAGTAGATGGCAGGCACCGTGCTAGGAGCTAGGGATATAATTGTGAATCTGACAGACTCAGCCTTGCCCCTCCCAGCCGGTAGAGGTGCAGGCTCTGAACTCGGACTACTGGACTCGAAGAGAGGTGAGCAGAGATAGTGCAAGGCGTGAAAAGTGCTTAGCATGGTGCCCCGCACATGGTAAGGCAAGAAAGAGCTCACCCTGTGGAAGGGGTTGTCATTATTATTATTATTCAAGACATTGCAGTCTGGGGAGAGAGAGAGACAAATTTAACATGCAGTTACACAAAGTGTGACAAGTGCCCTGAGAGACAGATGCATAGAGCTCATTTGGGGGTAAGGGGATGAGGTTGAGGGATGTTTCTGCCTGGAAGAAATGTTACCTAAGTTCAGATCTGAAGCTAACTAGAAATTAACACACACCCCT